>NW_028318478.1:3970000-5195000 GCF_062004578.1 Staurois parvus | reverse complement strand
CAAGGGACAATGGGATGTTAAATGTGCATGGAGAAATACATAAGACCACAACTAACGTGCACTGTTTGTTCGGAGGTGAAGCTGAAAATTAGACGTTCAGGAGGTCATGCAGAAATTATAAGGTGGCAGAAAACACATTAAAAAAACAGTCTAATGGTGGTACCAGAAACAGCTGTGCCAATTTTAAATGTGATAGTGGGAGTGAGGGAGAGGTATCCCTACCTGCTCTCACGAAGGAAGGGGGGGGTTGGGGCTGTGGGGGAGGTGCTGGAGCATATTTTACCCTAAATACGGGTGAAAGGTGTACCTCACTCCAAATGGTGAATTTACCCTTTAAGTAGTGAGTGTGTATGGATTTATTTTAGAAAATAAGGATATTGTTTACTGTCACTTTAAGTTTAAATCCTTTAAAAAAAAAATCAGCACCAGGGATGGTACCTACATTGAGTGAGAAATATTCCTTGTGCTGGTGGCTATGTTTGCCTAAATCTTCATTGATATGAGTCAGTAGACCTGTCACAGGAACCAATCAAGAGTCATGTCCCCCACCCATAAAATCTGCACTACGAATCGAGGACAGGCAAATGAATGAAAGGCCTACCTCCTCTATTCATAGATAGAATTATCATTATGCGAAGGTACAACTTTCATGATTGGAGCAGGAGAAAGGGTGGGCATAGTTACCACTTTTGAAGAGTGCTTGTGACAGGTTCAGGGGCCCCTATTAACCCCAGCAACACCAGAATATCAAAGTAGTGGGGGGTATCGGAGGGAGAAGATTTAAACATAACAGCCACCAGCGCAAGGAACACATTTCATTCTGTGTGCAGTCCGCGGGTGGAAAAGAGGCCAGTTTTGGCACTTCCGCCCAAAGAGGATGACGCACTTCCGGTGTCTCCAGTATCAATTGGACACAAGTTGGGGGAATGTGTGGCTATAAAAAGGTTTTGTAAGAAAGGCTCTCCACTTGTTGAGGTAGCCCTGAGAGGGGGCGCACCGCATCTAGAAAGGAGGAGCGGGCATTGTGGTACCACGCCACCACTTTCTTGCTAGAAGACGTGTGAGCTGGATGTGGACACATTTTATGCTTTTAATGTTTTTATACCCATCATTTTTGGCCTGATAGAGTAAGTTGAAGGCAAGAGGAGATATGCCACTGTGACTGAGGAGTTTGAAAACACCCAGATGAGCGCATATAATTTTTTCTTGAGGTGAGCAGGTTTTTCACCTGGTGTGGTGGAGGAACACTTAATATTATAAAAGAAGATATTTACGGAAAATATATAAGTCACTGAAGGGATTGTTTATGGACTTTAAGTTTGGGGGTCACTTGTACAAGTTTTTTACAGGAGTATTTGTTTTTTCTAACAATTATTAATTTAGAGCGTTGCGCTGCACTAGTTATTTGTGATTATACACAATCCCGATGGCTGCAGCCGCTGGATTGTATATAAACACCCCCCCCCGGCTGTCAGGTCCGTACAATAAGATGCAGAATAACTGATCTGTAGTTACATTTAATTTACCTATGAATTCACCAGAAAGGTTGATTCTGTTTATAAGGATTACTTGAGATTCATTGACTTATTTTAGAAAATTTCTAGAATATCAACATCTTGCAGGATACAAGTGTATGTTCTCTCCTATATCTGTAAATTAGAAAAAAATGTTATAGGAAAGACTATGTTTGAAGCATGTAGTTCTATTATGGATATCAGTGTGTACGACTTTTGTGAGGAAGGATGAGCGTGTTAGCAAAGTAGAGACATCAGGCTGCTGACCTTGTTGTCCATCAGTAAAATTGAAAAGCTTTCAGAAAATGAATTCATTGCTGCAGTAAAGTAGTTCAATAAACAAAGACTAAATCTGAAATGCATCATTCCTTTCAGAGGTCAGAGTAACCAAGGACTTCCTGCAACTTTCCTTCTTACCTCTCGCAGGAAACCATTAAAATAAATTCACATTTCAAGGGTGCATTCCGAAATCCTTCGCATCTTCCCAGCCAGTTGATAGTGTCATCTATTTGTCAAATATACCTTAAAAATACTCTGAGCTAAATGTCAGCTTCAGTTTGGAAATATAGAGGACCTGTCGGGAATGCAGAATTTGGGGCTTGACATTATAAGAGGTTGTCTTGGCTTTAAACTTGCAGTCCAATTGCTTTGTTCTAAGAGCATGTAATGGGATCTATTCCTCAAATGTCAAATTTTACAGATTTGAAGCTAACTGTACATAGTGACTATTTCTCTTCAACCGTATGACACTGCACTATTTTCTAGACATTTAAATATAAAGTTTTGTTTCAGCAATGAGTGACCAGATCTGTCAAAAGAATTTGGAACACAGGTTGCGTTCATCTATTGGTTGTTTGCAATTAAATGCTGAAAGTAATTGAAACTGCTGAAAAATGATCTGGTGTGTAGCCATCAGAAGTGTACCGGTTTTAACACAAACATATTGCAAAGGAGACGATCTGGGAAGGTAAGCACTGCTTTATATTCCCAACTATTACTGTGTCAGTGCATGTAAGAATGCTGTGCATCCAATACAAATTAAACCCCATATTAAAATGTAAATTTAAGCTCCCAAACATTTCTATAAGCTGTTATAATAGGGGTCAGTGGCAGAAGATTGTCATATAATGCGATGTTTGAAAATTCAGGCCAACATGCTTGTATTTTCAGGTCATCATACAACAATGGCATGAAGACAGAATAAAATTATATATATATATATATATATATATATATATATATATATATATATATATATCAATCACACATACACACAGTCCATATATATTTGAACACAGGCACAATTTTAGATTTTCTTGTATTTACCAAAACATATTCAAGCTGTAGTTCTATAATGGATATGGGCTGAAAGTGCACACTCATAGGTTTAATTTGAGGGTATGTACATCCGAATTGGAGGAAAGGTTTAGGAATTACAGCTCTTAAGAATAGCCATCCCCCTTTTTCAAGGGACCAAAAGTAATTGGACAATTGAATATAAACAAAGAAAATTTTCATTTTTAACATTTTGTTGAGAATCCTTTACTGGCAATGACTGCCTGAATTCTGGAACCCATGAACATTACCAAAGACTGCATTTCCTCCTTTCTGATGCTTTGCCAGGCTCTAACTGCAGCTGTCTTCAGTTGTTCTTTGTTTGTGGGTCTCTCTGTCTTTAGTTTTGCCTTCAGCAAGTGAAATGCATGCTCAATTGGGTTGAGATCAGGTGATTGACTCGGCCATTGCAGAATATTCCACTTCTTTTCCTTCAAAAGCTCCTGGGTTGCTTTTGCAGCGTGTTTTGGATCATTGTCCATCTGTACTGTGAAGCGCCGTCCAATCAACTTTGCTGCATTTGGCTGAATCTGGGCTGACAGTATATTTCTAAACACTGTAGAATTCATCCAGCTGCTTCTGTCACATCATCAATAAACACCAATGACCCAGCGCCACTGGAAGCCATGCATGTCCATGCCATCACACTTCCTCCACCATGTTTTACAGATGATTATGTCTGCTTTGGAATATGAGCTGTTCCAAGCCTTCTCCACACTTTTTTCTTCCCGTCATTCTTGTACAGATTAACCTTAGTTTCATCCGTCCAAAGAATGCTTTTCCAGAACTGGTCTGACTTTTTTTAGATGTTTTTTTTGTCAAGGTTTACTCTGGCTTTTCTATTCTTCAAGCTTAAGAATTGTTTGCACCTTGTGGTGAACCCTCTGTATTTGCTCTCCTGAAGTCTTCTCTTGATTGTAGACTTTGACAATGATACGCCCACCTCCTGGAGAGTGTCCTTCACTTGTCTGGATGTTGTATATGGGTTTTTCTTTACAATTGAGAGGATCCTGCGACCATCCACCACTTTTGTCTTCGGTGGATGTCCATACCTTTGTATTATTGTTATTGATGCTGGCCATCATCGTTGCTTACTGTTCTGGGCAGCTGATTTCTTTTATTGCAATAAAAATCTATGGGAAACCTAAGCCAGTTCCTTGGGATGATCAAGTCCCTTAGAATATATGTTTTGATAGAAGTAAATCCCAATTCTCTAGCAGAGTTTAATTTAACTTAAATCTAAGTATACAATAAGCACAGTACTTTTCATAAGGCAAAATTAATTTCCTAGTGATCTAATAGGGAATAAACAAATGTGGACCTCTTGTGTACACTCACCAATAACATTTCAAGTAAATTAATCAAATATGTAACCCACCTGCTCAACAGCTTTGCCTTTGGTCCAGAGTTCACAACACAGACTTGTGATTCTTCATATCAGTTACCTTTGGGCAAGTCTTACCTCTCAGAGTCTACCAGATCCATACATGATTCCTAAAAGAGTAACATTCTAAAAGCATAAGAAGTTGTAGGTGGTGTTTAAAGCTAGAATGCACAATTAAACCTTCCTTCTATGAAGACCTTTTGATACTGATGCCTAGAGATGAATTCATGTAGATCGGGGCCCTAGGCAGGGTAGCAGCTTTGGCTACTCCATCCCTTCAATTTATGCTGGTAAAAAAATGGAAAAAGGCACAGAGAAACCACCTTCCACCACCATTTGCAATATCTGTAATGGCATACCCGATCAGACACTAACTACCAACAAGTGCAACCTTCTTTGTAATGTGACATGCAGGTGACGAATTGTGCCTCGAAATCCACCCTAGCCCTAGTGTCCTACCTAGGTTACCTTGTAGGTGAAGCATCTCTGTTTTTACCTGAGCTTTCCCCTTCAACATGGAAAGATATACTCTAAGTGAACATTACATACTAAAGAAAGTTAAAAAGTGCAGCTACTTTTTGTATACGGCCATGCAATAATGAGCAATCATTTTCTATATAATAAAAAGTACATTCCCAAAATGTAACTGACTAGGATACACAATATTATCCCACTGCCTAAATAATAAAAAAGACAGATAAACTGACTACATTAAATAGACAGTATTTATTCAACAAGGCAAAATTCACAAACGTAAAATTTGTAACAGCAGTAGAAACACAAACATTAAGAGCAGGAAAAAGCAGATTCCTTCAACCCCAAGGTAAACATATTCAAGACATTTCACTTGGCAGACAGAAACAAGGCATAATGTTGTTGTATCAATGAGATTTAACCATTTTCAAAAAAAATTAAATAAATATTTGAAAAAAGACAAGGCGTTGACACTAGATTTCAAGGGGATGTTAAATTTACCTCTGCTATTTTACCAAACCGTTTGTCAGATGTTTACTGACTACTACAAAATAACCACACCCTGTAAACCTTGACTTCTGTCCCCAAAATATCTGGGTGCCAGTGGTGGTCAGACGTACACATATCAAATTAATAATATAACAAATATAGTGTAGAATATTTTAGATTTTTTTCCCAATTCTTAACATTTATACATTTCTAAACCTTCCCAAACCCAACTTCATTTTGTTAACATGCTGTGGCTTAGAACAACCAATCTATTAAAAACAGACCTTGCTTAGATTATTGTATTTTAAATACTCAAACAAGCATTTTTTTTTTTGGATATTTGGTCATACCTCACATAAAAACTGGCACTTTTCTTTGAAGACTGCATAGGGAAATCACACTTCTATGGGGAAAAGGGAACAATCAAATAGCTGTATTCAGAGATAGTAAACCTTCACAAAATGCTGTCTGTTCATCAACACTCTCACAAATAAAACCATATATCAGTTATGTGTGATTCACTGTTAGACACAGTCTACAACAATGATACACTGAATGTAAGTCATCCCAATGGCACATATATTTCTCTAACATTGCCATTTGATTACCCTTACAATCTTTATAAAAATGCAATGCTTTTCTTTATATTCATGAGCCCTAAAAACATTAATCTGAACTATTTGTAGAAAGATTCTGAATTACATGAAGATCTTTCTAAAGGAACGTTTGTTTAACCCTACATGATGTAAGGAATGATCAAAACTGACTCAAAGTCAATTGATTCAGGATTTACTTTGAAAAAAACTCAAACATTTTTCCAACATGTTTTGGAATTAAAAAAAACCCAAAAAACAAAAATCAGCATGACATTTTAGCACACCACAATAAACATGGTTGACTATACATCCATTAGACAGGACAAGTAACCATGAAGTGGCCCTTTTCAGATTGAAAAATAACACATTGAAGTCCAATAATTAATCATATGACTAGTCATTGGTAAGTGCAATTATCTGTTAAAGTGCACAGAACTTTTCCATGACAACCCTTCATTTCTGATACAGGGAAGTAATGGTATTGTTAAAGTATTTAAGGACCACAAATTCAAGAACCTAAGTTGGCTGACATGTAAAAATTTGTAAAATGTACAGCTCTACAAAATAAGTAATTTTGCTTACATAGGCTTATCATAAGTGAAGACACAACTGACATCCTGTTTGATAATCTTATTGAAAGAGGCAACAGCCATCTACTCCTCAACTTGAAACAGCTGAGGAAATAAAAGTTGTATGTTCTCCACTATGATACATATATTTATAAAAGAAAAAAAAACCTCAAGTTCAGTTCAATTGTGGTAATGTCTAAATATTTAACTAAACATGGTATCAATGACTTATTTTGCAAACTATTTAACTGGTTGCTCTTTAAATACTGTTGGCATTCTCCTTTAACAAATAAAAAGATGGGCTTTGGAAGGCAAAAAGTAGACTTGCATCAAGTTTAGACTAATCACACTTGCAGTTTAAAACATTCGCTCAAATAAAGGGAATATGGTGTTTTATGAGGGAAAGTTGGGGAACTTAAACGAGTCTTCATCTAATGCTACAAAAATAAACTTTTTAAAAAACTTATATGTAGTTATTGCATTCACCATGCCCCCAAAAACTAGACTCAAGTCCACAATCTGCTCAGTTCACTTGGCCTCTTTACACCTTGACAAGATAATACAGTATTGCTGAAGTTTTTGCAGAATTTTTGTTACATACGCTCGCACACACTGCAAACTAGGGATTAAATTCCCTTGTTAATGGTTGTAGGACAACGAGTGTACAGAAAAGCATATATGGAAATCCAACAAAATGTATTCTTAAATAGCAAGATTAAGCTGAAGATAGTAGTATTGCAAATTTTTGGGACGTATAGCCCCAGATCATTGTATATGAAAGAACAGGCACTGTACCCATTCAAGTGGATTACTTTTATCAATTACGCTTTAACTAGAACCGTAAATTAAAGAACAGCCACCACTCATCATTTTCAAAGTTCACATAAAGTACCACCCACTTAGTGTTTTAGTTTCCATTCTGAAGACCTACATTAGTACAGTCCATGTTCCTTTAGCTGCCAAAATCTCAGTGCTACAAAGTCCGGATTGCAACTGGATAGAGCAAGGACATATGTTCAGCTCCCTTTATTGGTAACTTCTGGGTGGTGTAATAATTGATTATTTCTGGCACATTGTCAAAAGGTTGACTGTTCTGTCCCAAAATATACTTGTTTTCTTTGGTACGTGAGAGCTTCATGTGCATGAATCCTTGGCTGCTCCTATAAAAGAAAAATATATAACATTACTTTGGAAAGCTTCAAGCATGTATTTATGTGTATTGTTTATTATCTATGCAGCAATTAGTGATGGGCTGAACACTCCCCTTGTTCGGTTTGCGGTTGAACATTTGAACATACTAAATGTTGGACCAAAAACTTTGAACAGGGACAATTTACTGAGCGGTATCTTCCCGCATCTGAGTATGCGATAAGATACCGCTCAGTTACTAAAATACTGCATGAGTTATATCGTTAAGTCACGTGGTATTTTAGTAGTGAAGACATTCATTCATGTTTTAGCTGTCAGCAGGGTTCCCTGCTGACAGCTGAATGTCAAAAGAATTATCAGCATTGCCCAACCCCCCATCCATACCAAGCCATTCGGGTCTGGTATGGATTTTGAGGGGAACTTCCAGGCCAAAATTAAAAAAAAAAAATTGTGCGGCGGTTCCCCTCAAATTCCATACCAGACCCTTATCTGAGCATGCAGCCCGGCAGGTCAGGAAAGGAGGGGGGGTGCTTGCTTGTGAACGATACTATGCCACATGCCCTCAACATGGGGGGGTGCTTTGGGGCAGGGAGGTCCCCCCCCAAAGCACCTTGTCAACATGTTGATGGGGACAAAGGCCTCTTCCCCACAACCCTGGCCGGAGGTTGTGGAGATCTGTGGGCTTATTGGAATTTGGAAGCCCCCTTTAACAAGAACTTATGTTCGACTCAAACATGCAGCCCATCACTAGCAGCAATATAATATTAACATCAAAAAACTATAAAAGAATTGTGCACTGCCAAAAAAAATTATGTGAAGCTCAGATATACAAAAGCAGCAAATTAGTGTCACGCATTTGAATGTTTAAAACATAACTGGTAGAATTAAAACATAAATAATAACAAGCATAATAAACTATTAAATTTCAGTGCTGGAAAATCCCAGGTTAAATGGACAACAAACAAGGATGCTTTACTTGGAATGACTTTTACTGAAGCTAGCATTCATCTTCTAGATGGAGTTTAAACTCAAGGTACAAAAAAAAGGGAAATTTGCTGTTTATGCACATGCAAGGATATGTGTGTGTTTAGAAGGGCTATTCCAAATCCAAATCTAAGCAGGTTCACTCTTTAATTAAAGATAAGTATTTTGTTTTGTTTCGCGGGCAGGGGGATACAGCACCAAACACTAGTTATATGTAATGGTGAAAAAAATGGTAAAAATCTGGTAAAAACCTTCCCTGCTGTTCTTCCTTTAGAGCCAATGGATTCCATCCTGAGCTGCTGTCTTCCAGAACTGTAAAGATTAACAGCAGCCATTGCTACAGAGAAAAGTTGTCATTGCCATTTTCACCATTCACAGAATGGCTCTTATTTTTACTAACTGACTTCATTGTTTTTTACTCTCTAACCTGAAACAAGTAGACACATCAACAAATTCAAAGAAATATCCTTAACTGCATACATGTTCCAGGTCAGAGATTCACAATTACTGAAGCCAGAATTCATACATGGCAGCCAGACAATTAGCATTTTCGAAGTAGGGGCCCAAAATGGCAGCCTACATTGTTTCTCTCATTAACCATAGGTCACCCAAGGTACATTTATAAACTTCCTAGTAGCCAAGGGGCATAACAATCTCACAAGCAATGAGTTTGGTATCGCCAGATGACTTTTATGGTATTGTAAATTACTGCTCATTTCTCTGCTTGACCTGCTGCAGTGGACAGGGGAGACATTAGGTGTCTAATAGGAAATCTTTATGGAGACCTCAGAGGCCGGTCACCAGCCAATGCTATCTTGTGATAGCAATAAAATTAAATGAAAAAATAAGTAAATATACAACAAAAATAAAAGGCTGAGCCCTGAATGACTGAAGAAAAACAAATTCTTAAGCCTGACACGCACATCCAGGGTGCATATGTGTATCCAAACCGATTGCGCCACATGTGAGGTATTGCTGCGAAAGCTGGGGGGCAGCAATAATTTTAGCCTGTCAATGGTAACTTTAAACAACTGACCTGTAAAGGTCTTAAAATGTCCTCTATGGACAATTTTTGGTATTGTCATTTTTTGCCATTTCACAGGCATGCACAATTTTAAAGGCTTGACATGTTTAGTATTGATTTACTCAGCACAACCCAATGTTTTTTTTATTGTACAATCAGTATCACTTTGTTATTATGTACAAAATTGTTTGTATTGTGTGTGTTTTTTCCTGAAAATACAGATTTGATAAACAGTTGCAAATATTGTGTAATATAAAAATTGCAACAGTTTTATTCTACAGGACCTCTGCTTTCAGAAAACAATTGTTCGAGGGTTTTAATTTATATTTTAGCAACAATACAGATTTTAAAATAAGTACAAAAATTAAAAAAAAAACTGCTAAAGCAGAGAAGTGGCTAAAGGCTTTCTTAAAATGTAACTTCACTTTGGTTGAGAAAAAATAATCCCCGATTTTAACAACCTTTGTTGCACATTCCTACCTTTTTGTTATTTTGAAGAAATAGCTGTATATTTGTCTGTGTCCATGAGTTAATATGTATGGGAGTGGATTTATAATTATTAATCAGCTGTTGCACTTGCAGGGTTCTAATGAGGAAACTGCCAAGGTCTGCATCCCTGTAGGCGTGATTTCCCTCTGGGAGTATCTCACCAAACATGACATTTTTGTTGCAGGGGATGCCAAAAATAGGACTTTTTTAATCTTAGTGCAGACATCTAGAAAAATCAGTAATCCAATCACACAAGCAGGAAATTACATTTTCAGGGGACGTTCTGTACGCCATCTGATTACAGAACACCCCCAGGTAGCTATATTGCATTTTTACATAAACTTACAGTGCTGCAGATTGAAAACGAAAGGTCATTTTTAATAACATTCAATTACAATAGGACATTTATATTTTTTAGCCAGGTAAATACAAAATGTTGGTAATATTTTTATGGTCTCTTTATTTATTAACAAAGAAACTGAGATTTAGCCTCCTTTCCAGAGCCTGTCTAGCAGTCTATTAAAAGAACCTGTTGCTCAAGATACAATGTATACCACAGGGACAGGTCAATATGAAGTTTTAATCAAAATTAGTCATGGGGAAAGCTACAATTGCCATGTTTTGCTTTAGCAAACCATACTGCACTGGAAATCTAAGATCATTTAAAGGGTTGTTTGTAAATCAAAGATTATATACATATTGTTAAAAATGTTTATATACCTAACTAAAATAAACCAAAAACTATTGCACTTTTTATTGCAGATAAAATATTCACGTATAAGCACATCTATCAAAGAAAACAAACAAAAACACAAAAACAAAAAAACCCAAAAAACTGAAGCAAAAAAAAAAAAAAAAAAAAAAAAAAAAAAAAAAGAGAAGAGGTTTAGTCTTTTTGGGTGGAATGATATCGTCTTCAGACGCCTTTCCCGAGCTATGAACAAATGCGGTTTTCTTTTTTCAAGAAATATTAATTTCTTCTTCAAAGCCCATGACAGATACATGTCTATAAATGGACAAACAATCACAAATCATAATTTGGTGGATTTTAATTTTAATAATAAAAGAATATAAGAAAAGTGATGAACTGTGCTGCTGGGATTCCACAAAAAGCAGTTTTTGATAAAGGAAAAAAAAAAAAACGCCCAAAAAACTTACATACAAAGAAATAGCTAAGGTAATAGTCATAGACGGCAATGTTGAAGCACTTTAAATGATTCAAGGTATACTATTAGAGGTATGCTGTCTTTTCTCATTAGGCTCAGGAAGGTTATCAGGAGAGGTTTGTCCTGGCTCTCAAACCATCTGCTGGATGAATGGCTCTCAGGGGAAAGTCGTACAAGTGCTGGAGAGGACAAGCAGAGATGAAGTACATATCTCTGCACTGTGACAGCATTACAATCTAATTAACTTGTTTGCTTCTACTGGGAATAATTAAAAGGATGCACAACAATATAGCTAAACCACAACACCGTTAATGTAAAAGGAACACATATTTTTCTATATATTTAAAAAAAAAAAAAAACTCTCCCAGCCAGCTAAGACAGAAAATATGGGAGTATCAATGGTATGGAAAGGGTTAAATGAGCTGACTGCTGCAATCTGAAATCTGATTGGTTGTGATAGGTTGCTGCACTATTCACATTTTCCTTGATCTTATAGTCTTCTTCAACAATTTAATTAACACTCACACAAGCATTTCTATACAATAGACACTAAGAAATTGCAATATATATATATATATATATATATATATATATATATATATATATATAAAATTACAGCACAAATAAATTGCACTTCTCTTCTCTTTACAGCATTAATCTGATTAATAAACACATCTCTTGCTTCAAGCAAACCACAATAGATAAATGGTCTCTGCTGAACTATCAAGGTTTCTAAACCGAGACTGACAGCTCAATATACAAGAAGATTTATAGCAAAAACCTCATCTATATCTTTTGGTCATGCTGCTTTGTCAACTAAAGACATATTTATTTAAGTGCAGAAGAAGATTTATCTAGCTTTCCTACATCTGGTGCTTAATCAATTGGATATAAACTGAAAAGTACTTATAAAGTGACTCTGGTGCCACTTCAATGTAATTTTCTTTGTCTCTGACTTGTGAAAGATGAAAAAGAGCCACAAGGATGAGCAACTCAAAGAGAATTTTTTACTGCAGGGAAAAGCTGCTAGACTCGAGGATGGGAACCTTGCCCATCAGTTGGTTGTTCTTCTGCCAGTCACAGCAAACAGAAATGGAACACTTAATGCCCTGTAGAAAATTAGCATTTTTATTTTGCAAAACATCAAAACCTCTGAGTGACCATCTAGACTTTATCAGTCACTTTGAAAAGTATAACTTTGCTTTGTCCCTGACCTTGGTCTAGTGTTGGTCAAGCAAATGAAACTTTGGTCCATAAAATACAACTGTCTGGCTTTCCTCAGTTGCTTATAAGGTTATACATTTTAGTCCTCGGAAATCCAAAGGTTTAAACTGTAAATCTTAACCAATTAACAAGTGTGACAGACCGCATTGAAATACATTGCTTCTCAGCTGTGCTCGTCAAGAAAGTGACAGACATGACCCGGAAGTGACGTTACACACGTCGCCTTCCACGTTATCTGCTGTTCTCTCTCCCCTCCACGGTGCTCGCGGGGGCCTGCAGAGGGGCAAGTGGGACCTGGATACATGACAGGAGCAGGCGGGGGGGGGAGGCACCCAAAACCAGGGGCTGCGGAAGCAATTGGGTGGCAGCAAAGCCACCTCACTGCTTCCATTTGACAGGGAGGAGCCTGCCTGTCAGTTGTTTACACAATCCCGGAGGCTGCAGCCATCAGATTGTGTATAAAACCCCCACTGTATGGTCCGTATGATATATGGACCTGGCAGCAAAAGGGTTAAGCATTATTGTATCTCCATCTAGAATGGCTTTTTTTCTTCTTCTCTCAATACTTAATAGAGACTCACAGTTAACACCGTAACTCCCAACTCTGTTCCTATCCACCTTTGGATAGGAACAGAGTTTTGATGTAGCTCCCCACCTTTGTGTGTCCCAGCACTTTTGCTTGTTTTCTTTACAACATAAAATAAATTAAAATGCCATCAGGAAGCACATTTCCTCATAATGGCCAAAGCAGGTGTGCACCCCCACAAACTAAAGAAGATCCTGGGAGATATAAATATCGTCAGGCATTTTAACTCTCTAGCACTGTGAAGTTGCTCATTCATAGTCCAAAATATGGGCAGGTGACACAAACTACAGAGCAGCAGTGTAGCCTAATTGTGGCATAAATGTGGAGAATCACTTCAATACAAATAGTTTAGCAGCTAAAAAGTTTGTCAGGATTTCACTTGTGTATTTATTGGTTTGACTTGTGTTCTGCTTAAAAGGGCCTTTTCTACAAAATTCGGAATTTAGTTTTGAGGCAAAGATTTTCTAACCTTTGAAAGTTTTTTTTTTTCTGTAGGATCTGTGGTATAATAGCCCCATGAATCTACCTTTCTGCCATGCTTGTCTGCTCAAGCAGTTGAGCATGGTCAGGCAGTTGACTTCAACAGGAAAATAACCTAACTAGCTCTCTCTTCAGTGGAGCAGACAGCAAGTCAGTAATCCTGGATTCTATCAGCAACAGACCAGAAAAGTAATGCAGTGGGATGAATTATTTTATTTCAGGTACTTATATAGCGCCGTCAATTTACGCAGCGCTTTACATATACATATATATATATTATATGTATATATGTAGTACATTCACATCAGTCCCTAACCCTCAAGGAGCGTACAATCTAAGGTCCCTAACTCACATTCATACATACACATACTAAGGACAATTTAGACAGGATCCAATTAACCTACCTGCAGGTCTTTGGAGTGTGGGAGGAAACCGGAGAACCCGGAGGAAACCCACGCAGGCACAGGGAGAACATGCAAACTCCAGGCAGGTGGTGCCGTGGTTGGGATACGAACCAACGACCCGTGTACTGCCAGGTGGAAGTGCTAACCACTAAGCCACTGTGCCGCCCTATTCACAAGTAGCTTGTAAAAATGCAATAGGCTTTGTGTGTTTTAACATGGGTGCATCAACAAGAAATTCAGACATGCCAAGGCTTGTTTTCCTGCTTCCATTTTGTAATGTATGTTACTTATTATTATACAGGATGTATATAGCGCCAAAAGGTTTGCTCAGCGCTTTACAATCTACTTTAAGAAAAAAAAGAAAAAACTATGTTGACTTTAACACCACAAAAAAATTACGGCATTTCATGTGCATTTTACTGGACATGATCATTGAATTAGTGTGCATTTTGCAGAACCTATAGAAGGCAAACCACTTGCATTTCCTATGTGGCAACTGTATGTTTACTGTGGTTTCCCCATATCAACTACATGCATTGTATACCTAAGAAATGCTTAGATTGAAGTCTCAAAAACCATTTCCATATGATAGACATATATAGTTCTCCAGTAATCCAAATGCCTTTCAGATTTCATAATTAACATTGATATGCTGGAGTCTCAGCTTACATACTCGCTCAAACCTGAAAGCACTGGATATACTTCAACTACTGGTACTGAATAGAGCAGCTTGGGATTTAAGAAAAAATAAATATATAAACAGGGATGAAGGGGGTGGTTAAAACAAAAACTGTTCAATGGGTAACACAGTGCTCAAGTTTGAATGTAAGATCCACCAAAGCTTACTCAAATAAGTGTGGTATGAGCTGTATGTGGGACAGGAAATTTAAATGTCGTAAAGACCTGATTCATCTGTGCCACCCATTGTGTATCCTGAAAGATTCAGCTGAAACCATTTTAGCAATGGCCATCCATTAGTTGCTGGAATTGTCACAGATTCAGAAAGGAAAGGGCAAAGAACATTGGGTTGATCGTAGTTTACAGATTGCACTTATTAGTCTTCCACTGCTTGGAGTCATTAGGAAACTTAGGCTACGTTCACACTAGCATTATGTGCAGGCGGCAGAGAGATGTTTAGGAAGCGTTTTTACCGCTTCCCAAACGCCTCTACCAATTCTGCACATTACAGCACATGGTGCTGTTCTAACGGGAGCGTTTGCGTCGCGTTGCGGAAAATTGGACGCCTCTGGTTGAGTCAGGAGGCGTTGAAGCCTCCTATTCTAGTCTACGGTGCCGCTCCGCAAATGCCCGGCCGGCGTTTGCGGTGCGGTTGTGACACATTTGCAGAGCGGTAACACCATTCAAACTGCATTATAGGCATTGGGGGGCATTTTTAACGCTCGGCAAATGCCTAGCAACCATCGCTAAACTGCGCATGCGGCGTTTGCGGAGCGTTAAAAAACACTCCGCAAATGCCGGACCAACGCTTGCCAAACGCTATAGGGGCATTTGGCAAGCGCTGGTAAAACAGCCAAGTGTGAACAAGCCCTTATCCATTTCCGCTCTTTGGATGTACTACGTATGTTCAAAGAATGAGCCTGTAATCACAAGCTGATGGTTGCAATAGCAGCTATCAGCTTGTGTGGGTTTTGTTAAGCTGGCTGCCAGCTTGAAAGTGATATGGCAGCTCCACAGACGACAATCACTGTCACCGAGCCAGAAGCATTGTGCCCCCTCTGCCGGCACCCCCCCCTCCTTCCCTGGATCTCCTACTCCTATCAAGTCCCAGGAACACTACTGCTGGCTAGGGGGGAAGGGGGAGAAGGCTGTGCGACTAAGGCAAGTCCATGCCTCTATCTCACATGCAAACACCGAAAACAGAAATGATGTCACTCCGGGTTTCAGATGCAGCCTTTCCTGGCCAGTACAGCCAGGGGACAAATCTAACCAAGCCGATTTGTGCTGGTCTAGATGGTGTGAAGGGCAGGAGAGACATTACGGGTCTATTAGATCCCTAATGTCTCCATAAAGAGCACCTGCCCAATGCTATCACACAGGGGTTCATTAACTCCTTGTGATAGCAATCAAATAAATATAAATAATTTTTTTTTTTTAATTAAATAAAATATATTAAAATGAAAAAACAAAACAAAACAAAAAAAAAAAACAAAAAAACTTATGTAGCCACCCTTGGCCCGCACAAACGCAAACCCGTGGTGTTCTCGCATATGTAAACCGTGGTCACACCACATGTGTGACATATCGCCACGAATGTCAGGGTGAGAACAGTAATTATAGCACAAGAGCTTCTAGTTTGCTATAAAGGCTTTTAACATGTCACCTATGATTTTCGGGCACCAAAGGTGTTGGCGATATTGCAGGTGCATGTAATTTTAAGACATGGAATGTTTGCTATCTATTTAGCCAATGCAACCTTTTTTTTTCATTTTAACCAAAAATGGGTATTATATTGTGTTTTGCACTAAAATTCACTATACTTTTTCCTGAAAATGTGCATTTAATAAACATTTGCGCAACTGCAATTTGCAGCCATCACCATTTTATTCTATAGGGCCTCTGTTTTCAGAAAATATATAATGTTCTGGGGGTTTAAGTAATTTTATTGCCAAAAATTTAGATTTTTACATATATGTGAAAAACTGGTTAAGGAAGTTTGTATAGCAATATTTCATCAAATATTAAGGCTATATTTATACAGGTTATTTTAATAAACAATAAAATGTAATCAAAGTTTGTCAATACAAATAAAATGTTTATCAATGAGAGCATTCAGTAATATATTACTGGCAGCACAATGGCTCATGGTTCGTGCTACTGCATAGACCCCCACTAATCACAAACACACACAAGTGACAGTAATAAGCCACTGCAACTTATTTCCACCAATCGCAAAAGTGTTAGCAGTCTAAGACCACTTTAACCACTTCCCTTCGTGCCCAGGCCAATTTTCAGCTTTCAGCACTGTTGCATTTTGAATAACAATTGCGCGGTCATGCAACATTGTACCCATATGCAATTTTTATAGATTTTTCACACAAATAGAGCTTTCTTTTGGTGGTATTTAATTGCCACTGGGTGTTTTTTTCAAATTTTTTGCTCTTCTTTTTTGTTTATAGCGCAAAAAATAAAAGTTTTTTTCTTTGTTTCTATTATAACATTTTGCAAAACAGGTAATTTTTCTCCTTCACTGATGTGCGTTGATGAGGCTGCACTGATAGGCAGCACTGCAGGGCACTAATAGGCTGCACTGATGAGGTGGTACTGATGAGGCGGCACTGGTGGGCATTGATGAGGAGGCACTGATGATGCTGCACTGATGGGAGGCCCTGATTGAAGGCACTGACTGACAGCCCTGACTGATGGCACTGATAGGTGACACTGATGGGCACTGCTGGACTGCACTGCTGGGGGCACTGATGTGCACTGGTGGATGGCACTGCTGGGAGGCACTGCAGGGCACTGATCATCAGGGCCCTGATGATCAGTGCTGATCTCTGACAGCTGCCAGTTATCTGCAGTACTTTCCTCACACTGTGACAGCATAAGGAAAGTGCTGCCAATAACCGGCAACTGTATTTACTTCATGATCTGCTGCATCATTGGACACAGTTGATCACATGGTAAAAGGCCGCTGTGATTGGCCTTTTACTTAATCACATGATCAGCTGTGTCCGTAGGACGCAATGATCATAGATATCGCCGGGTGCATGCACCTGGGGGCACGCGGGAGGGCATGTTCTGGGAGGACAACATATGACTCCCTCCCAGAACTGGGTAGCCTCCATTCGGCTATAGTGCGGTTACCAAGTGGTTAATATTCAGAAAACATTTGTATATAAGGCTGTCAATGTAGTAGAGATACCCACAATTGTATTTTATATCACAACACATACTTTAATCCCTATTATGAAGTGTCAAAAACTAGCAGCTGAAATATAATTTAGTACAGATAAATTTGCCAGGCTTGTGTGATTCAGAATATTGCCCCCCAGGTATATGGCTCATTTTCTGCTCCTGACATTTTGTGTCCTCTGTCTTTAATGAGCCTGCAGAGCTGGAACTTTTGGCATTTTACTGACATTTCCTCTTAAAGAAAAGATAGAATATCATGTAGCTGCACAGGCAGCATATGTTGTCTGTATTTATCGGAGTCTCTCTGAAAAGTGTGTCTGTCACACTCTTGTTCTCATTCATGCACAGCAACATACTTTGCTATTTTAAAGGCTTTTCCTTTATCAGTTAACAAAAATACATATTTTGATAATGTCAGAAATGAATAACACTATCGTGCAAGAAGTATATTTTTAAAGAGAGAAAGGCACACACAGCAGCAGTTCAATGTAAGTGCCTTGAATACACAGGAGAAGTAGTATCAGCCCCTTGACAACCACAATCTGTATATTAATGTTAAATGTCAATTAATCTAGGTGCATTGCAGCTCAAGGCTCCATTAAGAGTACTCAGCTGCAGAATCAAGAATTACTCTGTGCAGTATGTGAGCATGTGATCACGATCATTGAAAAAGGCGATTATACTAATAGAAGACAGTTGTTAATTTCCTCAGGACCTGTACAAATAATAAAGAACTGATCTGTGTGGTTCCTGATCAAATGATCACAAATGATTAGACAATAAGAAAGAAGGTTAATTTATTACTATGACAAATTACACTTTTGCCTGAATTGCTGTGTCTCCTCTCTCCTTAGTCGAAAAATACAATATCAGTACCAGTTATTGACAACCCTTTGTTTGTAATGTGAGTTGCCCTTCCATGTGGACCTTGCTGCAAAGACCAGTTATAGGTTGGGGTGGTTGCCAATTTTTTGTACAGTTGGATGTATTCGGTGCAGGTATGAACTGGACGCCTTCACTGTCATTGTGCTCTTGCTTCCTTTAAGGCAGGATGAGCTCCCTACAGGCATACCTGCCCTTAATCATCCATTCTTATATGTGCCCCTACTATGGAAGCTCTGGAAATGTAGTTAGTTAGGACTGCAGTATACACAGATGTCCCTTGACGGCTTACGCATACTTTTATTTGCAAATGTGTGTATACAATACCTTCTATTTTTAATGCAAACTGTTAGACAGAGCCACTTTGGTTGTTTTGCAGGCTGGTTGGTAAGGGTGCCAGGAAATCCTGTTTGTTTGTGATGTGGGTTGCCATTCCATGTGCACCTTGCTGCAAAGGCCAGTTATAGGTTGGGGTGGTTGCCAATTTTTTGTACAGCTATTGACATGTGTGGTTTAATCATGTGGTTTTAAGATCAAAAGAACTCTCAACTGCCCTCAGAATGAAAGTTGTGAATGCATGTGTGCGACAAAAACATTTAAAACCAAATTATTTAAAATCAATTGAAATCATTTACAAGTGGCAGAATTTAAAAATGACCGCTAATTTGTCCAGGATTTGCTGACCCAGAAAGTTCAGTCCAAACGTTGCCTTTTTGATGCTAAATGAAGTCACCAAGAGACCAAAAATGTGATTGTGAGATCCACATATCAAGATTCCACCAAGTTTACATACATAGGAGGTGTGCCAGGAAAAAGTTGCAGGCTATAAAGAACATTAACCACTTGCCTACCGGGCACATATACCCCCTTCTTTACCAGGCCAATTTTCAGCTTTCAGCACTGTCGCACTTTGGTTGACAATTGCGTGGTCATGCAAGATTGTACCCCATATGAAATTTTTATTTTTTTTCTCACAAATAGAGCTTTCTTTTGGTGGTATTTAATCGCCGCTGGGCACTTTACTTTTTGTGCTATAAACAAAAAGTGAAAAAAAAATGAAAAAAAAAAAAAAGTTTCTTTGTTTCTATTATAAAATTTTTTAAATAGGTAATTTTTCTCCTTCACTGATGTGCGATGATGAGGCAGCACTGATGGGCACTAATAGGTGGCACTGATAGGCAGCACTGATGGGCACTGATAGGCGGCACAGATAAGTGGCACTGATAGGTGGCACTGACTGGCATCACTGCTGGGCACTGATTGGCGGCACTGGTAGGCACTGACTGGCAGCACTGCTGGGCTGCACTGATGGGCACAGGCGTGTGGCACTGGTGGGTGACACTGCTGGGCACAGGCGTGTGGCACTGGTGGGTGACACTGCTGGGCACAGGTGTGTGGCCCTGCTGGGTGGCACAGGTGGGTGCACTGCTGGGCACAGGAGGGCGCACTGCTGGGCACAGGAGGGCGCACTGCTGGGCACAGGAGGGCGCACTGCTGGGCACAAGTGGGCGGAACTGGTGGGTGGCACTGCTGATTGGTGCAGATCCCTGCTCTGACAACTGCTGGTTCTCGGCAGTACTTTCCTCACGCTCTGACAGCTCTCAAGACCATTGCAACACTATTGTTGCAAGACATACTGATGGCATTGGTTACAGAAGGATTTATAAACTTCTGAATGTTTCAGTGAGCACTGTGGGGTCATAATCTGAAAGTGGAAAGAACATCATTTCCCCATAAACTGACTATGACCAGGTGCTCCTCGCACGATTTCTGACAGAGGAGTGAAAAGAATTATCAGAAGAGTTGTCCAAGAGCCAAGGACCACTTGTGGAGAGCTTCAGAAAGACCTGGAATTAGCAGGCACAATTGTTTCAAAGAAAACAATAAGTAATGCACTCAGCCGCCATGATCTGTATGCACGCTCACCACACAAGACTCCATTGCTGAAGAAAAAGCATGTTGAAGCTCACATTTAGACAAGCCTGTGAAATACTGGGAGAATATAGTCTGGTCAGAAAGACCAAAATTTAATTCTTTGGATGCCATTATACACACACCATGTGTGGTCAGATGGCACTGCACATCACCTCAAAAACACCATCCCAACAGTGAAGTTTAGAGCTGGGAATATCATGGTGTGGGGCTGTTTTTCAGCATACGGTACTGGCAAACTTCATACCACTGAAGGAAGGATGAATGGAAAAATGTACCAAGACATTCTTGATAAAAACCTGCTGCCATCTACCAGGATGGTAAAGATGAAACAAGGGTAGACATTTCAACAAGAAAATGAACCCAAACATAAAGCCAAGGAAACTCTCAATTGGTTTCAAAGAAAGAAAATAAAGCTGCTAGAACGGCCCAGTCAATTACCTGACTTGAATCCAATAGAGAATCTAAGGAAAGACCTAAAGATCAGAGTCCATAAAAGAGCCCCATGGAGCCTTAAAGATTTGACAACTGTGTGGAAGAATGGGCCAAAATCACACCTAAGCAATGCTTGAGACTAGTTTCTCCATATAGGATGCATCTTGAAGCTGTCATTACCAACAAAGGATTTTGTATGAAGTATTAAATAAATTCCATTCAGCATGTTCAATACTTTTCACGTGTCATTCCATAACTTAATTTCTGAACTTATTTCTTTTAGTTTCATTGTATGTATGGATTGCATGGGTTGTCACCGACATATGGTGAAAACATCATGTTAATAGCACCTTTAGAAATATGTTTACTAATAAAAATTGGGACGTGTTCAAAACTTATTTTACCTTTTATACGCATACACACACAATACAATACAAAGTGTATGTCGGTGCTGATTTTTAAATGCAATTGGCGGCTTTTTTTTTTCTTCACTATAGCTCACAAGATTAGCTGTCACTTTTCCCAGAGTTACAGGAAACATTGTTTCTTTTAACTTGGGGAAATAAACTAAAAGAAAACGCTCTCTCTCTTTTAGCTGGGGGGAAGTGAAAGCTGAATTTCTGAGCTATAATGAAAAAAAAAAAAAGTGGTAATCCCCCTTTCCATCAACATGGGGACAATGTGCTTGGAGGGGGTGTGTCCCTGCCCCAAAGCACCCCCATGTTGAGAATATGTGGCCTGGTATGGTGCAGGAGGGGGGAGGGGGGGGCGCTCGCTTGCCCCCCCCTTCCCTGACCTGCCGGGCTGCATGCTCGGATAAGGGTCTGGTATGGATTTTGGGGGGGGACCCCCATGCCATTTTTTATTTATATCGGTCAAGGGAGTTCCCCTCAAAATCCATACCAGATCCGAAGGGCTTGGTATGGATGGGAGGGGAAACCCCACGCTGTTTTTTAGGTAATTTTTTTAATTGCCGGCAATTCTTTTACATTAAGCGGTCAGTGGGGAACCCCGCTGACAGCTGAAACATTAACACATGGTTGTTACTACTAAAATACTGCATGACTTAATAAAATAACTCATGCAGTATTTTAATAGCGTTTACTTTTTTCTGACCTCCGGAACGGATTAATTGGTTTTGAATGCATTCCTATGGAATATTTCACTATACGAAAAGTCCTGCAGAAAGAATTAAATTTGTAAACCAAGGTATTACTGTGTGTGTATATATATATATATATATATATATATATATATATATATATATATATATATATATATATATATATATATATATATATACACACACAAACACACACACCGTGTGTGTGTATATATTTATATACCTGTTAAAGTTTGCTAGAGGGTTTCTGCTTTCCAATATTATCTCCCAGAAAAAGGCTGCCAATCTCTATAACAAGCAGTTACATGAAAAATACAAGAATTCTTTGTACACTAACACACAACTCTGTCATCGCATTATAGGCCATTGTGCTAAAAGGAGCCTCCAAGGCGAGTTCAAGGGTCAAACCCGCCTGATTTCCCTTCATAAATGTTTAACCATTAAATTTGAAGGGAAAACCATGGACTGCAGGTGTTTGTAAACTGCAATTGATAGAGTATAACAAGGCAAACTAGATGCACTGTAGGTGAAAAAACAAATGCAGAAATACAGGTAGATATGAATAAAAGTATCTACAAACTGTTTTGTGAAAGACTATAGGATTAGAACGTGTCTGTGAAAGACTGCAGGATTAGAATGTTACTCAAGAAGATTTGCCAACTTTGAGCCAGGGAGCAAAGAGCAAACCTTTCAAATGACCATTAGCTATATGGCATGTACAGCAAGTGTCAGACAGCCAACAAGGTGAGCAATACCATATGTATGTGTTACAAACTGTTCCTTGAAATCTATTCTTACAATTACCTTTCCCTTTTTTATCTGTTCATTGATAAATGAGAGAGGGAGAGAGAAAGAAATTGACCTACAGGCAAGTACAGTTTTACACAACAATACAGTACAGAAGACCATTAGACCCCACTTAGACTTGACTATGTCCCAGTTATGAAGTCACAACTAGCTTTATCATCATGTAAAGCAGCAAAGCTTCAAAACCCGCCATTTCCCAAAATTAGGGAATTTCCCCACTTAGACAACTTTCTCTGGAACAGGCATCCCCATGATAAGATTTCCCCTTTTGTTCTGGTGACCACATTTTGAATTTTTAATCATCCCTGTTTTAGTGGCACTGGCCACCAGTACATATAAAGGGGGCAGATTTCCGCAAAGGGAACAAAAACAACCTCCCCCCCCCCCCCCCAAAAAAAAAACAAAACAAAACACATTTTGATATTCTATTGATATAGAGATGTCCTTATGTTTTTTCAGGACCCTGATGAAGGGAGCATATTTGGACCATCCAAAACTCATTGGCTACTCTTTTGATTGTCCCCCTGAATTTGGAATAAAGTGGTATATACAGTTGTGTTCAAAATAATAGCAGTGTGCTGAAAAAAGTGAAGAAAGCTCAAAATCCTTCTAATAGCTTTTATTTCCATACACACAAATGCATTGGGAACACTACACATTCTATTCCAAATCAAAACATGAAGAAAAATATATCAAATTTGTGTTGTTCCTCTAAAAAAAATTGAAGAAAAGTGAATATTAGATGTTCAAAAAAATAGCAGTGTTTGTATTCTTCTTTACAAACTCAAACATTCACTATATAAACTGAAAAATGTTTGAAGATTTTGCTTTCCTTTGAATCACTTAATGAATATTTAGTTGTATAAGCACTGTTTCTGAGAACTGCTGTACATCTGTGTTGCATGGAGTCAACCAACTTCTGGCACCTGTGAACAGGTATTCCAGCCCAGGATGATTGGACTGCATTCCACAGTTCTTCTCTATTTCTTGGTTTTGCCTCAGAAACTGCATTTTTGATGTCACCCCACAAGTTTTCTATTGGATTAAGATCCGGGGATTGGGCTGGCCACTCCATAACGTCAATCTTGTTGGTCTGGAACTAAGATGTTGCACGTTTACTGGTGTGTTTGGGGTCATTGTCATTTCAAGGGCATTTCCTCTTCAGCATAAGGCAGCATGACCTCTTCAAGTATTCTGATGTATTCAAACTGATCCAAGATCCCTGGTATGCGATAAATAGGCCCAACACCGTAGTATGAGAAACATCCCCATATCATGATGCTTGCGCAACCATGTTTCGCTTTCTTCACAGTGTACTGTGGCTTGAATTCAGTGTTTGGGGGTCGTCTGACAAACTGTCTCCGGCCACTAGACCCAAAAAGAACAATCTTACTTTCATCAGTCCACAAAATGTTGCGCCATTTCTCTTTAGGGCAGTCAATGTGCTCTTTGGCAAATTGCAACCTCTTCAGCACGTATTTTTTTCAACAGTGGGACTTTGCGGGGGCTTCTTGCAGATAGCTTGGCTTCACATAGGCGTCTTCTAATTGTAACAGTACTCACAGGTAACTTTAGATCTTCTTTGATCTTCCTGGAGCTGATTGCTGGCCGAGTCCTTGCCATTTTGGCTATTCTTCTATCCATTCGAATGGTAGTTTTTCGCTATCTTCCACGTCTTTCAGGTTTTGGTTGCCATTTTAAAGCATTTGCGATCATTTTAGCTGAGCAGCCTATCATCTTCTGAACTTCTTTATAGGTTTTCTCCTCTCCAATCAACTTTTTAATCAAGGTACGCTGTTCTTCTGAACAAATGTCTGGAACGACCCATTTTCCTCAGAATTTCAGAGAGAAATGCACTGTAACCAGCATGTACAACATTTGCTGCCTTCCTTCCTTAAATAAGGGCAATAATTGCCACCTGTTTTTCAAAGAATGAATGACCTCACTAATAGAGCTCCACACTGCTATTATTTTTAACATGCCCCTTTCAATTAGTGATTCAATTACACAGAATCAGCAGCATGCATGTCATGACTGTTGGGTCTGTTGGATTTCCATTACTCTACTACACCTGCTAGTAAATTTGTTTTTGGTAGAAATGATATTTCTACATGGCAAATGTGATTGATCAGGTTAGTGATGTCTGACTGCTATTATTTTGAACACAACTGTAAGTCTTTCAGCAGTGATGTGTGGCGCTTCAATTCACTTTTTGTTAAAAAAAAAAAAAAAAAAGAAACTTGACAGAGGGTTTAACAGTTTTACACTATACAGAATTTTAAAAAAGTTGGTCTATATATATACTTTTACATATCATTTACAGAACTTGGGCATATGATATATATGGGGGTGCATCTGCCAGGACCTGGTCCCTGACTGTGTTGTGGTAGTGCTGACAGCAACTCCTCTGTGAACAGATGTCACACTTGTCATTATTAAACATAGTCTGTTACACTGTATTTTGCTGCATCCCTTATGAGCACTTTCATAGAGCCCTATGATCTGCTCAGCTAGTCAATCTAAGCAAATTGCTAGACAGAATTCAAGAATAAAACTTGTCACTATAAAGCCTTTAGTTGACCCAGCTTGGCTTGAATTAAAGTGAGCATTTTTAAGAGAAATATAGGGACTGCTGCTCCCTGGCAGTTATACGGTTGTCAATACTTTAAAAATACTATCACAGAGAAATTATGCATATGAGGAAAGTCAGAGAAAGGTCAGAGGTCCTTATCTGCATATTGGTCCTGACCTGTGACTCAACGTATTGAAGCTAGAGTACCCTCTTAGTTTTGCAATATTTGGAAACATTTGTAATACATTTTTTGTAGAACTGCATTAAAAAAAAAAAAAAAAAAAAAAAAATCACAAAGATTGTAATTTTAATTTGTAAGTAACTATCACATCGTATGCTTTCTCTAGAAAGCATGTACATTACCCAGTGGCCTCAATGTGAGTGGTCCAGCTTTAACTAAGGTAATTGAGTCATAAAAAGTTAAATGAATTAGCGCATCCCAGGCTGCAGGAACGTTTCTTGTTTATTAAATAGCATTAGTATTTTCTTTATTTTTTCATATGGAAAAATCATTTTTTTAGGGTGGCTGGATAACATTACTAGCGCAGAGTACACTGTGTGAACAATTATTAGGCAAGTTGTATGTTTGAGGACTATTTTCATTATTGAACAACTACAGTGCTCTTGGTCACTCCAAAATGTTTATAAACCACAAACCTAAATATTTAAGAAATTAAAAAGTGAGGTTTTGGCCTTCTTAGGAGAATATCTATGTGTGCACAATTATTGTGCAACTATAAGGTGTGCACAATTATTATGCAACTAAATAAAAAACTAACATTTTCCCATCTCATTTATTTTAATTTGTTAAAAAGAGAATAATAAACAACTTAATATGTGTAAACAATTCTGACATTAATTATTTGCCCTCCTGAGGATTTACCCCCCTTCCTGACCAGGCCATTTTTTGCGATATGGCGCTGCGTTACTTTAACAATTGCGCACTCATGCAACGCGGCGCCCAAATGAAATTTATGTCCTTTTTCCCCACAAATGGAGCTTTCTTTCAGTGGTATTTGATCGATGGTGCATTTTTATTTTTTGCGCTATAAACAAAAAAAACAAAAAACACAATTTTAAAAAAAATAAACAATAGTTTTGACTTCTTCTTATAAAACATATCCAGTAGCCGCCAATGGTGGTGCGGGTAGGGCGGCGCACGAGTGCCCCCATATATAGACACATATGATTTTGTGCAGCCCTGGAGAAGTAGTTCTGCTATAGGGCAGTCGGGAAGTGGTTAAAAAACAAAACAGTATAGCCACCCTTCTTGGGTCTTCTTGAAAGATGCAGGCTTTTTCCTGTACCATGGCTTGAAGAAAGTGTTGATCTCCTTAGGCCACACTCTCCCTCATTACATAAATACACATCACCTGATATGCCTAAATCCAATAGGCATTCATGTTTATACAGATTTGAGTTGGACAATATGCATAAAAATGATGATTTGGTCAAAATACTCACTTGTCTAATAATTACGATTGCCTAATAAAAGCTATTTTGTTAAAAATAATAAAAAAAAAAAAAAAAAAAAAAAAAACTTTTTAGCAAAACACAATTAGGACAAACAGCAACAAATCAGAAATTCATTTTATTTTTGTCTGGCTTAGTGAACTGAAATGTGATGGCTTACTAGGGGCCAATGTACCTTGCACATCATTATTGCTGTCCAGATTCCTTTTGGAATATGCTTAATTGCATAGACAAATACATACTGTAAGGAGTCCTCCAGACTTTTTCCCTAATTAATACAAAAGCTATGTACAACTGATTAGTTATCATTCAATTAGCCAATGACACTTTCAAAGAAATACAACACCAGATCACTTTGTTTCAAATACAACGCCCATGTTAATTACAGAATTTTGAATCTCTAATCTAAGCAGGTGGCTTTGGTTCTAAAGTCTGAATACTCTTCAAGCGTTAAGTCAAATGCTCAATATGCTGTGCCATGAGCACATCTGCCAGTTCAGTGTCTGATTCCAAAGGGATCACAACGTCCCGTTTACTCATGCATCCAACGTCTCCAAAATAAAGCACATACCAACACCTTATGCTGAAAATTTCACACACAAACCATTGTCTTCATAATTCCACCAACAGTAGAAAATAACCTCAAAAACTGGCTTGCAAATGTAAATGTAATATGACATACATTTAGATATCCAGTCTATACATCTGGAAACCTTAAAATGAATTGATAACCATGTAGCAATAGCAGTGCACAGTACTATTCTGTTTTAAACTGGCAGCTTCTTTTCTTTTTCGCTATAAATATATCCATTTTGCAGATGTGCTTTCCTACTTATCATTGCTCCCAGTCTTCAGTTCTTCCATCATGTGGCATTCTCTCATCTCCCATTTTGCCCTTGCCTCTTTCAAGCCTTCTGGCACATGCACAGATTAATTCCATTAGCTGTAATAACCAATGCTTTATAAATCAGTGAATAAGCACTATTCAAGGCCTGTAGCTTGAAGATGAGTTCAGAAAGGAGATAAAGCAGTGACACAGCCTAATGCCACCTGTACCGATTCCATCTGACAGCCTAATGGCCCTGTTGCTTTTAATTTAAGTCTCTTTAGAAAGCTACAGGCTTTTTTCCCTATTTACTTTGTTGAAAAAAAAAAATAACCTCAAGGAATACAGGTTTTGTGTACAATGCAGCACATGTGACTGCTATCTTTATTCTTTCATATAGATAGGAAGATAAAAGACAGACAGATCCTGGAGATTCTGGCTTTGCCTTACTGGACATACACTGACAAGTGTGTCTTTTAGAAATACTATTATTTTGGCTGCACATACACAGTAGTTTAAACAGGACTCAAGTAGTTCATTTACCACCACAAATTCACTGCACAAACCTATGTAATGAGTTCTGTGGGTGTTGTAGGTAGTCATTCACCTTGTCACCTTAGAATGAATTGGTTGTTATTCCATTTGACTTCAGATAGGAAGCCTAAGAAACTCTGAGGAGAATGGATAAAACAGTAATATACAGTGGAGATCGATGGTGGACTTTATTACTGGTTCTTATATAGAGACATCAATTTATGCAGCGCTTTACATATATATTGTACGTTCACATCAGTCCCTAACCTTCAAAGGGCATACAATCTAAGGTCCCCAACTTACTTTCATACATACACATACTAGGGCCAATTTAGACAGTATCCAATTAACCTACCAGCATGTCTTTGAAGTGTGGGAGGAAACCGGAGTACCTGGAGAAAACCCACGCAGGCACAGGGAGAACATTCAACCTCCAGGCAGATTGTGCTGTGGCTGGGATATGAACCAACAACCCTAGAACTGCCAGGAGGAAGTGATAACCATTTAGCCACTGTGCTTCCCCAGTTTCACAGTTCTTGATCTAACTAGTGAGTTCTAATGGTAAGAATCATTTCACACACAGCCTGCCCCCCATCACTCAAATGAATTGTGTGCCCTGTGCCAACAATAAAATACTTTTATTTACTAAAACTGGAGTACTCCGAATCTAGTGCAGCTGTGCATAGTAGCCAGTCAGCTTCTAGCTTCAACTTGTTCAATCAAGCTTTCTATGCAAAGCTTTCTATTTCTATTGCTTTCTATGCAAAGCTGCACCAGATTTTGCAAACTCCAGATTTAATAAATCTCTCCCAAAATGTTTTAGGCAACAATCCATAGTGTAATTAAATAGATAAGGTTGTAGAGAGGCACAGGTCCATCTCGTTTAGTCTGTGTGATGTTTATTCTCCAACGAGTCACATAGCCCTGTATTTTCTGCTTCCTGAAGAAGGTATCAACGTTTTACTTGACGTTTTCAACACTCTTAGCTAGGACCACTTCCTAAGGGAGTTCCACATTTTTACTATCCTAACAAAAAAGAACTATTTCTGAAATCTAAAGCTGAATCTCCTTTCTTCTAGTCTCAAATCATGACTGAGGTCCTCCATTCACCTTATTAATTTTGTTGGCCTTTGCTAAACTCTAATTCAGAAACTTTTTGTAAGGATTGGTGACCAAATCTGAACTGCATATTCAAGACTAGGCCAAAGCAGTGTTTCATAAAAGGATAGAATTACTGATTTATCTCTTGAATGTATGCTCGTTTTAATGCATGAGAGTATTTTGCTAGCTTTGTCAGCTGTGGTTTGGCATTGCATGTCATTGCCAAGTCATTATCAACAAGCACCTCTAGATATTTTTCCATCACTGATCCTCCCAAAGGAGCCCCATCTAATCTGTATTTTGCATGTGTATTTTTGGCACCAAAGTACAGAACTACTTTTCTCAATATTGAACCATATCTGCCATGTAGCTGCCGAACCCCCTAATTTATTAAGTTCTTCCTATAACAATGCTACATCCTTTGCTGAAGTTATTTCCTGGCATAGTATCATTACCAAACACTGAATTTGAGATCTTAATTCCAACATTAATATAATTTACAAACTGAACAGCATTTGCCACAGGCAGAATCCCAGGGCACACCACTCACAACTTTTCAGTTAATAAGTAATTTATCACTACTCTCTGGAACCATTCATATAACTGGTTTCCTATCCATGTACATGCAATTTCATTGTATCAATTTCCAACAAAACCTATTTTAAAGATTAAACATTTATGAGGTACACTTAGAGATGGGAAAGCCTGGAAAAAAAATTGAACATTGAAAAAAATATGTTTTTTCCTTGTTTTTTTTCCCAAAACCATTTTTGTTTTTTTTTCTCCAGGAAAATTGGAAATAAATAAAATAAAAAAGGAGCTTGGAATATGTTTGTTTAAAATAAATAATATATCTTTAACATGGTATTTAAAACTATATAACATGAAGAACCTAATGAAAGATTTCTGAGACTTTATGTAAAGTTCTCTAAGCTGAAGACAAGCAAATCCTGGAATACAATTCAAATAACACTGTACTTCTCAATGCAGTTCTTATACAACAGAAATCTGCATTTCTGCTACTAGGGGGAACTGCAGGGGAAAAGCTCCAATTTAGTTTGCTAGTGGGCTCCATCTTGTACCTCCTACAGCTGGGTGATTGTTGGGATACAGTAATACTCCTCCCAGGCCTTAATTGACAGGTAAGAGGGTACATTTGACAAATTTGTTTATCTTTATAACCTTTAAAACATCCTACTGATGTGATGTTTACCTATAGTCTGGTCAGTAAATTGGTTTTTCTTTTCTTCCTCTCAGTAAAATGGGGAGACCACCATCTAAAACAGTGTTTCTCCACCGGGGCACTGCAAGAGGTCCCCAAGGGATCTGCCAAAGCAAGCAGAAGACTGGTAGATTGCAACTCCACATAGCTGACAGTCAAGCTGCAGAGCCAGAGTGAAACAACTTGCATCGCTTTAATGCTCGAAGAATGATTGCGGTTATATCTACAGCTTGATGACCACATCAATGTTCCGAAAGCTGTACATATGAAAAGTATTTCAGGGGATCCCCAAGATCTGAGACTTTTTTCCAGGGGTTCCTCAAAGAAAAAAGGTTGAGAAACACTGATTGGAAACATTTCCACAGTTCGATTTCTGCTGAGAGCAACGCTGCAATATGCAGTGTAAAAAAAATGGCTTTCAATTTGTAAGACTACTCCACACTAAATTTTTTTTCCAGAGAAAAACAGAGAAAACATTTTTTTCTAATGGCTTCAAAATTTCTGGAAATGATACATCTCTAGGAACAGTATGCAATCCCCTAGCAAAACCTAGATAAACTTCATCCATTGGTCTTCCACCATGCAGTTTCTCACTTAATTCCTCATAGAATGATAGCAGCTTGGTCTGACAAGAACAGTCTTTCATAAATCCATGCTGGTTGTCACTTATGATACCTTTATCACAGACATATTTCTGTTCTAGAGTCTTTTAGCATTCACTAAAATACCTTACATACTATTTATGTTAGGCTGACTGTCCTGTATTTTCCTGGTATACTTCTCGATCCTTTTTTGTAAATTTGTACTATTCCAGTCAGTAAGCTATCCTTAAAAATTTAAAAAAAATAGCAACTTGGCTATAACCCGTAATGCATATAAGCCATTTGGACTTGGTGATTTGTTAATATTTAGTTTCTCTAGTCTCTTTTGTACCTGGTTTTCAGTTAACCACAGAAATAACTTTAGTGAAACATCATTATTATTACTGTTAACACTATCAAACCCATCTTTTTCATCTGTAAAAACTGAATAGAATAAAACATCTATTTAAACTAAATGTAGGATTTTGTTTTACTTGATGTAGCACTGCATTTCTTGTATTCTATATTAGTGCCTTAATTGCTCCCTTGCACAGGAGGTCACTTCGGCTTAAAAGACCTGTTTTTATCATTTGTTTTTTTTAAACTAGAATTTAATGTTGTAGTTTTATGTTCATTACCCAATGGAATACAATGACTAATGCATTTGTTAATTAATCTTTAAAACTCTCCCACTTGCCTTGAGTGCGCTTTGTTGCAAATATTTGTCCCTTGAGTGTAGTTACAATCATGGTCATCATCCAATACCCTGGTTGCATTTTAAAGTATCCAATCAGTGGGAATTCCAGTAAAAATGTAATGTGGAACTCCAAACAAACAGCTAAATGCACAGATGAATCGCACAGGGGGAACTTTTTTTTATACCTACCAAAGGATTTGTATTTCTGCCTATCCAATGTCGAGACTTACACAGCTCTGTCACACCACATGGCCTTCTCTGACCCAATTTTTCTCTGCTGTAGTTCAGTAATACTTTCAGGTCTCGTCCCCATGCCCATTCTGTGACTTGACAAAAAAGAATCTTGTCACTCTGCTCTCTATTCCTATCAGCATGGTCCTTGCATTGACTGGCTCTTTGTGCTACTCCTCTGTCACTCAGTCTTCTATAAAGAGATTGCAAGAGGATGATATGAAAATAAATTCAGTTATTTAAGCTGCTTCCATTTAAAAAATACAGGGTATAATACTAAATATAGATCTGCATACAAGTCTCATATATGCCTGGAATTCATCTTTAAAAATATTAAAGTAACATCCCTGTATACACATATACACACACACACACACGGCCAAGTGCATCCTGAATTTTTTGTTTCATTCCAGTTCACCACTACTAGCCACTTGACTGCACTGAATAATAAGAAAAAGCTTTTGAGGCTCCTTTCTTCTAAAATGAGGTTCAAGCACAAAGCAGTGATTATCATTGGTCAGGATGGTCACGTGGATATCGCCAATCAATGAGTACTAGCCTATGCTATCAATATTTTACTATACTATAATACTAAGAGCTTAACTGTTATACCAGCTGGAGAGGGTGGCTGACTATGGGGAACGGAGAGGGTGGCTGACTATGGGGAACGGAGAGGGTGGCTGACTATGGGGAACGGAGAGGGTGGCTGAGGATGAGGACTAGAGAAGGTGGCTGAAAGGGGTGTCACCCCCACTTCAAATGGTTTTTGCTTGTTTAGTCTAGTGGAGAGGAGATACACTTTTACATACCTGATCCTCTGCTCCCTTGGAATATGGTGTTCCCCATGATCTGGAGGTGGACTGTCCCTCGGCATCAACATGTCCAATGTAGTGCTATTGACCCTGCATTGGTTTTAATGAGGTTAGGACCCTAGACCACTTGAGCGAGGGGGGGAGAAGCAGCTGCAAGGACTGGTCTAGCAAGAGAAAGGAGCATAGGATCAGGCAAGTCTCCTTTTATTATTCCCCTAGGCCTAAAAAAGCAATTAATCCTTGCAGCATGGGCACAGCCCCACTACAAGGGATACATTTTAGTTGCCTGTAGTTGGGCTTTAACCGATAAAACCATGTCTAAGATCTAACCCACCTGTGAGGGCACACTGATGAAATCACTCAGCTCTCTACTGCTCCAAACATATTACTTCTGTTACACTGCACTTCAGTAGAGATGGAATGGTTTACTGGGCTGCACCTCCCCCACCCAGTCTGAGTGCTGCTGTGAAAAGGATAACAGGAGTCTGATACTAAAAGAGATTCAGGCACTTACACCAGCTGCCTGTAAAATATATTCCATGGATTTTTATAATGACCCCATAACAGCATTAAATGATGCTTTTCACATCTGCCTGGAGTTTGGCTTTCATCTTTAATGCTGCATATGCAGGGAGATAAATAGTATATTCAGAGGACTTGGCTCCAGGTGTGCCCCAGTTTGGCACCGGTTTGCAACACATTTTCCCAGAGAACAAGCTTGCTACATCTATTGCAACTCTTACAGAATATGTCAGCTTTCTCATTGCCATTTGCTAGTTAATGATAATGAAAAGCTTTCATGTTTATAATCATGCAGAAGAGCAGCTCTTCTATCTAAAGTCTTTAGTCGTGTAGATTGTTTACACCAATGTTTGTTCCTGAAAGTCATATTGTAATCATATATAATTTATCTGGCATGGGCTGAAAGGGACCATCTTTCTGTGCTGCAAAACACAAGGCAATTTCTTGCAACCTTCCAAATGGAAGCAGATACAGGATCTGAATACAGTACTTTATCTTTTTTGTTTAGTAAAGCAAGTCATAAATATAACATTATTTCTTAAACCTGCTTAGTGTTACAGAAGACAATCACCTGGTAAATGGAATGCTTTTCAAGGAGCAGCTCTGTAATAATTGGGATATATATGCAGCACCAATCCACGGGCTATTCAGTAGAAGGGTGAAAACTGGCTTTCTCCACTGCCATCTGATTGATATATGAAAGAATTTTTTTTTATAGTCTGGAAAAATGTAAATTTTCTACCAGGATAAAAAAAATATTATAATAACTTATAAGATATATTCTGTCCTTCGCCTTAGATGGGGTATTACAGAATAATCACATTCCACATAGTGTTGTTTTTAAAAAAGGGCTTTGATAAAAGCTGATTTACTATGAGCCTTATAAACAGTATGCATATTCCCATTGTATCTATAAATTATGTGCGTGTGTGAGCACATAAATGTGCATACATAAGGAGGCTACAGTCATGAGCATCCAATCTGGAACACCTTCTAATGCAATCGTTATTTTAGACTATGATACTGAATATGTCATATCAGTTTTATGTAACAATTGTAGAGGTGTGCACAATGAAAAAATTGTTTTCAGTTTCAGATTCATTCGTTAAGTCAATCATTTTGTTTCATTGTGTTAGAATAATTCATTTTTGTAATTCATTTTGTATATTTGGATTTGTTTCATATATTTGCTGTTCCAAATTGATTCATATTTTTATGTTATTTCAGAATATTCGGATTAATTCCTTATAGTATTTCAGTGACTTGATTATGACTTCAATGGAACTTGATTGCGACTTTGATATTTTGCTTGACTATGGCTAATCATAAAAATACAGCGCATTGACATTGTGTGTGACACATATCATTGAACTTACAAACCCCTTTGATGTCGCAAATGAATGAAAAAAATTAATTTGTTGCTTTCATAATAATTTATTTTAGATTTGTTGAAATTCATTACTATTGTGATTCAGAGACTGGGATACATTTGAATGTTCGGATAATGAAAAGTTCATCCAAATTTCGAAGCATAACTAGACAAATTGTGCATTTCTAATCATTTGTTTATGCATTTCATCTTATTTGAAGGAGGTGTTTGAATGAAGATCTAATATTTGCCTGATGTTAAAGTCAATGATTAGCTTGGCTATCTTAACTACATTAACCTCCCTGGCAGTAATCTCGAATATGGCTCGGGGTTAATTTTCAGTACCAAAAGCGGTAACCCCAAGCCACACTATAGTGTGTGTGTAGTGTAACTTACCTTGTCCCTGCGATCCCCAGTGGGAGATTAACAAAAGTAAAAACATGACATACACACAATACATTGTAATCTGTTAGGATTACATTACTGTATCAAACCATTTCATCTCAGTTTTGTCCCTAGTGCTTTGTCCGGTGCCCTGCTTGCACTTTTACCGTTCTTTCTACCTGGACACTTGAGAATGTCCATGGCTTCCAAAAAGAGTCCCATTTTAGATCAAAAGCGATTTTAGACCAGCTAGAAAATAGCGATAGTGAATTAGAATCATTTGCAGAATTGAGCAACAGTGATTCATGGGGAAATTTGTCATCAGACACTGAAATGTCCATTCAAAACAGTGTACCGCATTGACATTTAAAAATATTGACATAACCAGACCACCAGGGAGGTTAAAAAAAAAAAAATACATGCACATTGAAAAAAAAAAAAAAAAAAATGATATATACCGGTATTTATACACACATACATATAATGTATTTACAAACTATGTACAACTATTTTACAAATACATGTTTGAGTCTGAAAATAGTATGGCATTGAAAAAATACACAAAATGCAGGACCTGAACTATTCAGCTCTGATAATATTTCCACCATAAAATACCCCCTTATTCTTAAAGCTCAGCTCTATACGATTCCTTCTAATGAGGCAACAAAAGGACTTGCTTTAAGCTTGTACCAGCTGGGGCTGCTCTCTCTTCTGGATATAAAATACTTCCAAACCAGATGTACATCCCTACCACTCACACCTGAAGATTCAACACAGAAGCTGCAGAAATCAGCATAGTCTCGGAACAATGCTGCAGGAACAAAAACAACCTTTTCACCAATCTATAACAAGGCTTTTACCTCTTTTCTTGTATACTAACACTCTATAAGGTAGATGCCTCTGTTGCTTGCTTTTTGATACAACCTTTTGCCTTCGCTTCTATATGCATGTAAATTTTATATGTATACATTTTCATTAATCAGCGTACATATTTGTACAAGGAATTGCCTATGATGAGTCTATAAATTCTGATTTCCTAACTTTTAGTGCAAATCCATTTCTCAATCCTCTTTGACGAACTAACCAGCACAATACATTGTGCACAGCCATGACAGGCACCATGCACCTTGCTGGCTGCTATGAGACACACAGTATTAGGGCTCATGTACACTGCAGCTGGTAAATTCACGTTTAGGAGCTGTTCAGCGATTTTTTTTGCAGCCCCTGAACTCTCCCTAATGTTTTCCTATGTGTGCATGTACACATCTTCGTTTACACTCGTTTACAGGCAGTTGAGTTTACAGTCATTTTTTTGAACGCAACAATTGTTCAGACGTCGATATTATCAGCGTTGCAAACGCAAAACGCTTGAAAACGCGGCAAATATTTTTTAACTCTTCCAGTTCCCAATGCTGTCCAAAGCATTTTTTCATCATGAAAAATGCATGCAAAGAGTTTTTAAGGCACTCAGATGGACAAAACACTGAACACAGGATGTTCCTACCAAGCTTGTCACACATTGTAATGACCAATTTACACCTCAGACCTCTCCCACCCTTGGAAACAAAAGATATGTTAATGACCATTCACACCTCAAATACCTCATTTAAAATGTGCATTTAATAAATGCTACACTTAGATAAACCAGACAGATATAAAATCTTTCTGAGTGGCCTGGCACCACATCTCCTTAAGGATTAGCCCACATTCAATACCTAGACGTATAGGAGAGTTTGCTGAAAATCCCATTGCCTTAGCTTCTGGCCTTATCAATGGAGAGCTGCTGGAGGGGAGCACACTCTAGGAAAGCCTGAGAGGATGGTTCCCTATATGACCAAGAAGTGCATCTGACCACCTTAATTGGGGTCAAAAGGTCTAGTGAGTGAGCAATTTATACATACCTTGTCAGCACGTGGTGAAGATATAAAATCGCTCACTTATTTGGGTCACAGCATAGAGGAATAGAAAGGACTGTCACCTCTTTCAAAACTTAAACTCACTCTTGGACTTTTTATTGGTTTTTGTGTTTTGTGTTCTTTGTAAAGTTAGTGGAAAATGTGGCATCCACTATAGGTGCAATATATAAAATAGAATGGTTTGGTTTAGGGGCATGTTGTGAAACAAGCCTCCTATATGTTCATGCACATTATTGATGTAGTGCCAGTCTATCTATAAATATTGGTTTGACTCAATGTGTGCCTTAGTTTGGGAATGAGCTTTCAGTTTAACATTAATAAGGTCTACATTCTCTCAAGTATCCATGCCAATCTTAGGCTAGGTTTAGACTTATGGCTAGAATGCTGCTCTTCTGAAAAGTGATCTACATTTGGACTGCTTTTCACAGGCATTTGACGGGGGGGACGGGGGGGGGGTGAGGAGATGATATGATTTTGTAGGCGGAATGTGTGCTGATCTTTGAGTACTAATTCCTTGGTCTGTAATTGCCCACCATTTTTGCAAATTGTGATGCTTTATTTTATCTCTTCATATGCTGCACTTGTGTACAAAGTGTATTTCTTTGTCTATACTTCTGTGCATTTATTGTACTATTCATCAGAAAACTTGTACGTTTTATTTTTTGTTGGTCAGTGCTCTTGTTTCTGAATGTTACTCTCATGTAATAAAATCCATTGTAAAAAAAACTTTGACTACAAAAGCGGAAATGTCTGATTTAGTGAGGTGGTCAATACGACTGCAAAAAACCTTTACGTTTCTAAATCTTTCCAACTGCTCTTTTTCATGAAATTACTAATATTGTTTAGTTTTCCAATCTTTCAGTAATCATGGATTCCTTTATTTACTATGCTTTACTATACATTGTTTTTGCTCTTTTACAATCTGTTCTGTGTTTTATTTATTTACATAAACCAGCAGGGTTTCATTACCTCATTATACCGATTTTATGATCATAATATTGCATTTTCAGATATATTTTCCATATCAGTTTTAGACAGATTTATATCACGAGCCAGTGTCTTGAATGTAAGCATACAGCATCAGTAATGAGGATGCCTAGTATAAACAAAACAACAAATAAATCTGCAATACAAGCTGCATTACCTCAAATGAATACCAACAATATCCCTAGATCTATATGTAAATCCTCTTCAGCTTATTTATGCCTTACTCCAGCCAAAATGGTATTTTTAGCTAAAAAGATAGCATACGGCAGGAAATCCTGGAGAGGTATATATCTGAATTATAAATTAACCATTTGCCGCCCGCCCTATGGCCGAATAGCGGCCGGCAAATGTCATCAGCGTTCCGGGGTGGACGCCATATGGCGTCCTCACGCACATGCGCAGATTTCGCTCCTGCAGAGCCGCGCGATCTGTCACGGACCGTGTACCTCGGACACGGCCGATAACAGATCTGAGTATCGGCCCCCGTTGCGGGTACCATGTGACCTGCTGTGACCAATCACAGCAGGTCACATGACAGTTGTATACAATGGATGGCTTCATTCATGCCATCCATTGTATACTAGTGTCTAGCTGTGAATGGTCACAGCTAATCACATGTACGTCATGTGATTAGCTGTGGCCAAATCACAGCTAAAGCACAAAAAAAAAAAAAAAAAAAAAAAAAACCCTGAATGAATCGATTTCATTCAAGGAAATGCTTGCTTATAGCAAAGTAATTCTTTGCCATCAGCAAATTGTGTAAAAAAAATAAAAATAAATAAATAAATAAAAAATACTGATCACTTCCCCAAAGTAGTACAATGTTACTATGGTAACATTGTACTACTTTGGTCATAGTGAAATATGAAAAAAAAAAAAATCTTAAAAAAAAGAAAAAAATTTAATAAAGAATAAAAAAAAATATATATATATATATATATATATATATATTTTTTTTTCATACGGTCACCAGTCAGTGTCCCTGATCACCGCCATGCCAGTTATATGATGATGCTGTACTGCACTGGTGACAATATGTAAAAAAAAAAAAAAAAAAATAGTGAAACCAATTTTCATTTTTTTCATTTTCCAAAAAATGACAAAAAAAATACAACTTCAAAAAACTCACCATGCTTCTTATGAAGCACGTCGGACTGTCTACTCTGCAAAAAGGGGTAATTTGGGGGATATCTGTACTGTTCTGACATTCTTGGACCTCAAGAAATTTGATTGGCCGTCAGTATTTCAGGATTGATCAATATTCAGATCTATACCATAGTTTGTGAACTCTATAACTTTCCTACAAACTAAATAATACATCCTAATTTGGGTTATTTTCACCAAAGACATGTAGCAGAATACATCTTGGCCTAAATTTATGAAGAACAATTATTTATTTGCAAAGTTTTATAACAGAAACAAAGAAAAAAGTGTTTTTTTTTCAAAATTTTTGGTCTTTTTTTGTGAATGTAGCAAAAAATAAAAACCCCAGTGGTGATTAAATACCACCAAAAGAAAGCTCTAGTTGTGTGAAGAAAATGATAAAATTTTAGTTTGAGTACAATGTTGTATGACCGCGCAATTGTCAAAGTGTGAGAGCGCTGAAAACTGGCCTGGGCAGGAAGGTGTAAAATTGCCCGGTATTGAATTGGTTAAAAACCAAAAAAAACCTAAATCAAACTACTATCCATGTAAAACCAGATCAATGGACATAAAATGTGATACCAGCTTGCAGAAGGAATCCTATATAAAATCTATTCAAATAAAGACTGCAGCTCTTAAAACAAAACTTTTTTTATATGAAGTGAAACTTTGTTCATATATAAATATTACCCACACCAGTATTTCCACTGAATAAAATAGCTGCTCCTGAAATATAGGACTCCAATGTGCCAGAGTTCAAACGAGCCTCCTGTCAAAACCACACAAAAACACAATGAAGGAAAATGAGACACCCTTGAAATATGAGCATTCGTTGCCAACACCATATGCAAATCAAGGTTTACCAAAGGGATAGATCCCAACTGGCAGAGGCCAGCATGAGTAATAATATGGTGTAATCCCCACACAGGATAATCCAGGACCATATACTGTATAACTGCTTTCCAAGTCCTATCGCTGTATACTGCTCAAATGTGCCCAGATATTTAACAAGAACACTCCAATGGTACAGATCATAAAAATCAATTTGTTAATAAAGCTTTAAAATTGTGACTAGAGATACAAACAAAAAAAATGATATGAAGACAGAAATCCACTTTGTACAGTATCAAGTAACAATGTCATTAGTGTACATATAGTATATGATGTGAGTGCCTTGAAGATGAAGACACCAGGGCAGAGGTTTGGACACACATGCCATGCATTCAGAGCACAGTATATATTACAGTATATATTAGCAGTCCAGACTATGTAGCACAAAGTAAAATGTACAGATCGCAGTTGGTCTGCGGTATATGATGTATACCCTAGTTTGATGCACAAACTGTGCAAGCCCGTAGTATGTAAAGTACAATATAGAATGCAGTGAGCTGAATTGTGTAACATACCAACCTCTCACCACAGAATAATTTATCCCTTTTGCCTTTTTTTTTTTATTGTTTGCGAAGCCTGTTCCGCCATGTCTACTGTTCCCTGCAGACACACCTGCTTTGAGTTTCACACATGTGCACCAAGTGACCAGCGGTAGTTTTGATATGAGATTTGACAGACAATGTGTGGGGGTATGGAGCTGACAGCGCAACAGGGCCATAATCTACCATATCAAAACCTTTTCTTTCACTCTTCACCCCCAACCCTAATACCCTTCCTTTACTTCAAAATCTTCCAAATACAATTCAAAAATATCATTCAAAAATATTCACCAAATGTCCCAAATAAAGTTCAAAATTAAAGTCCAAACGTAATCCACCCAATGTCCACACTATTCAATCTTCCAAACGTGATAAGACGTCCAATTTGTTATTCCAAATCCAAGATACCTCAAAAAATATAAACTGAATATAGTGCATTACCTCTCAAACAATATTCTGTGACACCATGCAAACACTTGTGAAGAAAAAAAAAAATTATATATATAAAAAAAATTAAATAAAATAGAATTACAAAATTCTATGTGATTATTAAATACGAATAAATAAAGTGGATAGAGAAGGTCCCCCTATACACCCCCACTCGTGAAGTGGGTATAATTCACAGCAATTGGACTAGTGACAATACACAGTATTTGAAGATATCATTCTAACCAGGTGAAATTCACAAAAAAAAAACCATTCAAACTGTGATTAGTGCACCATTCCAAACACGTGCCACCACACTAGTAGGATAACATACTATTACCCTCTTGCGGCTTAAAAAAGTGTTTCCAACATTCCAGGATACCAAGAGTATATCCAATATACACCTTTCCCCTTGTGAATCAATCCAATGGAGTCTTCCCCGCTCCTCATAAGGCAGAGAGGACAAGATTTAATGGAGTATACAAGTAAAACACAGATTTTTATTTAGACATAATCTACCATCACAAGAAAGCAACCTGTTGCCGATCCCGGGACTAGAGGTTTCGGTTTCCATCGGAGAGAGTTCCTCTAGCTTTGGTATCGTTGGTATCAGTGAAAAAGGATGTAATACAAATAAAATCGTAACAGATGTGTTATCCCTTCTGCACTCTGTCCTAAAAAAATGTTAGGGATGGCCTTTACATTTGCCATAGTCATGTCATAGAACTTTCATGACTTTTAGGGTTCACATATGTGCGGTGTATTGCATGTGATTTGCACAGAGACCGCACGGCATTCCAGTGCAAACCGCATGCGATTTGTGTGCGGTGCGATTGGAGCCATACGTTTTGTATGGCTCTATTCGCACCGCACTCACACCAAAAACGTGCAGGACCCTTTTTTGGGTCCGAACTAGAATCGGATCGCATTGGTATTCACACCTATGCAATCTGATTCTCCACATCGCACCGCGTTTTGCGGACCGCTTTCGGGGTGTTGTTAACGTAACATACACACCTGCAGCGGTTTGCATGAATGGGGTGCAATTCTGATGCGGTGCGGAATTCGCACTGAAACCGCTGCGAATTCCGCACCGCATCAGTGTGAACAAGGGCGAGTTCTTGCACACAATGTATGAATGTCAGATCTTCCTTGCAGAAAGTTCCTGCACAAAAATAAACAACAAAACACAAGTTTGGCAACCTTAGTTGGTTGCCAAGTCATCTGGCTCATTCCGCCGTTTCCCTTTCTTGGCATTTTCTTCATTTCTTATGACCTTACATCTTACAAAGATATGGTATCAAACAGCTCCCCACCCCCTCTTCTTTGCTTAATAGTACGGCTACAAATACAGTTCTGGCATATAACACACTTCTTTTAAGAATACACAGAATCAACCACATCAGTGGACACACACAGGATCATTTGATCATAAGACAACTGACCTATCAGTATTTTAGCTGGGATTGTGGAAAGAAACAAGAATAGTTGGGGTGTAATAATATACGTGCAGAAAACATACACACCTTATGTGGATAGTGCCCGGATGGTAGCCAAGAACCCCATCCCCTTTAACCTCCACATGAAGGGAAGGGTGCACTTTAAATACGCAGTAAATGCTAGATTTTTTTTTTTTTATCTTAATACATAAAAAGAAACAACCCAGTACCATTCTATGCCTCTCTGTCCCCAAACATCTGTGGTTGTCTGTGACCACTGCCAGGTCCAAGATGATCCATGGTATTCCTTGAACTTTCTGGGTTTTACAGGTAGTTACTGAGGGCAGTATAAGAAAAAGTGAAAAAATTGTGCACTGCCAAATATATCAATAATAGAACACAAATGAATACAAGCTGCTGCAAACACATAAAATGTGTGCTCATCACATGTGAAAAATATAAAACTAGTGTGTAGTGTTGCACTGCACCAAATACATTAAAACATAAAAACCATAACAAAAAATCCAAAAACACATATGTGAAACCTAAACGTGAAAGTCCAAAAGAAAGAAAATGAAGGAAAAAAACAACTCTTCAGCAAATCTTGATGGAAAAAGCCATGTTTCTACTGGAGAGTGAGCCCGCAATCCCAATGCTGTAAGTATTTAAATGGTATACACCACCACGGTGAACATGTAATATAGGTGGATACTCGCCTTCATGTATGGACCCGTATAAGGAACATGTCAACCAGGCATCTCCCCTCTTAGTGGGGGTAAAATGAAGATCTATCTTCTATGGATAATCCTCCCCATATATATGGCCACTGTATCTGCCAAAAGGACCTTTTAGCGGTATAGCTGGCTCTGTAAGTGGAACTCTTTCCTGCAGTGCTTTTCCTGCCCCGATTCCTTTCACATGTGTGGTTTTGCCGTGCTCACCTATGATTATCTATAGAAGAGAGAGAGATGGCTTTTTCCATCAAGATTTGCTGAAGAGTTGTTGCTCCTTCATTTCCTTTCTTTTGGACTTTCACGTTTAAGTTTCACATATGTGATTTTGTTTTTTTTGTTATCGTTTTTATGTTTTAATGTTTTTGGAGCAGCGCAACACTACACACTAGTTTTATAAGTTACTGAGGGAAAACAGCACAATAGGCTCCTGCTGCTGTCAGTCAAATTACCAGAATAGGGAAATAAAAGGGAGCAGGGGTATGGCTTACCGCATGCTGTGTGCGTGTCAATGGGTGCACACTGCTTGTCTCTGATTCTACAGATGAGCCCAAATGCACAGGTGTATTTACATCTAGCTAAAAGGAGACACCCGCAAAACATTATTATTATACAGTATTTATACAGCACCAACAGTTTGCGCAGCGCTTTACAATATAAGGGAGATAGTACAATTACAATACATTTCAGTACAGAAGGAATAGGAGGGCCCTGCTCGTGGAGCTTACAATCTAAAGGAAGAGGGAGGTGATACAAAAGGTGATAGCTGCGGGGGATGATCTGGTGGAGGTGATTCAAGTACAGTTCTTAGGTGGAGGTGGGGTAGGCTTCCCTGAAGAAGTGAGTTTTCAAAGATCGCCTGAAGGCAGACAGGGTGGGGGCTGACCAGACATGCTGTGGTAGGGAGTTCCAGAGGATGGGAGAGGCTCTGGAGAAGTCCTGGAGGCGAGCGTGGGAGGAGGTGATGAGGGAGCTAGACAGGAGGATATCATGGGAGGAGTGGAGTGGGCGATTTGGGTGGTATCTGTGGATGAGGTTGGTGATGTAGCTAGGGGCAGTGTTGTGGATAGCTTTGTAAGCTGTGGTTAGTATTTTGAATTTTATACGCTGGGTTAGTGGAAGCCAGTGAAGGGATTGGCAGAGAGGGGCAGCAGTCGCTGATCAGTTGGTAAGGTGTATGAGTCTAGCAGCAGCATTCATAATAGACTGGTGGGGATGAAGTGTCAGCACTTTGGGGACAAGACAGAAGAGAATACAAGGGAAAAATTTTAAACCACAACAATCAGCTAATGTATGTGTGGACCTCCCCTTAAAAAAATGCATTACTACTGTAAGCTGGCCATACATAACAAAATCTAACTGTACAGTTGGGTATACAGTACCTTTACCAAAATTACATAATATGAAGACAAACTTAAACAGTTCATTCAATTAACATCAAATCAGGATGGTCCTTGAACTAACTAGCTGATAGACCTAAAAAAGACCGTGTACAATCAGATTGGATAATGTATGATCAGACAGACAGAATACTGCCAGTACTGCCTCTCTCTATTCAATGTATTATTGCAAAGGGGAAATGCACAAATATTCAAACAATGAAACAATGAAGTTATTTTCTGATTTTCATATATTTGTTTTAGACTATCAATAAATACTTCTGAACAGTAACATTATTTACCACAGTAGACTCAAAAACCTTCTCTGAACTGTGCCAGTCATCAATATTTATAATTGTTATTACGATCCTATTCTGAGCAGTTTCATTTACTTTGCCCCATTAACTTTTAATGTTTGTACCTGAAGGCTGGTACGTGAAGCTATGATCATTGTAAAGTTTTCCCTACATGAACCAACAGCTCTGAATCCAGATTTGTTTTGTTCTTTTTGTCTTATGCTTCCCTTGAGAACGTTATTAGATTTCATAAAGTAAATGAATATTTACAAAACCCTTGAAGCGACTGAACATATTAAAGGTCATCTGGCCTTCATCTATTTCCTTGTATAAATTGAAATATCTCAACTATGTTAAACATATATTGTATTCTACAAAGCATCGCGGGCCATAGTTGCAAAGTACAAGGTGAAAGGTTTTGATAAAACTTGTCCTTGGCAGTTGATAGCCATTACCAATGAACACTTTAAGAAAAGGTTTTTTTTATATACAGCGGAGGTATGTTTATTGTCTTTCCTTTTCTGTCTGAGTGTTAATGTTTTTTTTTTTCTTTTTATACATTTTTTTTTAATGTACTGTGTGTAAAATGTAGCTTTTACTTGAACCTTAAAGCCCAACACTAGGAAACCCCGCACAGCAACGGTTAACTGCTCATGTAGTCTAAGAGAGAGTAAAAGCACTTTAACTTACCTGATCCTCCACTTCTCTGGCAGATGGTGCTCACCCATGTTCTGATGGTGGGCTGTCCCTCAGTGTCATTACGTCCAGTGATATGGACCTTGCATTGGTCATGATGACATTAGGACCTTAGACCGGTGGAGCATGGGGGGGGGGGGCCATGCTCGGCCATGGAAACCCATTCCATGAAGCTCTCTCAACACAATTGTTGTGTTAATCTGAAGGCCACAGGAAGTTTGGAGGTCTTTAGCTATTGACTCTGCAGACAGTTGGCGACTTCTGCACACTGTGCGCTTCAACACGCGCTGACCCCACTCTGTCATTATATGTGGCATACCACTTAGTGGCTGTTGTTGTTCTTCCCAGATGCTTCCACTTTATTATAATACCACTAACAGTTGACCGTGGAATATTTATTAGCAAGGAAATTTCACGGATGGACTTATTGCACAGGTGGCAACCTATCATGCTACCACGCTTGAATTCACTGAGCTCCTGAGAATGACCTATTCTTTCACAAATGTTTGTAGAAGCAGTCTGCATGCCTAGGTGCTTGATTTTTTACACCTGTGCCCATGGAGATGATTGGAACACCTGAATCCAATGATTTGGAGGGGTGTCCCAATACTTTTGCCAATATAGTGTATGTAAAATGCTGTGTAAAACGTCAACACTATAAATACCTGAAATAAATACTGTACATCCTTGCCCATTTCCTGACACTCCTGTGAATATTAATCTAATATGAAATTTTGTGTATGCATAATTTCTTTTAAGTTAATTGCTATAGTGATGAGTAAGAGCGCACAAAAAAGCTTGCAACATGGGTCCCTCTCATAGTAAATGTTTTATTCATGGAAGTTGTAATAAAGCTTCTATGATTGGAGTAGCTGGATGGAAAGGACGGGCAAAACCAGGCACTCCCAATGAGTGCTGTCTCAGCCCCTTAAGCCTAGTACACACGATCAGAGCATAAGGGCAAAACCGGGGAAACCGTCTGTAGGGATGTACAGGCATCTCTGGGTACCTACACTTATACCTAGTAGTACTTCAGTATTCCTGAGTTTCTAAAGCCTAGTAAACACTGTCAGAAAATTGTATGAAAAATACCACTTTCACAGCTATTATATGATAATCTGATTACTAGTACACAGCTTTCGTCTGCAATTATTTGAAGGGACAAGCACAAAAGTTTTCTTGTACGATACCAGATTGTACAATTTTCATTTATTCAGTACAATTTTCATCCGAAAATACAATATATCACTTCAGAATTTTTATTCTTGTCGTAACTTTAGTAACCACTTCACTTTCGATATGAGACTAGCATGAAAAGAAAAAAAAATAAAAAATAGTCTGATATTCTCATCGTGTACGGAGCTTTAAATCTATTACTCCTCCCACACCAAAAAATTACAGTGGCAAAGGTAGTTAAGTATTGGAGGAGGAAGATTGTGGTGAAAAAGGACAGCAACACAAGGGACACATCTCACTGATAGTAAGTAATGATTTTTGTGCTGATTTTTTTTTTTATGTATTAGGTAAATTTAGGCTTTAAACATATCTATATTAGATAACCCTGCAACCTTTCAGGTATACAGGTGAAACTCGAAAAATTAGAATATCGTGCAAAAGTTCATTTATTTCAGTAATGCAACTTAAAAGGTGAAACCAATATATGAGATAGACTCGTTACATGCAAAGCAAGATAGTTCAAGCCGTGATTTGTCATAATTGTGATGATTATGGCTTACAGCTCATAAAAACCCCAAATCCACAATCTCAGAAAACTAGATTACATGCAATCAATAAAACAAGGATTGTATATAGAACAATATCGGACCTCTGAAAATTATAAGCATGCATATGTACTCAGTATTTGGTTTGGGCCCCTTTTGCAGCAATTACTGCCTCAATGCGGCGTGGCATGGAAGCTATCAGCCTGTGGCACTGCTAAGGTGTTATTGAAGACCAGGATGCTTCAATAGCGGCCTTCAGCTCTTCTGCATTGTTCGGTCTCATGTCTCTCATCTTTCTCTTGGCAATGCCCCATAGATTCTCTACGGGGTTCAGGTCAGGCGAGTTTGCTGGCCACTCAAGCACAGTAATCCCACAGTCATTGAACCAGGTTTTGGTGCTTTTGGCATTGTGGGCAGGTGCCAAGTCCTGCTGGAAACTGAAGTCAGCATCCCCATAAAAGCTCATCTGCGGAAGGAAGCATGAAGTGCTCCAAAATCTCCTGGTAGATGGCTGCGTTGACCCTGGACTTAATGAAGCACAGTGGACCAACACCAGCAGATGACATGGATCCCCAAATTAACACAGACTGTGGAAACTTCACACTGGACTTCAAGCATCGTGCAGTGTGTGCTTCTCTGTTCTTCCTCCATACTCTGGGTCCTTGGTTTCCAAATGAGATGCAAAAGTTGCTCTCATTAGAAAAGAGGACTTTGGACCACTGAGCAACAGACTAGGTCTGTTTTTCTTTAGCCCAGGTAAGACGCTTCTGACGTTGTTCAGGAGGAATATGATATTTGAAGCCCATGTCCAGGATCTGTCTGTGTGTGGTGGCTCTTGATGCACTGACTCCAGCCTCAGTCCCCAACACTTTTGAATGGCCTTTTCCTGACAATCCTCTCCAGGCTGCGGTCATCCCTGCTGCTTGTGCACCTTTTTCTTCCACACTTTTCCCTTCCACATAACTTTCTATGAATGTGCTTTGATACAGCACTTTGGGAACATCCAACTTCTTTTGCAATTACCTTTTGAGGCTTTCCCTCCTTATGGAGGGTGTCAATGATGGTTTTCTGCACAACTGTCAGGTCAGCAGTCTTTGCCATGATTGTGATTCCTACTGAACCAGACTGAGAGACCATTTAAAGACTCAGGAACCCTTTGCAGGTGTTATGGCTTAATTAGCGGATTAGAGTGGGACACGGAGCCTAGAATATTGCTCCTTTTCACAATATTCTAATTTTCTGAGATTGTGGATTTGGGGTTTTCATGAGCTGTAAGCCATAATCATCACAATTATGACAAATCACGGCTTGAACAACCTTGCTTTGCATGTAATGAGTATCTCATATTAGTTTCACCTTTTAAGTTGCATTACTGAAATAAATGAACTTTTGCACAATATTCTAATTTTTCGAGTTTCACCTGTACTAGCAATTCTGGAAATGTCAGAGATGTCAATATCCCCAGTCTGGGTATGTACACCATAAACATGAGATGTGGAGCTGTCATTAAAGATATGACCAAAGAACATGACAACAGTTTAAGACGAAAGTGGAATTATCAATAGTAGCCTAAAGGACATAATATTTATTCTTAGCAGAGGACAGTTTGCAAGGAGATGCTTCAAAAATTTAAACAAGTCAAATAATATGAGTAACAGTAATATCATAAGGATAAAGCCATCTAGAGACAGAACAGAAGAACTTCATTTGTCTCTGACTGTTACACATACAAAAGTTTTCATGAATATTAAGTCCACAAGCTATATTCAATCTACAGGAGAGTAAGACGAAACAATGCGACAGGCACTGGTTATGTTATAACCCCTTTGGCCATTTTCTAAAATGTAGTAGACAAGTACCTTAATACAAGGCAAGGTAATTTAATATATTTTCAGAATAAAAGGGATCAGTACAAAATGTAATTGTGGCGTACACAAAATCTCTTCTCTCAAGGACAAAATATCACCTAAGACTGCAGCGAGGTTATTGGAAGTTAATATGCTTTAGGGCATATGAGAAAAGAAAATTGATGGGGGATGTAGAGCATCAAGGTGTTATAAGATCAGAGAGACAATTTAGAAACTATCTTACAAGCACTGACAGCCAAGGCAAGATTTTTTAGCTATAACAGTTCTTAGACATGGCCCTTTGACTTAAATGCCCTTGTATCTATTAATCCATAGACAGCCATGTCACATGCATGCCTCATAAGTTACCTTTGAAACCTATTGCTGCCTGCGATTTTCAGTAAGAAGAAATGCAAGCAATATGTTATAACAATTTGTATAAATACAGTACACAAATGTTTGAATGTTTTTTTGTTTCTTTTTTAAACTCGGCACACTTGTATATGTTTATTTGTAGCTGTCTTTCAACTAACAGCTTATCCCATTCAAACCTTTCTTGAACAGGTATTACAGCATATGTAAAGGTTAAGCCCAGTTTAAAGGCTGCTAGAGTTATTTGTCTCAGAAGTCACAAAATCCAGATGCACTATCATGAAAATACCAACACCTGGCAACCCTGCTGTCATTGACCAATCAATGTTAATCGGCAGTCTCCATGACCAACAGAGAGGTGCAGGAGGTGGGAGACATCAGGCCGGTGGTGGACTTTAACGGCTTGTGGCATTTTTTAAATGCACCTTGAATGTGCACACAAAGCAAAATCGATGTTTTTCAATCAGACTAGTTCACACCACTGCATGCAGTTCCTGCGGTTTAACTGGCTTGCCTACCAGGGCAATTTTTAATTTTGTTTTTTACATACATGTTAAAACTTGCATTTTTTTTTTTTTTTTGCTAGAAAATTACCCCAAACATTATATATTTTCTGAGAGCAGAGGCCATGCAAAATGAAATGGTGGCAATGGTTGCAATGTTTTTTTTATCACACAATATTTGCAGAGTTGTTTGTCAATGCAAATTTTCATGAAAAAATACACCTAAATTAATTTTACTGACACACACAATGCTTAATTTGTTTGTAAAATATAAATTATGATGTTCTGTCCAGTGAATAGATGCCAAACATACCAAGATTTAAAATTGCAGTTCTACTACAGTACCTTAAATTGTCAATAGGTGTCACTTTAAAATCCTTCACATGTGTGGCACGATCACGGTCTATATTTACATGCCAGACTTATGTGCATGATTGCCATTTGTCTGTGAGCATGGGGGGACAGGGGTGCTTTTAATTGCTTTTAAAAATGTTTTTAACTTTTCTTTTTTACACTTTTTTTTAACTGTATTGCTATTATAAAGAGGTGAACAAGTTTATTTGTGATAGTTTTGGGAAGTGATGGGTATTCTTTATGTCAACATCGGGTCCATTAGATACCCGATGTCTCCCCTGCCCTCCAAATCAGTTGATCAAACAGCCCTGTAACAGCCAGGGAATGACAGCTCTGAAACCAGAAGAGACACAATTCTCAAGCTTCGTTAATCAAAGAGGAGATCAGGAAACAGGCGTTCCTCCATCTCCTCTGAGGGCAGCCAACCTGACTGATACCATGCTCCTGGACTCTCCAGTTTGGTAAAGGGAGGAGGCCTTCCAAGCACTGTAAAAATGATCACAGGAAAGCCAATCACCGGCTTTAAAAAAAAAAAAAAATGGTACCAGGATCAGATTGCTGTCCAGGATGTACTTTGAGCAACAAGCAGTTAAAAAAAAAGTACAACAGTGTGCATTTTGGAAAACAATGGCCAGGACCACAATTATGTTGTAAGGGCAATGAACTGGTGTGAACTAGCCCTAAGAGCAGAAGTTAGAATTTGTATAAAACAATGGTCTACTTTTAGAGGATTTCAGAGAGTGCATGAAAAAGTTTAAAGTTTATAAAAATAGAACTGAAGACTTTTTCTCATTTTGGATAGAGCTTAGAGTGGTTTATAAACCCTGCCCATTTTTTTTTTTTTGCCAATCGCATCGCCTAGGAAGATTTCACTTCATGTACCGCAATAAAAAGAGAAGCGAGAGGAAATCCCTCTAAAGGGTGAAAATCCCTGGTTGTCAGGGTCACCATAACTAATGTCCCCATTGCAAGATTTGCCCTCTATTAGTGTTCAACTGACAGCCATAAATTTGGGACTTTCTTTACCTTCACGATCAGTCATAGCGGTAAACAAGACAAATCAAAAAGGTGAATCTCCCTAAAGGGAACAAAGACAGCAATAAATATTGCCAGGTGTTCTAATTCCTCTCCACTCTATCCAAAACTGAAAAGGACAGTTAGTTACACATTAAGGCATCTCCAGGTACTAGCATTTTGCGGTTACCAGTTTAATAACGTTCAAGAGTTGGGTTTACGTTAACTATAAAGCAAAAGTTTTAACGGCGCTTGTAGACTAGTGTTCGGGAAAGTTCTGTGAATGTTTCTGCAACTACAATCAATTTTCTTTTCTCCTGCTTGGAGGTCTGTATAGCAAAAGTTGTTCTGTACATAAAGCAAACTGCAAGATGCCTCTAGTGAAACATTAATTTAGTGAAAACAAATGCTACAATAGCATTACAAGGAGTGAATGCGGTAAATAAAAATGGACCAGACATCAATATTCAAGTATGCATAGGGTAGTATGATATTTAAAGACCCTGCACACAGGTCCTTAATTTTATTGTATAACATGCAGGCTAATGTCAATATACCTGGAATGGGATTTAACGTGTGAATTCCCAAAGCAACATTAAGCTCCTCTTTCCAATGAAAAAGAAAAAAATCACTTATGGAGTGAATGAGAATTACTTACTCTTCATACTGGGCAAGACTGCTGGCTTTTATTGCGGAGACGGTTTTGTCCATTTGCTAGCCATCCAATTTAAAACAGCAATTCTTAATGGACAACAGTAATTTATGCTGCCCTCAAGGGTAGCAAGCTTTTATTAAGCTATGTCAAGCAGAGAACCAAACTAATGAAAGCTCAAAGCAGTTTTAGAAGATTCCCTCTTAATTTTAGAGCTCTATGCCATAAATAACCATTTAAAAGGGTAGCTAGAAATTTAGGCACAATGTAGAAAAACGTCAGTTAACAATAACCCAACTTTCTAGCAAAATGTAAAGAGAAATTCAGGAAAAGATCCTCATACAAAGAATACTAAATATTTATAAACAAACCATTTTTTTTTTAAAAAACCAAATTTACAAAAAGAAAAAAAAAAAAAAAAAAAACGAAATTCCTTGTTATATTGGTAAGATAATAGTGCTGCATTTTATTTTCTGAGATATTTGTTTTGTATATGGCTTTGACCGTAGACAATTTCTTTAAATGTTTGCACTGATGTGGAGTTTTAGCATAGGGAACAGAGCCCTGCCAATACTATTTGCTTGGGTAATAGGAAGACATGGAGGCTGTGTACAGTGTACACAAGAGCTTAGGATTCCTATTGAACAGAAAGACTAGTTTATATCACCACTATCCAAGTAAGGTACATTATAGTGTATTTTAAAGCCAAACTTCAGCAAAACTAAAAGTCCTCCCTTGCATTGGGTGCTGCTCGCCCACTGCAAGTGTTAACTGCTAATTTTTTTTTATCTAGGGGGCAGGGAAAGAAGCTTTACTTACCTGATCCTCCACTCATGCAGGCTTCTCTGTGTAAACTCTTCTTCCCTATGCTTCTGTAGTCCAAGGTCCTCTGACATCATCAAGACCAATGCATGGACCATAGCCCTGCACTGAACGTGAGGACGCAGAGGGACAGTCCACTGCTGAAACTGAGGGAGTGCTATTTGATGGGTGAGCGGAGGATCAGGTATGTAAAAGTGCTCTTACAGTCCCCTAGACTAATGAGCAGATAACTCTTGCAGTATGGGCACAGCCCCACTGCAGGTGGGTTCTTTAGGCTTTCCCAGAGGTTAGCTTTAAATATAATCATGCCTCATGAAATATATCAATTTTTTTTGTAAGGAAAAGAGATATACAGGTAGAAAAATATTTTCTCATATGTGCATAAAAGGTCTGTAGTGGAAAACCCCACTTCATAGAAAATGAAATCTATAATTCACTATTGAAACACAGATAGGCTCACAGAACTACAGTAAACACACCAAAAATTAAAACATTTCTATTTTGAGACTTGGGCAATAAAACTACCACTATATGGTAAACAGTAGAATAAATGTGTGAGTATAATAAGTTGTACCCTCGTGTGACCTGTTGCTTGTTTTTAAAGGAAAGGCAAGACACCTACTTCAGTGATAAGGAAAAGTCAATCTTGCTGGTCTCGCTGTTTCGCACCAGGTAACTTGCTTCTTTACAAAGCCTCAGGAGACTCTCTGCATCTGTGCGGCTGATTGCACCGTGGTACCAGCTGTGAGGGCATCAGATTATTAAAGAAAACAAAAGAACAAAAAGGTTGTCTCATTGAAGGGAGGGGGATGGCTACTACTCTATTCTCAATATAAAAAATGTCTACATATTATACTTAGAGATACACACACATAAAAATGTATTATATATATATATACACACACACATACATACACACACGTCAGCCTATTTCAAGAATATATATAGAGATATTATATATATATATATATATATATATATATATATATATATATATATATATATATATATAAATAAAATTGTTTATATGTTGGTCTCTTTATGATCTGTGGTTACCAGTAGTATAACTTAAAGCGGAGCTCCACCCAGAAGGGGAAGTTCCGCTTTAAGGACTGCTCCCCCGCTCCCTATTAAGGATTGGCACTTTTGGGGGGCAGGGGGAGTGGGTACCCAAATTTGAAAGGTACCTGCTCCCACTTCCGGTCTAATCGCCTAGGCAATCGGAAACAGGTGGTGTCCTCCCTCCCTGTAGTCCTTTGGGACAGATGACAGGTCCCAGAAGACTACAGGACCAATTATGAAGCGCAGCGCTACTCGCGCATGCACAGTGGGTACCCTGATGTGAAGCCTCAGGCTATCACAGCCGGGTGCCCACACTGAATATGCCAGACTCCTGGAATACAGGACGGCTGGTGAAACGGGCTGAGGGGGACACAACGCGGGACCGAGTGACAGGTAAGTGGCTGTTTTTTTAAAAGTCAGCAGCTGCAGTTTTTGTAGCTGCTGACTTTAATTTTTTGTCAGGGTGAGTGGAACTCCGCTTTAAAGTGTTACTTAACCCAGGACCCTGCATTCACTATATCTGGTCTCCCACAGTAAACAGAACATAGAAATGCAATTATTTTAGTAAATATAAATTGCTAAATACCTTTTCTCATCAGAAGTTAGAGCAGTCTTGTGACTTCTATCAGTGCCTAGCCAAGTACTGGTTAAAGTTTGCATTTTATTTCTGCTCTAGGAGGATGCAGAACCCCTGACCTCTGTCTGGACAGTGCTGATTGACCCTGTGCTGATCACATGCACTCTCCAAGAAAAAAAAAAGAAGAAACCTATCTAGCAATACACACCAAACAGAGTGTGCAGAGTGACTCCACACAATGTGGCTTATCAGGAGATAAAAGGAGGGCACTGGATAAGAGAAGTCTGTATAAAATAGCATTTTTACACAATGCAGAGGATTGACCCCTTAGGTTTCACAGTGAGTATAACTAGCATGGTTTGCTGCATATAAAAACTGATTTTACTGTTGTGGGTTTAGTAACACTTTAAAGTCCCATATCAGAGGTGTTCAATATTTGCCACATACACACATATATGTTTTTTTACTGAAATTGTAAGATTTTGAGATTCAATATTTACTTTATTATTAGCAATTGTACAGCAATAAGGATCATAGTAGTTATAGCAGCAGGTTAGCCTCCATCATGCTACTGCTACTTATGCTATTCGTTATAAACCAAAATGTATAATTCAGTTCCTGATCAGTGATATTTCACACCTAGAGTATACACTGGAGGATAATTAAGGAGAAAGAAGGTGGGATGTGGTGGGCTTATCTATTGGGTTGAAGGAGAGGGAGGCAGAAATGGCAGTGACTGGCCTTGCATTAGGTATTGGGGATCTGGCAATTACAGGTGTAAAACGGAGCAAGGAATAACCCAAAAACATGTAGGGAGAACGGGTGGATTTTAGACATGACTTATCTCAGAAATTAGTGCAAGAAGTTTAGAAAATACATAATATATGAGCATATTTAGTGTTAAGTCTAGTTTATAGTAACATATACACACACAAGTCCACAATGGTGCCCCACCTTCTGCGTTGTGTCAGGTGAGATATTGAATAGTAAATTGCTAGAACAGATATAATTGAAAAAAAAAAAATACATTTCAGGAAAGTTGATGGGGCTCGGTTCTAACCTCTACAGCTTAAAAGTGCACTATGTGTAGGAGCATATGTAGGAATTCCTTTGGTTTTGCTATGCAGAAGGTGAACATACTAAGCAAAAAGAGTTCATGGATTTCAAAGATATAGAAACCTATTTTTATTTAAATTGTTATAAGCTCATCTAGTCTCCTGAATCTGTGACCATAGTGTAAAAGGACTTTATTGTGTCCCAACAATATTAATGATACTTACAATTGACTCTCTAATGGCAGGGAAGGATCTATCCTTTCTCCCACTGAGTTGGTGTGTTCTATACTTGGATTCTTGGTTGCCTTCAAGTTTCCCGCTGAGTGTCTGTGCGTGTGTCTGAGTCTGTCCTCTCTGGATGATGACATGCCTGTTTTATCAGCACCATCAAACTGGGCTGAAGAAAAAGAGAAAAACTATAAACTGTAATTCTGCTGTCCACAGAACAGAATGAACAAATTCATGAAAAATAATTAAAGGGGGCATCTGTATTTGTGTAACCTTGCTTATTTAGAGAAGGCCATAATATCTGAATAAAGTCCTATAGATAAACTCACTTATTCTATCCAAGTTATTGACACAACTAGGAAATTGAAATAAGCTATAGGTGACAGATCACAGGGTACAGGATGCCCAGGTGAGGTTCTGGTGAAAGAAATGTAACGCCCCTGGAAACCCACTTTAAGCAAGGACTTTGCAAAATTTGAAAGACATTATGGAACTGTCTGATGCATTTAAAAAAAGCCCCTTTTGGTCACATAGTGTTTAACAAGTATTGTATGTAATGTTCTCTTCAGATACTGAATACATTTATACTTTGTTAAAAAGCTTGATGGGCAGTGGCTCCTGACATGCAGTAAAACCCTGAGGACCAAGGCATTTAAATTCCCTGTCTAGACAGAAGAGCACTCATCTGCAAGCGTCACTGTGACTGGGCTGCAATTGCAATGCAGATAACTGTAAGAGCTCTATGGGAAGAATAGATATGGAAATCTAACCACAGGTTACAAAGAGATTATGGACGACTCATTTACACCAATGATTATTCCATGGTCTTTCCTGGTCATAGCTATGTTTGTATACATATAGATTTGAAGTCTGTATTTCATGGTAGAATAAGCTACAACCATTGACCTTCATACATTGAAAGCGTCGTAAGTGCCATGATAATAGGCCAACCTGTTCTCTGTGAATGATGTAAATGTTATAATGAATATAAAGCAGCCTAATTTCTCACTTTGTAACCATGACAATTCACTTCTCTGACAGTTCTATACACTATGTATTCACTGGATATTAATTTAATGCTTCATAAAGTGTTCTGATTCTTAATGAAAAGACAAACAATTGTAAAGAGTGTCTGATATTAAAAGTATGCAGTACATCCATAAAGTGTAAATTAAGGTAATGTGGAAAGTTTAGGTAGCTCATAGCACCTAGATGATCAATTTGATGTATCTAAGGGTTTGATTTAGTAAAGCAAAAAATAGGGACGTGGTCTGCTAACTTTTGTACCACATTCTAAAAAAAAAAAAAAAAAAGTATGGACTTTACAGTGCCAACCATAGCACCAGGAAAATATGCCAAAAAAAAAAAAGCACAATTTGTTTTTTTTTATAGCACAAAATTGTATTCTACATCATTACACCAAGTATATATATATATATATATATATATATATATATATATATATATATATACACACATATATAAAAACACTATATACAATTACATTACAAAGAAAATTTCCCTGCCAGAATGCTAGTCAAATCTGGCCCAAATGTTCCACATAAATACAAATCATATGGTTATTTAAACATCATACTGCAATGACGCAAGGCCAGAAATGGGAGAGAAGGTTCAATGGTGTTGACGTGTTTCACAACCTCATTGCTTCCTCAGGAGACCCTAATGTGCCAGGGAGTAAGTCATAGATTAACACGTTGCCACACAGCCTATAGCGGATTGACGGCTGGACGGTCTTCTTCTTCCTGTGGCTGGGCATATGACGTCATATGCATTGCAGTGCAGCTGTTCCTGTCAGGCTGTGTCCCTCGGACACAGCGCTTCGCCGCTGGAAGTAAAGAGCCAATTAAATTGGCTTTTTACCACGTGATCAGCTGTGACCTGTCACAGCCGATCATAAGTGTAAACACGATTGGCTGTGGTCTGTCACAGTCGATTGTATGTGTAAACACACAGTGATCACTCACTGTTACTATCTTCTCCTCACACACCGATCTTGTGTGAGGAGGAGAACCTAGGAACAGTGAGTTTTTCAAACCCTTTCTCTACTGTGTACCACACTGCCCCTAATAAAGAGTCCCTGTCAATGTCACCAGTGGATCTGTCAGATCAGCCCATCAGTTGACCCATCAGCGCATCGGTCAGTGCCGCCCCATCAGCGCATCGGTCAGTGCCGCCCCATCAGCGCATCGGTCAGTGCCGCCCCATCAGCGCATCGGTCAGTGCCGCCCCATCAGCGCATCGGTCAGTGCCGCCCCATCAGCGCATCGGTCAGTGCCGCCCCATCAGCGCATCGGTCAGTGCCGCCCCATCAGCGCATCGGTCAGTGCCGCCCCATCAGCGCATCGGTCAGTGCCGCCCCATCAGCGCATCGGTCAGTGCCGCCCCATCAGCGCATCGGTCAGTGCCGCCCCATCAGCGCATCGGTCAGTGCCGCCCCATCAGCGCATCGGTCAGTGCCGCCCCATCAGCGCACAGCCCATCAGTGGACCTGTCAGTGCAGCCCGTCATTGCATTCATTAGTGTACCTGTCAGTGCATTTGTCAGTGCAGCCATTGGTGTACCTGTCACCACAGCCATCAGTGCACCCTAATCAGTGCACTTGTCACAGACTCGACAACTGCTGCCCATCAGCAGTGTAACCATCACAGCCATCGATCAGAAGTTTACCCCTCATACAGACACAATCACAAGAGCCACAATGTCCAAATATTATTTTACTAGTGAGGAGGCTCTCAAAAGCCTCAGCATGTCAGATGAGAGCAGCGGGGAGCTCTCAACATCCAATTCCGATTCGGAATACGAGCCAGTAGAAAGTAGTGGGTCAGTGACCGAATAATAGGAGGAAGCAGTCCCTCCTAAAAGGATACAGCGCTCTTAATAGCAGGCAACGAACAGCACCATACACGCCAATGGTCAATCAGCAGACACCAATGGTGGTAGACCCCAGGGAGGAAAGGTCCAGTACCAGCACTGCAGCACCCCACCAGACCCCAAGAATTAGGGCCCAAACATTTCTTCCTGACACACTGGCAAACCCTTTATGGCTGCCTTCTAGCTCAGCATCAGCTTCAATCCCACCTTACCACACAGCCAGGTGTGCAGACTAGTACTGAATATTTTTCTGAAATTTATTTTTCCCTGACAATTTACTACAATACATGTGGACCAGACAAACCTTTCTGCTCAGCAGTATATGGATAATAATCCCAGTACATCCTACACCCGTCCTTTTCTATGGAGATGTCTCACAGTGGAGGAGTTAAACTAGTTTTTGGGCCTTACGTTTAACATGGGGCTTACAAAAAAAACGAATTGCATGCCTACTGGTCCACCAACCCTATCTATCATATGCCCATCTATTCTGCTATGTCCCAGTCACGCTACGATCTGATCATGCGATCCCTGCATTTCAATGACAACTCATAGTGCCCTCCCAGAAATCATCCCAACTATGACAAAACTATACAAAATCCGCCCCCCTAATAAATTCTTTTGCCAGGAGCTCTGCGGAACTTCATGTCCCTGAGCAACAAATTTGTGTGGATATATCCCCTGTCCACTTCACTGGCCAGCAATACATCCCCAGTAAAAGGGCCAGGTATGGATTGAAGCTGAACAAGCTCTGCAAAAGAGCTACAGGATATGTGCATGCATTCCGTGTGTATGAAGGCAAAGACTCCCAGCTCCAGCCCCAAATGCCCAACCTACATCGGCACAAGTGGCAAAATTGTTTGGGACCTGGCATTCCCAATGATCCAAAAAGGTGATCATATCTACCTTGATAATTATACCAGTCTCCCCCTTTTCCAGCATCTGTACCGCGAGAAGACCTTAGCCTGCGGTACCACCCGAAAGAACAGAAAGGGCTTCCCGCAAAGTTTAGTAACCAGAAGGCTATAAAGGGGGGGGGAATCTGCAAGTCTGAGAAACGAGGGAGTGTTGACCATGAAGTGGAAGGATAAGAGATGTTTAGATGTTTACGTCTCGTCCACTATCATGGAAAATGCGGTCCCATCCAAAGGCCTGAACGTATCCACTATTACAATCGGTTCATGGGGGGGGGCAAGAGTGGATTTAAGATTACCAGATGCTACAGCCCTATTTGTCAACAAGAAAGTCCCTCTTCTTGTGCAAAAAAGTTGCAATTTATTTTATCCATTTGGTAATTTACAATGCATTTGTGATCTATCAAAAGTCAACAGAAAGACCCACCACCTCCCTCAAATATATAGAAGAAATGATTACTGCCCTAATCTACCAGCAAGGATCCCCCCCAAAAAACATTCGCTCTGATTGTGTGAGCAGACTTCATGAGCGTCATTTTCCAGAAAACATTCCCCCCCCAGAATCAGGAAGAAGACCCCCCCCCCCAAAAAAAATGTTGTGTATGCAGCAGAAGAGGAGTTCGGAAAGACACCAGTGTTCATTGTCCACAATGTCCCTCCCAACCAGGCCTATGCATCGGAGACTGCTTCTAACTAAAACATTAGTTCCCCATATTTTTAAACAGCCTGCCATTTCTCAGTTTCTAAAATCTGTGCTGCCTGCTGTCTTGATTGACCATACCTTTGCCTTCCACGTTAACTGACCCTGGCCTGTTTACCAACGATGCCTCTGCCTGCAGTCTGGATTGTTTCTAAACTGCTTTTCTGCCTTCCACCTGAACTGACAACTGGCCTGTTTACCGACAATGCTTTTGCATGCCATGTGGATTTTTTCGAAACAATGTTTCTGCCTTCCAACTGAACTGACCTCGGCCTGTTAATCAACCATGTTTATTGCCTGCACCTTGAACTGATCTTTTGCCCTGCTACTGTAGTAGTGGGATGCAAGATAAAACAGGGGTTTCACATATGTGAGGGGCTTCAGAGTAGAGAAAAACAGTTTTTGGTTTTCACCGGGTTTTGTAATTCCTGATTAGGGTCTGTTAGCCCGGAGGCTTCGAAGAAACTGGGTGGGATGAAGCCTCTACCCCTGTGGCCAGGTCTTACCTGACTGAGGCCCTAAGCCTGATGTTCCTTCCGGCCACCTGGACCAATACTGTGCTGACCATATCTCTGCCTGCTGCCTGTAATGACCCAGGACTTTTTATGGACCATGTTCTTGCCTGATACCTGAACCAGTACTTTGGCTGTGCTGACCATATCTCTGCCTGCTGCCTGTAATGACCCAGGACTTTTTTGAACTAAGTTCCTGCCTGCTGCCTGGGCTATTCATTTGGCTATTGCTGACCACATCACTGCCTGCTTCCAGGACCACTACTGTCCTCTGCAGACAACGTTTCTACTAGAACCACAGGTAATCTTCTGTTTACCCTTTGTTTAGCTATCCTGTGAAAGAGTCTCATGCATGTGATATCACCATACTCAGGAGGAGTAGCAGAATGTATTTTGGGGTGTAATTCTTGCTATGTCCATGCTGTGTTTTTCAAAATATTTTATAAATTGACAACATTGTGTAAAAAAAAAAAAATGTTCTCACTTTCTTTCCACATTTATCAAAAACTTGTGGAAAAAAAATTACATGTTCAAAATACTCATTATACCTCAAAATATAAGTTGGGGTGTTTACTTTCCAAAATTGGGTCATTTTGTGAGTAATTCCATTGTCCTGGTGCTCCAGGGCCTTCAGAAATGTGATAGTCAGGAAATGAGATGTGTAATTTATGCCCCTAGTACGCCTGATGGTGCTACTTGGATGTTGGGCCTCTGTATGTGGCCGGGCTGTGTAAAAGTCTCACACATGTGGTATCATCAAACTCAGGACAAGTAGCAGAATGTATTTTGGGATGTAATTCTTGGTATGTACATGCTATATGTTAGAAATATCTTATAAAATGACAACTTTGTGTAAAAAAAAAAAATAAAAAAAATTTCATTTTCTTTCCACATTTTTCAAAAACTTGTGGAAAAAAAATGACATGTTCAAAAGACTCATTATGCCTCACAGAATATACATTGGGGTGTCTTCTTTCCAAAATGTGGTCATTTTGTGGGTAATTCCATTGTCCTGGTGCTCCAGGGCCTTCAAAAATGTGATAGGTAGTCAGGAAACTAAAAGTGTAATTTATATCTCTAGACTGCCTGATGGTGCTACTTGGATCTTGGGCCTCTGTATGTGGCCAGGTTATGAAAAAGTCTCACATATGTGGTATCGCCATACTAGGCGTAGTAGTAGAATGTGTTTTGGGGTGTAATTGCAAGTATGCATATGCTGTGTATGAGAAATAACTTAATATGATAATTTTGTGTTAAAATTTTTTTTAAATTTTCTCAAGAATTGATGGAAAAAAAATGACAACTTAAAAAAAAAAAATCACCATGCCTCTTACTAGCTTGGACTATGCATGCCTGCTAAAAGTCACTGATCGCCGCTATTACTAGTAATAAAAAAATAAAATAAAAGTATATATACTGCCATTTGTAGATGCTACAACTTTCACGTAAACCAATTAATTTACATGTTTTGGGATTTTTTTTTTTAGCAAAGACATGAAGCAAAATACATTTTGGCCTAAATTTATGCCGAAATTTGATTTAAATTTTTTTTTTGAACATGTTTAATAATCAAAAATAGTTTTTTTTTCAAAATTGTTAGTCTTTTTTGTTTATAACGCAAAAATTAAAAAAGCACAGGTGTTCAAGTACCACGTGAAAGGTGCAGCATATGGGTGCATCATTTATTTGGGTGCAGCATTGCATGACTGCGTAATTGTCAGTTAGCAGCACCGTATCGCAAAAGATGGCCTGGTCAGGAAGGGGGGTAAATCCTCTGGAGGGCAAATGGGTAAAGTGATTCACTTTAATTTACATGCTTGTTTGTGGATATGTATATAAATAGGGTTAAGCAAACCTGTCATAAGTGTTGGTTCACACCATGAATCGTACAGGAATGCGCTGTGTGTTCCTGTGCAAAACACATATGCAGTGTGATTGCAGCCTATTCATTTGAATGAGCTGAAATTACACCAGTAGTGCATGCAATACTTTACATAATGCAGAGCAAGAGGATCACATGGTACAGAGGTACCATGTGATCTGGTGCAGACAGACAGTTTGTTTCTGACCTGCGTTTGTGGTGTTATTAGCATTGGAAAGATAGAATGCAGTTACTAACCTTCTTCTAAACAAACATTCTAGTTTCCTGGCTTTTGAAATAGTCATGTGGTTTCAGTACTTTTCAACTCCTGATCTGCATAATTGTTCTGATCCAGTACTGAAAACAATAGATCATCATCAAAACCAGGTAACTAGTGCTTTGAGAAAGTCAGCAAACGGCATTCTTAATATCTCTCTCATAAAAGGTTTCATTTAAGTTATTTCTAAGTAGTGAACAAAAATCAAGAGTCATGAATGAGAAGCCGCATTGTATAGGGAGTCCACAGAGGCACTATGATTTGGGGCTATCCAGTGACATCTAATAACAAAAACACCTGCCTCTTCAGTATAACCCTGAACTGATTTGCTCATATATGGAAAAACCAGGTCTAAATTTTCTTAAAGCGTAATTTTAAAAATCAAAATTAAGACCGCTTTCTGCTTTTTGTGTCCCATTGGAGAAAATTTCCTTCACTTGGTGGGAGTAGGGTTCCTTTATACTGGTGGTTGGGGGAAGAGTTAAATATGTGTATATCCACCTACCCCCAAAATATCTCAAAAAGTCACACTTTCTCCCCAGAAAGTAATACAATATTATAACCTTTTTGAATTTACATAAACATATTCATATTCAAATACCATAATAATAAAATAAAATAAAATTAAAATAAAAATCAAAACATCCAATAAAAAGTGTCCCAATAAACAAAAAATTGTCCCAATAAAAAATTGTCCCAATAAAAACAAAAATAGTGAAAATAGTGTCCAAAAAAATGTCCCAATGTTCAAACTTTATCATCCAGTAGGAAGAAATCCTATTTCATCCCGCGGTACCTCAAAAAAAACAAATTTGAATAATCTAGTGCATTACCTTTATAAATAATATTTATAAATAATATATACACTCCGTGCAAAAACACAAAACACAAAAACTGTGCAAAAACTGTATATATATCTCTTTCGTGCACAAAAAGATTAACTGTGATCACTCTGTGAGCACTGCAATACTGTGTGTATCCACCAACACCAATAGTATTTAGATACTATTACCCTCTGTAACAATATACCAGCATCCAATGAGATCTTCCAATTTGCTCCAAAGAAATTATTCCAAGGTCCTCAAAAGACAAGAAGGGTCTCAAGGCTCATATTCAAGGTATAGGTAAGAAATTTTAATAGCCACTTACATTAAAATATCATAAATCCAGCTCCCAACATGTTTCTTGTGTGAGTTCTATCAAACAAATGCGATAAGCCATGTGTTGACAACCCACAAAATGGCCGTGGCGACACTTCCGGTCTGCGTGCGTGTGTGACGTCGTGACGCACGCACGCAGACCGGAAGTGTCGCCGCGGCCATTTTGTGGGTTGTCAACACATGGCTTATCGCATTTGTTTGATAGAACTCACACAAGAAACATGTTGGGAGCTGGATTTATGATATTTTAATGTAAGTGGCTATTAAAATTTCTTACCTATACCTTGAATATGAGCCTTGAGACCCTTCTTGTCTTTTGAGGACCTTGGAATAATTTCTTTGGAGCAAATTGGAAGATCTCATTGGATGCTGGTATATTGTTACAGAGGGTAATAGTATCTAAATACTATTGGTGTTGGTGGATACACAGTATTGCAGTGCTCACAGAGTGATCACAGTTAATCTTTTTGTGCACGAAAGAGATATATATACAGTTTTTGCACAGTTTTTGTGTTTTGTGTTTTTGCACGGAGTGTATATATTATTTATAAATATTATTTATAAAGGTAATGCACTAGATTATTCAAATTTGTTTTTTTTTGAGGTACCGCGGGATGAAATAGGATTTCTTCCTACTGGATGATAAAGTTTGAACATTGGGACATTTTTTTGGACACTATTTTCACTATTTTTGTTTTTATTGGGACAATTTTTTATTGGGACAATTTTTTGTTTATTGGGACACTTTTTATTGGATGTTTTGATTTTTATTTTAATTTTATTTTATTTTATTATTATGGTATTTGAATATGAATATGTTTATGTAAATTCAAAAAGGTTATAATATGGTTGGGGGAAGAGGTAGGGGTCAGAGAATTGTCTCCGTACACTGGTGGACAGTGGGAAAATGGCTCCCTTACACGGTTAGTGGGAAAAGGGCCCCCTTACATCATTGGTCAGTGGGAAAAGGGCCCCCTTTACATTGTTAGTCAGTGGGAATAGGGCCTCCTTTACATTGATCGTTAGTGGGAAAAGGGCCCCTTTTTACATTTTTGGTCAGTGGGAAAAGGGTCACTTTACACTGTTGGTCAATGGGAAAAGGGCCCCTTACACAAGAACGCTTCTTATATTGGTGATCAGTGGGAAGAATTCCTCTTACATTGGCTTGGTATAAAAAATCCCTCCTTACACGCATTATAATTTATAATGCACACACACACTATATTTTTGGTGTAAGTGGTTACTTACTGGATAAACAAGATAAAACATTCCATTGGTCCTAAATTACTTTCTGAAATCAGCTCCAGTACTATGCAGGCACCATTTTGCTTCCCATTTCCACCTTTTTCACCCCATTTCTAAAAAAAGCGATTTTTCAATCTATTGAAATTTAAGGAATAGTTTGTTAAAATATATTTAACTGCAATAACCCTTTAAACCAGGTGGTTAATTTTTACCTATAAAAAGTAGGTTTACTTTTTTTACTGCCCTTCCAAAATGTAATTTGTAATAAGAATACAGTATATGTGTTCCTACTTATGTACTTTTACCCCCATGGCTTTCAAAAACGTCCTTCGCATGTGCCAAGAAAGGAGTCTGTATCAAATGGGCAAGCACAGAATACAATTTTAAAAATGTGCTACCATGTGTAACAGAATCATCTCTACTAAAGCTAGACTAGTAATCAGTTAGTAAACTGATCAGCATTTTATCTTCCAGTTCATGGACATCCATTGATCTGTGTTCTCTCTAGGGAGCACAAACAATGCCTTTTGTCAAGTGCACTGCAGCAAAGCCTGATTGGCTCCAAGCACTTTTTTTCTACCCTCTCAGTCCTGCTGAGCAGGGGATTACAGGAGGGCATACTTCCTGTAATGAAATTTCACTTATCTCAGTGAATACATTGAAATTAGAAGATTACTGAGATTTATTAATAGGGGTATACAACAATGTATTGCTCAGAAATACAGATGAATGCACCCTCATTTATGGTAATTTTTTGGCAGCATGGGTGCAATAAATGTGTTTGTCTATAATGTTAAATTTCTTTCATGGAGTTAATTTACAGCTAACCTGGTGGTAATCTACTAAAGAAACCTGGTGTATGTAGACCTACATGCCTCAAATGTTTTAAACTATATAACAGATTGAAGCTTCTTAAAACGATGAGTAGATAGCTTGGCTGTTTAAGGAATAACTAGAAGGTGATAGCAAGTGCTTACAAGCATTGAAAATGTTAGAAAATACATCTATATGTCACAGAAAAACTAAGCTTTAATTAGGGATGCATCACATCCATATGCTGTCCAAGGCCGGGAGACGATCTAAGTGGGCCCTGGATCTCTTGAAATGTGAAGACAGGTAAATGGACCATCACTCGTAACTCAGCATCTTTCCTCTCTAAGGCCACCTTTAAAGGCAGGGGGTTCAAAATGAGTCAGAGAGAGAACAGACCTAAAGGGCAAGATAAATACACAGCAGATTAAAATAAAAGATGTACAGAGAAGAGCCAGTAAATAGATTCTTCTGGTGCCAAATTTTGATACAATATCTTGGACAATAAATGTTGTTATCTTGAAGTAAAATCTTTAATGCATCCTGAAATGTTGATGGTGAACAAAAAGACTATCAGTGCAATGGTGACACCGGATGACAAAAATCAATAGAAAAAGGCTGGAAGGGGCTTGGGACTATGGTGTACACAGATCAGATCAAGAATACATTACTGCTTAACGGGCTTTCACATCAGTATTTCTGTCTGTTCGCTCCCTCTGGATACTGAGATATTGATGCTTTCTAATGCAGTCTCACAGCAAATTTCACTGTCTTCAACCTGCTCTCCATGTCAGCAGCAGCTACAGAGTTAATGCAGGTTAAGTGCTGCATTAGCATTTTAATTTTTAGCATTAGTTACTGCAAGAAACACTACATCTATATAGCAGTGTACCTTTTGTTACTGGAAAAAATAGGCCGTATGATTTACAATATATGGTTTACTTACTGTATTGCAAAACAGTAATGTCACATCACTTCCGATAAAAACACAACACACAATAATCTGCTAAAGGAGCTCCTATGGAATGTTGAGTAATATGACCAGAAACCCAAGAGCTGATTGTTTCTGTTCCTAGGCTTAGCACCTGGTGCCTATTGTCACAGGCATGGATTCTTTGTCCCTGGATATTTGTTCCATAAGACCAAAAGAACATCTGGTAAGGGTTTATAAAAACATTTCTGACAGTCACAGGATTTGAGATTAATAAGAAGAAACAACGGACAATGCAACCAAATGTATGCTAGACAGGGTCCACTTCTGTATAATCTTTAAAGGATGTACTCAGGAATCAAATTCATGTAAAACCTTTGGGAATGATTCCATTGAGGCTGCTTGGTGGCTTACCTTACTGAGGATTGCACAACACTCATGCCAGCCTTTTACATTTTATGTTAATTCCCAGGATCCCCCCTTAGCACAGCATAAACAACTTTTGGTTTCAATCTATTGGTTGATTAAGTTTGGAACATAAATTGTGAAACATGGTGTCTGAAATAACTGGTGTTGCTGTCCAGAAATGTGTTTGATGGCTAGTATTTAGCTCAATGGTTTCTTTAATATTTATTTTAAGGTGAAGCCAACAAATCCCAGGAGGTAGAAAAACCTAGATCTCTACCTCATGTTCTTTACAGAACCTATACTGGAGCCTCCTTTCACTGGAAACCCTGTAGTGACCTGGGAGGGATTGGTTCTCAATCCCATGAACAAGGTTTTGGTCATTCCTCACATGGCTTGTGATTACTGCAGCTGGTCCAAGCTGAAATGAAGGGACAGGTGCCACTCAGACCAGCCCTGGGAGTCAGGTGTGTAATATGGTGTGTTCTATGGCCTCAGCTCTGGCCACGACCCCCTTAGAAGGCATGGAAAGAGCAGCGGCTGAGGCCATACCATACACTGGACTCCCTGAGCTGGTCTGAGTGGCGTCCATCTCTTCGTTGCATTGGAGCTACTGGAAGCATTTTGGGACGCTGCTCCCTCTTCCCATACTGGCGGGGATACTCTCTTTAGCTTTCCAGCTTGGAGTAGCACCATAAGGTTTTCTCTGCAGCTGGTCCAAGCTGAAGTCAGTGTGTCTCAGCTGAAAGTGAGCCATGCTGGTCTGTATTGCTGAAAGCTGCACCAAGATGGTGTGTGCAACATTATGTTGAACATTATCTAGAACAAGGACTATGTTCATGTCATGGATTAATTAAGGCTCTGTGGAGAAGTTTGGTTTTGTCCCTTACACATTTAGGTTGGTGTGTGGATATCTGTAGGTTCCAGGTTGTTGTACTGGAATGAACATCCTGTTTTAAGTAAGAAAAAAAAAAAAAGTGAAGTTTGCACCTTTACCTTGAGTCTAATACCCACAAGTGGATAGGATGACCCAACTAAGATGCGCTTACTGGCAATGGTTTTTTAGTTTCCGCATAGTTATTAACCCCAGTTAGTAAACAAAAACCTTGGATAGTAGAAATCGTTATAAAAGGAGGTATGTTTATCAAACTCTCACTGAGAGATTAAATACTATATTTCTAGCAAGAAGGCCAAATGCCAGAACTCTATATATCCAAAACAAAAAAAATTTTTTTTTTCACAAACTTTAAAGGAAACCTTGGTTACCAAATATTTTTTTTCATGGTTGAAGGGTTAGATTTAAAGTGGAAATGCACTGAATCTGATCACCAAAAACACAATTTAATTCAGTTTTAGTATTCAAAGCAAACTTCTCTAACCATCCATGTCGCCATGCCTCATTTGGCTGAGAAATCACTTTGAAAAACACCCCCTAGAATTTCTGGTCATGGCCATCTTGAGTAAGGGCAGATAATTCATGTATAATTTACTTCCTGGAATCCATCTGCCCTTAGCTCAGGCATACAGAATGTAAGGTGTGCTTAGCTGAGAAAACCCCTCCTCCCCTTCTGAAAAATCCTGGCATGTAGGATATCATTTGCCTAGGCCTGGAAGGAACTAAAAAATAAAATAAAAAAAAGTTTAAAACAAGTAAATATAATATATTTGCTATCTATACTGCTCAAAAAAAAAATTAAAGGAACACTTATTAATCAGAGCATAGCATCAAGTCAATTAAACTCCTGGGGTATTGATCTGGTCAGTTAAGTAGCAGAGGGGGTTGTTAATCAGTTTCAGCTGCTTTGGTGTTAATGAAATGAACCGGTGCACTAGATGGGCAACAATAATATGAACCCCAAAACAGGAATGATTTTAAAAGGTGGAGGCCACTGACATTTTTTCCCTACTCATCTTTTCTGTTTTTCACTAGTTTTGCATTTGGCTAGGGTCAGGGTCACTACTGGTAGCATGAGGCGATACCTGGACCCTATAGAGGTTGCACAGGCAGTCCAACTCTTCCAGGATGGCACATCAATACGTGTCATTCCCAGGTTTGCTGTCTCTCTCAGCACAGTCTCAAGAGCATGGAGGAGATTCAAGGAGTCAGGCAGTTACTCTAGGAGAGCTGGACAGGGCTGTAGAAGGCCCTTAACCCATCAGCAGGACTGGTATCTGCTACTTTGTGCAAGGAGGAACAGGATGAGCACTGCCAGAGCCCTACAAAATGACTTCCAGCAGGCCACTGGTGTGAATGTCTCTAACCAAGCAACCAGAAAAAGACTTCATGAGGGTGGCCTGAAGGCCCGATGTCCTCTAGTGGGCCCTGTGCTCACTGCCTGGCACCACAGAGCTCAATTGGCATTTGCCATTAAACACCAGAATTGGTAGGTCCGCCACTGGCACCCTGTGCTTTTCACAGATGAGAGCAGGTTCACCCCGAGCACATGTGACAGACGTGAAAGGGTCTGGAGAAGTCGTGGAGAATGTTATGCTGCCTGTAACATTGTTCAGCATGACTGTTTTGGTGGTGGGTCAGTGATGGTCTGGGGAGGTATATCCATGGAGGCGACACACAGACCTCTACCGGCTAGATAAAAGGCACCCTGACTGTCATTAGGTATCAAGATAAAATCCTTGGACCCATTGTTAGACCCTACGCTGCTGCAGTGGATCCTGGGATCCTCCTGGTGCACGACAATGCCAGGCCTCATGTGGCAAGAGTTCGCCGGCAGTTCCTGGAGGATGAAGGAATTGATACCATTGAATGACCCCCACGCTCGCATAACCTAAATTCAATAGAACACCTCTGGGTTATCCTGTTTTGGTCCATCTGACTCCACCAGGTTGCACCGCAGACTGTCCAGGAGCTCAGTGATGCCCTGGTCCAGATCTGGGAAATACCCCAGGACACCATCCATCTCATTAGGAGTATGCCCCGATGTTGTCAGGCATGCATACAAGCATGTGAGGGCCATACAAACTACTGAGTACCATTTTGAGTTGCTGCAATGAAATTTCAGCAAAATGGACTAGCCTGCTGCATCATTTTTTCACTTTGATTTTTGGGGTGTCTTTGAATTCAGTCCTCTGTAGGTTGATCATTTTCATCAAACAATGGGGCATCCTTATGTTGTGAACACATTACCCAGTCCATATCACTGAAGATATCTAGCATGATATTTTTCCCCATTGAGATCTGATGTGTTTTCAAAGTATTCCTTTAATTTCTTTTTGAGCAGTATATTTTTTAATGCTAGAAGCATAATGATTAAAATAGCCAATGTTGACAGAGAGAGTGAAGTTATGCTTTAAGATTCAATTTCAAATATACAGTACACTATAGTCATAGCTGGTGATAAGTTGTTGGAGAGATGTTGATCAACTGCAGAGGTAGTCTGAAGGGTCTCCACATAAGGGTCCCAACTTCAAAGATTTTAATAATAAAAGAATCTAGTTTGGCTCATAATGGAGCCTTTTTTGCCAGCACTGACAAAGGCCAGTTAGGCAGTATGTGAGACTGCATAGTATTTGAGTTGGCTAGTAAAGGAGAACCTACCTACCCTTCATGACAAGGCATATCTGTGGTATGCATGGATGTTTTCCTGGTTATAGCAATGTAGAAATTGTTTTTCACAAAGATGTCACATCAGAATGAGAAATTGCAAGAGGTATTTTTCATAACCAATAGAGTACGTCTATAATAAAGTAAGTGGCTTGGACTATTTTAAGTGCTTTCTTTGGTCTTAGGTGTATTAAATGTGTGCAGAACTGAATTTTGCTATTCAGAATTTGCCTAATCAAAAACCGCATGAGGGATGCTGTTGCTTTGCATAAAGAGACCAGAATATTCTTTGGAGGTTAAAAGCAATAATCTCAAACAATCAAAAACATAACAAAAGTTAAACTGATGTTAAACCCTCTGAGTATGCCTCTTATTCATTGTTTTAATTCTTGACTAAATTCCTGTTTAAGTTGGTTCCATGACTGCTGCCCTAGGTATCCTGTTTTCTCCTCTCTCTTGCAGCATCCTATGGATCCACCCCTGCATGCAGAGACTAGAGCTATGTCTTCCTACACTGTGTGCATCAATAGAAACACACAGACCTAAAACCTAAAATGGCAAGGTATTCTCCTGCTCCTCCCTCAGCTTCTCCCTCCCTTCTCCAAGCTATCAGATTGACTGGAGACTGCACTGTCCATTTTTTACTCTTTCCTGTACATACTGGAAGTTCAGGGAAGCAGCACTGAAACAGCAGGAGCCAGCAGCATTGGGAGTTTGTAGACTGCAAGTGCTGGGGTAAGAATTTTAACACATGGTTTAATGGGGAATGGAAAAGATGCTGAGGGTTTCATACTGCTTTAAAATACAAAACTCGCACCAAATTGCATTGCAACACATGTATGCGGTAGACACCTCAATATGCCAGTGAGGTTGTAGGGCAGTGAAATGTCTGTTTTACTATTGCAAAAGCTGCATTAACCCTTTAAATTCAGTGAATACAACAAAAATTGCCTACAAAGGTCAAAATGTAACTGTCTTGGACAAACAAGTCAACGGGCCAGTGTATGCCCAGCCAAATACAGCTGCCAGCATAAAGGGATGTATTTCCAGGTTGAAAAATAGTGCATGGCCTGTGGTTTGTTCCAGTACACCAGTGTGTGAGATAGTGTCACATGATTAGACAAGTTATGTGACATTAAAAACCAGTTTCTTGAATCTACCCTTGCCATGGGACCCCCTCAGCAAGGGTTAACAGCTTAAGTCTAGGGGAGCAGGAATAATGAGTGAAACATACCCTACAAGCTCCTTCCATCTATGTGAACTTCTTCCAAAGCCTCCAATGTAAGCTGTAGTTGCAAGATTTCTTCCTCATGTGCAATGTAGGGCTAATAGCCCTGCATTGTATGTGATGATGCCGAGGGACTGCCCACAGACTGGAGCATGCAGGCAAAAAATAACAGCCCAGATTCCTGCTGGAGCAAGAGGTAGCTATTGTGGCTGTACTTCTCCTATGGATCACAGGAGTGCACTTCATTCTGCACCCTTGTGACCAGGGGCCGAGTGACCATTTGGAAACTCTGGCACTGCCCGAGGGCCCAGGATCAGTAGGGGGCCCCATGAGATGCCCCTGGTACCTTTTTCATAGGCTTTTTTGAGTTTGGGCAAGGACACAGGGGCACCATGATCCCCTATTGCCTGAGGGCCCCATGAGTCGTCAGTCTGCCCCTGCTTGTGACCCAATTTCAGCTGTCAGTCGGTTAAAACCTACTGTCTGCTGACATTACTCAGCAGCTCCAGGCTCTGGAAAGATCCCAACTTTAACGTCAGAATCAACCCAGATGCCTAGACCAGAAGCTTGCTCAGACTCTCAGTGTGCCGCTGAGATCCTGAGCCAGCTGCATAACCCCCCCACAGCCTGGCACAACAATGAGCTCTGGAGGGGCAGACCAGAGAACCAATGAGTGAGAGTCACCGACTCTCTGCTTACTGAAGACCGAGAACCAAGCAATCAGTGGTCTTTGAACCAGCGGGGGACAGCTGCACCATGGATCGATGATGCATCTACCTAGGTGGGTATGATCATTTTTTTTTAAATTCACAAACTTCTCTTTTAATACAGCTTCTTCTGATACCTCTACATTTAACAAGCATTTTCACCCAAGCGGTGTGGGGGGAGGGAGTGAACTACAAGGGTCGATTTTAGCTAATTCCCAGAGTTTGGCTTTAAGCTACAACAGTAAAAATACAATGTGCAATTTGGTGTGTACTGCATTTAAAAATTCAAAGAGGAGTAGAACACTTTTTAGCTGTCCTTGGATCAAATTAGGAAATTGTGTTAAAATTGCAAACCATAGGAGCACAAACAGCAGATGGCAGTGTTGAACTCTGTTTCCTGTCTATACAAAGCATATTTTAGAAAAGTAATAAAATGTCTTAATATAGGCATATCACATAGACAGTAGAAATGTATCAGAATTAAGCAATGCTGTCACTACTATCCTACAAGCTTCCTTTGGGCACTCTAAAAAAAAAACGTGTGTGCCTAAATCTCACGAGAAACAGATATGACAGATGTGATCAAATACGCGCTCATACTAATATGATCTTCACTAAAATATACAGCAATTAACAGAGCAGAAAAGGCTGGAAATACAGTAAGTTAAACTTCCGAAAAACTCATTTTGACACTGTGTTATATAGGTGTAAATGTGAATGTCCTTACTTACATTTCTCGGCACAATGGCTTAAACATATCTCTGAATACTGTTAAAGGGAATTCAAAACAGGTGTCGTCAATTACCTACAAATATATTATTTTATTGGTGTCAAATATACCATTCTAACTTGTCACAGTATAACCTTGTTTTCTTACAGACGGTTATAGGAAAGTGCTTTGCAATAGTTGCAATGGGCTGTGTTACTTGAAGCTGATGAAGCAGCTTCCCCAACCATTGAAAAGAGACATCTACAGCACTATGAACATTTCTATGGTTTGCAGTCCAACAGCATTATGAAAACCACATTCAGAGGGAACAAAAAAAATGTAACATGAACAATTCAAAGTAAAATAATTAAGTGCTTAAGACCAGAGTGATTTTTCCAAAAAGCCACAAAGGAAAATCACACTGCTTTCAATTGTGTCCATTCACATCAATGCAACTCTGCATGGAGCAACTTTGGAAAAGGTTCCTGTACTACTTTGGTGCAATTTTGGGTCCATAGAATATACAAAACTTATCAAAGTTACATTTAAATCGCATCCAAGTAGCACTACATATTATCACTGAAAGTTGGTTTAAAATCATATTGCAGCAGTGTGAACCTAGCTTTAGGAAGAAGAGGTCCATTACCTTGGGAAACTAGCAAATAACTAAGGACTTACAGAGTGGGTAGGGTTATAGGGGGATGTCCAAGGAGCATGCCCTCAAAAGCTTTGCCAGTGTCCAATCACCTGAAAATAGCCTTGATATTCAAAGACCAGTGTATTTAAATACCAAGCCTGTGTCTTGGAAGAGTATAAAAAAAAGTAATATGTTTTTGTATATGTCCCTCAGGCCTCTTGTTATCAAGACACGAAATGAGGGGAAACCTGCACATCAGGAAATAAAGAGCAATAAAAACCTGACATAGGCTTTAACCCTTTTCCACAGCCTAAAAACAAATTACAGTTTGAGTTCTGCGCACAATGTATTCAAAGCACCCCAAAAGGGCAATCCTCTTGCTATGCATGATTTGTCTAAGAAAAAAACAAAAATATATATTTATCATAAGTTATTTGGTCAGATTAAGCAGTTGAATTAGTCTTCTCACGGTCTGGATCTGCACAATGCTGGAACATCATTCACGAAGCTCTGCCAAAAAGAATACTACTTCTCCACCTCTTACACAACCAACATCCATTATTCTCCAAGAAGGAGCTAGTTCATGTGGGACTTGGCACATGGAACATCTCAAGATGTAAACATTGCTTAGTTCCAGCTTGCCCGACTCAGAGATCTGAATTAATATTTTACTAATACTGATGAGAAAAGCAAGTGGGACATATTTGGTTCATTTTAAAAGTACTTCCCCACTGAATCTAAAAACAAGCTGTGATGTGTACAAAGATGAATATAACATGTACAGATAAAGGCACAGTCTGTTTAAACGATCAGTGCTTATTTTCTAGCAGATACAAAATAATGACAATGTCAAGCTTTTAAATCATACAACTGTCCTACTACAGATCTCAACTTAACCTCTTCCATACCGGGCACTTTTACCCCCTTCCTGCCCAGGCCAATTTTCAGTGCTCTCACACTTTGACAATTGCGCGGTCATACAACATTGTACCCAAACTAAAATTTTATCATTTTCTTCACACAACTAGAGCTTTCTTTTGGTGGTATTTAATCACTGCCGGGGTTTTTATGTTTTGCTAAATTAACAAAAAAAGACCGAAAATTTTGAAAAAAAAAACAAAACAAAAAAAAAAACAAAACATTTTTCTTTGTTTCTGTTAAAAGTTTGCAAATAAATAATTGTTCTTCATAAATTTAGGCCAAGATGTATTCTGCTACAGGTCTTTGGTGAAAAAAGCACAAATTAGGATGTATTTTTTAGTTTGTAGGAAAGTTATAGAGTTCACAAACTATGGTATAGATCTGAATATTGATCAATCCTGAAGTACTGACAGCCAATCTAATTTCTTGAGGTCCAAGACTGTCAGAACAGTACAGATATCCTCCAAATGACCCCTTTTTGCAAAGTAGACAGTCCGACGTACTTCATAAGAGGCATGGCGAGTTTTTTGAAGTTGTATTTTTTTTGTCATAATTTTTCAGAAAATGAAAAAATTAAAAAAAATGTTCATTTTTTTTTTTTTACATATTGTCACCAGTGCAGTACAGCGTCATCATATAACTGGCATGGCTGTGATTAGGGACACTGACTGGTGACAGTATGAAAAAAAAAAATATTTTTTTTTACTTTTATTATTTTTAATACTTTTTTTTTTTTAAGATTTTCTTTTCATATTTCACTATGACCAAAGTAGTACAATGCTACTATAGTAACATTGTAATACTTTGGGGAAGTGATACAAATTTTTTTTTTTTTTTTTTTTTACACAATTTGCTTATAGCAAAGAATTACTTTGCTATAAGCAAGCATTTACCTGAATGACATCGATTCATTCAGGGTTTTTTATTTTTTGTGCTTAGCTGTGATTTGGCCACGGCTAATCACATAACAGCATTGGCCCAGCTTGTGCATGTGATCGCTGTGACCATTCACAGCTAGACACACTAGTATATACCATGTACTTGTATAGGTATCTTGTTCTCTTTGTTTTGTTTTCTTTGGTGTTTCTGTCAGTCCATCTGCTTTCCTATTGAAAACTGAGCACACTAGGCATGAGAGCACAGCATGGTCAGTTTTCTGGCTGTGCTGGGGTTAATCCAAGGATCAGGCTTGTGCTGACACGCACACCCCCTGTACAGCCATTCACTGGGCAGATCAGTGTACTGCTGTTTCTCATAGCCCAACTCTGTAAGATCCATAAGCAGTTGAGAACAGAGGGTAAACTATCACAAGGGAGGGGGGAGTTATTTATATTTTTTTTTATATTTTAAACAGAATGGGTTGTCTTAGACAGTGAGGGTTCACATATGCTTTGACATTAAACAGTACTCAGCACTGCTACTATAGAGGAAAAAAAAATTATACCTAGTGTGTGTGTGTGTGTATGTGTGTATATATATATATATATATATATATATATATATATATATATATATATATATATATATATATATATATAGACAGAGAGAGAGCACGAGAGCAAGCAAGCGAGAGCGCGTGACAGTTGTGTGGATGAAAATGCCTTGTTGATATCAGAGGAGAATGGGCAGACTGGTTACTGCAACGTTTAGATGGTAGGGTCAGAATTTGGCATAAACAACATGAAAGCATGGATCCATCGTCCCTTTTATCAATGGTTCAGCCTGGTAGTGTAATGGTGTGGGGAATATTTTCTTGGCACTATCAAGGTGTACCTAATAAAGTGGCCGGTGATTGTATATATTGGGTATAAGCATTTAAATAAGCATTGTACAGTAATGAGAAAAACATGTTATATACAAAGATTCTAGCAAGCAAAGAATGCTGCAGGTCTCAGACTCTAAACTGCTAGCATTTTGAGAAGGAAGGGTATTCTGCACAGTGCTTCGTTTGTTTGAACAGTTAATCCTCAGAGTTTCTCCATTTTCATTATGGAAATCATGAAGGATTTATGGTTCATGAATTAGGCAAAATGGAAGATTCCACCTAATTGGCTAATCAGGCTGTGTAATAGACCTCAGACACGGAATAAGTCCCAGAACATCAGATCTGTAGATAAGAAAATATTCACAGCTTGTTCTGCAATATTCATTGTTTGCTTGCTTCAGGACTTTGCACATTTTATGTTTGCGCTTCAATCCAACATTAAAGCTCATCTGATAATGCAAATATCATGCACCGATAAGAACAATAACACAAATGAGAGCATTAAAACGGGCAAAGTTAATCTCCAAATGCTCGGTAAGAGTTACAGCATATATCATTTATATATGGCATAAGGATAATGGTTTGTGTTTTATTATAAATCTCTATTCCAGTAACGCTGAGTATATCTTCCTCATAGCAAGCACTCAGCAAAGGTCTAATTCTGTAGGAGCAAATCTATTCACAAGAACTGCATATATTTCACTTATCCTTTCCTGGCAATAAAATATCCTCCAGTATTGGTAGGATTAGCACATTTCCTCAGTATAGATAGACCACATTTAATTTACATGCTAAAAACATTTAACCATTACATGTTTAAATATTTGTAACCTATTTTATAGCAGTAAGTCCTCATGTACACTGGGCATTTTAAAAACACCAGTAGCATTAGCTGTATAAAGTCACATTAAAAACAAAGTTTTTCCACATTTTTGCATTAGCGTTTAACTGTGTTTGAGGTTTTTAGCATTTTTGCACAAAAAAAATATAAAATAACATTTTTGCTCCACAAATTGACCCAAAACATCAGTTTGCCATGTTTTACTGCATTTTTCAGAGTTCAAGCTTTTTTACAGCTAAAAAACTCCTCTAGAAACCCACTAGTTCTGGGGAGTTTTTCCAGCCCAAAAACGCTGATTAAAGCCTACGTTGTGCATGGACACATAGTATAACATGCTGGGGAGTTTGCTGGCTGTAGAAAAAAAAAATGCCAAGTCAAAAACAGCTGTAAAAACATTCAGTGTGCATGAGGACTAAATGTTACCCAGACTTCAAAAAGAGAGCTTGCACCCATGTCCAATGCCCATAAATAACCCTCCTCAAATGGCAGTAAGCTGTGCCAAGTGATCCAGTAAAATGTGAACCGAAAGGCTACTGTAATATTATCATGTTAGTAAAAATCTGAATAGTAATGTTTAGAAATATATACTGGCATATGAGAAATTCATATACTAAAAGTACGTCACCTCCTTCTCTGTGAAATAAAACATGAGCTATAGCACTAAAGTGCATGTGCCAATTTAAGGCCAGTTAGTGCAACACAAGTCTGTAGTCAGGGTCACCTTTCATTGAGTACACCCACCCTAGTCCACTTTTTTCCCCAGCCCATATGAATGCAGATTGTTTTGCCTCCTCAGTTCTGTGTATCTCAAATCATATAATACTATTCTACATCTGGATGAATGCAAAAGGTAAAAACACCTGTTATCCTGAGCAGTTCCCATTTGCTTCTAATAGGCCTTCTAAATTACCCCAACTTGCAGCCTAATGCCTCAGTTAAAAGGAAAGAAATGTGAAAAGGCAGTTATTGGTTTCCTCTGCCATAGGAGCCATCCAACTGTAGGTCTGTCAATCACATGGCTGGACCCTTGGTTGTAGCGATGGGCTGGAAGTAGTATGCCAGTTTGACTTGAAGGGGAACCACTCTGGGTAACAGATACGTTTCTGAATATTCTTTTAAGCTTTTACTAAACACAGTGGCGTTTCTAGCTTTAGTTCCACTTTTGGAAATACTAGGTCACTTTATTTATTAGATATTGATATAGCATTGAAAATGTACGCACACATACATTTTACATTCACAACAGTCTCTGCCATAAAAAAAAAAAAAAAATCTTATAATCTAAGGTCCCTACCTAATATGCATACATACACAAACTAGGGCCAATTTAGATAGGTGCCTAAGCCTACCAGCATGTCTTTAGAGTGGCAGTAAACCACAGTACTCATAGGAAACCCATGTTACCACAGGGACAGCATGAAAACTCCATTCAAGTACTGTCCCGATTGGGATGCAAGCTGAAGACCCTAGTGCTGCAAGGCAGATGTGCTAACCACTAAGCCACCATACTGATCAGTATGGTAAGTGTAGGCACTCAGAAGTATCAGTATCCTCTGCTTTGCCTGGCTTTCTGATTGGGCACATCTCCAGGTAGCGCCACTAAGCCCTGCCCCTTCCTAAGAACCCATCCCTCACTGGCCAATAGGAATGTGTGGAAATATTGGGGGAGGGGGAAATCAAGATTTATCTGATCGAAATCCAAGTGGAAAACTTCTGTAGGTATGTACAGGAATCTCTGGCTACCTACACTTATACCTAGTAGTACTTCAGTATTCCTGAGTCTCTAAAGCCTAGTACACACTGTCAGAAGCGCATACAAAAAATACCACTTTTGAAGCGATCGTACGATAATCTGATCGTTCGTACACAGCTTTCTTCCGAAATTATTTGAAGGAACAAGCATGAAAATTTTTTTGGTACAATACCAGATTGTACGGTTTTCGTTTAATTAGTACAGTTTCCTTCCGAAAATACAATACAAACACATTACATCACTTCTGAATTTTCTTTGTCGTACAAGAATTTTCGTAATGTTGGTAACGTCTTCACTTTCGATATGAGACTAGCATGCAAAAAAAAAAAAAAAAAAGTGATCATTCGTCCAATATTCTCATCGTGTGTACGATGCTTAACGTGGCTGTAAACCCAAATATTAAAAAAAATTTACTTTTTGCCATAAATGAATACATTGTATTGTAAACATACATAGAGCTGTGAGTATACCTCGGAAAAATGCTCCCTTAGCTTGTCTCAGCCTTCCAAAAACTGCTGGTCTGTGGGCGTGGCTTAGAACTAGAGAATAGTAGGCAGAGATGTGATGTCGCACAATTCCTCAGTTATACACACCCTCCAGCCTCGGCTCAAGAACGTGCACAGCTATCTGACATCTCTATGCCTGCCAGCATGTCTCCTGAGTGCATTAAGGGGAATACACAGGTGCCAGTAACTATGCCAGCTCTGCTTACAGCACAGGATCTGTGCTAATTAGGAGAAAGCTGGTAGGAAGGGGTTAATGTTAAAAATCCTACAAATCCTGCAGCCTAAAGTGGCAATGTGGACCAGGAAACTCTGTAAACAGCAATTCACAAGCTAGGTGCTGTGAATAGAGCAGGACAATAATCAGCTGTCAGCAGACTCGCCTAGATAACTACAGCATTACTGAAGTGATGCCGATCTATGTCATAAGTCACTGGTGCTGAGTTCTCGATCTTGCGAAGGCAGAGAGTAGCAGGGAGAGGACATCTGCTCCCCCACCCCTTTGCAGTGTATTACATGGAGGCTCATGCTGGTTTTGTCTTCAGCACAACCTGTCACTCACAGGAGAAGGGGAATGGCGACACCATCTTCTTGCTTGTGTCGGATTTATTCTGTTCAGAAGAGCAGGGGGGGATTTCTGGAGAAGGGGATTGCTTCAAATTGCCAAACTAAGCTCAAATGCCTGGTAAAGGTAAAATCTATTCAACTCTAGGATTAGATTGATTTGTGTTTTTAGGTTTACAACCACTTTAAGTGTCCAATTCATGAAAAGTGGAAAAATGAAAACCTACAGCACTCAATAGCATTCTATGCCTTTGCAAGAGATGGATGTAGAAAGAAAACTGGCACCTGACTGGTTGGTATGCTCAAATGGCCAGTTCTGTGTGTTGGAAGGTATTCTTTTGCTGCAGCCATCAGGAGTCTGGTTCAAGTAGTAGATGGCAGGTAAGTTTTGCCACTAAGGCTACACAAGCCTGGCTTAGACCTATTTCCAGTGGACTTTGTCCACTGATCCATGAACTTAAGCAATTTTCAGTAACGTCTATTAATACAACAGATTCAGATGGGAAAATTGACTTTCAATTAAGTGAAAGCACTACATTACTTGATATTAACATCTATTAATAAAAAAAAAGATCTTTTTTTAATTTGAAGACTGACAGTGAATTACACATTTATATAGAGACTGCATTTCAGGGATGTGGTAGTAATAACTGTGCAGAGAATCTTTATTTGGAAGCAAGGCACTGTGTAAAATACATTTTCTGTATGGATAATTCTTCGGCACTCCAAATGCAGACTGTCACAGTAAAGGGAAGTTAATTATCTATATTATGCTGTTGAAAAGAGTTGGAAATATCACACTTGCTAGGCACCACACTAAAGATTCCAGAGTGATAGCTTGACTTTTAAATGGTAAGAAGCGTTTTAATTTGCTCCATGAAAACCTTCCTGGGTAATTTTATCCTGTATCATGAGCTCTACAAGATTTCCATAATGTATGGAGGCTCATTAGCATCTTCATATTCAAAGTCTCTATATCTGCATTTAAAATGTGCTCCAGTTGATAGATTGTGCTTGCATTCTGAAGTTTAGGAGGTCTCAGTCAGCTGCGCCAAAATGGAAATATTTGGCTATCAGCATCCCAACTGCTGTCTTGCATTAAAAACAAACGTTAAAACCATTTTTAAAGTGGAACTTTACCCATATTGACTTTAGCAAGGAACATACATTCCACAATAATAATGCTACCAAAATTGTTGTGTGCTAAAATCGCCTTCAGCATTGCTCCTGTATCTTTTTGGCGGTGGCTGCCATTTTGCTTAAACCTAGAGCCCATGAACAGTAATACATCTTTAGGCTGTCAGAAGATCAGCCTCTGCATTTTTGACAGTGCCGAAAAAGAGAGAGACACTGAGCATATGCAGAGCAGGGTGAGACAAATTATTACTGGTCTTTAAACAGTATAGGTACTTTTTTTTTAAATGTTTTACATAGCTATACCTGCAAAAGGTGCCAGACTGAAGTGATCCACTTTAATCCTACCCAAAAAAAAAAAAAAAAAAAAACACTTGTTATAAAAACTACTTCTATTCTCTAGTTCTTCCACTCCAACAGGTTAATTTCCGTCACTGATAGTATAGGATAACAGGGAATAATATTCCCAACATAAACCTTGGATTGGAGCCTGCAGGTGTGAAGAAACCATTGTTCATCAGCATTAGGCTACTGTTTGAATCTTTTGGGAGGGCTGTTTTTATTTGAGTAGATCTAGCAAGAGAATTTAACAAGCAGATTTCATAGTTGATTGACTTTTCATGAACTTCCTGATGAACCGGCCAAGTTTTGATCCATGTATGGCCAACTTAACAGGACTCTTGCTAGGGCCATAAAATCCCAAAATTCTGATGTACCACTCTCTTATCTGCCTTGGCTGGGAGGGTGATTTATTAAAAAAAAAAAAAAAAAAAAAAAAGTAGACTGGGTTACACAAATTAGTTGAACTGCCACATTACATCAACTTAGAAGATAGACATCTTTTCCAAAAAGATTCTTCATAACAAGAAGGAGCAAAATAATTTGGATGTCCAAATTACATCCTTTGCAGGATGATATCTCAAAGAGATATAAGAATCACTTAATATATCCTTAAACAATAAAATGTTATAAATATGAGCTATGAGTACACAATATACCTTATTAAACTTAATTATTGAACAAGCTTGGCCATTTTAAACTGTCAATAACTGGGCAATATTTAAGGCTTGCATGATAGCAAAGAAGCCAAATATACTGTTCACATTAGGCCAGACATACCACTAAGGTTAGACTCACACTGCGGTTTTGCCATCTACGTTTGTGTGGGCACGGCAGCCCATTCATTTGTTTCACGTGGCAAAAGATTCCTTCAGCATTCTGAATACGCAGAGTCCAGGAAATTGCATGATGCTTTTGGTTTCCGCACCTGCAAACAACCTGCGTTTTTAGATGCGTAGGAGTACCATTAACTACTCGGCAACCGCGCTACAGCCTAACGATGGCTACAGCGCGGTTGTCTAGTTCTGGGAGGGCATCATATGTTGTCCTCCCAGAACGCGCCCTCCCGTGTGCCCCCCCGGCAATCTCCATGATCGCTGTGTTCTATGGACACAGCTGATCACATGTGGTAAAAGGCCAATCACAGTGGCCTTTTAGCACGCGATCAGCTATGATCCGATGACACAGCAGATCGCCGAGTAAATGCAGTTGCCAGTTATCAGCTGCACTTTCCTCATGCTGTCACAGCATGAGGAAAGTACTGCCGATAACCAGCAATTGTCAGAAAACAGAACGGTACTAATGATCAGTGCCTTGATGATCAGTGCCGAGCAGTGCCACCCACCTGTGCCCAGCAGTGCCACCCACAAGTGCCCATCAGTGTCTAGCAGTGCCACCCACCTGTGCCCCCCATCAGTGCTGCCCAGCAGCACCACCTATCCGTGCTCAACAGCGCTGCCTATCAGTGCCCACTTCTGCCTCATCAATGCCCATCACTGAAGCAGAAAAATTACCTGTTTGCAAAATTTTATAATAGAGACAAAGAAAAACTTTTTTTTTCAAATTTTTTACTCTGTTTATTGCACAAAAAATAAAGCACACAGTGGTGATTAAATACCACCAAAAGAAAACTCTATTTTTGTCAAAAACAATTATACAAATTTCATATGGGTACAGTGTTGCATGACCATGCCATTGTCATTCAAAGTGCGACAGCGCTGAAAGCTGGAAATTGGCCTGGGCAGGAAGGGGGTACAAGTGCCCAGTAGGCAAGTGGTTAAGAATTAATGACAGGCCGTGCGTTTTTAAAGAGCAGTGTGTTTTGGCTGTGGGTGGTTGCAGGAATAGCTGTGATTCCCACAAACGGCAACAACCTGCAATAGTGTGAACTATTTAACCAAAATTAGTCCCAGTAACACATGCAAAAGATACAAAATAAAAAGCAGGGAAAAGAACACCAAAATTGGTTAATACCAGGGAAAAACAAGCTGGTGACCTAAAGCTGAACTCCAGGCAACCAGCTAAATATAGAGTTGACATACATATATAGGTCTCCGTTTATTGGTCAAAGGATTTGTACTTCTGAAGATAAACAGAACCTCCCCAGTCTATGATTGGACAGTATAGCAGCATCAGATTAATCAGGTCATCTCTCTTTTTCTTCCGGTCAGCATGATTCTTGTGAGCACTTTTAAATCCAGGACACAGGATTGGCCAATGCAGTTATACAGAGCATTACAAGATAATGTAATGAAGTTAATGCAACTCCAATATTGCTGAGGAAAAAAAAGGATTTCCTTCTGGGTGATCTATGTACATTGCAGGGATTTTAACAAGCTTTGTTGCAAATCCCTACCTTTTGTTATTCTGAAGAAATAGCTAATTTGTCTGTTTCCATGGGCAAAGTTGAATGTACTTTATATATAATAAAGTAAATTTTATAATTATCAATCAGCTGCTGCACTTGCAGGAGGGAAGTGAGAGGATCTGCTTTGTTTTAGATATGATTTCCCTTTAAGAGTATCTCGCCAAAAATGAGATTTTTGTCACAGGGGATGCCCAAAATCTGTCTTAGTGCAAACTTCTGGGAAAACCAGTAAGTCAATCAAGCCAGCAGGAAACGTGAAGAAAAATTAATTTTGGGCTGTTCAAAAAAATAGCAGTCTCTGTATTTTTCTTTACAATCTTTACAAAGATGTTTACTAAATAAACTGAAAAATGCTTGAAGATTTAGCTTTCCTGTGAATCACTGAACTAATATTTAATTGTATAATCACCGTTTCTGAGAACTGCTTCATATGCGTGTTGCATGGAGTCGACCAACTTCTGACACCTGTGAATAGGTATTCCAGCCCAGGACGATGGCACTACATCCTACAATTCCTCTGCATTTCTTGGTTTTACCTCCAGAACAGCATTTTGTCACCCCACAAGTTTTCTATTGGATTAAGGTCCTGGGATTGGGCTGGCCACTCCATAACGTTAACCTTTTTGGTCTGGAACCAAGATACTGCTCGCCTACTAGTGTGTTTGGGGTTGTTGACTTGTTAAAACACCCATTTCCAGAGCATTTCCTCTTCGACGTAAGGCAACATGACCTCTTCAAGTGTTTTGATGTATTCAAACTGATCCATGATCCTTGATATGAATAAGTAAATAGGCCCAACACCTTAGTATGAGAAACTTCTCCATATCATGATGCCTGTGCCACCATGCTTTACTATCTTCACAGTGTACTGTGTCTTGAATTCAGTGTTTGGGGGTTGTCTGACAAACTGCTGGCAGCCCCTGGATCCAAAAAGATAAATTTTGCTTTCATCAGTCCACAAAAGGTTGTGCCATTTCTCTATAGGCCAGCCTCTTCAGCACGTCGTCTTTTTTTTTTTTTTTACAACAGTGGGACTTTGCGGGGGCTTCTTGCCGATAGCTTGGCTTCACATGGGCATTTTCTAATTGTTACAGTACTCAGAGGTAACTTTAGACCTTCTTTGAGCACCTTGGAGTGAATCATTGGCTGAGTCTTTGCCATTTTGGCTATTTGTTGATCCATTCGAATGGCAGCTTTCCATTTTCTTCCAAGCCTTTCTGGTTTTGGTTGCCATTTTAAAGCATGAAATTATTATAGCTTAGCAGCCTATGTACTTCTTTATATGTTTTCCCCTTTCCAATCAACTTTTTATTCAAAGTACACTGTTCTTCTGAACAATGTCTGGAACAACCAATTTTACTTAGAGAGAAAAGCACTATACCTAGCATGTACAACATTTGCTGACTTTGTCATTAAAAAAAGGGCCAACTGTTTGACACTTCTATTTTCACAGACTGAATGACCTCACTAATAGAACTCCACACTGCTATTACTCTGAACATGCCCCTTTCAATTAATGATTCAATTACACAGAATCCGCAGCATGCATGTCATGCCTGTTGGTTTTCTATTACTTTACTACACCTACTAGTAAATTATCTGCCATTTAGAAATATAATTTATACCAAAAACAGTGATTGATCTGGTTAGTGATGTTGGACTACTATTATTTTGAACACAACTGTATATGCTATATATTTTTTAATTGCTTTTTTTCCCCCCACAAGAGTTGCTGCCCTTTAAATTTAGATATTTATGTGTTACAAAAAATATGTAAAGCTCAACTGAACGTTAAATTGGCCAAATACATTCAAGGTGCATGAAAACAAAGGTGGTGTAAAGTCTGAGCCCTGGTTCACACTGAATGTGACTTTGCACTACTTCACTTTCAAAGCCTCAGGTCCATGAAATATCAGGTGCAACTTGTCTGGCATCTGTGCAACTTCACGCAAAGATGTCTATGCAAGTTGCACTTGAAATTGACAAAAATAGTGCAGGAACTATTTTCAAAATAGCTGCGACTCCGACAGGTTCTGACTTGCACCGATTTGGACAGTTCCATTACCGACCATAGGATGCTACTTGTCATGCAATTTGGAACTGTCAAATCGCAAATCAAGTTGCATCTTTATAAAGCAGCCATATGCGGAGTAGAAAAGCCTATTCCCTGACAAAATTCTGTAGAGGATGACTCTAGCTATTTGCGTGGAAGTAGTGGTCTTCTCTGCAGTGATACGACATGCCCCATTTCAAAAACTATACTGTAAAGCGCTGAGCAAACTGATGGCGCTATATAAATCCTGAAGAATAAGAATAATAACTAAAGATCCACAATCAGCAGCCTTTGCACACTCCAAGGGGGCTTTCATGTGTTTTGTACTCAGGAGAGGCTTCTGTCTAGCCACTGTGCCATAAAACTCAGATCAGTGGAGGGCTGCAGTGATGGATGTACTTCTGGAACGTTGCCCCATCTCTACATAAGATATCTAGAGCCTTCAGTGCATCAGACATTTGTTTGTAGCCTTCCCCAGATTTGTGCCTTGCAATAATCCTGAGCTCTGCAGGTAGCTCCTTTGACCTCATGTCTTTTGTTCTACTACAGTATGCATTGTCAGTTGTGAGGCCTTTTATACAGAGGTGTGTGCCTTTCCAAATCATGTCCAATCAATTTAATTTACCACAGGTGGGCTTCAATCAAGGTGTAGAAACATCAACAATGATCAAGAGAAACGGGAGGCCCCTGAGCTAAATTTCAAGGATTGTTGCAAAGGGTCTGAATACTTATGGCAATGCAATATTTCAGTTTTTTCTTTTTAATAAATTCACAGTCATTTCTAAAATGTCTGTTTTTGTTTTGTTATTCTGGGGTACTGGATGTAGAGTAATGAGAAAAAAAATTAAACAATTGTAGTATCAGGCATTGAAAAAAGTGAAGGGGGTCTGAATACTTGAATACTATGAATGCACTGTATGTCTGATCTCTGTAGAGAGACTACTGCTTTCACACAAAGCAATGTTACTTCTTTACAACACACTAGCAGGTGACAGACTTTTTGCTCAGTTGCAGCTTGCTTTTTAAAGATAAACTGTAAGATGGTGCACAGTTTTGTTTTGATGCATTTGAAATGTATTTAACAAATGTAAACTGAAAATTCATTTAGCCTTTTTTTTTTAATCCTTAAAGTGATACTAAAGGTTCGCCCTTAATCTTAACCCTTCCCCCTGCCAGAGCTGCTTGCTCTGGGGCACTCGTGCGTGCTTGCTCCTGAGCTGCCTCTGTGTGTCTGAGAGACACAGAGCGTGGCTCAGCCCTGCCCCCTCCTCATTGGCCGTGTCTCAGCCAATGAGGAGGGAGAGACCCAGGAAAGCCTCTGCTCTCGTGCATAATTGCTGAATCTGGATTGGGCTCAGGTTAGTATAAGGAGTTGCACACTGAAATTCTTTTACCTTTATGCATCGAATGCATGAATGTAAAAAAAAAAAATTCAGCTCTTCGAACCACTTTAACTGCATTCATTGTGGTTATCTATTATCTGCCTGGCATTTAGCTGTAAGAGATTATCTCTTTGGTAAATCACACAGCAGAATATTAAGCCCTTTCCATAAACAAAGGAACATGACAAATATTATAACAAACACTTGTTTTGTAAGAAAAAGATGAAACTAGCAGTGAATTTCATGCTTTCAGAGGAAATTAGGTAAAGGAAACTTGTCTTTGCAAGCCTGGAGCATAAACTTTTTATAATAACTGCCTATTTCGGGCTCCTCCAAAAAATGGTGCTTATGTTACACGATAACAATAACATACGATTATATATGGAGCTAACTGCAACTTAAATTTCTAAACCTGGTCCTTTAAAGAAGAACTCCAGACAAAAAAATTTAAGATAAAAATGATTAGCCCAATAAAAGATAACACAGCACAGCCAGCCTTTGCTCCAATATTCACCTTCAATTCAGAGATTTCCCCTTCATTAAATTATTTTTTTGCCATTAGACGTCACAAACCCAATGTCTCACAATATCCTTGAAGTACAGGGGCTGCAAAGGGCTGATATCAGGCCAAATTCTGGCACTCACACTGCTAGCATTTAAAAGAAAAACAATAATAGTGTATTAAAGTGTTAATAAACCCAGGATCCTGCATTCACTATATCTGGTCTCCACAGTACACAGAACATGGAAGTGCCATTATTTTAGTAAAGATAAACTGCTAAACAACTTTCCTCATCAGCAGTATATAGCAGTCTTGTGACTTTAGCTGAGTACTGGTTAAAAATTGCAGCAGGAGTGTTCTTTCTGCTCTAGGAGGATGCAGAACCCCTGGCCTCTGTCTGGACAGTGCTCATTAGCCCCGTGCTGATCACATGCACTCTCCCAAGAAAAATACTATCAATACAAACCAAACTGAGCATGTGCAGAATGGCTATGGTTCAAACTGAGCATGGTTCAGTCTGTCTTATCAGGTGCACATCTGAACAAGAGGAGGGGCAGAGAAGTCAGGATCAAATGGCCTTTTTACACTATGCAGAGGATTAACCCCTTAGGTTTCACAGTGAGTATAACAAGCATGCTTTACTGCATATACAGACTGATTTTACTGTTGTGGGTTTAGTAATACTTTAAATGATTACAGAGCTGTATTCATTTGTGTCTTTTATATTTGTGCAGAGTGCAGTTCTAAGGTTTATACAGTAAGCTTTCAAACAGTATTTGTGGAGATCTGATTTTAGCATATTAGTGATTTTCACAAGATAAAATATCTGTTCTAATATTTATTCATGTGCATCTCCAGTCCGTAAATCATCTTTTGCTCTTCAACTTCTCTTCAGGGGATCAGTCTTTTTTTGACAGATTGGGCTTCATTACATCATAATACAGTTTTGCCATGATAAAAGGGGTAAGTCTGAGTTTTAGGGTTAAGTTTAGGGTCAACGGTCAGTTTAACCACTAGCCTACAGGGCACTTATACCCCCTTCCTGCCCAGGCCAATTTCCAGCTTTAAGTGCTGTTGCACTTTGAATAACAATTACGCGGTCGTGCAACACTGTACCCATATGAAATTTTTATCATTTTTTTGTGACAGACAGAGCTTTATTTTGGTGGTATTTAATCACCTCTGGGTTTTTATTTTTCTTAAACAAACCAAAAACCACTGAAATTAAAAAAAACAAAAAAAAAACAAAAAAAGTTTTAGTTTTTGTTATAAAATTTTGTAAAGTGATTTTTCTCCTTGACCGATGTGCGCTAATGAAGCTGCACTGATGGGCACTGATAGGCTGCAGTGATAGACACTGATAGGTGGCACTGATGGGCATTGACAGGCATCACTGATGGGCACTGATAGGCAGCACTGACTGGCACTGATGCACACTGATAGGCGGCACTGACTGGCAGCACTGATAAGTGGCACTGACTGGCACTGATGGGTGACACTGAAAGGCAGCTCAGATGGGCACTGATATGTGGCATTGATTGGCACTGGCAGGTGGCATGGATGAGCACTGATTGACACTGACAGGTTGCACTGCTGGGGCTACACAGATCATCAGGGCACACTGATCATCAGTGCTCTGATGATCTGTGTACATGTCCCCTCCGAGGAATCGTGGGGAGAGAAATGCCGATAACCGGCATTTCCCTGTTTACATGTGATCAGCTGTGATTGGACACAGCTGATTACATGACGGAGCTGACATCTTCAGCTCTTTCCGTGGATCGGTGATCCGCTGTGTCCGAGAGATACAGCGCACCACCGATCGCCACGCTGTGCGCTCCGTGAGCCGCGCATGCGCGGTTAGAATGAGAGGATGTCATATGATGTCCTTCCAGAACGAGAGAACCACCTTGCGTCCGTCATATTACTATATAGCAGGTGGGAGGTGGTTAAAAGGTTAAGCGTTAGGCTTAGGGGTTTTAGTTATACATTTAGGGGTTTTGTTATTTTAAGGGTTGGGAATTACCTTTGGGGATTGAAAACTTAATTTTTGGTGTGAAAGCCCAGCTTCTCAGACGTTTGCCATTTGTCATTTTCAATGGCAATGAATGATCCTGTGCCAATAAACACAGACAAAAACAAATATACCATCTTTCTGTGCTTTGGGTATTATTTGTCTTCTATATAAAAATGTTGATAATTCTATATGATAAATGCAAGGAGCGTTCAAGTCAAACTGGGACTTTTGAGTTTATACAATAACAGAACAAATTTCAAGGAGTGAAAACTGCATTTATTTTTTTACATACTCCTCTGCTACATTTACACACATCCCAGCATTGAACTAATGCTTGGAAAGCTTTGGCATAGAAAGATTTGTCAGTATGCCTGAACCATCCTAGGACATTTGTAAATGATTATGTTCACGGTTCCCACAGAAACATTCGTCTCTTGTGCAATTTCATGACAGGTTTGATTATCCAGGATCAGATGTTCCATGGGCTGAATGTTCACAGGAATGACTGTTGTGGGCTGGGAACCACCACGGCCGGGATTGTCACTGACAGACGTACGGTCATCTTTAAAAAGTTTATACCATTCAAACTTCTTACTGCAGCTGAGCGTCTTATCACCGTACTGTGCTTGAAGTCTTCTGTAGATATCTGCGGGTTTTACACCTTCCTTCACAAGAAACTATCACCACACGCTGTTCCATGCATGCACCAAAACTGTTGTCTGCCATCTTGATTAATGGTCTCTGGACTGACCCGTGTCATGTGAGCTATCAGTAATAGGACACACTCGCCACTTACTACTGTGTAGTAGCGCCATGCTAGCATCCCTTTTTATACCTGTAAAATCAAAAGTCCCAGTTTGACTTGAACTCGTAATTAGAAAAGCAACAAACTAATGTCATGAAATTATGTTAATAATGCTATACAGCCACACACAAGTATACAGCATGTGGTAAAGAGATGATACAATCCAGACGAAAACTAGATCCCTGCAGAATCTCTTCTCTACCTGTAGCATTATTGTTTACTTTCTCTGCAAGCAACGAACCCCCCCCCCCCCAATATGGTTTTTATATAAATGTAAACTAAGGTGTACATTTACTAGGAAATTCACAAACAATTGCTTTTCTACAGTCCATTTTGAATCTTTCAACATCTGTGCTTAACTACTTGCCGCTCCGGCCAATTCTGACATTTCTCACATACATGTGCTTTTTTTTTTTTTAGAAAGCAGAGGTTTTGTAGAATCTATATTATTCAACTTTTTTTGGTACTGTCCCTATATTTTTTTGGTAAAACTTTATTGCTATTGCAAAGAATAAACAACATTCCTTGTGATAGCATGGCCAGTAACAGCTACTCTTTACTGATAAATCTTGGGTTTATTAGACCCAGATGTCCCCTCTGCCCTCAAAAGCATATGATCAAAATGGATTTGATCAGATGCTTTACAAGCTGGTATGGGCTTGTAAATACAGAACCGAAACTGGAAGTGACAAAATTCTTGCTTTTCCCCTTTCCTGTACAAGTGATTGGGCAGCTGCAGAACAGCTTGGATTATCTCTACCCTGGATGCAACTTTGGATACCGAAATCATGGCTGTAGCTGTGTTCAGTTATTAAATATGGAATTGCTATTTACCACATTTCAACTGACCCATTTACTGTACATTTCACAAACCTTGGCCACATTTTTTTTCAATTTTATTTTTTATATTTTGTGCTTTTTTGGGGTGGGATGGGGGCGGTGGGTCTTGGGTGGAATTATTGGAGGTCTGATTTCTATTTTTTGAGACAGAGAATGGGACTGAAGACAGTCCCTTTCTCTGCAGCCTCAGCTGCAATGCATATGAATGATATAGAGATCTCTGTATATAAGACTGGTAGTCATTTATAAAACTGAAACTTGGAAAACAGGGTTTACTATGCTCCAGTGATGAATGCACACAGGAGAGATCAGTAATGATCACTCACTATGCCCATCTAAGGAAAGGAAGGGGGCTGGTAAACATGTTTACCAGTGCCCCCCATCCCCCACGATCTGCTGAGTGGGGGGGGGGTTTGGAACAGCCCTGGATCATGGGATCAGTCTACTTTGTTTTTCTGTGGCTCCCCTGCAGCACCTAATGCCAGTGGGAGCGCGCTGAGGAAAGCTGGCAGCTGCAGGGAAACCACAGTAGATCAATGCCAGCAGATTGGTGCTGGGGCGGGGAGGGGGGCAGTGCTGCGGGGACCAGTGCAGCAGGGAAGGGGGAATTATAGTGGCGGGGGGGTCATTTTATCCATGGCAGGGGGGAAAGTGGGGGAGAAATGTCAGAAGTAACGGCAGGTGTTGGATAAGGGGGGAGTCACATTTAAGGTCAACAGCTCTGATCAGCGGATCCGCTGATCAAAGCTATTGTTTTGTTCAGCAGAGTCTGCTGAACAGTTTTGATTTATTCAGGTCTGTCTGTACACCAGCTGGAAATAGTGCTGTAGGTCCGTATAGTGTATCGACCAGGCAGCAAATAGGGTTGAAGTGTATTTACTGAAATATAAAAAATGTCTTTCAAAATCTCTCTTCAGAATTAAAACTGGTGTTCTCAAACCTACATGCTTGTTCCAGGTCTGAACTCATTAAGGAGCTAAGGATGAAGCGATCTTGTAAAACAGAGTAATGGTAGCTCCCATGTTTTTCTTTTGACCTTAAATATCATATATAGTACACAATTTAAGTTCACATCTTCAAATCTGTGTTGGGTATCAAACGGCTTATGACGACACTTTTCTCATTGTTCTAAACCAGGGGTGGACTGACAACTCATGGGGCCCCTGGGCAATAGGGGATCATGGGGCCCCTGTGTCCTTGCCCAAACTCAAAAAAAAGCTTATGAAAAAGGTACCTGGGACATCTCATGGGGCCCCCTACTGACCCCGGCCCTCGGGCAGTGCCAGTTTCCAAATGGTCAGTCCGCCCCTGTTCTATACACTACAGCAATATAAATCAAAATTAATATATTACCTTGCAAAATTACCCATTAGCAGAAATTATATTTAGACCTTAGAATCAACAAAGGTTGCTTAGCACTAAATAGTCTTTACTTCCCCAAAGTGCATGTTTTATATTCAGCTGCCTTTCCAAGAGTCATTTAAACCCTTCACTGTAGTTTTTTTTTCCCTTTATTTCTAAATGTTCTCTTAATACTTCCATTAGTCAATACAGAGGTTCGGCTAAAGTTTGTATGTACTTACTCCTCAAGGCAATCCTTCCTAATCGGAGTATATACTTCAGTATCTGAAAGTAACATCCTTTTAAAATCTGTTTTGCTTTATAAAGGAAGTCTAGGAAGAAATAAAACAACAAAATGTAGACCTCTTACTTTATATCAAGTATGGTTACTAAATCTTTCAAAGGAAGCACTTTATTTCTGCTTCTATCAAGCCACTTACATATTTTGTGCTTGTCTAGCCTGTTATATAACTTGTCTTTCTCTTAAACTCCTAAATATAGGAGACAGAGGAAGGAAAAAAAAAAAAAGTTTCATATACTGGCCAAATCAACCACAAAGGCTGCAATACCCTTCAAAACACACAGCATATAAAATAAATTCCAACTTTTCTTACTGACACATTTCTAGATAACAATAAAGCAATCCGTTTTGTGCTAGTCAGTACTAATTCTTCAAAGCTGTATAAGTCATCAAGGCTGTAATGCACTTTTGGGTATAAGCCCACCATTTTTTATATTATTTATATAAATCATTTTGCTTTTACAGGTATTTGTATTGTGTGCTGTTGAAAACAGAACACTGAACAAATAGATTTTATCTTTAAGAATAGGAAGGTTGAAGTGTAACATGAAAAAAAAAAAAGCTATGGCTTCAGGTCTTGGAAATTAAGTGATAAAGTACAGAAAATGTTTGGTTTTACCTTGGGGGGAAAAAAGCAGGTAAAAGTAATAAAAAGATCATCTATATTTACATAGTATATGCTTTAAATGCTCTATCACATCAAGGTCAACTATAAAATAATGATCTCACACAGAGTTGCTACTTACAATTTATTGTGTTTTTGTGTTAATAAAAAGCCCTTTCCATTTGCAATTAGCAGAACCAGAAGTTTTATCCTTGCACTGGGTCTGTTATGTGTCTATAGCAGAAAAATCCAATCCACTAATTGGTAGGAAGTGGCTGCAAGAAGTGGGCACTTAATGAAATCTATGCATACGTTCATTTACAAATGGCAACAGCTGATTTGTGTAATGAGATTTAACAGCATACTTGCTATGTATGTAATTGTTCAGTGGATTTATACTTTAAAAGGATTCCCTACATTTTAGAAGGTGGCCACCTGATTTCTGACGTCTCGGTGTAACAGATGCTTTTAAAAGTGAAATTCCTCATAGTTCACACTAAAATTGTAGCACTTGCAGAAGCACACAGTTGCAGTATAATGAATTCTATATCTGGTTAGCTATATCTCTCCAAGACTTAGACTGGGAAGAAATATTGGCATCAATGAACACAACACAGAAATGGGAGTTCTTCAAAAAGACTGTATGTGAACACACTGCAAAAATTGAAAACGAGCGACAGATTGCAAAAGATAGCAGGACCAGCCCCCCAAAATTCTTCAAATATATTAATAGTAAAAAGGTCCGGTCCAAGCATGTAGGCCCCTAATAAAATAATCTAAAGTGGGTGACTGGGAACAAAGAGAAGGCAAATTTGTTTAATATCTTCTTCAGCTCTATGTATACAAAGGAGCATGGGGGAGCTCTTGTCCATAATGGGCATGGTATTGACACAGCTCCAGAAGATCCACATTGGCTCACAATTGACATGATTCAAAAATATTTAGATAGAATAAAGGTGAATATAGCACCTGGACCGGATGGCATACACCCACGGGTCCTTAAAGAATTGAGCTCTGTCATTTCAAAGCCATTGTTTCTAATTTTTAGGGACTCTATAATGACTGGCATAGTAACCACTGGATTGGTGTAAAGCCAATGTGGTGCCAATATTTAAAAAGCGGTCAAAATCTTTACTACGTAATTATAGACCTGTTAGTTTAACTTCTATAATTGGGAAGATACTGGAGAGTTTAATAAAAGACCGCATAGATGAGTTCTTGCTGGAAAAACATTTTTAAGCAACAGACAGCATGGATTCACGAAAGACAGAAGTTGTCAAACAAATCTGATTTTTTTTTTTATGAGGTGAGCAAAACCTTGGACATCGGAGTGGCGGTGGATATGGTATACTTGGATTTTGCAAAAGCATTTGACACAGTTCCCCACACATGGCTAATGTGTAAGGTAAAGTCTACAGACTTGGAAAAATCTGTATGTAAATGGATAGAAAACTGGATAAAATATTGTATTCAAAGAGTAGTGGTTAATGATTCATACTCTGAATGGTCTAGGGCAGGGGTGGGCAACTGTGGCCCTCCAGCTGTTGGTGAACTACAAATCCCATCATGCCTCTGCCTTTGGGAGTCATGCTTGTAACTATCAGTTTTGCAATGCCTCATGGGACTTTTAGTTCTACAACAGCTGGAGGGCCACAGTTGCCCACTCCTGGTCTAGGGTTGTCAGTAGTATACCCCAAGGTTCAGTGTTTGGATCATTACTTTTTAATACATTTATAAACAATACAGAGTCTGAGATTAAAAATCCCATTTCAGTCTTTGCAGATGACACCAAGCTGTGCAGTGGAATAACAGCCTTACAGGATGTCTCCAATTTACAAGCCAACCTCAATGCACTGTTTAATTGGGTAACTATGTGGCAAATGAGGTTTAATGTTGATAAATGTAATGTTCTGCACTTGGGGGACTCAGAATATGCATGCATCATACATACTAGGGGGGGTACAACTGGGGGAATTAATGGTGGAGAAGGATCTGGGAGTTCTGGCAGATCACAAGCTTAATAATGGCATGCAATGCCAAGCTGCGGTTTCTAACGTGAGCAAAATCCTCTCTTGTATTAAAAGAGTTATAGACTCCAGAGAGAGATATAATTTTACCCCGATACAAATCATTAGTAATACCTCATCTGGAATATGCAGTTCAGTTTTGGGCACCAATTCACAAAAAGAACATTGGGGAACTGGAGAAGTACAGAGAAGGGCAACCAAACTGATAGGATACATGGAGAAGCTCAGCTATAAGGAAAGATTAGAGGAACTGAATTTATTCTCTCTTGAGAAGATGAGATTAAGGGGGAATATGATCAACATGTATAAATACATCAGTGGTTCATATAGTGAACTCGGGGTAGAGTTATTCACCCTGAAGTCATCACAAAAGGACAAGGGGACACTCTTTACGTCTGGAGGAAAAGAAATTTAATCTCCAAACACGGAAAGGTTTCTTCACAGTGAGAGCTGTGAAAATGTGGAATAGGCTCCCTCAAGAGTTGGTTCTGGCCAGCTCCATGGATTGTTTTAAAAAGGCCTGGATTCTTTGCTATATAAACAGAATATAACTGTATACTAACATTTATAGGTAATGTTGATCCAGGGAATATCCGATTGACTCTTGGGATATCAGGAAGGAATTTTTTTCCCTGCAGGAGCAAATTGGAGCATGCTTTGCTGGGTTTTTTTTGCCTTCCTCTGGATCAGCTGAGGGTATAGGATAACATTTTTTTTTTTTTAATGGTTGAACCGGGTGGACCTTTGTCTTTTTTCAGCCAGACTAACTATGTAACAACTTTTTTTAATTATTAAAAGGTTTTGGAGGAAGATATGTAGAATATCCCTGTCAATATTCAAAGGCTTTATTTGAGAGTCTAAAATGTGGAAAAGCACATTAAAAAGGCAGACACACATATAGAAAGCCTATAGGATTGATTTATTAAAGGAAAATAGACTGTTCACGTTGCAAAGGGATGTTGCTACAAAGTTATCCCCAGAGCTTACTGAATGAGGTTTGCTGACTTCCATCATCCAACCATATGTAAGCATAAATGTTGTGCATTTTATTTTCCTTGCATTTGATTAGGCATTCTTTGCAAAGAATATCCACCATATTCACTAACTTCTGAAAGTGCAACTTCCTTTGCAAAGTGTACAGTAGCATTAAAATGTAGAATCCTGGAAAACACTGAAATTGTATAGCTATTTAGAGACTTCGTACCTTCCAGAATTTAGGAAAGAATAGAAAATATACAAAGATATGTGAGAAGTATTTTTTTTATGCTTACACCCACCATTGGTGTCTTCAAGGCTGTTCTGGGAGGGTAAATGTGGAGAAGATGGAGGCTGCTGAGACAATGAGGTGTTTGCATCACTTTCCTGGGCGACTGTGCTGCTGTCCAGCTGTCCCACTGGAGGAGGCCAGGGAAGTTCTTTGATTACTTTAATCTCAACTGAACGCCACATCAGCAGGAGAAGAGACAGGAAGACCGGCAGAAAGACAAAGAAGGGACAAAGACACGCAGAGTTTGAAAATAGGTAAAGTGTGTTCCACACAAGAACAAGAAATGCCTTGATAGATTTGACAAGAAAACAGTATGGAAAAGAGACAGACTATTCCTGTTCAAAAACCAATATTCATGCAAAATACAATAAAATGAAGAAATATTTTCTGAAACCAGCCATTTTAATAATGTAATCTAATTTCACCTTTTCATTTCGCAAACAACAATTAAAGGCTTTGGTTTTGAAAAAAAAAATCAATTTGGTAAAACTCACAGATTGTTCCTTTTTAATTAAAACAATTGTTTATTGATTGAGCCACCCACATAGTACAATTAATAGGCATACAGGTCTTTAATTGAAATTCCCATTACCTTGAATGATCAGATTGGTGAATATATAGCCAGCGTTGAAATACAGTGGATATAAAAAGTCTGCACACCCCTGTTAAAATGTCAGGTTTCTGTGATGTAAAAAAATGACAAAGATAAATCATTTCAGAACTTTTTCCACCTTTAATGTAACCTATAAACTGTACGACTCAGTTGAACAACAAAAATTGAAATCTTTTAGGTGGAGAGAAGTAAAAATAAAAAATCTAAAATAATAAGGTTGCATAAGTGTGCTCACCCTAAAACTAATATTTTTTTGAAGCACCTTTTGATTTTATTACAGCACTCAGTCTTTTTGGGTATGAGTCTATCAGCATGGCACATCTCGACTTAGCAATATTTGTCCACTCTTCCGTGCAAAAACACTCCAAATCTGTCAGATTGCAAAGGCATTTCCTGTGCACAGCCCTCTTCAGATCACCCCACAGATTTTTGATTGGATTCCGATCTGGGCTCTGGTTGGGCCATTCCAAAACTTTAATCTTCTTCTGGTGAAGTCATTCTTTTGTTGATTTGGATGTATGCTTTGGGTCGTTGTCATGCTGAAAGATGAAGTTCCTCTTCATGTTCAGCTTTCAAGCAGAAGCCTGAAAGTTTTGTGCCAATGTTGACTGGTTTTTGGAACTGTTCATAATTCTCTCTACCTCAGGGGTGTCAAACTGGCGGCCCTCCAGCTGTTGCAAAACTACAAGTCCCATCATGCCATGCTTCACTGTGGGTATGATGTTCTTTTGGTGATGTGCAGTGTTGTTTTTGAGCCAAACATATCTTTGTGAATTATGGTCAAAAAGTTCAACCTTGGTTTCATCAGACCATTACACATTTCCCACATGCTTTTAGGAGACGTCAGATGTGTTTTAGCAAAATTTATCCGGGCTTGGATGTTTTTCTTTGTAATAAAAGGCTTCCGTCTTGCCACTCTACCCCATAGCCCAGACATATGAAGAATATGGGAGATTGTTGTCACATGTACCACACAGCCAGTACTTGCCAGATATTCCCGCAGCTCCTTTAATGTCACTGTAGGTCTCTTGGCAGCCTCCCAGACCAGTTTTCTTCTTGTCATTTCATCGATTTTGGAGGGACGTCCAGTTCTTGGTAATGTCACTGTTGCACCATATTTTCTCCACTTGATGATGACTGTGAAGACAGTCATCATCAATTATATCGAATGCCTTGGAAATTCTTTTGTACCCTTCTCCTGACTTATAGGTTTTACAATGAGATCCCTCTGATGCTTTAGAAGCTCTCTGTGGACCATGGATTTTGCTGTAGGATGCAACTAAGAAAAATGTCAGGAAAGACCTACTAGAACAGCTGAACTTTATTTGGGCTTAATCAGAGGCACTTTAAATGATGGCAGGTGTGTACTGACTCCTATTTAACATTATTTGAACATGATTGCTTAATTCTGAACACCTCTACATCCCCAGTTATAGGATTACATTGTTTTAGTTTGTTAGGCTTACTCCCCCCCCAAAAGATTTCAGTTTATTTTTCAGTGATAGTTTATAGGTCACATTAAAAGGTGGAAAAAGTTCTGACATTGTTTATCTTTGTCATTTTTTTACATCACAGAAACTTGACATTTTAAGAGGGCTGGGTAGACTTTTTATATCCACTCTATATCCTTAATTTGTTTCATTTTGAAATGCTGACAATATATTCTGTATCAACATATTTGACATCCTCTGTAAATAATTGGGAAAAATAAACATATGTATTTAGTAAGAAAAAAAGGAACATGCAAAGTACAACAAATCTCAGAAAACATACAGCCATCTGACATCAGTAAAGTGTGATCTAAGTGGTGTTATAGGTACAGTATAGTGGCCAACAGGAAGTAAAATGCTACCTTTTAACATTTCATAACTTTTCTCCCAGAGTATATTTAAACACTGATTTGGCAAATATTTCATCTGTATTTAATTTGTCTGATCAGAAAGATTCATGATATTTACAAAGTTATATATTTGTGTTGTAATAAATAGTTTTGATATTGCTACATACATTCCTGGATCTTTTACTGTACACACTTTGGGGTTTTCAATATTCCTGCCCAACTTGGAAATTTCCCACTACTTCTGTTGTTCCTCTTCTATACAATGTAAAATAAGCAATACAATACTGATCCCCTCCTAAAGAAAAACTGCTGATACCATAAGACATCAAACAAGAGTGTGGAACTATAATATGGGTGATTAGTACATACCTGTAGATGATCCTCTGGTGCCAGAGGTGCCCCAAATCTTAAGCAACAATAATAAATGTTAGCTCCTAAATATCCAGGTATTATTCAGAGATGACCTGTATCTTTCCATGTGTTTCATGTTCTTACTGGCTGATCACTTTAATGAGCAGCCTTGTTCCTGTTGCTTTTTGGAATAGGGAGTAGAATGTTACTGGCCAGCTCTGTACACTTTCAAGGTTTATGGCATCGAGGGTGGTGGAAAAATCATCTAATGCTACTGTGCATGTACCACTAGGTGCCTGTATTACACTACCATAATATGTTCATATTATGAGGTTGAAAGGTTTATTTTATTGGGTACAGCAGATGTACTAACCTGAGAACTTGAGCAAAGAAATACTAATCAGAGCTGCCATTAAATATAAGAAACCACCAAGTTATCTCCTTATCTTCTGTCTAATCTTTCCACTTTCCACTGTAGCTACCCAGAATAAAAATAAGTATAGCTCAAAGTTTTCTTTTAAACCCGTTTGTATGGCTGACTGTGGTCCTGCTGGAGAGAGTCAACCTATTTGACCCGGTCACAGACAAAAATTGATATAAATTTTATAACTCCAGGACAAGAGCTAAGGGAAAGCCTTCCAATGCAGACACATTTTAATAAATGCAACAAAAATTATACTTTCCCACTGGAAAATAAAGTTTTTTGACACTTTTAGCTGTCCATATACAGTAATGATTTGGCAGGTCAATTCTACAAAATGAACATTTTATCAAATTTGTAATGGGTCTCCCAATCTTATTATACAGTACATTGAGTAATTTAAGGATAGCCCCTTCTTATATAGAACGAAAATCCATGTAATTCATATTCAATGTGTAGCCCAGACACTTCATTTTCATAGAACAATTAGACTGCTGCTGACTATATGCAGATCATAGGATTATCTATCCAATTTAGAAATGATGCCACATATTATACAAGTACTAGTAATATGGCAACACAGAAGGGGAATATGCAGTATGAGCCATTATCTGGTATCTAAATGTTCACAAAAGCTGCTCATTCGAAAGAGATGCTGGCTGTTTTAAACTTGTTATCTGCAAAAGTGAAGATAATCATTCTGTATATGGGACAACGTAGCTCAGTTTTAGAGGACCACCAGAAGGGAAATTTTCCACATATGCTTGTAGTTTACAGTGTATGAGCTCTAGTAGTATAGAGAAAAATAGAAATATGCAGGATATCAGAAATTAAACAGTGATGTGTACTGTAACTGTATATGACCCATGGGAAAAACACCAATAGTCATCTTTATTTGTTGATAAGGGACAGTATACTTTGAAATGTTCTCCATAACTCTTAAGTGCCTTTAAGCTCCATGCACACTAGCAGGTTTTTTTTAAGCTCAAAAAACACTGGATAAAAAAGCGCTGGTAATGGCATTTTTAGTAGAGTTTAGAAGCATTTAGGAGCATTTGCTTTTTATTAGCATTTTTAAACTACATGTAGAGGAAAAAAAATAAAAAGCAGGAGCATTTTAGCAGCACTTAGCAGCGTTTAACATTTTCTGTAGCTGAAAAAATGCTCCACAAAATCTACAAAAACTATTTTTTTCTGCTCCTAGATGCTGAACCTAAAAAAATGCTAACAGCCTAAAATATTATCCATGGATACCTGACACACACATAATAGGATAACTAATTAGCTTCTAGGAGCAGAAATAAAATGCTAATAGCTTCTAGGAGCCTAAAAAACACTAGTGTGCATGGAGCCTTAAACATGGGATACTTTTACTTAGCTGCCAAAAAATTATAAAGTCACATGGACACACTACCTTTGTTATAGTTATAGAACCTCTCAGACAAAAAAAAGGAGGAGGAGTTTCCAACTCAACACCACAGAACATGTAGGAAATACACATGTTACAATGTTAAAGTGGCTTTAACAGCTCAAGGTTTTTTACCTTCATGCATTCAATGCATGAAGGTAAAAAAACCTTCTCTGTGCAGCAGCTCCCCTAATACTCACCTAAGCCCCCACTCGAACCAGCTATGTACACTCAAGTCTCGGCAAGCTGGGACTCCCTCTCCTCATTAGCTGAGACAGCAGCAAGAGCCATTGGCTCTCGCTGCGGTCAAGCACAGCCAGTGTGCCAATGATGAGAGGGGGGGTGGGACTGAGCCACGGCTGCATGTGTGAATGGACACACCGAACAGTGGGTGCCTCCATAGCAAGCTGCTTGCTGTGGGGGCACCTGGCATGAGGCAGGGTCCAGGAGCGCCAGCGTGGGACCCGAGAAGAGGAGGATATGGGCTGCTCTATGCAAAACCATTGCAGAGAGCAGGTAAGTATGATGGGTTTGTTATTTAAAAACGTATGTGTAAGCCTTTAATATCACTTTAAATCATAAAGTGCAAAAAACTTCATGGCTTGAAAATCTTTTATAGGCTGCCCCCTGCAAAAAACTTCTGGCAGCCCTTTTCCCAAGTTATTGTACTTGCTTCATATAATTTAACAAGGCCTTGCTCACAATCTTCACTTATTTTCATGAAGCCTCTCAAACAAATTCTTTCCACTTACTGTATGTTCTGACACACATTTTTGTCTTTAAAATAAAGTGTCTTTTGTACTCCTTTCAATTCTCACCAACAAATGACCATCCATTATAGAAGTCATTGGAGACTAGCTCTATTTTTAGTAAATCACATTTTATGCTGGATCGGGAACACTCTGATTATCTCAGCTGGGAATTCTTAATTAGCGTATGTAGAGTTACCATTTTTTGCCAGAAGGGGAACAAAGGAAATTACAAATGAAGTCACTTTTCAATACAAGGTAGTCCATAAGTTCTGAAAAGGGTTAAATAATATAAACACAGATTATATACAATCTGTACTGCACTGTCTAGAACAGATGTAAGGCTAAGTATTTAACAGGCTGCAAGTCTGATTGTGCAATCAGAAACAATTTACCAAGCTATGATTCAGCTTTCATCATGCGAGTTCCAATTACATAACACCTTTTCTGTTACGATTTAACCCAGGCACAACAAAGTAAAGGTTTTTTTCTTTTTTGATGTCTAAAGCATATTTGACAAATGTAAATTTGTACCTCAAGTCAATAAACTAAATGTACTTTGTATATCGAATATATTACAAGTCTTGTTTCTGCAGGTTTATACAAATCTGGGATTCAACAAGTTTAGAAATGTAGCATTGTGCACAATTTCTAAAGTCAACTATGTATAGGTAAATGGCTTATGATGAAAACAAATCTACCTTTTCCTTCTGTATGCTAAAAATCTTTTCTCAAACTAGACTGATGGATGCCACTGGTGCATGATCTGAGGAATAAGGGTGCCTTTTTTTTACCTATAAAACAAAACAATTTGTGCATATAGCTTGTTCTCCCTGCTCCCTCTAACTTCATGACCTTCAAGAACATTAAATGGAAAAGAATGAACACTAGGGGAGGGAAGAACAAGGTAACTCTTCTTGCTGGCTTCGGCAGCCATAGAAACCGTACACAAACGATTAAAAATTTTAGAAACCTTTTTTTTCCGTTTTTATTGAAATATACAGAGTTTATTGTTTCAATGTATTCTGGAATAAAAGCAAACAATTGGAGATAAAAATTAAAAACTTATGGAATAATTGTAACAAAATTTCTTCTAAATTTTGACTTGTCAAAGTAGCCAGCTTTTGCAGTTATAACAACCAAATGCACTTGTTTTTTCTACTGTGAAAATTAAAAAAGTATTAAAAAATTTGAAGAAAAGTGCAGGAATAAAAATAACAAAAACACACACATGGATCAGTTCTCAGTCTTCGGTGCGCAGAGCGTACTGACTGTCAGTCACCTGTTCTCTGCTTTGCCCTTCCAGTGCTCAGTGGAGCGCTGGGTGGTGGAGGGAGTAGAAAAGGTTGGCTCTGGCTCTCAGCAGCTCACTGAGAGGCTGAGCCAGCTGCAGGTCCAGGGATCTGGGTGGATCTCAACATTAAAAGTTGGGATCTCTCCAGAGTTTATATCAGCTGAGTGACTCCTGCCTCATTGATGAAGCATTTTTTTAAGCCATGTGTTAAAGTGCTTACACAGCCATTATCACAGCCACTAGTTCTGCATTCCTCAGCAGCCCTTTCCTGAACTCCTGGTTGGCAAGTGCACATGGAGTACATTACTTTATCATCCTGTTTGAGACTACATGTACCATCATGTCCTAGAACCATGCCCTGTCATTCTAGATAAGACTTTAGAAGTTGCAGTCATGCTTTTATTTCTGAAGAGGAGCAGGGGTGGGGCTTCAGGCTTTAACCAATTCAATACCGGGCAATTTTACACCTTCCTGCCCAGGCCAGTTTTCAGGTTTCAGCGCTCTCACAATTTGAATGACAATTGCGCGGTCATACAACATTGTACCCAAACTAGAATTTTATCATTTTCTTCACACAACTAGAGCTTTCTTTTGGTGGTATTTAATCACCGCTGGGGTTTTTATTTTTTGCTAAATTAACAAAAAAAGACCAAACATTTTGAAAAAAAAAAAACACATTTTTCTTTGTTTCTGTTATAAAAGTTTGCAAATAAATAATTGTTGTTCTTCATAAATTTAGGCCGAGATGTATTCTGCTACATGTCTTTGGTGAAAATAACCCATATTAGGATGTATTTTTTAGTTTGTAGGAAAGTTATAGAGTTCACAAACTATGGTATAGGTCTGAATATTGATCAATCCTGAAGTACTAACAGCCAATCTAATTTCCTGAGGTCCAAGAATGTCAGAACAGTACAGATATCCCCCAAATGACCCCTTTTTGCAGAGTAGACAGTCCGACGTACTTCATAAGAGGCATGGCGAGTTTTTTGAAGTTGTATTTTTTTTGTCATAATTTTTCGGAAAATGAAAAAATGTAAAAAAATTAGTTTCACTATTTTTTTTTTACATATTGTCACCAGTGCAGTACAGCATCATCATATAACTGGCATGGCGGTGATCAGGGACACTGACTGGTGACAGTATGAAAAAACAAAAAATATATTTTTTTTTTATTATTTATTACTTTTTTTCTTTTTTTTTTAAGATTTTTTTTTCATATTTCACTATGACCAAAGTAGTACAATGATACCATAGTAACATTGTACTACTTTGGGTAAGTGATCAGTATTTATTTTTTTTTTTTTTTTTTTTTTTTTTTTTACACAATTTGCTTATAGCAAAGAATTACTTTGCTATAAGCAAGCATTTACCTGAATGACATTGATTCATTCAGGGTTTTTTTTTTTGTGCTTAGCTGTGATTTGGCCACAGCTAATCACATGACATGTGCATGTGATTAGCTGTGACCATTCACAGCTAGACACTATTATACCATGGATGGCATGAATGAAGCCATCCATTGTATACAACTGTCATGTGACCTGCTGTGATTAGTCACAGCAGGTCACATGGTGCCGGCAACTGGGGCCGCTACTCAGATCTGTCATTGGCCGTGTCCGAGGTACACGGCCGGTGACAGATCGCGCAGGAGCGCAATCTGCGCATGTGCGGGAGGATGCCATATGGCGTCCACCCGGAACGCTGATGACATTTGCCGGCCGCCATTCAGCCATAGGGCGGGCGGCAAATAGTTAAGGTGTGCACAGCTCACATATAGATATGGCTGTAGTTCCAGCTGGGGAGCATGCACATAAGAGTGGTTCCACGGGACTCTAAAAGGCATTAGAGCCACCCTAAAACAGGAAACAAAGGTCAGTAAATGTTAATGAGGATATTAAACAATGACAGTCTGCAAAAGAAAGGCACACATTAAACAAGTTAAGTGTGGAGGTCAGCAGCACTAGATTATTTTTAAATAGGAGGCTTTAATAACACATTAAATATGATTTGAAAAGTTCTTTCCAACACATTTGCAGAAGTACCCACAAATCTATTACATTCTAACATTTTAAGGTTGCTTTACTTTTCACTCTTCTGTCCCGTTCATTCCAAACTAGCTCACTGGGGTTTTAGTCTGGAGACTGTTCTGACCACTTCATGATTTGAAACATACTGTCTTGTTCTCTTATTCTTAGCCATTTCTGTCATAGCCTGAGGTATGTTTAGTGAATATGCTGTAAGACAAACCCCCCAAAAAAACCTAAAACACAAGCCTTTGCCTCTGACTACATATGCGTGGTGAGCCAAAGATTAAAGTGGTTCTAAAAGCAGTTTTTTTTTTCCTTCATGCATTCTATGCATGAAGGTAAAAAACCTGTGTGCTGCTCCCCCACAGCCCTCCCCCCATACTCATCTGAGCCCCCTCCAGCACTGGTCACAGGAGTCTTGTCTGTCCCAGGACTCCATCTCATTGACTGAGACAGCAGTGGGAGCCACTGCCTCCCACTGCTGTCAATAACAGCCAGTGAGCCAATGAGGAGAGAGCAGGGGTGTGGCCAAGCCATATCTCTATGTGTCTTATGTATGCATAGAGTAGGGCTCAAGAGCGAGCACGCGGGAGTGCCCCCTATAACAAGCGGCTTGCACTAGCAAGGGACAATGGTCAATGTTAAGCTGTGCTTGAAGCTCTAGTCCTTCAAGATGCTTCTCATACAAGCTTTTGGCTCTCTGAATTTGGCTTTAAATTCTGTGGTGGCATTGGGTCAAACTTGTTCCTGTCAGAGCTACCCCCAGTTTTAAATGTCTTTTCATGGTGTACTCACAGACAACTTGGCTTTTATACTTTTCAGGTCATTCACTGGACTTCAACTGCTTAAATTTCCATAAAAACTAGAAAAATGGTGGCATTCTAAAACTTTTGACTGGCAGTATAATTTTCCCAGGATGTCCCAGTTCACGTTGAGAGCCTAGGCACAGTCACCTGAGTGAAGCAGCTCTAGATCTGCTTTATATAAAAATAAGGTATATATTTTTTTTGTACTGTTGCTATAAATGGTTAAATGTAAAGCGTTTATTGACCACATGAACAATGAATAGACTACCAACATTTTTTCAGTTCCCTTTCATACAGTAAGATCATATACTTCTAAAATAAGATTGAGTTAAAGCTTTTTAAAATTCTGGGAACAGTCACATCCCATAAAAGCGTGCTATAAAGTATGCTCTGATAAACCAATTTGATGTGTCAGAAGTGAAACTGCCTAAGGCATTGATTAGCATAGTAACACACTGGGAAAAAATATATAACTGGCCTAACATGTCTGAGCATTTGGTAGACAATTGAATCATACTTAGCCCTGGTTCACATTGGATCCAACTTTGAAGTCGCACGATTTCAAATCCGCATGTCAATGCAACTTCAGCTGCGATGTGGCAGACATCTGTGTGACTTCATGCACAGATTTCTATGCGAGTTGCACGTAAAAGTGCAAAAAAATAGTGCACGAACCTTTTTTCAATTTGGTGCAGCACCGCAAAGTTGGAGTCGTACCAATCTGAACGGTTCCATTGCTGATAATAGGGTGTGACATGAAACTATCAAATATAATGACAAGTCAGCGTGAACCAGGGCTTAGTCATGCAATTATTATATTTTTGTCATAACGGACACCATTGCGGGTAATAAACCATGGGAATGGAACAAGGAAAGTTGAAAATAACTTCATCCATACTAAATTGGGGAAAAGCATGAACAGTAGAGTTAAAAATTCTATATTGCACTTTTGTGTCCTCATTTCCAACTGTACATTATCAGTCACGAGGTACAAACAAGGTTAAACACTGACTAGCACAAGTAGTGATAAGCAAATACAAACTGATCAAGAATGACGGACTTAGGGGCTGTGACACCGTCAGATAATGATGAAAGCATACTTACAAATGAAGGTTGGTGGATGTACACTGCTTATACAGATGGACCCAGACTGTGATGGACAAAGTCACACTAATTTGAACACAGAATAACACGTTACCAGTCCACAGACATCATGGATGACAGAGGCAGACAAATATCTAACCTGAGGGGCAGCAGAGGCAAATGTCCACTGCACAGAAAAAAAAAAATGGTAAACAATAGGCAGACCTAGCAGTTAAAGTGCTTGTAAACCCTTTTTTTATTTCCCTAAAATAGTTAACATGTTATACTTAACCGCACTGAGTAGCCCCTTCTGGGATTCCCCACCAGCGCTCTAAGCTATTCCTCCCATCCGAGTGCTATTATAGCAAGCTACTTGTGTGGCTGTGTGTGTCCACTGACAGGATAGGGCGGGGGGGAATAGGGTTTTGGGGGGGGGGGGGGGAATTGTGTAAATGAAAATGTTTTCCTTTTGTATTTGAATAATATGATTATTTATTGATGTTTAGTAGAAACATTGAAAACTAATAAAATATTTAAATAAAAAAAAAAACATATTACTACTTTCAAGTACACTTGTGATGAGAGTGATAAAGAGGTTGCCATTGCTGGCTTCTTCAGGCAGCAAATTAAACTCAGTGATTTTTTTTTTATTTCCTGAACTTGATACAATGTGCAGAAAGTACTAAAAACCAATGTATCAACATGACAGCCAGTTAAATACCACTGTTAATAGAAAATAGTAGTAATACTGTTCTGCAAATTTTCATCATGTCATGTTTTGTTAAAAGACAAGTCAATCTTTCTTACCACCTTACATGTTAGACCCATATTTAGGGTGTAGCAAAAAGCAGTTTGCAACCCTACGTCCTCAAATCCCGCCCCCCCTCCACTCCCCCACTCAGGGGTTCTTCTACCATCAGCTTCTGTCATATTTGAATCAACGAGGCTGTGTGTGGCTGTACCCACACAAGTCCTTCATTCAGAGATTCACCATGGCAAAGGAACTTCAGCTCTCAGGGGCGCACAAGTGAAGTGTTGTCACCACAATACAGATTGGAACTGAACGAATTGTCTGCAGTAGGCAGAGCATTGCCTCCACAATACACTGATCATGGTTGCAATGCTTTGCAGGCTCCAATGCAAAAAAAGTAAATGCATTTATTTATTTTTTTGCAAAAATGTAGAATTCTTCTTTAAGTCTCTATCCTCCCACAAAGCCCCATAAATGTAATCCTTTGGCACCTACTTCCTAGTTGGAGGGAGTCAGGCTTGTGACTCGGCCAATGTAAATAATGAATCTGACAATGTCTTCAGGCTTTAAGTGCATGGAGAACGGACAGACTAAAAGGTAAACCTGTACTCGCTTTAACTCCAGAGAGTTCTTCAAAGTCTCTGAGCAAAGATGAAAGTAGGGGAGCGATGCTAAAGCAAAAAACAGGTTCACTCAGCAGTATGTCCTGACACTGTTGTGCATACAAGCACGTGGGGGCCATACAAACTACTGGAGGACCATTTTGAGTTGCTGCTATTAAATTTCAGCAAAATGGACTTGCCTGCTGCATCATTTTTTCACTTTGATTTTTGGGGCGTCTTTGAATTCAGTACTCTGTAGTTTAAACATTTTTATTTCCATCAAACGATGGGGCATCCTTATTTTCCTAACACATTACCCAGTCCATATCAGTATAGATATCCAGCAGGAGATTTTTCCCCATTGAGATCTGATGTGTTTTCAAAAAATTTCTTTGATTTTTTTGAGCAGTGTACTGTATATGATAGTAAGTGACATTACAAGCCAGTATATTTTATGAACAGAAAGTGATGTAATAACTTTTCCTGCATTTTTTGTTTTCTAAAATTGGCTGATATCCAGAAAGAAAGAAACCCCCTGCTATTTTAGACCGCATTCCAATTTTGCATTTGTATAAGTGGAATGCAACATCATTATTTTAAATCATGCAACTATACATTGCCTTTGATAGGAACACACTGCAAGGCTAAATATTTAATGACCAATTGTATCTTTTACTAGTAAAACATTTGTTATAATTAAACATCACTGCCAAACAACATATCCAATAGTGCTGCAATTGGGAAGAATGATTGACACCTTCAAAGAAGCAGCAAAGGCTAACTAAACATTAATAGCCTGGGGTATGTTGGCACAAAGCAGAAACACTCACCTCTATATTAATTATTTATACATATCAAGTGAACCTCTTACTAAACAATCTGCTTAGACAGAGTGAGGAAGAATGGGTTAAGAATTTTTTTTTTCAGCATAACAGGATTGGAACGTACTAAAATGTATTTCTGAAAGCTAGAAAAGAAGAAAAATGAGGGTTTGTACATGGAAACTAAACAGGGAGTCACTGTTATTTTGTAACCTACACTAGAAACATGACAGCTTTAACTACTCACTGCTGGCAGGATCCACTGTTCTTCCCTCAGGCCTTCAAATATACTGTAAATGTGATCATAAGTCACGAAATTGAAAATCTAGCAGAGCTAACATTTACTGTACATTTAAATAATGCATTTGCATAAAATAATGTTTAGTATAGGAGTTGGCAACTAAATTTAGGATCCAATAGAAAATCTGGTAGTTGCTCACATAATTTAGGTTCACCTACAATTTAAAAAAAAAAAAATCCTTGAGATTCATACAGGGAGCACACTCCACTTTTATTTTCAGATACAGTTGTATTGCAGCAGTGCATGGACATGGAAATATTTACATGTAACTAACAAGCTGAAAAAGACCCCTGACTCTAACCTGCATGTACTGTTAAATAATTCATTCTCAAAGATGCTCAAAAAATCACAATGGCTCTAAAGTGGTGTTAGGCTAGCTTAACATTATTGAGGTTCTACAAGCGACAATTTGAGCAGGCATGGCATCCCATTCGTTTGAATGCACTTGAATGCCAGTGGGTGACCCAAGAAGAAGAGAACTGGGGCTGCTCTGTGCAAAACCATTTTTTTTTTCAAATAACAGAGCTGAACCTGTATTATCACTTTAATTCTTAAGCCTGTCTCTGCAAGCTTCAATGAAAAAGATTTGCCATTATGATCAACTTTACGCCAAAACTTGCTAGCCTGTCAACTGTCTGTATGCACACACTGTTTTCTATCTTATGAGTGCAATGTATGTGGTCAAGCAGGTGACAGGTCATTAACTGTCAGGTTACCTCTGATCCTCCAACACTGCAGTTAAAGTGGTATCAAATCCCCCAAAAATGATGTCATCAGATTACCAATTCTTAAATGTAGTGGCTGCATTAGGTTTCCCTAGACTTTTTTCCCTTATTTTTACCTGCTGATACAACCAGTTCAGCTCACTTTAACTAATCAAGCTGTCCAGACAAAGTATCAGTTACAATGTTAAAACAAATCATTTAACACTGAGAAGGGTGCTTACAATGGTCAGCTTTTACTCATTTATGTAAAACCTTTATTACTGCTGGCATTCGGCTTTAATCTATTAGTCAAATCCATCTAAATTTAACACTAACCTCTCCCTAGATTGACAATGTTGCTGTCCAAAGGTGTCCCCTTTCCCCTTCTATCCAGAGTGGAGACACCCTATTCGGTCTCGCCCCTATTGACATGTTTCACCCACCTTTTGCTTCATCATATTAAGCCTGGTTAAGCCCAATGGAGGTGAAACATTTCAGAGGGGCATGACTAAGGGCAGAGACTTAAGCTGAATCCAGTCTTTCATTCACTTCACATCAGTTTTGAATATAGTGTGCGGTGGTATTTGTATACTATATCATTTCTCAAAACCATTACATTGAAGGCACGCTGTGAATGATAACGGACACAGTTTCTGGTGGTTTCAGCTGAAATTATCAGGTCAAATAGCTGATCATATGTGCATCACCATGGCAGCTAAAATCAAACAAAGGCTAAGATTGCAGCTTCCTTGGCCATAAAGGAGAGGAGAGTTTAGTTCCCATATAAAACTGTGAAAAGGAATTAATCACTCATTACAGTATTGCATATGTTTTGGACAGTTGGCAGTCAGGTCATGGCTCAAAGTGTAATTGAAAGCCATCATCACCACCCCACACTAGCAGACGTAAAGTGGTATTAAAGACATGTTTTATCTTTTACTTACAGGTAAGCCTATATTAAGGCTTAACTGTAGGTACAATAAATACAGTATCTCCTAAACATGCACCCTTTAGGAGATATTTACTTCAGCATCTCTGGTGATTGCCATCAGTACATGCGCACTGTGCTCACAATGCACGGCGTGCCGTCCATTGAGAGAGCCATGCCACGGATGAGAGAGCCATGCATGCAGGAGTGACGTCATCATGGCTCGGCCAGACAAATGGCCGCAGCCCACAAACCTGGAAGGAAGACTGGGTGAAGATGGAAGCCCCGGGGATCTGAGACGGCTGTTGTGGAGAGCTGGCATAATTTTCAGGTAAGTCTTTCCTAATGCGCTAGTATGCGATGCATACTAGCATATCATACTCTTAACTTTTTTTTTTTTGGGCAGTTTACTACCACTTTAAAGATTCATTTTGCAATTTTTTTTTTATAGTCCAGGATCAAATCTGTTGGTTGATTCTGGTCAACATAGCGTAGCCTCCCTGACGGTATTCCCGAGTGTAGCTTGGGGTAAAGTTTCAGTACCACAAGCGGTAACCCCGAGCTACACTCGGGCTTACCATGCAGCACTGCTCCGGGATCTGGTTTTCTCTTACCTTGTCCTGCACTCCTGCGATGTCCCTCCTGCAGTGTCCCCTGTAATGTCCTCCGGTGGATGCCGGCATCTGTCTTCTGGGTTCCATCCCCTGCGACGTCGGGACGTACGGTTTTAGACCGGCTAGAGAATAGCGATATTAGATTAGAACTACTTGCAGAATTGAGTGATGATTTGTGGGGAAATTCGTCATCAGACACTGAAAATGATTTTGCAATTTTGCTCAGTGATGTGCGAACTTGGCACTCTATTTCAAATTTCAGTGTTTTTGGTTTGATTAGATTATTGAATTAAATTTATTATTATATTATTTTTTATGATTATTTATTAAATCATAATTTGATTTCATGTTTCAAATTTTCACATACCTGGGATGTTTACTAGACTCTTGTTCGGACAGATTTCAGTGAGTTATTCCTAAATATTACAGGCCTACAATAAAAAAAATATATATTTCCATGCAAAAAAATGTACTGCTTTGAGCACAGAAATACTGACATAATCAGACGGCTAGGGAGGTTAATAAGTAATATTGACACTATGAAATATGAGGTCATGTATATTGTACAGTTAAAAATTCCCCATCAGATTTCTGATTTGAAAAGTCAAAGCAATATATCAGTTACATTTCACCCATCACAGAGTTCACATCATATATTCTGTCAATCATATTAAGTAAATAGTCAGGTCTATCAGACTACTAAAATCAAATGAAGTGTATCCTATCATGCATTCTTATACAAAGATGAAACTGGCAGTTAGCCGCTTCTATAATTATGCTCTATTTTCACCAGGGATATCCTTCCTGTATGTCTACTCCATAGTTAATCTGCATTAACATTTTCAAGTTCACTGCCCTTGTCGGCAATTAAACCATTTGTTCTTTCCGTTCCTTATGTAGAACAGAAGCTAGGGGTCCACAGAGCATAGAGTTTCAAAGAAACTGTGGAACCTGCAGCCACTTTGTATTTTATTTAAGTGTGTTTAACTGCTCTCAAAGGATTCTGGAACAGATGCTTGCAAGCTCACAGGAACCCTAATCAGGGGCCAAATTTACCTTTGCCTTCTTAAAAGTAGCCATTCCGGGATGTTTTAATGAACAAGAACGCCAAATGATACCTTTCTTTCCCTGTGAGCCTTGGCCTGGGGTTTCAATTACATAAAACCTGTGTATCTGCAGCATTTATACATTCATAAAGACAAGGGCTCCACATTAAACACAGCACTGCAAAGTGAATGTGACAAGCCCCTGTACGTCCTTCCATCTCTCTCTCTCAGTTGTTGGCTTCTGCTGTGGCTTGATGGCTTTTGCAGGGCTGAGAAAGAATTCTATAGCATTAACTACACGATCCATCACTTAATAACACAGCTGCAGCAGCTGTCAGCCAGCATTTGTTAATCTTTCTTTTCGTGCACCGCTGTTTCATCAATAATACTGGCTAGTCTAGGTCACATTCAGGAGAAGGTCTTAGGCAGTATTAGGAGGATGATCGTACGCAGGAAGTGTGATAAAAGGTTAATTCTGTCTGTCTTCATCCTATCACACCAATGATTTTAGAATATGTTAAATAAGAGAAAAACAAAATCCTATCAAATGATAATATATACTATTTATTACACACACATATGCACAATAATGTGGCCCCCCATTTCCTGGTAGTGGGAGAACATCTAATTATGCAGATCTATTGCTCTCCAGGTCTCAGTTTGATAGCATACATCATAAAGAGCTCAAGCAGGGAAAGTTCCTATTACATTGAGGCTGAGCTAGAACTGTAACAGACACGTGTCTGCATATGTGCTTAGTGGACTATGTGATGATCAAGCATGGTCCTTAGCTGAAGAATAACTGTTCTCTTCATAGACCCTCCCCTACAAGCCTCTTGGATTTTAAACATAGAGCATTGCATGTTTAGGAGTGAAGAAATGTTACAGATGAATAGATAGATTAAAAAAAAAAATAAAAATCTGAGAATTTAAAGCACAACTAAACCCACCAATCTCCCAAGTTTAAGGCATGCCTTGAATGATCAAAAAGAAACAAAAAAAGATGCGCAAACAGTGAATAAATGAAAAAATCTGCTGGATAGACAATCTGGTCAATTGTCGCAACTAAGGCAACCATATAAGTGATAATATAAATAAGCCCAAATTTGAAAATGGCCCCAGTATATTGAACATTGCAGTAGATCACCACTTGTCTTCAATATGATTAGTGCTCCACCACCAGAAAATGGTAGGACATTTACCAGAGCATATGACCCTTATACAAGAGTCACAAACACATGAAAATATATCCACCATATCCCTCATAATTGGAGGATGTAAAATCATGGTACTGGATGGAAATATCACCTTCAATTCCACTCCATTCTTAATCTCACGATTATAGCACTTAGTATGACCATGTAGAGAAAGACAAAGGGGAAACCATCACATAAAACATGTTTAATGACAAAGTATTGCACTCACATTCATATAAGCAGATCAGCGCTGTGTAGAGAGTATTCTCATATCCCGGGAACAGGTACACTTCCTGGTGTTAGAAAGCAGCGTGTAGACATTCCATGCACAAGCTCCATCCATTGGCTCCCCAGACGATGTCATATGTGAAGAAACGCGTTGGGTAGAACTTGTGCATTAGACATCTACACGGTGCTTTCTAACACCAGGAAGTGTACCTTTTCCTGGGATATGAGAATACTCTGTACACAGCGCTGATCTGCCTATCTAAATGTGAGTGCAATACTTTGTCAATAAAGGTATTTCATGCGATGGTCACCCCTTTGTCTTTCTCTGCATGATCATACTGAGAGGTATAATCATGAGATTAAGAATGGAGAGGAATTGAAGGTGATATTTCTATCCAGTACTATGATCTAAAACGTGGGAGCAGCGCTATAATGATTAAAATGCAATAAAGGTACAAAATAAATATCATAAAAAAATTAAAATAGGTAAAAGTTCATAAAGGTGACTAAGTGCTCATATATATCCAGCTTTCTTCACAAATCGGTGCTTTTCAAATCAGAAATGGAATGGAAGAAATGCACACTCACCGGACGCGCAGTATAATGCGCGTTTGAATAATATATCCTGGTGTCATCAGAAATAGGTCAGGTATAGGAATTACTCCCTCTCAAGATGGAAGCCCCGGGGATCTGAGACGGCTGTCGTGGAGAGCTTGCGTCATTTTCAGGTAAGTCTTTCCTAATGTGCTAGTATGCGATGCATACTAGCATATCATGCTCTTAACTTTTTTTTTTTTGGGCCGTTTACTACCACTTTAAAGATTCATTTTGCAATTTTTTTTATATTCCAGGATCAAATCTGTTGGTTGATTTGGGTCAACATAGCATAGCCTCCCTGGCGGTATTCCGAGTGTAGCTCGGGGTAAAGTTTCAGTACCACAAGTGGTAACCCCGAGCTACACTCCGGGATCTGTTCTTCTCTTACCTTGCCCTGCGCTCCTGCGATGTCCCTCCTGCAGTGTCCCCTGTAATGTTCTCCGGCGGATGCCTGCATCTGTCTTCTGGGTTCTGTCCCCTACAACGTCGGGACGTACAGTTTTAGACCGGCTAGCGAATAGCGAAAAGCAAGAAGAAAAATAGCAAAGACTGCCACTTGTCATTGTTTTATAGTGATCTCTTAACAGAGGCTTCAGGGGGTATTGGGGGTAGACTGCTTCTGGACTGAAAAGCAGTGACTGAATTACCAAAAGAATAATAGTTATTTATTTTTGCTAATTGTATCTCAGTGAATGGAATTTCCTCTCACTTCCTATGCTGATTACCACACAGGATTGGGGGGAATCTCTGCAGTAGGGACACAAAGAAGCGAAATCCCGAGATTTGGACTGGGATTTAGTAATATCCTAACTGTACTGCTCCCTGTTCTTATTGGAGAAGTTAACATTAGGAGGTAAAATCCTATCTCTACGAAAATGGACTATTTCCCACTGAGACAGTGCAGAACAATAAAAATATAGAAAAGAGCTTCAGACCAAAAGTGGATTAAAGAGTCCAAGGTATTTTAATTGCTGGTAAGAAGAAAAAAGTTATATAAAGATATCCAATGATTTTTGAGAAAACACCACTTTCCCTTCATCAGAGCCTGACACGGGATAAAACGTGGATGAACTGAGAGAAAACGGTGACTTAGAAGATCGATATTATAACCAATTTCACCGACATACAGATTTATATTGGAAGGACTTTTTTGTTAATTATTTGTTACACTGAGATTCATTTATATTTTATTTTCCACCGAATTGTTTTATCATTCACTTTATATGTTTTCAAGTTTTTCAGTTTGAACTTTCTTCATTCAGTAACAATATGACAGCAGTTACTGAGCAGCAATGGAGCCTGCAGAACAAGGCGTGATTACATCAGTAATGGGAAAAGATCGGCTGCAGGGAGACAATAGTCCTTTGCCCTATCTGCTTGCCACAACTTCTGATAAAAACATATAGTTAACTGTAGATGAGATTTCCACATGTTCTTTAAGCAAGTTTAAAAATGGAAATAGCTTACAGGTTATACAATACATGTATGTCAAGTACCGTGAGCATCTATTCCCTTGAGCCTATCTCATTTCCCTTTGCATGGAAACCGATCACAAACATCCTTGCAAACTCACAAATCTATGTGCATTACAGAAACTAACTTGCTCCAAAACTGTCAGTAGTAGAACATCACAATTTTCACTGCAGGAGAGGTGTATGTAAGAGGGATGACGTAAAGGGTAGCTTTATACCACAGGACACTTAACTAGCTGGAATTTTTCATTTACATTCAACTGTATTTATTCTGTAATAGTGAAGACATTTTGCAGTTTATCCAAGCTACTTCAGTTCTAAAGAGTATGAGGAATGTATACTAGCATTTATAGTCATGTGAAAAAAGTAAGTACACACCATAGAAATGGTTGACTTTATATTGGCAAACATTAAATCTTCATTCAAACAGTGCCTAGCGATAAAAGTGAAATTCTTCAATAAAAACACAAGAAAATATAGCTCTTTTAATCATTTCTTCTAAAAATACCAATAAATGTACCGTATTTTCCGGCGTATAAGACGACCCCCTACTTTTCCTGTTAAAATATAGGGTTTGAGCTATACTCGCCGTATAAGACTACCCCTCTTCCAACACACACCAAATAAAAATGAAAAAACATCAGATTTGATTTCAATATGGTATGCTATTTCAGTATGGTATTCCAATGATGGGGCACGATTCCTCGCTCTGACACCAATGATGAGGCACTACTCTTCCCACTGACACCAATAATGAGGCACTACTCTTCCCACTGACACCAATAATGAGGCACTACTCTTCCCACTGACACCAATAATGAGGCACTACTCTTCCCACTGACACCAATAATGAGGCACTACTCTTCCCACTGACACCAATAATGAGGCACTACTCTTCCCACTGACACCAATAATGAGGCACTACTCTTCCCACTGACACCAATAATGAGGCACTACTCTTCCCACTGACACCAATAATGAGGCACTACTCTTCCCACTGACACCAATAATGAGGCACTACTCTTCCCACTGACACCAATAATGAGGCACTACTCTTCCCACTGACACCAATAATGAGGCACTACTCTTCCCACTGACACCAATAATGAGGCACTACTCTTCCCACTGACACCAATAATGAGGCACTACTCTTCCCACTGACACCAATAATGAGGCACTACTCTTCCCACTGACACCAATAATGAGGCACTACTCTTCCCACTGACACCAATAATGAGGCACTACTCTTCCCACTGACACCAATAATGAGGCACTACTCTTCCCACTGACACCAATAATGAGGCACTACTCTTCCCACTGACACCAATAATGAGGCACTACTCTTCCCACTGACACCAATAATGAGGCACTACTCTTCCCACTGACACCAATAATGAGGCACTACTCTTCCCACTGACACCAATAATGAGGCACTACTCTTCCCACTGACACCAATAATGAGGCACTACTCTTCCCACTGACACCAATAATGAGGCACTACTCTTCCCACTGACACCAATAATGAGGCACTACTCTTCCCACTGACACCAATAATGAGGCACTACTCTTCCCACTGACACCAATAATGAGGCACTACTCTTCCCACTGACACCAATAATGAGGCACTACTCTTCCCACTGACACCAATAATGAGGCACTACTCTTCCCACTGACACCAATAATGAGGCACTACTCTTCCCACTGACACCAATAATGAGGCACTACTCTTCCCACTGACACCAATAATGAGGCACTACTCTTCCCACTGACACCAATAATGAGGCACTACTCTTCCCACTGACACCAATAATGAGGCACTACTCTTCCCACTGACACCAATAATGAGGCACTACTCTTCCCACTGACACCAATAATGAGGCACTACTCTTCCCACTGACACCAATAATGAGGCACTACTCTTCCCACTGACACCAATAATGAGGCACTACTCTTCCCACTGACACCAATAATGAGGCACTACTCTTCCCACTGACACCAATAATGAGGCACTACTCTTCCCACTGACACCAATAATGAGGCACTACTCTTCCCACTGACACCAATAATGAGGCACTACTCTTCCCACTGACACCAATAATGAGGCACTACTCTTCCCACTGACACCAATGATGGTGCGCCCCATCGTTGGTGTCAGTGGGGGGGGGGGGAATAGCGCCCCATCGTTGGTGTCAGTGGGGGGGGGGGGGAATAGCGCCCCATCGTTGGTGTCAGTGGGGGGGGGGGGGAATAGCGCCCCATCGTTGGTGTCAGTGGGGGGGGGGGGGAATAGCGCCCCATCGTTGGTGTCAGTGGGGGGGGGGGAATAGCGCCCCATCGTTGGTGTCAGTGGGGGGGGGGGAATAGCGCCCCATCGTTGGTGTCAGTGGGGGGGGGGGGAATAGCGCCCCATCGTTGGTGTCAGTGGGGGGGGGGGGAATAGCGCCCCATCGTTGGTGTCAGTGGGGGGGGGGGAATAGCGCCCCATCGTTGGTGTCAGTGGGGGGGGGGAATAGCGCCCCATCGTTGGTGTCAGTGGGGGGGGGGAATAGCGCCCCATCGTTGGTGTCAGTGGGGGGGGGGGAATAGCGCCCCATCGTTGGTGTCAGTGGGGGGGGGGGAATAGCGCCCCATCGTTGGTGTCAGTGGGGGGGGGGGAATAGCGCCCCATCGTTGGTGTCAGGGGGGGGGGGGGGAATAGCGCCCCATCGTTGGTGTCAGTGGGGGGGGGGGGAATAGCGCCCCATCGTTGGTGTCAGTGGGGGGGGGGGAATAGCGCCCCATCGTTGGTGTCAGTGGGGGGGGGGAATAGCGCCCCATCGTTGGTGTCAGTGGGGGGGGGGAATAGCGCCCCATCGTTGGTGTCAGTGGGGGGGGGGGAATAGCGCCCCATCGTTGGTGTCAGTGGGGGGGGGGGAATAGCGCCCCATCGTTGGTGTCAGTGGGGGGGGGGGGAATAGCGCCCCATCGTTGGTGTCAGTGGGGGGGGGGGAATAGCGCCCCATCGTTGGTGTCAGTGGGGGGGGGGGAATAGCGCCCCATCGTTGGTGTCAGTGGGGGGGGGGGAATAGCGCCCCATCGTTGGTGTCAGTGGGGGGGGGGGAATAGCGCCCCATCGTTGGTGTCAGTGGGGGGGGGGGAATAGCGCCCCATCGTTGGTGTCAGTGGGGGGGGGGGAATAGCGCCCCATCGTTGGTGTCAGTGGGGGGGGGGGAATAGCGCCCCATCGTTGGTGTCAGTGGGGGGGGGGGGGAATAGCGCCCCATCGTTGGTGTCAGTGGGGGGGGGGGGAATAGCGCCCCATCGTTGGTGTCAGTGGGGGGGGGGAATAGCGCCCCATCGTTGGTGTCAGTGGGGGGGGGGGAATAGCGCCCCATCGTTGGTGTCAGTGGGGGGGGGGGAATAGCGCCCCATCGTTGGTGTCAGTGGGGGGGGGAATAGCGCCCCATCGTTGGTGTCAGTGGGGGGGGGGGAATAGCGCCCCATCGTTGGTGTCAGTGGGGGGGGGGGAATAGCGCCCCATCGTTGGTGTCAGTGGGGGGGGGGGAATAGCGCCCCATCGTTGGTGTCAGTGGGGGGGGGGGAATAGCGCCCCATCGTTGGTGTCAGTGGGGGGGGGGAATAGCGCCCCATCGTTGGTGTCAGTGGGGGGGGGGAATAGCGCCCCATCGTTGGTGTCAGTGGGGGGGGGGAATAGCGCCCCATCGTTGGTGTCAGTGGGGGGGGGGAATAGCGCCCCATCGTTGGTGTCAGTGGGGGGGGGGAATAGCGCCCCATCGTTGGTGTCAGTGGGGGGGGGGAATAGCGCCCCATCGTTGGTGTCAGTGGGGGGGGGGAATAGCGCCCCATCGTTGGTGTCAGTGGGGGGGGGGAATAGCGCCCCATCGTTGGTGTCAGTGGGGGGGGGGAATAGCGCCCCATCGTTGGTGTCAGTGGGGGGGGGGAATAGCGCCCCATCGTTGGTGTCAGTGGGGGGGGGGAATAGCGCCCCATCGTTGGTGTCAGTGGGGGGGGGGAATAGCGCCCCATCGTTGGTGTCAGTGGGGGGGGGAATAGCGCCCCATCGTTGGTGTCAGTGGGGGGGGGGAATAGCGCCCCATCGTTGGTGTCAGTGGGGGGGGGGAATAGCGCCCCATCGTTGGTGTCAGTGGGGGGGGGGAATAGCGCCCCATCGTTGGTGTCAGTGGGGGGGGGGAATAGCGCCCCATCGTTGGTGTCAGTGGGGGGGGGGGAATAGCGCCCCATCGTTGGTGTCAGTGGGGGGGGGGGAATAGCGCCCCATCGTTGGTGTCAGTGGGGGGGGGGAATAGCGCCCCATCGTTGGTGTCAGTGGGGGGGGGGAATAGCGCCCCATCGTTGGTGTCAGTGGGGGGGGGGAATAGCGCCCCATCGTTGGTGTCAGTGGGGGGGGGGAATAGCGCCCCATCGTTGGTGTCAGTGGGGGGGGGGAATAGCGCCCCATCGTTGGTGTCAGTGGGGGGGGGAATAGCGCCCCATCGTTGGTGTCAGTGGGGGGGGGGAATAGCGCCCCATCGTTGGTGTCAGTGGGGGGGGGGAATAGCGCCCCATCGTTGGTGTCAGTGGGGGGGGGGAATAGCGCCCCATCGTTGGTGTCAGTGGGGGGGGGGAATAGCGCCCCATCGTTGGTGTCAGTGGGGGGGGGAATAGCGCCCCATCGTTGGTGTCAGTGGGGGGGGGGAATAGCGCCCCATCGTTGGTGTCAGTGGGGGGGGGGAATAGCGCCCCATCGTTGGTGTCAGTGGGGGGGGGAATAGCGCCCCATCGTTGGTGTCAGTGGGGGGGGGAATAGCGCCCCATCGTTGGTGTCAGTGGGGGGGGGGAATAGCGCCCCATCGTTGGTGTCAGTGGGGGGGGGGAATAGCGCCCCATCGTTGGTGTCAGTGGGGGGGGGGAATAGCGCCCCATCGTTGGTGTCAGTGGGGGGGGGGAATAGCGTCCCATCGTTGGTGTCAGTGGGGGGGGGGAATAGCGTCCCATCGTTGGTGTCAGTGGGGGGGGGGGAATAGCGCCCCATCGTTGGTGTCAGTGGGGGGGGGGAATAGCGCCCCATCGTTGGTGTCAGTGGGGGGGGGGAATAGCGCCCCATCGTTGGTGTCAGTTGGGGGGGGGGAATAGCGCCCCATCGTTGGTGTCAGTGGGGGGGGGGGAATAGCGCCCCATCGTTGGTGTCAGTGGGGGGGGGAATAGTGCCCCATCGTTGGTGTCAGTGGGGGGGGGGAATAGTGCCCCATCGTTGGTGTCAGTGGGGGGGGGGGGAATAGTGCCCCATCGTTGGTGTCGTTGGGGGGGGGGGAATAGCGCCCCATCGTTGGTGTCAGTTGGGGGGGGGGAATAGCGCCCCATCGTTGGTGTCAGTTGGGGGGGGGGAATAGCGCCCCATCGTTGGTGTCAGTGGGGGGGGGGAATAGCGCCCCATCGTTGGTGTCAGTGGGGGGGGGGGAATAGCGCCCCATCGTTGGTGTCAGTGGGGGGGGGAATAGTGCCCCATCGTTGGTGTCAGTGGGGGGGGGGAATAGTGCCCCATCGTTGGTGTCAGTGGGGGGGGGGAATAGTGCCCCATCGTTGGTGTCAGTGGGGGGGGGAATAGTGCCCCATCGTTGGTGTCAGTGGGGGGGGGAATAGTGCCCCATCGTTGGGTGTCAGTGGGGGGGGGAATAGTGCCCCATCGTTGGGTGTCAGTGGGGGGGGGGAATAGTGCCCCATCGTTGGTGTCAGTGGGGGGGGAATAGTGCCCCATCGTTGGTGTCAGTGGGGGAGAGGAATAGTGCCAAGAGTGTCACAGCATGGTGCTGCTGCACACTTACTGGCCGCTCCCCCACTCAATTTTTGTGGGGCTGCTCGGCTCCGCCTCCTCACCGGTGATTGGTCGCCTGTGTGCCTTTCCAGTGCTGGCGCCCAATCACCGGTGAGGAGGCGGAGCCGAGCGGCCGCACGACCATCGAGCGGCCGAACTGAAATTAGGAGCAGCCGCGCTTACTGGACCGGATCGTCGTGGGACCGGGACCGGAGCCAGGTAAGGTACAGCAGCCCCCTGCCCGCCCCTGTACTTAGTGTCTCTTCCGCCACCGCGCCGCCCCTTGAAAAAGTGCCGCCCTGACACCAGCTCGCCGTATACCAGCGTATAAGACGACCCCCGACTTTTCAGAAGATTTTCATGGGTTAAAAAGTCGTCTTATACGCCGGCAAATACGGTAATTGTGTACTTTAAAAAATGTACACCTTTGGCCTCAGTAGGTGATACAGAAATTACTTCTTGTAGGCATTTTGCATACTGTCCTAAAAAAAAAAAAAAAAAAAAAAAAAATTTTTTAGGACTCCTTCATGCAAAGTTCCTTCAGCTGCAAAATGCTTCTGGATGTCCTTACATAAACTGCCATTTTCAAATTATCCACAATGTTTCAATGGGAATCAAACGAGGACTTTAACTAGGCAGTCCATAACGCTTTGCTTCTTTTGAAGGCATTCCCTAGTGTGTGTGATTTGGATTATGTTAAAAGCTCCATTTCTGATTCAACTTTTGGACAATGGCCTCACATCCTTTACAATCACACTTTGATAAGATTCAGAATTCCTAATTAATTAAATTATACAAGCTGCTCGGGTCCTCAAGCAGCGAAGCAACTGCAAACAATAACAAATCCACCACCATGCTTCAGAGTTGGTTTGAGTCTCCTGAAGTGCTGTTTTGTGCCAAACATGCCCACTGGTATCATGGTCAAACATCTCTATATTTGAATCACTCCACAACACATTGTTTAAGGACTGGTCTCTGTTTATATGTTCAAGGGCAAACTTTAGTCTTGTGCTAATGTTCTATTTTGACAGAAAAAGCTTTTTCCTGACAAACCTCCCATGCCGGTTGAATTGCTATATTCTCTTGTTGATTGTACATGCATGAACTTTGACACCAAGTTTTGCAAGAGTTTTCTGCAAATTCTGTGTTTAAATTTTGATTATTTTTTTTTCAATTGTTTTTAGCGGAATTTGTCGAGATGGCCAGTTGTGGACAAATTAGCAGTCATTTGAAAGCTATACTATTTTTTGGTTATTTTTCGTAAGTAGATTGACCAATTTCAAATACGTTGACAATCTTTTGAAAGTAGTAATAAAGTACATTAAAAAAAAAAAATTGGGCTCCTGAGCAGTTTAATTCACAACCTGCTAGTATGCCATGCATACTAGCACATTATGATAGACTGTCACTTGTGCCAGGGCTTCCATCTTTACCCAGTCTTCCTTTCCGGGTTCATGGGCTCTGGCCATTTGAATGGCCAGGCAATGAAGATGTCTTTTGCACACATATGCAGTGTGCATGCACCAGTGACGCTACCAGCCTTTACAAATGTGGGTATCTCCAAGATGGCACACATTTAGGAGATACTGCATTCCCCATACATTTTTTTTTTTTTTTTTTTTAACTTGGCATGCAGACAACACACGTGTCATCATCAAAGAGAATACCTGGCCCTAGATATCAGTTCAAAAAGTTTAAGACCATGTGCATAGAAGGTTGTAACAAAAAGGTTGTAATCATTGGTGCCCAATCTGGAACATCTTATGCTAATTTCATGGCTTTAAGTGGTGGTCAATGCAGAAGTGTGCCTAATTTTTCAAAAGCTTTTGACTAAAGGTGGTTATTGTATTCATCCACAGCTCTAGTAGTGTTTTGACTGCTGAGATCTGAAATGTTGTCAAAATATGACATTTTCTTTAGTATGCATCATTCTGGTCTGTCTACCAAATTTACTATGCAGTCACATGCATCTTTAGGTAAGTATCATTCTGGTCTAAACATCAATTTTACTATCTAGTCATAACGTTTGTTCCTTTATGTCTCTACTTTAAAAAAAAAAAAAGATTAAATTCACAGAGTCTCTTGGATGTGTCATTCAATTCTTCTGCTGCCTTTCTTTCCTAGTCTGAGTGCTGCTGGACAGCATAATACAGGTGGCTGTAGAAAAAAAACCAACTCAGATACTAGAATAGGTGTATCATAAAAAAACAGAAACCTGTAGCTAAAGTGGAGGGTAAGTCAACATCTAAGCTTAAAACTACTCCCACCCCCATTTTAATCTTTTATTTTTTTCATTTACCCTGTAAAGGGAAAGATGCCTATACCTACATATTCTGATGTTGCTCCGGTCTGGCCACATGACCGCTCCAGAGCAGATTTCAGTTTAGAGGAGAACGGCTTAAGTGCCTTGGCAACCCACTTACTATGGGGCATCTGTTGATGGCTGTTCCATCTCTACACTGAAGCCGGCACTAGAAGCCAGTCATGTGGTATTTCTTTTTCAGGGTAAATAGAATTAGTTAAGAATGGGGGTGGGAGGAGATTTAAGCTTAGTTAGGTTTGGACTTGTCTTCCACTTCAAAGACTTATTTATGAGAACACTGGAATAAAATAGCAATTTTTTTGTTATATATACCAAGAATTCAGCTTTAGAGTATTATTAGCTGAAACGTTTTGGTGATAGTAGCTAATGGGTAAAAACTCTATTAGTTTCCTTTTTACGGTCTGTATCCCATTGGGCAGATTTCCCTTATGAAAAAAAAAAAAAAAGAAGCAACAAGAAATGTCCCAAAAGTGCAGAAACGTCCCCTCTGACATAGCTATCACCAGACCAAGAATCCTCATTGGTTGTATTCCCATACAATAGTCACAAAGACAAATGGAGAGGATGAATGTACCCAGAAGGACGCAGAAAGCAATCAAATCCTCACCGAAGTTGTAACCTCTCTGTCACCACTATCCAGGCAAAAAAGAAATTCAACAAAATGAAGTCCAACTGATTTTGTCACACATCTCTGAAACAAAGAATATACTGCACTTAGATTCACGGAATATGTGTAAAATTCCTTTCTTTCAATTACTCAGTTTCACACCTTCAGTCATGAGTATAGGCATCAGAAGCTACAGCTAAAAAAGGTCTTTGGTGATGCACAGGACAGTCAAATACAGTATACATTAAGGAAATACAATGAGAAATGACTTAACCTTTGCTTTCTGCCAGATCCACTATATATCTAAGAGACATGCTGTAATTTAGACAGATTTGAATGCCCTTTAAGCAGATCTTCATTTAAAGTGTTAATGCATCTTAGCAGCACTAGCCTCTGCATTTCACATAACACCACAAATCAGATCAAACCTGTGAATTATGCTTAATACAATATGTGAACATAAAAAATATTTTTATTTTTAAAAAAATGTATCTATGTCTGTGCACACACACATACATATATATATATTTATATATACACACACACACACACACACACACACACACACACATATATACACACATACATACATACACACACACATATATATATACACACACACACACACACACACACACACATACATACATACACACATATATATATATATATACACACACACACACATAAAACACACACACCTTCAATTTTTCAATTTTGTGATGTTGCAGCCGTGATATTACAGTTGTTTGCATTAATTTTTTTCTCATTAATCTACGCTCAGTACCTCATAATGACAAAGTGCAAACAGAATTTCAGAAATGCCTGTGAATTTATCAAAAAGAAAAAAGCTGAAATTGTACATGTACTTAAGTATTCAGACCCTTTACGCAGCACTTTGTTAAAGCATCTTTGGCAACAATTACAGCCGTGAGTCTTTGAGTATGATGCGACAAGCTTTGTATACGTAGATTAGGGGATTTTCAGACAGACCTTCTTTGCAAATCCTCTTAAACTCAGTTAGATTGGATGGGGACCATCAATGGACAGCCATTTTCAAGTCTCTTCAGAGATGTTCAATGGGGTTCAAGTCAGGGATCTGGCTGGGTCACTAGTCTAGGACATTCAAAGAGTTGTCCCTAAACCACTCCTGTGTTGTCCTGGCTGTGTGCTTAGGATTGCTGTCATGTTAGTAGGAGAACATTCAGCCCAGTCTGAGGTCCTGAGAGCTGTGGAACAGGTTTTTATTAAGGATATCTCTGTACTTTGCACCATTCAGCTTTCTCTCAACCCTGATCAGTGTCCCAGTCCCTGCTGCTGAAAAACACCCCCACAGCATGATGCTGCCACCACTATACATACTTTACTATTGGGATGGTATTGGGCAGGTGATGAGCAGTGCCTAGTTTCCTCCAGACAATGTTTAAAATTGAGGCCAAGCAGTTCAATCTTGGTTTCATCAGACCAGAGTCCTTCAGATGCTTTTTTGCAAACTCCAAGTGGGCTTTCATGTACTTTGTATTGAGGAGATTCCTCCGTCTAGCCACTCTGCCATAAAGTCTAGATCGGTGGGGGGCTGCAATGATGATTGTCCCTCTGGAACTTTGTCCCATCTCCACACAAGATCTCTGGAGCTCAGTCAAATTGACCATCGGGTTCTTGGCTACCTCTCTTACTAAGGCCCTTCTCTCCCGATTGCTCAGTTTGGCCGACCGACCAGCTCTTGGAAGAGTCCTGGTTGTACCAAACGTCTTCCATTTGATAATTATGGAGGTCACTATGCTCTTGGAAACCTTCAGTGCAGCAAAACTTTTTGCAGCCTGCCCCAGATCTGTGCCTTGCAATTATCCTGTCTCTGAGCTCTGCAGGCACCTCATTTGACCTCATATCTTTTACTCTGATACAGTATGCATTGTCAGATGTGAGGCCTTTTATAGAAAGTTGTGTGCCTTTCCAAATCATGTCCAAGCAATTTAATTTACCACAGGGTGACTCCAATCAAGGTGTAGAAACATCTCAGCAACGATCAAGAGAAATGGGAGACACCTGAGCTAAATTTCAAGTGTTGTTGCAAAAAGTTTGAATACTTATGCCAATGTGATATTTCAGGTTTTTCCTTTTTTATATACATTTACAAACATTTCTAAAATTCTTTTTTCACTTTGTCATTATGGGATACTGAATGAAGATTAATGAGAAAAAAAAAATTGTTTAAATTGTAGTATCAGGCTGCAGCACGACAAAATTGGGAACAGTGAATTTGTGTAATAAATATATACACGCACACACATATACAAACACTATTGTAGCAGTATATGAAGAGAGGAACGAGCGCTGGATATGACAGGATTCAAGCTGCTAGCATAAAGGTAAACCTCGTATACCCCCTTCATCAAAAGTCAAATACAAAAAATTGCAGCGCTTGAGTGTATAATACAGGGAGTTAACATGAATAGCAGATTTAAACATTCATATTTCGACATGCACCAGATCCCACACTCTTAAATTGTTGTAAACAGTAATCAGATAAGTAATGAAGATCTATCCGACTAGTCAAGGTGCCTATAGTGATGGGGATGTTAAAGTCATAAGTTCTGTGATGTATCCAAACAAATCCGTGACTTCCGTGATAGGGGAATAACTGTATAATGCACTAACCAGATAGCGCAAGTAAATGCGCATTGGAGTATAATGACCTACTCCTGGTCACAGCCAGATGGTCCTCAGCGTGAAGCCCTCAGGAACACCAGTGCACCACTCTTGCCATCTCCTACCACCAGGGGGAGTGCGCCTCTTTACAGTAACACGAAATCACTTTATATCCTCTATCGCCAGGATTGGTGTGCTTTCATATCAGGAGATCATCTCAGGGGCTCAGCAATAAGACCCAAAAGAAAGAAATCTTGATAGTGTAGTATTTTTATTCAAAGGTAAAAAGTAAGTAATACACTTACATGGTAATGTCCAACAAAAGCTGATGCATAGAATCCAAAAAGATGGCCGACAGTCAGATGCATGAAACAAGTGGATGATCAATGGTATGAGAGGTGTCCTTATCCCTAACGCGTTTCGTGGCAATGGCACATTATCAAAGGGCATCTGACTGTCGGCCATCTTTTTGGATTCTATGCATCAGCTTTTGTTGGACATTACCATGTAAGTGTATTACTTACTTTTTACCTTTGAATAAAAATACTACACTATCAAGATTTCTTTCTTTTGGGTCTTATTGCTGAGCCCCTGAGATGATCTCCTGATATGAAAGCACACCAATCCTGGCGATAGAGGATATAAAGTGATTTTGTGTTACTGTAAAGAGGCGCACTCCCCCTGGTGGTAGGAGACGGCAAGAGTGGTGCACTGGTGTTCCTGAGGGCTTCACGCTGAGGACCATCTGGCTGTGACCAGGAGTAGGTCATTATACTCCAATGCGCATTTACTTGCGCTATCTGGTTAGTGCATTATACAGTTATTCCCCTATCACGGAAGTCACGGATTTGTTTGGATACATCACAGAACTTATCACTTTAACATCCCCATCACTATAGGCACCTTGACTAGTCGGATAGATCTTCATTACTTATCTGATTACAACAATTTAAGAGTGTGGGATCTGGTGCATGTCGAAATATGAATGTTTAAATCTGCTATTCATGTTAATTCCCTATACTATTGTAGCAGTGTCTCAAATCTCGAAGGGAGCCCAGAAAGGTCCTGTTTGAGAAGGAATACATCTCCCAGGCTCCTTCCCTACAATTTTTGGGCCTGTTTCTGCTAATTTGTGCACTTTGTGTTTTGTACCTCTCTGGCACGCCATTTAGGACCACCTGAAACTCAGAGTCAGTGTGCTAGAGCCTGTGGAACAGACAGGCCGAGTCTGAGTACTAAAAGGTTGGTGAAAGCTGAAAAACTTTATGTGGAGGCTAACAAGCGTTTGGTGTGGACAGCCTGGAAGTTAAGACTTCAGACTTCGATGTGTGCTTTTTAGAGCACTGTACAGTATCTGTGTAAGGCCTAGAAAATCATACTAACACACCCACCACTGTTGGTCACTAAAAATAAAATATATATATACACACACACATACAGATATACATATACACACACACACACACACACACACACACACACACACACACATTAACCCACACGTGTTGAAAATAGCAGCAGTGTGTTGAAAAAAGTGAATAAAGCTCAAAATCCTTCTAATAGCTTTTATTTCCATACACACAAATGCATTGGGAACACTACGCATTCTATTCCAAATCAAAACATGAAGAAAAATATATCAAATTTGTGTTGTTCCTCTAAAAAAATTGAAGAAAAGTGAATATTAGACTGTTCAAAAAAATAGCAGTGTTTGTATTCTTCTTTACAAACTCAAACATTCACTATATAAACTGAAAAATGTTTTAAGATTTTGCTTTCCTCTGAATCACTTAATTAATATTTAGTTGTATAAGCACTGTTTCTAAGAACTGCTGTACATCTGTGTTGCATGGAGTCAACCAACTTCTGGCACCTATGAACAGGTATTCCAGCCCAGGATGATTAGACTACATTCCACAGTTCTTCTCTTTCTTGGTTTTGCCTCAGAAACTGCATTTTTGATGTCACCCCACAAGTTTTCTATTGGATTAAGATCTGGGGATTGGGCTGGCCACTCCATAATGTCAATCTTGTTGGTCTGGAACCAAGATGTTGCACGTTTACTGGTGTGTTTGGGGTCGTTGTCTTGTTGGAACACCCATTTCAAAGGGCATTTCCTCTTCAGCATAAGGCAGCATGACCTCTTAAAGTATTCTGATGTATTCAAACTGATCCATGATCCCTGGTATGTGATAAATAGGCCCAACACCGTAGTATGAGAAACATCCCCATATCATGATACTTGCACAACCATGCTTCACTGTCTTCACAGTATACTGTGGCTTGAATTCAGTGTTTGGGGGTCGTCTGACAAACTGTCTCTGGCCACTAGACCCAAAAAGAACAATCTTACTTTCATCAGTCCACAAAATGTTTCGCCATTTCTCTTTAGGCCAGTCAATGTGCTCTTTGGCATATTGTAACCTCTTCAACACGTCTTTTTCTCAACAGTGGGATTTTGCGGGGGCTTCTTGCAGATAGCTTGGCTTCACGTAGGCGTCTTCTAATTGTAACAGTACTCACAGGTAACTTTACACCTTCTTTGATCTTCCTGGAGTTGATTGTTGGCTGAGTCCTTGCCATTTTCGCTATTCTTCTATCCATTCGAATGGTAGTTTTTCGCTTTCTTCCACGTCTTTCAGGTTTTGGTTGCCATTTAAAGCATTTGAGATCATTGTAGCTGAGCAGCCTATCATTTTCTGCACTTCTTTATATGTTTTCCCCTCTCCAATATACTTCTTCATCAAGGCACGCTGTTCTTCTGAACAATGTCTGGAACGACCCATTTTCCTCAGAATTTCAGAGAGAAATGCACTGTAACCAGCATGTACAACGGTTCAGCAGCATGCATGTCATGACTGTTGGGTCTGTTGGATTTCTATTACTCTACTACACCTGCTAGTAAATTATTTGCCATGTAGAAATATTATTTCTACCAAAAACAGTGATTGATCAGGTTAGTGATGTCTGACTGCTATTATTTCTCCTTTGCTCATGTTGCAGTCACATCTACAAATATTTAAACATTCACATTCAGTAACATGTCACTGGCATTGGAAGTGGGTGGAATCTCCCACAAATTGGCCAGCTATTCTACTTATTCTCTTGTTTATAGATTGAGATTTAGAAAAAAAAAAAAAAGGAACGGCCTCTGTCATTGGAGACCTAAAACAGATCCCATCTTCACAGCTTTACACTACTCTTCCTGCGGCAAGAAAAGCCTCTATTCTATTAAGTGCACAGTTAGAACCAGGAAATTCAGTTCTGAAAGTCTTGCTTTGTCTCCTGCTTAATAAAATATTTTTGGCTGACCCAACAATCTGCAGATTAAAGTTTGAGTTGCCAGCATTATAAAGCTTTCAACAGGTGACCTAAAGTGCAGTCTTAACTAAATATCAATCAGGCGAGAGAATAAAAATATGTAGAAAAAAAAAACATAAGAGGTTTTAATATAAAGTTGGTTAGGTTTGGAAGCCATGGTCAAAAAGTCTAGGTCTGAATCTTTTAATTGTGGGACAATACTTTAATGACAAAGATGAGTGGAAAATGTGTATCCCAATGGGTCCCTAGTATTTAGGCAGCAATGAGCTACTCAAATGTTTTTTACTCAAATATTGCTTGTCTTGGCTCTGCTGTTCTCGTTAAACGAAGCCTTGTCCCACTGCCTTACATAAACAAATAGGAAAAATATGTATATACTACAAAACTTTAAAAAATTTAGATAGAATAAGAAAGGGTTAAACCCACAGTCCATTTTATTTTTACCTTTGTTTGCTGTCGGAGGGGACTTTCCTTCACTTCCTGCCCCAGATGTAGCAGGAGGTGAGAGAAGCCCTGCACAAAGTGAATGGAATTCCCCAATTAATCTTCACCAGGACAGGTTGATTCATTGGAAAATGGTTCCTCACAATTTGTTCTGGTGACATTTGGGTTTGGTTTTCAGTGACAATGGTAACAAGGATAAATAAAGATGGTATATTTCACATGTGGGTTCTAATCTTTTCCTAACCCTTTATAAAAAAAAAAACAAATATAAATTTGGATTTAATAATACCAGGCATGGCATTGCCTCCTTCGCTGCCTGTTTTAACTCGTTAAACCGCGCACTAGTGATCTGCAACCACATGCATTGCACATGGTTGCAGGATGTCCCTATTCAGTTGTTAAATGGGTCATGCTAAGTGGGTGAATGCAGCAGCATGGAATACTTTTTACTATGCCATGATGCAAAGCATTGTGGACATGGCATATGTACTCCCCCTTCGCTGCCTTTGCAGCATGTGGGGGAGCAGTTGGAGGGTGTAAAAACATGTAAATGAGGCCAAACTCCAATTTTTGCTTCTCTACAATGTTAGACAATGCTGAAATGTGTACACCCCCATTTGCTCTTGATTTGAACAATTTTGAGTGAGGTTGATGAAGATTGGGAAGCAGTAAAAACACGACGCAAACACCAGTTTCCAAAGCTTGTAACAGCCCTTAGAGAAAACACAAAACATGGCAGAAATTTTCCACAGATCTGAATGCAATGTCTGTGTATGCTAACCTTGAAATGTATTACTAAACCCAGGACCCAGCATTCACTATATCTGGTCTCCCACAGTACAAAGAACATGGAAATGCAATTATTTTAGTAAATATAAACTGCTTTAATATCTTTTCTCATCTGCAGTCAGAGCAGTCTTTTGACTTGAGCAGAGCACTGGTTAAAACTTGTAGGAGTTTTCATTTTGCTCCAGGAGGATGCAAAACCCCTGACCTCTGTCTGGACCAGGGGTGGACTGACAACTCATGGGGCCCCCGGGCAATAGGGGATCATAGGGCCCGTGTCCTCGTCCACACCCGAAAAAGCCAATGAAAGGTACCAGGGGCGTCTCATGAGACCCCCTACTGACCTCGGGCCCACGGGCAGTGCACGAGTGCTCGAATGGTCAGTCTGCCCCTGGTCTGGACGGTGCTGATCGGCCCTGTGCTAATCACAAGGAAAAAAAAAACAACAACTCTCTAGCAATACACACCAAACTGAGCATGTGCACATAACTACGGGTTCAGTCTGTCTTATCAGGTGGACATTTAAACAAGAGGAGGGGCAAAGAAAACAGGGCCAAACAGCCTTTTTACACAATGCAGAGGATTAACCCCTTAGGTTCCACAGAGTATAACAAGAATGCTTTACTGCATATACAGACTGACTTTACAGTTATGGGTTTAGTAACAATGTAAGTGTGTCTCAACCACCTGAAGTTGAAAACTTGTTGCTTTAAAAACATCTTGCTTTTCACAATACCAAAAACATGTAAGATTGAATTTTAAAATGTATGACTCTTTGCTTCTGTTCTGCAAGATCTATACCAGTGTGTCATCCTTGTCTTGGTCTAAGTAGGCCTACAGTGTTGGGCATGCCCTTGAATTCGAACAGATGTGGTCATGCCCTTTTGTGGATGTGTAAGTGTTCACATTTATCTTGAAATGATACCACTAAATACTCATGTCAATGAAACAAGCGTTTTCATCACTGAACAAAAGCAAAAGTAGGGCATGTCTGTTAATCACTGTTTTCTCTCTGATTCTCAAGCCTTACCAATTTGTTTGTGCCAAAATAACTGTTAATTTAAATTAACATCAGGGCAGTTAAGCAGATACAACATTCATGCACACTATTCTGTCATCCAAATGAGCCAACAAGTCTCAATGATAATGAAAGCACCTTCCACAGGATGTTTATATGTACACAAAGGCTAGAACTTCCTTTAAAAGCAACAAAAGGGAATTAGACAAAAATTAGATTGTGTGAGTGTGTGTTCCTATTCCTAGGAGAGCAACTTTCCTTACAGGGTTCCAACATGTAGAAAACATTTAGCAATGGCATTGCTGTACTGCCCCAGGGCATAACTGCTCTAGTGTCTAGGGAATTCCAAAGTGCAGCCAATTCAGTGGGTGCATCAGAGGGGGGCTTGGTGTGCAGAGGTTAGTAGGGGGCATTTGAGGTGATAAAGTGTGCAAGAAGGGGGGATTACATTAGTGGTCAGTGTAAATAACATCCCTGTTATGTTGATGGTCACTGTAAACACCCCTATTACATTGGTGGTCAGTGCAAACTCCCCCATTTTATGATGGTTAGTGTATACACACCCCCCCCCCCCCATTGCATTGGTTAGTGCAAATGCCCCCATTTTGTTGATGGTCAGTATAAACACCCCTAAGAACATTGGTAGTCAGCGTAAACACCCTCATTTTGTTGATGGTCAGTGTAAACACCCCCATTACATTGGTGGTCAGTGCAAACACCCCCATTTTGTTGATGGTCAGTGTATACACCCCCATTGGATTGGTGGTTAGTGCAAATGCCCCCATTTTGATGATGGTCAGTGTAAACACCCCCATTACATTGGTGGTCAGTACAAACACCCCCATTTTGTTAATAGTCAGTGTATACACCCCCATTATATGGGGGTGTTTACACTGACCACCAATGTAATGGGGGTGTTTACACTGACCACCAAATACATTGGTAATCAGTGTAATCAATCTAATTTTGTTGGTGGTCACTGCAAAGGCCCCCATTGCTGACTGCTATACTCAGTGTGCAGGACCTGACGGGAGAGATCTGTATTGTTTACATACAGGTCTCTCCCCCGTCGGTGACACATGGCGATCGCCAGGTACTGGTGGGAAATCACCAGCTGGGACCCAGTTATCGACAGGTGAGGCCGCCAGTGGTGGCACAGGTAGGGTGCACGAGCCCCCTACCTGGAAATGTGAAATTGTGTATATATATATATATATATATATATATATATATATATATATATATATATATATATATGTATATATGTGTGATTTTGTGCGCCCCTGCTGCCTTGTAGCAGTATTTCTGCTACAGAGTGGTGGGAAAGCGATTAAGCCACATGCAAAATTTAGCACAATGAAGTCACTGTCATTTTTGGCCACAGCAAATTGTGTGTGCTGCATCTGTTCCCTTTATTGTTCCGGTGCCTCAAGCTGTGTGTTTCAGGAGGAGAGTGTGTGGTCTTTCAGGTTGTCAGAGAAAACAGTGCTCTGCTAGTACATTTTGTACATATTGTCAGTAAAAAATCATGTGGGAGGTTGGCAACCCTGACACTGAAGATCAGAGAGTTCAAATTGCAAGATTATCTCAAAAGCTGGAAATTCTTCTTTAAGCTTCATTATATACTATTCTTTCTCTGAATAAGCCTGTCTTTAAATCAGTAGTAAACCGCAAAAAGAAACATTCCAGAAAAATGGCCCCCTGCAGGATAATCGCATAATGTGCCAGTATACATCGCTTACCGGCACATTATGAAAGACTTGCCTTAGAATGAAGCTCTCCAGCAGTGCACTGTCACTGCTGACAGGGCTTCCATCTTCATCCGGTCTTCAATCCAAATTTGCGGGCTTTGGCCGTTTGACTGGCTAAGCCACAATGACGTCACTCCCCTGCAGGAGGCACAAATCTCTCAATGGAAAGCACGCCGTCCACAGAGTGCAGTGCGCATGCGTCGGTGATGTCACCAGCTGCTACTATAGTAAATATATCCTAAATGGTTCACGCTTAGGAGATATTTACTATACCTTATATTAGACTTACCTGTAGGTACAAGTATACAGTGGGGACTTTTCTACCACTTTAAGTGATGTATCTGCTTTTAATATCACTTGAGTTTCAGGATCGAAGACTTGGCTTCTATAGCTTAACTATAGCATCACAAAAACTGGTAATACACTGGCTGGCTTTAGATATTGTTTCTTTACTAAGTGTCCCCCTTATCCATGCTTCTAAAAAAAATGAACAAATGTGCATGAGGATACAGATTTTGACTTATGTACATATATTTTATGTATAATTAGGCATTAGAGATTTTACATGCAAACGTTTTATGTTGTGTATGATCATGCTTCATGGTTGTACATTCCTATATTCATCTGACTGGATTGTTTTAGAAGGAAACTGATACTATAATAGTTTTGCCACAAAATTATATATACACACACACACACACACTTTACACACCCACAGTATATACGATGTATAAAACACTTTGATAAAGTCAGGTGACGAAACACGTCAGGGTCAGGCCGCACAACGTATTCTGTAATGAGGCATCCACCTTACATCCCCTGCCGGAAGTGGCGTATTGCTCGCGAGCAGCGAAGAGGATCAGGTGAGACACTCGCTCCATGTGATATGCAGATACCCTTAATGGTTAATGTGTATATTTTGGTATGCTTTCATTTATTTAATGTGAGTGCAATACTTTATCTAATAAATGGTTTTTAATGGTTTCACGCTATGAGTTTCCTTTCACATCTTTCCCTGGTTACAGAGTGTAATAGTTTGGAGGATGTCCCACCATCATATCAGTTTCTAATTGATGAAGGGCTTGTTGATTGATGGTCTGTACTATGCTGACACTCACTACAAAGTGCTATTGCTGATCAGGTTTGGATGGTCCACGATATCTGGTGAGTGCCACTGAATCGGGGGAGGTTGTCCTCTGGAGCACGTGGTGATATCTGAGTGCACTTCACTCAATCATCGTTATGTTGTTCACGTGGTGATCTCGGTGGATCAATAAGGACTTTGCACTTCATTTTTATTTTTCAGTTGGTGGACTTATGTCAAATTATTTAAATATTTGTGTATATATTTTGACGTGTTATATTTTGTATCATATTCCCACTTGTGCTATTGTGTTTTAAATTTTTTTTGCACTGCTTTTGTCATTGTTTCATATACTGTATATATTTTTTTAAAAAACATGTGTCACAAGTTAGCCTGCAGCCTCTTGTTTGTTTATTCTTACCTCATTTCTGCTCCTGATCCCTTCACATGTGTTTGTCTGTGCTTACCTATGGGCGTCAATCAGCTATCATCTGGGTTTTATTTCCTTCCCTTCCATCACTTCCGGGCCCGCCTCCTAGTTTGCTTGTCTTTATAAGACATGCTCAGACTAGGCCACTTTGCCTGAGCAACTTCTTGTTGTTGGAGCTCCCATGTGTTTCCGCGGTGAATCCCATGTTGTCTGTGTACTGACCCCAGCTTCATTCCTGACCTTGCTTGTTTTCCGCCTGTCCTGATCGGCTTGCCCATTGGATTCCCTGTGTCTTCTCCAGTTGTACCCTGCTCCCGCTAGCGGTCTCCACCTCAGCTGGGTGTACCTGGGGGCCGCGACCTGGTCCCAGCCTGCTGCAAGTCCATCCCCACCATCAGGGGCCCTAGTGAACAAGCAGTCTGGGGCTTAGACTCCGCACCCCGGGGAACACCAAGCTGTGGATCTATAAAGCTCACACCACAGGAGCTGACAATGAGTGTTCTAACATATTCTAACGTGCACTCTCCTGGGTCGCATACCAGTTGACTCAGTCTTTACAGGGTAGAAGAAATAACACGTGTGTGCATTGCGCTGTTAGTAGAAAATGAGTGACAGCAATCTGGAGCAGTGGATTAACATTGAATTTTGCGTTACACTTATTGATTGATCAGAAAGAATGTGGTCTTCAAATTTCATCCAATCTTTTGAAGAATACAGAGGCGGTTTACTTTTTTTTACAATCATTCCCGGAATTAAATTGTCACACCATATAGATACACAAAAACAGACAGACACATTGTTTGAAGGATCCTTAATCCACGCTTGGTGTAAATGAAAATAATCAGCACAAGACACGGTTTATACCACGCAACTAAACTTTATGTGCTATGTTTCCTAAATACTTCATAAGGCAGACTTACAATTCCATTACAAATAGATAGGCACATTAGCTGTTAACATCAGGAGGCAACACTTCTATTTTTAGAGGATTAAATCTAACAGTTATTCCAGCCAACATTACAGAAACTTGCAGTTGAAAAAAAAAATAATAAAATCACAGAAAAAAGGGGGATCAACAAGCAACTAGTGTATAAAGTCAAAAAAACTGACAAATCAAAAACCGAAGAAATTTTATGAAATAGAGTAGTTACAGGCAGTAAGGACACTGCTACTTCTGAATACGGTTTACACTTAATTTCTTCATTCTGAAAAAAGTAGGAAGTTCAAGTGTTATAAACACCCTGTGTTCACTAGATCTGGTCTCTCACAGTACGCACAACATGGAAATGCAATTATTTTAATAAATATAAACTGCTATATACCTTTTCTCACTCACAGTTTAAGCAGTCTTGTGACCTCTATCAGTGTCCAGCAGAGTACTGGTTAAAGCTCGTAGGAGTTTTCATTATCCTCTAGGAGGATGCAGGACCCCTGACATCTGTCTGGACAGCGCTGATTGGCCCTGTGCTGATCACATGCACCCTCCCAAGGAAAAGAAAAACACCTAACAATACACACCAAACTGAGCATGTGCAGAGTGACTCCAAACCTTTGTTCTATCAGGAGATATTTAGGGGACAATGGAAGAAGGGGAGGATCAGAAGAGAGGATAAAACATCCTTTTTACACAATGTGGAGAATTAACCACTTAGGTTCAGTGTGCATAACAAGCATGCTTTAGTGCACACTGGTGTTCTTTTGTCATGCTTTTGCAGTACAATAAAAGGACATTTCACATTAAATCCTATGTAACTGTTCACACTACAGGTATGCTGCTCTTTAAAAAGTCCTGCATCTTTGGTGCAGTTTTACAAAAGTGCACCCAATTAAAAAAAAAAAAAAAAAAAAAAAAAAAAAAAAAGACACCTTTAATTGTAGCAACAGGTTGCCCTTGACCCCCCACCCACCAGCATTTACCTCCTTCCTTCTCCCCTCCACTGCTCTGTTCAGCTATTCAGGTGACTCCTAGATATGTGTTGCTTGGCGGAGAAGAAGATTAAACCACAGATTTGCTTTAGATGGCTTAATTTTTTTGCTTTTTCAAAACGACAATTTATGGAACCTTCTTTCTAATGCCATAAAATAGCAGTAAGTGAAAGCCCATGCATTTTCCTTTGTAAACTGACTACTACATACAATATACAAAAACAATAAAAATTATATGCATGCAGCTGATGCTGTATTAAATCTTTAGAAAATTTGCAAAAAATAGTACATATTGCATGTGTTGTACCTATGGAAAGTGTGATGTGTGTGCATGTTTTTGCACATCATGTTTAGGGCAGTTTATGTCAATGGGCTACCGTATGCGCAAAAGAAGTGCAAGCACCTTTTTTTCCCTCTGAATCTCATCACACTACAAAGCATTCAAAAAAATAAAGTTACAATGTGTGGTGGTGTGATCTAATGGCTGGTGCATTTGGGTGCCCATAAGAATGAATGGCACTGCAGTGTGCCTGAGAGAAACATAGCAGGTTTGTATGCACTATGGGAACATGTGCACAATCCCGCATTACATGGGTGTTAGCCACAGCCTTAGGCCTGGTTTATACCATGAATTGTACAGAATGTGTTACGCATTACACATGTAATCACTCATTTAAATGGGCTGAAATCACAATGGACACCAGCCAAAGTAATGCAATGTTTAAAGAAGCAGTATGCATGCCTAGGTGCTTGATTTTACACAGCTGTGACAATGGCAGTGATTGGAACACCTGAATCCAATGATTTGGAGGGGTGTCCCAATACTTTTGGCAATATAGCCTATATATGTGGATTGGATGCGGTTTGAACCGCATCCAATTTGCATGAGCTGTGAAATAACATTGCTTCCTTTGGTGCCTGTTCACTTATGTCCGGTGCATTGGCAGTGCGGATTCAGTGTGGATTTAACCAGTTGCCGACCGCAGATAGCCAAATGATGGCTGCACTGCGGCCGGTCAGTTCTGGGAGGGCGTCATATGACGTCCTCCCAGAACGCACTCTCCTGCGTGCCCCCGGCGATCTCCATGATCGCTGTGTCCTACGGACACAGCTGATCACGTGATGTGGTAAAAGGCCAATCACAGCAGCCTTTTACCACATGATAGACGTGTCCAATGTCACGCTGATCACAGGGAAATGCAATTGCCGGTTCTCGCCTGCCGAGAACCGGCAGTTGTCAGAGCAGGGATCGGCACCGATCATCATGGTACTGATGATCAGTGCGCTGATGATTGGTGCCCAGCAGTGCCACCCTTCAGTTCCACCCACATGTTCCCAGCAGTGCCACCCACCAGTGCGCAGCAGTACCACCCACCAGTGCCGCCTATCAGTACCCATCATCAGTGCCACCTGTGTCATCTCAGTGCTGCCTATCAGTGCTGCCTATCAGTGACCATCAGTCCTGCCTATTAGTGTAGCCTCATCAACGCACATCTGTGAAGGAGAAAAATTACCTGTTTGCAAAATTTTTTAATAGAAACAAACTATTTTTTAATTTTTTGCTTTTTTTTTGTTTATAGCGCAAAAAGTAAAACACCCAGTGGTGAGTAAATACCACCAAAACAAAGCTCTATTTGTGAGAAAAAAATTATAAAAATTTCATATGGGTACAATGTTGCATGACTGCACAATTGTCATTCAAAGTGTGACAGCGCTGAAAGCTGAAAATTGGCCTGGTAAGGAAGGGGGTATGAGTGCCCGGTAGGCAAGTGGTTAAAAAAAAAAAAAAAAGAGTCCTGTCCGTTTTCTGAGCAGTGCGCTCCCGTTCAGGTGCGGATTACAGGCTATTGAATTCTATGGGAATCATTTCTTAGGCTACATTCACACTTGAGTGTTTTGTAGCTTGAAGCTCAAACCTAAAAAAAAAATAATTGTTCTTATTGATAATACTGTACACTGTACTAATGACATTAGTTGGGAATGCGGTACATCAAGGGGAAATCAAGGGGTTGTGTGCCTAACAAGTGTAATATGTGCTGCTTTTACTCACAGATCTGGACTGTTTTTTCTCCCTGCTTTTCTGAGAGAAGAAACAGCCAGATCGATGATCTGTGTACACAAAGTTCTAGGTTTGTCAGCACGGGTCAGGGTAGGCGCACGCATGCATGCCTGAAAACTAGGAATTTTACTGCAATGTGCTGCCCACCAGCAGTAAATGTACTGTTAGCGGGTGGCAAGTGGTTAAACAAAACTTTTTAAATGTAATTCTATTAGTGTATTGCCAGCTTTAAGGACTTGGTGTCAAACAAATGCCTGAGGGCAATCAGATTGCACATGCATGTGCAACCAACTTCTGGTGCCTATGGCTTTATTCTGCAGAACAAATCAAAACCAATTGTATTTTAAAGCCCCTGGCCCACTTTAACCTGCAAATGCAAACTTGCCCAGGGTGTGCACGTGTATGTAAACCATGATTGCAGCACGCATGTGCGGTATCTCCTCAAAAGCTGGAATGAGAGCAATATCTATAGCAGAAAAGCTCATGGGTAATGCTAAACCTATGAGCAGTAAAGGTTCTTAAAGAGTCATCTATGGAGATTTTTGAGGGTTCTGTAGTTTTTGTGATATCAATGGTGCATGCAGTTTTAAGACTTCACGTTTGGTATCCATTTACTCGAAGCAGCCTCATCTTTTATATATACCAAAATGTGGGTATTATATTGTTGGTGTTTGCACTAAAATTCATTTTATTATATTTTTTTCTTGAGAATATGTGTTTGATAAACAGCTGTGACATTAATCATTGCGCCTATCTTTTTATTCTACAGATCCTCTGCTTTCAGAATAAATGAAAATGTTCTAGGGGTAACTCATTTTAACCGTTTCAATACCGTGCAATTTTACACCTTCCTGCCCAGGCCATTTTTCAGGTTTCAGCGCTCTCACACTTTGAATGACAATTGCGCGGTCATACAACACTGTACCCAAACTAAAATTTTATCATTTTCTTCACACAACTAGAGCTTTCTTTTGGTGGTATTTAATCACCGCTGGGGTTTTTATTTTTTGCTAAATTAACAAAAAAAGACCAAAAATTTTGAAAAAAAAACAAAACACATTTTTCTTTTTCTGTTATAAAAGTTTACAAATAAATAATTGTTCTTCATAAATTTAGGCCGAGATGTATTCTGCTACATGTCTTTGGTGAAAATAACCCAAATTAGGATGTATTTTTTAGTTTGTAGGAAGGTTATAGAGTTCACAAACTATGGTATAGATCTGAATATTGATCAATCCTGAAGTACTGACAGCCAATCTAATTTCTTGAGGTCCAAGAATGTCAGAACAGTACAGATATCCCCCAAATGACCCCTTTTTGCAGAGTAGACAGTCCGACGTACTTCATAAGAGGCATGGCGAGTTTTTTGAAGTTGTATTTTTTTGTCATAATTTTTCGGAAAATGAAAAAATTAAAAAAATTTTCACTATTTTTTTTTTTACATACTGTCACCAGTGCAGTACAGCGTCATCATATAACTGGCATGGCGGTGAACAGGGACACTGACTGGTGACAGTATGAAAAAAAAATATATATATATTTTTAAATTTTTTTTATTATATTTAATTTTTTATTACATTTTTTTTTTAAGATTTGTTTTTCATATTTTACTATGACCAATGTAGTACAATGTTACCATAGTAACATTGTACTACTTTGGGGAAGTGATCAGTATTTTTTTTTTTTTTTTTAACACAATTTGCTTATAGCAAAGAATTACTTTGCTATAAGCAAGCATTTACCTGAATGAAATCGATTCATTCAGCTTTTTTTTTTTTTTGTGCTTAGCTGTGATTTGGTCACAGCTAATCACATGACATGTGCATGTGATTAGCTGTGACCATTCACAGCTAGGCACTAGTATACAATGGATGGCATCATGAATGAAGCCATCCATTGTATACAACTGTCATGTGACCTGCTGTGATTGGTCACAGCAGGTCACATGGTACCAGCAACGGGAGCCAGTACTCGGATCTGTCATCGGCCGTGTCCGAGGTGCACGGCCGGTGACAGATCGCACTGCTGCGCCGCTCTGAATTAGCGCAAACGGCGCATGTGCGGGAGCACGCCAAATGGCGTGCACCCGGAGTGAAGAGACACATCTGAAGCCGCCAAACGGCCATTGGCCGGGCGGCTAATGGTTAAGATCAAAAATACAGATTTTAACATATGCGCAAAAAATTAAAGCAATGCTCTAGTGCAAAAGTGATTAAAGCAACCAAAATAACATTTTTTGTATGAACATTCATGCAAATATTTGTTTGAAATTCTGCCAGTGTATGGCCAACTTCACATTACTAGGCTACCATTTCTATTTAGCTTAAGTATGGGAGGCTCGCTAAACTCCCATGGAACTGGCTTAATGGTAAAAAAAATATTCGCAATCTAGCAAGAATTTCAAATTTTTCTAATTCAGCCTTTTTCAACCAGGGTGACTGAGGTGCCTTCAGGTAAGTCTTGGCAAAATGCCTAAAAAGTGGCCAAAAACTGGATAAAGCCAGCGGGTGGATGAAGCCTGCCTTTTAATTACATAGGTTTTCATTATGCTCCATTACAACCTTCCAGATGCTGGTGTCCTAACAACCAATGACATTGTTGGTTGAGAAGGAGAACATGCTGCACGGTATCCTTGTTTGCTCCTCCACTGGCCCTCTCCATCAGCACTGGGGTAACATTAGAAGTGTGAGGGAGAATGGGTGCCTCAAGATTGTGCAGAATTTTAAAGGGTGCCTTGACTGAAAAAAGGTTGAGAAACACTGGTCTAATTATTTCCCCAGTAGGAGATCACAGGTATGAGGATGGCTGTACCAGTAGATGGCATCTATTACCTATGGGCACTTTTAGACCATGTCATATGAAACTGGTGATATAAACCAGATAAATAGATGATATCACTGGATAAAGGCCAATAAACCATAACATGATTTTTAAAAGGTCACAATTTATCTCAGTCTAACCATGCACATACAGTTTGCTTAGTCAAGCCCAAGGTGCTTGACTAGAAGATTTTTAAAATTAAAATGAACTATTAAAAAGTCAAGAAAGAAAATTAAGATATGTAACGGAATTGTACCAGATAGTTGAAGAAAATTAAATAACACCCAGACATTGCGTCTACACAGCAAATTGGTTTTTGCAAATGAGCAATGCTCCCTAATAGCAGTATCTCTGGAATTAGCCAGTGTAATAGAAGCTAATGAGATTTCCCATTCATTTAGAAAAAAAAGGAAGCGGATATTTAACTGGCCAGAACATGTTATTGTCATTTCTGTCAATGACAATTTAGCACAAGCTTAATATCTGCAAGAATAGGTTTAGACAGGGAAAAATATACTAATTCCAACTCTGGATCTCTTTGTCCCCTACTGCTGTTCATCATAAAATAGCTCAATCTTCTTCATGGTATATTGGCTCTGATAGGACACAGATTTCATCTTGTTTAAACACATATCCATATTCATGAAACATCTTAATACAATCATTTACTGACACAAGTGATAGATTTAAAATGCACTAAAAATGTATTTAAAGTGTACTGAACATATAGTGCAAACATTTTTTTGAGTTTTGCAGAAACTCACTACATTCCACTTAACATGGTTTCCTATGGGACATGTTCACATCCAAGTGTTTTCAGTCACTGTGTTTTGTAAAGGGTCGGGGACTTTATTTCCAGCATCAGATTGCAACACGCATAAGTGTGACCCAGTCCCAACAGCCTTATTTGTAACCATTAAAGACTAAACTTTTTTTGTTTTGGTTAGAGTGAACAGGGATTTGAGCACCTGTCAGGTTTTTGTTGTTTTCTGTGCCCTTCTCCATTTGTCATTTTTACGATTATCACTAAAAGTGAAAGAAAACCCAAAATTTTGGTTAGTTCCCAGAAAAGGAATCAAGGAGAAATCTTCCAACAGGATCAGTAGTTCTGGGGACAACCAGGTATTGTTACTCCAGAAAGGGGGAGTGTCTGCCTGTGTACCAATGGCCACTAGGGTCAAATTTATCCTTTATTAGGATTTTATTAAAATGTATATAAAAAAAACTGTGTGTGTGCTTGTCACTTATAAGGAAGGGCATGAAGACTCCAGAGATAAGGATCTATATTCTGTCTATGATAGAGCAGTGCTGTACCTGGACAGTGCTACAAACAAATATCAAGCTGAGTCATCTTCCCCTCCCCAATCAAAACCATGTGTGCACCAAAGTCAAAAAGTGCTTCCAAAAATACCCAATGTTTCACTCTAAAGAGAGCTTTGTCAGAGGTGCAACATTAAATAACGAAGAGGGTGGCTTGTAGTACTGACCAGGTTGGTTGATGGAGTAGGGAGAATGTGCAGGGGGATTATGACTTGCTTTGATTTGAGATCACTGAATCCAGTCCAGATATTTTGGGTGGAGTAAGGTTGGGGGTTTAACACTCAAGGTAATCTCTCTCCCCTGGATGTCACTGGAAAACTATACATGATTGATATCTCCACCTAAAGCTGGCTGTGTGAGGACGTATGTCTGGAGTCCTATTTCATATACCTCCATACTGCAGATTTATAAGAGCTCTTTTAAATTGAGCCGCAGTTGGGCAGCCTATTTTTCTGGACAGTTGCATTAACAGGTCACTATCAGTACGGGAAGGATATTCTAGACACTGTTGTACAAAGCTGTCCATAATTCTGCCCCAAAATACATCACCGACCCAATATCCAAATACCACCCAAAACGCACTCTCCGCTCATCACAAGACTTCCTTCTCTCTAGTTCCCTGATCTCCTCCTCCCATGCCCGCCTCCAGGACATCACCTATCCTCTGGAACTCCCTACCCCAATCCATCAGACTATCACCCACTCTCCTCTCCTTTAGGCGCACCCTAAAAACGCACCTCCTCAGGGAAACCTACCCCACTCTCTGCTAACTGCCGATCTCCTCCACTCTTCCTACCACTCCATCCCCCACAGCTTTTCCTCCCGTACCACGATTCCCTCCCTCCTAGATTGTAAGCTCCAAGGAGTAGGGCCCTCGAACCCCTCGTGTTTCGCACTGTATTGTTATTGTACGGTCTCATGTATTGTCCCCCATTGTAATGTACAGTGCTGAGCGAACTGTTGGCGCTCTATGAATACTGAATAATAATAATAATAGACAGAGAGAATATAGATCCTTCTCTCTGGAGTCTGCATGCCCCTCTTTATAAATAACAAACACAAATATAGTTTTTTTTTTTTTTTTTTAATATGCACTTTTAATAAAATCCTAATAAAAGGTTACATTTTACCCTAATGGCCAATGGTGTGCGGGTAGATGCACCTCTGTTATGGAGTAATATTTGAATTTGCCACATAAGAGGGAGAAATATACAGTCTATACATTATAGTGAAGGCTTTTGTGAGGCAATTTAGACAACCAGGTACTGCTTCACTTTGAAGGCATTTCCTTTCAACTTCCTTTTTTTTTTTAGCGATGGGATTGGAAGTGAAGGAAAATGTCTCCAATTAGAAACAGATGGCAAAAAAAAAAAAAGACTGGCTATAATCCTCCTTTACTTTATTCAAAATGAACAAAACGTTTTCTCCTTCGTTCTACTTTAATATCAGTATAACAGAGCACCCAATGTTCACACATTCCCTCTACAGGAGGGCCAAGAAACTGCTACACTTCATTGTTCTGCCAGCTGCGGTAGCTCTGATTCTATCCTGTATAATGCAGGACCAGAAGTACTGCACTGTGCGCAAAGACTGCAAGAGTTCACCCACATTCTGGAAGCATCAGAGCATATCACGGCCTATGTGGCAATAAATAAGGACATATAGCTGCTTAATCTGTTCCACCTAGACAATACAAGCCACTTAATCCTAGAAGTGTGGAAGCAGCCCCACTGCTAGGGTCATTTTAACCTTGAGTTATTTTTAATTATCCTTGAGTATTAAAACGAATTGAAAATGACATATGACTTAAAAGTGAAATCTATGTAGCAATCATGAGAGATTACCAGAAATAAAACACACACCCACACACAAACACTTTACATTCTGTACAATGCTTTGCACAGCTGCCATCTCATATTTTACATGCACGTTTTTATGATATGCTTTAATTATTAAGCAAACGGCTTTCTAAATAAACATAAACGCATCTAAAATAAAACACAAAAGGGTATTCTGAATGAGAAAATTATGTCAGCATCTTAAACTATAATTACATTCTCTATGTCATTGTCACGAAACAATAAAATTAAACAATATCATTTTACTACATTGAACTATAGACCCATTTAATAGAAATACTACTAGAAAATCATTTATGATTTAAACAGAGTAAGTCAATGGAAGAGAAACATTACAAACAGTGATTCAATAAAGGTGGGGATCAAAAAAAAAAAAAAAAAAAAAAAAAAAGGGAGGGTGATGGTTCCCTCCCTCATCTGCCTCATTCTGTTTTCCATCATCCAACCCCTAAGTCACTGCGGGTCCTATGGTGGCACAGGGGTCACAGGATGGAACTATGGCATCCAACACTCCCTGAACTGAATGTTGTGGCACTAAAACAGAAGGCAGGAAGGAGACAAGGGATACCGGAAAGGTGAATATACTGTATCTTCTCTTGCAGGGAACTTTTAATCTGAAAATATTTAAAACCTGCCAATGTCATTGGATATTTTGGACCTGACCTGTAAAAATTTGCTATGTTACAGGGAACATCTAGTAACAACACACATTGTGCCTAAGCATCACCCCCCCAAAAAAAGTATTTTGTTCCATTTTTCCTTACTATCTTCTAGGCTTGCTCAGGTCATTATCAGTCTCTCTCATACAATATTTGCCTATCAATGCCTTGGTAGCGCAATACACCAAATCCAGAACCTCTATAAACATAAGTATCGCCTGTTTCCTCCAAGTCTCCCATTTCAGGAGATCCTAGGTTTCCTTCTGCCTTTCTTTTTTTATGCCCCTTCTTTTGGCAGAAGGTGAATAAGCCAACTACTCTTTTTGCTCTTCAAGATAGTGTTTCATATGCCGACCTTCAAATTGCAATATGTGCCACTGCCAGAAGGTTTGCTGTGTCTCCCACCACAGTCTCAAGAGCATGGAGGAGATTCCAGGAGACAGGCAGTTACTCTAGGAGAGCTGGACCGGGCCGTAGAAGGTCCTTAACCCATCAGGACCAGCATCTTCTCCTTTGTGCAAGGAGGAACAGGATGAGAACTGCCAGAGCCCTACAAAATGGCCTCCAGCAAGCCACTGGTGTGAATGCCTCTGACCAAACAATCAGAAACAGACTTCATGAGGGAAGCCTGGAGGGCCCAATGTCTTCTAGTGGGCCCCGTGCTCACTGCCCCGCCCCATAGAGCTCGATTGGCATTTCCTGTTGAACACCAGAATTGGCAGGTCTGCCACTGGCATCCTGTGCTTTTTACACAAGAGTAGGTTCACCCTGAGCACGTGACAGATGTGAAAGGGTCTGGAGAACTTTATGCTGCCTGCAAAATTGTTCAACATGACCGTTTTGGTGGTGGGTCAGTGATGGTCTGGGGAGGCATATCGATGGAGGGATGCATAGACCTCCACAGGCTAGACAACGGCACCCTGACTGCCATTAGGTATCGGGATGAAATTCTTGGACTCATTGTCAGACCCTACGCTGGTGCAGTGGGTCCTGGGTTTCTCCTGGTGCACAACAATGCCCAGCCTAATGTGGCGAGAGTATGCGGGCAGTTCCTGGAGGATGAAGGAATTGAATTGAATGGCCCCCAGGCTCGCCTGACCTAAATCCAATAGAACACCTCTGGGATATCATGATTTGGTCCATCCAACGACACCAGGATGCACCCCAGACTGTCCGGGAACTAAGTGATGCCATGGTGCAGATATGGGAGGATACACCCCAGGACACCATCCATTGTCTCATTGGGACCATGCCCCAATGCGGTCAGGCATGCATACAAGCACTGAGCACCATTTTGAGTTGCTGCAATGAAATTTCAGAAAAATGGACCAGCCTGCTGCATAATTTTTTCCACTTTGATTTTCGGGGTGTCTTTGAATTCAGTTGTCTGTAGGTTGATAATTTTCATTTCCATCAAAACGATGGTCATTCTTACGTTCCTAACACATTACCCCAGTCCATATCAGTATAGATATCCAGCATGATATTTTTCCCCATTAAGATTTGGTGTGTTTTCAAAGTGTTCCAAAGTGCTCCTAATTTTGTAAGCAGTGTATATATCTTACATCTGAAATAGTTGAATTGATTATGAACACGAATTCTCACACGCGGAATATATAGGAAATATTATTAAATTATGAAGAGAGTTTTAATGCAGGGTGTTGGTACTTCTGTTGAAATTTTTTCATACCTTTTAGGTTCCATCTGTTTGTGACATAGATGATTAAAGGAATGATTTCTTTACTTGTTGTCCTCACTCAAAACTAGGTTTTAGCAAATGAATAAAAAATATATCCTACGTCGATTCTAGATTATCTCATTTTTTTCTCATTTGCCATGTGCCACTGAAGGTTGCTGTAGATGCTTTAAAAAAACGACACTTTCGGTCGTGCTGAATACCCGATTCCCTTCTGCACACAAGCGTTTCCTCATGCCTGCTTGCACACCACTACAGTACACAGTAATGACATTGAGGCCAGCGAAATAAACTATTAAGTACAGCAGGGTAACCAGGAATCCAGCACTTATACAAGTGTAGAATTCTGAAGAGTCCTCAGACAATTATTTCTCTTTAATATAGTGGCGTTCAGTGGTATAGACAGCAGGGAAGGTGTGTATTTTCTTCTTTGCACAGGCCACATTTATTCATTTTTTTTTAGAAGAATATTTTAACAGTGGACAAATGCACAACAGGCTATTAACATTTACAGCCAAATCTGACAAAATGTGCCTACCTAAGTGTCCATAACTTCTATTCTAGTGTTTGGGTTTTGCTCATGGAAGGTAAATGGTGACTATACTATATAACTGACCTGCAAATGCTTTTGAAATTCGATCTTTCTTCCATTCCCAAGGCTGGTCATATTCTTCTGGAGGCCGCTCATCATCTTGTGGCAATCTGGATTCTCGGGGTCGCTGATCTGACTTTTCACAATCTGAATCTATTCCATTTTCCGATGGTTCATACGGCGTGTCATATAAGTGTAAAGGCTTACCAGGCAGTTCTTTGGATCCCCTTCTGCGGATTTCTACAAACAAAAGAAAAATTAAAGTTTTGAATTATGCAAATTTCAATTTTGAAAGTAAAATTCAGCATAATACAAAGCCTGGAAACCACAATGGCAAGAGCAGTATTTGCATAGAGCATTTTCCCTTTTTTCATGGGAATCATCTGGGTGGTGGGTGGTCTGAATTTCTCCTACAAACTAAAAACATTCTGGGAATTTAACCAATTTCTGACTACACTGGTTCATTTGCATGTTACAGATTGGAGCTATACTATATATAAATATGGAGTAAAAATATTAAAATTAAATATGGGCTTCCCAACATCTTGGACAATAAGGAATGAGCATATGATGAGTGCACTTGCAGAGGAAGCATAATGATATGCTCTGTAAGTGGAGTATCTACATAATTGTGTTTCCAAAAGATAAGTAAAACAGTTGCTGCCACAATGACCCAATGATGTTGCTTGCCACCATCCATACTTATAAACAGAAGCCAGCCAGAGACCTGTGATTTAGCAGCGATAGTGCTACAGTCACTAAATGACACATCCCCGATCGGTTTGTTTAACCACCTGCAGTCCAAAGGCAGTTTATTAATGTCCTGGAACGCAAAGGGTTAATGAGCTCAAAAATGAAGGGGTTAATGTTCTGCTAATGAACTCCTTTGTAAAAGAAATAATGAAGTGGTTAATGATCATGTGGGATTAATGTTTCTGTTCAATGGTGTATCGGTGGTGGCTTTGTCATTCTTTGTGAAAGTCCTATACCTAGCACAAAACATGTAACAATAGAATTTCTTCCTGCTGGTTATTTTAACAAAGGAAGAATATTATTTTACTTCTTTGTATGTGGCATTCTTGTTGCTGGTATAATTTATTATGGAAGGAAGTCAATTTTACTGATTCAGACATGCTCAGCCATGACAAGCTACAGGAGGCATGGCCCCCATATGCAGGATTAGTGGGCACCATACCCACGGCAATGCCTATAAGAGTAAATCCATTTTCACAGAAACGGTTATTGTTTTTCTGAAATTATAATGGAGTTTTATTATAAATTGATACAAAAGAGTTGCCTTTTTCTTAAATGAAGTTAAACAGGGGGAATGTACTGCCTACTAAACCTCTGCCAACCTAGGCAATGGTCCATGTGGCTTTTTCAAAATCCCCAGGCAACAGAACTATCCAAATCTTTTTAAACGCGCATTTCCCATTTTTTGTTATTTTTACCCCCCACACAAAATTATAAAAAGGAAAAACACTATGCATATTTAAAGACACAAGAATAACTACTGCTCGTGATATATCTTTTTATGTTACAGAAACACAATTATTTTTTGATGGCTGAAAGAAGTCAATAGCGCTGTTAAATTGGTTGTTTATGAAAAGCTAAAGCAATTGTTCATAGTAAAACCCTACAGCTGTGAAGAAAGCTTAAGAATGGAATGAACCTGAGAGACCTGCAGTGCAAATCTATATACACAGCGGTGTCCTAAAGAATGCTACTCTGATTCAGGAGTTAATTTTTTACCTACACTAATTCCTAGCAGCACGCTTTACAGCAGTGCTGGAATACAGCCAATGATGATCTGTGAGCCTTTCCGAATCTACTTTAATCACCGAATGCTGGATATTGTCCTATGCTGCTTAAAACCCAAACATCAATAATGACAGCATTGCTCTGGCAATCAGTCACATCTTGTAACACAAATGTTTGCTTAGATTTTCTCCCATGCCAGTGATGTATTAACTGGCTATGAGCCTGGCAGATCAATATTATTATGAGTTGATCCATCTTCCTCAGCTGCTGTATTACAGCTCTATTTCCAGTCTATACTAAAAAAAAAAAAAAAAAAGAAAAAGAACAGGGCTAAGGAACAGGACAAAATAGACAAGGAGAAAACTCCTGTACATACATTGTATCGGGGATTATCAGATTGTCATATTCTGCACTCTTTAACCTATCTTGAAAATACCCCATTTCTTCTATAAAACCCCAAAAGTACATGATGAGCTACTCTGCACTACAATATTAAAAGAAAAGTTTCTCTGTAATATTTATATACAGTAAACTAGGCTTACCTCCCCCCCCAAAAAAAAAATAGAGTCACAAAGAAATACACTGGCACTGATTTACTACAACTGGATCGTGCAAAATCTGGTGCAGTTTTGCATGGTAGCCAATCAACTTAACTTCAGTTTGTTCAATTAAGCTTTGGAAGCTGATTGAGGGAAGGGATGGGTGCTGCTCAACCAACCCCAGGAGTCCAATGTTAAGGAATGGCCTCAACTGCTGCACTGGCCACGCCCTCTGATGTGTGTTACCCCACCCACCAGGGCTTGGTCACAGTCTATAAGACGGCTGAGGCCATTTCTTAACATTGGACTCCTGGGGTCGGTTGAGCAGCATCCATCCCTTCACTTGTATTGGCTGATGCTGGAATCGCTCAGACTCATGCTTCCCTCTTCTCACTTGCCAGTGGGGGGTATCCTTTTCCTTCCATCCACAGCTTGGAGCAGAACTATAAGATATACCCTCTCCAGTTTTAGTAAACCAACCCCAATATATACATCATTTGCCATTATTAAAGGGTGTGAGCAGGGGATAGGTAGAAGGTATAAAGCTCCATGGGGTGAGCACACCTTCAGGCATAGAAACCAATCCAGTGATGTAGTGATAAAACAGTGCAGGGTTTACTGGTTCTACTTACAAGTCTATTTACAGGTGCAAGTCTATTTACAACATTCCACAAACTAAACAAAGCAAAAACTTCTAAACAAATCCTAGCCATGTCCTGGTACTAACTACACAAAATCCACGTTCTGACTAGCAGGGTAAGCAAGAAGAATGCTTGTCAGTCTCTATATACAATTTTACAGCTTCCACCAACCTTGCAGCTCTCACAGACATGACGTCTCTGTTCCCCAGGGCTCAAGAGCACTAGCTGAACCCAAATTGCCAAAAGGGAGGAGTGCAAAACCCAAACTGGATATAGAATCAGAAAAAAAGTGTACGAGAGGAGCCTGGGAGATGTGCAGAACCTGAGCATGACTTTTCCAGGCTCCATTTGAAACATTCTGCTACAAGTTATAAGAGTTGATAAACTATTGAAGAAGTGAATAAAGTGGTATTAAACCCCAAAACAAAAATTTACATTATTGAAGCTTACTAATCCTTACATGTTGTGGTTGCATTAGTTTTCTTTTTATTCCTGCCTTTTTTCCTTTATTTTAGCCTGGTGATCCAGACCAGTAACAGTTCTTGTCTTAGGTTGTCTATTCTGGATGAAGCAGCAATTTAATACACATAGCATAAATCCCATTACTTATAACCCATTAGTGTTGGTGTAGAGTTGCCATCCTGTAGTATGTGGACTTGTACTGAGAAATTTATTTTTCAAGATGAAGATGATGATGAAGGTTGGGTCTGACTAGTACTGGATATTAATCGGTCATACACAGATTCCGCCCACCTTCCCTAGCCACCTGTCTCTGGTCCACGTGTACATTTCACTGGGGGGTACAAATAGCACATTTATACAGGTGTAGCAGTTGGACATGGGAATTTTACTCAAAGTAGAACCTCCTAATAATTATTTAGGAGTAAGGGTGCTTGTTGTATTACTGCAACCATGCTTAAAATTGAAATTAATGTCTACGATTATTTTGTTAGCAATTTAAACTAAGGGACAGAAGATCCCAAACAGGGACTAGAGAGTGCAAATCTAAAAGGTAAATGCCCTAATGTACTGTACATACAAAATTACAAACTGTAGATTTCTTTTATAGTAACAGATTTATATCCCTATTTGCATGAGGCCCAACACCAAACAGACATGGAAAAACAGTATGAATGCGGTTTTATATAAAATAAGATTTATGCTTACTAGTGCCAGTATCTGATTTTTTAAATCAGTCTCAGTTAATCCACTCTGGGACAGGGAAATCCAGCATTATGAGCTCTTTCACAGTACCTATTTGCTTACAGGAAGGAGAATAGAATAAATCGAGGCATGACTACCGATCCTTCATTGTCCGGCCAAGGTGTGTCTTGAATCAAGGTGTACTGCTTATAGAAACAATTACTAAAGAAAGATGGAAGCAATACTTGGCTTTCATGATGAGGAATGCAAAATAATATTTATAAAATTATCATATTTATAAAATAAAATTCTTACCTACTGCCTAAAGAATCTTTTTTGCACAGTCCATGCCCATGTAGAATTAAATGTTGAACTGTTACAACAGTTTTCTGTATTCTTTCCATTTATGTATTGCTTCCAAGTATAGAACATCAATATGATAATTCTTAAAATGGAAAGACTGTATGGCCACAGTTTTTAAGCACGTAATTTTCAAAAGTGTCTTTGTACATTTATATTCCCCCAGGAACCTGCAGACATATTCTGCCGAAAGGATAGTGTGTGAATCTACTTGGAATCCTTAGCATTTTGTATGGATCATTTAGGATCCTTAATGAAAATGTGCAGGTAAAAAAAAGGAACGACATCCAGAATTAGCTTGCAAATTGGATGGAAAGAAAATTAAAGTGCAGCACATGTACTCCAACATGCCTGGTCCAAAGAACAAAACCCGTAAGGTTTGTGCTTCTTTAATCTGTGTTAAAGTAATGTAAAAATGTATATTCATACCTAGTTTACATGTTATAAGAATCCTACCTACCTACAGTCTTCTCTATTCCATCTCATTTCAATAGGGCTAAAGAAATTTGTTTTTCTTATATGTGGCTTTCCCTGCAGAATTTCTTTCGGTTCATACAAATATATAAAGAGGTCATTTATACAGGTCACGTTCATTTCTTTCTATCGTCTTCATACAAATAACATGTACAAAAAAAACTGGTGACAGAACTCCAACCAGACCCTTTATTCTTTACACTGGCACTGAAATACATTTAAAAAAAAAATTTAAATTTTGTTCCCGAGGCACCAACATTCATCCCAACCTTAGACCAGGTCTGCAGACCCATCTCATTATGGATTAAATCATTATGTTTAACAGCAGGTTGACAGACAGTGGTCTGTAACTAAAGCTTTTAATCACCTACAGATATAAAACAGTCACTCCAATTAAGAAGCCATGATGGAGAGAACTGCATAGTATCCTCAGGCACATTCCTAATGAGATATCTCAAAAACCTAAAATACTTATAACTACCTATAACAGTGCCTACACTGGCTGATGCTCTAAGAACCCTAGATTTTTTTTTAAGTTAAACTTCAAATCCAATCAATTTATTGCAAGAGTTAGATGTTCTTTAATTCTACAGGATTGGAAAAGAGGCTCTATTTCTTTTCTAATCCCCCACTACAGCAGACTCCCTCAATCCATGCAACCAGCCTGTTGCAGCCTCCTCTGTAAGCTGCTTCTGGCCATGGTCACCTCATAAGAATTGTCACTTTATCTTGGAAATCAGGAATTTTTGCCAATAGGGGTCCAGGCAGGGCCCACAGAGGCGGCTTGTCTGGGAGTGTTGTGGTGGGCATGCTCAATTATAAATGTGTGCAACACTGAGAAGTTTGGTAGCGTATCAATCCATTGTATGAGCAAGTCTTCCAGAGAGACACCTTTTGACGTTTCGAGCAACTTGGCAAACCATAAATTGTTTTAGCGTGACTTTTTTTTGTGAATTCTTTTTATTTGAGTTTTTAATAAAAGGTGGTACAAAACAGTGCCTCTGGGCATTTCCATGTTCACTTGCTACAATAATAAAACAAAACAACAGAACTTAACAATAGCTCACTCTATTCTTTTAGCCAACGACCTTGGCTAGGTATTACATATGGATAAATAGGGGTCTTGGCAGTTCTAGAAGATAAAAAGGATATATATTGGGAGGGTATTCAAGTCCAGGCATTACTCCCTGTGGGTGTTTCCACTTCAGAATGGTCTTCTGGCATAGAAGAGTAATAGACCAAGGAGCATCTTAACAGCTCTGGTAAGCACCAGACACTTGACCAGACCTAAGAGACACACATCCACTGTCTAGGGCAGCAATGGGCAAACTATGGCCCGGCGGACCTTTTAATCCAGCCCGCGGAGCTAGGCTCCTCTCACCGTCCGCCCTGAAGACCGGTGTAGCATGAAAATCTGTCTCCTATGAGGATCTGTCCCCCTCGACGTATCTGCGCATGTGCCGGAGATCGGCTGCTAATGCCTGAAACTGGCACATGCGCAGATACGTCGAGGGGGACAGATCCTCATAGGAGACAGATTTTCATGCTACACCGGAACGGCGCAGGAACACGGCGAGAGGAACGTGCGGAGCAAAGGTAAGTGAATTGACACAGGGGGGACTTGGGGACTTAATATGGGGGATGAATTAATATGAGGAATGAATTACTATAGGGGGGATGAATTACTATAGGGGGGATGAATTACTATATGGGGGATGAATTACTATATGGGGGATGAATTACTATGGGGGATGACTTACTATATGGGGGATTAATTACTATGGGGGATGAATTACTATATGGGGGATTAATTACTATGCTTACTATGGGGGAATATTACTATACTTACTATGGATGACACATACACATCATTCATCTACTCTTGGTCCGGCCCCCGGGTCCAATATATGAACCCATTGCGGCCCTCAAGTCAAAAGTTTGCCCACCCCTGGTCTAGGGAATGGTTGTGGTGGTCAGCAAGTGGATGACTCTAGGATCTCCTTCCAGAAAGCAGAGATGTGGGAACAGGACCAAAATATATGGAAGAAGCATGCTGAGGCAGTACCACAGCACCAAAAATCGGATGCAAATTCAGCGAAAATTCTATGCAGCCTGGCTGGCGTTAAAAAGGCCATATTCAAAATTTTAAACTGTATCAATTTGTCTCTGGTGGCCACTAAGTGTGCAAAAGGGTTTTCCCAAGCAACTTCCCAATCCTTCCCATCAAGCTCAGCAATCTCTGCCTGCCATTTTAATTGTAAGGGGTGTATACCTATGTGAACTGCAGGTAGCAATGCCTTGTAAATAGCCGACAATGGCTGCTTTAGGGATGGGTCACATAAAAGGGACTCCATATCATCTGCCAACAGATGGACTAGATCTGCCCTGAACTGAAAACAAAAAGCATGACGCGGATGGAGAAATAAAAAAAAAAAAAAAAAGTGAAAATTAGGAAGGTCATATTGGTTTTTAAGTCAGTCAAAAGTGAGTGAGTAATGGGCCCCTATCAGAGATATTATCTAAATACTTAATACCTCTAGAGGCCCAAACTGAGTGATTGAGGAGAGTCTCAAATTCGGGGAAATTAGGATTATACCACAATGGTGTGTGAGGAGACCAAAAGGCAGAGGCCGAGGAACATTTGGGCATGACTATGGACCAAGCCCTAACAACCGATCGCATGGATGAGGTAAGAGGTGGAAACACAGCCCGCACTCCTTGATATAGTAAATGTCTAAGCGTTTCAAAAGAGCCAAAATATGCCACTTCTAAGACAACCAATGAATTAGCATAGATGAAGATCAGCCAATTATGCACATGTGTGAGGAGAGCAGCTGAAAAATGTGTGTGAAAATGCAGGCACGCCAAGCCATCTAGAGTCCAAGGATTATGGAGAATTGGTTTGTTAAACCTAGGCAGGTGATTCTACCAGAGAAAGGAGCTAATAAGAGAATGAAGCCGAGTAAAAAATCTTTTGGGTATCCACGTTGGGGAGTGTCTGACTACATATAGAAGTACAGGCAGCACCTTCTTTTTATTCAAATTGATTCTGCCAATAACAGTTAAAGGGAGATTGCTCCATGCTTTCAGCCTCTGCCTAACGACCCCGAATCATCATCAGGTACAAGTTAAGTTGACAATAGTCACGTACCTGTGTTGAAATGGTTATACCCAAGTCAATGGATGAGCCGGGTCCACTACCCTCAGTGCTCCAGGGTCTATAGGGAGCATTTGGGATGTATCCCAGTTCCTGCGAAGGCCAGAGATCTCCGCAAACTAAGACAAAATGTACAGAGCAACTGAGAGGACGGGCCAGGATCATTAGGAAATAACAAATCATCAGCATAGAGTGCCAACTTTTCAGTAATCAACACAACCTGTATACCAACCACATTCTCAGCTTGTCTCAAGGCCAATGCCAGGGGTTCCATAGCCAATGCTAACAGGGCAGGAAACAAGGGGTAGGAAAAGGAGTAGAGTGTGCTCCACCCAACAAAATGCGAGCCGTAGGCATTTGATACGATAGGTGGAACTACTTCCAAAATGTCCGGCCAAACCTAAACACTTCCAGGACCATATCAAGAAATTGCCATTGGACTGAATCAAAGGTTCAATATGTCTAGCGCCACCAATGTTTTGGAGGCAGGGGCTTCTTTTGGAAGTTGCAAGTAAGCGTTGATTTACCGGGCATAAAGCCCATCTGGTCTATGTCAATTGGAGACAGGAGGACCTTCATTATTCTAGCCGCCGGTACCTTGGTGAGTATTTTAAGATCATAGTGAAGGAGTAAAATGAGCCTATAAAAAAAGGCACAATGCCTGGTGTCCTTACCCGGTTTTGGGAGCACAACTACATGAGCCTGATACATAGAGGGCAGTAGTTCACCCTGTTCCAGACATGTGGTAAAAAAAAAGCTGGAGTTTAGTAGCTATTATGGGGCCATTTTCTTTATAAAATTCTCCAGGGAGACCATCAGGTCTCAGGGTCTTATTATTTAGAAAGGTATGAATGGCTGTTTCAATTCTAAGGGTGCCAGTGGAGCTTCTAGGCTCTCCCTTTCCTCAAGGGAGAGGGTGGGCAATGAAATCCTACCAATTCTGTAGGCGTTGCAGAGCAGGGAATCAACCCTGATTGTGCATAGAGTGGTATAATACATTTCAAATTATTATTATACAGTATTTATATAGCACCAAAAGGTTTGCTCAGCGCTCTACATTATAGTGGGGGACAGTACATGAGACAATACAGTAACAAAACAATACACGAGGGGTTCGAGGGCCCTGCTCTTTCGAGCTTACAATCTAGGAGGGAGGGGATAGTGGTACAGGAGGAAGTGGCTGTGGGGGATGGAGTGGTAGGAGGAGTGGAGGAGATCGGCTGTTAGGATTCCCTCAAAATAGCTGGGGGAGAGGTAAGTAGACTTCCAGAGGAGGACTATATCTCAGGGATCACTGTTTGGTAGCATGGCTCTGCAACCAAATTTGCAAGAAGCTTTCCATTTTTATCCCCGGACTCAAACTTCCCCACTAAGGCTCTGGCGTCTGAATGAGTAACATTGGCAAGGTGTAGTATTAGGCCTCGTCTAGCTTGCTCTAAGAAAGAAAGGTTCTCAGAGGTTGCCGGCACTGCAAAAGTAAAGAAGTACAATGAAAGGATGGTGTTAGTAGCAGGCTTCCAATCACTGGGTTCATGAAAAATACTCATCCCTGAAGCATTTGAGGATTATGAGATGGGGACTCCACAACTCATTCGCCCAGGGGCACTCTTTGGTGTCAGCAACCCAGAAAAGGGAAAACAAATGGGGGTCCCCTTAATATAAAGGTGTGATGGAAGGATGAGAATGGGTATCATGACTTACCAGTCTGGGTTTTAGTGAAAGGATGGATTAGAGAACTTCTTTACGTTTAGAATATAAAAAACATTACAAAAAAAATAATAAATACGTTTTAGTACTCAGATAGGTAAATTTTCTATATCAGTGATCATTAACGTGTGATCTGCCTGACTTTTGTGCTCATAAGTTCTCCTTATTGTCAGTGTATTTTATGTGTGGCCCAAGACAATTCCTCTTCTTCCAGTGTGGCCCAGGAAAAAGGTGGATACTTTTGATATAAAAAAAGTTAATTATATTATCATATCATGATATAATACAAACTGCCGGCATGAGTTTTATCCATGATTTGGTCTTCAAAATGCACATACTGTATATAGAGTATTTAACTCCTTCATGTAGCCGATTTGCTGTAAACAAGGACATTTGACATTTTTGTAAATGTCAAATATTCTAATTTAACAGATCAGTTGTGTCCCCAAAATCTGACCTCCGGGCACTGGCAAGTCCTGGCTTCACGTTGCAGCAATTTCTTAGATGCTTTGTGCCAAATATATTTTCATTTCCATGAACATGTAAAATCTGCAGATTCATGCCATCTGGAACAGAAGAATTAACTAAAGGCATAATGAGCAGCATAAATATTTTACAGTGACGATAATAAAGACAGGTAAATGCCATTCTGTAGATTCTTTCTGGGAATTTACTTCCCCTGATGTTCTGCCTGCCTCCAAAATTGCGACACTGCACAGCTCAATATAAATCAGCATCTGTCTGCATTTTCTCTTTGCCAGGTTATCCGGAGTCATGCCGACATCTCTCTGTGCTTTGTATGCTCTGCCAGTCGTTTACACACCCTGCACCTGACAGTGCTGTAATATATGGGGTATTTCTGGGATGTGCGTCACATCCATCAGGCATTCCAGAGACTGGAATAACGTGTTTTTTCAGCGTGCACACAATCCCAGTTATGCTGTAGGCAATGGAGTGAAGTTTATAAAAACAGGAATGCAGCACAGTCAAGCATGCCATCCCTGTGTAGCTGGCTGCAATGAGCTGCAACGCTCGGTACTGCCCATTGCTCAAACAACATCTGCCATAATCTCTTAGGCTGGTGACGGCGAGAAACTTGTGAAAGCGACAAACATTATTGTTCCGCTGAGACAGAGAAGAGATTAAAGTGTGCAATGGTAAGTGAAAAATGTGAGGCTACAGAAGTAAAATGTGGCATTGGGCTTTCAGGTAATGGAATATATTATTCTATGTGACTGTTGTCAAGCTGTGAGCATTTTAATACATATCAAGAAATCACACGCCAGAGACAGAACGGTAATTGATAAAAGATTATAAAATATACATAATAATTTCAACGCTGAGATTTGTCTTTTTCCTGTTTAGCTTCTGCTTACCTATAGCTAGGTTCAGTTTATAATAACCAGTTTAGGATTTGATACTAGTAAATAGCAGCACCTATAAACAGACAAAAGCAGGTCTTCATTTACATAATGGCAATGATGAGTCAATGCCTGGTGCAACCGGTTAAATGATTATGGAACCAAGCCACAATATTACATGTAATAAATTTACCTTTAGAAAGAAAGCACAGTGGCTTAGTGGTCAGCACTTGTGATTTGCAGCACCAGGGTCCCCATTTTTTTTAATCACACTATCTGCATGGAGTTTGCATGCTTTCCCTGTGCTAATATGGGTTTCTTCCCATGCTCCAAATACATGCTGATAGGTTAATTTTCCTGTCCAAACTGACGTGTGTGTGCGGTGCACGTGCATATACACTCACTGGCCACTTTATTAGGTACACCCGTTCAATGGCTCGGTAACACAAATTGCTAATCAGCTAATCACATGGCAAAAACGCAAAGCATTTTAGTATCTAGACGTGAAAACGACTTTCTGCAGTTCAAACCAAGCATCAGAATGAGGAAGAAAGGGGATTTAAGTGACTTTCAACGTGGCATGGGTGTTGGTGCCAGATGGGCTGGTCTGAGTATTTAAAAAAACTGATGATCTATTGGTATTTTCATGCACAACTATCTCTAGGGTTTACAGAAAATGATCTGAAAAACAGAAAATATCCAGTGAGCGGCAGTTGTGTGGATGAAAATGCCTTGTTGATGTCAGAGGAGAACGGGCAGACTGGTTTAAAAGCAACAGTAACTCAAATAACCACTTGTTACAATCAAGGTATGAAGAATACCATCTCTTAATGCACAACACATCGAACTTTGATGCAGATGGGCTACAGCAGCAGAAGACCACACCAGTTGCCACTCCTGTCAGCTAAGAACCGGAAACGGAGGCTACAATTTGCACAGGCTCACCAAAATTGTACAATAGAAGATTTGAAAAACTTTGCCTGGACTGATGAGTCTCAATTTCAGCTGCAACATTAAGTTGTGTCAGAATTTGGCGTAAACAACATGAAAGCATGAATCCATCCTGCCTTGTATCAATGGTTCAGGTTGGTGGTGGTGTAATGGTGTGGGGCATATTTTCTTGGCACAGTTTGGATCCCTAGCACCAAATGAGCATCGTTTAAACACCACGGCCTTCCTGAATATTGTTTCTGACCATGTCCATCTCTTTATGACTAGAGTGTACCCATCTTCTGATGGCTACTTCCAACAGGATAATGTGCCATGTCACAAAGCTCAAATCATCTCAAACTTGACAATGAGTTCACTGTACTCTAATGGCCTCCACAGTCACCAGATCTCAATCCAATAGAGCACCTTTGGGATGTTGTGGAAAAGGAGATTTGCATCATGGATGTGCAGCCAACAAATCTGCAGCAACTGTGTGTTGTTATCAATGTCAATATGGACCAGAATCTGAAGAATATTTCCAACACCTTGTTGACTATGCCATGAGGAATTAAGGCAGTTCTGAAGTCATAAGGGGGTCAAACCTGGTACTAGCAAGGTGTACCTAATAAAGTGACTGGTGACTGTATACAGTATATTCTTTTCAATTATGTATTCTTAGTGCAAAAGTTTCTTCTATTGCTCTAAGCATTCTCCAAATCTACAAAATTCTCTATTTCTGCTCCATGATCCAACCTCTTGGCAGAGGGCGACTATGGTGTTCTCCATGGTCCCATGGTAAAAGCATAGCCACCCTCTCTTTCTCACTCTTGAGATGGATATTAGGAGCTAAGGATATCATTTAGTGTTACTTTAAAAAGGAGAGTAAAAAAAAGACAGGACTTTAGCTACATATCAGGAAAACAAAGACTAAGGTAACAAGGAAAACCACTAACTCTGAAGCCAATGGTGAAAGCACAAACCTTCATGAAATATTAACAAAGAACTTGAGGAATACAAACACAGATTGGCCCTTAGAAGATCAGGGATGAAAGACCTAGAAAAAAAAATATATCTTCAAATGTACTGATGTGTCTATAAGAAAAAAGATCAGAATTGTCCAGGCTATGACATTTTCAGCCACTCTTTATTGATGTGAAAGCTAGATATGAAAAAGCAAACAATCCATACAGTTGTGCTTAAACATTTGTATACCCTTGGAGAATTTCTTTAAAAATGTACATAAAAAAATGTGCATCCACGTGAAAGCTAACAAACTCAGTGACTATTCATACACAGTTGCAATTTAAAAAGCCACAAATGTGGGAAATCGGCCTTCAATTGCAATTTTAACCTGTGTCACCTTGTGTGTCTGTACCAAGGCCAAACATTCCAGGGTATGTAAACTTTTGATCAAGGTCATTTGGGTGATTTTTGCCATCATTAGGATTTAAAAAGGTTATTTGGCATAATCAGTCATATTTTCAATATCAATGCCAAAAATTCACGATTTCTGTCAGGGTATGCAAACTTTTGAGCACAACTGTAGCAACAATGTAAATAATTTGTCCATATGAAATTTTTATATGAACATTTAAGCATTCATGATGTTCCTTAAACTAAGTCAGTACGACAAAATGAGTAAAAGCGCAACTGCAAGGCGAACAGAAGTGACATCATATGCCATCCTGGAAGTGACTCAGAGGCACACAGGAGGACCAAGTGAGATGCCAGGGAACCGATACACTGACAGGTGATGGAGCTCATTACTGTTTGATGTTAAACATGGGATGTATGATTTAAATGGACACGTTTACATTTACTTTTGTAAGCATTTACTTTGTAAAACGGAATAAATTGGAGATGTTTTTACGGTATCACACTTTTCGAGTTCTTTTATGTTTAACACCTGAGGAACCATCTTGTGGATTTGAGTAAGAATAAAGCATCCAATGTCATGGAGGAAATTCATTGATTATGCCGATCATTTTATATGTGAGGCATTGCTATATGGTGAGTGAGCTTAACCACTTTCCCTCCGCCCTATAGCCATTTTAAACTAAAAATTCTTCCTGCGCCTAGTAAAACACTCTAATACAGGTTCTATCCTGCTGCTGTGCACTGTGATCAACACAAACAATGAAAAAAAGGAAAAAACAGCGCAAACATAGACCTTTACATGAAATCAATATTACAAAGTGCAAACATAAGTGAAAAATTGATCAGTGGTAAAGTCCATCAAAATAAACCAAAGTTCAAAAAATATTAGTGCAAAAAAGAAAAAGAAAAAAAGAAAAAAATATTTTCAAATTCTTCTTCTAATATAGAGGAACTTCCACCTTCCACCCGTGAAAAACAATATCAAATGCACTCACCAGATAAAGGTGAAAAAAACGCCTCTTAGGAATTTTATGGGATCCTACACCCTCTTTCGTATCCACTCTATAGGAATCCTCCTCTCCACCATAGGCTCCACCATCCGACCAGGGAGAAAAAAATCTCAGATAGTGTAATATTGTAAGACACCATTCATAGGTGAAATCAAGGATTTAGGTCACTCACATTCAATTCAATTTAAAAAGGCATATTTATTAGGATCAGCTTCTTCCAGATAAACAGTAGATGCAAGGCAACCTCCCACGGAATCTCACATCACAGCTCCAGGTTTCAGCAGAAGCTCTACAGAGACACCGCATATACAGATCCCAAAAGATGGCCGCTGGAACGCACCGCTCAGCGTGCGCTCCACTCACCGGAAGTGACGTCAGACGTACGGAGTACAAACCGGAAATGCGTCAACGCGTTTCGCCCCTCCCATCGGGCGTTCTCAAGACGTTCATTTCCTGTCTGAAGCTCCCTTATATACCCAGCAGAGACCCACCCCTCCGTTTCAATTGGTCAAAACTCTTCCCCGGGATGATCAAACAAACCACTCCTCCTGTAACGTGACGTGAGAGTCCCTTACAGATGAGGTAAATGCCTATACAATTAGAAATCTTTTTACATGTTATTCCTGACACTATTAAATTATCTCCCAGAAGCGACATGTATATTACCACATGTCCCCAGTGGGAAAAACACGAACAAAGTATTAAACAATGCCTCACTATTACAAACAACTTTCTTTAATATATGAGCAATGAATACTAAATAGTATAAAATGAAAATACATATGAATGTAAAGAAAATAAAAAATATAAGATGAAAATAAAAATAAAAATAAAAATGAAAAATAAAAATAAAAATAAAAATAAATAAAAAATAAAAATAAAATAAAAACAAATATAGATAAAAATAAAAATAAAAATAAAAATAAATAAAAAAATTAAAAATAAAAAGAAAAATAAAAATAAAATAAAAATAAAAAATGAATGAAATAAAAAGAAAAAGAAAAATAAAACTCAAAATAATATGTGAAATAAAATAAAAAAATATATATAAAAAAAAAATAAATAAAAATATAAATAAAATTAAAAATAAAAATAATAAACCAATAACAAAAATAATAAAAAAATTTAAAAAATGCAATAGCATTACAATGTGTAAAAAAACTATTAATAAGACACCTGAGGAATTTTTAATGGAAATAGTCTATGCTCTTACCAATTAGACAAAAAACAATTAATGTCTATGTCCGAATTCAACCCTTTGGGGTACAAAGATCCTAAATGAAAGATCCATTTTGTTTCATTCTGCGAGATACTCTTGACCATATCTCCCCCCCTCCAATGGGAAACGATCCGATCAATCCCGCAGAATTTCAAACACGATGGATCCCTATTATGACACATTCTGAAATGATAGGAAAGACTGTGATGTTTATATCCTTTTTTAATATTTCTAATGTGTTCACCTAATCTCACCGACAATTTCCTAGACGTTCTACCTACGTATTGCAGATGACAAGAGCACTCCAACACATACGTAACAAAGGAACTATCACAAGTTATAAAATTATTTATTTTATAAGAGGAACCCGTAGAACAAGAATGAAACGAATCATATCTCCTCTTAGTATCTCCTCTCATATTTCTACATGCCATACACCTTTTACATTTATAAAACCCCACAGTATCCAAAAAAGTTGCCTTTTTCTTCGGAATATCTGGGATATTTTTTGCTAACTTCATTCTCAATGTGGGTGGTTTTCTGTAAATGAATGAAGGTTTCTCAGGTATTAAATCATGGAGAACATCATCCCTCTTCAGAATCGACCAGTGTTTTCTTATAATATTTTCAATAACCTTATGTTGATTAGAGTAACCCGTGATAAAAGCCAGTTCACCTACTTTCTTCTTGTTCTTTCTATTTATTAATAATTCATCTCTATTAATCCTCCTCACTTGATCCATTGCACCTGTTAGAATATTTTCTTCATAGCCTTTTTCTCTAAACCTTTCCAACAACATATTTGCTTGCTCTTGAAATATCTTATTGTCATCACAGTTCCGCTTGAGTCTAATCAATTGGCTTTTAGGAATGGACCTCAACCAATTTCTATGGTGGCAACTGTGGATTGGGATGTAAGCATTCCTATCCACTTGTTTAAAATATGTTTTTGTGTGAAGATAGTCCCCCTGTCTATAGATGACTAAATCAAGAAAGTCTATAGATTCCATACCGATATGGTTAGTGAATGTGATGTTATAAGGATTACACTCCATTCCACGGATGTACTCCTCTAAACCATTCCTGGTTCCCTTCCAAATTATCACGATGTCATCTATAAACCTTCTAAAGAGTAGTAATTTCTCATTCATCTTTCCAAATATAGCTTTATCTTCCCACATACTCATAAAAAGGTTGGCTACTGATGGAGCATATTTCGCTCCCATCGCGACTCCAGTGCACTGCCTATAATAATTGTTGGAATGCCAAAAATAGTTATTTGACATTGCTAGGTCAAGACAATCTAGCAAAAAATCAATTTGATCACCTTTTAAACCCGATTTTTTCTCCAATGCCCATCTCACCGCTGTTAAAGCATCCTCATGTCTAATGTTGGTGTATAGTGCATTCACATCAACACTGGCCAAAACACAGTTCTCTTTAATCCTTATTTTTTTCAAAACTGAGATCAAATCTCCACTATCCTTAAGGTAAGATGGAAAACCTGATACCAGAGGTTGTAGGAATTCATCCACATATTCCCCTAGTCTCGAAAAAAGTGAGTCAATCCCATTGACAATGGGTCTTCCAGGGGGTTTTAATAAACTTTTATGTATCTTGGGTAGTTGGTATATAACAGGTGTAACAGGTGCTTTTGGTACCAAATATCTCGCTTCTTTTTTGTTTAAAAAACCTTCTCTTTCACCTCTTTTCACTAGTTTCATTAATTTGTTCTTGTAACTTTTTAGAGGGTTGCCCCTCAATTTCTCATATGTATTTTCGTCACCCACCAATCTATTCAGTTCTTCATAATAATCATTCCTATTCAACACCACCACCCCTCCTCCTTTGTCTGCTGATCTTATTACAATGTTATTATTTTTTTCTAATTGTTGAATTCCTCTAATTAAATCATGCTTCATCCTCTTATTTGGAACCGATAATACCTCCAAATCATATTCCACCATCTTTTTGAATGTATCTATACAACAATTATTTCCTACTTTTGGGTTGAACACAGACTTATTCCTCAAATTGGTGTGCTTATAAACCCCTTCATTCCCGTCATTGCTCATTCTCCCACCCTTATGAGGATCAATAGCATTAGATTTGGAGTTTTTACTCCAATATTTTTTTAAATTTAATTTTCTGATAAATCTATGAAGATCTATGTAAGTCTCCAATTTATTTAATTTTTTGTCGGGTGCATATTTCAGACCCAATGCTAAGACCCTCAATTCCTCCTCTTTTAACTTAAGTGATTACATTTTAAAAGAGGAGGAATTGAGGGTCTTAGCATTGGGTCTGAAATATGCACCCGACAAAAAATTAAATAAATTGGAGACTTACATAGATCTTCATAGATTTATCAGAAAATTAAATTTAAAAAAATATTGGAGTAAAAACTCCAAATCTAATGCTATTGATCCTCATAAGGTTGGGAGAATGAGCAATGACGGGAATGAAGGGGTTTATAAGCACACCAATTTGAGGAATAAGTCTGTGTTCAACCCAAAAGTAGGAAATAATTGTTGTATAGATACATTCAAAAAGATGGTGGAATATGATTTGGAGGTATTATCGGTTCCAAATAAGAGGATGAAGCATGATTTAATTAGAGGAATTCAACAATTAGAAAAAAATAATAACATTGTAATAAGATCAGCAGACAAAGGAGGAGGGGTGGTGGTGTTGAATAGGAATGATTATTATGAAGAACTGAATAGATTGGTGGGTGACGAAAATACATATGAGAAATTGAGGGGCAACCCTCTAAAAAGTTACAAGAACAAATTAATGAAACTAGTGAAAAGAGGTGAAAGAGAAGGTTTTTTAAACAAAAAAGAAGCGAGATATTTGGTACCAAAAGCACCTGTTACACCTGTTATATACCAACTACCCAAGATACATAAAAGTTTATTAAAACCCCCTGGAAGACCCATTGTCAATGGGATTGACTCACTTTTTTCGAGACTAGGGGAATATGTGGATGAATTCCTACAACCTCTGGTATCAGGTTTTCCATCTTACCTTAAGGATAGTGGAGATTTGATCTCAGTTTTGAAAAAAATAAGGATTAAAGAGAACTGTGTTTTGGCCAGTGTTGATGTGAATGCACTATACACCAACATTAGACATGAGGATGCTTTAACAGCGGTGAGATGGGCATTGGAGAAAAAAATCGGGTTTAAAAGGTGATCAAATTGATTTTTTGCTAGATTGTCTTGACCTAGCAATGTCAAATAACTATTTTTGGCATTCCAACAATTATTATAGGCAGTGCACTGGAGTCGCGATGGGAGCGAAATATGCTCCATCAGTAGCCAACCTTTTTATGAGTATGTGGGAAGATAAAGCTATATTTGGAAAGATGAATGAGAAATTACTACTCTTTAGAAGGTTTATAGATGACATCGTGATAATTTGGAAGGGAACCAGGAATGGTTTAGAGGAGTACATCCGTGGAATGGAGTGTAATCCTTATAACATCACATTCACTAACCATATCGGTATGGAATCTATAGACTTTCTTGATTTAGTCATCTATAGACAGGGGGACTATCTTCACACAAAAACATATTTTAAACAAGTGGATAGGAATGCTTACATCCCAATCCACAGTTGCCACCATAGAAATTGGTTGAGGTCCATTCCTAAAAGCCAATTGATTAGACTCAAGCGGAACTGTGATGACAATAAGATATTTCAAGAGCAAGCAAATATGTTGTTGGAAAGGTTTAGAGAAAAAGGCTATGAAGAAAATATTCTAACAGGTGCAATGGATCAAGTGAGGAGGATTAATAGAGATGAATTATTAATAAATAGAAAGAACAAGAAGAAAGTAGGTGAACTGGCTTTTATCACGGGTTACTCTAATCAACATAAGGTTATTGAAAATATTATAAGAAAACACTGGTCGATTCTGAAGAGGGATGATGTTCTCCATGATTTAATACCTGAGAAACCTTCATTCATTTACAGAAAACCACCCACATTGAGAATGAAGTTAGCAAAAAATATCCCAGATATTCCGAAGAAAAAGGCAACTTTTTTGGATACTGTGGGGTTTTATAAATGTAAAAGGTGTATGGCATGTAGAAATATGAGAGGAGATACTAAGAGGAGATATGATTCGTTTCATTCTTGTTCTACGGGTTCCTCTTATAAAATAAATAATTTTATAACTTGTGATAGTTCCTTTGTTACGTATGTGTTGGAGTGCTCTTGTCATCTGCAATACGTAGGTAGAACGTCTAGGAAATTGTCGGTGAGATTAGGTGAACACATTAGAAATATTAAAAAAGGATATAAACATCACAGTCTTTCCTATCATTTCAGAATGTGTCATAATAGGGATCCATCGTGTTTGAAATTCTGCGGGATTGATCGGATCGTTTCCCATTGGAGGGGGGGAGATATGGTCAAGAGTATCTCGCAGAATGAAACAAAATGGATCTTTCAATTAGGATCTTTGTACCCCAAAGGGTTGAATTCGGACATAGACATTAATTGTTTTTTGTCTAATTGGTAAGAGCATAGACTATTTCCATTAAAAATTCCTCAGGTGTCTTATTAATAGTTTTTTTACACATTGTAATGCTATTGCATTTTTTAAATTTTTTTATTATTTTTGTTATTGGTTTATTTTTATTTTTATTTTTAATTTTATTTATATTTTTATTTATTTATTTTTTTTTTATATATATTTTTTTATTTTATTTCACATATTATTTTGTTTTTTTATTTTTATTTCATTCATTTTTTATTTTTATTTTATTTTATTTTTCTTTTTCTTTTTCTTTTTAATTTTTTTATTTTTATTTTTATTTTTATTTTTATTTTTAATTTTTATTTTCATCTTATATTTTTTATTTTCTTTACATTCATATTTATTTTCATTTTATACTATTTAGTATTCATTGCTCATATATTAAAGAAAGTTGTTTGTAATAGTGAGGCATTGTTTAATACTTTGTTCGTGTTTTTCCCACTGGGGACATGTGGTAATATACATGTCGCTTCTGGGAGATAATTTAATAGTGTCAGGAATAACATGTAAAAAGATTTCTAATTGTATAGGCATTTACCTCATCTGTAAGGGACTCTCACGTCACGTTACAGGAGGAGTGGTTTGTTTGATCATCCCGGGGAAGAGTTTTGACCAATTGAAACGGAGGGGTGGGTCTCTGCTGGGTATATAAGGGAGCTTCAGACAGGAAATGAACGTCTTGAGAACGCCCGATGGGAGGGGCGAAACGCGTTGACGCATTTCCGGTTTGTACTCCGTACGTCTGACGTCACTTCCGGTGAGTGGAGCGCACGCTGAGCGGTGTGTTCCAGCGGCCATCTTTTGGGATCTGTATATGCGGTGTCTCTGTAGAGCTTCTGCTGAAACCTGGAGCTGTGATGTGAGATTCCGTGGGAGGTTGCCTTGCATCTACTGTTTATCTGGAAGAAGCTGATCCTAATAAATATGCCTTTTTAAATTGAATTGAATGTGAGTGACCTAAATCCTTGATTTCACCTATGAATGGTGTCTTACAATATTACACTATCTGAGATTTTTTTCTCCCTGGTCGGATGGTGGAGCCTATGGTGGAGAGGAGGATTCCTATAGAGTGGATACGAAAGAGGGTGTAGGATCCCATAAAATTCCTAAGAGGCGTTTTTTTCACCTTTATCTGGTGAGTGCATTTGATATTGGTTTTCACGGGTGGAAGGTGGAAGTTCCTCTATATTAGAAGAATTTGAAAATATTTTTTTCTTTTTCTTTTTTGCACTAATATTTTTTGAACTTTGGTTTATTTTGATGGACTTTACCACTGATCAATTTTTCACTTATGTTTGCACTTTGTAATATTGATTTCATGTAAAGGTCTATGTTTGCGCTGTTTTTTCCTTTTTTTCTATAGCCATTTTACTGCTACAGGGTGGCATTCCTGTGCAAAATCATATATATATATATATATATATGTGATCTTGCACTTCTGTCACATGGGGGCACGCGCTGCCAGAAGATCACTTCTTCTGTGAAATGTCCCAGCACAAAGCAATCTCAAAGTCCTGGCGAGTAGTTGCTTGCCGGCACCTGTAAATTATCGGTCAGGGAGGAAGAACAGAGCTGTGTCTATGTTTCCATAGATACAGTTCTGTTGTGACGGGGGAGTCATGAATCCTGTATCTGTGCACAGCTGAGAACACAATCCATCACTTCCCATAGTAAAAGCACCACCTAGTGAACACCAAGCACATAGCTAGACACACACTTAACCCTTTGATCACCCTTGATGTTAACCCCTTCCCAACCAGTGCCATTAGTACAGCGATTAGTATATTTTTTTTGCCCTAATCACTGTATTAATGTCACTGGTTCCCACAAACTGTCAGTATATGTCAGCCGCAATATCACAGTCCCACTATAAGTTGCTGATCGCTGCCATTAATAGTATTTAAAAATAAAAAATCCAGTATATGTAACATAGTTTTTCGATGCTATAACATTTGCGCAAACAAATATACAATTTTTTTTTACCAAAAATATGTAACAGAATTAATTTTGGCCTAAATTTATGAAGCAATTTGATTTGACATTTTTTTTATTGAATATATTTTATAAACAGAATAAATTTTTTTTTTGTTTTTCAAAATTGTTAGTTTTTTTTTGTTTATAGTGCAAAATGTAAAAACCGCAGAGGTGATCAAATAACACCAAAAGCTCTATTTGTGGTAAAAAGGACATACATTTCATTTGGGTACAGTGTTGCCTGACCATGGAATTGTCAGTTAAGGTAACGCAGCGTCGTATCGCAAAAAATGTCCTGATCAGGAAGGGGGGTAAATCCTCTGGAGGGCAAGTGGTTAAACACTGCAAGTGGTGAAATACATTTGATGGTGCAGTGGAGTGTGTTTTGAACACAGCCTGGTTTTTCTGTAGGATACACATTTTTGGAGAACAATAAGAGTGAGGCTGTTACTGTGGTGAATTATTCTATAGGAAGTGAACTATTATACTTTGGGATTGTGATTTTGAATTGATTGAGGGATTGCTGAGTGCCTCCTAAAATCTATATATAATTTTGCGGATTTATGGGTATACCACATATATGGAAAAGTATCCTGTTCTCTTTGTATTGCATCCTTTGTGAAATCCCTGGTGTTCCTGTCAGTCCCTCTGCTTACCAATTAAAAACTGGCCACACTAAGCAGGAGAACTCATCGTGGTCAGTTCTCTAGCTATGCTGGGAACTCAGTCTGTTTTCCTCCTATGATCAGATCTGTCCTGTCAGACACCCCCTGCACAGCCACTCGTTGGGAAGATCTGTGTTCTGCGGTTTCTCCTCTCCCAGCTCTAATGCAGCTGAGAACAGAGGGAATGTGATCACGTATAAAAAGGGGGGGGGGGTGCTTAGAATTTGAATATAATATATATATCTCTATCTATCTCAATACACAGTTTGCATTTCATTTCTATTTTAAAACAGAATTAGTTGTTTCACAAGGTGAGGGGTTGTATATGCCTTAAATTTGAGAGCATTGAATAGTTTCTTTAAAAAAGGATTAGCACTTTTAAACAATGGTCAACTGTACATAGGTATTCTGCAAAGGAGTTTTGTCACTTTGCAAGTAGTGTCAGGTCTATTACCTCTTCCCAGAGGAGGCATAAAAGCAGAGTACATTGAACTTTATGAGGAATATGTCTGCAGCGCATACGGTGTCAACAGTAGACACAAATCTATATGACTAGTCCTTTTGTCATAATTCTGGCACCTGACAGCTGTCCAACTCAATAACCATGCTCCCAACAGGCTGGAATAACCGGAAACAGACCTGCAATGAGCAAGAATCAAAGTGATATGAATGTGTGTAACGGTGTCTGTGTAAATGTAACCTAATATAATGTGGTTAGTACTGCAAACCCAGAAGGAAAAAGAAAAAGAAAAAAAAAAATTAGAAAAGTACACAAATCAAAAAAACTTAATTCAGCACTGTAAACTGGAAAGCAAGTTGAATAGTTTAGCAGAGTGAATGGACAAAGTATCAATGAAAAAACCAGGGAGAGAAATTGGCCCTGGAAATATTATGCATCCTGAATGCTATAAAAGTTAATATTTTTCATTTTGTTTAAATACATTCTGTTAAAACGGTACAAAGACCACTAGAAGAAGCTGCTGCAAAGTTTTTTCCCTGGCTGAATAGTGGCTTCTTTCTTTGCAAGCTACAGAAAGATATTCACAGAAGCAAAGAAAAACATTTTGTATTTCAGCTTGGAAAAATGTCCCTTATGGGGAAATGAACTTGTCCATTAAACCTAGACCAAGGTCACACAAGATACATCTTCAGAGCTTGTTTTATGGTCAGAGGTTTTTACAATCACTTTGATTTAAAGAAGGGGAAAAACAGCTGAGAAAGAATGTAATAAACATCACCATCAGACATAAGCAAAGGGTTTCTAAAGTGAGAACACTGATGTTATGAACTTCAATGTCCCTCATTGCTCTAACAACAAGTATAAATCAGTTTTATGCTCTGAGCATCCCCTAAGACAAGAAAAGGACTTCAGCTAAACGTATGCATGAAAGATTTTTCATTTGAATCCCTTAACAAAAATAGACCCCCTCCCACCAAGACAGCACTTCTTACTTCCATAGTAGAGAACCATCCCTCTAGCTTTTATGAATGGTGCACAAATAAATAGTTTAGGTTTAAAGCGACTCAAAGATTAATTTTTAGGGGGGGGAATAAACATGTTATACTTATTCTGTGTAGTGGTTTTGCACAGAACAGCCTGGATCCTCCTCTTCGTAGGTCCCCTGCAGGCTCCCCTGGCCTCTCCCTCCTGCCGGGTGCCCCCACAGCAAGCAGCTTGCTATGGGGGCACCCGCTGCTCTGTGTCCATTCACACATGGAGCCGCTGCTTTGCCCCGCCCCTTCTATCTCCTCATTGGCTAACTGGCTGTGATTGACAACAGCGGGGGCTTGGGGCACTGCTGCACACAGGTTTTTTACCTTCATGCTTAGAATGTATGAAGTTAAAAAACCTTGCACCTTTACAACCACTTTAATATAGTACAGCCTAATTAAGCCTCCTTAACATTTTTTCCCTTTATTTTCATCTGGTGATCTAGCCGTAACATTTCCTGTCTCAGAGTGTCTCCACTCCACTGGAGCAATGGAGCCATCCTTGGACAGCAGCATTGTTGATCTGGGAAGAGAGTAGTGTCAGATGCAATAGCAATTTCAGATGGGCTTGACTAAAAAATTAAAGCTGAACTCCAACACTTCCTAAGCAGTTACAAAATCATTTTACAACAGATAAATAAAAGATGACCATTGTAAGCACCCCTGTCAGCATTAAACTTGTTTGTCTCAACCTTCCAACTGCCACTTTGTCTGGACAGCTTGGTCTCAAAGGAAACTGAAAAATAAGATAAAAAAGCAAAAGTAATGCAGGCACAACATAATTAGTAAGATGCAATATAATACATTTTTGTTTTTTTCCCCAACAACATTTTATTGAAGATGGCAGAACTATACTTTTTCCTCCAGAACATGGCGGGATGGAGTGTTAGCAAGAATACAACAAAATTAGCGCAGATCAGGTGTCCCCTTGTCACAGGGGACAATCACATCTTATGGTGTAGAGCTGGCTCAGTTGTTTGCAGAGAAGTACTCTTTACTGGCCTTCATATTTGGCTTGATGGTGCTGCTTCCAAATCTCAGTCATGCAGGACAAACTTCTCCAAGCCTATCAGTAAACTGGAAGACATGAACCAGATGGAGGATCTCATCTACAGAGCATCCCATGGGAGAATCATTTATGGCAATTTGATTATAGTGATTATACGGATTTTCTCCCGTCAGGAGAAAGAACTTTTTACAATGCATGAGGCCAAAATGTTGGGTTAACATTCTTTAAAGGCAAAGCCAAGGATATGCATATTTGGGGGGCATGATTTATTACAAGGTAAAGTATGCTGCCCTAGTTTTCTCCTCCACTTGTTAAATTACCTGTATCCTCTTCAATTACTCCTCTACTGCCAGATTTCCAACAGAACGTATTTTTCAGCTCTAGATACCCTTATTAGAGGTATATAAAAGACTGATAGCATAATGAGAAATGATTATACATAACAGAACCCTCTATTTAGCACATCTACAAGTGTCTCAAAGTAGACTTCACTACTACAAGGCAAAGGCCTTTACACAAGGAGCAGTGGGATATGAAAATGTAATTTTATTAGGAAACTTGCTGAATAACTGGGTGCTCAATTAATGAGTTGTTAAGCATACCATTCCTTTACCACTACCTGGTTAAGAGGAGCAACATCTAACTCAACCCTGCCAGAGACAGCTGTGAGCAATTAATGCAGGAAGCAGAGTCTCACTGTCCATAATAAGGACCTGCTCTGGATGTGACTGGCAGACATCAGGCCATTAAACCAGACTTTCTTGGATGTAAAGCAGTGCAGATTTATAGCACAGATCGTACAGGTTGCAAAATACTAATTAATTCCAGGCGGTAATTTTATGCATTTCTCAGCACAGAAAACTGACTGATTAGAACAGCAGAATTCTAATATGTATACATTTAATCCTACAGATTGAGTTATGCTATGTATTTAAACACCATATGGTCTACTTGTGAGGGACTAAACATTAAAGAAATGTTCATCCAAAAAAACATATCCATACCAAGCATTAAGTACAGAGACATGCAGTTCTGGAATCTACTGCTAGCTAATCCAGCTGATAAACCCCCAGCAACCCATGAGACCGATAGAATGAATTGGACCCAGATGGAGGTTTGAAACAAGGCTGAAAACAAACACATTTCAGGTGTTTTGGTGTAAAATATTACTTGTCCTTTGAAGTGATAGCTTGTTATGTTATCTGAGATTTGTGGAAGGAGCTAACTACATACATACAGTATCCTCCATAATAGAAAGAGTTTGTTACCAAATATACAATGGTTGTGACCATTCCAATACTGAAACCTGTAAAATCCATTAGTTTTGTATAGGTTAGAGGATCTCACGAGAGAAGTTAGGATATCTATGAGACACACTGGTATGTATAGTATGGGATGTATACTTTTTAGCATAACCTCTTCCATTAAATAAAAGTTTTTTTTCTTGACATTTATAAATGTGATTTAGTAACAAAAGAAAACATCAGACCATATACCGGCATCACATTTGCACACAACACACTCAGACTTGGAATATACATTGTGATATGAGGAATCTAACTCCATGGTAATTTTGTTTTCCCAGGGAGTCCACGGTAGTCAGAAATGTGTTTCAGGACTAGATGGCCCACTTTTATTGAAACTGAAAACAGCTGCCTATTCAGGGGTTTTCACAATTAAAAACAAGAAAATAAATAATACCAAACCACCTGGATTCTACTCTTTAGTTGCAAGTTATTGCTGCATGTGCCCCTCTCTCAACATTAGGGCTCTCCAGGGGCGGACTGACAACTCATGGGGCCCCCAGGCAATAGGAAATCATGGGGCCCTTGTCCTCGCCCACACTCAAACCACACCGAAAAAAGCCTATGAAAGGTACCAGGGGCATCTCATGGGGCCCTCTACTGACCCTGGGCCCTCGCGCAGTGCCCGAGTGCCTAAATGGTCAGTCTGCCCCTGGGGTTCTCTCAGTCCTCAAGAATCACTCAGTAGTTTTGACTCTCGCAGTCCTCTAGACCAGACTTTCAACCGGGGTACCTTGAGGTTACTTCAGGGGTGCCTTGGCAAAATGTCCAAGAATCGTCCAAAACGTGTATACAAACCAGCGGGTGGAACAAGCCTGCCTTTTAGTTACACAAAGCCACAGGTTTTCATTGTGCACCATTATGAACTTCCAACCACCGGCATCCTGACAATCAATGACATCAGTTGCTATGGAGGATGTTGGTTGCCTGCACAGCATCCTTGTTTGACCCTCCCCTGCCCCTCTCCATCAGTCCTGGGTCACATTAGCTCAGTGATGGAGAAAAACTGAGGGAAAAGAGAAACACTGGAATACTAGTCAGTACCAGTGTGCAAAAGTGTAGTTGCTTTGGAAGAATAAATCACCTCTAATGTTGGGTGTCCTACATGTGTGGATGTTTCTGCATTATACAAAACTATTAGAATAGGTTTTTACATTTTAGATTGTGGTGTATCTGGACTATCCATATCTTTAGCGGGTGCCTTGAAATTGTCCATAATTGTAAAGGGTGCCTTGACTGAAAAAAGGTTGAGAAACACTGTTCTAGACAAGGAACCTCCTGATCCCAGTGTGAAGTACTGTCAGCTAATTGGAGCACACCTTTCACCAGACAGGGGCTCTGAACTATGCCCAAGCCTATGCTTATAAAGTCTGAGCGCACCTGCATACAAAGCTTTCTGGTCCCCTGAAAGACTTGGACACTGGATTGAAAACGTCTTCCCTCCCAAAGCTCTTAGAAGCCCCAAACTCCAGGAATACAATACTTGAATTACAAAACCCAGAGAAAAGTTTAAAAACCATTTTCTCCACTCAAACGCGATGTTCTGGAGCCCTACATGAACCCTGTCATTTCCACCTACTTTTACACAATGGCAGGGCCTTGCACTGGTGATAGTTTGTACTGTTTCCAGTGTAGGTTTGGTAGTCTGATCTACTTATACATGTAAGCTCAATAAACATAACCAGACAGAGAATTAATATCCCTACTTTTTGGTATAGCTTCCCACACTAAAAAAGACATTTGAAAACATTAGAAAGTTGCTAATGCAAACTTGGTATGTGTGAAAGTGGAAAGTCCAGTTTATCAGCATGAAAAGTATAGATGTTTCTCTGATGAGAATCAATGGAATTGTATTCTTGGTACAGAATTACTAAGCCCTCCACATCTACAGAGAGCAAAACAGAGATGGCCTATCCGATGCAGGCATTCAAGGTTATAATACATGTAAGGATTCATTTAAAGCAAAATGTTCTTGTTACTAAAAGATGGTTGGTTTTGTTCACTTAGTGAATGATTAAAGGTGCTAGTCGATTGATTTTTGTAACCAGTAATATGGGCATGTAATGTCTTGTTAATTGAAGAATGATTAAAAAGGTATAAATTAAATAATTTAAATATTAACATGTTCTCCATGCCATTCTACCTACACCTAAACCTCACAATAGAGCATCCTGAAAAACCACCAATTCTGATAGATTTGGGTTAACCCAGAGCAGGGTTGAAATCTACTCTGGTTGCATGGCAGTAAGGACTATGGCACTATGTCAAACTAGAGAAACTACATCAGTACAACAGAAGGTAATGCTCTGCCATGATACATGAACATAAGATTTGTTAATTTCTCATAGAAAGCCACCGAAGAGGAACAAGATCCATTGCCATATTTTAGTGCATTGCACCTTGATGCATGCTGGTAAATAGGGAAGCTAAGAAGCACGGGCTTGCAAAATTAAACTCCTTTCTCATAGAACCCTGTAATGAATTCTTAGCTAGGGACAGGACCACATCTCCCTGAATCAAACTTGCAGCTTTTATTTTGGATGTAATTTTCATTTACATCCATCTGTTTTTGTAGTGCAGTCTGAAGAGTAGACAGTAGGAATAAAGCAATGGAGCAGATTTAAGTACAAAGAGCCAATGACAAAAGTACAAAGAGAAAAACACTCTTCACGAATGGATGCCAAGTGCTAATTTCCCCTTTGGGCAATGTGCTTGCCTGTACAAATCTCTGTAAAGGACATTAGAAAGAGATAGTGCAGGGAATACACCATAAATCAGAGTCATCAGCTCAGAGAATGGTGTTAATGTGATGTGGGCTCTTGGCTTAGATTTTAGACTAAGTCTCCTTTTATAAATCTTTTCCTTGTAAGATAGACAGGCTTATTTTTACTGAGCGCCTTTGCATGTACAAATTTAAATTGACTGGCTTATAAAACAGGGTTTTTTTTTTCTATGACATTCTGAAAACCAAGAAAAGTGCACATTGACATCTCCTAATAGGAAATTTCTCTTTTCTCCTGGAAAATGTTTGTGAAAATAGTGTTTGAAACCACGCAATGCCTATTCTGAGAGATTGTGACTGCTTATGATTTATGGATGATGAAAAGTGGTTGACAATAGCTTCTCAAATTATTATAATTTTGTATTTCTTATTTATTTTTACAGAATAGTGGTTTTAGACTATTTTCCTCTTTTTATATAGGTCCTTCTTAGAGGTTTATTTAAATAAACCACATTTTCAGGCAAGAACATAGAAGTCTTGTATTTTTAGTGTTTAGTAAAGTATCGAGAATCCACATTGGACAATGCTTTCATTTAATAAATAGACACTTCAAACTGTTTCATGTAGTGGCTTTGAATAGTTTTAGCTTATGATTTGTGTTTCATTTCTCCTAAACAAAATTAAAAGCCCGGCTGTGTCCCTAGTCTGATTTACACTAGGTGATAAAATGAAGAGCACATAGTCTGTGCCCACTAAGAGACCAATATCCTTGTCATAAGACACACTATATCATGGAGCAGGAACAGATTTATACTTAAGCTTATCAAAGAACACAAGTAACAGATGGGGACAAACAAGATATTTACAACTGCTGCCAGGAACAAGAAGAATAAATAAAGACAAAAAAGAAAAGAACAAATACATATTTCATAGGGTTCCAAAGACAGAATGTAAAACTAAAACATAAAAAAATGCAATTTCATGGCGTACAAATTTTGGCTGAAACTTGCCATCTTCTGTCAGCTCCTGGTGCATCACATTTTTCACTGCATAAAGAACATTTGAAATATTTTAACACTTTAAATCATATGTATTTAAACATCCACAAACGGTGTTCTTCATTAGATTTTATGAATCTGCCTATCCACTTTACTAGTTGATACTGGTAAGAGTGGTGGTCTGTGTGTTAATATTTAGTAGTTACATTCAACTGGACTTTGATAAGTGGGAAACGTCAACATTACAGAACAAATAGATTCTTTAGTTCTAAGAAGTGTCTAGAACATACCCCAACATTACATTTAATATACATTATTAGTAATAAGAGAACACAAAGCACAGAACATTTACTACTTCTATTTATGGGTCTGTTTATAAATTTGTTTACACAAGATTCACGCAAATTTCACCCAAGATTTACACATAGGAATTGGAAAATATGTGAATCCTGAGTGAAACTTGTATGAAAACATTTATAAAAAGTCTCTTCACTGTTGCGAAAGGAAATTTGTTCTGAGTGAAAAGGCTAAGTGCTTTGCTATGATCTGATCCAATTGCATATTACATATAGGTGCCTGCTGTACCATGTACATCTGTTAAAAGGTATCTTGTTCTTTGTATTGCTTCCGTAGCTTTTTCAGAAGGATGTTAACAATGACAGCCTACACATTGCAGATTTTCTAAAAAAAAAAAAAAAACAATTAAAGCTGAACCCCAGCCATACCTTTAGTCTTGCATAGTTGTGCAGGATCTACTAAAAATGGATTTACTAAAAATGCTTAATCAGATTTCCCTGTCCAATATGAGCCTCTCAAAGAGTGTATTAGAAGCTGCAGCTAGTCAGATAAAGGCAGCCTCAATTTTTAGCTGGAGAACATCCAACATTCATCTAGTTCTTTCCACCTCAACCGTACTGTCCTTGGCTCGTCCCTAAATTATTTGGATTTTAGTTTTTAATCAGGGAGGTTCAGCATTACACGTGGGCATTGCCTAGGGTGGTCTGCATGAAAATCTACTCCTCCAGACTCATACCCACCAATTAATGCATATTGATCCTTGCATAACACCTCCCAACTAAGGCAGGGTGTGGTGACATTTTCAGGAAGCTATCCATGGTGTTCTGTTTGAAGCACCACTTTATGCATTGACATACCTCCTCTAGACCACCGTCCATCTGGCCAGTATGGTCACCTACTGAATAAGAACTACTAACAGACAACATTCAATTAGACACGATTGTTTAATCCATTGTATTTTTCTTGTTAAAATGCAGTACATGGCTGTTGAACGGTTAAATCAAGAGTAAATGGACAATGATCTTCTACGCCTATACCCACTATGAAAGCTGTAAATTAAGGATCTAGATAAGAACTAAGCCAACTAATCCAAACATGCGGGTAAACTGGATTGTACCACTAAGGAAGACAGTAATAGAAATAAATAATTAATTCAATGTAATGTGATATAAAGCACCACGCTCAAATCTGCAGGGATTGTCAATGTCAAGTGAATGACATCCCAAATGCAGGTCTGAGGCTTTGACACACATATATGTATTTTGTGTTTGATGCTTTCTCCAGTGCTTTTTGCAGTTTGTTTTGCGTTTTTTTTTCCCCACACGGTTTTGATGCGTTTTTACCGTGTTTTGTTAAACTTTCTTGTTAAAGTAGATTTTTTTTTTTGTTGCTGGGCAGAATAAAAATGTAAAACATAAAACGCGGCAAAAATGCACTACCATGCATTTTAGTAATTTCTTTATTGAACTCTATTGTAGCAAAAAGCGGCTTTTTGCTTTTAAATAAGTCTCTTTCCAAAAATGCAGCCGCTTAAAAAAGCATAGATGTGAACATGTACCATAGGAAACCATGTTAAATGGACTGTAGTGTGTCTCTATAAAAAGTACTAAAAAAGCATTGGTGTAAACAGAGTCTTTAACAGTACACTTCCCAAACACAAGATTGCATGGCACAGAAGTACCATGTGATGCGGTTGCAGTGAGTTTCATAATACATGCTGGACACTGAAGATGTTTGCTATCTCAAAAGTATAGATAGCTCCAGCCTTCATAAAAGTCCCAACAAAACATTGTAACAAACATGTTGTGCTGCCACCTACTGGTGACTCAAGCAAGGTAATTCCACTTTCACAGAAAAAAAAAAAATTTTCAAAAAAGCATTGCTACATAAGCTAGGTTTATTTAATGCTATTAAAAATGACGTTTCCTTTTTGATCTGCAACTTCTGTATTTTTTTCTGTAAAATTCAATGCAATATTGTGTGATTGGTTTCCAGAACTTTGCACTAAGTCAAATTTTGGCTGCCCACTGCAAAAGGAATTTCAGTTTTTGTGAAATATTCCCCAAAAGGTTAAAATATGTCTAAAGGGATGCAGTCACTGCATGTTTTATCATTAGACCATTGAGAGTGTACTAGCTAATTGTAATGTACCAAACACTGCTATTCACAAAAGGATATGAGGAAACACAGCACAAACCTTAAAGTATAAAGTTTCAGGAGGGAGGAGGCATGTCAGTGGGAGGTAGAAAAAACGCAGTACAGTGATCTTGCCAGTGAAGAGCTGTGAAAAGTGGTAGGTCAGCACCTGTCTGACCACAGGAGTACAGGCTGGCTGTGCTCTCAAGTAGAACGTGGAGAAAAAAAACTGATCACGCTGGGATGGATGTGCCTCAGGCCTAGCATGGTCAGTTTGAAAAACAAAAGCAGGAGGGCTGGCAGGATCACCAGGTATCTCACACAAAGGAAATAAAACAGGAACAGTAATAGTGAGTGGGTGGTCCCGAGTCCATACATGTACATGCAAAAACAGACATATCAATAATAAGAAATTATAGTGTAACACAATTTAATGTGTGAGGTCTACAATTGTTTACTTGTAAAGAGCTAAAACATAAAAGCATCTAGCTATAAAGTAAATATGTACAGTCAATGGACCATGCTACTTTAAATTAGAAATCACCACAAAAATAAAGTATAAATATATCATATAAATATAATATACAAAATATAATAAAGCATATAAGAAGCAACAATAGTCTCCATTAAAGAAAAGATGAGTCTTTTTTTCTAGTAGCAGACAAGGACGAAGATGTGATGGCAGATGACAGAATTTTCAATGCTGCATGATTCCTTCATAAGGGCAGTGAGCAGAGGTGACCTCAGAGAAGGGACTGTCATCCAATGAACATAAAAGTGGTCCCTGAAGAAATCAGAACACTATGGAGCCAAGAGAATACATAGCACTGTGACCTCAAGACTGACACTTTTACATTGTGCTGATGAAACTAATAGAAATACCTCTAGAGGGGACTAGAACATAAAGGCTTTCACACCATTACTGTACATTTCACTCACAAGATTTTCAACTTTAATCATCACAAAAGATACTATAGCTAGATGACCAGATATTAATGAAAAGTGTTCAGAAATTAAAGCAGTCTGCAAACTACATTTGTGAATGCTTGCACATTAATAATCTGTATGTATAGTCAAACTTTTATTTTTGTTTCAGTTTTTAGATAGGGAAAAGGAAAAAAACAAAAGAACAAAAGCTTTTATTTTTGCTGTCTGTGTTCCCAATTGGAGATTTCCATTTATGTATTGTCCCAACAGGAAGAGAGGACAAATCTCCATAAAGTGAAAATCCCCCCTTAGTTTATCTATTACAGTTACTTATATTGCGCCGTCAATTTACGCAACGCTTTTCGTGTGTGTGTGTGTGTGTGTGTGTGTGTGTGTATACAATATATATATATATATATATATATATTTACATATATATATATAATTACATATATATATATATAATTACATATATATATATAATTACATATACATATATATATATATATATATATATATATATATATATAATTACATTATCAGTTCCTAACCTTCAAAGTGTACAATCGAAGGCCCCTAACTCACATTCATACATGCTCACATACTAGGGCCAATTTTGATAGGAAACAATGAACCTACCAGTGTGTCTTTTGTAGTGTGGGAAGAAGCCGGAGTACCCAGAGGAAACCCACACAGGCACAGGGAGAACATGCAAACTTCAGGTAGGTGGTGCCGTGGTTGGGATTCAAACCAACGACCCAAGTACTGTATTGTTATCACGCCGATATGGTCCAAGGTCACGTGATCTCTCTCCCCTGTCAGCAAGCAGTGCTGCAGGGAAGTGGAGGGAGCAACTACAATGGATGGGCCATAGTAAGCCTATGGGTGACATCACTGCACCCAGGAATTACCAGCCCTTGTTGAGTGATCTTTACTCACCTCTGCAGCTGCTGCTGGCTGACACCGGGAAGATCACATGATCGGACCAGAGTGGCCTGAAAATAGGCAAGTATACAGATCTTTTCTCACATGTTCGTGAGAATACATGTTAGGAGGGGGTGGAACATTTTAGGAGTAGTTAGGTTTTGCCAGGAATTCTACTTAAACCCAACACACGTTAAAGTGGTTGTAAACCTCAGACATGAAATATGAACAAAGCATCTCTCTATAGTGTGTACTTGTCTCAATCTAGAGTACCAAGTGTCATTTCTGTTCCTCTGCTGTCTGCATGGGTCATTTCTGGCAAGTTTTCCTAACATCAAAAGAAAAATGGTGACAGGAAGGGGGACTCCAGCAGATTGACAGCCTCTGATCTGCTCCTGTGTGCTGTGTAGAAGGGGCTTTGTTTCTTTCTTCCAATCAACTCTCTGAGCTCTCCTCACTGAGCTCTGTAGAGTGTGATTTCAGGTCTCCGTCTGCTCTTTTTCTGAACTCTCAGATAAGCTTGATATATTCTGCAATTTGAATGGGTGTAGAAAAACTGCAGATAAACAGGTACAACTTACTGTTTATGTAGGAGGATTTGTTTCATCTATGCACCTGAAACCAGTCACTTCACTGATTATATGGAAGGGTTTACGACTACTTTAAAAAAAAAAAAAAAAAAAGTACCAAACATATACAGTGAGGAACAGAAGTATTTGAACACCCTGCGATTTTGCAAGTTCTCCTACTTAGAAATCATGGAGGGGTCTGAAATTCACATTGTAGGTGCAATTCCACTCAGAGACAGAATTTAAAAAAAAATTCAGGAAATCACATTGTAGGATTTTTAAAGAATTTATTTGTCTTGCACTGCTGAACATAAGTATTTGAACACCTGAGAAAATCAGTGTTAATATTTGGTACAGAAGCCTTTGTTTGCAATTACAGAGGTCAAACCTTTCCTGTAGTTCTTGACCAGGTTTGCACACACTGCAACAGGGATTTTGGCCCACTCCTCCACACAGATCTCCTCTAGATCTGTCAGGTTTCGGGGCAGTCGCTGAGCAACATGGAGTTTCAGCTCCCTCCAAAGATGTTCTATTGGATTTAGGTCTGGAGACTGGCTAGGCCACTCCAGAACCTTGATATGCTTCTTACAGAGCCACTCCTTGGTTATCCTGGCTGTGTGCTTCGGGTCGTTATGTTGGAAGACCCAGCCACGACCCATCTTCAACGCTCTGACTGAGGGAAGGAGGTTGTTGCTCAAAATCTCACAATAAAAATGGCCCCATTCATCCTCTCCTTAATACAGTGCAGTCGTCCTGTCCCCTTCACAGAAAAGCACCCCCAAAGCATGATGTTACCACCCCCATGCTTCACAGAAGGGATGGTGTTCTTGGGAATCAACTCTTCCTTTTTCCTCCAAACACGATGAGTGAAGTTTAGTTCAAAAAGTTCTACTTTGGTCTCATCTGACCACATGACTTTCTCCCATGCCTCCTCTGGATCATCCAGATGGTCATTGGCAAACTTCAGACGGGCCTGGACATGTGATGACTTGAGCAGGGGAACCTTCCATGCAATGCATGATTTGAAACCATGACGGCGTAGTGTTCTACCGACAGTGACCTTTGAAGCTGTGGTCCCAGCTCTCTTCATGTCATTGACCAGCTCCACCCTTGTAGTTCTGGGCTGATTCCTCACCTTTCTTATCATCAGTGATACCCCACGAGGTGAGATCTTGCATGGAGCCCCAGTCCAAAGGAGACTGACAGTCATCTTTAGCCTCTTCCATTTTCTAACAATTGCTCCAACAGTTGATCTATTTTCACCAAACTGCTTGGCAATTGCCCCGTAGCCCTTTCCAGCCTTGTGGAGGTCCACAATTTTGTCCCTGGTGTCTTTTGACAGCTCTTTGGTCTTGCCCATGGTAGTAGTTGGCGTCTGACTGACTGTGGGGTGGACAGGTGTCTTTAAAGAGCTCAGACAGGTGCTAAGTTAGATTAATGAGTGGAGTAGAGGTGGACTTTTTAAAGGCACAGTAACAGGTCTTTGAGAGCCAGAAATCTTGCTGTTTCTTAGGTGTTCAAATACTTATGTTTAGCAGTGCAAGACAAATAAATTCTTTAAAAATCATACAATGTGATTTCCTGATTTTTTTTTTTTTAAATTCTGTCTCTCAGAGTGGGAATGCACCTACAATGTGAATTTAAGACCCCTCCATGATTTCTAAGTGGGAGAACTTGCAAAATCGCAGGGTGTTCAAATACTTCTGTTCCTCACTGTATGCATAATGAAAAGGACTAGTATGTCAATATGACGGCAGACAGAATTGTTCAGCCTGCTGAGATGGCTCACTGTGGAGCTTTCGTTCCTGGCTGCAGTTGAAGGTGATCCCTGAGCATCTTCTTGCCTTGCAATACAATAAAGTTTGAAAGGTGATGTCAGGACAAAAAGGTAGTATAAGCACTTTAAGGACTTGATTCTCTGACCACAATTAACCTGTTCTTATGCCAAGAGCAAAAAATAGTGCGGCAAAAATAGAACAGTGAGAAAGTATTATGAAGTAACACTTTCCAAACAAATGCATGTTAACAGTTTCTATGGGAATATTTGCTTTTCACACTCATCACTGTACTACTCAAAGTGCTTGACCTTGTTTCTTAAGTAATAAGGGTTAAAATGGAGGCATTTCAAGGTCTTATGTACAGCCTGAGACAAAGATCCAAGGAGGATGTACAGGAATAAAGAACAGATTTGAAGACCAAAACGAGCCCAAACTAATATTTTTTTAAAGGTTTACCAAAATAATATTAAAAAAGTCTTCAGAGGACGAATGGCTTCTCTACATTTTGATGAAATGCCCCTGTCATGTAAGGCAACCTAACAACTTTAATTTACCCAAAAAGTACATTTTTAGGTTTCTGATACATGCTACCAAGTTGAATCAACCACCAGTTGTTGGGCCTATACACTATTTTCTACATACAGTATTCCCATTTCACTTCCTTCCTCTGTCTGCCCTTTCCTAGGTCTGTTCCTCTTTTCAGATTCATGAAGAGGGGTGCTTGAAAACAAACCTTTTTTAAATTGCTCTGGGCTGTTACTCAATAAGTGGATGGTAATTTTCCCTAAGTGTAGTTTGGTTCTATGTTAATATATAATGATGTTGATCTAACACGTATGTATTTTCCAGCTCAGACACCCCTGATCCCTTGAGGAAGATTGCAAAGCTGTATATCGAAACGCGTTGGGGTTTTCAAAGAGGCAAAAATATTATATATGAAATTATTTTGTAAAACTGTCATATTTCTTGCTGAACAGGGTGTCTCTGCATTAATGGTTTTTTTTAATGTACCAGAGCTCATATTTTAAGTATTTTCTATGATAGGTATACAATAAAGATGTTATTTCTTTTAACACTATTTTGCGATTTTTTTTTTCTTATGCTGCAGTAAAAAGTCTAAGGAAATTTTTTCTTGTGTAGTCATAAAAGGTTGTGGCAAGCACCCAACTGCAGAGTCAACCAGAGTTACCAAGAGATATGAAGGCGGCAGAAAGTGACGAAACTGAAATATCACCATTGGATTAATTTAGGATTTTCACCAAAAAAAAAAAGGAAGAAGTACAGCACTGTACTGAAAACTGCAGATCCTCAATGACAACATATTTTAGACATTTATAGCTGTACTTGCAAAAGTTAACACTACCTATTTATTTTGAGCATCATTACAGTCTTAGTTTGATTTTGCTGTTAATTATGTTAATTTCTCATTTCTTCTTTTCAAGACATCCAACAACTAAAGCCAAGTCATATATCCTAAAATAAGGAAGAGTATCTTATGACTCAAATATTAACGTTTACGGATGAACTATTTTAACAGCACTGGAAACAGTCTTTTGAAGGTAACGGGTACAGATTTGCTAGTACAAGCATTAATGTGTTACTAAAAAGGCAAAAGTTTTTTTTGGATTCAGTAAGGAAAGGTTATAAGCCCCATCAGCTGTTTAAGTTTTTTGTTTAGTTTTTTTTTACACAAGATTTCCCCTCACTTCCTGTCCCGTAGCCAGAAAACAGAAGGCAACTTTCACACTGGTGTGCTTTTACCGCAGTTTTTCAGGGTGACAAAAGCACATGAAAACCATTCCCTATTCAATTCTAAGTAACTGTACAATGCAGGAGCAATTTTTTGGTGCAGTTTTCAAAAGCGCACCAAAACGGCACCTTCCATTGTAAGACAATATAAAAACGCATCCAAAGCACATCAGGGTGAAAAGGCTCTAAAGCTGCACAAAAATACACCAGTGTGAAAGGGCTTGAAGTCAGAGGAATTCCCTCCATAGTATGGGAATCCCAAGGTTTCACCAGAACTGATGTCCCCATTGGAAAATTTCCCCTCTATAGTGTTTTGATGTCAACTCAATATTTGTGATTTTTTTTAATTTCGATAATAGCAACCAGTACAAATAGAGAAGGTGAATCACCCTAATGGGAGCACAGACAGCAATAAAGACTGACGGGTGTCATAACCCCTCTCCACTCTATCAAAAAACATAAAAAAAAAAAAAAGTTTTGCCTTTACTTACACTTTAAAGACTCTATGAAACAAAGTACTTACATAAATATTTTGAAATGTCTTTCTTTATAAAAGAGTTTTCAAAATCATTGGTATTGTGAAAAAACACACACTGTAGTCATTCAGTAGGCTTCAGGAAAAACAAAGGAGAGGGCATATGCACTCATTTAAGAGGATTGAACCTTACATTGCATTATTGATCACTAATATTACCCCCCCCCTCCGAATCCAGCATAGACAGTTGTTACTTGCTGCTAATTCAGCTCAACAACTGCTTTCAGAGAGCAAGGTCAGCCTGATTTTTTCTCCAAGAGCTCTCAAACTACAATAGGAGCCCAAGCACAGCAAAAGGAAAACACAATTTGCAGAGCACCAGATTTATTGATTTTGAGGAGAGTGGTACTTGCAAAATGTAAGATGTGTGTGATAAAGCCTCTAGGGAGAAACACTATGTCAGTCACTTAGACAACAGATTTTCACCATATCTTAAGGTTGTGATTAATGATAATGCATAGAAAATAGGAGTGTAAAAATAAAAATCAGCTAGGAAAGTGAATAACAAAACCACAGAACAGAACGTCCTTGATACATAGATTGAACATAATTGAGTATAATTCAATAACCGTACAGATACTTGCCCTTCTTCAAATGGTCTGATTTACAAAAACTGGAGAGTCCAAAATCTGGTGCAGCTGTGCATGGTAGCCAATCAGCTTTTAACTTCAGCTTGTTCAATTAAGCCTTGACAAAAAAAAAAAACCTGGAAGCTGATCGGTTTCTATGCAGAGCTCCACCAGATTTTGCACTAGCCAGTTTTAGTCAATCAACTCCATGGTAAAATCAAAATAGTGAAAAGTAGACAAAAGAGTCAGACATAAAAAACAAAAGGCTAATGAACTTAAAACACACACACACAGGTAGGTCCTTATACCTTTGGACACAGGCACAATTTTAGTTTTTTCAGGTATTTACCAAAACTTATTCAAGCGATAGTTATATAATGGATATGGGCTGAAAGTGCACACTCTCAGGTTTAATTTGAGAGTATGTACATCCAAATTGGAGGAAGGGATTAGGAATTGCAGCTCTTAAGAGTAGGCGTCCCCCCCTTTTTAAAAGGGACCAATAATAATTGGACAATTGAATATAATCATAAGTAAAATGCTCATTTGTAATATTTTGTTGAGAAAATTTTTTACTGGCAATGACTGCCTGAAGTCTGGAATTCATGGACATTACTAAAGACTGGGTTTCCTCCTTTCTGGTGCTGTACCAGGCTCTAACTGCAGCTGTCTTCAGTTGTTTTTTGTTTGTTGGTCTTTCTGTCTTTAGTTTTGCCTTCAGCAAGTGAAATGCATGCTCAATTGGGTTAAGATCAGGTGATTGACTCGGCCATTACAGAATATTCCACTTTTCCTTCAAAAACTCCTGGGTTGCTTTTGTAGTATGTTTTGGATCATTGTCCATCTGTACTGTGAAGCGCCATCCAATCAACTTTGCTGCATTTGGCTGAATCTGGGCTAACGGTATATATCTCTAAAAACACTGCAGAATTTATCCGACTGCTTCTGTCAGATCATCAATAAACACAAATCGGATAGGCTCTGAGGGGCGGAGCCTGAGCACGGCAGCGCAGGAGAGCACGCTGTGAGTGCTCTTCGGCAACCTCCATAGAACCAACCCGAGAACCCACATGCAACAGTGTGTGGAGCCCTACGTGGGCTAGCTGAGCCTTGGACATGAGATGCTGGAGCTGGGAGAGGGGCAGGAGAGGAAGCGGGCCCCAATCCTCAGGAGACGATCCCTCGGCGATCGAAGAGATGGTGGTGGGGTTGCCGAGGTGACGGAGTGATGCGGCGTGACCACGTGGTCAGCCGCAAAGGAGCATTGGGAAGGGGAGAAGCCTGCCAGATCTCAGAGAGGAGAGGGAGATGCCGTTCTAATCCCTAACCCGCCAGGCAGCAGTCGGACATCCGTCGGCAGACGGCAGGGGACTGCAGGGACCCTGAAGGAATCCCCTTGGGACACATTCCGGGAGAGAGGGGCGGAAAGCCATGGTCTGGGGCCAGCTCACAGGAGAATTTCATGAAGGAGGGTGAGTGAAGACGGCCCAGGTCGATAGCAAACTGTGAATGTATGGTGTCTTGGACTGTGGGATGTGTATTTAAAAATTCTGTAAAGGAGAGCAGGGGGATGAGCAGGGGGATTCCCAGGGGGATTTAAGACTTTGGAAAAAGATCAGAGGTTACTGGCTCTGGAAGAAAAAAGAAAAGGAAGGGTTAACTGCTAACTGATAAAGAACAGACCAATGCTGGCACCCTAATATTTATCCTAAAGTCCATCTCTAGGTTGATTAAAAAGAAACAGCTACACAGAAGAGATGAAAAATAAGGGCGCTAAAGGAAGCGGACTTAAAGGGTCCCAGACGGGTACGATTAAAAAATATACGTCCCAGGGGAATGCGACTCCAGAAAGGTCCCAAGGTGGAAGTGAAAAAGGGGAAATGGAAAGTAGCCTGGAAAACAGCCCTAGATTATCGTTGAGCCTGAATAGTAGTAGCCAACAAATGTCAGAAAACAGAGAGGAAGGGCCTGGAAAATGATTTACAAGTACCAAATAAAAGAGAAATGGCAGAAATGTTCAAAAACTTGGAAAAAGCCTTAAAGCAAGAAATGACAACCATACGACAGGACTTGGGGCATTTGTTACTGAGAGTGGAAGAAACGGAGGGAAAAGTTAAAAATCATACCCAAAATATCTCAGATTTAGAAAAAAGGACTGCTACTATTGGGAACACTCAGAAAAATTTGCTGTATAAGTTGGAAGTACAAGAAAACAGGGATAGGAGAAGCAACCTTAGGATACAAGGAATCTCAGAAATCTTTAAAGGAGGAGAATTGAGAGAAATAGTTTGTAAAATTTTTAACTCCATTCTGGATAGACCTGAAACAAAGTTAGTCAAGCTGGAGGGTGTCTATAGATCAGGAAAGTTTCACCAAGGAAAGGAGAAGGAAGAACCAAGAGATACAGTTCCTCAGAATGTACCAAACTGCCGATTTGGTCACTCCTAATGTTGCTGCTGTCTCTCTGATGGATTTGTTTCATTTTTGAAGCCTTACAATTGCCTGTTTCACTTGCATGGACAGCTCCTTTGAACGTATGATGTAGGTGCACAGCAATGGATTCCAAAATGAAATTCAACACTTAGAATCAACTCCAGACCTTTTACCTGCTTAACTAATGAAGAAATAAAGAAGGAGTAGCCCACACCTGGCCAAACAACTTTTTATTCAATTGTCCAATTACTTTTGGTCCTTTGAAGAAGGGGGATGGCTACTCTTAAGAGCAATAATTCCTAGACCTTTCCTCCAATTTGGATGTACATACCCTCAAATTAAACCTGAGAGTGTGCACTTATAGCCCATATCCATCATATAACTATAGCTTGAATATGTTTTGGTAAATACCTGAAAAAATATAAATATAATGGCACTTAGAGAAAAGCAACATTGTTTTTATATCGAAAAAGGGGGGGGGGGGGAAAGATTGTGCAAACTGGACAAAGTTATTTTAAAAGGTTTTTTTTTTTTTCTTTTAGCTTTGCAAGTGGTTGTAAATCTAGAAGGTTTTCTAAATTAAAGTGATTTTAAAGGCAGATTTTCTTCCTTTAAAAATAAACATGTTATACTTACCTGCTCTGTGCAATTGGTATTGCACAGAGCAGCCCCAATCCTCTTATTTTTGGGTCCCCCACTGAAGTCCTGCCCCCCCCCCCTCCAAGCCTCTTACTAAGGAGGCACTCAAGCAGGCTAGCTCCCAAGCTGCGCTACTGTGAATGGACATTGCCCATTCAAGCACACCCAGCATGGCTTGGCCCCACCCTCTGCTTTCTCCTCATTAGCTTACTGGCTGTGATTGACAGCTGCGTTGCTGCGTGAGCCAATGAAGAAAGAGTCCCAGGACAGCCTGGGCTCCTTTACACTTCACTGGTTTGAGATGGGGCTCAGTCACGTAAAAGGGTGGCTGCAGGGGGGAGCTGCCTCTGGAAGTTTTTATTTTTACTTGTATAGAATGCATTGAGATAAAAAAAAAAAAATCTTCCTTTAGAACCACTTTAAATTTAATAAAAACCCTTTTGTTCACTTTTAATAATATTTGGGTGCATTGTGTCAGCTTCTTTGCAGACATTAAAACACTATAGCACTAGTGCCCAACCTGCACCCCATAAGCTGCATGCAGCCCAAATAGGCAGCTCTCTGAACCCCTTACGTAGTCTGTAGTTGAAGACACTAAAGGAAATATTCTTTATACTGACTTCTGGTAGTTAAAATAGGATTTTTGACTTGCTGTAAAGTCTCTTTCTTGGAGTACATTATGGGACCCAGAATGAGTAGTCAGGTACATAAGGAAATGCTGCTGTCTTCAGAAAATTGGACACAGGCAAGCAAAACTGTAAGGGCAGCCCAGTAGAACCTCTCACACTCCCAGGCTGCCTCAGTTTTTGCTATTGTCTTAGAACAGACATCTTCTTTCTACTCTAATGAACCCTTTTCATTTGGAAACTTTTTTTCTAGCATGTTTTCTAGTTTGCTGAAGAGATACTGGGGCTCAATGTTGCAACTTCCAGATAAGCGAACCCTCAACTTTGCCCTGGAATCCATACCTGGACCCCACCAGGAAAAAGCCTGTTATGTGTCCCCTGGGCACTGAACTGCATTAGGCTCTCACCTAGGTACTCTCAGTGCAACATGCTCAGTTAGCTGCAAGTGCTTTACAGGTTTCAGGGCTGTGATCTGCCCATCCGGGGGAAGCTTGTCCCTAAGGACTCTTTTGGTACTATGCTGGATGGGAAAAGATCAAGGGGTTAAATCTCAAAAGTGCCACCTTAATCCTTTTCGGTTATCTACCCTGCCTGATACAGATAGACTGGCCTCTGAATGGAGATTCTTTTTTTACCTCTAATGAAGGAACGACTTCCTCCCTATGTGTTTGGGGAGCCTTTAAGAAACATGGCCGTTTACTGTTAACCAAGTATATTTCTAGGTTTAAACTTATGACTAAATCCTCGTTTGTCCAGGCTACTACTCACTTTTCCACCCTTGAACAGCTGTGCGTGGAAGATCCTACTCCCACTAATATCTCCCTGCTAAAACTTCACACTCAGGTGGTAGATCAGCTGAGTTGCGAACGGGCCCAACACAAAGTATTCTTTAGTAAACAGCGTATTTTAGAGCAAGGTGAGCACCCTGATAAGCTTGCACTCTCCCTCTGATGATCTTATCACTGACCCAAAGAGGATTACTTCGATTTTTGCCAATTTCTTTAAGGATGTTTATTCTGTGTAAACTACTCACCTCAAGTTCTTTCCAATTTCCTAGGAACGGTAACCTTCCCTAAATTATCAGCAATGCAGGTGAAAATTTTAAAGGCTTTTGGCTGAGGATATTGAGGTCATCATGTCCCAATTTGCTCCTGCTAAGGCTTTGGACTCTGATGGCCTACCCTTGAATTTTACACTCATTTCTCTGACATTTTAGTAAACAAAGGTACTCACTGCTATTTTTGAGGCAAAGGCCCTCCCTGATTCTATGAGTGAGGCCCTTACAGTGCTTATACCAAAGCCAGGGAAAGACCTGGACAAGCCGGAATCATATAGACCTCTTTCATTGCTACAAATCGATAATAAAATACTGGCTAAAGTTTTGGTTATATGCCTCAATGAAGTAGTCTTATCTCTTATTCATCCACACCAAATAGTCTTCATGGCTGCCAAAAACACTGCCTTTAATACCAGTCGCCTGTTTATGAATCTCCAGACTTCCCATGATTGCATAGGTTCCAGAGTTGTAGTCTCATTAGATGCAGCCAAGGCATTCAACTCGGTAGAATGGCAGTACCTATGGCATTGCCTGCAATGCTTTGGCCCAAACATTATTAAATTACTCAAATTCCTCTATGATGCACCACATGCCAAAGTGATAGCAAGCAGGTGGATATCTGAGGCACTCTCTATCCAGGGGAAGACATCAAGGTTGCCCTCTTTCACCCTTCCTATATGCACATTCGGTTGAACCCTTGGCCATGCTTTTATGATCCAGCCCAAATGTCCAGGGCATAACCGCGGGATCATTGACTGAGAAGGTAGAACTATATGCAGATGACATGTTCCTTTACTTAGCAGTCTTTGGATCCTCATTGCTATCTGCCCTCCACATAACTGAACACTTAGATCAATATTCAGGTCTCAAAATTAACTGGGATAAAACACAAATTCTCCCCACTGATGTATTTCCACCATCAGCGGAGCAGACAGATTTACCACTAGTTTGGGTTAACTCCTTTAAAACCCTTAGTATACAGATTTCCGGATCATTCCCCAACTACCTTGGTTTAAATGTGGAGCCTCTCATACCTCTGATCACAACTAAAACCCAAGTATGGGCGAAACTGCCCCTAGGAGTTATGGGACGAATAGGTCTTGTGAAAATTATTTTACTCCCCAAAATTCTATACATTCTATGGCACTCCCCGTTTATATTCCCCTTCGATATTTCAAAATTATCGACTCTATCCTCCACTGTCCTAGAGAGCTTTAAAGAACCCTACCACATTGTTAGGCGCTGCTCTCCCTGACCTGGGCTTATACTATTTAGCAGCTTAATTGTCTCACTTAAATCATTTTGATAAATCTCTCTTTGGTTTGTGGCCTTAACATGCACTGACCCAACTCTGTCATGTTATGTAGCCTACCACTTGGAGGCTGAGTTGCGAATGCTCCCACTTTGTTATAATACCACTAACAGTTGACCGTGGAATATTTAGTAGCAAGGAAATTTCATGGATGGACTCACTGCACAGGTGGCAACCCATCACGGAACCATGACTGAATTCACTGAGCTCCTGAGAGCAACCCATTCTTTCACAAATGTTTGTAGAAGCAGTCTGCATGCCTAGGTGCTTGATTTTAAACACCTGTGACCATGGAGGTGATTGGAACACCTGAATCCAAATGATTTGGAGGGCTGGCCCAAATACTTTTGGCAATATTCTTAGGCTACAGTCTCTAACCAGCTCTTGTAGGATCCCTGTAGTCTCATTTCCGAATTGTGTTGAATGCTTGAAGCCCCAGATGACTTTCTGTAACCCTGATGAAGTCACGCGCTGAGCGTGACGCAACGCGTCGGCACGGTGGGAGGAGCTAACGTGGTGACGTCATTTCCGGCGTGGGGGCCATATTGGAACACCCTGTTACATTACCCATGCAGTACACCCATAGCATGTGGTAAGGAAGCTGGAGAAAATCATCACAAATGTGAGTGGAACTGTATACTCAATCTATTTATCGTTTAATAAAAACTGGTTGCACTATGGAGGGTCTCTGTTTGTATTTCATTATGACCCTGGGAGGAGCTGGCTGTTAGTCTGGTGGATGCTGGAGGAGGAAGGAGAAATCCAGAGAGGAATCCATTCTGACAGGATCATTTGATCCTAAAGCGTGCTGGCCCTGTGGGGGTCTAAGAAAGGAGGTGAGGGGGCATTTTGGCCGTTAAGGATTGGCACGTGTGAATCACGTACACTGCACATTTAGTTTGCATGAAGAGTGGAGTGTGAAGATCACCATAAAGTATTATTACCTGCACTGATTATTTGGACTTTTTTTTCTGCAATTGCATATTGGTTCACCTATTTTGAGCACCGTATGTTTTCGCCACTTTATCGTTTTATGATTATATTTGTCACGGTTTGCACTAGATATTCCCTTTAAGGGATTACATGTATGGTATTAAGTTATTATTATTGATGAGTTTGGATATATACTCTCAGGGTGTATATCGAATGTATTGTATCACCTATTCATCGTATTTACTGTATCACTTATTTATTGGATATTTTATATATTAGCGCTGCACTGTATAGTTCTTTTCTGTAACATTACATTTGCTAAAATATTATGCGTCCCTTAGACCATAGTACTATAGTGTTTCATTAAATCTTTGTACTAAAACTAAAGATTAGACACTATTGCATTAATGAGTGGTGCAAATGTAATAAATATGTACAGCCACTGGGAGCTTGCTTCCAAAGACAGACCAAATGCATGACTATCAGGGAGTGAAGTTCTTGAAGATTAAGGTGAAACAAGTGACCGAGTTGTTAAGCTTTTGTGTAACAGGGAGACATGTGGTCCTGCCAGTTATACAATTCTGCAGGAATATGTGAATACAAAAGTCACTGGTTGGAATCACAAACATTCTGGCAACTTACACAGCTCACATGTGTATTTCAATATTGCATCATAGCTCTAGTCCAGCTTTTACAAAATCATGAACACAAGCCAATAAAATTCTGCTGCATAGATGAAACTTTAGTTTTGGGGGCGGTTTTGCCTACAAAAATCTCTATCACTGTACGGTTTAATCCCCAACAGGGCAATTGTAGACAAGCTAATAGCTGCATCTTTCCACACACTGTTCCACTGAATAAGTCACACAACACAAGCAGGGATGTCATGCAACGTAATAATGCACTACTGGCAACTCTAAGGTGTCCGCTTTATTTACAGAGCACCTTTTCCACTGTACAGACAACTGAACAAGAAAAAAAAGAGATGGTTTCAGCATCCGAGTATAAAGAGCCTTCTGACTGTTCAGCATCCCCTAAACCCTCTTCTCTTTCAGGTGTCTTACCAACTTAGCCACAAAGGTTCACAGGTTAATATAGGATGGAAATAAAAGAAAACATTTTTGTCTTGTAAATTTTGAAGTTTGGTGCTAGCCCTCTAACTTTATTCTACACTAAACCAAAGCAGTGAAAATGTAATGCATATCTAATACATGTATTTCGAGCTTGCCAACATTAGATCTGTAACTGATGGAACAGATGAAGTGCAAATGCTCTAAAACTTGCAAAGCTGAACAGCCCTCAAGTTGCAGGGCTCCTTGAAACTATGGTGGCAAGAACAAATTCTTTATTAGAATGAGATCCAGACCATGACTTATCCGTTTCAAAACCATACAGCAGACCTGAACTACAAAAGTAGAGATTTGCTTTTTTATATTGGACAGCAAGAAATGTTAAAGCCTAAGTTTACAAAAAAAAAAAAAAAAATCAGCACAAGGGACATTACTTACCTTTAATGAGATGTGTCCTGTGCTGTGGCCCAAAACATTTCACCTCCGATGACCCCTCCCCGAGTGTAGAACCTAGTAAAAGGTATGTATATATGCGGTGTGACAGGCACTCCTGGCTGTCACAGCTAGTCTCACAAGATTTGGAATACAAGGTATTACTACTAGATCAAGGAAGCAACGCACCTCACTCTACCTGATGTCCCGCTTAGGCTAACAAAAGTGTGTTTGTGCTCTGTCTTAGGCTCCTGTTAGCCAGGAAATGTTCAATCATCCAAGATAGTCGAAGATGTGAGATGTTGTTGATGCATAGGGTTAAAAACCATGAACACAGTCCCGTTTACTTGCTTCAGCCTGGATGGCCTTAATCATAGCTGACTACTAACTAGAATTACAACAATTTAAAACAGAATCCTGATTAAAAAAACACTGGTACAGTGTTGAAAAGGTAACAATGTATATCCACAGTGCGCATTTTACAGGTTACATTCAAATTTAATGTCCCACCTTTGATTTAGAACTTGTAGTGTTCCTTTAACAAGTTTTAGGATCCAATTTTTCCCATTTTTAATTGATCCACCAAAAATATTAGCTGAGAAGGTAGAATCTGTGTGTTTTAAACTGCTGCCATTCTAGTTAGAAGTAAGCCTAGGCTGGATTGTGTAAGCAGTCCTATGTTAATGGTTTTTAACCCTATGCATTAATAAAGAGTGATATCTTGTTTAAGATTCTAGTGAGTATCGACTATCTCGTAGATTGTGAGCTCCAAGGAGCAGGGCCCTCTAATCCCTCTTGTATTGAACTGTATTGTTAATGTACTGTCTCCCTCCATAATGTAAAGCGCTGAGCAAACTGTTGGTGCTATAGAAGTCCTTTATAATAATAATCTTGGATGATTGTTAGTATTGTGCTGCTTACTGGAAAGAAAGCTGTACTAGAGAACTGCATCACCCTGCCTTCCTTCATTCTGTGAATCTCTGCTTTTCTGCTAGTTGATATTTCCCCACCAGATTACTAGTCATCAGGCGGGCGGCTCTGACATGAGAAAGCAAAGCCTTGCCTCTACAAAATGGCCACTTCCACAGAGGTACTGTGTAGAACAAGACACTGTACACTTGTAATGTGGGAAAAAAAAAAACCTGCTGCAGGGAGCCTACTTCCTTAAATTTCATAGCGGAGATCTTGTATTTAGGATGAGGTACAGAGTTTGGCTTATGGCACACAAGAATTTAGTCTGATTGACTAAACATAAAATTTTGAACACCTCAGATATAAAATGTTCTTTCAGGTAATGTCAGAGCATCATATGTGCTCTCTGAAAAACTGTAGGCGAGATGTCATGTGAGTTTAGCCAAGAGATCTTTTGTCACCCCCTCCCCCCCCATAAAGTTGTGACTGGTGTGGGCAACTGTAGTTGTATGCATAGTATTTGCAGTATAGCCATTAAGGGCTTCAAGCTCTCAAGCGTGCGCATAGGTCATTTGGTGGCCTCCATTACTACTCTGCTCCTTGCAAATTTACTTTTGGTGAATGGCCTGTTCCTTTGCAGAGTTACCACTGTGCCATTCACTTTCCATGTTCTATTAATTTATCTGTACTTCAAGGAATATCCAGTGACTTGAAAATTTACTTGCATCTATCCTTTGATCTTTGCTTTTCAATCATTTCAATCACCTTTCCACAGACACAATACAGACTCATCAGAGGTTGGACCTTCCAGATACATATGTATTTAAACTAAAATGACTTGAAACCCCTTGAATGTACAAAGTTATACCCATTTAACTAAGAATTGGTTGCACCACAGAAGACTTAAAGAATATTAAAGGGAGATGTAAACTCACCGGCCACTTTATTAGGTACAACTGTTCAACTGCTTGGTAACACAAATTGCTAATCAGCCAATCACATGGCAGCAACTCAGTGCATTTAGTCATATAGATGTAGTGAAGACTACTTTCTGAAGTTCAAACCAAGCATCAGAACGGAGAAGAAAGGGGATTTAAGTGACTTTGAATGTGGCATGGTTGTTCGTGCCAGATGGGTTGGTCTGAGTATTCCAAAAACTTCTGATCTACTGGGAATTTCACGCACAACTATATCTAGGGATTACAGAGAATAGTCCAAAAAAGTAAAAATATCCAGTGCGTGCAGTTGTGTGGACGAAAATACCTTGTTGATTACATAGTTAGTCTGGCTGATAAAAAGACAAAAGTCCATCTAGTTGAACCATAAAAAAAATTAAAAAAAAAAAGTTATAATCCTATACCCACAGTTGATCCAGAGGAAGGCAAAAAAAAAACCCAGCAAAGCATGATCCAATTTGCTCCTGCTGGGAAAAGAAAATTCCTTCCTGATCCCCCGAGAGGCAGATATTCCCTGGATCAACTTTACCTATAAATGTTAGTATCCAGTTATATTTTGTGTATCTAGGAAAGAATCCAGGCCTTTTTTAAAGCAATCCAGTGAGCTGGCCAGAACCAACTCTTGAGGGAGTCTATTCCACATTTTCACAGCTCTTACTGTGAGGAAAACTTTCCGTATTTGGAGATTAAATCTTTTTTCCTCCAGACCTAAAGAATGCCCCCTTGTCCTCTGATGACCTAAGGGTGAATAACTCTACACCAAGTTCACTATATGAACCACTGATGTATTTATACATGTTGATCATATCCCCCCTTAATCTCCTCTTCTCAAGAGAACAAATTCAGTTCCTCTAATCTTTCCTCATAGCGGAGCTCCTCCATGCCTCTTTTCAATTTGGTTGTCCTTCTCTTTTTCTCCAGTTTCCCAATGTTCTTTTTGTGAATTGGCACCCAAAATTGAACTACATATTCCAGATGAGACCTTACTAATGATTTGTACCGAGGTAATATGATCTCTCTCTCTGGAGTCTATACCTCTTTTAATACAAGAGAGGATTTTGCTCGCTTTAGAAACCGCAGCTTGGCATTGCATGCTGTTATTAAGCTTATGATCTTCCAGAACTCCAAGATCCTTCTCCACCATTGATTCCCCCAGTTGTACCCCCCTAGTATGTATGATGCATGCATATTCTTAGCCCCCAAGTGCATAACCTTACATTTATCAAGATTAAACCTAATTTGCCACATAGTTGCCCAATTAAAAAGTACATTGAGGTCGGCTTGTAAGTTGGAGACATCCTGTAAGGACGTTATTCCACTGCACAGCTTGGTGTCATTTCTTAAGACTGAAATGTATTTTTAATCCCAGACTTAAATCATTTTTAAAATATTAAAAAGTAAGTGTCCCAACACTGAATCTTAGGGGTACACCACTAACAACTGCAGACCATTCACAGTATGAATCATTAACCTCTCTGAATATGATCCATTTACATACAGATTTTTCCAAGCTGATAGACTTTACCTTACACAATAGCCATGTGTGGGGAACTGTGTCAAACGCTTTTGCAAAATCCAAGTATACTACGTCCACAGCAACCCTTTGATGTCAAAGGAGAATGGGCAGACTGGTTACTGCAACTTTCAGATGGTAGGGTCAGAATTTGGCACAAACAACATGAAAGCTTAGGAATATTTTCTTGGCACTAGCAAGGTGTACCTAATAATGTGGTCAGTGAGTGTATATTTCTAAAGTCGTTTATGTTTTACCATCTTTACTAAAAAGATGCAGAAACATCTTTCAACTGCCATGCAATGGTGATGTCCAGGCTCTGATTGTTTTTTCTTGCCAGCTAGCCATTTCAAGGTCTATTTAATATATACACACATATATATATATATATCTACACATACACACACACACACACACACACACACACATACTGTCAGAGCCTGGGTTCGAACCTGGGCCTTCTGTGGTGAGAGGCAAAGTTTCTTCTTGCTGAGCCACCTGGAATGCTGGACAGCTCCCTTGACAATTCTTTGGATGATCCTGCTTTGGCCCTGTTTGTCTTGAACCCCTTGTCCTCCCATGAACTTCCTGATAAAAACCATGCCTCTGCATTTCCTCTTTGCCAGATTATCGTGCCTTCACCAGCCAATATCCCACTTGTTTCTCCTGCTGCCGTCTATACCTTTGTTACCGACCTTTGGCCAGGAACGGACTAGGATTTCGCCTCATCCTCATCTACTACCGTTTGTGACCGGCCCCTGGCTTGTTGACTGACTCCGCTTCTGCTTGATCGATCTGCTACTGGTTTCCTGCTTGCTCATTCCCTGGTGGGGTGATCTTGAGATCTGCGACCTGGTATTAACACACAGCCAAAACCATCTCCACCATTAGGAGCTCTGGTGAAAACCGGTTGGTGCTTAGACCCGGCACCTCAGGTGAGCCTGCGTCCTTTCCCAAGGTGACTTGCCTGTGTACCTATCCTGCTGGTTTCAGGAAAGCCTTACCATTGCTATAGCAACTGGTCTCTGAACCTGACCCAGACCGTTACATATACACACATACATTATATTGCCAAAAGTATTGGGACACCCATCCAAATCAACTGGGAATAACAGCAAGTCAGCCACGAAGTGGTAGGCCACATAAAATGACAAAGGGGGGTCAGTGCATGCTGAAGCACACAGTGCGCAGAAGTCTCCAACTGTCTGCAGAGTCAACAGCTAAAGATCTTCAAAGTTCGTGCGGCCTTCAGACTAGCACAACAGTGTGTAGAGAGCTTCATGGACTGGGTTTCCATGGCCAACCAGCTGCACCCAAGCCTTAAATCCCCAAGTGCAATGCAAAGCGTCGGATGCAGTGGTGTAAAAGCACACCACCACTGGACTCTAGAGCAGTGGAGACGTTCTCTGGAGTGGCAAATCATGCTTCTCTGTCTGGCAATCCGATGTGCCTGGGTTTGACAGGAGAACTGTACTTGCCCGATTGCATTGTGCAAAGTTTGGTAACGGGGGAATGATGTCGGGGTGTTTTTCAGGGGTTGAGCTTGGCCCCTTGGTTCCAGTGAAGGGAACTCTTAAGGCGTCAGCATACCAAGACATTCTGGACAATTTTGTGCTTCCAACTTTGTGGGAACAGTTTGGGGATGGCCCCTTCCTGTTCCAACATGACTGTGCACCAGTGCACAAAGCAAGGATCATAAAGATATAGATGAGCGAGTTTGGGGTAGAGGAACTTGACTGGCCTGTACAGAGTCCTGACCTCAACCCGTTTGAACACCTTTGGGATGAATTAGAGCGGAGACTGCGAGCCAGGCCTGCTCATCTGACATCAGTGCCTGACCTCACAAATTCGCTTCTGGAAGAATGGTCAAACATTCCCATAGACACACTCCTAAACCTTTTGGACAGTCTTCCCAGATGACTGGGATGCCATTAAAGTTAATTTGTGTGTAAAGGCAGGCAACCCAATACTTTTGGCAATATAATGTACATACACATACATATTAAAAAATCTAGTATATATATATATATATATATTTTTTTTTTTTTTATTAGACACACATACGCAAACATACAGTGTATATATACAAACACTGTATATACAAAGTGTTGCAAATCTTTAAAAATGGATATTAAAATTGACATCTTTTTATTAAATTCAACCAGAGAGACCTATTTTAAGCCCATGCAGCAGCTGCCAGCATTAATTGGGTGCCTTTCATATACCTTTATGTCCACTATGCAACATGACAGGATGTAACAGGAAAGCAAATCTATACAATCGTTTCTGGCCACTTATTAGAAATCCATATTCCACAATAAATCTGGCAATGGTCAAGATCTCCAACCAAAAAAAACAGTTTTTTCAAATGTATTATTTAATGTTTAATCAGAAAAATATATATATATTTTTTTTTTTTAATCTGAAAAAACACAACAGGAGGTAGCAGCATGCACGAGTATCTACTTAAAAAGGAAAAGAAAAAAAAAAGAAGAAATATCAGTACATAAAATGTCATTGGCACCTTCGGGAAATTATTCAAGTAAGCTTTCTGTCTTCTCCATCTGCTCCACTAAAGCCTATGACCTCCAATTTATAGATATAACAGAGGCAAGCAAGCAGGTTTCAACATGCTGCACTTATGAAACAAAAACAAGTATGAATCAAGGCATAGAATTCACTTAATGCAGCAGTGCTAAATTATTTACTTATAAAATGACTCTGTAGGCAGCCAGAATAAACAGGGCAGAAACTCTTAAGTCTACTGCTGTCAAGGTCAACACATTTTTATAGAACACAAATTGTTAAGTCCAGTTCTATCTATAGTAACTGTCTGGGATAATTTCAGGTTAGTGTTAATGCTAATGCGTTTTACTCAGTGCCATAGAATGACAGTCTCACAGAGTAATCTCAGCAATACAGAAAGCGATCATAATGGCACATTATGTTCAAATTTGTCAGCCACATCCAATCTTAAATCAACATCAACCCCTGGGTATGTGTGACATCATTGCTCATAGTGGGTCCATCAAGGCTCTGTCCTTGGGCCCCTTCTCTTCTCCATCTATACCTCCTCCCTTGGCCAACTCTTACACTCTCACGGCTTCAACTACTACCTCTATGCCGACGACACACAAATCTATCTCTCAACCCCCCACCTCACCCTCTTGGTCTCAGCCCGAATCACACACCTACTGAGCGACATATCAGACTGGATTTCGCTCCACTTCCTTAAATTGAACCTCTCCAAAACCGAGTTTCTTGTTTTCCCCCCAGCCCGGACACCACCCCCCATTGATTTCTCCGTCACATCCAACAATGCTACTATCAAACCCGCCCTGCAGGCCAGAGTACTGGGTGTCATTCTGGACTCCAACCTATCCTTCCAGCCCCAAGTCTAATCTTTAACAAACTCGTGCAGACTCCACCTCCGCAACATCGCCAAAATCCGCACGTTCCTAACCCCAGAAACCACTAAACAGCTCATCCACTCTCTCATCATATCACGACTCGACTACTGCAACTCCCTCCTCACTGGCCTGCCTCGCCGCTGGCTATCCCCGCTTCAGTCTATCCTGAATACGGCTGCCAGACTCATTCACCTTTCCAACCGCTCTGTCTCCGTCACCCCCCTCTGCCAATCCCTCCACTGGCTTCCGATTGCGCAACGGATCAAATTCAAAATCCTAACGCTGACGTACAAAGCTGTCCACCATACTGCCCCGAACTACATCACTGACCTAATATCCAAGTACCGCCCAGCACGCACACTCCGCTCCTCACAAGACCTCCTTCTCTCTAGTTCCCTGGTCGTCTCCTCCCATGCCCGCCTCCAGGACTTCTCCAGGGTGTCACCCATCCTCTGGAACTCCCTGCCCCAACCCATCAGATTATCACCTACTCTCCTCTCCTTTAGGCGCACCCTGAAAACCCATCTCTTCAGGGAAGCCTACCCCACCCCCTGCTAACTTGCCGACCTCCTCCACTCTTCCTACCACTCCATCCCCCACAGCTATCTCCTTCTGTGCCACCACCCCCTCCCTCCTAGATTGTAAGCTCGAAAGAGCAGGGCCCTCGAACCCCTCGTGTATCACATTGTATTGGTATTGTTCTGTCACATGTTCTGTCCCCCTTTGTAATGTACAGCGCTGAGCGAACTATTGGCGCTTTATAAATACTGTATAATAATAATAATAATAATAATAGTGCACTTATGTCATCATATGCAGTGCAATGACATCACTGCACAAAGTTTACAATCAGAATTCCCAGGTGATGTCATTTGTGTTAATTTATTACAAACAAAAATAGTATGCAAGAAAGGATTGGACACATATTTAAAGGATAGGTCTAGGTTACCTATGTTATTCAAACCCCTCCTAAACATTTTGTTTTCTATCCTACACAAAAGAGGCATTTCTTCAATACTCACCTTCACTCCACCTACTCCAGAAGTATTATAGTTTGCCAATTTCCTTTAAAAATAAACACACATCTATGGTTGCAATACTTATCCCTATTATCAGCACTGTCCCCTTTAGAAAGTCCACAGGGATGCCATTCTTTTGACCCAGAGACATTTCACCCACTTTTCTTGCCGTTATGTGGTGCCACTATCTACTGCTGGCAGCTACATCCTAAGTAGAAATACCATACCTGTCCCCAACAGCAGTGGCAGATTAGGAGCCTTGCTTTCTGTGGGGAAGCAGTGTTCTCTCTGCAGGGGTCTGACACGCCCCTGCTGAGTCACAGATAGAGCTCTACAACCAGAACACAGCATTACCTTTGTTGATTGAAGAGCTATTGGTCTGATTCTGCAGGGGTGTGTCAGACTTGTGCAGAAAGACCACTACTTCCCCAGAGAGCAGTCCCTGCAGCCCTACAGAGGAAGGGCTTTTCTACTTGGGCTGTGACTGTTTTCTAAAGAAAGTGAGCTATAATGGCAAATAGAAAATATGCAGGTTTTTTATGATTTCTTACTAAGGAAATCATAATTATTTTCTATATAAAATGCCAACGCACATGTATACCAGCAATTTGCAACTCAGTCATTTAGCAATTGTGTTAGAGCAGTGACAAGATTCCCAGCGACAATTGCTCTGCACTCGCTTTGCTTCTTAGCGGCAAATCACCAGCAACTACAGTGATGTCATTAGCTACAAATCACACTTAAAGTGGTAGTACACTCTTCTTTAATAGTTCTACCCATAGGTGAACTTATAATAAAGCTTACCTGTCGGTGAAATTAATATCTCCTAAACGTTCACCGTTTAGGAGATCTTAGCTCTTTTTGATAGCCGGCGCATGCGCTCTGAAGGAACGATATACCTGTGCCAGTCCTTCAGAACACTGTGCCGTGGCGCAGGAGTGACATCATTGCAGCTCAGCCAATCAGATGGCCAGAGCTCACGGACTTGGTAGGAAGACTGGGTGAAGATGGAAGATCTGCGGAGCCATGACTGTGCTCCGCTGGAGTACTTCATTTTAGGGTAAGTCCTTCATAATGTGCTTTTAAGCAATGCATACTAGCACATTATGTGTTTACCTTGCAGTGATTTTTTTTTCTTTTTTTTTGGTTGAGGTTTATTACTGCTTTAAATTGGTATTATAAATTCCAAACCAAAAGTGTATTATGTTGCAGCTTACCAATCATTCAATGTGGTGGCTAAATCAATTTTCTTTTCTTAGGTTTTTTTCCCTTCTGTCCTCTTGTTTAAAATGGCTCCTCTGCTTCTCCACCTGTAGATTGTGATAATGTATTTTCAAATGCTCAAACGTCATGATGTTGCGTGAGTTATAACGTCATCACGTGATCAGTGCAGTGGCCATTTTGAGAGGATGTGTACAAAATAGAGGAGCCATATAAACTGACACCATTTTTTACATGTGGGAATAGGTTGCATTTCAATTCTACTTTAATTTATTTTGCTGCTTCTATTTTTTTTTTTTTTTTGTTTGTTTGAGCACCACTGACAAAGTCCTGTTTGAGAGAAAGGGGTTAGATATTTTTGGGAACACTCTTTAATTCTGGTGAACACATAGTCTTCAATGGGGAGGGGTAGATGACTCTACTGATAGCACAGTCCAGAAAAAGAAAGCTGATAGAGTGGGAACAGTGTGCAGAGGGATGATTAATTGTTTTCCCCTGGAGGTCACTGGCCCTGATCTGTGATATCTCTATCGCAAGTGATTGTTTTAGATTCTATTTTGGATGGAGTGAAATCTGTGCATTAGGGGGTTGTATATGAGAGTCTTTCCCCTGGATACCATTGAATCTGTACATGACTGATATCTCACCTAAAATTAGTTGAGGGCACACGTCTTAAGTCCTCATTATAACCTCCATACTGTATACTGATGAGACTCTTTGAATATTGAGTTCAGTTGGCGAATTTATTTTTCCTGGAAAAACTACATAAAAGAGGTTATCCTTCGCCTTGGAAGGTTTTCCCAGGAACAGAAAATAGATATTTTCTTTTTTCTTCTAGAGTTTCTATACCCCTCCTTTTAAGTAAATAAGCATACTTAGTTTTCTATACATCATTTTATTAAAATTCTAATGAAGGTTACATTTTATTCCAGTGGCCATTGGTGTCCAGGTATAAGCACCCCAGTTCTTGAGTGCCAACTCACCAATATTAAAGCAATTTGCAGCTCAGTCATTTAGAAATTGGGTTTGAGCAGTGACAACTGCTCTGTGTTCACTTCTTAGCAACAAATTGCCAGCAACTACAGCGATTATGTCTCTAGCTACAAATCATACTTAGAGCAGTATTATAAACCTCAAACCAAAAATGTTATATATTGCAGCTTACCAATCATTCGGTGTGGTCCCTGAAACAGTTTTGTTTTTTTAGGGTTTTTTTTCCCCTCTGTGTTGACCTTTTGATCTGGCCAATAAAACACCTCCTGGAATTGAGTGCCTCCACTCTGGATGAAGGAACGCAGGGGCAACTTTGGACACAGCAGTAATGTCAGTCTGGGGGGATCGGATTGTTAGATGTACTAACAGATTTAAATACACCAACAAATTGAAGCAGAACTCCAGATAATACTATATAAGCAGTTGCAGCAAACATTTTTTTTTCATTCTGAGATAAAGGTTTTACATGAATAAATACAATTTGATCACTGTGAGCACCCCTGTCAATGTTAACTGGCTTGCCTCATTTCTGTAACTGATTCATTCTGCTGCACAGCTTCTTTATAAAAACAACAGACTTACTGGCTGGATCACCAGATGAAAATAGAAGGAAGAAAGCCCAAAAATGAAAATTAATTCAGCCATCACATCTAAGAAATGGTAAACTGCATTACAATATTTTTTTGCTTTTAGGCTTAATACTACTTTGATGGCATAAGAAACTTCTGGCTGTGATTAAATGCCACTAGAAAAAAAACTCATCTGATATGGTCGTAAGACTTGGAACATATTTTGTTTTGATGCACCTGGAATGTATTTAGCAGATTAAAAATTAAAGCTCAATTGTGCTTTAACAGGTACCCTTGTCACTAAATTTTTGAGCAAGTTTTGGCAAGCATCATTAAAGAACAGGTGACTGACTAATTCTTGCAGCTTACCAGGTGATCCGGGCAGCCTGTTATTTTTCAACTTTTTTTTTTAAATAGACCAAGCTATTCAGCAAAAGTGGCAGTTAGAGGGTTTATACTAGCCATTTAACACTCACAGGTATGCCTACAATGCTCAGCTTTTGTATATGTAAAACCTTTTTTCCTCACAAAAGGGAAAAAAAAAAGTGGCCTTTACTGCTTAAAAAGAGTTAGTTGGAGTTTGGCTTTGATTTGAGGTCAAGTCAATCTATGTTACATATATGCTAGTGCATCTAACACTACCCTCTCCCCAGACTGACAATGCTGCTGTCCAAAGATGCCCATGTCGCTCTTCCACTGGAGTGGACACTGCTCACTGAGAGCCTAAAGAAAACAAAAACCAAGGCAGCCACCATGTTTAGAGATTGGCAAGCTGCAATATATTATTATACAGGATAATATAGCGCCAACAGTTTGCTCAGCGCTTTACATTATAACGGGAGACAATACAGTTCAATACAAGAGGGATTTGAGGGCCCTGCTCCTTGGAGCTTACAATCTAGGAGGGAGGGGCTAGTGGTACAAAAGGTAGTTAACTGTGGGGAATGGACTGGTTGGAAGAGTAGAAGATTCCAGTATTAGCTGAGGGCACGATAAGCTTCCCTGAAGAGATAGGTTTTCAGAGATCTCCTAAAAGTGAGCAGAGTAGGCGATAGTCTGATAAATTGGGGTAGAGCATTCCAGAGGATGGGGGAAGCTCTGGAGACTTTTTTTGCTTCCCGGTTTAATATTGCTTTGACTGCAAATTATTACTGCTGTTATTATACAGGAGTTTTACAGTTTCCAAAAATTTGTACAGTGCTTTACAGAAGGAACAGTACAGTTTTAACACAATTTAAGGCAAGAAATTTAAGAGGCATGCAATCTAAATGATTCAGTCATTACTCATATGCCAAAAGGTCAATACAGCCAATCAACTTTACACAAAGCCTATTGGTCCGGTAAACAATAAATGTTCTCTACTACCCTGTCACTGTTGATGAAAGAACTGCCTGCAATACAAACATGGAACAAATCACAATTCTGCAACATCAGCATCTGCCATATCAGGAAGGACAAAAAAAAAATACACATCAAATGGTACATTAATTTTAAGTCATTCCATCTTTTTCAGATAAAAATACCATAATACTCTTTAATACCAATTACGTAACAAATATAAAAAAGTAACAAAAGCAAGCTGAATATTGAACTAAAGTTAGCTTGTACACTGGGAACAATAAAGCAAAAAAGCATGATTGCTCTTCCTTCTCTCTTACTCTCTACCCCCACCGCTCTGGCTCAAGTTTGTAATTTATTTATAGATCATCTTGTCATTGGAGTGCTGTGCCTCTGTGACCTACACCGAGACAATACACTACTGATGGAACGGATGTTTAGCCTACAAAAGCTACTGTTAATAATGCATTTGTCTGTCAGGAATGTAAACATGATTCCTTATCACCAAAGCTTTACACAAAATCAAGGCTTTTAACCCCAAAAAGGGGCATTTTATATGAATCAGGTGATAAAAAGGTTTCCATATTTAGGAAAGAAAAAAATGTGTAAAATATTTGGATACGTGGTGGATGGAGATAAGGGGCCCATACCCTAGTTTGATGCCCCTTATTATTGCTGTACCAAGAAAACACCCTCTTGAGGAACATGTCTTAGTAAGGCGCTACCATCTACCTCCACCACTGAAAGCCCAAAGCTTGACCTTTAATGGGCTCTAAATTTATAGCAAATCGCTGTATAGAGTACGGCGCGCCAGACACTGCCCTGCACATCAGATATTTAAAGCTTTCAGCAAGTTCAGCAGAAACATGTTACTTCATCTAAGCAGTGAAAGGATGTGTGTCCATTTGTGTTTTTCTTTTGCGCAGACTCCCAATACACTGGTGCTTGATTAAAAAGTACATTTTGCTACCAATGGCAAACAGATCCCATTTGTGAAATGAAAAAAACAAAAACAAAAGATTGGTTCCTCTTAGCAATGATATTCCTGCAGTGTGAAATAGGTAATGTACAGCAAAAAAATTGTTTTGGTATGTAGTCCTCTATTGGGGGGTTATGACAAATGGCCTTCCCCAAACAGGATATTGCACTAAACCTGTAGGTAAATAATTGAAACCAGAATCTTAGCGAAGTGAAAGAATAGGTTTGATAATATAGTTAGTAGTGCCTCCATCCATGGAAAATTCCCTTCCTCAGAAATTAATAAGTAATCCAATCAAAGTAGTTGAGAGCAGAGGAACTACTCCAGCCAGCATATAAAATTACCCCTAAAGAATGTATGTAGCCAAGTACTGGCCGTATCACTGTGCAGTTCAGGGACATTTATAGGAGGGACTAGGATTGAGCCTTTTCCCACCTCTAGTGCCCAGTACTGGGACAGCTATATCACTTCCTGTTAGAGTAGAGCCAATTCTGGGCAGAAAGGATTTTGTGACCTGTAGTCCTACATCCAATGCATGAGTATAGACTGAACTACACATACCAGAGAGTTGGCAAACAAAAAGGATCTTGGGAGAGAAGATATATTCGACTGCAAGTGGCAGGCTCGCTCTCTGGGTGCAGGATTCAGAGCTGGACTCAGGAAGACTGTTATACTCCTTAAGGGAAACTGCAGGTCTATGGCTGCAAGGTTTTGGGCAGCGGATCTGTACTGCTGGGATGCAGATTGCCACACTGGGATCACATCGGTTCTTCTCTGCACCAAGACAGCCACTGTCCAGCCCCACACAGCCATCGCAGTTTGCTGTGCTGACAGGCAGTTACTCTACATAACTCTGCAGACAGTCAAGAGCCTGAGAAAGAACCCTTTGTTCCTAGGAGGCTGTGCCATCAACAGCATTTATGAGCAGTCGGATGCCCAACCTATTTCTGTCATCATTCTAGAGACACTGCATGCAGACATCTTTCCACCTCTGTTACCAGGAGACCTTTGCTTTGAGAAGTACCATAGCTTTTCTGAACTTCATGATTTACCAGTACTCAGTATTTACATGTCTCACCATTGCTACCAAAACAGAGACAATACCACCATATTAGGAACTTCCAGAATCGTCGGACTCAAGCTGCAGTTTTTAATTAAAGGGACTTCTTTCTTTCTAAAGCTATATACATCCTGTATAATAACAAGGGCACCTACATATATTTATACAGGGTTATACATATATATATATATATATAGGACTTTCTGCATGCCCCTTGTAACGCCGGAGGGGCCAGTGGGATCTGAGGAGCCAACAAGCCTTCTCTTTCCCTCTTACTGCCGGAGTTGTATTTAGGTGGTTGACATTTACTGTACATAACTGTATAATCTGTTAAACATTGCTAATTCACTGTTGTACCAGTGTTTTTGCTTTCATGTTTTAAATTTGGGTTGTGCATACTAATCCCATTATCCCCTTGGTCTACTCTTTAGCACATGCTAACTTAGAGGTGTTACTAAAGAACTGTCTTGCATTATTGTCCTCTATTGCTGAAATATGTCTGAACCCAGAGTGTAGAAAGGCTTGCTGGGTCAGGGCAACCACTGGGAACAAGCATCAGTGAGCGGCCCCTGCGGGGGTAGCACTACATATAGATGCAAACCAGTATAGAAATAATATGAGCTTTATATAAGATTAATAGAACAAAAATATTCAATCTGCAAACGGGTATTATTAGCAAATATATACATACATACACACACACACACACACACACAGTTAAGTCCATATATATTTGGACAGAGGCACAATTTCGGGGGGTTTTCTCCCAGGTATTTACCAAAACGTATACAAGCTATAGTTCTATAATGGACATGGGATGAAAGTACACAGGTTTAATTTGAGGGTATATACATCCAAATTGGAGGAAGTGTTTAGGAATTACAGCTCTTAAGATTAGCCATCCCCCCTTTTTCAAGGGACCAAAAGTACAGTTGTGCTCAAAAGTTTGCATACCATGACAGAAATTGTGAAATGTTAGCATTGATATTGAAAATATCACTGGTCATGCCAAAAAATGCTCTTTTATTGAAGGATGATGATCATATGAAGCCATCTATTATCAAATAGTTGTTTGGCTCCTTTTTAAATCAGAATAACAGAAATCACCCAAATTGGCAAAGGGCCCAACAAGAGACCAGATGGAATTGTGCACAAATACTCAGGTATACATAATTAAAGATACTGCCTGATGAATGTTGTAGCAAAGTGCAGTTGAAGGAACCCTGTGGATGATCACCATTTGTCTTGGTATCAGGAGAGCTGAAGCTAAGATCAACGATTATGGGGAGATCCTCCAATTGCTGCCTAGCCAGCCTGGAAAGCAGTTTATCCTCACCAAAAAAAAACTGTGCTGTGGCACTGGAACTCAAGGTCATTCTATCTACTCTGCATCTTAGTCCCGAATAGCTTCTAATCTGTCACATAACTGGATCTCTAACTACCAGTGGCCATCTGATACCCAACATGGCTCTAGCCTAGGCTGGCTAAAACTAGCTATAAACCCCCAGACCAGAAAAGATAGGGTTAACTAAAAAAACCATGAGCTGCATATAAACTGTCAATAAACACGTTCACCTGCTAATAAATTAGAAGATGACCACTACACACATACAGTAGCACAAACCTAGCTATCTGGCACTTTGCGTATGAGATAATAGGACAGGGATAAGTCTGTCACAAGGATTCAGATACATACTCAAGAAGCTATGGGCAGCTGCAGTTAAAATATTAGAACATAGAAATACTTGCCGAACATTCTTTGCTTCTGGTCTGGGTGAAATACAACAGCAGCTCCTGTGTGTATAAGGTCATGTGGCTCATTTCTTTCTCTAGTAACTGGAAACTCCCTTTTATAAAATATAACAGTCTCCAACTGAGGGTTCTGACCCAGCTATCAGGGACAGGAAGTATAGGTCTATAGCTAGTTAATTCTGTGGCAATTAATAAGCAAAATCTATTTACAAATATACACAGTAGAGGCAGCAGATCACTACAGGTATTCCACTTCATATCTCCAACATGTAGTTTAATGCTGCATGATGTTTTTGCTGAGGAAACATACTATATCTCATTTTGGAATGAACAGCACAATGGACATTTTGTGCCCTGCTGTCACTGTCAGCTGTCCAGGCAGACTAGCAGTCAGTGTAGATGTCCGGTGATCGCATAGCTTTGTTTAAATGTATAAACAAATAAAAATGTTATTTACTAATATCATAAAAAGTCTGATAAATATTTCTATTAAAACACTGTACCAAATAAAAGCTTTATTATGTCCTTTTGAAAAGTAAACTTAGGCTAAATAATCAAAGACCTTTTGCCAAGTTAACCAATGCATACTAATACTATAAAAATTAAGGTCTGGGAATCTAGACCTCGATGAATCCTGGTCACAAAAGGGTTAAATATTATAGTTATGTAAATCTATATGCCAGACTTACATGACAGAACTATATGTGCATTACAATATTTATGCATTATCTTTATAAGTAGAAGGACATCCTGTGGTCAATCCAGAATTACTGTAGAAGAAAAGATGCTAAATCATGGTACTTCAAGCAACGTTTTTTTTTTTTTTTTTTAAGAGAAGCCCAGGGAATACTTAATTGTTCCATATAAAAAACAAATTACACAGAGAAAAACTAACATTGAAATGAAGAGAGAAAATATTATCTAAAAATCGTAAAAGTATAAAAAAGTAGTGGAAACTATTCTACATGGCAAAACATTCAATCCAGATGGGAAAGCCATGAAAAAAGTGCCAAGGAAAAGACATATGAAGTCAAAGAAAGCATCCTGCATTCACAACCCCTTAAAAACAAGAGCATATGAAGAATCAAAAGGACAAATCTTTGCTCAGAACAAGTTCAGAGACAACACTACAGCACTTGGTAAATTGCAATTAAACTAAATGCAGACATAGTTTTTCTAATGGGTGAACTCATTGGGCACTTCTGGAACCATATAGGAAAGATTAGGAGAAGAGTAATCCACATACTGAGCGCAACAAATATAGGTGTAGGGTACAGACTTAATAAAAAAAAAATGTAGCAAATATGTGACTTGGGTCATTTGGTAGCTTCTCCTTCATGTCTATTGGTGTATTCCTGAAAATGGTTGCCCTTAGATCTGGATCCTGTTAAGGTTTCCCTGTGAAAACAGCAGTGAGAACCCCATGTGATGTCATTGACCAAATATTCCAGGGTTAGGGTCTTTTATAAGCATTTATGGGGACCCCCTGCCTTTTTTTTTTTTTATTGGTGTCTGACCCTTTCTTCTAAACCACACCAGGCCACATGCTCTCAATCTTGGGAGGGCACCTTGGAAGGGGGCGTGAAAAAGGTACCTTGTCCCCATGTTCATAGGAACAAAAGTCCTGATCCTAACATCCTATTCGCAAAAGGTTGTGTTGCCTGCATGGATAAGGGGGCTCCCAGATATCCCTACTCTCCCCTGGGTGAATAAGTATGAAACCCCTTAAAAATGTAAATAGTAAAAAAAAGTCACACTATGTAATCCAATTTCAATCATGTTGTCCAGCGAGGTAAATCCACATCAAATCACACTGAACATCACCCAATGATGCTGGCCAGCCAGCATGATTATGTTCACCTGCCACCACTCCGGTCACAAGCGACAGGCCCCCTGCACTGCTGGAATGTGAACAGCATCAGGGAACTGGAGTGATACTATTGCCCATTCATGAAACCATATTTGCTCGATAACCCCACATTCCCATCAGCTTGTTTACAATTTCAAACAGAAGCCAGTGAGATCTCATTTAGAGGCAGTAGTGATACTACCACTAAAAGACCAACGTTTGGCTACATCAGCTGGAGGTTCGGTCAGATTATGCTGTATGGGCAAAACCCATTAAAACAGCAAACTCAAAAGTGATCTGAAGGACAACCTTGAGTTCACTTCTGGCACAAGCAAAGCAGGTACTTTACTTATTGGGCATATAACATTACAGGACACCAGGAATGCTCTACCCATAAACCCACATTTGACAGAGTTCCCTCTAGAGTCACAAGTTCCATAACATGCACTGGTGAGGAGCTTTAAATCATTTACATGCAACATGGAATGGAAACCTGCATAATTAGACTAACTGTGAAATACACCAGTGGTTCTGGATGTAGTGTTCGCCAAGCGGCATGGCTTTACCTATGGATGTAAATAACAAAACCCGTTTTTTTTTTTTTTTTAAAGTATACTGTACTTTAGGCAAATACTATCATATGGTTGCAATGAATAAAGCATTTAATTTGTATCAATTTATTCTGATGTTCTCTTAAATAGCATTCTTCCTAATTTCTTTCTAGAAATTGTTAAAACAATATTACTGTACAGTAATACATGAAGAGAGTATCCAGTGTGAAAGAAATGGTATACATTTAAGAAGATTTACAATGATCTCCCCTGAGCCATTATATTATGTAGAGAGGTCACAGGTTGAGAGAGATGCTCCTTTAATCTGACAGTGAAGGCAGCCTGTAAGAGATAGATAAGAAAACACTGATCCCGCTTTAACCCTGGCAAGGTTAAACATGGGCAAACTCTACCAGAGGCTCAAAAATAGACATAGAATATATGAGATGCAACCATCTTATGGAACGATCTTTGATGTAATATATACAGTGCATTCATAAAAGTATTCAGACCCCCTCCACTTTGCAAATTAATGAAAAAGGAAACATTGAAACATCACATTGGCATAAGTAGTCAAAGTTTTTTTTTTTGTTGTTGTTTTTTTGTTTAAGGAAAAATGTTTAACATACAAATCTATAGCTTTTTTTTTTTACAAACTCCAGACAGGTATTCATGTGAGGAGAGGCTTCAGTCTAGCCACTATGCCATAAAAACCAGATCAGTGGAGGGCTGCAGAGATGGTTGTCCTTCTGGAACTTTGTCCCATCTCCACACAGGATCTCTGGAGCTCAGCCAAAGAAACCATCATATTCTTGGTCACCTCTCTCAACAAGGCCCTTCTCCCCCGATAGCTCATTCTGGCTGGGCAACTAGCTCCTGGAAGAGTCCTGGTTGTGCCAAGCTTCTTCCATTTAAGAATTCTGGCAGTCACTGTGCTCTTGGGAACCTTCAGTGCAGCAGCAAGTTTATCTAGCCTTCCACAGATCTGTGACTTGCTAAAATCCTGTCTCTGAGCTCTGTAGAAGCCTTTGACCTCATGGCTTTTGTTCTGATACAGTATGCATTGTCAGCTGTGAGGTCTTTTATAGAAAGGTGTGTACCTTTCCAAATCATGTCCAATCAATTTATTTTTACCACAGATGGACTCCAATCAAGGATGTAGAAACATATGTGTAATGATCAAGAAAATGGAAGGCACCTGAGCTAAATTTCAAGTGTTGTTGCAAAGGGTCTGAATACTTCTACCAATGTGATGTTTAAATTTTCCCGGTTTCATAAATTTGCAAACATTTTTAAAATTCTGTTTTCACTTTGTCATTAATTAACTTTTTCTTGTTAATCTACAGTCATGTAAACAACTATCAGGCAGTAACATAACAAAATTGAAAAAAGTGAAGGGGGTCTGCAATTGTTATGAAATTATATATATATATATATATATATATATATATACATACATACATACACACACACACACATATACACATATACATACATACATACATACATACACACACACACAGTGGGGCAAAAAAGTATTTAGTCAGCCACCAATTGTGCAAGTTCTCCCACTTAAAAAGATGAGAGAGGCCTGTAATTGGCATCATAGGTAGACCTCAACTATGAGAGACAAAATGAGAAAAAAAAATCCAGACACATCGGCTGATTTGGAAAGAATTTATTTGCAAATTATGGTGGAAAATAAGTATTTGGTCACCTACAAACAAGCAAGATTTCTGGCTCTCACAGACCTGTACCTTCTTCTTTAAGATGCTCCTCTGTCCTGCACTATTACCTGTATCAATGGCACCTGTTTGAAATTGTTATCAGTATAAAAGACACCTGTCGTCCACAACCTCAAACAGTCACACTCCAAACTCCACTATGGTGAAGACCAAAGAGCTGTCGAAGGACACCAGAAACAAAATTGTAGACCTGCACCAGGCTGGGAAGACTGAATCTGCAATAGGCAAGCAGCTTGGTGTGAACAAATCAACTGTGGGAGCAATAATTAGAAAATGGAAGACATACAAGACCACTGATAATCTCCCTCAATCTGGGGCTCCACGCAAGATCTCACCCCGTGGGGTCAAAATGATCGCAAGAACGGTGAGCAAAAATCCCAGGACCACATGGGGGGGACCTAGTGAATGACCTGCAGAGAGCTGGGACCAACGTAACAAAGGCTACCATCAGTAACACACTACACCGCCAGTGACTCAGATCCTGCAGTGCCAGACGTGTCCTCCTGCTTAAGCCAGTACATGTCCAGGCCAATCTGAAGTTTGCTAGAGAGCATTTGGATGATTCAGAAGAGGATTGGGAGAATGTCATATGGTCAGATGAAACCAAAACAGAACGCTTTGGTAGAAACACAACTCGTTGTGTTTGGAGGAGAGAGAATGCTGAGTTGCATCCAAAGAACACCATACCTAATGTGAAGCATAGGGGTGGCAACATCATGCTTTGGGGCCGTTTCTCCGCAAAGGGACCAGGAAGACTGATCCATGTACAGGACAGAATGAATGGGGCCATGTATCGTGAGATTTTGAGTGCAAATCTCCTTCCATCAGCAAGGGCATTGAAGATGAAACGTGGCTGGGTCTCCAACATGACAATGATCCCAAACATACCGCCCGGGCAATGAAGGAGTGGCTTCGTAAGAAGCATTTCAAGGTCCTGGAGTGGCCTAGCCAGTCTCCAGATCTCAACCCCATAGAAAACCTTTGGAGGGAGTTGAAAGTCCGTGTTGCCCAGCAACAGCCCCAAAACATCACTGCTCTAGAGGAGATCTGCATGGAGGAATGGGCCAACATACCAGCAATAGTGTGTGCCAACCTTGTGAAGGCTTACAGGAAACGTTTGACCTCTGTCATTGCCAACAAAGGATATATAACAAAGTATTGAGATGAACTTTTGATATTGACCAAATACTTATTTTCCACCATAATTTGCAAATAAATTCTTTCCAAATCAGCCAATGTGATTGTCTGGATTTTTTTTTCTCATTTTGTCTCTCATAGTTGAGGTCTACCTATGATGCCAGTTATAGGCCTCTCTAATCTTTTTAAGTGGGAGAACTTGCACAATTGGTGGCTGACTAAATACTTTTTGCCTGTGTGTGTGCACGTATATATATATATATATATATATATATATATATATATATATATATATATATACATATATATATATATATACACACACACATACACATACATATATATATATATATATATATATATATATATATATATATACATACATACATACATACACACACATACACACACACACCTACACATACGCACACAGTTAGGTCCTTATATATTTGGACACAGGCACAATTTTAGTTTTTTTTCCAGGTATTTACCAAAACGTATACAAGCTATAGTTCTATAATGGACATGGGCTGAAAGTACATACTCAGGTTTAAATTTGAGCGTATGTACATAGGAGGAAGGGTTTAGGAATTACAGCTCTTAAGAGTAGCCATCTACCCTTTTTCAAGGGACCAAAAGTACAGGTGAAACTCGAAAAATTAGAGTATCGTACAAAAGTTAATTTCAGTAATGCAACGTAAAAGGTGAAACGAATATATGAGATAGACTCATTACATGCAAAACAAGATAGTTCAAGCTGTGATTTGTCATAATTGTGATGATTATGGCTTACAGCTCATGAAAACCCCAAATCCACAATCTCAGAAAATTAGAGTATTGTGAAAAGGTGCAATATTCTAGGCTCAAAGTGTCCCACTCTAATCAGCTAATTAAGCCATAACACCTGCAAAGGGTTCCTGAGCCTTTAAATGGTCTCTCAGTCTGGTTCAGTAGGAATCACAATCATAGGAAAGAATGCTGACCTGACAGTTGTACAGAGAACCATCATTGACACCCTCCATAAGGAGGGAAAGCCTCAAAAGGTAATTGCAAAAGAAGTTGGATGTTCCCAAAGTGCTGTATCAAAGCACATTAATAGAAAGTTATGTGGAAGGGAAAAGTGTGGAAGAAAAAGGTGCACAAGCAGCAGGGATGACCGCAGCCTGGAGAGGATTGTCAGGAAAAGGCCATTAAAAAGTGTTGGGGACTTTCACAAGGAGTGGACTAAGGCTGGAGTCTGTGCATCAAGAGCCACCACACACAGACGGATCCTGGACATGGGCTTCAAATGTCATTTTCCTCTTGTCAAGCTCCTGAACAACAAAACGTCAAAAGCGTCTTACCTGGGCTAAAGAAAAACAGACCTGGTCTGTTGCTCAGTGGTCCAAAGTCCTCTTTTCTGATGAGAGCAACTTTTTCATCTCATTTGGAAACCAAGGACCCAGAGTATGGAGGAAGAATGGAGAGGCACACACTGCAAATGCTTGAAGTCCAGTGTGAAGTTTCCACAGTCTGTGTTGATTTGGGGAGCCATTCCATCTGCTGGTGTTGGTCCACTGTGCTTCATTAAGTCCAGGGTCAACAAAGCCGTCTACCAGGAGATTTTGGAGCACTTCATGCTTCCTTCCACAGGTGAGCTTTATGGGGATGCGGACTTCATTTTCCAGCAGGACTTGGCACCTGCCCACACTGCCAAAAGCACCAAAACCTGGTTCAATGACCAGCAATGGCCAGCAAACTCGCCTGACCTGAACCCCATAGAGAATCTATGGGTCATTGCCAAGAGAAAGATGAGAGACACGAGACCAAACAATGCAGAAGAGCTGAAGGCCGCTATTGAAGCATCCTGGTCTTCCATAACACCTCAGCACTGCCACAAGCTGATAGCTTCCATGCCAAGATGCATTGAGGTAGTAATTGCTGCAAAAGGGGCCCAAACCAAGTACTGGAGTACATATGCATGCTTATACTTTTCAGAGGTCCGATAATGTGCTATGTGCAATCCTTGATAGAAAAAAAGATTGCGCCGCGCTCCTATATATTTATATATACAGCTTAAGCTTCTAAAGTGTATCAAATAACAATATTACCAAATATGAACTGTGACTATACCGCTAAATGCATATGAAATAATACATATAGATAGCATGCATGGTAAATAATCCTAAAGCAATAGTGCCTTAATGGGTGCCACGGTATAAACCTATGTTGCACCTATATATAACGGTGTATACTCTATACTAATAGTGCAAAAGCATATGTGCACGTGCTAAACAAATATATATACAGTCTTTAAAATAAATGTGCAGGTGGATATTCTGTTCCTTTTCTCCGAGTGCTAGATGGTCTCCTTATATGCTCACCTCTATATTTGCCTGAATGAATCCAGGCAAATACGCTTTTTATCCTTCCAGGATAGATGAAATGGGATGATGCCTTTGCTCTAGCCGTCCTATGAGGTGGACATGCATATGGATGGATCCTCCTGTTATCTCCTTTATCTCCCTGTGTATCTATGAGTACACTGAATAGCTCTCTTGGGATCTCCCAATTCCCCTCCTGGGGTTGTTTCCTCGTTCACTCCTCCTTATATCAGCTCATGGGATGTTTGGTCAAAAAGAGGAAAAAGCAGACCATAGTGTCTTATCCTTATACACAAAATGGATTTATTTCTGCCAATAACAGGTATAACTTGATGGTATGCAGCTCATATATGATCCAGACAGGCATAGATGGCAATCAGCAGGTAAAAAGTAGGTAAAAAGAAACCTCTCTGCAGCTGCCCCTGCAGTGCTGTCTGCCTGTGCTTGTGCTCGGATCTGCTCGCTTCTCCAGTGCAATGTCGTGACGTCAGAGCCCCTCCCCTACGCGTTGCGTCACAGGGTCATGTGACTTCATCAGGGGGAATTTGATTGGATCCAATCAAATTCTCCCTGATGAAGTCACATGACCCTGTGACGCAACGCGTAGGGGAGGGGCTCTGACGTCACGACATTGCACTGGAGAAGCGAGCAGATCCGAGCACAAGCACAGGCAGACAGCACTGCAGGGGCAGCTGCAGAGAGGTTTCTTTTTACCTACTTTTTACCTGCTGATTGCCATCTATGCCTGTCTGGATCATATATGAGCTGCATACCATCAAGTTATACCTGTTATTGGCAGAAATAAATCCATTTTGTGTATAAGGATAAGACACTATGGTCTGCTTTTTCCTCTTTTTGACCAAACATCCCATGAGCTGATATAAGGAGGAGTGAACGAGGAAACAACCCCAGGAGGGGAATTGGGAGATCCCAAGAGAGCTATTCAGTGTACTCATAGATACACAGGGAGATAAAGGAGATAACAGGAGGATCCATCCATATGCATGTCCACCTCATAGGACGGCTAGAGCAAAGGCATCATCCCATTTCATCTATCCTGGAAGGATAAAAAGCGTATTTGCCTGGATTCATTCAGGCAAATATAGAGGTGAGCATATAAGGAGACCATCTAGCACTCGGAGAAAAGGAACAGAATATCCACCTGCACATTTATTTTAAAGACTGTATATATATTTGTTTAGCACGTGCACATATGCTTTTGCACTATTAGTATAGAGTATACACAGTTATATATAGGTGCAACATAGGTTTATACCGTGGCACCCATTAAGGCACTATTGCTTTAGGATTATTTACCATGCATGCTATCTATATGTATTATTTCATATGCATTTAGCGGTATAGTCACAGTTCATATTTGGTAATATTGTTATTTGATACACTTTAGAAGCTTAAGCTGTATATATAAATATATAGGAGCGCGGCGCAATCTTTTTTCTATCATTTATACACACTAGCTAAGTGAGTCAGTGCAAGTGCCAGCGCACCTCATACACTTGTAGAACACATTGAACACCTCGATTCATAATAGCTCACAAGTATTCACCATAATTATGTGCAATCCTTGTTTTATTGATTGCATGTAATATTCTAAATTTTCTGAGATTGTGGATTTGGGGTTTTCATGAGCTGCAAGCCATAATCATCACAATTATGACAAATCACGGCTTGAACCATCTTGCTTTGCATGTAATGAGTCTATCTCATATATTAGTTTCACCTTTTAAGTTGCATTACTGAAATAAATGAACTTTTGCACGATATTCTAATTTTGAGTTTCACCTGTACAGCTGTGCTCAAAAGTTTGCATACCCTGGCAGAAATTGTGAAATGTTGGCATTGATATGACTGATCATCATCCTTCAATAAAAGAGCATTTTTTGGCATGATCATAGGAAGCCATTTATTATCAAATAGTTGTTTGGCTCCTTTTTAAAATCAGAACAACAGAAATCACCCAAATGGCCATGATCAAAAGTTTACATACTCTGAAATGTTTGGCCTTGGTACAGACACACAAGGTGACACACACAGGTTAAAAATGTCAATTAGAGGACCTAACTGTATATATACACACACTCTACATACAGTACAAACAAAAGCATACATATACACATGCACCTGCCACTCCTGACAGAGAAAATACAACCAAATTGTACTCTATGTGGACATTTGCGGCCATGTACATTAGGCCTGAAAGGGCATTTAGCCAGGACGACTTTTTTTGTTGTTTGAGCAATTAGGGAGACTAAAGTTGAGCTATACAGAAGTACAGCTAAAGCTTGTTTGACTGTACTTCTGTGGAACACAGGAATGCTCTTGTTTCTGCACTCCTGTGACCCAAGCTGAAGCCCGCTGTCAGTTGACATCGCAGAGCCAGTCCAGTCTGTGGAAAGATCCCAAGAACATGGTCTGGATCCACCCAGCTTTCATGGGCATTGCCCAGATATGGTATGTACATAGTTACATTGGTCCATAATTATGTATAAAATATCTATACCTGGAATTCTGTTTTTTTAATCATACACATGGCAAATGTGGATGGATTCCTCAGATCTTTCTAAATATGCCCGTGTGTCAATTCTTTATTATGTTTCAAAACATTGTTTAAAATATAAATCAACAACCATAAAAATGATCTCCTATGTATCGGCTTGCTGTTTCCTTTCATTTGTCTATTATAAACATGCCTAAATATGAAAGCTTTTCTTTTCTACAGTTATTGGTCAAATACCAGCATTTGTGGAATTGTTTCTATAGACCCCTATATTGTTCTATGTGGTATGGGTGAAACCAAAACATGTTACTTGTTTCAAATACCAGCCATGCTGCATTTTTAATACAAAAAGTATGTGCTGTTTCAGAGACACCCTCACCACATGCACTGTCTGTGGAGATCAGGGATCTGTGTGATTCCCCTGGGACTTGAGAGAGAAGAATAATCCGATATTTCCTGTTAATAGAATATGTGCATGTAAATTGCTGACAATCATGATCTCAAGCATTCCGCATTTCTGTGAATTTGGCAGAGTCATTTCTGACCTTCTACTTCTTGAGACGTATTTATTTAAACGTGTGTCTTTAAAACTACTGGTATTGCCGGGAATATAAATAAAGCACCTTTAAAGTGAAACCACAGCAGAAACGATAGCTTTGTATGCTAAATGTTTTCCCTTAAAAGGGAAGTATGTTTGTTTTTTTTAAATCCTATTTACCTAAGTTGGTGCAGCATCGGTCCTCCGTTAGCTCTAAGACTGAGAACTCAGCGATCAAGGATGGCTGAATGCTCCGTTCTCAGTTCTCCATGAGCAGAGAGATGGTGACTGTCGGTCACTTCTGTCTGCTCTGCACCCCCCTTTCCCCAGCATTCCCTGTAGTGCAAGTTGGATATCTATTTATGCAGTGCAATCTAATTTTTTATATTTTACATAAAATAGGGTAATTTATCGCTTTTTTGTGCCCTAAAATTAGCTTAATTGTATTTTTTACAGTAATTTTGCGATATCATCACGCAACATAAAAAATTGGAACTACCACTATTTTATTCTCTAGGGTGTCTGCTTTCAGACACCCTAGAGTCAGCGAAAGGGATAAAGGATAAGCCCAACACTCCCCTTTCCAGAGGAGCAGCCAATCGGTGCTTATTACACTGCAAGGTCTCTCCCTTCCCTTCTAGTCCCCAGGTGAGGTGCTGGAGACAGGCAGGGAGGGGAGGAGGAGATAAACAGCGCAATGTTAAAATTATTACATGTTTAAGTCGCCTTAAAGTCCCTTTTGTTTTTACAAGCCCCAGACATTCCTATGATCACCTCCAATTTAAATACGGTTTTGGTTAAAATTAATTTTTTATTGTATCTGGACAAGTACATTGTCATGAGGGATAAGTAAATTGTGCCCCGATTTAGTCCCTGGAAAAGTAGTTTTTTAAAAAATTTCCACACCCCTGAGCTATTACAGAAAGGCTTTCTTATGATGAATTATTGCATGTTGAAAAACTAGCGTAGAAAAAAAAAATCTCATGCAGTATTGAAATCATAGTTAGATTTTTGCGGACACTTCATAACGCATCAAATTTGATACTACTTGGTTAAACCTTCGTGTTCAGCAAGTGGCACATTCTGCTTTGCAAGGATCCAGGGATATTGTTAATTCCAAGCACAGCTGGTGGCCCCTCACCATTCAGCTGAGTAATACTTTTCAGAGATGACAGACTGCCCAATCAGAAAGCCAATAAATGCTGAGGACATTCTAATGAGAGGAAAATGGGCAGCAAAGGGAATTACCGGTATCTCAAAAGATATATTTAACTAATTGAAGGCTGAAATTTTATCTAGGTTGCATAAACTAATTTGACAGAAGAAAGTGCAGCATGTGTTTTTCCTCCCCACGTTCTCGTTAAGTGCTCCACACTGGATTTTTTTTCTTTTACAATTAAAGAATAATTACACCTTTATGAGAATAATAGAATGACTGTTTTGTTGTTCCTTGTACCTTTTTGATTCTATGCCAGCAGTTTGCATGGCTGGAAATACAGTACATTCCTTCTACAGAAGTCCCTAAAATATTTGGCAGAAAAGAGGAGTAATATGAATGTCCTATGAAAGAAGACATTCCTGCTTCTCTTTTAGACATGAACGTTACTTTTTAGGTCATGTTATCTAAGAAGCTGTGCCAATATGGTTTCCAAAAAGTATATTTAAAGTAAATTACCATGAAAACAGCTAAGCACACATAAATCCTGTGTTGTATTATTTAGTGTTTAAATTGTATTTTTTTTTTTTACTGTCCTCATACTTCATCTTGCTGAAACAGATATACCCACAATTTTTTTTTTTAAATGGTGGCATTTTAAGCACATTGATGTTTTCTGCACGTTGTTAACTCAAATTGCTATGATATTAGAATATACCAGACATTAGTTGCATTATATGCCTTTGCAGTTCTAGCCACAAATGAAGTACACATTCTTGGTGAGTCAATGACAACACTTTACATTTTCCAGTTGAAAAGTTTAGCATTTTTTGTAATTGAGATAACCGTATTACTCCTAGGTTTTTCTCAGTTTTGCAGTCCAAGGTTGGAGGTATGCACGGTCAAATTTTCTACCTAATTTTAGCCTACTTACATGCACTGCTGGGGGCACGTTACATTTTTCATTTATTGTTCATTAAATATTTATTCCCCCTTATGTGACTTGGTACAATTTTGAAGGATTTATTGCTTATAATCAACTGTTCGTGCACTGATTATATGTATATTCATTAACTATTTTAGAATATATTTTTGTAACTGCTGAGCACAATCATGGATTGTCATCTTTTTCATTAAGTATTTATCAGATTGGTACATGTTTGTAATTAGGATTTAGCACATTGTTTTGTGGTGGAATGATTATGTATTTTAGTGGTTTCTTACAAAGTTTAACTTTCACAAGATCATGTACCTGGTAATTGTTATTCCATAGCAGAAAATTATACTTGATACTTCATACTTGATCCAGGGTAAATACAGTGCTCAGAATGATTTTTTGATCTATAATAGAAATATTTTAATTTATATATACCACAAAGGTTAGTGTTTGCTCATGTAAGTGGCGAGCAACCTGTCTTGTGGTGTTCTCTAGGAATTATAACAAACCTGTCTTCATCCTATGACTGAAAAAGCCACGTTCAGTGTCTATGTTGGGAGAGTATGCCCACTTGCAGCCTTCATCTTGCAAACCTTCTTTCATGGCAATGAACCTTGAAATCTTGGTTGTGACATCTCCAACTGTTTGAAGGCTGGCAATCACCCATGCATAGATTGTCTTTTAGCTCTCAGCTCCTTGTAATCTAAAGAATCTTGATTATATGGGCTCAGCTAGTCACAAGCAGTGTAGAAAGTTCCTAACATCTATATCTAACATTCATAACAGTTTTACCAAGGAGAAACCCTTGAAATAATTTTCAGGTTTCAAGGAACTCCTCCTATACATTGTTACATCTACCTTATAATACATTAATGAAACACGCAAGTTTGAGGTCTAATAAAATTTTAAACAATGTGGAATACTTTTGACATGTTATGGGTGGCTTATCTGTAACACCACCCTTCTCTAGACAGCAGTTTTTTTTTTACTAATCCTAAATTTAAACCTATAACAATATGAGCAGAAAAAGACAAAGTGAAAAATGTAGTGTCCCTGCACACTAATGGTAAATGGTGTCCTCTTACAAGGCTGGTAAGTGGGACAAGAGTCCCCTTGCATTGGTGATCAGTGGGAGAAAGGCATCCTTACAGTGGAAGAACTCCCTTATATTTGTCATCAGTGGGAGAATACCTCCTTAACCACTTGAGCTCTAGAGGATTTACCCCCCTTAATGACCAGGCCTCTTTTTGCTACTCGGCGCTGCACTAATTCAACTGATAATTGCGCGGTCATGCAATACTGCACCCAAATGAAATTTACGTCCTTTTTTTCCCACACAAAAATCGGTGTAATTTGGTCACCTGTGCGCTTTTTATTTTTCACGCTATAAACAAAAAAAGGCCAAAAATTTTGAAAAAACACAATATTTTTTACTTTCAGCTATAAAAAATATATAGTAAACTCAAAGTTGGTTATAAATTTAGGCCAAAATGTATTCTGCTACATGTTTTTGGTAAAAAAAAATCCCAATAAGTGTATATTGATTGCTTTGTGTGGAAGTTATAACGTCTACAAACTGTGTTATAAATACTGCAATTTACGCCATTTTTCTGCTATACAGCACTGCGCTAGTTTAACGGACAATTGCACGGTCATGCAATATGGTACATAAATGAAATGTACATCCTTTTTTTTCCCCACAAATTGAGCTTTCTTTTGGTGGTATTTGGTCGCCTGTGCGGTTTTTATTTTTTGCGCTATAAAAAAAAAAAGGGCTGACAATTTTGAGGAAAAAAAAAAAAAACAATATTTTGGACTTTTTGCTATAAAACATGTCCAGTAAAAAAAAAAAAAATGCAAAAATCAAATTTAGTCATAAATTTCTGCCAAAATGCATTCTGCGACATGTCTTTGCTAAAAAAAAACCCAATATGTGTAAATTAATTGGTTTACGTGAAAGTTATAGCGTTTACAAATGGTGGGAAAGATACTGGGATTTTTAGGGGGTTTTTTATACTAATAATGGCGGCGATCAGCGAATTATGGCGGCGATCAGGGACTTATGGAAGCGACCAGTGACTTATGGCAAGACTGCGTGACTGCGGCGGACATTCTGACATTGGGGGGTACTGACTTGGGGTCACTGACATCCCCAAAAACACTAAAACAGTGATCAGTGCAAAAAAAAAAACCACTGACACTGTACTAATGGCAATGGGGAGGAAGGGGTTAACTTTATTTTGCAGGGAAGGGTTATAGGAGTGAGGGGAGTGTTTTACTAGGGGGCAGGGGTGTGTACTGGACAGGACAAGGCTGATCGAGAAAGAGAAACTGTTCTCTCTCGATCAGCTCATCCTCGAGCTGACAGGGAAGTGACAGACAGCACAGCTACTGCAGCTGTGCTGTCTGTCACTGTTTGCCGCCGATCGCCGGGAAACAGCCACTAAGGAGCGGCTGTGACCCGGCGACTCACATCTGCGGCGGTGATCGGCGGGACAGATAGGGCGGCAGCGGCGCGCCTCACGTGCCCCCTATTTGTTTACAAAACACACGTTTTAAAACGTGGTTTTGCCTGCGAGTGCCGCCCTGCCGCCGTATATGTACAGTGGCTGGGCGGCAAGTGGTTAATAATGGTACAGTAAGAGGTGTTTTTACATTAGTGGTCAGTGAGATAAGAGCTCTTTTACACTGGTGGGCAGCAGAAGAATGTTCCATACATCAGTGTATTGTTCCTTAAAATTAGTGGTGCATGAAAGAATGCACAATTACATTGGGAGACTGATGGTTATGCGGTGGGTCAGTGGCAGAAGTGCCCCTTACACTGGAAGTTAGTAGAAAGAATTCCCTCCGTGCAGACAGCTAAAAAAATAGAAATCTAAGAAGATGCTTAATTGGCCCCACACTGCTGCCTCTGTTGAAAGACATAGGTGGTAGCACAGCACAGATATTGCCAGGAGAAAGATCAGGAACTCAAGGAAACCCCCAGCAATCTCTAGACCTCTAAGACTCAACTGAACCCTGGCTAAAAAAGGTTGGTTTACTGTAAATCATTAACACCACTTTAACGGAAAATCTCCATGCAAGTAGAAACCAAATCCACCCTTTACTTTAGGAAAATACAGATACATCAATGAATCAAACAGAAATCCCCTTTGTAGGAACTGGTAAATAACTTAAGAGCTTCACAAGTTGGTTAACACCAATTAAAACAAAGGATGGCCAACCCATTCTGTAATCAAATACATTTTAATACCAAATTACATTATGTGCCATTTTTTAAAAACTGTAATCCTTGAATTTATGCATAAATGTAAAATGGCACAGAGGATCAACGAGCCATTAATAATTTAAACTATTTATTCTAGATATTAGTTTACAAGATTAAAGTTTTTAACCTTGTACTTCATTCTAAATTCATGTGATAAAGTAAATGAAAACTATGCATATTAGAACTATTTCACAGACAGGTTTACATTTTCTATGCTAAATAAAACATTAGAAGATTAAAGTAAATATTTTTTCATGCAACATTTTCCTTTGATCAAAGGCATAGAGGAAAAAATTTACTGGCCTTTCCAAACCGTGTTGTATTACCTATGCTAGAGCCAAATGTCCTCTAAATACAACGGTCCTTTATCCCATATGTATTATGACAAGACATACTATTTGTAGAAGAGATTTGTAGTTTTCTCACCTGCCATCATTTTTTGAGCTTCATAGGGTTCCATGTAGCCATCATTCTCAGTTATGGTTTCTGCTGTAGCCTGGCTCCCTGGACCCTGTTTGGCATCGAAAGGGTCTGCATAGTCTTCAACAATGACTACCTATGAGAATATTATGACAAGACAATTTAATATACTTCTTTATAAACTAAATCAAATACTATACAACACGTTATTAGGTGAAAAAAAAAAAAAAGATGGCTATGGTTATCCATTCTCTAAACGCCAAGTTCAAATCCTATTCCCTAAACCCCAAGCTCAAATCCTATTAAGGACCAGCAGAGATGTTCTTGCCAGAAAGAGGAGGCATATAAAAATGTATTCGATAAATTGTCTATTACATATTGCAGAAAATATGTACAGCTATTGTCACATTTTATAATCTAGTTTTCATTTCTATACCCTTTAGATTCTGCTCTGGCAAAGGTATGGTTACATAATGTGGGTTGCCATTGATAATTATCCTTCTGAAATCCTGACTGTCATGCTAATCCACTGGCTGCAGTACTTCTACTTGTTTTGGTCCAGAACAAGCATTTAGATCAGAAGGGCTTCTTTCATTTCCTATATACTTGCTCCTGGTCAGTGAACCAAAAAGCATTTTTTTTTTTTTTCATTTTCAGCCCCTCTGCCCTAGTATTAAAAAAAATAAAATGTACTCAAGCCCTACATACCCTTCAAATGCTCCTGCTTCCTAATCTGTCCATTGCTATTAATCCCCTTCTTGGCTGATTTACAGCCATTGCTAATCCAACCATTACCTGTAAGTAAACCTGGCATTGACAAACCCCCTGGGAGTGCATCATCACACAGCCAGCGCTCATAATACTTCTGAAACAAGCAGCACTCACACACCATTACATGAGCACTGCTCAGTCTAGGAGGATGTTCTGCCTCCCTCCAAGAAAAACAGTAAGGACCTATGGCAAGGCCAGACCAGATACATGGTAGATATAACTAGATATCACAAGGTAAGTAGAAAGCATACATAAAAGATTATTATACAGGATGTATATAGCGGCAAACAGTTTATTCAGCACTTTACAATATAAAAGGTGTATTTTTTTCCAAAAAAATATAGATTCATTTTTAAAAACTGCCCATTTTAGTTTCGGTTTTCAGCCAAGTGCTTCCTGAATTTTCATTTTCGGTTTCGGCACCAGAATTTTCATTTCGGTGCACCACTTATTTATATGGTTATACGGTAGTTAAGATTTGGTACCAGCCTCCTCTACTCTCTCAAGCTTGTTGCCATTCCATATAAAAACTTTACCTTGTAGGTTTTTAATCAACAAAAACAAACAGCACTGCTATTCAACATATACCAGGAGCTGGCTATACGAAGTTAATCAAGCCAATTCAAAAAAAGCTTTTACAGACTCTAATAAAAAGTGAACTCTAGTTGCACATTTTGAGAAAGGATGAGTTCACTTTTCATAAAATGTTACACGTTACACCCATATTCAGGGTGTAACATGTAACATGGTACATTCAAACAGGTCCCAATCCCCTCTTTGACAGTTAGCAGGGGATCTTCTCTCCCCTCACTAGCTGTCAAATTTAAACAAAAAAAAAACAACTCCATGACCATGCAAGGCTCCACCCACATGGCCGCATCACTCATTCACATTAATCTGTGAATGAGAGACTACAAGTCCCAACAGTCTTAGTTCACTGAGGACTAAAATCTGACAGCTACTAAATCGTGGTAGTTCATTCATTCTTCCTGTCAGAATATCTGCTTGCTCATACATCCCACAGATGACCTTATCCTTTAACTACTTCAATAACAGCAGGTTACATCCCTTTCTTTCCAGGCCATTTTTCAGCACTGTGACAAGACGTACTGGCAATTACTCATACAATACTGTACCTAATCTAAATTTATATGGTTTTTATTTAGAGACAGACCCTTCTTTGGGGGGGGGGGGGTATTTATTAACCACTGGGGTTTTTATTTTCTACTATATAAAAGAAAAAAAAAAAACCTATTCCCCTTGCTTATCAAAACGTAACAACCACCCACAAAATGACCCCTTCTTAGAAAGTAGACATCACGTTTATCACCTTTTTTGCCCCAATATAGAGCACTACACATGCTAGAACTGAGATGTAGGCCAAAGCTGGAAACACTGCAGACAGCACAATCACAGACTGCGTGAGCATTCCTAAGTTGCAACCAAGGACATTTTAAAATATTCTTTCAGAATAAAGGTTCAGGCACACTGGATGTTCCCTGGACGCCTTTCTCCTGGCAGCCAAAAAATGCTTGGTGCTTGTAAATGCGCACACCAGGATTAGCAGCGTCGAGTACTTGGGTGTTGATTCATTTAATTGGCCACAATAATAAATTTATTTTGGCCATTGAAGTGAACGCTCAAACGCTAAATACATCTAACATTAACGTGCATGTAGATTCATTTACATGTGCTTTTTACACATCAAGCGTTTCTCTGCCAAAATTCTCCTCTCGAATACGATTTATCTGCATTCAGGAGAGGACCATTTTATGGCTTCTAAATGCCGCTGCTCCTAAATTCTGGTAAAAGCCCATGTGTGCATATAAAAATCTTGAATGAACAAGCTAAAGTTAGAAGCTGATTGGCTACCATGCTTCACCAGATTTTGCACTCTCCTGTGTAAATCAACTCCATAGGTTTTTATTAAGTTGTGTTCAGGGGCTTTGGCAAAAAACAGCAAAAGCTCCAAAAACGTGAGTTTAGGAGTATCAGTGTGCATGAGGCCAATCATTTTCTCCAAGTGGCCATTTAATTACAATGGACATGGTTGAGGTAGATCACCTATGTAAACCCAAGCCCACTCAAGCCCTTGGAGCAGCCAAAACTGGATCCAGACTCAGGACTTCAACAGCCTTATATTTCTACAGTCACCCTTCATATGCATGATTACCATTACAATGAATACAGCTTCATGCACAGGGCAAATTAGGGTCATAAAATGCCTAGATCAGTGTATTTCTGTGGAAGGTACAGTCAGGTGTTCAGATCAGCGGCAAACAGAACACCAATACATATCAATAACGGGCTGACTCTGTCCGTGCCAGTCTGCAATTGCAGTTTGGGACAGATGTGCTCCCCTGGATGCAAACTGTCTGCATCCATGGGTGCATATCCATGGATAATCACTGCACCTGCGATTACATGCAAACAGCTGCAGACAGTGTCAGCCTGTCATTAATCTGTAAAGGCTTGCTTTACGCAGCTAATTGGACTACCCAATCGGCTGTGTGCAGAAGCTGCAAAGGGAGGATGTTAAATTGTGTATGTAGAGGTTGCTTCCAGCTATAGGACTAAAGTAGCGCAGACTGTATGTAGGTCAAAGAATTGAGAATTTAAGAGTATGATTAGTTTCTAAAGTTCTGCTTTATTCACTCTAATTTATGATCTTTAGCATTTCTGTGTTCTGTCACTGCTATGGACCCATTTATGGATTTACAACCATAAAACAAACTCGCTGCAGGATGGTGGTGAACATATCTGGTTGATTTTCAAACCTGTGTACACATAAAACATGCTGCTTCTTATCCTTCCTTCATTGCTGTGAAAAAAAGTTAGGGTTGGCTGTGGCTGTGATTGGATCACAGCAATCACAAGTTTTAGAGCGTCACTCTAATTGGCTCTCTCATTTCAACACTGCTTCCTCTAATTCACCTTTGTGAGATGAAGGGAAAGGCTGGCTGTGTGTAAATACTTGTAAATCACTGTGATTGGTTCACAGCAATGAAAAGGTACAGAGCTGCATTCTGATGGGCTCTTTGAGTCACCTGTGATCTGTGCTGCCCAAGACAGAGTGATCACAGGATTGGCCCTGGCCTCACTCTAAAACAAGGATGTTTTTAAAGTGGTACTTTATGGGTAAAAATATACGTAAATGGGCAAACAGACAGGATTTTTAAAGGCAGAAGTGAAATGCTTTGTCTCTTCTGCTTTAAAGTTACTTACCTGCCTGTTCACCCCTGTACAGTAAGCTGCGCATGTGCAGCCCATTGTACAAATTTGGTAATGCTGACTGAACTCCTGCGCATGTCTGGAGTGAAGGAGAGTATAGCACCACTTTAAATGTCCACTCAGAGCAACTGCTTTCCCAACTGTCTGTTTTACTACCGTGGCTCATTTGGGGTGGTCAAGGAAAAAAAACACATACCAAGAAAATCCAAACACAAAAAGTAACTAACATTTACAGGTTCTCATAACAAGAGCTAATTCTGGCTATAAACCATCTGGCAGTGGATACATCAGATTTGAGCATAGTGTGTTATACAGTAATTCAGCAGTATTAAAGTTCAGTGAAAGATAAGTGTAGCAGAGCAATGAAATCGGTAGAGATGGTTGAAGAAATCTTTTGGCATGCAAAATGGCTTCTTTACAATCTGTTCAGAAAAAGAATCTTTTAAATCGGCAGCAGAACTCAAAGCTTTGGCTTCCTATACTTATGAGAACAGGCAGTTCTTACATTGTTCGTCTTCACTGGTAAAATATTTTCTTGTCAATGGACAGCTTTAAGTCCACAAACTCTATATGGTTGATTCATCAACTTTGTGAGGATGTCAAAGAGCTGACAACTAAAAAGCTAAACAGGGAGATATAAAAAGACACCAATTGTATGCAACTCTGTATTCATTATTACAACCTTAAAGTCTATTTTTTCTCATTTCTACTGAGGAGGTAAAGATTTAAAATAGCTGCAGCTTCTAGGAGTAGTAAAGCTGTCCTTTCGTTTCAACGAATGTTGGCCTCAACTTCCTGTTTCAGAGTTGTGGCTTTCTCTTGCCGGGTCATTGGGTATGCTTCCAAGGTCAGCCTACAAATTGAGGTGATGTTGCCTGCACCAACATGCACAGACAGTACAAAAGCATAAACACATGGAATATACTCCTCTGCATCCCCACAAGCCCCCCCAAAGGGAAGTGATTAACAGTGGCTTCTGAGGCTGTGCCACAGTGTAGCATTGCTATTACTTGGTTTAACTTTGCATCTTCCTAAATCACCTCCCTGCTAACTGGACAGACATGATTATTTACTCCCAGTGAGCAGGTTGAAAATTAAATGGTGAAATAAAAGGTAGATTTCTGAACCACAAAATAACTATTGCCTGTCTGGCTGGGTGGTGCAGCAGATGTGTAAATCACAAGACTGCCTGGACAGAAATAATTCTATTTGTGAATGTAAAACAGTAGACATATATTAACTTTTAATTGTGTATTTATCCCTTTTTCTGGAATACCGTTTTAAGCCGTCAGGGCAGTGGCAAGAGAAGCCCTTTAACGTTTTTACCCCCTTGAAATAATTTTTCATGTCTTGAAGGACTCTTGCTAAAACCATTGGTGGTCAGTGTAAAAAACCACCCCTGAAGAATTCCCTCTTTACAGTGATTGTTAAAATGCCATCTTTAAAGCCAGCCAAAAGAGATCATTGGGTTCATTAAGCTGCCTCTTTCAAGTGGCATTGACCCCAGAACTATGCAGGTACCATCAAAACGGGAGGTCAGTTTGTAACAGCTCTAGTAACCCCCAGCAAACTCGGGAGGAACCCTAGGGTCCCTCCTAGATTGTAAGCTCCAAGGAGCAGGGCCCTCCTATCCCTCTTGTATTGAACTGTATTGTTGCTGTATTGTCTCCCGTTATATTGTAAAGCGCTGAGCAAACTGTTGGTGCTATATAAATCGTGTATAATAATAATAATGTAATCCTGGTTAAGTATGGCTGGGCTAGACAATCTATTGAAAAATCAAGTCTATTAACCACGTAAAACCCTGGTCAAATGGACTAGCACTTGGCAAACGGATGAATAAAGTTGTATACTGCCTTTTAGTAGATAGAACAAACATATAGACGTAGCATGGCCAATTTACACAACCAAGAGACATATTACTAGCATATCTGAAAAGCAAAATGTATTTACCTATATACAGTAGAAATGTGGATAATATAAAAGTATCTAGAAAACCCAAGCAGCACAGAGCAGTGACAGGCTGTCCAGCTTATCTACCTACAGCTACCTCACACTGCAATATTCAGCTCCTCATTCCCTCCTGGAATGCAAGTTCGATAAAAAACACAAACTGCTACAGAATGAATTCTAATATAATTCACACAAATGCATTCCTCGACAACCTAACTGGTTTCTATTGCCTTTTCTTATTTATTCAAATGTCTTTATGCCATTGTGAGCAGTGATAGCACACAGTCCTAATTGATCACTGAGGCATAGAGTAATAGAATGAAGGGTCGGTGACACCAGCTACTGTCACTCTTCAATGAGTTCACAGCAGCAGAAAAATAATATTAAATAGATTCACCACTTAGCAGCCATAAACCAGGAATTAACTTTAAAATGTCAAGCTTTTCCAGTAAAATCATATTTCAAGGACTTGCATAATAAATTACACATTTGCCAGGAGCATTAAATATGTGAGTAAGGCATTACAACACAATGAAAGATCCTACAATGTGACTAAAATGTGTTTTAATATAATCAACCCAAATATAACAAAAACACTAAGATTTATAAAAACAGTGTGTGTATAATATATATATAGTATATTATTATTTTTTCTCAGAAAATAGGTGCAGGAACTCAACCACAACCATTTAACGAGAAGTTCACCTTCCATAACATGTTACACCCATAGGGTGTAACATGTTAAGAAAGCACTGGCCCCCACTCATTGCCAATCCCCCGCTAGCTGTCAAATTTAAAAAAACGTGGCCATGCAAGGCTCCATTTGCCTGGCCACACCATTCCTTAGCAGCTGACAGCTTGTATTTCTCAATGAGCTACCACGGCGCTGTACATACTGCAAAGTTCAGGGGTGCGCTACACTGAGTGCAGAGTTCATCCTTCTTCTACAGCTGCTTAACTCTGCATCCCCCATCCACATCTCGCCTTCACCCCTCTTCAGCTCTGACCTCCAGCCAGGTCTAGTACCTCTCTGCACACTGCAGGTGGCTCGGCTTCTCTCATTTGCAGGAAGAACATCCAGTGTGGGTGTCGACATCCACACTGCGCCCTGGGCACCAGCATCTCAAGAGAAAGAGAACAGAAGAGGGCCCCATAATACTGGGACCACATACAAAACAGCAGTCCCAACTCATGCCACCATAAAGCCTTACTGACCAATAAAGGCCAGTCCAAGCCATGTGGCCTGCAACAACTCACCCCTTTGTCTATCCCAAACTCCCAATTACTCGACCTGACAAAATCTCAAATAATCTAATTAATGATTCCAGAGAAAAATATGTCAGTGAATTGGGAAAGAAATAAACTCCAAGAAACTGTTTAACAGTCACTGCAGAGAGACTACAAACTGACCCCACTGGCTACAAGACCCCAAAGACAGACAGATACTGAGCCTGTACAGACTGACTGTTCAGTCTGGAAATCAAATTAGGATGGCACAGACAGACCTACAGGCCCAGGGAATGTAGACTGTTCCAGCAATGTGACCAGGTGGTCCTTGAGGATGAGGACCACTTCCTGCTACAGTGCTCCAAGTACTCATCAGTGAGGGACACTCACTTCCAGAGACTCTTCGCTGTCATCCAGGACTTCAATTCGACAGAAGAGAAGAGCCAACAGTGAAAATAACGGCACAAACCAAGAGGTACAGGAAAAACTGTGGACATATAAATCCCCTAGCTGGCCTCACCTCCTATCCTTTATATTATCCCTTAACATAAGATTACTGGACGCCTATTCCCTTTATATTACCATTTACCTCTAATAATGTCTGAGGAGTTATTCCTCCCACCCCCAACATTCAACCCATAAAAACTCTCTGGCAATGGTAAAATGTATCTAGCATTAAAGTTTATTTGATATGAAAGCAAGAAAGTGTGATGCTCGCAAAAGTGAAAAACTTGTAACTTATAAATCATCTACATAGACTCATCGCCAATACCCCTTTATATTATCCCGTTTCTCCCAAAATTGCTCTAAGGGCAGATCATATGGTGAAAAAAAAAAAATCTGCATGTTGGTATTTGCACCAAAAATAATTGTATAATGTGCATATAAACTTTCTGGTTATCGTAGAATGCTGATGGAACCTAGACAATCCCTGTTTGGAGCTATCAGAGTTACCATTTAACGTGGTTGTAAACCCCAGACATTAAATTCGAACACAGCATATCCCTCTATAGGGTGTGCTTGTCTCAGTCCAGAGCACAAAGTGTCATTTCTGGATGCTGCCTCATTCCTCTGCTATCATTTGAATGGGCTGCCATGCCCTGGGACACGCAGGAAAGAAGTCCCTGAACTATTTTTTTTTTAATTCACAGCCCGCACATGAACTGAGGTACCTGGCACAGTAGCGATTTCCATTGCAGACGGGTTGCCATTAGGATTAATGGGTCCCGCATTTCTCTGTGTGGGTGGTTGCAGCTGCCGGTATTTGTGCGGATCCCGCAGCAGCACCACCAGCACAGATGTGAACCAAGCCTTACAATTAAATGTAGAAAGATTTGTTTCATCTCTGTGTATAATCTGAAGCCAGTGACCTCACTGGGTATATGTAAGTGTTTACAACCACTTTACGAAGAATGCATTGTAATTTAATCAGTAAATATATATCCATTATGAAAATAAATTTTGCCTATTTTCATGAAAAACATGCAATAGATTGTACAAAGATTCTGCAAAATAAATACCATAAATAGGATTACTCTATGAAAAACAAAAACAAAAACAAAACATAACTCTATCCTGGCAGGGGATGGAGAGGTACTGTAAAGGCCACATTGTAAACGAACTCAGGAGAGGATTTAATTATGTGTGCATCAACTGAAATAGGAAAGAGGGATGTTCTAGAGCTTTCACTTCGCTGTCAGAGAGCTACAAAGAACATTCATTTGTAAAAGGTAAGAAACAAAAAGAACTGTCATTTCTCCAGCAGACATGTCAGCATTTAAAGACTTAAATTGGTGGCACCAAAATGACATTTTAATAAAGGTCTAGGATTCTGTTGAAGTATATTAAACCTTTAAATGCTAAAAAAATCAACAAGACTTCCTAAACATCAGCAAGCTGACATGTTTGCTCTGGGGATAAGAGGAAAATAAAACCTCCTGATTTAATTGTGCCACAGTTATCTCCTTTTAAGATGACTCTATTTTCAAATCCTTTAACAAAAAAGATGGATTAGCCTCACATTAACTATTTATGAAATCCCCTGAATGCGATTAGTTTTAACCCATGTGAACCCAAAGAAGGCAATCGCCCTTGTATACGGTTCTAGGTTGTATTTATTCAAAAAGGTATTTATGATTCACTATAACCTTCACATTAATAAAGGCCAGGTCTTGGGTGATCTTTAAGAGCCTTAAAGTTAGTGCTCCAGATAAAAAAACAAAAAAAGCACTCCTTATAAGTTCCTATTAAAAGATGAATAAAAGATTAAATTCATTATACAGTACCTATATACACTAGCAACTATACAGAATATGGATTGTGGCAGTCTGCACTTCACAGTGTACAGAAAGAAGTGTAGCAGTTTATGGTCACCTTAATATATATATCTCTCTGGATCAACAGTAGGCGAGGCTAAATATATAAAATTTTATCTATGTATAAAATCAGAAATTACACTATGCTTGCCTAGATCTTGCACCAAGGCTTGCAGCATTGTCTACATCCCCGTCAGCTTCTTGAATGTCCACATCTGTGTAAGTTGGCCCCATATTAATCAGCTTCTATCCATCAACCAGCCCCATAAAAGCTTGGGATCTATAGGGTAAAGAATCATGAACAATGCCATGGGCCTCCTGAGCAAGATCTAAGTATAGCAAATAGAAGCCTTGGAAAGAAGACCATTTATTTTGACCTTGAAGTGCCAGCACTACATTGTCCCCCAACAACTGCAGTTATTCAACCCTAATGGGTGGTCCAATACCTACTCCCCCCACAAGCTGTTACATCCTGTACTGATTTTTTTTAAACACAATGGTTTTTTTTTCTGGTACAGGTTTCCTGTAGTGCCTTGACTAAAATCCCCACTTTCATGAAGTCTTTTTTGCCTTGAACACCTAGGCAGTCTACAAAACCCAGTCTGTACAGATGAAAAACAGAAGAGAAAAGCATGCCAGCACAGTATACAGCTTCATGTAATAGTAAAATATAATAATAGTAAGACACTAAAAATTGAGAAACATGAGGACAAGCCCTGAGCAGTATTTGCTGAATCATTAGGGTACTGCGGTCACCAGCATACAATCCAGCAGGTGATAGATGTCGAGCTGGATGCCACCATCTTGTAATCATCTCCCAATTTAGTGACCTTCTTTCAGACTCAGCTGATACATGCAAAAAGGCTGCCCTATGTACTTAGGTAAGTACAAATTAATTACAGATGCAAAGTTTTTACTACACAAGTACACATAGATAAGATGGTTTACATTAAGATGATAGGTTTCTAACACTTTAAAAAGACTACAGCCCCATTTAAACCATTCCATAATGTTAAAACTATATTTTAATGATTTTTCTAAGGGGCATACACTGAACAGGTTAATACATAGTTTCACAAGAGATTGGACATGCTAGCTAAGGTTTATGTAATAGAGTTTTAGCATTTCTGCTGTTCAAGAACAATTCTAGATTGCATGCATCTCAGGGGGCTGATTTCATTCACGTGGAATCTTTTGTTGTGCTAATTCTGCCACTTATTTTTCTGTCCTTATAAGAGAACAAAACCATCTTCTGACTTCTGTTCAGGGCATTGGGGACTGCTTCTAGAAGTCAAAGTCGTTCACGTATCCAATTATTTTGCCCTGCAATGCTTAAGATGTATAAAAATATATTAATTTTCCCCAGGCTATCTGTGACTAGCATTCTGAAGGGCAGGCTAAAGGCACAAACCTAGAAAAAAACCTTTAGTTGTTTGGGGAAGCACACTTGGCTGAAAAGATTTGCACGACACCTAAGCAAAAGTCACAAAGTCAGCGTGTGAATTGACTTTAACCACCAGGGAAGAGAATGTACCCATGTATGAAAAATGTCTCTTAAGCACTATTCTTAATAGTATTCCTTATAGGTAACAATCCGTCCTAGCTTCAAAGCAGGGCAACTTTACCCAGTTTGAGAACAATCAATCAGTCTTACTCTTTGTAATATGACCTCCAGATCCTTCCCATGAAAAAACTCCTCTCTATGAGGACTATTTTTTTTCTTTAAAATTCTAGTTCTCAGGCCTGGTCCATGGAGCTCAGAGACAAAAGAAAGGAGTCAAGAGTGCACAATCCACCTTTAGCCATCGGTGTACTGTGGAACTAAATCTTTGCTCAGTTTTCAGTTTGAATGCACGGTGTGCAAGACAAAATAAGTTCCATAAAGATTTGGTCAGCAGTGCGTAAGAATCTAATTTTAAAGTTCATCTCAGCTTTGTGTCCATTTGTCACAATGCAGTATGATTCTTCCTATCTACTTTTCATTAGAGAAAGCTGCATCTTCACAAGGGCTTTTAGGGACATGTCTGCACCATCTAGTGGATTAAAGTGTTGTTAAAGATTTTTTTGGCTAAAATTCTAATGCTGAAATATATACTTATGGTGTATGCAGCTTTTTCTTTTATTAAATTAATTCTTCCTACTATAGTCACCTAGCCTTTAAGTGTGCATCCCACTTTCAACATTCAGGGTTGCTCCTTTCTGTTGGAGGGGATTAAGGAGCCACCCTTGCATGCACAGTTCCCGCTGGGACTAGAGCCAGCGATGTGTGCATCAACTCAAACATTCAGCACCAAAGCAAGTCACTCCCTGCCATTCCTCTCTGTGCATGCTATGTTCCTTCTGAACAGTGCATATGAAATACTCAGGGCATGAGCTCCCCTTCTCAGAAGTTCAGGGAAATAGTGCTGTACAACCTGGAGCCAACATAAGTGTGCATTTAGAAATGAAAGTGCTTGAAGTAAGAAAGGAGGCGGTCCACTTAGACCTAAAGCTGGACCCTAGAAAACGTACCTCCCTCCGGTGGATGGAACTCCTCAAAAGGTTCCCTTTTTTTGGGAAAGGGAAGGATGGGAATAGCTAGAGAGCAAGGGAAGGAATAAATTTCACTGACATCTTAAGGACCCTCTTGAGATTAGTGACATGGTTATCACAGCATGAGTGTACATGGTATCACTGTTTATACTCCGAAATAGGCCTAAGAGGAAGAAGGCAGGTGGGGCTAACCTTTTCATACCCCCCCCCCCCTACATAAGGCAGAACACAGATCATTAGCCACATTACCAGATAGAAGGGGGTTGGGGGGGAAAGGGGTGATTGGGAAGAGGAGAGAGAGGAGATGGGGGAAAATTTTAGCACAATAGCACAATGTATAATTGGAACAATTTTAAATTGGCACAGAGTAAGATGAGAAGAGGAAGGAAAGAGATTTTTAAGGAGGACGGGGAGAGGTAGGAAGGGCCAGTAGTGAAGGCAGGTTAGTTTAGTAGTCGAATACATTTAAGATACTTAATAAGTAAAATAAGGGTTATCAAAGTAGGGAAATTTGAAGGAGATAAATATAAAATTAGAAAGAGGGAAGTTGGAAGACGAGGAAAAGTAAAAAGGTTTAAAAAAAAAGTGTTGGTGGGATTAAATAAGGAATCAAAACAGAATTAAAAGACACAACTTGTTTTTTTTAGTTTTGGATAGTGGAAAGATGGATATCAGCTTTTAGATTGTTATTGCTGTATGTGCCCCTGTTAGAGATTCACCCTCACTTTGTCCTGTTATTTTACCTATTTTTCCAATGGGGACTAGTGTCTACAGGGGGTCACTAAGGAATTCCTTTAATTTGCAGGGATTTTCTCTCACTTCCTGCTTTGGCTCTGCCACAGGAAACAAAGGCAATTCTTCCCATTGGGACACAGATGGCGAAAATAAACTGACACGGGTTATAACCCTCCCTTTTGCTATCCAAAATGAAACTAAAGAAGGTTTGCCTATGGTTCTACTTTAAGGGACACTTGGATTCATACCCAGTTAGTCTTTTTTTTTTTCTTATGTCAGGTGTGTGTGTGTGTATATGCATATATATTTATTGTACGGAGTATGAGATGTATGTTATGTTTTCCCCCCTTTTTTCTTTGTATCGTAATAGAAATTAATAAAAAGATGAATATAAAGAACGTAAAGAAAAAAAAAAAAATTCTAGAAATGCAAGTGCTTGAGACCGCATATTTAGTGAATTATATATTAAAGAATGGGGAATTGAGAACAGGTTGCTATGAAGGCATTTAATTGAAAAAAAAAAATGTTAGCAGTTATTACTTTATATTGATACCAGAGAAGAGGCACACTCAAACAAGCCCATGTCACCCACAGCATATAGCATTTATGATGTAACATGTAACACGGTGTTAAGCAGACCCCCTAACTACCCCCCACCCCTCCAGCACGCGCGGGTTATTTTCTTCTCTCTGCAGCAATCACTTTTGAATTTTGTGCAACTGTGCGAGCAGGTCATGGAGATTTGTGCATGAATAAACTACACGTGCCTTTTGCCACTGCAGCAGAGGGCTTGTCATTCTCAATAGAACACAAGTCTAAAAGATTACCACATTCAAAAGTCCATTGACACTTCCTCCAGCTCAGTAACTGAAAATCCATACCTTGGTACAGACTGAGACTACAGGACCCTGTGCTTTGCACCTGCAAGCCACTCATTGCGATTTCAATGCTTTGTAGCATCATTAAAAAGAAACATTTTTCTGCAAATATATGTGCATTTATAATTTCCTTTTCTTTTTTTTTTTTTTTTTTTTTTTTTTTTTTGTGGAGTCCACAGTGCCACTGTCCACAGTGCCACAGTGGAACAAAGACAGGACTCCTCTTAGACCAAACAGTGAACCAAGATGGCCGCTGGAACGCACCGCTCAGCGTGCGTTCCACTCACCGTCTTGATAACGCCCTATGGGAGGGGCGAAACGCGTTGACGCATTTCCGGTCCACACTCCATGCGCCTGATGTCATTTCCGGTGAGTGGAACGCACGCTGAGCGGTGCGTTCCAGCGGCCATCTTGGTTCACTGTTTGGTCTAAGAGGAGTCCTGTCTTTGTTCCACTGTGGATGTGAGAGTCCTGGAAGGAAAAAGTTTGTATATCTGCTGGAACTGAAGCCTTTTATACATAATAAACATGCCTTTAGCAAGTGTTTAACATGTGAGTGGCCTTAATCTCCATTTGGAAAAAGTTACTATTGTGTGACAATATTATGCTATGTGAGTTTTTTTCTTTTGGTTGGATGGTGGAGTCTATTCGGAGGGTGAAGATTTTCCCTAGCGTGGCACCAAAGAGGGTTTAGGATCCCTAAAAATTCCTTAAAGGTCTTTTACTCACCAAGTTCTGGTGAGTGTATTCGATGTTGGTTTATGCACGGGTGGAAGGTGAAAGTATTTTTTGAAGAAAAGAAGTTTGCACTTTTATTTCAACAATTTAATTATGTTTTTAGCACATGGACTTTTGGGTGTTTTTGTTTAAGATTAAGGGCAAACACGAATAATTTATGCACCTATTTTATATGATTTATTATATTGATTAATTATCTAAATTTGCGCTGTTTATTTATATTTATATTGTTTGTGTTTTCACGATTGGCACAGCAGCATTTTTAGAGTGTTATTTGGAAAGTTTTGGCGCAGGAATAAGTTTTCTTGTATAAAAATGTTTTCAATTATGCACCTATACTGTCTTACTCTAGATATTGGTGCAATAATAGCATTAATGGGCAAAATGTAGTGAATTATACCAACCAGATTTCCCAATAGTCCGTTCACTGAAAGATTACACTTTAAATGGTTGCTATATTGTACCTTGCAATATCCCCATTTCTGAGCATTACTAACCTAGTCAGAATAATTGATGGAATATTATGGATGTTTTTATCAGCACCTTACAATACAATTATGATAAAGTGGGCATATTCTGTGTTTTATTTGCAACTTGGTGGTATTGGGCAATGCAAGCCAGTCTTACTGCAGAAATCCACTATGCACACATTTTAGAATAGTTTTCACTAATGGAAACCATTTATATTTTCCCCTCAGTCCCCTAACAGTCCGGGTTACATGAACAAGTTTGAATTTCAAAGTCAACAACCAGCTGCTGCCCTGTATGTCAGATATGTCATGAAAGGTGAAGTCCTATTTCTGAAATACATCCTCAGCACTCATTTAAACACATATGAAGCTTTAAACCTAAAACAAGCCTCCTGAAGTTAACCAGTTAATATTCACTGCAATGGCCCAAACTTGAAAATGCTGCATAATATGCAAGTTCTGCCTGTGAGCGCATTTTGTTGGGGCCCCATTTAACAGAGGTGCTGCTTCATGCAGAAATTAAATTCAACAAATGCGCAAACACCAGAACAAGATGATATCTATGCGCTTTCAACAAATACACAAAACATGGACGAAATACAGAGTTAAATGTAAAAACCATAAAGCAGAAACACAAAGCTTTTTTGCTTTCATTTGCTCAGCAGATAATTCTAAAATGCAGCCTGCATGGCGCTTGGTGATCAATAAAAAGGAATCAGTCAACTGTCACATGTCTCTGAATGCAAGAAGCTTTCTACAACTCAATGTGTTTATTTTAAATAAGTATTTTAAAGCCACAGCCATGCTATTCTTAGTTTACTGGTTTGCAGCCATGTCCAATGTGCATTTTCAGAAATGCTGCGTATTTGAAACATTTAGGGGGAATTTAACAAGGCCAGCACAGAATCAAATCTTTGCATTTAGACAAATTGTATAGTGTTGTAAATGGTATTTGTGCTCATTTGTTTTCTCTCTGCATGATGATGGTCAGTGTTTGTGAGGATACATCGTTCCTTTTGCGTGTGTATGAAAGCAGTCCTTGCGTGGGTTTAATTAATTTAAAGTTAAAAGAAAAAAATTACATGTATCAGAACGCTTACATTACATATAAAGATAGGAAGGCTGTGAAGGCCCGTGGCCAGTTTGATTGTATAGAATTTGTCACAGAAAAATCACATTTATCAATTTTTGCATTCAAACATGTAATTTTCCCAGGAGGTTCTTTTGCCTTTAGGGAGCCCTATTTGCACAAAACATGCATATAAACGAAGTCCAGTATTTTATCAATAATTTGTAGAACTAAACCTAAGGCTGTTTTCACATTAGCGCATCTCCAAAGTTGCGCGACTTTGATGAGACTTGTGGTACGCCTTTGATCTGACTTTACATTCACTGGATTTAAGTCACCTCAAAAGTAGTGCAGGAACTACTTTGAAGTTGCACAGATTTTAAATGGTACTCATTGGGAAACATGGGGAGCAACTTGTCATACAACTTTGGACCCCAAAGTCATATGGAAAGTTGCACAGGTGTGAATGGACCCATGGCCTTAAGTCTCAGGGTCCTTTACTGTACAAAAGGAAACTGATCAGCGCTTGTGTGGTTAACACATAGCCTCTTTCCCTATTGGTCATCAAATGTTTTGGTGGTCTCACTAATAAAATAGACAGTGAATGTGATGGTAAAAGGGCAAAGCTACACAGCAACCATGCAAGCTTAGTAATTTCCTTTATATAGAACTCTGAGATTTCAGGTTATCATCAAGTACAAAAGTCAACTCCGCAGTTCCATTTATGTATTAGAACAGGGGTGTCAAACTGGCAGCCCTTCAGCTGTTGCCAAACTACAAGTCCCATGAGGTATTGCAAGGCTGGCAATTACAAGGATGACTCCCAAAGGCAGAGGCATGATGGAACTTTTAGTTTTGCAACAGCTTGTGGGCCGCCAGTTTGACACCCCAGTATTAGAACAACTGTAATACCTTAAAAGCATACAGAGATCCTCAGAATTCTTAAACCTGAGATGGACATTCCCAGATTTACAGGGCTAAAAGGTCCCAAGGTACTGCACCACTAAAACCATCCCTGGGTATTCCTGCACACAGAGACTTTTCTAATACTTTATGCTACTTTGAAAATAATCTATAATCATTTTAAAATAGATAAATTAATCTGACAATGCTAAGTACGGTACAATATTTTAAACAAATCAAAATATAAAGCATTATAACCAGCCACATTTTCCACAAGAATACTCACAATCACAGCTAATTCAAGACAATAGTGGAATAGTGGTTGGAATATCACCATGATAAACCTGTAAACCATGTTTACAAATATTCACATTACCCATGAGTTAAACATTTTACACTATTTTATGCAAACATTACAGCTGCTGGGTTTCATTTTGTTCTGCGAGTTAGGGTTACACATTGCAAAATTACAGTAGAAGTTATAGTTTAACTTGTTCAAATAAGCTGGTAATTGACTTTCTTTAGGAGGAATATGCTCCCATTTGAGGGACAATTTTTGTTCTGCCCCTTTTGTTCCACATGTGTTTAAATAATCGTTGACCAAATTAGAGTGATTGAATATGAATATATATATATATATATATATATATATATATATATATATATATATATATATATATGACCTAGTACTATTTTTGGGATTTGATAAAGTATAAGACCTACCCCGAAAATAAGACCTAGTTGTGATCAGGGCTTTTTCCGGAGGGAACGTGGCGGAATGCTGTTCTGCCACCTCTGGCACTGGCCCTGTGCACACCAATATAGAATGTCTCTTATAAACACCAGAAATGCTGCTTTTGTGTTTGCAGGTGACAGTCCCTTGTGTAAGTGACAGCATCATGCACTCCCACAGAACCTTCCTACCTCTGTACTCACTGTGGGACAGGGAAGGAACAGATATCTGTGGGCGCAGTGTGTTTAGGGGTGGGACATCTCCTTCTGCAGCCTAATGCATGGAAGCCGATGCCACAGGGGTGATCACCAGCCAGTGGGGAAAAGGTGGAGTGGTAAATGCACTTGGTGCACTGTGTGGGAAGACAGGACCCAAAACGGGAGTTACTATAGAGGAGCCGGCTGCTGACACCTGTGTTTTGCAAAGCTAGTTAACCATATGAGGGCAGTAAAGAGAGGGGGGGATGTGCAAAGGTGAGCTGCAGTCAGGTGTTGCAGAGGTAAATTGACAGGTAAGTTGCAGACAGGGTGCATAGGTGAGCTGCAGCTGGGGGGTGCAGAGGTGAACTGAGTTGCAACCCACCTCTGTACCCCCTGGCCACAGCTCATCTCTGCACCCCCAGCCACAGCTCACCTCTGCATCCCCTGTCCGCAACTTACCCCTGCACCCTGTCTTTGGCCCATCTCTGCACCTTTTCTGAAACTCACCTGTCAATTCACCTCTGCAACACCTGACTGCAGCTCACAACTGTCATCAGCCGGCCCTCTCTATAGTAACCCTCATCCACAACTGCCTGCAGCTCACCTCTGCACCACCTGTCCACACCTGTACATTAAAAAATAAGACCTACCCCGAAAATAAGACCTAGTGTGTTTTTTTTAAGCCAAAAAAAAAAAAAAATTATAAGACAATGTCTTATTTTCAGGGAAATAAGATAGATAGATAATTTTGAGTCACTAATTTAAAAGTAATAGAAATGTATAGTTAATTGCACTAAAACATGTATTTTTGGTGAACATGTGAATTATCAATGATTTTGCAGGATCTAAACTGATGGAAATATTACAGGGAGTTCTGTAATGGCTTACCTTTTCTAAAGACCACATTTTTCTATTTAGTTTTGGATACAGCATGAAAACATTAAAATCTCTGTATATTTTCCTGTTTGAGAGCCCGCAGGGGAAACAGAGTAGGCTCAATAGGACCAAGTAGGAAAGAAAAATAAAGATAAAAAACTTTGGGGAGTTTGAGATACTGTGCTGAGCACATTCTTACATTCTCAAAATACATATGAACATAGATTGGGGTGTCAGTGCATTCATAGATTAGAAACGTATCTAGAAAGACAGACCACACATCCCACACTTACCTCGTGCAATGACCTCACCACAAGAAAAATCCATAGCACCTAAACTTGCATCCAAACAAGGTGATCACACAGAACCTTTTTTGCAGCAAGTCTTTTATTTATTTAAACTTCATTGTATAGTACCACAGTACAATGCTGTTCCCTTTGAACGGTTAGCCTAAGAAAGGGTCTTACTTACCAAAACATTGCAAATTTGTATGGAATCTTGGTTTTGATGTGCCCTGTGAATGCAACTACTGCATTGGACAGTAACAGAGGATTTTTATATTCATCTATTCTTTGCTAATATATTACTTGTATCTGAAAAGGATTGTACAAAATACACAACCTAGTTGCCTGCAGTAAGCTGGTACCCTAGACAGAGCCTTGAAAAAGGTAATGGGAGAGTAACAGAAATCTCAGTTAAGCCATTCAAAGATTTGTCCACCATGCTAGAAAGTCTCTGCTAGTGAAGAAAGGCTTTCTTTTCACCTCATTAAAAAGGAACAAATACTGTAACTTTGTTTATTCCAGAAATACGCAATGGCCAAGACACATGGGAAAAAGACAAATGAATTATATTTCTACATATCAGTATCTATCAGATTTCTGCCTATCATTGTGTTCCAAGACACAGCCATGCTATTATATTTCAAGGTTGAATATTATTCCATTACATTTTTTTCTCTACTTTTTAGGTTTCAAACCTTATGTATTGTATTGGACACCATAACTAGAAGACAACACAAAACACAATGATGCTGCAACACCCAACATTTGGTATCTCTATTTAGGAGATGGTATAATGAATATGGGAAACAAGTTAATCAAATCAAAGGTGTTGCCAACTTGTATTTGAGAAACTAGGAACAAAGCTCCTTAGTAGGTTACTTAAAATATAACCTAATAATAATAATAATAATTTACAAAAGGGCAATCCCTGAAAATCATGTGTGTCAAGTAAACAGAATATAGAGCAAAAGACAGAGCCAAATCAGCTTTCCACAGTTATGAATAAAAAAACGTGTTTATATTTTGAGTCAGAATTTATTTTCCATCTACACATTTCAGAAAGCAGCATGATTACTTTTCTGAGCATGTAATTTATCTACTTGTAGTGCCTCGGGCTGCTGGATTCGAGAAACCCTCAATATAGAGTATTTCTGCTTTCTAGGCTTAGTTTAATGTTCCTGTCACTTCCCTGTCGATCCTGGATCATATAAGCAGCTGAAATGAAATACAATTTTATTTCACACCAAAAAAAGGGGCTTTATTCATTAACCTTTTGTGTACCATCCATCTCCCTATTTGTTAAATATCCAATATACATTTATTCTCACTTTGGGCTACCTAGAGTAAAAATGGTCACTATAGCTTTATAAAAGGTTTTTAAAATCAAAATACATTTTCAATAATTTAAATACATTCCTTAAACAATCCACAGTTTAAAAACGTGATTGCCATTAGGAAGGTTATCCATAAACAAACCAACTGGTGTCTTCTCTGTTCATTTTACAGAATAAAAAAACACAAGACAAAAAAAAAAAAAAAAAATATGCCAACAGCACCTCACAGCTATGGCATATTCCTGTACGTATTTCATTTTCACTGTGAATTAAATTTAACCCCTTTGCACCTAAGGGTAAAACAGATCTTAAGGTGGATTATACCTTGTTTTTTTTCCAGGACAAATTGGGCTTTCATTTGGTGAATAGGAATGGATATATAGTGATTTTTCTATTATCAAAAGGAAAACTGGCCCAAAAAAGCATAACTTTTTCTTAATTTAGCTGTATATTTCTTGCTACTACCATACCCTACCACCAAAAAACAACTTAAAATAAATTCTCCTGCTCCTGATGATCGCAGGGATACCATACATGTGTATGTTAGTTGTTTGTACCCAAAGTATGGCCCAGAAACAATAGTGCACATTTTTCTTTTATTATCCTGCCTAAAATACACTGAAACCAATTAAAAAAAAAACAAAAATCAATCCTGACTATGACCCTTGCCTGATCATTAACATTATGTCAGGGAGCGATGAGCCAGACACACAAGGAGGTGCAATTAAAGGTAGGTATATTAATATAAAAATAAGACAAGAGTCTAAGCAAGTCCAACAGCGGAAATCGTAGCCAAAGCCGGGATCAAGAGCCAGGAAGAATCGTCGCCAGAGCCGGGATCAGGAGCCAGGAAGAATTGTCACCAGAGCCGAGATCAGGAGCCAGGAAGAATCGTCACCAGAGCCGAGATCAGGAGCCAGGAAGAATCGTCACCAGAGCCGAGATCAGGAGCCAGGAAGAATCGTCACCAGAGCCGAGATCAGGAGCCAGGAAGAATCGTCACCAGAGCCAGGAAGAATCGTCACCAGAGCCGGGATCAGGAGCCAGGAAGAATCGTCACCAGAGCCGGGATCAGGAGCCAGGAGGAGTCTTAGCCAAAGCAGAGTCGGTATCCAGGAAAGCAATGAGTAGCTAAACAGGAGCTTGTTGCTGTGCAAGACACAGGACACGAATGCAATGAACAGCTACAAACAGCAGACTTATATTTGATAAGCCGCCACCTCCTGGGGGAGGAGCCGCAGAGGGCTGAAAGCATAAAGGATCCCACAATGCTTTGCAGACACCTAAGATGGATGCCAGCACATGGAGCAACACAAGCTCTGAGGAAAGGTAGGACCTTGACACATTACCGATCTCTGTGCTGGCAGAATGCTCTGTGGCCTCAAGCAAAAAAGCCCAGTCCAGTGGGGCGCATATTTGTATGTGGTCGGCACAAAGGGGTTAAGAAACGGTTGCTTTTAAACATTCTTTGTACTGTATTGTACCTTTTTGAGGTCTATCTTGGAAAACAAAGAATGCATAGAAACATGCCAACACTGGTACTACTACAGTTTCTGGTTACATCCCTGCAGCCAAAAAAGTGGTTCCAATTGAATCTTGGCATCTCCATACAGAATTTGTCAGGCATGCAACATGTCAAATAATGATATGTACCAGGCCAGGGAATAACTGATTTTTGCCAAAGATATGCTTCCCAATGAAACAAGGACAAAGTCAACTTATAAAGAGCTTTAGCTAGTGGTTAGAACTGCATTCGGAAATACTAACACAATTTCAATATTGGGGGACAGTCAATCCCTGTTTTTGGTGAAAGCAAGTAACCCCTTCTGGGGATTGAGGACCATTACCATGACAAATTATAGAAACAGCATCAGATCAAAGGTCAGCACCTATCATGCTAGTGAATTTTCACAGCAGATACAGAAGACTGGAATTTTCCTGTCCAAGTTGCAAGAATCTGGCAGCATGCATCAGGTACCAACCCAAAACTTCAATCACAAGATCCCCTGAAAACTTTCAGTGTCATCACGAGAGAATTAAGCCCAGACTGAAAATGATTATTAGCGGCAGGTAGAGTGAATCTTATAAAAATTATATTTATGCCCCAACTGCTGTACTTTCTTCACAACTCCCCAGTAATGATTCCACTGAAAACTTTCTTGATCATAAATACCATTTTTTGCACCTTGCTTAGGGAAACTGCCCACTACGGATTGAACAGTTACAGCATCCTAAGGATAGAGGAGGGATAGCTTTGCCCAATCCCTGGCTGTATTATCTGGCTAGCCAGGTGCAACATTTGTATAAAAGGTATGGCTGAAAGAGACACCACCCTTACCCCGGCTGATGACTATGTGATGTTACACTGTACAGCTTCTAGCTCATTACCAAAAAGGCCTTGAGGCTCAGTCTTTGTAAACAAAATAAGTAATTCCCTACCTATCGACTAATACATACAATTTGGGTCAAGGTCAGCCAACTGCAGCAGGTTACAGGTCATACCGCATATAGTCCCATATGGAATAATGCGGCATTACCAGAACTAGCCAAGCTACAATATGCCTCTAAGTAGAGATCCTATGGGATAACTCATATGAAGCATAATTTGACAATGGTCAACTCATATCCTTTGATACATTGAAGTCCAGGTATAATTTACTGTCTACAATGTTGTACATACAGTTAAAACATGAGTCACTGCTCAAGGCCCATCAGCCATATGGTACTCCTCCCCCACCCCTATTTTTAATTATTTGCACTCAGTTACAACTACTAAGGGGCTTATTTTTCGCTGCTATACCATGCTTCTGACAGACTATTTAGAAAATTACCCAAATAGGGATAGTGGGCAGTGGGAGCGAGAAGTGGGGACTTTTGAGGAAGACCAGTAGGAAGCTGCATTGCAGTCTATCCATCTTAACTCGCTGACAGTTTCTCACTGTATATCACAATTGTATATTGTACTTGGGGCTCGTTATACACCAGCTAAACTGTGTACAATGGGGCTCTGTCATGACCCTCTTTGTGGCAGATGTAAGCAGGACCATGGGGATCTTATTCACATGCTATGGCGGTGCCCGAAACCTCATCGATATTGGGAGGATGTGATCAACACTCTTAATTTAGTGTTTCAAACTAACCTACTTCTAGACCCTAAACAATGCCTTTTGGGTATTTTAGACAATGTTACCCCAGATACATTTCTAATAGAAGCTCTCTCCAAGGACCTGTTCCAGGCCTGGAAAACGGAAACTCCCCTTACTATGGAGGATTTGAGAAAGAATATGGGAACCACTTTAAGATGCGATTGTTTAAATTTACCAACATCCTGGGTGTCCCGGTACATTTGAGAAACTTTAGGAAGAATGGTTAGCCACTCTGGGTCTAGCCCAATTTGATTTGATAACGCATAGGCTGCTGCAACTATCCTTTCATGATGTATTCTGCCTGCTGCTTGTTTTTTTCACAACCTGCCCAGGTCCCCTTGGATTATCAAGTAGGGAGATCTATATGCCCTATTTTATGTTGGTCCACTGCTAGAGGGGAATTTCTGCTGCCCTCTGTGTGGGGATTCGTATATGATTTTGCTGCTTAATATCACCACAATTGTGTTGTGTTTATTTGCTCATTGGATGACTGGTAACACTGGAGATAATCTTTTCTTACTTTTGTTTTTTTATTACTGGATGGTTCATTCTTACCGTTTTTTATATGGTTCTATATACTGTTCTTTGTATGCATTAAACATTAATAAATAATAGAAACAACACCTCCTGCCCTCAGGGACCCAGATCAAGGGTAGAAGGATGGACAGACCACCAAGGACGTTTGTCCATCTATGGATCAAAGGTTGTGCAGCTCTTTGTAGTACTGATTGGGCTTCCCCAGCCTTGCTAAGTGAAAAAAAAAAAAAAAACCCACACACCAACCTTGTACATTACATCAATAAAAAAACTAATTTTATTAAAATGAGATATATACTCAAAAAACAAAGCAGTATAACAAGCGTATAAAATCCTGAAAGGAACATTGAAGTACAAGACCAGTGCGAGTCACATCAAGAGGGGAGACTTGGAGTTCATCTGACGCGTTTCGAAGGGGGGGCCCTTCTTCAGAGCTAACAAAACCACGAGTGCCCTCTTCTATACACATTGTGGAACGAAGACTGAGCCCTCCCAAATGGGCTGGACAGTCCCAAGAAAGAAGGAGAGGCATAGGTGTTAAAAAAAAATTATGCTAAACAAAATTTAATCATTTAATATTATAACATATACCATATTTTTCGCTCCATAAGACGCACCTAGATTTTAGAGGAGGAAAACAAGAGAAAAAAAAAATTCTGAAGCAATGAACTGCAGACACTACAGGAGATGACCAGAGACTGCAGACACACTACAGGAGATGACCAGAGACTGCGGACACACTACAGGAGACGACCAGAGACTGCGGACACACTACAGGAGACGACCAGAGACTGCGGACACACTACAGGAGACGACCAGAGAGTGCAGACAGTACAGGAGATGACCAGAGAGTGCAGGCCTTTGGGGGGGGAGCGAGTACCGGAATTTGACAGATACCTGCTCCTACTTCCGCAGAGTTTTCCTCCCCCCTCCCCCACCATAGTCCTGTGGGACACGTGATGGGGGGGGGGGGGGATGTGTCTTATACATACACACATATACACACACACACACACACACACACACACAGACCGGAAGGGCGGCTGTGCAGTGCGTTCCAGCAGCAACCTTCGGTCCATGCAAGGGGTACCTCCAGTGGGAAAGAATCATGTACCAAGCCTCCACCTCACACAGGAAGCGGAGGTGGAGAGGCAGGGGACATGGCCTCTCCGGGATTGACAGCAAAAGGAGCTAGAAATATAATTATGTTAAATTGGAATGGAGAGACCGGAGACACAATACTGGTCTCCCAGTGAATGGGGGACAGATCGTTGTGGCTGCGATAATAACAATGGAACAATAGCATGAACATTAGCAGTAATAATAATTGTAATAGACAGCAACAACCCCAAATAAGCATCACAATTGTTTTTCATCTCCGATGAGGATTATTATTGATAATGACAATTTTAATTACATAATTTGTGTTATTTACTTGGGTTATGCTGCTATGAATTTTCATTTGGGTTGTTGTCTATTACAATTATTATTATTACTGTCACATGACCGCTGAGTTCTCACAGCCACTCTAAGCAGAGTGGTACCTGTCAGTCACCGTTTTCTACGCTGGGCTGTGGAGGGAGCGGCTTGCTCGATCTCTCAACAGCTTTCTGAGAGGCTAAGCCAAGTGCTGCTCCAGACTCTAATGTCAGGATCTTTCCCCAGTCTGGACCAGCTGAGTGGTGTCAGCCAACAGCAGACCTTAGCTTGCTGTCAGCTGCAAATGGGTCATAGAAGTGCAGAATGCATTGCACTCTTATGATCCACTGGAGAAGTACAGCCAAAAGAGGTTTGGCTGTAATTCTTCAAGTAATTATCACTGAATTGATACACTAAGGATTGACAATTGAAGCCTGTGCAAATATTCAGTTTGCAGAAGTTTGCTTCTTTTATGCATCATTCATCTATGACATATACTTACACTGTGTGCACAATTATTAGGAAAGTGAGTATTTTGATCAAATCATCATTTCTATGCATATTGTCCAACTCCAAGCTGTATAAACTTGAATGCTTATTGTATTTAAGCATATCAGGCGATGTGTATTTGTGTAATGAGGGAGGGTGTGGCCTAGGGAGATCAACACACTGTATCAAGGTGTGCATAATTAGGCAGCTTTTTTTTCCCAGGAAAAATGGGATAAAATAGAAATTTTATTAACTCTGAAAAGTCAAAAATTGTAAAAATTCTTTCAGATGAATGCAGCACTCTTGAAATTGATGGTTCTTTGATCACACCCCAATATCTTAGCAAACATTTCATTGCAAATAGACAACAGGGTTGCAAGAAGTGTGTTGAGAGGGAAAAAAAAAAAAAAAAAAAAAAGACGCAGATTAACTGCCAACGATTTGAAAAGAATAAAACTTGAAGCTACTGGGAATCTATTTTCCTCCAGTGCTGTCAAATTCCAGAACTGCAACCTACCTGGAGTGCCCAGAAGTTGTCCAATGCTCAGAGACATGGCCAAGGTAAAGAAGACTGAAACCCAACCACCACTGAACAAGACACATAAGTTGAAACATCAAGACTGAGCCAAGAAATATCTGAAGACAAGATTGTTCAAAGGTTTTATGGACTGAGGAGATGAGAGTGACTCTTGACAGACTAGATGGTTTGGCCCGTGGCTGGATCACAAACAGCTACAGAGCTCCACTTTGATTAAGATGCCAGCAAGGTGGTGGTGGGGTACTGGTACGGGCTGGTATTCTCAAAGATGAGCAATTTGACATTTTTGGGTTGAATATGGACCCAAAAGCAACTCCCAAACCTACTGCCAGTATTTAGAAGACACTTTCTTCAAGCAGTGGTACAGGAGAAAGTCTGCATCTTTCAAGAAGACCAAATTTATGTAGGAGAATGCTCCATTGCACGCATCAAAGTACTTCACTGTGTGACAAGCCAGTAAAGGCCTTAAAGATGAAAGAATAACGACATAACCCCCCCTTTCCTCACCTGACCTAAACTTGAGTATTTGTGAGTCCTTCTTAAAACAGGAGAGTTATGGTGAAGGAAAACAGTACACCTCTCTGAACAGTGTCTGGGAGGCTGTGGTTGCTGCTGCACAAAAAGTTGATAGTCAACAGATCAAAAAACTGACAGACTCCATGAATGGAAGGCTGACGGGTTATTGAAAAGAAGGGTGGCTATATTGGTCACCGATTTATTTTTATTTTAAATGTCAAATGTTTATTGGTAAATTTTGAGTTGCTTATTTTTGTCTGTTAAAGTGAAAATAAACAAGATGGGAAAATGTTTGTTATTCATTTAGTTGCATAATAATTCTAAACACTAATAGTTGCCCAGTAATTGTGTACACACAGATATTCTTCTAAGAAAGCCAAAACTCACTTTTACTTTCTAAATATTCCGGTTTGAGGTTTACTAACATTTTGGATTGACCAAGAGCACTGTAGTTGTTCAATAATGAAAATAATCCTCGAAAATACAACTTGCCTAATAATTGTGCACACAGTGTAAATACATAAACCCAAGTAGTATTTGTAGTAATCCGGCCACAACTCTGTACCTCTCGTACGCTACCTCAGGTCACAAAGATTGCAAATTGACACTTCTGCGCTCAGAAACCATAGGGACGCCTGCCATTGAAGACACATAAACCAAAGCTACTGTGCAACTCAGGCTGGAAAGTGCGGCCCTCCCCTGATGAGGGAATCCAGCACCACATAGACAACAAAACAATAAAGAGGGCTCTAAAGCATAGTGCATTATCTCCAGCACTTTATTATGGGATAAAGGAATACATATTATACTCAAAAGCAAAGAAGGTTTGATGGCATAGCATTTAAAACATAATCCAGGAGTCCACTCTCCAACCTCAAAGAATGTGCAGATGACAATACCAGCTAACATGTTTCAGGGTCTGGCCCCGTCCTCAGAGCAATTCTGTATTTCTTTATCCCTTAATAAAGTGCTGGAGATAATGCAATAGGCATGTGCTCCTTTTTATTGTTTTGTTGTCTATGCAGTGCTGGATTCCCTAATCGGAGGAGGACCGCATTGCTTAAACCTTCTTGTCTGGTTTTTGTTTTGTGGTTTATACTTCCTGAGGTGTTCAAACCTGCTGTGTCTAGAAGCGCATTCCCACCATCTCCTGGACAATATAAAGAATTGTGGCATGAACACACTTCAGCTGCACCCTCACCACAATCCAAAAAGCCAACCATACCTTTCAGACCATGTTTTCATGTTTCACCATGTTTCATGTTGCATCATAAATAGGGGTGTGTGTCCACAGCCACCCACCCTGCAACCTCTACAAAGTGAGGGAAATGCCCTCTTTGTCACTTGGACTTCCTTTTCTGGTGGCAATACAAAATCTTGGCATTTCCCTCGCTTTCAGTCCTGGTGACAGGAGAAACAAGAAGACTGAACTCAAAAGGAATGGAAATCTGAAAAGGGTTCTACCTTCACTCCAAAAAAGAATTGCATTTTTAAAATTAAAATGAGTTTAGAACACTGAGCACCTAATCAATTGTATCTATATTGTATCCTGCCAGGCTGCTGTGTGTTTAATTCAGTTACCTGCTACAAGTTGGCTTGTACTCGGCCCTTGTCTCTGTCTTAGTTCATCCTGAGATTCCAGCTACATTTCCTTATGACTCAGATGGTGTTTGTTTGTTTTGTATTTTTGCTGTTTGCCTACAATGCAATTGATTTTGTCTCTACTTCTCTATCACAAGCCCTGACACAACTTTTTTTTTTTTTTTTTTTTTTTAAACAGTTTTAGTTTTTGTGGAATTTAGTTTTTTCTAAAGAGAAGGTTAAACTCACCTAGGCGGATGCAACACGCTGCAACTGTCTGCAATCAACTTTGAACTAAGACCCCTGTCATACCGGGTTCGACTTGGCATGCGATTTGCATGCCATACGACTTCCAATCACATGACAAGTTGCACCCTATTGTTTGAATACAGCAATCATATCGATGCGGTTCTGACTTGGTTGGAGCCACACCAATTTCTAAAGTAGTGCATGCACTACTTTTGCTGTGATTTGCATAGACATCTGTTTCAGATGTCTTGCTAAGTGCACCTCAAATGGGCATGTAATCTGACTTGGAAATCGTGCGACTTCACTGGAAGCTGCACAAATTCAAAGGCGGATCAGTGTGCCTGGGGTGTAAGAGCTGAGCAATCAAGTGCAAGCTCAGTTCTCACCTCCACTGTGAGCAGAAAACTGAGACGGTCAGTCATCGGCTCTCGGCTCTGCCCCTGCACTGGAAGTGAGGGGCCCAGCCGACCAAGTGGCTAGCATCCATGACCAAATGGGAGTGCAGACATTGCAGTGCTGGATGATATCACTAGCCACGTAAGTCGGCCATAACGTGCCAATATGCTGTACATATTAGCACAATATGGCCAACAGCTCCTGGGGTCCATTTTTTTTTTTTGCTTTTTTGGCAGAGGTTTAAAGGATAAGTTCACCTTTGGAACATGTTACATGTTTCAACCGTTTTTAGGATCTACTCCCCGAACCCAATAGCACAATTTGAAAACAGCAGGGCAATGCGGGGTTCCATCCACACGGCCGCGTCATTCAGTTTTCTGTGAATGGATAGACTACAAGAACCATCAGCCTTTGAGCTACGAGGGTGCTGGTGAGCATCTTGTAGTTCACTGACCTTCCTGCTCTCAAGCAACTGCTGGCCTGTATGAGCTACAGGTGGACAGCTATCCTGAGAGTCTGCAGGAGCCAGAGATTGCACCTGCTATATGCTGATCAATGCTTTGCAGGCTCCGTAGGAAAAAAAAAAATGATAAATGCACATTTTTTTTACCTGCAAAGTGCATAAGTGCATTTATTTTTTATTTTTTTCAAAAGGTGAACTTTAAAACTACCTGTAGGTAAAAATTTGGAGTTTACTACCAATTTTAAAGGTAATCTTATAATAAAGTTTACCTGTAGGTTAAAATAAATATCTCCTAAATGAGCACCATTTAGAAGATATTCGCTTCTTTTGACAGGTTGCGCACACACTCTGAAGGAACGGCATAGCTGTGCCATTCCTTCAGAACACTGTCACGGCCCAGGACTCCCACACACTTGCGCAGGAGTGACATCGCGGTTCGGCCAGTCAGACGGCCAGAGATTGTGAAGCGGGAAGGAAGACCGGGTGAAGATGGAAACCTCTGCACCAGTAACAGTGCGCTGCTGGAGGGCTTTGTTTTAAAGCAACTCCTTCATAATGTGCTGGTATGTGATGCATACTAGCACATTATGACATTATCTTGCAGGGGAAAACTAGAAAAAAAAGAAAAAAAAAGTAAAGTATGGTTTACTACCACTTTAATTCCCCCTTACTAGAAGAAAAACAGGAGTAATATAAAATATTGTGCATGGTCCATCATATCAAAGTATTACTCATTCTGTTTTATTGAATACTTCAGATCTACAAAGTAAAACCAACAGTCACATTCCAAAACAATTACAGCCTGTAAATATGAATGCAATCCATTTACGAAAAAAAAAAAAGAAAAAAAATCCCCTCCACCCTTTTACAAAGACACATCAAAAATATAATAAACACTTTAAACCAGAACAATTATAAACTCACTGTATTTACCGGCTTGGGCATGTGTTGGATGCAGTTCTCAGGCATCCACTAAACAACGTACCAGCCCATTATAAATCTCTTTGAACATTAACTGAATCAAACGCTTTGTGAAAGCCAAGTTCTACCTTCCTATGAAATTGCATTATACTCTTTCCTCATATTGGAGTAATTTCTTTAAATTGAACTAGCAGGAAAGGGGGAAGGCAAAGGTTATCGAATGTAGTAATCTCACACTTTCAATGACACAGACATCCTGATTAGTAGAACCATTAGAATATTAAGGCAAACAAAGCCAAAGAAACATGGAAGAGCAATGGCAAAAAAAAAAAAAAAAAAAAAGTATTCAAGTCTGCCTCATCTAGGTTTGTCCAAAGCATATTTAAATGGTTAATCATTCTCTGCAATTTAAAATACATGCACCAGGAAATACAGCTGCAGTGAATATTCGGTGAAGGTCCCATTCAAAACTTTATAAATATGATTCTTTAGTCTACGTTCACAGCTCTGCATATTTCAATTGATGCGCTTTTCCAGCACGTTTTGCAGTGTGTTTTGAACACGCATTATTGCAGCATTTTTTTTTTTGGGGGGGGGGGGGTTTGTCCAATAGGAGGGCATTGACTTTGATGCAACTTTGGATGGGTACGAACTGGGTGCCACTTGAGTGCCAGAGTGCAAAGTTGCATCAAAGTCACACTACATAAACAAAACTGTGATACTTTCCTATTAGAAGGAAAAAAAAAGTTGCTTCAAAGTCGCACCCGTCCAAAGTCACATCAAAGTCAATACTTTCCCATCAGTGAAAAAAATGTGCAAAAAAAAAAAAGAAACATCAAAAAGCTCTACATGCATTTCTGCCTTGTGTCCATTGAAGCCTATCGAACCAAAATCCAAGCACCATGTTTTAAAAAAAAGTCCCTGACACTTTCTAAAAACACAGCGGGTGAAAAATGTATAGATGTGAACGTGTCCCATTGGAAAGTAGTAGTGCGTTTCTGCAAAAAGCACTAAAAACCACATAGATGTGAACCAGGCCTTAACCCTGTTTTCTGAAGCATTCTGCGTGTTGCAGAAATGCAGTACAGTCCACGTAACATGATTTGCAATGGCGTTTTCACCCAGTGCGTTTTTTGGAAAGGGTCAGGGACTTTTTTTGAGCGCAAAAAGTTGCATTTTTGGTTCTATTGACTTCAATGGAAACGCTGCAGAAAAGCATGTAGTGCATTTTTGCCATACTTTGTGTTTTAAATCTGCCTAGCAACAAGAAAAATGTAAAAAAAAAATGAAAAAAAAGCCAAAAAACTGCAAAACGCAGGTGCAAAAAAACACAATGCAAAAATAGCTAAAACGCAACCTGCATAGGTGTGAACCTAGCCTTACTAGGATTTTGTACTACCCTAATAACACTGTTCAACAGGTAAAAAGTTTTGGGCATAAAATTAGCTAATCTTACATAATTCTGGGGTGCTGAAAACGAAAATGACCCTAAAAAATGTTTATTGGCTCTAGTTTCCATGATATATTCACCCATCTAATGACGTAAGCCATTCAAAATTATGATGCAACTTCAGCTGCATATTGCGCAATTGATACTGGTGACCAATAGAAAATTGCATGTATACTGAGATGATGCAATATTAGCCTTTAATTGCATCACTTCACTGCATAAAAGCTGCAGTATCTGTAGCTGATTGTAGTTCAACAGCGTCTTTACATTTCGTTTTATGCTTATGTAGGCTACTCAGTAATGCCTCGAACTTGTGTGAATAAAGCAGATAATTTCTGCTATATCTGCGGTGAAATAACTTTTATCTCACAAAAAAGGAGGATAACAGGAATGATTAAGAAAGCCTACAACTTGTATTTTGGCTGCAAGATAGGAGACCAGGACAAGAGCTGGGCACCACATATATGCTGCAATTCTTGTGGGACGGCACTGGAGCAATGGTTGAATGGAAAAAAGGCATCTATGCCTTTCGCTGTGCCAATGATTTGGAGAGAGCCAACAGATCATGTTAATAATTGTTACTTTTGTATGGTGCCTCCAATTGTAAAAGGGCTAAATAAGAAGAAAAAGTTATCTGTGCACTATCCAAATATTCCATCGGCAATACGTCCAGTTCCTCATGGAGAGGGGCTACCAATTCCTAAAGCACCAGAATCCTTCGTGGTTGAGTCAAGTGAGGAAGAACCTGAAGCGTGTAGTCACGTGCAGTTGTAAGAGATAGCCCTTTCCTCGAATACAAGAGAAAAGCCAAGAGAAGCAAAACCGACACAAACTGAAGACAAAACTAGTGAGAATCCTAAGTATTAAAATGATTCAACTTAGCTTATGGCTATAATTTTTCTTGGTAATCCTATGCAATATATTATGCCATTTAGGCTTTGTTATGTAGTCAATATCACTTGCTTTATATTTGTGGAAAGACATCTATCTATATAATTATTGTGCATTATGTAGTCATTACGCCTATAGTAGAAAACTTTCCGTTTACAGAAAAACTAGAGCCAATTGACAAATTTCATTGTTATATTTGAACTCAGAATGTGAAATTCATTAAGAAATGGATCCTTTTGTTTCCAAAACTGGCAAAAAATAAAAATTTGTTGAACAGTGTAATTAAAGTTCCCCTTGTAAGAATTAAGCTTTCCCTACAGATCCATCCAAACTCCCCAATACCAAAAAAATAAGGGTGTCATATGATACATCTTTCTATGCTAATCCTCAACCATTCTCTTGCATTATCAATGGAGAACAAAGCAACGTCCGCAAATAATAGCTTACACACACCAGCCATAAGGGCTTATTCACACTCTCTCAGTTGAGCTGCATTATCCTGCATAGACACATGGATCAAAAACACATGGATAGTAGGTTATATGGCTACTGGTGGCATAGTTCACCCCAGTGTATTCCGGTTCCAGAAAAAAAAAAAAAAAAGTACTGAATTGTACTGGAACACGGTGATTCAAAGGAAAGCAAAATCTTCAAACATTTTTCAGTTTATATAGTGAATGTTTGAGTTTGTAAAGAAGAATACAAACACTGCTATTTTTTTGAACAGTCTAATATTTCCTTTTCTTCAATTTTTTTTTTTTTTTTTTTTTTTTTTAGAGGAACAACACAAATTTGATATATTTCTCTTCATGTTTCGATTTGGAATAGAATGTGTAGTGTTCCCAATGCATGTGTGTGTATGAAAATAAAAGCTATTAGAAGGATTTTGAGCTTTATTCATTTTTTTTAAACACACTGCTATTATTTTGAACACAACTGTAAAATAAATTATATATATATATATATATATATATATATATATATATATATATATACATATATATACACACACACACACACACATATATACACATACATACACACACACACACACACACACACACACACACACACACACACATACATACACACACATACAATAAAGACCAATCCAAGGCGAGACCATGGCCGACTAAGGACATACACAAGCTCCTACAGCCTGTGTGGCCGATTGTAAAAGGAATATATTGAGCCTTCTACAGCTATGATCATATCCTGCACATGTATTATGCCTGAACATTTATTGAATAAACTCTTGAAGCCGTGTGAGCAAACTGGCTAAAAAAACCATAGCATAGCAGCCTACCTACTACACATTTGTGACATCTCATTGGTGGCGAGATTGTGAAATACAAGCCACTGTACACCTACAGTAAGTAAAACTGACCATTGTAAGTACCCCTGTCAGTGGTCAAACAATGTGGAAATCGAGCCCAGCAACCTAGATCTTGCCGAAGCTGCTAACCAATTCTGTGAGAAAGGCCAAACACCCGAAAGAGGCACACCCTGTCAGCAGGTAATTGAACAATTATCCATTAAGGTTAATTAAGGTAATCTATCCAAGTAAAAAAAAAACTTGGAAAGATCTTTAAAAAAAAAAAAAGAAAAAAGAAAAACCACCACCAGAGTGAAAAGTAGCATATTTCTGCACTTTTGTTTAGGAGTAAAAGACTGACCTACATACATGCGCCCTGCACGCTCCCAGCACATATGTCCATGACTCCCGGAAAGGTCCTGATCTATCCTTTCAATTGGGATCTTTTCCGATCATGTGACCGCCGTGACAGCGAATCACGGTGGTCATATGACCCTAAACCCCGCATCCCAGCTTCTGAAACTCTTAAAGGGTCGGGAGGCACCGGAGCCAAAAGATTAAAAAAAGTTGAGTCTGTAAAAAAAAACAAAAAAAAAAAAAAAACAAAACACAAACACTCATCCATATTATACAATCAAGATTATTATTAGCCTCAGATATAAAACAAAGGCCCTGTGCTTTCAGCCAGACTAAATTGTTGAAGGGTTCTCAGACCACTTTTTAATCTTAAAAGTTAATTTCCCAGAGATTAATATTGCCTTGACAGCCAAAAACGGTCATTCATATCAACCAACAGTCTGATCAAACCTTCTGTTGAAATACAAAAATGTACAAAAAAGGTCTGTATACAACCCCCAGTCCTAACAGCAATGCCCAGGGGTCCTGAGAGTGTGGAGATTTTTCAACTGGGCCTCTACCTATCTTTCAAATACTGCATCTGGGCAGATACTGCTGGGAGCTAAATCGGGTAAAAAAAAAAAAAAAAAATGATCCATAAAAACAAAACCTGCACAAACCTGGAAGGTACAGGTTAAGTTTAGCCAAGAGAGATCCAGTAGAGGACAGTTCTTTATAGCACAGAGTAGAAGGGGCTCATGGAAATCTACTCTTAATCAGATAATTATGAAGTAAAAGCTCAGGCATGTTCGGATCCTAGTTCAAACCCACCTGAGGAAGTCCACCAAGAAGCTGTCACTGTACTGGAGTAATCACAAGTGGACTCCGTGCCCCGAAACCACAATAGTGTGTGTGTGTGTGTGTCCTGGCTGCTTATGATAGGTCCAGTACAGTGAAAAGCTTCTTGGCAGGCTCGCTCAGGTGGGTTCAGAAATGGAATCCAAACACGCCCAAGCTCATCCTTATAAGATACCATTAGAACGTTGATACAAGGGCATCCTAACATATCAATCACACATTGGGGTTGATTTACTAAAGGCAAATTAGGATGTGCACTCCAAGTGTATTTGAAAGTGCAGTTGTTCTAGATCTGTGGGGAGTGGGCAAGGGGGAAAAAAAAAAAAAAAGGCATTTTTGCTTGCACATGATTGGATGAAAGAAATCAGCAGAGTTTCGCCTCATTTCAGAGCTTCCCTTCAGATATAATGTGCACTGCAAGTGCAGTTGCTTTATATTTACCTTTAGTAAATCAACCTCATTTACCCTTCAGAATTATCGCAAAGCCCAAAACATGGCCTGCCACCTTCAGAGCAAACAGCCAGGCTTCACAAGAAACCTGACACTCAGCGTAACCCCCAAAATGCTACAGTGCCTGAAAATGGTAAAAATACAGGCATCCACGCCAAAACACATGAAGCCCATCACGAAGGGACTCCAAGTCACAGACAGGTCCCAAAGAAAAAAACTCAGAGGAGGAGAAAATGTAGTAACCATAGGCTACACAAACAAGCAGTAGGGAGAGAAGACACTGACTAAAAGCTTACCTGCATATTTGCTGGTGCTGTGTCGGTCAATGCCAGGGTTGCCATTTGCCATTATATTTAACAAAGCAGGGAGTACAGTGGAGGAAAGCTCCCAAATTTGTTTTCTAGCCCTTGCACACCTGTCTCGAGAAGGCTAGGACCAGCAGGTCGTGCCCACATCCCTCTGCAGTATCGCATACCTGGACCTAGGAGCTTCAGTGCCAGGGCAGATACATTACTTGGCTCCTGGTGCAAACCGGTCTAGTGAACGGAGTCTGGCCTATACCCAGCAGGGATGTTCTTATTGTTGGCAGAAGGGAGCCACACCAGCTAAGGCTGGTCCATCAAGGGGGGGTCTCTTTCTCTTTACAGGCCTTTTGTTGCTTGTAAAGAGCAAGCGACTGAGGGGGCAGTGATGGATAACAGTCCCACCACCAGGAGGGTGAGGTGGGGAAAAAAAAAAGAAAGAAAAAAAGTTGGATGGAGAACTCTAGACAAGCATCCTGAACTGAGCATCCTACCACGAGCTTCCAAGCAATGTGTCTCATCTGGACAGAAGAAACAATAACTAAAGAAAGATTTCCTTTTAAAAAGTGTTTTTGGTGAGGAGTTTCCTGTTCTTGTGGGAGAAGAAGCCTGTCTCTCTGTAGCATTATGTGAACAGGGATGGCTGAAAACTTTTCCAAAGAGGTTGGTTGCGGTACAAAGAGGTTGGTTGCGGTACAAAGAGGTTGGTTGCGGTACAAAGAGGTTGGTTGCGGTACAAAGAGGTTGGTTGCGGTACAAAGAGGTTGGTTGCGGTACAAAGAGGTTGGTTGCGGTACAAAGAGGTTGGTTGCGGTACAAAGAGGTTGGTTGCGGTACAAAGAGGTTGGTTGCGGTACAAAGAGGTTGGTTGCGGTACAAAGAGGTTGGTTGCGGTACAAAGAGGTTGGTTGCGGTACAAAGAGGTTGGTTGCGGTACAAAGAGGTTGGTTGCGGTACAAAGAGGTTGGTTGCGGTACAAAGAGGTTGGTTGCGGTACAAAGAGGTTGGTTGCGGTACAAAGAGGTTGGTTGCGGTACAAAGAGGTTGGTTGCGGTACAAAGAGGTTGGTTGCGGTACAAAGAGGTTGGTTGCGGTACAAAGAGGTTGGTTGCGGTACAAAGAGGTTGGTTGCGATATCTTGGATAAAAATGCAGTATAATTCACCACACTTCATGTCACTGCATCACACTATATGCTTGCAGCGGTACAAAGATTTGAATGCCGTGATATTTTGTGACAATTCAATGAAGTTAAAACATCAATAGTCAAAATGTATTATCATATATTCACCTCCACATTGTATTTAAATTATTTAAAGCCTACGCCTTTTACTCTAAACAATCTTGAAGTTTTCTAAACTCACTTTGTGAAGATCCCACATATTTACTTCCTTGAATTCTGTGACACGTAGTCACTATGCCCTGTGAGTAGGCACCACTGGTTCACACATTTCACAGAGCCTGCCTTCTGTACTACAGAGGCACTAAGGAGGAATTTCCGGAAGCGGAGTCAGTACAGGAATCACCACTTGCAGGCAGCAAGGTACCATGGGATATGTGGTCCTTAGAAATTGAAATAAAAACAGCAGAGGAGGTACTCAGGGAATCCAGGAAGTAGTAGGAAAGACGGCCAGCTGACAGGCAGCACTCAAAGGAAATTTTTCAAGTAAGCATATATTGAAATTTCAAAAATAACGAATAAAGGACGTTATAAAAGTATAGTGTATGCTGTGGCCATAGTGTGTGGGCTGGTGTGAATGAGCCCTAAATCAGTTTTGCAAGTCTGGGGGGGACATTTTTAATTGTTAGAACTGGTGGTGATAAGTTAGCCATGGGTGAATTCTGCAGCAATAAGCAAAACTCCACATTTTATAATACTAGTTTTGACATTTTATATGGTTTCAAAAGCAATAATGCAAGCTGAAATGGGGGTTTAAATGTTGCATTTTACGAGTATTGGGAGTACGTAGAACCGTATATGTTGACACTATATAAAACACAGTACATAATTTAAACAACAAATAGTCCTTACATTAACCACTTGCCTGCTGCCCTATAGTAGAAGCACTGCTACAGGGCAGCAGGGCTGCGCAAAATCACGTGTATATATATATGGGATTTGCATACCCAGGTAGGGGGCGCGCATGCTGCCCTATCTGCACCGCCATAGGTGGCTAGAGATATCAATCACCGGGGAATAGCCGGCACTCAGTCATCGTTGGGGAAAGTTGACAGGGGAGAGGTCTGTGTGTAAACAACACAGGTCTCCCTGTCAGCAAGGACAAGCTGCTTTGTATTTCTCGGTTTACAACGGCATGTCTCCATTGTAAAACAGCACATAATGTGAAAAACACACAGCACAGTTACCCTTTGATCACCCCAAATGTTAAACCCTTCCTGCCCAGTGTCAGTAATGTCATGCTTTTTATTAGCACTGATCACTGGTATTAGTATCACTTGGGATGTCAGTGGCAGTTAGTCAGTTCCCCCCAGTGTCAGAATGCCCACCACAGTTCCATAATAAGTCGCCGATTGCAGCCATTACTAGTATAAAAAAAACAGAAATAAAAATTCCAGTATATATACTGCCATTTGTAGACGCTAGAACTTTCACGTAAACCATATAAATTTACTTGTATTGAATTTGTTTTCTTAGCAAAGACATATCGCAGAATAAATTTTGACCTAAATTTATGACAATATTTGATTAATATTTTTGACTTTTTGCTATAAAACTTATACAATGAAAAATGTAGTTTTTTTTTTTCAAAATTGTTGGTATTCTGTTTTATAGCGCAGAAAAAAAAAATATATCGCAAGGTGATCAAATACCACCGAAAGAATGCTCTATTCATGGGGAAAAAAAGTACATATATTTAATTTAAGTACAGGAAGCATGACCGTGCAATTGTCAGGTAAAGTAATGCAGTGCCACATGGCAAACAAATGGCCTGGTCAGGAAGAGGGGCAAATCCTCTGGAGGGCAAGTGGTTAAACAACCTAAAAAGACAGCATGACAAAATTTATGTGACTGACAGAAAATGTATATATTTGCTTACACTAAGGATTTGGATATGCAGCTGAATAAAGCAAATCCTCTAATAACAAAGCAAACACTGGAGGTATGTGGTTCAATACAATTTTGTGTTTTTTTTCTGCAGTATAACTCCCTTATCCACATAGCAGAGTACAACAAAACATGTTTGACAAATCTGGAATTTCAAGAGTAAACCACACCTTGCCATACTAACCTCCAAGTGACTCCTGTGCAGGAAAACACAAAACACTTCCTGTAAGTCTGGGCAAGTAACTCAGCATAATATAGAGGAAGCTATAGAGGTTTACACCCAATTAAACTGTCATTGCGAGCTCTATCCGCAAGGGACATTACTGTTGTAAAACTAAAAGACAATAATCATCCTTCACAGAACCCCTGATTTATATACTAAAGACTGTTTAACAATTTATTTGACAAGCATCAGCTTAACTACTTCAGCTCTCACACCTGTATGTGCCCTATGAACCACAGCAATTTCTACATTTCGGCTCCATGCACACTGAGCGTTTTAATAACGCTGGTAACGTTAGCTGTGAAAAGTCACATTAAAAACGTGAGTTTTTTTCAGCGTTTTTGTATTCGTGTTTTGCCGCGTTTTTAGGGGTTTTTTTAATCAAAAAAAGTCCAAAAACGCTGTGTTGCTGCGATTTACCATGTTTGGCTGCACTTTTCAGCATTACAACGTTTTTACAGCTAAAAAAAAAAAAAACCTCTAGAAACTCACTAGTCCTTGGTTTTTTTTTTTCCAGCCAATAAACATCCCTGCAAAAAAACGTTGATTACAGTCTATGTACACACATAGGATAACATGCTGGGGAGTTTACTGGTTGTAGAAAAAAAAAAAAAAAAAAAAAAAACACGTCCAGTGTGCATGAGGACCTCTGCTAAGGACCTGCTTATTTGGCAAAGGCTGTCATTGAGAAAGATCGAATATATATATATATATATATATATATATATATATATATACACACACATATACACACACATATACATACACACATATACATACATACACACACATATACATATACACACACACACACAAATATACATATACACACACACATATATATACATACATTGTGATGTTGGTATTGCAAAATTATATTTAACATGATTTTTAAAAAATTTACTCACTAGTATTAGTTTATTTTGAAAAAAAAAAAAAAAAAAAAGTGTTACTGGAGATAAAAAGTATACATTGTATTCTGTAATGTGTGCCTTTTAAAACATTTAAAAATTATGACTCTGGAAGAAAGCATTGCAAGCTTATTTAAATTTAAAAAAAAACAAAAAAACAAATACAAAAACAAAAAAAACCCTAAGGCTGGGCTTACATTGGTACTCTGCGTTTTGACCACGGCGCAGGTGTATGTGCAGTTTCAGTGCTGTTTACCTACTTTTTAACCACAGTGCCATCTGTAATAGTTACACGTACTGAGCCCTCACAAAGCAGTGTGTGGAAGGGCAAGGACGCCATGTTGTTCAGATTCAGCCATAACAGTATGTAGCACAAGCTGGTGAATAACAGTAGTGGTTCCCTTTTCTTCATCCCCCTAGGAAAATTCTGGGGCAATACACAACTGGCAACTGAAGCCAGAGCCTTCGGATCAGACCAGGACAGATACAGGCCTTCTCGTGCCTATTAGCCTAATCTCCTCTTTTAGCCTGAAAACCCTAATACAATGGTCACCCTCGCAAGCTTGAACAATCTAGAGACCTAACAGAACTTGGGTCGTAAATACTTTAGTGGAATACACATTTCTGATAGACTTCTGAAATTATGACAGCATAGCCAGAATAAAGTCATATTTACCTTCATCAGTTATTGGGCAGCATTTTGAACCCAAACATCCCTGTGCTAGGAGGTTCCAGAGTGGATTAGGCCTCCACACCCTTCCTATGAGAAATCGATATCGGAGACCTGCCATACTTACATCTATTTTGAAGCTAACTGCATGCTGGAGAATAATTTACCAGGTAGCTGACTGTACTCTCCAGATATTCAGAATTACGAAAAAACTTATAGAAAACTATACCGGGAACTTGGTCATAAACAAGTGGAATCCCAGGGCCCTTCCCCAGCCGCATAATTGGGCAGATGTCCTCTTGTCAACACCCCACTTGATGTCAGACAAAGATTGCAAGCAGATTTCTCAGCTCTTGCTTTACCATCAACGAACGAACATCTGTCAAGTTATGAGAGCCGAGAACACCTTGCTTATTGACTGAACTCTGCTAAAACCAAGTACTGTGCAAGTATTTTTCAACTCCTTTTCAATTCTCTGTTGCTTTATTTCTTTGGAACACCTTTTTTTCTGTAAATATTTTTGCATTATTAAACCATTATTTGGAAAAGTATTGAAATTATTTCTAAGGCGTTTAATGCAAACTTTTAATGCAAACTAAAGAATTCCTGTCTCTTAAAGAGTGCGAATGTATATGATAAATCTCTGTGATGACAGTGTGTGTTATAGACATGTTAAACTCACAGTTGTTACTGCTAAGATTATGAGCTCCCTCTCATTAAAAAGGCAGTGGGGGTCGCTTAAAGATTTAATTGCTAATTAACCTAATCCAGTGACAATTGGTCTCAAGGTGCTGGTATCTAGCCTGTGGTCCCGCAAGCTGGAAAATCTTCGTGCAGGGTTTAGTTGAGAGTGGCATTGTTACGCAAAGTGACAGCGCAGTGTGAGATTGGCCAGTCCTTTGTCACAAGTTGGTGAGAAGGGCAAGGGTCGGGTACCATGATTGTCACGCCATTTACTTCTATAAGGCCATGCGTTTTCTGAAAGCGCATCAAAAGTTCTGCATGCCACATCTTTGGTGAGCTTTCAGAAACCACTGCAAAAAATGCATGACTTAATAGAAGTCTGTGGGACCGTGGCTAAAAACACATGTAAAGCAGACAGAAACCATGCATACACCAAAATGTAGCATGCCCCTGTCCTAGGCTAGGTAAATTTAGTGAACTGCTGTAGCCAGCCGAGTTGCAATTTCCTTGTTAGATCTGACGAGGTTCATCTCTAAACCTGGTGGCTGATTGCTTCTGCCTACCTCTGGAAAAATATTCCATATGAACTTAGCCAATCCCTAGGAGGAAGGCCCAGAAGGTGCGGCTGGGGAGAAGATAAAATGTCTGTGAGGATCCGATCAGATGACTCTCTCCTGGCGTCTTCTTCCCTGGGAGGCAGTCTGTATGTGATACAGAAGAATTACTGCTGTTTGGCCTATGCAGATGCAATGGCTGAGGGCCGCAAGGGAACTGGACCTAAGGAAACTTGCTAGAGGACACTACCTGTAGAAGCTGGGCTGGAGATGAAAAAAACTTTCACTGAAGATCTGGTTGGGCGCTGCCCCTGAACATTGTGAGTGGGACCTTTTGCCTATAGATTCAGGTGTGCAAGTGTTTTGAGGGTTAGTTGCTGCAATGACTATGATTGCTTGCATAGAGCCTCAGGTTAACTAGCTATCCCCTCTACGATCAGCATTTTTGTGAGGTTGCTGCTATACAGAAAAATACTGCTGAAACTGCATTTTTTTCAAGGAATCTGTCCTCCAAGACCTGCATGTGCTTTTGAGTATCCTACACCCCATTTCCTGCCTATGTTAAAGTACTGCAATAAATATTCGAAAGACACCCCTAGATTGACCCTGAGTTTAATCGGTGTGCTCTGGGACTGGTACCTGGGTTGGCAGCCTCTTGATAGGTAAGAGAAAACTGGTTTCTTTCCAGTGGCCCCTCCAGGGGGTTACATCTATGCAAACAAAAAAAACAGGAGGCCCATTAAGAACACGCCAGGTTCATTCCACCATCTAACATCTAGGAAGTGTAAAGTGAGCGGAGAAGGCGCAAAGTACCACTGTCAACTTTTCATTTATAAGGGTACCTTGTATCCTATTTCTCATTTCTTCAAAAGTTAATTACCGGTGATTTCCACAATTTTGCTATTGTTTGTTTAGTAGCTATGAAAATATGTGTAATTAATGTACGCTCCCGACATGAGACATTTGGAATTGGTTGGTGAAACAGTGCGTCCCATGGGTTTTTCTGCAAGTTCATCCAACGTGTTTTCAAGAATGCATTTCTGCTTTTTCAAAGAGGCAGATAGTAAATAAATTTTTCCAAAATGTTTTTCTTCAAAATAGCGTAAACCTAGAATTCACAAGTTTTCTTAAAAAACATCCAAAAACTACACTACATTAATCACAATACATATAAGAAATAAGTATCTGAGTTTTACAACGTAACTGGTAATTAGCTGCCTTCTGAAACACAAAACATAGTAATTTGCCTTAACATGCAATCTGTTGGCTGTGTTCCCCATCCAAAAACCACACCTTAAAATGGAAAAAAAAAAGAAAGAAAAAAAACCAACACAAAGAACTTCAAAATACAAGTTATTGTACATAATGCAAGGACAGAGAATGAAAGCTTAGAGCCTGAAGGCAGGAAGCTACACCCTTCATCACTGACAGAGGCTGCCATTCATAAAGGTGAAGTATTATGTATGTCCTTTGCAGAGTTGATCATTTCCGTTTGAACACAGATATCCAGGTTATGAATAGGTGTATCAAATATAAGCCTGAAAATTTAAAGGAAACTTGTAATGATAAACATATTCATAGGCTCAAATATCAGCCTCTTTTTATTTGCAAAATGTCACTAGAAACAACATCCAGATAAATATAGGAGCCATTTTATATAATAAATGTCTGTATAGGGAAGGGTTATCAAGCATGTCAGGCTTATTTTGCTCAAACCATAAAAAAAAAAAAAAAAAATTACAGAAGAGAGGGCTAGCCCACAACCAAACAAATGGACCAAGGTAAAACCAGTGATATAAACAGAAACTGTGTAATGACCTACACTACTGATCAGCAATGCGGAGAGTTCAACACGGGTTCCAATATAGTCCATCCAAGTTTTAACCTGTGTTGATCTCTGATGAAAAAAGAGTGCTGCCTCCAAATCATGTTGACGGTTCTTATATTTTAATAACACTTTCATTTATCTTGGACTCTTTTGTCCAGTTTTGTTCTGGTGCTTCTTAGGGCCAAATACGCCCAGGTACAAATGCCCAGAATGCAAGAAGGGCCATATGTGCCCAAGCATTCATCCCTGGGCACATATGGCCCTAAAATGTTAGCACCTGAGCCTGCAAGAAAACACCAGAATCTGAGGCACAAGAGTTAAAAACCCAGCATACCGAGGCCTTAATGTAATGCTGAGAAGAAGCTAGTTTGATAAAGCACACTCAGGAATCCTACCTCTGGAGGAGAAACATTCTTGGCGCTAGTTCTGAAGACTCATTATCTCAATAAAACCAGTTAAGTTTACTTTTTCCTGTTATACCTTTTCCAGGAATACTGGTTCAAATTAGGTCTCTACCTCTTTCCTCTCCTTCCTGAACAGTATTGACTTTGCCCTTGAATTTCACAGCCACCAAACTTGGTGCAGTGGTCTAGAGTACAATTAGCAATTTTCCTCATTTGACGTTCAAGACGAAAATGTACTTTTAAAAAGAAGAATTTTTGTTTTCCCTGTAAATATTTTCTTCCAAAATTTCCAACAATGAAGATACATCCAGTTGTAGGAAGTAAGGATGATGGATGAGGATGACATCTATAGTAAGGTTATCGCATAAACATAAAATTAATATGGAGCAAAGTATTATAAAATGTAGATGTACTCAATGCAAACCTGAGAAAAATCGGTCATAAATGATGGGTATTGTAATGGGCATGCGTACCTGGCACCCGAACAGCTGTGTGGGTAGCAGCAATTTTGTTCATGTCACAAGTCTCTTATGCCATTTCATCATAAGGCATAGCACAGAGACCTTTTGCTGCTCCCCCTCCCTTTCAGCTCATACAATCCACAAAAGCTTAGTTGCTGCCAAACAACCCTTACCCTTAATAGGACTAGCAGGATCTAACTCCCAATATACATCAAAGAGCCCATAAAAGTGTCTAACTTAGCAGCTTCAGTGACCAGAAGGTTAACAGACATTGGGTCATAAATACCTTAGTTGGAAGTTGGTGGAATACATCATCCCTGATAAACTGGTTATCAAAAAGATTCTAATGTCAGCATGTTTTATAACTCATGGAATAATAATAGCACAGCCAGAATAAAGTCATATTTACCTTTATCAGTTATTAGGTCACATTTTGAACCCAAACACCCCTGTGCTAGATGGTACCAGAATAGATTAGGCCTCCACATCACTCTTATAAGTAGTAAATATCCAAGACTTATCACATCTACATCCACTGTGAATCTAATTTCATGCTAGACAATATGCAGAGTAGCCAACTGTGCCCTGCAGATATTACAACTTACGGAAAACTGTAAAATGGGTCATAAACAGGTGACCTCCCAGCAACCACTTGTTAAAATTGGTGAGTTGGTCAACACCCCTTTGATACCACAGAAAAAGGGAATGCCAGGACACTGACAGCTCTCATGTACCATCAACCAAGGAACATCTCTCAAGTTATAAGAGCCGACAGCATCTAGTTTACCCTCGACTGTACTCGGCTAAAACCAAGGACTTTGTAAGTATTCACTTTTTTCAACCTCTTGTTTTGCTGTTGCTTGTTCCCTTTGTTACTTTGTAATATATTTGTTTTTGTAAATATTTTATTTGCACCATTTTGACCTTTTCATTATTAAACCCTATTTTGAAAAGTGTTGAAACTGTCTTTAAATATGCTAACGTGTTATGTGCCTATATATTCCATGAATCTGATGGTTTGCCACAACTCACCATGTAGGTGGGCTATGTTTTCTATTCTTCTGTATACTGTTAGCATATTTATATTTCAATATTTTTATTGAAAATATGTAAACACAAACTAAAAAAATCCTTGTCTCTTGAAGAGTGCTACTATATGTGTGATAAATCTCTGAATATACTTGTCTGTGGTGACAGGGTATGTACAGACATTTTTCATACTTTATCTGCTAATATATAAAGGGTTGATAGGCCCAACGCTACCTGGTGGTGGTGTGGAGTTAAAAGGGTTAATTGCTTAGAAAGCTTAACCCAGTGCTAATCACTTTCAGGCTGCTGGCACCTAGATTATGGTCCCACAAGCTGGAAAATCTTGGAAAATGTTATGTGACAGCACGGTGTGAGATTGGGCAGTCCTTTGCCACAAGTTGGTTAGAAGGGCAGGGGTCAGGCACCACGTTCATCACAAGTACCACAAGTTAATGTTACATCAATTGTCTCATACTTCAGAAGTGTCTTAAACATGCCGTATCCTTAGCATGTTGTATAGATACCACCATAACTTGTAAGCAACTCCCAATTTTATGGAGCTGGTCTGAGGGTGCACAAATGGATTATTCCGCTTTATGAAATAGAAAAGTTAAATAGTGGAAGCTAATAAAACCTAAAGTAGCGCAAGAAGTGGAGACAAAAATGAAAATAGTAGAGAGCTCAAGAAGTGAGAAAGGTGAAAATAAGTTAAAGAAAAGGTAAGACTTCAAGCACTTGGCAGGGGGGCAGCGACCGAAGTCTTTCTTAGGATGATGTCTCATGAAGTTGAAGGGCAAATCAGATCTCTGACAAAAGAGCGAGGAGATAATGGTACGACTTTCCACACAAGAATAAAGCAGTCCAATAAAACCATGTCTTATGAAATTTGTTATAGGTACCTTTCAAAGAGCTTGTCCAGTTTTCCACTGCTCTAAATTCTTCTACTTTGGTGAACCATTGCTTGAAGAAAGTTTTATTTATACTTGCCTTACCCTGTACTCTGCCTGCCTGGGGTCACACCTGGGAAATGCAGAGAAATCTTACCAGAAAACAAGATTTAGCCAACTTTCCTTCCTTAGGAATATTCCTGAAAGGATGGTGACATCACACCCAGTGATATGGAGGGTAAGTGCAAGTCCAAAGTTGGCCAGAAACAAGGTGGATCTCCTGTGCCTGATACTGCATTTTGACAGTCAAAATATACTAATCAGAAGCTGTAGCCGATTAGTTATAGCCCCTGATCAGTGAAATTTCTTCCAACATGTCCCTTCGGCAGAAGTCGATTGTAGAAAAGCCGCCCACACACTCACCGAAATTCAACGCCAAACTTTTTTTCTTTACATTGTACATTTTTAAGGAGAGGGGGACCATACAGTAAGGTCAGACCTTGCATTGTACTGTCTGATCCACTTAAAATTCAGAAGCTAGTATACATTTTTTTTATTCCATGCATATGAATATAAACTATAACTGCAAGAGGGTAATGAAATAAATGCCAGAAAAAAAAAAGTTTATTATTGAAATAACTAACCCTAGGTACACACCTAAGTGTTTTCCGCAGCATTTTGCAGAAACACACTACAGTCCATTTAAAATGATTTCCTATGGGACACGTTCACATCTCTGCGTTTTCACCCGGTGCGTTTTTTGGAAAGGGTCAGGGACTTTTTTTGAGCGCAAAAAGTTACGTTTGTGGTTCTATAGACTTCAATGGAGATGATGCAGAAAAGCATGTAGTGCCTATTCGATGTGTTTTAAATCTGCCTAGCAACAAGAAAAAAAAAAAAAAAGGAAAAAAAAACAATGCATCATAAATGCAGACAAAATGCATGTGCAAAAACGCAACTTATAACTCACTGCAGAAACGGATCAAACTGCATAGATGTGAACCTAGTCTAAGCCCCCGATCAAGCTCGACTTAGAAATCGTGCGACTTACAGTGAAGCCGCACGATTTCACAGTTGGGGGACATGCCAATTTCAAGTGCGATTTGCAAGACATCTGCGACAGAAAAGTAGTTCATGTACTACTTTAGAAATTGGTGTGGCTCTGACCAAGTCGCAACCGCACCGATTTGACTGCTGTAATTGTGGACAATAGGCATGCCAAACCGCACCCGATGTGACTGGGGGCTTAATCACAATTATACCCTCAACTGAAAAGGTGAGTCATGTTAGGTTGATTGCCAGACAGCTCTGTGTGTCAGAAATAAAAAACAGAAAAGCAACTGTGTGCCCATTTGTCCACAAATGGGGGGGAACACATTTGTATTATGGCAAACCACTGTGCATTTTTCTATAAATAGATATATTCCAACATTTAGAAATGTATTTTATATACCAACTCAAATCTCATGCAGTTTTCTTCTATTCTGTAATTCTATTGCTGAACAAAGAGTATGAATGCGAGGCAGGAAAAATTGCAATTAAAAAAAGCTTTGTAAAAAGAGAAAAACACAAAGTATATATATTTTTGATGAGAAAAACTATTTTTGTAGAGAAGCCACATAGCATGAAGTACACTGGGACTTTAAAGAATAAAATCACCTTTCGTAACATTTTACATCCACATTCAGGGTGTAATATATAACATGTTATGATCAGATCAACCCCCGATCCCCGCTTTGACAGCTAGCGGGGATCGTCTTCCCCCGCTACCAAATTTTTAAAAAACGCAGCCAGGATTTTACCTCCCCGGCCGCGTCACTCATTCAGTCCTCTGAATGAGCCTACAAGTCCCGACAGCCTTAGCAGCTGTCAGCTTGTGGTCCTCAATGAACTACCACAGCGCTGTGGAGCGCCGTAGTTTAGCCGTTCTGTCAGAATATCTGCTTGCTTGTACATTCCGTATGGGCAAGCAGATATACTGACAGATCTGCAGGAGACCTGCATGGCACCAGCGATCTGCTGATTGCTGGTGCAATGCTTTACAGGCTCCTGCAGACAAAAATAAATGCACTTTTTCTTACCTGCAAAAAAAATAAAAAATAAAATGTGCATTTGATATTTGTAGTAAAAAGGTGAACTTATCCTTTAATGCTAGGTTCACACTAGGCTGTGCTCTGACAGACCCACAGTGGATCGCTTTTCAGACTATTTAAGCAGGCATTCAGGAGATGATGCTGGAACCTTTTGAATTTCAGTTTTTTTTGTTTGCTTTTCATTTTTTTGAAACAACAGTTTTACAATGGGACTAATGTGATGCAGCCACATTGATTTGAATAGCCAGGTCTAACACATGGTGCTAACATGCTATGCTACATTTGCTGAGATGCAAACCATAATGTCCCCAGCATGTCAACAGCCCCTTCTGGCTATATAGCAGGCTCTGTGTATGTAGTCGGCCGGCAGTAAAAAACTTTTTGCCATATCCTGGCCGCCCATTTGATAGAAGTCTACAGAAGTGAGTGGAACACTGGGAGGTGTATTTCTGAGCTTTGTAGAAAGCTTTGAGGGGCATTAAATACAGTAAAAAAAAGTAGGGATCACTAGTTGTGTCATCTCCGCTCCATATAGGTTTGGCTGCAGGTGACAGACACAGATCATCCAGTCCTAACTCATGTAGTTCCTAAACACAGTGGTCAACTAAGTTACTGCAAAGTCAAACAGACTGTCACATAACACCTCAGTGAAAAAAAAAACGTGCATTGACATGCAAGTTTTAAATAAACACAAGCCTATTACTGCCACTTTCACATGGGTCTAGACATTCATAAAAAACAAGCATTTTAGAGAAGTTTTTAAATTCTCCCATACCTCCTGTAAATACACTAAGCAATTAAAACTATGGCAGGCGGACAGGAAAGTACACACAACACTTCATGTTCCATAGTGCCGAGAGGGCATGTTGTGTTTTCTAGACTTTGCCACAAGCTACCATCTCCACTGAAGTCAAAAGCAATGGACCAAAAAGGAGTCTATAGCATTTTTGATGCATTAAAAAAGGAGAAGTATATCCAAGGCTCTTTTGGATATACATCTCCTATGGATCATAGGAGTGCAGTTCATTCTGCACTCCTCTGACCCATTTTGAGCCAACAACAGACTAAACTTTGCTGTCGACTGACGTCACAGAGCAGATCCAGGCTCTGAATCTGAAAAGACCCCTACCATATGGTCAGGATCCACCCAGAAGCCTGGATGGCATTCTGTTGAATGCTTGAGCCAGTCCCTCTCACCCCCTCCACAGCCCAGCGCTCCAGTTAGCGCAGGAGGGGCAGAGCAGACAGCTGGAGGCTGACAGTCACGGCTCTCTGCTCAGAGCAGAGGAGGAGAACTGAGAGATCAGTGGTGTTTGATGGGGACAGATGCAGCATTGGATCAATGCTGCATCCACCTAGGTGGATTTTTTATTTTTTTTTTAACTTATACTTCTCTTAAGTGAGGTTTTTTTTTTTTGTTTTTTTTAACATTCACAGCATTCACAACCCTTGTGAAAAACCCTGAAAAGTAGGTGGCATTTGACAGCGTTTACCACACCACAACATGTGTGAAACACATATTAATGCTATTGCTGAGTTAATTCACATTGGTCATCTTGCTGCACCTCTAATCCCATGTGAAAGAGGTTTGAAGGAGGCCTAAAGGCTAACTATACTTTCAAATAACTTAATTCTAATGGCCACTACTCCATACTCTTACTATTTGACCTCTCAGAGGCTTTTGATACGGTTGACCATCCCATTCTCCTAAAAAAAAAAAACTTCACTTTCTTGGCCTCCGAGACTCTGCTCTCTCCTGGTTCTCCTATTGCATCGCTCCTTCAGTGTTACCTATAACTCTGTCTCCTCTGCTCCACTTCCACCTTCTGTAGGGGTCCCTCAAGGTTCTGTTCTTGGACCCCTACTCTTCTCCATCTACACCTCTTCTCTTGGTCACTTGATAAACTCCCATGGCTTCAAGTATCATCTCTATGCTGACACCACACAAATCTACCTTTCTACTCCTCACCTTCAGTCTTCTCACGTATTACTAACTTACTAAGTGACATATCAGCATGGATGTCACTCCACTTTTTCAAACTAAATCTTTCTAAAACAGAGCTCATACTATTCCCTCCAGCCCGTGCCCCCTTACCTGACTTCTCCATCAAGATCAATAACACAATCATCAGTCCCTCCCCTCATGCCAGGGTACTAGGTGTAATCCTAGACTCCCATCTGTCTTTTCAGCCCCAAATCCAATCACTGTCCAAATCTTGTAGACTTCAACTCCACAACATCTCCAAGATATGCCCATTCCTAACCTCGGAAACCACTAAGCAACTTATTCATTCCCTTGTTATCTCTCTCCTTGACCATTGTAACTCCCTCCTCATTGGCCTACCTAATCGCAGGCTATCCCCTCTTCAGTCTATCATGAATGCTGCTGCCAGACTCATCCACCTTATTAACCGTTCCACATCTGCCATCCCTCTCTGCCAATCCCTCCACTGGCTTCCCATTGCCCATCGAATAAAATTCAAAACATTAATAACATAAAGCCATTTATAACTCTGCTCCAAATTACATCACCAATCTTGTCTTCAAATATCACCCAAACCGTCCTCTCCGCTCCTCCCATTCTCTAGCTCCCTTGTCTCCTCCTTCCATGCTCGTCTCCAGGACTTCTCCAGAGCCTCCCCCATCCTCTGGAATGCTCTATCTCAATCTATACGACTATCGCCTACTTTTAAGGCAATCTCTGAAAACCTCTCTTCAGGGAAGCCAATCCTGCCTTCAGCTAATAACCGAATCTTCTATTTCTCCTATCAGTTCATATAAATCCTGTATAATAATAATAACCTCCCCTCCCTGTGCTAACAAAACGTTCTTGCATTTACCTTAAATCAGCAAGCAATGCAGTCAAGAAGCCTGCGCTATATTAGGGGGTGCATATATGTGTATATGCGCCTATGAAGAGGCCATAACTTTTGACACTCAGCACCCTGACATTGCATCAGTCACCCAGCACCCCTACTACTCAACCCCTCTGTACCTCTGACTCGGAGCCTTGCTGCCTTCTAGCACCCTTGTCACTGAACCCCAATACCCCAGACCCTTTATGCCAACTGGTAACTTTGGCACCACATATTCCACCACTGTCCTCCAGTCACCTTTAAAAAGGGACAAAGAGGAGAGGAGGATGAACCTGGAGTTTCTGGGCTCTCTGCCCAATTACTCCTCCCTCTGGGGACATCATCCTCTCCCCAGTGCAGCCTATAGAGCAGTGGTCATCAAATTGTGGCCCTTTGCTTGTCTTTATCTGGCCCTTGAGGCATTATTCTTACCACTGACACCAACAGTAGGGCACAATTTCTCCCACTGACACCAACAATGGGACATCATTCCTTCCATTGATATCAGCAATCAGGCACTATTCCTCCCTCTGACACCAATGATGAGGCACTATTCCTCCCCCTAACACCACAGATGGAACCTTGTTTACTCCTACTGGGCACAGTCTGCCCCCCTAAAGTCTGAACAACAGTAAACTGGCCCTTTGTTTAGAAAGTTTGGAGACCCCTGTTATAGAGGATAGTCAGTCCTTCCCCTGGCAGCTGTGTATATTGTCTGGAGGTAAAAAGAAGGGAAAGGGAGTCTTCTGGACTGGGGGAACAGGGAACCCACACACTGAGATACTCACAACCTCCATTATTATGAAACCCTTCCAATAGAACAGCCATTTTCTAGTCCAATTAACAAGACAGATTTTACCACCGCCAACATCCAACATCCAGATGTATTATTTTGTTTATAAAGTGAGACATTTATGTGAAATACAAGACAGTTATTATCGCCCCCCCCCCCCTTCCTAAAGTATTGAACCTGCTATATTATTTTCAACATTCAATCTGACTGAAACTAAGGGGGGGGGGGGGGGGGGAACTAAAACTCCATGTAACCCTCTATTACAATAAGTAGAGAAGATATTTATTACATATTAGATTTGTTTTCTTTATGTCATTTAAAAAGATCCCCATTATTTAGTTTTTTTTTTTCTGGTGAGAAATCTCAATTCCTGTTATGTTACTTTGCTCATAAAATAGTTATGTACTCTTAGGAATAGCATTTTAGACCTTGAGGTTAAGTTCACACTAATGCGATGAGGTACATTGCATGTGATTCGCACAGGAACCGCACCGCATTCCTGTGCAAATCACATGCGATTTGTGTGCAGTGAGATTGGAGCCATACATTATGTATGGCTCAAATCGCACCGCACCAAAAACTTTGCAGGGCCCTTCTTTGCCTCTGCACTAGAATTGGATGAGTATTCAAACCTATGCGATCTGATTCTGCACATCGTACGGCATTTTGCGGACCGATTTCGGGGTGTTAACATACACACCTGCATCGGTTCGCATGAACGGTGTGCGATTCTGATGCGGTGAGGAATTTGCACAGAAAACGCTACGAATTCTACACCGCATCACTGTGAACCCAGCCTTAAAGTTTACGTGAAACCTAATCTGTTTTGTGACTTAGGAGTGGTCTTGCAGGTAAAGTTTCCCAGAGTTAGTGTGTCATATTTTTAGGTCTGACAAAGACAGTGTTCACTTAAGGCTTCCTTTGAATACCGGTCTAGCCGGAATAGTTTCATATATTCACAGCACAAGCAATGGAGTATTATGCGATTATAATTACAGTATTCAATGCATAGAATATGTAGGTTGTTACTTAATCTTCTTTTCTTCTTTATTACTTTCATCCCTATAGCACAACTTCTCTCATCTATATTTTGTTACACATCTTTGTTTTGTAAAGAGTAGTTCTAAGAAACAGCAGCAGATATTGCTTTTAAACAACGGTATCATTTTCTGCGGCTTGAAGGCATATTCAGTAATAAGAAGTCAGCTGGCAGTTGAATATGATGAAATGGAACATTCTAAATCACATAATATAATAAAATGCAGACATTGCATCTCAGCTGTCCCCTTCAAAAAGGTCAGAACTAAGTAACTGTTGAAGTAACTGAGCACTTGATCATTCAGATTATACAAGGCAGAAACTGCAAAGGGCATTAAAGCCAGAAACAAGGCTCTGGGCAAATCTGACATGTTCAGGGATTACACTTGCCTTTTAAATTAGGAGGAAAGGCAACACACTCAATGTCTTTGTTTATTAAAGTAAAAGTAATTGTACTTTGTCGCTGAAATCTGATTGGTTGATGAGCAAGTAGTTTTGTTCAAAGAGCCATGACATGCAATGACCAATGTGGATAAAGTGTCTAAACCGAGGACCCTGCATTCACTATATCTGGTCTCCCACAGTACACAGAACATGGAAGTGCAATTATTTTAGTGAATATAAACTGTAAATACCTTTTCTCATTAGTAGTATATAGCAGTCTTGTGACTTCAGCAGAGCACTGGTTAAATTTTGTAGGAGGAGTTTTCTTTCGGCTCTAGGATGATGTGAAACCCCTGACCTCTGCTGATTTTCCCTGTACTGATCACATGCACTCTCCCAAAAAACAAAACCTCTAGCAATACACACCAAATTGAGCATGTGCCGTGTCTCCACACCCTATGTTTTATCAGGGCATAAGAGGGGAGCACCAGAGAAGTCAGGACCAAACAGCTTCTTTTTTTTTTTTTTTTTCTTTTTTTTTTTTTACACACACACACACAATGCAGAGGATTAACCTCTGAGGTTCCACCGTGAGTATAACAAGCATGCTTTTCTGCATTTACAGACTGATTTTACGGTTGTGGGTTTAGTAACATTAAAGGATAGGCCAGTCCCTTTGTGTTTACTGTTAAAATATCTCCAACACTTTTTCTTTTTGCAACACTAGGATAGCCTTCTATTCCAAATATTAGAAAACGTATCAGTTTCCTATGCTCATTTAACTGTGTGAGTGGAGTTCTGGAGACACTCTTCCTAACGTAATATTGCTGGTGCTGGACGTCCATGGAACACTTGCAATCTGACCCCACCATCACTGAAGCTAGGAATCTGAGGAATGGGTACTTGGATGAGTAGTTCAGATCTGCCTAGTGATTTCCTTTGGAGTGGCAAGTGCCCTCTTGGTATGGTTTCCCATGTAATGAGTTTAAAGTTGGAAGTAAAGCATTAGGCCCCTTTCACATATATCCCTTGTGGATTCTGTTCTGATCAGCAGGGAATCAGTTTACAGATCCCCTACTGATTGGAGTACAGGAAGATGAAACATCTGTGTCCGCTCAGTTTATGCAGAGTGCACACAGGCATAGCCCACTCTGCTCTATGGGCAACTGGGAGTAAATGGACCCCACTGTCCAATTACACCCGACTACCTCCAATCCAATCTGCTTAAATGCAAGAGGACAGAGGCCCTTTGTTTTTGTTTTTTTTTTAACATTCCGGATCAGACCCAGAGGTAGGCGGGTGTAAATGGACAAGTTTATTTACACCCATCCATCCATAGGGAAGGATTTCTTCATATGAGGAGCTGAGCAAAACCTTGGACAGAGGCGTGGTGGTGGACGTGGTATACTTGGATTTTCCAAAAGCATTTGACAGTTCCCCACACACGGCTAATGTGTAAGGTAAAGTCTACGGGCTTGGAAAAGTCAGTATGTAAATGGATAGAAAACTGGCTAAAAGATCGTATTCAAAGAGTAGTGGTTAATGATTCATACTCTGAATGGTCTAGGGTTGTCAGTGGTGTACCCCAAGGTTCAGTGTTGGGACCCTGACTTTTTAATATATTTATAAACGACATATTCTGGGATTAAAAATCCCATTTCAGTCTTTGCAGATGACACCAAGCTGTGCAGTGGAATAACGTCCTTACAGGATGTCTCCAACTTACAAGCCGACCTCAATGCACTGTTTAATTGGGCAACTATGTGGCAAATGAGGTTTACGGTTGAGAAATGTAAGGTTCTGCACTTGGGGGTTAAGAATATGCATGCATCATACATACTGGGGGGGGGGTACAACTGGGGGAATCAATGGTGGAGAAGGATCTGGGGGTTCTGGTAGATCACAAGCTTAATAATGGCATGCAATGCCAATCTGTGGTTTCTAAAGCGAGCAAAATCTTCTCGTATTAAAAGAGGTATAGACTCCCGAGAGAGATATCATTTTACCCCTGTACAAATCATTAGTAAGATCTCATCTGGAATATTCGGTTCAGTTTTAGACACCAATTCACAAAAACAATATTGGGTAAATGGAGAAAGTACAGAGAAGGGCAACTAAACTGATACGAGGCATGGAGATCAGCTATGAGGAAAGATTAGAGGAACTGAATTTATTCTCTCTTAAGAAGAGGAGATTAAGGAGGGATATGATCAATATGTATAAATACATCAGTGGTTCATATACTGAACTCGGTGTAGAGCTATTCACCCCGAGGTCATTACAGAGGACAAGGGGACACTCTTTACTTCTGGAGGAAAAGAAATGCAATTCTCTATATACAAAAAGGTTCCTTCACAGTGAGAGCTGTGAAAATGTGGAATAGACTCCCTCAAGAGTTGGAACTGGCCAGCTCAGTGGATTGCTTTAAAAAAAATGCCTGGATTCTTTCCTGGATACACAGAATATAACTGGATACTAACATTTATAGGTAAAGTTGATCCAGGGAATATCTGATTGCCTCTTGGAGAATCAGGAAGGAATTTTTTTCCCCTGCAGCAGCAAATTGGATCTTGCTTTGCTGGGTTTTTTGCCTTTTTCTCTGGATCAACTGTGGGTATAGGATAACTTTTTTTTTTATATATATGGTTGAAGTGGATGGACTTTTGTCTTTTTTTGTTCAGCCAGACTAACTATGTAACTATGCATGAACAATCCAAATCAGGTCTGTTTGGAAAAACTGACAGGCATACCTGACCAAATCACTAGTGTGAAAGGGTCTTTACAGTCACAAAAGCACAATTTTTTAAAGAATTTTGGAAAGAAAAAATCAAACTAATTCTTCAAGATTCATAGAATATACACAGTCTACACTTTCTGTACTTCCATTTTTCAAGAAGTAGAAGTTTTGCCTAGAGCGCAGAGGGATTAGAACACCTGTTCTGCACCTACTGTCTGTGCCCCCATTAGGGTCCTTTCACATGGGCGTTCCAGTTTCTATTCTTCAGTTCAGTCACGTTTTTTCAAATCATCCTTCATCCGTTTACATCAATTTTAATTAGTTTAGATCCGTTTTCGGTCCATTTACATAGGAGGTTTTTTTTGCGGAAGAAAAATAGGGTTTTCTTCCATTCAAAAAAATGGATGTTAACAGATGCGGACATTAATGAATATAAAAAGATGTTCATCCGTTTACATCCGCAAATCCATAGAAATACATGGGGGTCCGTTTTTCATCCATAAACGGATGAAAAAACGGACATATGGAATGCCTGTGTGAAAGGGGTCTTAGGGAGATCCATCCTCTCTATTTTTCCTGTTTACCATTAACCACTTCAATACCAGGCACTTCTACCCCCTTCCTGTCCAGCGGGGGACAGATGAAGCATCGGACCGATGTGGCAACCACCTAAATAAGTAGAATTAAAAAAAAAAATAAAAATCCTAAACTGCTCTTAATAGGTTTCGCTAGTGGATCTTTAAGATCAGTAGTTCGCCACAGAAACAACCACACAAAAAAAAAAAAACTTTAATAGCAAGTATGACTACGTTACTAAAATAAACAAGACAAGCAGGGGGTGCAGACCTACAATCAGCCTGTATTTCAATAAAATAGGATGAATGCATTATTTGGTTTACTTTATATCATCATTTCCTTGCCACAATCAAGGACAGTCACATAACATCCAACAGTGTCACCACGGTAAAATTCATACCATCCCCCAACAAAGAACAATATACATCAATCTGTACCAGAGGATTATATCCAGCTAATAAAAGAACAGAGGGTGTATGTAAAAAGCCATTTGTGTACGCCCTGTGTTTTAAACTACAGCGTAAATCTCCGTTCTCAGCAATATAACGATGTTTCAGTAGGCAAGGCCCACTGAACGTTTTACACTTGTTTCACTCTAGCTACACTTAGTGAACTGGCAGTCATTAAAGAGCAAAACAACAAGTAAAAGTCAGTCCTTGAGTAACTAATGATATCCTGTAAACACTCAACAAGTCACAAAGCTCAATCAGCTTGCCATAAACTGAGATCTGTATCATTTTCCCATGGTACCCCTGCACACAGAGGAAAGATTATACACCACCTCTTGGCCAAGCTAGGACTGCAGGTCCTAAGTCGTTCTGTGGTTTAAATCTTTCCTGCTTTGAGGAATAATAAAACCGAAGTTTATCTATAGAAAGTAAAATCCCCTCAAGCTTTGATCATATTACTTACCTGTAATGAAGTATGTCCCACTTTGTGAAAGCAGCTCGATCCTGAAGAAATCTTCACTGCAGATATGCCCATCCTCTTCTTGTATCTGAACCAGTGCTGCAATGATTAACAGCTTCAGGATTCAGCATGTGCACAGATGTTCCACGGGTTTTCAGGACCTGGGAGAAGACCTACAGCACACTGAAGGTACTAAGACCAGAGAAGCAGAGGGCATCTGTGCGCAAAACCTCGTATGCTCACATATGTGCCCAAGGTCTCAGAAGGGTCCTGAAGACCTAGTAGAGCTTTTCAGCACATCTATGCATGTACCAGACACTCGATGGTGGCACAGGGGAGGGAGGGGCAGGGCAACAATTTCAGAGGACTGAAGTTTTTCTTTAGGCCCAGTTCACATTGTCAAATCACATGTGATACGCACAGGAATTGCACCGCATTCTTGTGCAAATCACATGTGATTCTGTGCAGTGAGATTTGAGCCCATTATTTTTTATGGCTCAAATCACACTGCATCTGCATAAAAAAGGTGCAGGTACCTTTTTTTTGCTACACTGAAATCAGATCACATGGGTGCTGATACCGAAGTGATGCAATTCAGGCAAAGTACTGTGATCTGTCACCTCTTTTTGGGGTGTCATTTACTTTTGACACCTACAGCAAATTGCAGGGACACGGTGTGATGTGGGAAACACAGGTATTAATGCGTGTTTGCTGCACCAGTGTGAACCGGGGCTTAAGATCCGTTTGCCACACTTCGGATATTATTCAGAGTCCATTACCAAGTGTATTCGAACTGCATTTGAGCACCTCCTGATCTGTAATTGACCTTGTAACCAGTATCCTGCTTTCGCATTCCTTTTGACTTGTATGGGGACAGAATTTTTAGTGTGAACAAAAGCCTATGAACACTAACCCTTAGGTGTCCCTTCTAAAAGTATGTGAATGTGTATTTAACACACACTTCTAGGACAACTTTTCATATTTGTGACTTCCCTGGAAAGCAAAAGCAGAAATTCATTTCAATTAATCTAGAAAAAAAAATTAAAATTAAAAACCATTCTAGTTTAAAAAGTTGAAATGATATAGAGCAGAATTATGATTAGTTCAAACACACTGGTTAAATCAATTGTTTTCAGGTTCATCCTTCTTGGTATGATACCTGCAAGCTATACTGTAATACATTGTATTACTTTAAAAAAAAAAAAAAAAACTACTCTTCGGACTGGTCCACAACAATGCATTTTGTCCTTTTCTGCAGTGCCTTTCTCGGTGCATTTTTTATGCTTTTTTTTTTTTTTGCGCAACTTGTTGCTGGGCAGATTAAATATGCAACAAAATCAAAAATGCACTACATGCATTTTCTGCAGTGTTGCCATTGAAGCCTTTTGCGTTTAGAAAAGTCCCTGACCCTTTCCAAAAAATGCAGCAACTCAAAAATGCATAGATGTGAATGTGTCCCATAGAAAAAAAAATGTTAAATAGACTGCAGTGCGTTTTTGCAAAAAGCACTAAACGCATTTGTGCTAACCTGGCTTTAAGACACTCCTCAGAGGCTTATGTATGATCATAAATGTGCAAAATATTTTCTAGGAGTTAACGTGTCTTCAATAATTTCCGTTCTATTTTAGTTGAATTCACCATGAATCTTCTCACGGATATTGAATTGTAATCAACTTAAATAGAAATCCAGTGTCACTAAAAAAAAAAAATAAATAAAAGGGTACATTATTTTGCATGGCTGGATTAAATGGGCATGAATGGTTTGTACAAGTGCATTGTCTGAATTTTCCAATTTCACACAGGATATAAACTACTCATCTAGGACTTATCGCTTTCTGGCAGTATTGTAGGGGAGTCAATGATGCTAATAGGATTTTCTTTTTATTCTGCTGGAGAGGTGTGCAGTACAGTTGATAGAGGTGTATTCTAAACTTTGATCTTGAGGAAGAAAGCACACTTTTTAACATATATAAAACACCTTGTAACTGTGCAATCTTCCTTTATATTGTAAAGCACTGCGAGAGCTGCTGGCACTTTGCATGTCCTGTATTATAATAAAACAAAAATGATACATCATTATTATTATTATCTTCATCATCCAATGATCTTTCAGCACAAAGCATATGTGAATCGTAAGTATGCGGTCTTCCTAATGGTTAGCTGACATCTAGCTAACAAAACTGACAGAAGCTGCATTGTGTTTTATTCCAAAACGGAGTTTACTTCTGTGAATAGTTCTGTAAAACTGCCATACAATTTAAGTACGACTAGAAAAAAAAAAATTTACACAGGTAACCAAGAATAAAACTTCCATCTCTTCTGCATACATACATTTCAAATGTGGATCTACAACCTGTGCTGGACTTGATCCAGGCGAGGTTATTGGACAAGGATTTACATGCCTATGAAACAACAGTTGGAAAAAAATAAAAAGGATGTTTCAAAATAAGCCTACAGCTTTCAAAGAATCCCCAGCTTCCCTGGAGCATTTTAAACGTTACAAATCTTGCAGGTGGTTAATAGGTGATGATATCCGATACTGGAAAAGCAGACAACTCCACAGGTCCCAGTAGAAGTGAAGAGAATGGTAACAAAGTTGCAGGTTCCCCTCCAGCAGTGAAGTGCCGTTTAATTCAGAGGGTATGCAAATTGCACAACAGTGGAGGGATTAATTAAAACGGCTCTGCATGTCTCTTTAGCAATAAAGGAGTTCATTACCAGAGCTCTGTGGGTCTCTTCAGCAATGAAGAGTTTAACTGACTGCTTTGGTGTTCTTTGGAAGATACGTTAATAATAATACGTTGCAACAACAGAGAGTACTTATCCATGGACAAAAGTAGGTATGATAAGTGGAAATAAAGAGCTTAAACTTCAAACAAGAGTTAAACACACAACTTCATCAAAGCCTGCATCTGTACGGCACTAAAGAGAAGGAAAAAAAGAGAAAGAAATAATAAAATAAATAAATAAAAAAAAAGGGGGGATTATTAGTTTTAGGCCCCTTTCACATGAAGGGTCCGATCAGGTCTGCCTGTCAGTTTTTCAGGCGGACCTGATCGGATGGGTCCCTTCACCCCTATGGACCAGCAGGTATAAACGGATTTGCGTCCATTTCCACCCACCTACCTCTGATCTGATAAAAAAAAAAAAAAAAAAAAAAAAAAAAAGTACGTTTATTCTCGGCCGCCCACAGAACAAATTCTGCCTGTGTTCACCCTGCATAAACTGAGCAGACACAAATCTGCCCCCCTACCACCACTGCAAACGCACTGGCTCTCTGCTCCGCTGCTCCAGCACTCACTGCAGCACTGGGCTGTGGAGGGAGCGGGAACAGCTGGCTTAGGCTCTCAGCGATACCCAGAGAGGCTTAGCCAGCTGCTGGTCCAGGTTCCTTGGTGGATCTCGACCATATGGTCAGGATCTTTTCAAAGCCTGGACCAGCTCTGTGAGGTCTTGGCTGAAGCCCGCTGTTGGAAAAATGGGTCAAAGGATTGCAGAACTAACTACACTCCTGTGATTCATAGGAGACGTACAGCCAAAAAAAAGCTTTGGCTACACTTCTTTAATTTACTTACCCTTTTCCCTTTCCTCTGTCTCCTTGTTCCTGCTCCCTTCTCCCCTAGATTTTCCTTTCCAAACACCTGTTCCCTCTATATTCTCTTTCCAAAAGTTCTTCCTGTCCCAGTGGTGGACCATCTTTAGCAAGTAGGCTTGCCCTTGCATTACACCAAGGTCTCCAGCTGTTTGGGTGTACGACAAGGAAAAAGAAAACTTGTGATGCATTTTATTGAGTCTTTTGGTGTATTTCTGGACTTCTTTGCATGAGATGTTGATGCATACACCACTGTCAGGCTCGTGCCAACCTTTTCTATGGCTAAAATAGTAAAGTAGAATTAAGAAGGTTTTCTGTCTCCCACAGGAGTTTTCTTGTGAAATGTAAATGACTGCTAACTAGAGCAGAATTAGGAAGATCTATCCTCACTTCCTGTCCTAATGACAATTGTTTCACTAGAAGTGAGAGACAAAGACATGCTGGTAGGTTAACTGGCTCCAGTTAACCTACCTGGCTCCTGTCTAAATTGGCCCTAGTATGTGTATGTATGAATGCAAGTTAGGGACTTCAAATTGTACGCCCCTTGAGGGTTAGGGACTGATGTGAATGTACCATATATATGTAAAGCGCTGTGTAAATTGACGGCCCTATTAAAAGGGCCTGTAGTAAATAAATAACAAAGTTTGAGTCTGAAACCCACCTCTGTTTCGCATCCTTCACCCCTTACTATAGCAGGAGTTGTCCATTAGGAGGAGCACCCAATCATGTGTCACTGTGATGTCATAGGAAACACATTCTATTAGCCCCTTTTGTACTCTCCTGTACTTATACCCTGTTTCAAATTATTATGCAAATTCTATTTCAGTGTCACAAAGATTAAATATTTTGTTTTTCAGTTTAACTCATGGATGGCATTGTGTGTCAGGGCTCTTGATCACTGAAAATCTCGGACACCTGTGATAATTAGATTGGCAGGTGAGCCCAATTTAAGGAAAAACTACTAAAGGACGGTGTTCCACATTATTAAGCAGAGCACCATTTTCAAGCAATATGGGGAAGAAAAAGGATCTCTCTGCTGCCGAAAAGAGTGAAATAGTTCAATGCCTTGGACGAGGTATGAAAACATTAGATATTTCACGAAAACTTAAGCGTGATCATCGCACTATTAAGAGATTTGTGGCTGATTCAGAGCACAGAGAGGTTCGTGCAGATAAAGGCACATTGAGGAAGATTTCTGCCAGATCCATGCATCAGATCAAGAGAGCAGCTGCTAAAATACCATTACATAGCAGCAAACAGATATTTGAAGCTGCTGGTGCCTCTGGAGTCCCACAGACATCAAGGTGTAGAGTCCTCCAGAGTCTTGCAACTGTGCATAAACCTTCTATTCGGCCACCACTAACCAATGCTCACAAACAGAAACGGCTGCATTGGGCAGAAAAATACATGAAGACTAATTTTCAAACAGTCCTGTTCACTGATGAGTGCTGTGCAACCCTGGATGGTCCAGATGGATGGAGTAGTGGATGGTTGGTGGACGGCCACCCTGTTTCAACAAGGCTGCGATGTCAGCAAGGCGGTGGTGGAGTCATGTTTTGGGCCGAAATCATGGAAACAGAGCTGGTCGGCCCCTTTAGGGTCCCTGAAGGTGTAAAGATGACCTCTGCAAAGTATGTGGAGTTTATGACTGACCACATTCTTCCCTGGTACAGAAGGAAGAACTATGCTTTCCGTAATAAAATCATCTTCATGCATGACAATGCACCATCTCATGCTGCAAACAATACCTCTGCATCAATGGCTGCTATGGGGATAAAAGGAGAGAAAGTCATGGTGTGGCCTCCATCCTCCCCTGACCTCAATCCTATTGAGAACCTTTGGAGCATCCTCAAGCAAAAGATCTATGAGGGTGGGAGGCAGTTTACATTCAAACAGCAGCTCTGGGAGGCTATTCTGACATCTTGCAAACAAATTCAAGCAGAAACTGTCCAAAAACTCACAAGTTCAATGGATGCAAGACTTGTGACGCTGCTATCAAATAAGGGGTCCTATGTTAAAATGTAACGTGACCTGTTAAAATGTTTAAAAAGTTAAAATGTTGTTAAAAGTTTGATTGAAATAGCTTTTGATTTCAGTAACTATGCTGCAAACACAACAAATGAAAATTTTCAGTTCTTTGCAACCTATAAAGTGTTTTGAAACTTGCTGTGCGTAATAATTAGGAACAGTGCATTGTAAGTTATGTTTAAAAAAAATCCTGTTATCATTAGGAGGTTGTTCAATAAAATGTGAATTGTACTCTTAATAGTTGATAACATGGAATTATGCTGACTGTTATTTACATCCATTATTTAGGCAAATGAGAAAAATATCATTTGCATAATAATTTGGAACTCGGTGTAAAATGCTTACTCCGATTTCGCTGCACACTGTGAGCTTCACAATCTGCATTAGAAAGTGTTACCAAAACAGAGCCTGCCTTATTTCCTAGATGGAGTACATCCAGCATTGTCTAGTCCTTCCCTCCCAGTCAACGGTCCTTGGTTTGTCCCCTTCATTTATTGGATTTCAATCAGGAAGGCCACCTGTTGTGTACCTGAAAGGGAGCTAAAATTAGAGGAAGGGAGTGGTGTCAATATAGGACTGTGCTCTGGTGCAGGTGAACAGCTATCACTGGCTTTCCAGTATCACCTGTAGCAAGAGTGGTATTATGCCCTTTTTTGTCATCTCTTGTGCATAAGTGTCTGCCATTGCTAAGAGAGGCAATCCCCATCCAAAATGGATGCGAAAAAGAGGGTATTAGCATTTTTGGGAAAGGACCCGCCTTAACTCCGACACTGCCCAATGTCTTGTGGCTGTATCTCTGAACAGCTGGCAGAAGACCAGCTTCTTACATTCTCGGCGGGAAAAGGCAGACAGAAGTGCGTCAGCTGGAAGGCATAGTGCAACTACGTCACCACTCCAACAAAAATTGTGTGGAAAAACACGCAAAATTTAAAAAAAGGTAAAAAAAATTATATAAATGTTACCCACCACCAGTGTAGTAGGGAAATTTACAGAATGGGATAACACAGGAAAGAGAATAACACCCCACAAGTAAAATAGGGCCTGATCCTGGTTTCAGGAGTACAAAACTGTATCCGCCATGGTGGGTATGCCCTGAAGGAGATGTCACAGTCTGGGTGCCATTGAAATAGACCACGTCACTAGAACAATATAGTACCCTGCATCTAACTATACTCACTGCACCTTGTTCCAAGGTAATCGCTAACAGCAAGATCCAGTGTCCAAAGCAAACATTACAGGCTGGCCCCTCTGCTCCAAGGTCTGGGTATGGTTCTTAAGATGTACATCCAGGGTGACGGATATGGAAACTGCCAGTGAGAACTGAGGCAAAAAGCAGTCACATCTTGATAGACATGTCATTCAAAGCAGTAAAGAAAAGATTGATTTAGAAAACTTCCCTATAGAAGAGGCCCATCATATAAAAAGTACACTAGCAATTAAAACTGGAGTCCCATGAGTGGAGTTATACGAGTGTGCACTGGGGGGGGGTTCCCAGCAAAACTTTTGCCAGTGTTCGTTTATCTGAAGGTAACGGCATATAACATAATCTATGACTTCCTGCCCTGTACAATGAAGCAATGTACTAAAAGTTCATACAAGACAGAAGTTATTGACCCATAGTGGAAGAGGGCTTTCCAGTCTTTGGTGTTCTGCTAGTTATACATGGATACTGGAACAATCTTCACTTCCCTTGCATAAAACACAAAAATTCAGAGAATGCCGTCCAAACTATAAACTACATTTACAATCAGTTTTTCTGGATGCTAAAAAATATTTTTTGCAGCATAAAACCATCTTGGTCCTACTGTCTATCGTGATAAGAAAAAAAAAAAAAAAAATATAGTGTGTGAGCACACGACTGGAAGCGATGTAAATCTTAATAAATTTCTCTTATTTGCTACATTTTTGTCTGTTACGTGTACAACAAAAAATAAAATGTTGTTATGCCTGTTCAAATTCATAAAAAAAAAACAAAAAAAAAAAACCCCTATTGATAAAATGTCAGAAAATCAGAGCTGTCCCATGCCTCATGCACACTTTGTGTTATCTCAAAGAGACTAAAGTCTACCTAGTTATGAATTTGGACTACAGAAACAGTGTCTATGTTGTAAAAATGAGGGAAATTTCAAATGAGGGATATCAGAAGTTTCACAAAAGACAACTAGGCAATGCGGACACCATGCAGTCCTCAAAAATTCTATGTGGTGTCAGCTGACAATAGGAAATTAAGAGCTGTGTATTTCTGACAGACCAAGTATTTTACTGTACTTGCAGAATCTTTAACGGACATAGACACGACCAAGACATACTGTGCATATCCTGAAACTCTGCTTTCAATACTTTGTATGTCAATACAAAGTCACAGATTCATATCTGCCTTCTTGTTGTGAGGAAGCGACAAAGTATTGAAGGCAGAGGATAAGTGGACATCTAGGCAACTAGCAACTGCATAAATTGCAGCTAAATCTGTATCCACCTGCTTGTTCTGGGAAAGCAACTCAAAATATTGAAGCCAGAGGACAGTGGACATCAAAACAACTAGAATTTGCATAACTAATCAGAAATGGATGTCTCCAAGTTTCCCTTACACGATTTCATCTGATAAATTCTTGTAGGCTACTATGCTATAAATCTATATAGATATTTCAATTGATTATGTCCATACACATGTCTAAACTGGGTATACTTCGTTCAGCTTGAAGACATATGTTGTATCAGGATAGCTGTAAAATCGACGAAGTTGTCTTTAAAAACACAAAGGGCCATTGTTACCACAGAAAAGGTGTGAAGCAGGAGTCTCAAAACCTAGGCAGAATAGTGTTTTATATCAGAATAATTGATTCAGATGTGAATACAATCAGGTGATTATTTCATGTGCTCCATTCAAATGCATGATTCCGAATAATAATAATAATAATAATAATAATAATAAGTTTTAGTTCTCAAGCCAGTTCCTACCATTTTTTTAAACCACGGCAGTGAATTTCAAATACTCAGTTCTTATTCCCTTTATTTTAAAAGTATTACATAAGTACATGGACAGGAACCGGCTAAAAATTATGCATTTTTAGAGTTGCCTTTTCAATAGCTTTGTACCCTAGCACAAACTCAAAGATTTATTTAAGTGGGGGGGGTTAAAAAGCAATCAACTGAGGCCTGCTGGCAATAAAAGCCCACCAACCTAGCGTGAGCATAAAACCAGCATTTTTATTAGGTTTTCTGAAAAGCCATTCTGGAGTTTGAACAACCTAATCTCCAGGCCACCGACACCAGACTGGGAGGATCTTCCTGCAAACACAGGGGATGTTTGATGTCTACATCAGTAGGCAGAAAAAACAGTCAACAGTAAACTATTATCACTCTGCCTCTAACCATAACGTACAGAATACAGGTCTGTTAACACTTTAGTACGATGATACTTGCAGTGCATATCAGCAATAAATAATTGATCTATATTTAAAATGACATGAGAATGAGAACTACAGGAAACGAACATACAACAGATCTAAGACATACTTGCATTGCATAGAATTAAAGTGAAACTACTTTACGTTGGAGGAATGACACAAAAATGGAATGAAACACCCGCTAATTGTCCGGGATTAAAGAGACTGAAATGTTGTACTTGCATTCGCTTCTACAAGTGCTCCTGTGGAGTCTTCTGTAGAAGCCAGAGGAAGCCCAGAAACAGATTCTTTCTGTTCCGGGGCTTAGAGCTGGATACTGGCCCTCAAACTCAGTCAGCAGTTCTGTTTGAGGCATGGGGTGGGAGAGAAGAAACCGAGGTGAACCACCATTTTAAAATGGCATTTTGATTTATAGCCGCTATCCCAGCACCATTTTAAAAACAGCATTAAAGTTTCAGTTCACCTTTACCAAAAACCTGCCTATGCAGATAAGGAGTGTCTCTGACTAAAGTTGAATATTACCCTTGCTATAGGTGTAGGCATGTACTTCATGAAGCCTGACTGGAATACTCCCAGGACGTTGCTAAGCGAGGCCCAGTCATTGCTGCTAACCTCAACAAACACAGGAGTGAGCTTTTTTCTCTGAAACAAAGCCCCGCACATGCTCTCTCTCTCTCCCGATTCAGTAGCTCTGAACTCAGCATCTGAGAGATCATTCCTGTGTTGATGGTGAGCACCAATGGCTGGGCCTCACCTAGCAACGCCTTTGGAGTTTTACAGTCAGGCTTCAGGAGGTTTGGAAATAGCCCACACCTATAGCAAGGGCATTATTTAACTTTAATTGATCCCCCCTTTTCCTTTTTCCTTTCTTTAAGAGGATCAGATTGGAGGTAGATGGGTGTAAATGGACACTAGTCCACTTACACCCACCAGTCTATAGGGATAAGGGAAACATGGACCATGAGAATCAGGTCCTCCTGAAAAACTAACAGGTGGACCTGATCGGATCTCCCATGTAAAAAAGGACCCAACAAATAGATCCCCAGGAGTGCAGCTTCACATAGCTATTGAGAGTTACTGCACAGGTATGTCCACCACTGGAAAAGATTTTGAGATGAGGATGTAAACATCAGAGGAGGTCACCAATGTAACAGAGGGGTATGTAAGCATCTTTCTTTTTTTTCTCTCTAGCAGTAGTATTTTCCAGGTCAACCCAGCTGAAAGCATTTACAGAACCCCATATATGTTGTAATCACATTAGTAAAAGGGAAACCATCTAGATTTTGATTAACTATTGAATATGATTACTGTATCATTAAATCTGAACTAAATATATAAATGAAATAAAAATACAAGTGTTGTTTTGCCTGCCAAAGGATTTGCATTTCAATCCATTTAGTTCAGAGATTTTACACAGTAAGGACCTGTCTCAGGGTACGAGACTGCATTTTTCTCTGCTGGCATTTAAGCAACACTTGCAGGTCTCTTACACACCCCCAGATAGTCACCAGACAGTGAAAGCAGAAGTATCACACCAATTGGCTTATCTCTGTTACTCATGGTCTTTTCTTTCCTGCTATCAAAATAATCCTTGCACTGAAGCAGAACTGATTGGCTCCTTGTTTTACTTCTCCCTCGCCTAATTCTGTTTTATGGGGGACTGGAAGAGTGTAATATCAGGTCAAAATCAGGTACATAAACTGTTTGCATTTAAAAAAATTAAAAAACTACTGATATACACTATATTTCCGAAAGTATTGGGACGCTTGCCTTTACATGCACATGAATTTTCATGGCATCCCATTCTTAGTCGTGGGGTTCAATATTGAGTTTGCCCACAGTTTGCAGCTATAACAGCGCAACTCTTCATGTTCATGTTGGAACAGGAAGGGGCCATCCCCAAACTATTACCACAAAGTTGGGAGCATGAAGTTGTCCAAAATATCTTGGCATGCTGACGCCTTAAGTGTTCCCTTCACTGGAATGAAGGGGCTAAGCCCAACCCCTGAAAAACAACCCCACACCATAATCCCCCCTTCACCAAACTTTACACTTGGCACAATGCAGTCAGCCAGCCTCAACTCTTCTGGGAAGGCTGTCCACAAGGTTTAGGAGTGTGTATGGGAATGTTTCACCATTCTTCCAGAAGTGCATTTGTGAGGTCAGGCAATGATGTTTGACTCACAGTCGCTGCTCTAAATCATCACAAAGGTGTTCTATTGGGTTGAGTTCAGGACTATGTTCAGGTTAGTCAAGTTCCTCCACCCCAAACTCGCTCATCCACGTTTTTATGGACATTGCTTTGTGCACAGTCATGTTGGAAAAGGAAGGGACCATCCCCAAATTGTCCCCACAAAGTTGGGAGCATGAAATTGTCAAACAAATCTTTGTATGCAGACACCTTAAAAAGTTCCCTTCACTGGACCTAAGGGGCCAAGCCTAACCCCACACCATAATCCCCCCTCCACCAAAAACTTTACACTTGGCTCAGTGAAGTCAGGCAAGCGCCGTTCTTTTGGCAACCATCAAACCCAGACATATCCATCAGATTGCCAGACTGAGAAGCATTATTTGTCACTCCAGAGAACGTCTCCACTGCTGAAAACCATTAGAACACGTTTTTATGCCCTAGCTTTCCATTGGCTAAAAATTAAACACTCAAGCCTCAAATGCTCACCTGTACAAACAAAAAAAAAAAAAAAAAAAAGTTTGCTATTGAGACACTTCAACAAAAATACATAATTTACAACTGGGCATTCAGCCAGACCTGGAGAGCTTTTTTTTCTAAAATATTGTTTTTTGTTTTTCTTGTAGATCTGAACTCATGATATCAGTGGTATTCTAACTGAAAGGATCACAGATCAGGAAATTAATCTTTTCAGGTAGACTTGAAAAGAGCTGGGAAAAAAAAAAAAAAAAAAAAAAAAAAAAAACTTTAGCCGAGGCCTTCATTGAGTACTTTGAAATGCCATTACCACTGTGAATTTTGTGAAAGCAAGAGCAATAACTCTCTGACCAAAATAATCTTTATTGCACACTGAAGTTAGGTGGTTCTATAAAGTCTTTATGATCAGAAAAAAGGCTTTTTCTACATTTCATCTGCTATCTTACAGATTTGTGAAAAACTAAATATGACTTAAAATTTCTCTCTCCAAGGTAGAAAGACTAATCTATCAATCTTCAGTGACAGAATAAGGCCATTCATTGTTTTGTGTAAAAGGAGCTAGCCAAACTGAAATTATTCCAACTGTAGATGACTTCCAGACACCTTAAGTACACCTGTTCAATTGCTTGGTAACAAATTGCTAATCAACCAATCACATGGCAGAAAATCAATGCATTTAGGTACGTAGACATGGTGAAGAGAACCTGCTGAAGTTCAAACCGAGCATCAGAATGAAGAAAGGGGATTTAAGTGACTTTGAACGTGGCATGGTTGTTGCTGGATGGGCTGGTCTGGGTTTTTAAAAACTGCTGATCTACTGGGTTTTTCAAGCACAACCATCACTACGGTTTACAGAGAAGGATCAGAAAAAGAGGAAATATCCAGTGAGCGGCAGTTGTGTGGACAAAAATGCCTTGTTGATGTCAGAGGAAAATGAGCAGACTGGCTGCTGCAACATTCAGATGGTAGGCTCAGAATTTGGTGTAAACATGAAAGCATGGATCCATCCTGCCTTGTATCAATGGTTCAGGCTGGTGGTGGTGGTGTGTTGGATATTTTCTTGGCAATAGTTAAGTGTACCTAATAAAGAGGCCAGTGATTGCAAAATACACACACACACACACACACACACACACAATTCCAGAAAAAAAAAAAAAAAAAAAAAAAAAACTTCAAAATATAGCTACAATACATTGCCCAGTCCTTCTTCCACCCAAAAATTTGACAAATAAGAAATCCCCACATATAGTGTCATCAAAGCAGCATCTAGCAAAGCTTTGAAAAGTTTGTTGTTTGTGTAAGCATCCAATTAGATAGAGAAATTTGAGCTTTTCTGTACTGTCTGGCAGTGGGTTTTATATCATCTGCTAATATTGTGCCTCTAGAGAAAATTAAGTTTATTACTTTCTTCAAATAGGTTTCCCTAGGCATAACTCAAACCATGGTGTGTGACTGCTGGTAAAATAAGGAATTGTCCAATTATATGCAATCAAGTTTTGGCAAGTATAAAAAAAAAAAAAAAAAAAAAAAAAAAAAAAAAAAAGAAAGGGGGGAACTGAAATGCTTGTTTGCTCTTCAAATTCAACTGCATCCCAATAAAATAAAATAAATGTATGCATTCTTGTCCATGTGCTTCTGATGTTTTCTGTCTCATCTTGGCCATAAGAAGCATAGGATTTTTGACTGAAAGTCAGCATTAGTGACTATAAGGGGCCCAGGCATTTAGAATTCGCAGTTCTGGAATCTCAGGAATACTGAGCGACTAGAGCTGCAAATAGTTACTATATAAAAACGGCAGTACTTTTTTCCAGAGATAAAACAGCTCACATAAGTAAATAAGTTAAAACATAATGAGATCCACTGCAGGAAAAATACTAATATTCACTGCTGACTCATCCCAGTGATGGTGGTGTCCTCGGGACCAAACCATACATAGACCAAAAATAGTAAACTGTGAGCAAAGAGTTCACGTAAAAGAAGTCCCAATAGAGGACAGGCCAAAACCCAAATTACAACGTTGTCATTTGGTTTTTATTTATGAAGGGGCTTAAGTGTTAAATAGATTTTTGATATTTTCAATAAACTTGCTATATCTTAAGCCACGGGTCTGTACTCTATCGGGACTTCTTTGATGTGAACTCTTCTCACAGTTTACAAATTTTGCTCACATAAAAGTTCCAAGATGCTGAAGTTTGAGTTAACAGATGATTTTGACTAAAGTTCTATTTGATTTGGTAGGTTTTAAAAATCATAGTCTTTCAACCCATTTTCGTACATGTCATAATAGAGATCCGAAGGATTTGAAATTTAAGGCAATAGATAAACTTAATCCACATTGGAAAGGTTGTCATCGAACGAGAGGGGTCTCTAAATTAGAAATGAAATGGATTTACAAAATGGCATTTTCCCCTATGGGGCAGAACATTGACTGGGATGTTAATGCTTTTATAGACACCAGTTAGTTTCTTATTTTATTCAGCATTATTTATAATGCATTTTTATTTAAAAATGTATTCTTTATCACTCTTTTTAATTTTATTGTGCCCGCAGATTGTACTGGATATTCCATTTGGCAATTAAAGTGTTACTAAACCCACAACAGTAAAATCAATCTGTATATGCAGTAAAGCATGCTTGTTATACTCACTGTGGAACCTAAGAGGTTAATCCTCTGCACTGAGTAATAAGGATGTTTGATCCTTTCTTCTCTGCTCCTCCTCTTGTTGAAATGACCACCCGATACAGACTGAACCCGTGGTCACATGTACATGCTCAGCTTGTGTATTGCTAGAGGGTTATATTTTTTTCCCTTGGGAGAGTGCATGTGATCAACACAGGGCCAATCAGCACTGTCCAAACAGAGGATCAGAGGTTTCACATCCTTCTAGAGGAGAAAGAAAACTCCTCCTATAAGATTTAACCAGTGCTCTGCTGAAGTCAAAAGACTGCTATATACTGCTGATAAGAAAAGGTATTTAGCAGTTTATATTTACTAAAATAATTGCACTTCCATTTTGTGTAGTGTTGGAGACCAGATATAGTGAATGCAGGGTCCTAGGTTTAGTAACACTAAGTATTTTTTTTTCTATATGATATATGAATAGATATTATTTTCCTTTTGATATATACACGTCTGTGCTCCTGTGGAGTTTTTCCGGTCTTCTTTAACACGGTGCTAGACCAGATATTACGCTGTTAAAATGGCGCCGATAGCAGAAGTTAATAAGGATGCGTTCCACGTCCCCTGAAATGTCACTAAGATGGTACTAGTTCCGGAAGGGACACCAGCATGCAATTTCATCTAGATTGCAGATGGACTATGTAAATTGAGGGTGTTGAACCCTAAGTTTGCTCCTGTTGAGGAATGTTTGCGCAAAACAGCCGTAGAAAGAGATTGCATTCTGATACACCATAGGTCCCACCACCACTCTCATGCGAGTTTGGCGGCTAAATATGTAAGTTAATTCCTTTTGGTTGGTTATTTTAACATATGTGCATGATGTCTCACTAAGAGATTGATTCATTAGGAGCACCTTTTCTTGGAGAAGAGCTTGATTGTTTAACAAAGCGTTATTTGCTGTTCTATTCATGTATACAGCAATTGTGTCTGGTGAGTGTGCAATTTCCCATGATAGTTTAAAGAATGAATGTGATTGGTTGCTAGGACTGACAGTTGAATTTCTTTGCTATAGTTTATAAATCTGCCCATTAAAAATGTATCCCCCTATAACTGTAGTCATGGTTGATAGGGCCATATTCATTAATGAATGAAAACAAAACCAGAAAAGAACATTTTTGGACTTTTCAGGCACCACACAGACCCAGTGCTCAAATGTCAATTATCTATATCACAGAGAATCAAAAGCTGGCTAGCTGGTTTCATGATCAAACAAGGATGGCTTCACTCAGTGCATTCCACAGTCTTTTGACACCGCTTCATCAGGAGCATTACTGAAGGAGAGATCACACATTAATAAATTATTTGTGACTGTCTGTCCAACAAACACGAATCATCAGGTTGCCACAAACTGGAACACCCAAAAAATCCAAGACTTACATCTTTGCTTGCACCATGTCAATAGACCCAAAAGGAATATTTCATATTGAGTTACTGCTTAGGTAGAACTTGAGTGGGAAAAAGCATTCAGTCTTGACTCATGGATGTTAAGTCTCTCAATTACAGGTATCCCTGGAAGTCATGTATTTTAGGGGAGCAGAAAAACAAGACTGTGTCCAGGTTCCTCCCAGTGCCTACTTAAAATTTAGGACAATTCCAGCTTCAACATTTGTCTACTTGTTTGTCACAAAAATCAACCTGGATCCTGGATACATTAATAAAACATACCTTCAAACTATTTTACAAAATTTCATGGAAGCCCAGATACCCAGGACAAATAAGCAAAATCTCCCCCCTTCCCTGTCTTATTTCTGACGAATTGGTTTGCCCATCACAGTAACGAGCTACTTGGGAGTTCTTTAACTTTGAAAAATAAGTTTTGGGTTTACATATGAAAGATGAACCTGTAAGTTACAGAAAGTCAGTAAAGTCAGAAATTCTCATCAGGATGAGAATGAGAGGCAGAATCAGGAAGAAAATCTTAAAGCCTGGCTTTTTAAAACACAGAAGGTGCCATATTTATTTACCCCAAGAGATGAAAAGCTGCAAACAATTGAACTTTCAAAATTTATCCAGCTTCCTGCTTGGTGTGTGGTGCAACAGAACTTCACTCTTTACACCAAGCAAAAACAACTCACATTTCTTCCCAGTGAGGGAATTGCAAAACTTATGCATGACTAACTTGCCATCTGGATCCAGCAGAAATAGTCAGAAAATATCCTAAAATATCAGCTGCAATTAATAATTAAATAAGGCTTGCTCTAGAAGCACTAGATGTCGACAGCACAATAAATACAAAACAGATACCAGACCCATTCTAACCTGTTTCCACCTAGCTGGTGCCTCTCCAAAATACATAGGTGCACCCTGCACAACCAAATTGGTAAACATACATACTCGGGACATAATCAAGTGCCTGCATATGAACAGAATATGTGTTAGCTGTGATGTTGCATATGAAATTCCAGCAGGCCCTCTGATGGTAAGGTGTGGTGCCAGAGGGTACAGACTATGTGTTGCCACAGAGGCTTTGCATTTTATCAGCATATGACAGATGTCCTATGAGAGGACTAACCTTGCCAAGGGAAACTGGTAAAATTAGTACTTATTATCTGTAGTGTAATGCGTTTGTGCCAAAGACTGCGTTGGACTGACTGGATCAGTTACTGTTGAAGGTGGGTTGTTGTGTGGGTGGTTGGGTAGGAAGATGTCCTTCCAGTCTGTTGTACCCAATGGTGGATACTGGTGGAAAACCCTCTTAGTCTGCTGCCTTTCTGGTACAGCTTTAAGGTCGTTTACACAGGCACACTTGGAAAAATAGGAAAGAAGGAGTGCCTGATACTCCTGGAATGACAGCAGACACTTTCCGTTTCTCCTCTGAAACCTGGAAAATATATAGCCAGCATGGGAATCTTTCCCATTTAATAGCGTTGGTTTGATGTACTTGTCGTTATTCTCAATAAAATGCCTAAAAATCTTCTTTCCTATTATTCCAACTGTAGGGTAATATGTCAGCCGAGCTAGATGACCTGTGGAGCACTTTTCAGCACATCTTTTTATCAGGGCTCCCCAACACACATACCACTCTCTAGAGGTACCAGCACAATAGGTGATTTTCTTTACTCGATCACACATGTAGTACACTTCAGAGCAACATTCTACTGAAGTGTGCTAAAAGTGAACATGTAGTGAAAATAAGGCCACAGTTTAACAGTATTATGGATTACAGTTCCCTAGCTCAGACACAGAACCAGTCTCAAACAACCTGATACTCCAGTGTCCACTCAAATGATTCATCCAAAACAGATGAGATTGTTATAAATTTATAGTTCCTAGAGATATATATATATATATATATATATATATATATATATATATATATATATATATATATATATAGATAGATATATAGATAGATATATAGATAGATATATAGATATATAGATATATAGATAGATAGATATATATATAGAAAAGCAACATTAAAAAAGGAGAATCACCACATTTTAAAAATCCTACTTGACCAGGTGCATGTAGTTCTGATGTAGTTGGTCTTGTATTGATCCGTGTCTTGGTTAAGGAGCTAAAATAAAATATTGGTGTGGTGTTGGATAGTGCCATCATCCCCAAAATGAATAGAATATTAGGCGACAACCCTCTTGGGCTGGGACTTTTAAAGGCAAATGTTTCACATAATTTGTAAAAATGATAAAATAAATGTTATCATACAAAATGTTTAAAATCACAGAACAAAAGATAGACGGATGTATCATTTTTACATCAATCATAATTCACATGGGGTACCAAACCAAAAAGAACACAATTGCATGGATAGATAGCTTTTCTAGACAGGAATGAAATCACTTCAGAGGTGCTTGAATATAGAGTATGGTAACCTGCAGTGAAAACACATTCATAAATAGAATGTTAGAATAGATATATCATACAGTCATGGCCGAAATTGTTGGCACCCTTGATATTTCTCCAGGAAATCATGTATTTCTCACGAAACGTATTGCATTAACACATGTTTTGCTATACACATGTTTATTCCCTTTGTGTGTATTGGGACAAAACAAAAAAAGGGAGGAAAGAAAGCAAATTCGACATAATGTCACACAAACCTCCAAAAATGGGCTGGACAAAAGTATTGGCACCCTTTCACAACTGCGGATAAATAAGAATGTTACAAGCATGTGATGCTCCTGTAAACTCACCTGGGGCAAGTAACAGGTGTGGGCAATATAGAAATCACACCTGAAAGCAGATAAAAAGGAGAGACGTTCACTTAACCTTTGCATTGTGTGTCTGTCTGTGCCACACTAAGCATGGACAACAGAAAGAGGAGACGAGAACTGTCTGAGGACCTGAGAACCAAAATTGTGGCAAAATATCAACAATCTCAAGGTTACAAGTCCATCTCCAGAGAACTAGATTTGCCTTTGTCCACAGTGCGCAACATTATCAAGAAGTTTGCAAGCCATGGCACTGTAGCTAATCTCCCTGGTCGTGGACGGATGAGGAAAATTGATGAAAGATTGCAACGCAGAATAGTCCGGATGGTGGATAAGCAGCCCCAAACATGTTCCAAAGACATTCAAGCTGTCCTGCAGGCTCAGGGAGCATCAGTGTCAGCGCGAACTATCCGTCGACATTTAAATGAAATGAAACGCTATGGCAGGAGACCCAGGAGGACCCCACTGCTGACACAGAGACATAAAAAAGCAAGACTACAGTTTGCCAAAATGTACTTGAGTAAGCCAAAAGCCTTCTGGGAAAACGTCTTGTGGACAGATGAGACCAAGATAGAGCTTTTCGGTAAAGCACATCATTCTACTGTTTACCGAAAACGGAATGAGGCCTACAAAGAACAAAACACAGTACCTACGGTAAAATATGGTGGAGGTTCAATGATGTTTTGGGGTTGTTTTGCTGCCTCTGGCACTGGGTGCCTTGACTGTGTGCAAGGCATCATGAAATCTGAGGATTACCAAAGGATTTTGGGTCGCACTGTAGGGCCCAGTGTCAGAAAGCTGGGTTTGCGTCCAAGATCCTGGGTCTTCCAGCAGGACAATGACCCCAAACATACGTCAAAAAGCACTCAGAAATGGATGGCAAAGAAGCGCTGGAGAGTTCTGAAGTGGCCAGCAATGAGCCCAGATCTAAATCCCATTGAACACCTGTGGAGAGATCTTAAAATTGCTGTTGGGAAAAGGTGTCCTTCCAATAAGAGAGACCTGGAGCTGTTTGCAAAGGAAGAGTGGTCCAAAATTCCGGGTGAGAGGTGTCAGAAGCTTATTGATGGTTATAGGAAGCGACTGATTTCAGTTATGTTTTCCAAAGGGTGTGCAACCAAATATTAAGTTAAGGGTGCCAATACTTTTGTCCAGCCCATTTTTGGGGTTTTGTGTGACATTATGTCATATTTGCTTTTCTGCCTCTGTTTTATATTTGTTCCAATACATACAAAGGGAATAAACATGTGTATAGCAAAACATGTGTTAATGCAATACCTTTTTTGTGTGAAATACTTGATTTTCAGGAAAAATATCAAGGGTGCCAACAATTTCGGCCATGACTGTATGTGCCCATCAGAGCTGTACCTGCGTGCAGAATGAACTGGTTGACAACATGCCCCATTCCCCCCACCATTGTCTGACCAGGCTTCTCACAAGGATAAAAATATTTAATTGATTGACAGGGCTCGTCTATGGCAGCAGGTGACACTGGAGATGAGCGCTGTCATTCGGCACAGCAGGAAGAAGTGCAAGAGCGACTGCTAGCAAACATTCAGCATCCTCGGTTCCCTGGACAAGTTGCCAGATGATCACACAGCCCGTCAGTACTAATTGTGTCTAAATGGTTTATATATCTTCCCCCGAAGGGGTGCCCATGTCACATCTCTACACTGAAATCTGAGCTAATCACGGTCACTCTCCATTGCCCTTTGTTCCCACTAGAATTCAATGCATAGCTATGGCTGCAGTATGCACAATTAGCCCAACTCTTCACTAACCTCCCAACACTAGAATCATCTTCTACATCATAGCTTGCTTTCTCAGCAGCAGATCATCACCTCCAGCTGCGTCACAGAGCACTACACTAGCTGAGACTGTACTGACACCTTCTAGAAATCACAGGGGGCAGGTGGCCTTATTCTGACACATGCTGCGTCCCAAAGCCGCCAGCCCACCCAGACTGCATGGGCTTGATTTTCTAAAGGCAAATACACCGATCACTTTTCAAATAAAGTTACGCTCGGCAACGGAACAGTCTCCAGAGCTTACTGAATGTGCTAATATATCACTTTGCAAATAATACCCAATCACGTGCAAGGAAAATAAAAAACAGCATTTTTGCTTGCACATGAGTGGATTATGGAATACTGCAGAACTTAGCTTCATTCACTAAGCTCTGGGGAAAATAGCCTTGCAGAGTACAACTGTACTTGCAAACAGAACAGCAAAGTGAAGCAAACACTTTATTTTTCATTATTAAATTAACCCCTTCTCACCCATCATATGCACAAGTGTGGCTGCTAAAAAGGCAGAAATTTCCCAAGGTGTGGATAGGCAGCTGAAGATGCCTCAGGGAAGGTATATACTGTAAACTATTCAGACACAGTCAGCGCTGTGTATGGGGAGGCAGGTGAGGCTACAATTAATTTTTTTGGCAGAAACATTTCACAATTCATAAGACCTGAGTGGCAATGGCCACAATGTTGTGCTGTGGCTCCCACTTAAGAACATCCATAAATTGGGCTCCAGTCTGGGGTAGAGCTACAGCAAGCATATACAGACATAAAAATGCACAATGGAGCCATTTATCAGAATGAAACCAGGTGCTACATGCACTTGGTCCTTGAAGGACTCAACATGGATTTTATGTTGTGGGGATAGCTCATCTTTAAGGAGAGCTCTTCATAGAGTTTTAACACTTTTTTTATATTGCCACACATTTAGTGAAGCATTTTACATTTTTAGGAGATCTACCCATCAACAAAAAAAAGTATTTATTTTTGTTCTTTAAGAGTCAAACATATTTAGAATAAGGTTATTACAACAAGCACTTCAAATCTTTCAAATTCTTTTCTTTGTTGGATTTAAAGCATAACTTCTAGTCATTAAAAAGTATTTCTTCAACAAAAAGAATGCTGCAAAAGACAACGGACAAGAAATGTCCACACTCTATAGAAAATCTTCTGTGTACAGTATATGCTGACTTGGAATTTTTACAGGGCAGGCCCTTCTGATGCCAGTATCTTCTGATGCTTTTAGCACAAGACTACCTGCTCTCAAACACAGGAGGAGGGCAAGGACATAATAGAAAAGAAAAAAAGAAAAGAAGGTGGGTGCTTAGTTCAGGAGTTAGTGTTACACTCTCTTGAACTGAACTCAAAAAGAAAAGATTTGCTACTTTAGGAAACTTTAGAAAGGATATTTGTGCCTAGCCAGTACCTGTGGCTTTGTGTAGCTAAAAGGCAGGCTTGTTCCATCTGCTGGCTTCTATACAATTTATGGACACTTTTTAGGCATTATGCCAAGGAACCCCTGAAGAAACCTGAAGGCACACTGGTCGAAAAAGGCTGTTCTAAGTCAATAATGGGGAAAGGTCAGCTGCAGGGAGACCATATGGTATGCTGGTGAATACTTTGCTTTGACTTGCCTTTCTTGTACATGATTTCTGGAGTTCAGTTCCTCTTCAAGGAACTGGAATTAGGTATCACCACTTCTAGCCTTAACTTAAAGCAGAACTACACTGCATATGAGCACCAAAAACACTATTTACCGTATTTTTCGCCATATAAGACGCTCCGGAATATAAGACGCACCGGAATATAAGACGCACCCAATTTTAAAGGAGGAAAATCTAGAAAAAAAAGATTCTGAACCCAATACATATAGTAATTCATCCCATATAGTAATTCATCCCCCATAGTAATTCATCCCCCCTATAGTAATTCATCCCCCCTATAGTAATTCATCCCCCCATAGTAATTCATCCCCCCATAGTAATTCATCCCCCCTATAGTAATTCATCCCTCATATAGTAATTCATCCCCCCTATAGTAATTCATTCCCCATATTGTGTCAATTCACTTACCTTTGCTCCGCGCGTTCCTCTCGCCGTGTTCCCGCGCCGTTCCGGTCTTCAGGGCTGATCCACGAGCAGAGGGGGTGATGACGTCAGCACGCACCGCTGGGTGTACTAAGATGGCCGACCGCTCCAGAGATAGGCCAAAGCCGCGGCCTTTCCTACGGCCGTGGCCGCGACTGACGGATTCTCTCTTTATTCGTCGTATAAGACGCACCAACTTTTCCCCCCCGAGTTTTGGGGAAGAAAAAGTGCGTCTTATATGGCGAAAAATACGGTAACCACTTCCTTTCCGGCCCATGTACATAAACGGCCAGATGGAAGCAGTGCCGAAGCGGGTCACCGTTTCCTATCGATTTACTAATGCTAGCAGCAAAAGTATTAAAAAAAAATTCCAGTGTTGATTGGGAGAGCGAAGTTCCGCTTTAACTAGAGTTCTAGTTTATATAGACAAAACACTGCATCTTCAGCACAACCATTTTTTATACTGTAGGTACTAAAAAATTATTTCAATTTGAGGATTTATGATTATGAACCACATTTTGCTGTTGTTCCACAGTACAAGTATGTTTAGCAACCTGATCAGAATTTAATATGACCAACAAAATAGCCACAATATCATGACAAGAGTTTACTGTGAAAACTACACATTCAGTTGGTGGTGGAAGGTCAAATTTTGGAATTGGATTCCCATGTGTGTACGACTAAAGGAAAAAAAGGTTCATCTGCATGAGAGAGTGTCCCCTTAATGAGCATCAGGGCAAATGTGTAGCCAATAATCAAAAGAATAAACTATCTTTTCCAAAGATCAGGTCAGGTGGATGTCAGACACCTGGGCACCCTCAAAACCAGAGTTGCTTTATAGTACAACCAGTGACCAAATCTGAATGTTTGCTCCCGCAAAGTTGGCAACATTACAGGTAATCCAAAGTTTCAGGGTCCCCTAGATGCTCTGCTACACATCAAGGCAGGCACCTAAAAAAAAGGAGCCTATACTTTGGGTAGGTCACAGTAATGAGCATGTAAATCAAAACATTTTTCAGAAAATTAAAAAGATAAATTCCTGCTTGTACAATCACTGCTTTATGACCCCCAGATAAGTAACCTTTGACTCCAATGATCTTTTTGTTTCCTTTAAGGGGGGCATTTTTCCAACCAATGTAAGGAGCATTCTTTTCATTGATCACAAGTATAATGGGGCCTTCTACTAGCCACCAGTGTAAGGGAGCATTTCATTGACCGCCAAGGTAACAGAGCTCTATTCTGACCACTAATGCAACGGCATACTTTACAGACCAATGTCAGGGGGAACTTTGCAACTGACCAATGTAAGCAGACATTTCTCCACTGATTAACAATGTGAGGAAACACTAGTTTTATGGTCTGTTTCTTTTCTAGCCATTAGGATTATATTTTTTTTATTTCATTATTATTACTAATAAATGGTTTGTTGTATAGAGCAGCCCTGTGTCTCAAATATGCTAAAAATACCATGTTACAGGATTAGCGGTGATCTGAGTGTGAGGTATGACAAAAGATGCAGCCTGCAGTATTTGTATCAGGAGGAGAACAGAAACAAATGTTGCTCACTTGCTCATTCCAAGTTTAATGTATCAAACAGAAATGGATCACATTGTACAGACAATCCTCTTCTTCATAGTGGCGGTGCAGGCCAAATGGAAAAGCGCATTAATTTGTGTTAGAAAGCTACCATTGCCAACATACTGTAGGATACTAAAAGAAAGTGAATGTCAGGACAAACAAAGCTGAACAAGGATAGCATAAACCAAGTGTGACCAATCTGTATCAAGAGAAGAACAGAAACGCATGTGCTCACTTGCTCATTCTGAATTTAATGTGACCTTGTTGGTTGTTAGTCTCCTTAGGTCACACTACAAATTATTGGAGCTCCCTTTAGCTGCAGCCTAGTAACAGCATTACTGGGAGGTTTATTCGTTTACTTGGTACAACCACATTGCTTGTTTATTTACCCTAATTTCCCAACTTAATATTCATGATATGGTGCCGTAAACTACAGTGTTACAAATTATCAGGAGATTGCCTGAGACCCGAAAAGTATTTCAAAGGTTCCTCTGTGCTAAAAAGACAGAAAGAGTACTCTTAAGGAATCCTAAGCAAAACAGAACATGGAGAAAGGCTGTTTCACAAAAACAGGAGTTAAAGTGTTACTAAACCCAGGACCCTGCATTCACTATATCTAGTCTCCCACAGTACACACAACATGGAGGTGCAGTTATTTTAGTAAAAATAAACTGCTAAATATCTTTTCTTATCAGCAGTCAGAGCAGTCTTGTGACTTCAGCAGAGCACTGGTTAAAGCTTGTAAAAAGGAGTTTTCTTTCTGCTCTAGGAGGATGTAGAACCCCTGACCTCTGTCTGGACAGTGCTAATTGACCCTGTGCTGATTACATGCACTCTCCCAAGAAAAAAAAAAAAACTCCTCTAGCAATACACACTAAACTGAGCATGTGCAGAAGGGCTATGGGTTCAGTCTGTCTTATCTGGACATTTGAAAAAGAGGAGGGGCAGAGAAGTCAGGATCAAAACACCCTTTTTACACAATGCAGTGGATTAACCCCTTAGGTTCTACAGTGAGTATAACAAGCATACTTTACCGCATGTACAGACTGATTTTACTGTTGTGGCCTTAGTAACACTTTAACAAAGTCCCTTTATATTAAAAGAGGAGTTTATACTAGTTATTCATATATTCTGACTGTTGGCTTAACAGTTTGAACCTTCTGCCGAAAATACCACCAACAATTTGAGGTAGTGAACGAGGCAGCAGGGCACAATCATGCAAACAATTAAATACATTTCTGGAAAAAATGCAACAAAAAATTGGGTTTCTGCAACTAGTACTAGAAATTGCTCAACAGACACACAGTGAGCGCCAAGCTGTTCAGGTGATATCTGTAAACCTAAAATACCATAATTTCTGTCAAAAGCGTGTTTTTTCACATTTTATTAACGAGGTGATAAAATCTAATCTCATGGTATCTTGTTGCAAGTTTTATTTTACCACAGGATGCCATGCATAGCAATAGGTTTATATTTACCTGGAGGACATTTTTCGTTGGACCACAATACAAAATCAGTTTTCACATTTAACAATGAAACCCTGGATTTCCCCAAGGAGAGACCGATGGTAAGATTTCCTCTTGATCTTCAACAGCTGAACAAAATGCAGGCTGTTTGGTTCCCTTTATTAGGCATTTATGTAATTCCTATTGCATCCTGCTCACTCTAAAGTTTCTTAAAATGTTGATGTTCTTTTATTGAAGGATTTGTACATAAGCTGCAATTACTTCTGGTGGGTTTTATACGAGTTTCTGTTGTCACACTACAATTAGTTACACAGAATTTCTGTTTTTTTATCTTCTGGTTACCAACTTAAAGTATGGGTTCAACTTTACAATAAAAACTCACCAGCCCTCCACCCATTCAAAGCTACCCCCACCCACCCAAATGCCTACTTATTTATTATAGGTGTTTATATAGTGCCGACCATTCAAATAGCACTTTACATATACAGTATATTGTACGTTCACACCGGTTCCTGCCCACAAGGACGACATGAGTTTTCCTAGCATTGGCTACAAGAGATGACTGTCATCTCAAGTCTATGGGTTGCTTAAACTTCAGAGAACAATTTCACTGATTAAGACTGTTGCTGCACATTAATGTGCTTTATGTTGTGATTTAGGGTGCAAAATATAATAGAAGTCTATGGCAAAGTGCAGCTAACCTGCAGGAAAGCCATAGGTGCACTGCACCTCCAGTGTGGGTAAACCACAGTGCATCAGTGTGAAAGCAGTCTTATAGGGTGTAAATGGTGAATGCTTGTGAGCTATTATGAAATGAGGTGTTCAATATGTGACTTTAGATGTCCTTATTTCTCACGTGAGGTTCGCTGGCACTTGCACTGACTCATATGCTAGTGTATATATAATATTTTCAAAATAGATAGTGCCGCGCTCCCATGTACCAATATGTATATCTTATACTTTCAAAGTGCTAATGAATAGCTTTCAAGATACTGCATGTATCAAACAATTATTACTAGTGACTCAAAACATCATTGTGAATATTAATCTTCATGCAAGTGACATTAATAACTGATAATCCTAAGGTGATAGTGCCTATTAAAGTACAGTGATATACAAATCAGAAATACTCCTCTATTCTACTGTGATCCTTATATTTATATTGTGCAAACACATATATATTATGTGCACGTGCTTATGATATATTCAATAAAAAAAAAAAAAAAAAAAAAAAAAAAAAAGTCTTTCAAAATAAATGTGCAGGTGGATTCTTGGTTCCCTCTCGCCGAGTGCTTAATGGTCTCCCTATGTGCTCACCTCTATATTTGCCTGAATAAATCCAGGCAAATACACTTTTTATCCTTCCAGGATAGATGGGATGGAATGATGCTCTTGAATTATCTCAGAAGGTGGATGTGGATTTATATTTGTTCTCCTGTAGCTGCTCATGAGTGGGTATACTGACCATCTCTCTGAGGATCTCCCAATTCCCCTCCTGGGGCTGTTTCCTTTTCCAGTCCTCCTTATATCAGCTCAAAGGGTGTTGTTCAATTGAGAAAGGAAGACAAACAGACCATAGTGTCTTATCCTTGTGCAAAAAGGGGGTTTATTGCTGCCAGTTGCACAGTAGTATACAATTGTAGTCCAGCATAAATGTGCTCTGCCTCTGTTCCTGCAGTGCTGTCTACCTGTGTCTGTATTCAGATCACCGAGCCTCTCCAGTGCAATGTCGTGACGTCAGAGCCCCTCCCCTACGCGTATCGTCACAGGGTCACGTGACTTCATCAGGGGGAATGATTAGATGCCACGACTATGCTAATACTCCTATTTATATCTCTCGGCCGCCTTTTTACTGGAGCCCAATGGGCGCGGCCATTTTCCCAGTGATTTTCTTAAACTCTATGTATGGTGAGTGTTTACACCTGTGTGTCTACTCAAATTATAACGTGATATCTGTCTGCCAGACATTGCTAACTGGGTCAGCTGTGATCTGTCTCTTGCTCTGCAGTTTCTAAACAGTGGCTGTTGGCTATACATTATATTGCTGAAAGTATACCTATTAGGCTAAATTAAAACCATGTTTTATTAATAATACAATATTAAAAATATAAAATTCAAAATTATAAATTTAACCAATAAAATAAAATAAAAAAAAATATAGGGGTATAGTGATACAATCAAGGATTTATTATGAATCAGTAATGGCAGATATGCTTAATGACAGAGACACATATGAAGTGCTTATCAGTAATCCTATTAAGGAATATAAGAAACAGCTTATCAAACTAGTCACAAAAGGGAAAAAGAAAGGAGTTATTAATGAGAAAGAACATCAATATCTAATACCATCAGTATGTAGGCTACCTATCATGTATTCAGTTCCGAAAATTCACAAAGACAACACCAACCCGCCAGGTAGGCCCATCATTAATGGAATAGATTCACTCACAGCGAGGTTAGGTGAATATGTAGATTATCATCTACAACCATTGGTCACTAAAACTACAGCATATCTAAGGGATACAAAACATGTGATACAAGAAATGAAGGATACACTGACAGATAAAAACACGCTTTTAAGTACAGCAGATGTAGCAGCACTGTATACTAACATAGACCATCAGGGGGCTATAGAAGCAGCTATATGGGCACTTAATAAATATGGAAATAACACCACCAGACACAACAGATTCATCATAAGGTGTATAAAGTTCTGCCTTACTCATAATTATTTTTGGTATGGTAATACATACTATTCACAAAGGAAAGGAGTTGCTATGGGCGCTAAATTCGCCCCTAGCATCGCTAATCTTTATATGGCAAAATGGGAAGATGAATCAGTGTTCAAAAATAAGAACCCAGGAATAAAAATATACAAAAGGTATATTGATGACCTCTTGGTGATATGGAGTGGAGAAAAGGTAGAACTTGAGAAATTTTATAACGATTTAAATATGAATGAAGCCAATATAAAACTGAGCTATGACATACATGAAACTTCTATTAATTTTTTAGACATTCAAATCTACAAAGAGGGATTACAATTGTATACCAAGAATCATTTCAAATCTGTTGATAGAAACTCATATATCCCCATAGATAGCTGCCATCATAAAGCGTGGCTAAGCAATATCCCTAGAGGCCAATTTATTAGATTAAAAAGGAACTGTACAAACATGAAAGACTATGTAGAACAAAGTGGAATAATATCAGAAAGATTTATTGATAAAGGATATAAGAAAGAAATAATACAAAAAGAAAGGGAGCAAATAGGCCTTATGGACCGTAATGTATTAATAGCAGACAAACATAAAGAGAATACTGAAAAGGAGGAATTGGCGGTAGTGTTGAGTTATAATACCCAGTATAAATCAATACAAAACATAATAAAGAAACATTGGAAGATCTTAGCATTAGATAAGCACCTGAAAAATAATATTCCCACAATACCTAGGTTTATATATACAAAAGCTCCAAATATTAGGGACAAAGTGGTGAAGAGTATAATAGCACCACCTGTTAAACATCAACAAATTAGTTTTTTTCAAGGAAAAGGGTTTTATACCTGTGGTAGATGCTATAGTTGCATCAGACTGAAAAATAACCCCAGGAGAAGATTTACATTTCAGAACCCCCTAAATGAAAAGGAATACACCATCCAGCAATTTATATCATGTGATACAAGAGGGGTTATCTATGCCCTCAAATGCCCATGTAATCTCATCTACATTGGACGCACGAAAAGGATGTTAAGGGAAAGAATAAAAGAACATGTATATAATATAAACAGAGGATACAAGTATCACCACTTATCGCAGCATTTCAAAAAATACCACAATAAAGATGCAAGAAAATTAGAGTTCTGGGGTGTAGAAAAACATGTACAACACTGGAGGGGAGATAACCTGATAAGGGAAATTAGCAAGAAAGAATCGAAGTGGATCTATGAAATGGGCTGTCTGGCTCCCAATGGGTTAAATAAGGAGTTTGACCTTACATGCTTTATTAGTAACAAATAAGTATAGAAATAGTTCCCAATCTAACTTTGAGGCGTTGAATATATATAGATTGGGGATTGAAGTAATGTATCTGACATGAATTTAGGAATATGTGGAGTGAGTTTAGGGTAGAATTAGAGAATTTATGACTAGCACAAAACGCATGTAAGTTATATCAAGTATCATATCCTCAAGTAATACCTTCTTAAATACAAAACCAAAACCCAGATGTAAAGAAAGATGTAAGTTAAATAATATCTCAAAATTGAAGGAATTAGATAATTAATGACAAATAGGTTACTTGAGAAGTAACATACATGCGTTTTCTATTATTTATTTTTTATTTTTTTATTATCTTTTATTATTTGATTTTTAAAAAAAATATTTTTTTATTTTATTTTATTGGTTAAATTTATAATTTTGAATTTTATATTTTTAATATTGTATTATTAATAAAACATGGTTTTAATTTAGCCTAATAGGTATACTTTCAGCAATATAATGTATAGCCAACAGCCACTGTTTAGAAACTGCAGAGCAAGAGACAGATCACAGCTGACCCAGTTAGCAATGTCTGGCAGACAGATATCACGTTATAATTTGAGTAGACACACAGGTGTAAACACTCACCATACATAGAGTTTAAGAAAATCACTGGGAAAATGGCCGCGCCCATTGGGCTCCAGTAAAAAGGCGGCCGAGAGATATAAATAGGAGTATTAGCATAGTCGTGGCATCTAATCATTCCCCCTGATGAAGTCACGTGACCCTGTGACGATACGCGTAGGGGAGGGGCTCTGACGTCACGACATTGCACTGGAGAGGCTCGGTGATCTGAATACAGACACAGGTAGACAGCACTGCAGGAACAGAGGCAGAGCACATTTATGCTGGACTACAATTGTATACTACTGTGCAACTGGCAGCAATAAACCCCCTTTTTGCACAAGGATAAGACACTATGGTCTGTTTGTCTTCCTTTCTCAATTGAACAACACCCTTTGAGCTGATATAAGGAGGACTGGAAAAGGAAACAGCCCCAGGAGGGGAATTGGGAGATCCTCAGAGAGATGGTCAGTATACCCACTCATGAGCAGCTACAGGAGAACAAATATAAATCCACATCCACCTTCTGAGATAATTCAAGAGCATCATTCCATCCCATCTATCCTGGAAGGATAAAAAGTGTATTTGCCTGGATTTATTCAGGCAAATATAGAGGTGAGCACATAGGGAGACCATTAAGCACTCGGCGAGAGGGAACCAAGAATCCACCTGCACATTTATTTTGAAAGACTTTTTTTTTTTTTTTTTTTTTTTTTTTTATTGAATATATCATAAGCACGTGCACATAATATATATGTGTTTGCACAATATAAATATAAGGATCACAGTAGAATAGAGGAGTATTTCTGATTTGTATATCACTGTACTTTAATAGGCACTATCACCTTAGGATTATCAGTTATTAATGTCACTTGCATGAAGATTAATATTCACAATGATGTTTTGAGTCACTAGTAATAATTGTTTGATACATGCAGTATCTTGAAAGCTATTCATTAGCACTTTGAAAGTATAAGATATACATATTGGTACATGGGAGCGCGGCACTATCTATTTTGAAAGTCTTATAGGGTGCTCAGAACAGTAAGGGCTTGTTTACATTTGCTTTTTGGGGGGCGATAAAGCCCCATAGTTGAGATGTGTTTTTATCACACTACCAACCACTGATGTAGCATAAGGATGTGCAACGGCGGCCATGCCCCATGTTCCAGGGGGCCCATGTGGCCTCTATGTCACATTTTATTTTACACTTGGACAGGAGGGGTGGCATATACTGGAACCGATCCTCTCCATTTTCCTCCTGAAACTGCTGAAAGCCAGATTCTCCTTCTCTCCCTCTGACGGCTGTAGGAGGAAAATGTTGAATATGCTGTTCAAAATTAAATATGCAAAATTCTGAACCATTTAATTTCATTGTGGCCGATGACCAGTTATCAAATCACTTAAGTGGCCCTCACTCTTCAAAAGGTTGAGCATCCCTGCTTTAAAGCATTGGGGTGCCAATTGAAAATCTTATATCAAAGTATAATGCATGTTGCCACACATTACAAAACACATACAGTGGATATAAAAAGTCTACACACCCCTGTTAAAATGTCAGGTTTTTGTGATGTAAAAAAAATGAGACAGAAATAATTTCAGAACTTTTTCCACCTTTAAATGTGACCTATAACCTGTCACATGTACCACACAGCCAGTACTTGCCAGATATTCCTGCAGCTCCTTTAAATGTTGTTGTAGGCCTCTTGGCAGCCTCCCAGACCAGTTTTCTTCTCGTCTTTTCATCAATTTTGGAGGGACGTCCAGTTTTTGGTAATGTCACTTTTGCAAAAGATTTTCTCTGCTTGATGATGACTGTCTTCACTGTGTTGCATGGTATACCTAATGCCTTGGAAATTCTTTTGTACCTGTCAGGGTCCCGTCCACGGCAGATGTTCTGGAAGATCTGGCATTTCTGCCAATACTCTACATGGCCACAGTCTGGTGCCAGACGGCCTTTATAAGGAGGCTCATCACTTCCTCTAGTTGCTGGATGATCTCTAGCTCCCCGTGCCCTGTTCCTGTGATTCTGGCCTGTGATTTCCTGTTACTGACTCTGCTTGCTCCTGGACCCGTCTACTCTGATTTACCCCTGATCTGACCTCGGCTTGGCTTACGGATACTCTCTCTCTCGCTCCTCTGTGTATGACCTTGGCTATCCCATCTGACTACATCCGCTCTGATTCCCACCTGGTACCTGACCTTGGCTTGAATTGACTACCCACTAAACATCCAAATCCTGGAAGGGCTTGCATACCATGCACAGGCGCCTCCTGTCTGCAGACCTATCTCCGTGCACCACCAACCAGCACTCCTACAGGCGACCTGTGCAACTTTGGGCCTGACTCCCGCTGTCCCACTCTCAGGGGAGTCCGGAACTTAGCTGCAAGGGAAGCCCTCTCTCCATTGGCCTCCATCACCACGTACGTGATAGTACCCTTCCTCTGACTGATACCTTTTAACAATGAGATCTCTGATGCTTTGGAAGCTCTCCGAGGACCATGGCTTTTTGCTGTAGGATGCAACTAAGAAAATGTAAGGAAAGACCTACTAGACCAGCTGAACTTTATTTGGGGTGAATCAGAGGCACTTTAAATGATGCCAGGTGTGTACTGACTCCTATTTAACATGATTTTGAATGTGATTGCTTAATTCTGAACACAGCTACATCCCCACTTATAAGAGGCTGTGCGCACTTATGTAACCACATTTTAGTTTTTTAGGTTTACTTCTCCCCTAAAAGATTTGTTTGTTTTCAATTGAGATGTACAGTATATAGGTCACATTAAAGGTTGAAAAAGTTCTGAAATTATTTATCTTTGTCTCATTTATGTACATCACAGAAACCTGATATTTTGACAGGGGGTGTAGACTTTTTATATTCACTTTAGGTGTGAATAGCGATTAGTGACAAGTACACTAAGATAAGTGATATTTACTCTAATTCCTTATGCCCCCGTACCTTAGGAGCCATTCAGAGTGCAGCTTCACATTGAAGCACTCCACCAAAATAACTACATTTAACAATAATAATTATGCTACCAAAATGAATGCCTCCAGCATTGCTCCTGAGTCTTCTTGCTAGAGGCCACAATTATTACAATTGTAGACTCTCCCCCTCTCCTTGGTTTCAAAAACTATAGTATGTCATTTCCTTTAATTAAAACATGCATATTTCCAGTCTTGGTGAAGCAGGAAACAAAGGCTTCATGGACATTGTAAGCTCAAAAATGTAATTTCCCCTACGGGAGTTTTTAGCATCACAAATGCAGAAAAAAGCCGCATTTTAGCAGGAAAGTTCACGCATCTGGCGTTAATGCATTCTATTGGCTAGAATTCTGGCCATTGGAATGCATTAGTGTGGGAATGTGCCTAGCATTAATGCACGTTTTTGCACTTTTTTTATGCTCTAAGGCTCCTCTCCAGAAAACACAAGTCTGGGGTTTTTTTCTGCCTAAAAACTCCCCTGCCACTAAACTCCTTAAAAGACCTATATAGTGTGTATGGACACATAGGCCAACATGGAGGAAAATTTACAGACCAAAAAAAAAAAAAAAAAAAAAAAAAAAAAGCTCAAAAACACCTGTAGGAGCAACGTTAATGAGGCTTTAAAGTGCACAGGCTGCTAATGCGGCAGAAAAGAGAATAATCGAGAAGATAAGACACTATCTTAGTTTGACTCTTTTGCGCCTCCTTGGCAGCAGAGTTTGTCCTGTCACCTCTCCTGCTTTTCTCTTCTTCCTTCCTAATCGGTGTCATTCCTGTTGCTTTCTCCAACTTCATCAGCAGTAAGTCTTAAAGCTGTCAGCTGATCAACCTCTAGTGGCTCTGATGTTAGGCACAGCGCCAAGAACAGAGAGCAACTGACCATGTGCACAGAAGGGTGAGACAGTGGGGGCCATTTTCTAAACCTGGAGAGTGCAAAATCAGGTGCCACTCTGCATAGAAACTAATCAGCTTCCACTGATCAAGCTGAAGTTAGAAGCTGATTGGCTAACATGCACAGCTGCACCAGTTTTAGTAAATCTTCCCCTGTGTATTACTAATTTTTAAACAGTATATAGTTCTAATGTTTTGCATAGCTATACCATTAAAGAGGGGCCTGAAGTGATCTAGCAGGCCTTAATTTTCTGAATAAAGTTTCACTTTAAATGTTAGAGGCAGCTTTACAAAATGCTGGCACCACTGTGCCCTGGTTGTCTACTTCAGTGTTTCTCAACCTTTTTTCAGTCAAGGCACCCTTTAAAATTATGGACAGTTTTGAGGCACTCCAATTTAAAATGGGGTGTCTCAAGACTGTCCATAATTTCAAAAAGGGCACTCCACTCTAAAATATGAATAACTATTCTAATAGTTTTATCTAACGCAGCAACATCCAAACATGTAGGACACCCAACAGAGGGGATTTATTATTCCAAAGCAAATACACTTTTGCAAACTGGTACTAAGCAGTATTCCAGTGTTCCTCTTTTCCTTCAGTTTTTCTCCTATCACTGAGATAATGTAACCCCAGCACTGATGGAGAGGGGCAGGGGAGGGTCAAACTAGGATGCTGTGCAGGCAGCTGACATCCCATCATCTGATGATGTCATTGGTTGTCAGGACGCAGGCGGCTAGAATGGCGTAATGGTGCACAATGAAAACCTGTGTCTTTGTGTAACGAAAAGGCAGGTTTGTTCCACCTGCTGGCTTGTATACACGTTTTGGGCCATTTTTAGACATTTTACCAAGGCATCCCTGAAAAAACCTCAAGGCACCCTGGTTGAGAAAGTTTGGTCTACTTAAATGCAAAGCTTCAAATCACCCAGAGAAGAAAAAAAATGTCTTCATGCTAGCAGCACATAAGAATATGATGTTTCAGCTATGATGTGTTTGATGGACAATATTTGGATAGTGTGGGGGTCTCATTAGAAAAACAAATGAATAGTAAGCAGCAAAGATCTGCATATGTATAGACAGTTCACAATATATATATTTATTATATACACAAACACTAATACACCTTGTTCAAGGCTTCTTTTTTCCCCATTTAGGCATGTCTGTAGTACGCCAGGCTCCCTGGTACAAATCTGCAAATAAAATTGATATGAAAGTTCAGCAGTCATCGGACTGGCTGCCTGCTTACCTCCACTGCAATGCCTACAGCCCCAGATGGGCATCTGCAATAACAGGAAAAAAAAAAACCCACACACACACACTTTCTGAAGAGCATCAGCAATATGGAGATTGCAGTGCTGATTTTATGACTGCTGCAATATTTTGGACACAACCTAAAGCACTCATTGGCTGATTTTACATGTTCCCTGGAGTTGTTCTTTAACTCTAGAGAGAAATAATTCAGGGCAGCCACAGACTGATGTTCTTTGTTTGCAAGGACACAGTCAGCAATAGCCACCGCTTTTCAGAGCTGCAGACTCACATGACGTAACAAATAATTTTTAGAAAGATTACAAATGCTATCGATGTAATGACACACACCAGGGATTGAACTTGAAGTACAGTGTTTTGATTGCCACTTTCCTGTTCTAAGTACTTGATATGATGAAGCAGTTAGTGACAGTAATAAAAATCAAGAAAATCATTATAAACCAGTCACCTGGGGACACTCACATTCAAGGAGATTAACCATTTGTAGAAAATGGCAAATGCAGCAACTCTCACCGCAGCGCAAGGTGCAGAATGCAGCAACACCTTCTGGCACCATTATCATTACCATGGGACTCTTATGTCATGCCCCTTAAAATCCTACACCTAAATCTGTGATTTAACTTCAAATCACCTTTAATGGAGCATTTTGTTGCAAAAAAAAGAAAAAAAAATATGATAACAATTGTATCGATCGATGTGACAATGTATAATAAAATATATACAAATCTCGCATTCCTTTTCTCTGTTACTCACAAACCATTGGCAAAAAAATACTTAAATACACTCCACACAGTCTTCCGCTCCAGTATGGCCACTGACCACCTATGGGATATTCATCTTCATGTTTTACAAGAAGAAAGTTTAATAAAAACAAAGAGTCTTTTGGCTAAATTCTAATTCCTAATCTGTGCAAAAATCTGCTTTAATTATAAACTTCTGCATTCAGAAAACATATGTTTTATGGTTCTAAGCAATTTTCTAGCAAAAAAAGAAAATGCAGATTTTTACATGTATGTGGAAATGTCAGAATTGGGCCATTAGGAAAACGGTTCATTAATTCTAAACCCACTAAAATAGATTTAAAATTCTTAGGATACTTTAAATTAATATATTACTTTTCTATCTACAAATTGTTTTTCTTACACTGACCTTTCATTTTTAAATTTTCAAGATAGCTTTGTATTTTGCACCATGTTTACATTAGCACGACATAGGATAATAAGAAAAATACAGTCTATTAACAATGTGTAATGAGGGAATCAAATGCACTTTGAAAAAAAAACATACTACTGCTAATAACCACCATCCATTTACAGCATAAGACTGAGGATAATACACTATATCCTGGTGTTTTCTAGCTGACACATGAATGTCATCATTCTCACATGGCCCCCCCCAGAGAGAGAGATTTTCACCTACTCCAATAAGTCACACATTTTATCCCCCTCCTGTACGGATCACACCACAAGCCCACCACCCCCTCCACACACATCATTTGCTACACTGTAATGTCTCAGGGGCAACATCTCCAATGATATCACAGCATCTGATAACACCCATCATCAGCACCACATGCAAATGAAGTCATTCTAGTAGAGAAGTACACCATTTCATACCAGATGAATGATAAAACAATGCCTAGAACAAACAGTAAAACTAAACTGACAAAGCCTTTTATTTCCCAATCTTCTGAAATGGACTTCAATCGGTGTCACATGAATGACATGAGCCATAATATACGAATATCACAATGACACAATACAAATCTAAATCAGCCTCTCTCAACCTTTTTAACAAAGGAAAACCTTTGAAGAACCTTTCTGATCTAAGAGAACCGCTGCTAATAACTACTATACCTACAGCTCACTGTACATTAATGTGATGATCAGTGAAAAAAATGCTAGTTTACATTTGTGGTCAGTAGAAAGAACCCCCCTCCCCTTACAGATAGCTAAAATAGCAATGAAGTCAAAAGGTTTGTTATCTGAAGGTCAGAAATTGCTCAAGGAACCCCAACAACCTCTGAAGGAGGTGTTTTGGTTGTGAAAGGGTACTCTAGGGGTTCCTTGGCACACTTGACAGAGAAGGGTTAATCTAAAGTGTCTCAGTGGGTAACAAAGAAAATGCAGACACCAAGACCTAATGTATCATGATGAAAATCTGTTATGCAAATGTAGCATAATAGATTTGCATCACCTCCCCACTTATCTGTCAAGGGCAGAAATTGCCCACTGCTCAAGAAACCTCTAGAGGAACCAGTTGCGAAAGGCTGTTCTAAATCATCTTTTTCTACAACTCCATAACATACTGAAAAAACCAATGAAGGCAGCTTTGAAAATGTAGCTGGCAACGAAAGGGTTGAATCGTGTTCATCACCTTTCATCAATAGTCCACCTCCTCCAATAATGCCTACTGTGCTGGATTTTATATTAATGAATGCTAGCCTAGTATGGAGCACTCGTGTTTACTACAATCCATTCACGTGTCTGTCCTTTTAACAAACATCAGCTCTTCGCTTCCTATTCTACTACAGAAGGCTTTAAGAGCAGACTCTCTCGTCCAGGATTCCTCCAGAGGTGGCTAGGGGGTTCCTTGAGCAACTGAGCAAAGGTGGTCTGATCACCTGCCAGATGGAACCTGCATAGTTACAGCACTAACCTCACTTGGCTGAGCCAAGGTGTTCTCTCTCTCACCACCCAAAGTACAGCTGGTCATATACAAGAATTTTGTTTGAAAATGTTTGTTTTCTGACTATTTGTTCAATTTTCCAATTATTAGTGGAGTCAAATTGACTATCGTTTTGACCACAGAAATAAGAAAATTTGGAGAGGTTTGGAATTTGTTTCTAGAACTAATTTCTAACAGTGTATGTGGTTTTCATTTGAGAAATTCCATCCATTATAAAATCAAGTATTAAAAGCAAACTACATTTTGAAGTCCTTTTGACCGACATTCGCCAAGTCTCTGTTGACATTGTTGAATGTACTGAAGAGATTTTACGTAGCAACGTCTACTCGATAATCTACCTGTAAATGGGCAGCTTAATGAGGAACCAAAGGCTAAACCTTTTAAAGTACGAGGGATTTACCACCTGTCAGTTTTTTCAGTGTCCCATTGGGGAGATTTATCCTTGCTTCCTGTCCTGTAGCCAACATAGGAAGTGTGAAGAAATCTGCAGTGGAAGAATTCCCCTCTCTTACTGTAGAAAACTGAGATTTTAGATTTTATTTAACTCTAAGGTTAAGTTCACACTGAAGTGGTGAGAGTTCCTGCTAGGAGCCCCTGTGGTATGTTTGAGCTGTGGTTCGGCTTGGAAAGCGTTGTGGTTTTAATGCGATTTTCATGCAGCTGAAATTTTAGATTAATACCCTAGGGGGTATTCGTCACTCTCTCTCTCGCTCTCTGCCCCAGCTCAGTAACACAGGGTAGAGTCGGCAAAAACACACTGGACTCGCATGTGATGTGAACGGATAAGTAATTCACACAACTCTATGGACCTCAAAATCAGATTGTACTACTCCAAAAACGCACATGACCCTTTCTCAAAACCCACTGCGCGTGGACTGCATATAGGTGAACAACTTCCATAGGAATTCTTTTTATTTTACATGTCAAGCAAATCACTGTGGTTTAAAATGCTTCCAAAACACACATCAATGTGAACCAGGGCTATTGGGAAACAGGACAGCAATAAAGCAGACAGGTGTTAAAATTGCTCTCTACTCTATCCAATGCTAAAAAAGTTTTGCCTTTAGTTACACTTCAAGAGAACACTTCTTCACTGACCACAAATTTTTAGGGGCATTTCCTTCCTGACCACCAATGTTGGGGGAATATTTGTTTCATGACCACCAATGTTGGGGTGACATTTGTTTCATGACCAAACTACTGGCCATTTCTTCAGTGGCCATCAGTATAAAAAGGGACATTTCCTTCCTGACCATCAAAGTACAAATTACTGATCACATTAATATAGTACAAGCTGGAGCTTATGGAAGAGTTCCTCAAGACCTGAAGATTATTTCAATGGTTTCTCCTGGGGTATAAAGGTCAAGGAAGGCTGAATTGGACTATCCTGGCACTATGGATCAGCCAGGCAGAATATAGAACACACCCTTTGGCATGGCTCACCCAATTTGTAACTCCATACTAAACCTCTGGCATTTGGACTATTTAATGTCATGATCTCACCATAGATGCCATGATCTCACCATAGATTCCAATTGATACTGTCACATAGGTAGCCCACACTAGGCTAGTCATGGGATCAGCTCAGAGATCCCTACATAGCCAGACACACATGTGGGCTGTTGAGAGGAACATCTGCCACACTTACTTTGTCCTGTTTGCTGTCCTCCAGCTGGGGGGCCACAGCTGTGGCAGGTGGGGACTTGATGGCACTTCCTCCAGTGCTGGAAGAGTTACAGGCAGTTGGGTTAGTGCTGCTGGTGGGACTGGAAGCCCCCTTGTCCCCAGTGTCCACCTTGATGAGCCTGTGCTTTGGGGACACATACTTGACATCAGGAGAAGGAGAGGATGGGGACTGGGCAGCAGAAGCAGGGGGAGCAGAGGGCACCCCAGAAGAGTTGGCTATGGAAGTAGTAGCAGTACCAGGAGTAGTATAGGGGTCCTCGAAGTCCCTATCCTTCTGCAGCTTGTAGGCGGCCAGGATATCGGGCTGTCCAGCAGGGGCGACCGGGAACTGGAGTCCAGCGGAGTGCACGTGGTGGTGATGGTGGTGGTGGTGGGACTGGCCCCCTGCTGCCTGGCACTGCCGGTAATCCGGTTTAGGAGGGGCAGGAGGCGGCGGCTTGGAGCTTTTGAAGCCCAGGTGCTCCTTGATCCATTTGGCCATACTGCCGGCGCATTGCTGTCCCGTGCTGGAGGCGGATGGGGGGCTCCCTCGGCTACTTAGGCTGCCGCGTCGCGGCTCCGCTCGGACGGTCCTGCTGGGCTCCGCTGACTGCTGCTGGGCACCGCTGGCTGGAGCAGAGGAGTGTCCGCTCAGCAGCATGAGAGGCGCGGGGCAGAGTCAGGGAGAAGCCGGCCAAACAATCGGGAAGTGGAGGCGGCGTGCGGAGCAGCTGATCGGATGTGTATGAATGAGCCGAGTGTGGCCGGAGCACGTTCTATACATACACACTGCCTGCCAGCCAGCCGGGGGAGCGCGGCGACACCTACCGGCCACCAACCTCACTCCATTCACACCTTCCTTCTACAACTCCACAATGTGACACATCAACTCTTCGGATTCATCATCCCGGAGATTCATTCACGGATCGTCATTTGTAACCACACAACGATCAGCCATAACATGAGGAAGTGAATGCCACGGATTATCTCGTGACAAGGCACCTGTAGGGGGAGGGATAGATTAGGTGGCAAGTGAACATGTTGTCCCTGAAGTTGATGTGTTAAAGGATCAGTTCACCTTCCTAACATGTTACATTCATATTCAGGGTGTAATATGTTGGACCCCGGTCACACTGGGTGCGACTTGGCATGCGATTTGGAAATGGCATGCCAAGTCACACCCTATTGTCCACAATTACAGCAGTCATATCAGTGCGGTTCCGACTCGGTTGGAGCCGCACCGATTTCTAAAGTAGGGCAGGCGCTACTTTTGCTGCGGTTTGCATAGACGTCTGTGTCAGATGTCTTGCAAATCGCACCTAAAATAGCAATGACATCCCGACTCTGAAATCGTGCGACTTACAGTGAAGTCGCACAATTTCAAAGTCAGGATCGATGTGACCGGGGTGTTACAATCAGACCGGCCCCCGATCCCCACTTTGACAGCTAGCGGGGGATCTTCCCCATTAGCTGTCAAATTTAAAAAAATCACTCCAGCCATGTCACTTATTCACAGTCCTCTGTGATCGAGAGACCAAAAGTCCCAACAGCCTTAGTGGCTGTCAGCTTGTAGTCTTCAATGAAAAACCACAGCGCTCCACAAGGATCAAGGGGAGAACATGGGCTTCAAGAGCTTCAAGCTGCCGCCTTCTGCCCCTCCTAAACTGGATTACCAGCAGTGCCAGGCAGGAGGGGGCCAGTCTCACCACCATCACCTGCACTCCACTGGACTCCAGTTCCCCATCACCCCTGCCAGACAGCCCAATATCCTGACCCCCTACAAGCTGCAGAAGGATAGGAACTTCGAGGACCCTTATACTACTTCTCCTGGCACTGCTACTACTTCCATAGCCATCTTTTCTGGGGTGCCCTCTGCTCCCCCTGCTTCTACTGCCCAGTCCCCATCTTTTCCTTCTCCTGATGTTAAGTGTCCCCCCCCCAAAGCACAGGCTCAAGGCTCATCAGCTAGCGAGGGGATCTCCCCCCCCCCACGCTAGCTGTCAAATATTTTTAAAAAGCTCCACCCACCCAGCTGCATCACTCATTCACAGTCCTCTGTGGATGAGAGACTACAAGTCCCAACAGTTTTAGTGGCTGTCGACTTGTAGTCCTCAATAAACTACCCACGGTGCTCCTCAAGGATTAAGGGGAGCACCTGGGCTTCAAGAGCTCCAAGCTGCCGCCTCCTGCCACTCCTAAACCAGATTACCAGCAGTGCCAGGCAGGAGGGGGCCAATCTCACCATCACCACCACCTGCACTTCTCTGGTCCCTGGCCACCTACAGGCTGCAGAAGGAGAGGAACTATACTACTTCTCCTGGCACTGCTACTATTTCCATAGCCAACTCTTCTGAGGTGCCCTCTGCTCCCCCTACTTTTACTGCACACTCAAGTGTGTGTCCCCGAAGCACAGGCTCATCAGCTGGCTGTCAAATTTTTAAAAAACCCGGTGTCAGCTGATGCCTGAATTTAGAGTCGACATTCACCCCAGAGTCTGGAGCGGCACCTGCCTCAGCCCCTCCGCAGCCCAGTGCTCCAGTGAGTGTGGAGGATGGGGGGGGGGGAGTAGAGTAGACAGCGGTGACCAGGGGCAGACTGACCATTTGGAAACTTGAGCACTGCCCAAGGGCCCGGGGTCAGTAGGGGGCCCCATGAGATGCCCCTGGTACCTTTTTCATAGGCTTTTTTAAGTTTGGGCAAGGACACAGGGGCCCTATGATCCTCTATTGCCCGGGGGCCCCATGAGTTGTCACTCCGCCCCTGGCGGTGACTGACAGCCACCGCTGTCTGCTCATAGGGCGGCTGTGAGAACTCTGCAGTCACAGAGTTCTCACTCTTAGAGCCAGCAGGGGACAGATGAAGCATCGACCTAGGCAAGTATAATTTGGGGAAAAAGAGGAAAGCTAGACTTCTCATTGAACGCTGGTTAGAGATGTGCATGACAGAAACATTTGTTAATTCATATTCGTTATGTTAGAATGATTAGTTTTTGGAATTAGTTTTGTATATTCGTTGTTCCAAATTAATTCATGTTTTTGAAAGTTATTCCAGAAGATTGTCTATATTCATTATAAAGCAGTAGTAAAGTCCGCTTTTCTACTTTTACCTGTAGGTAAGCTTTATTATAAAGTAAAATGTCACCGTTTAGGAGATATTCCAGAAAGCAGCAGCCGGTGACGTCACCAGCACATGCACTGTGAAGGAACGGCATACCCGTGCTGTTCCTGCAGAACTTCGTGCCATGCCTGTGTGGAGTGACGTCATTGCGGCTTGGCCAATCAAACAGCCGGTGCCCGCAAATCCAGAAGAAGACCATGTGAAGATGGAATCCCTGTCAGCGTTGACAGGGCGCTTCTGGGGGGATCCCTTCTAAAAGTAAGTTTGACGTTATGACTGCAGGAGGGACCCTTTTTTTTTTTTAGTTAACTTTACTACCACTTTAAAGTGATTCTAAAGGTATTTTTTTTTCAAATAACAAACACATCATACTTACCTGCTCTGTGCAATGGTTATGCAAAGAGCAACCCTGATCCTCTTCTGCTCAGGTCCCCCATCAGTGCTCCTGGCTCCTCCCACTTGAGCAGTGCCCCCAATAGCAAGCTGCTTGCTATGGGGGCACTGGTGCATCCTCGCTCCCAAGCCCCGCTCTATGCGTGCATAAGACACATGGAGTAGCAGTTCGGCCCCACACTCTCCTCATTGGCTCACTGGCTGTGATTGATGGCTCCCGCTACTGTGTCTTAGCTGATGAGGAGAGGGAGACGCAGAACAGCTGAGGCTCCTGTGCACATTGTTGGATCGAGAGGGAGTTCAGGTGAGTATTGGGCTTTACAACAACGTTAATGTGATAATTCATTATTTCGGTAGATTACTTATGCACTCTGAGTCATCCCTGCTAGTCCAACCCTCAAAGAGAAATGGAATGAGCTGATCTGATGATATCCACTGGAGCTGTGTGGATCTGAAAGAACGAGTGGAAAGAAATTAATTTTGGATTCATTCTTTATGTTGAGACTCAGAGATTCTAATGAATCCAGTTCCATCCAACCCAAATACAATGAGTAGCAATCATTGTCTTATTTCACATTTATACCTTACTGTATTTATTGCAATATGTTTCCATTTCATATGTAAGGTATTTATAATATTAATGAAAAATGTTAATGCAAAAAGAATTGGCTAATCATTAAAATATTCACACTATGCTCATTTGCGTAAAAACAAATGGATTTGGATCATTTCTTGTGTCCTTACTTTATTTCAGATGCTTCAAACATTAACAAAAGGCCCAAACTATCACATCATGTCATGTGAATGAAACAATTGAATACAAACAAATTTCTTGTTTGCTTTATAATTTATTTCAGATCATCACAGATCATCAGATCATCACAGCAACTCAGCCACGAAGTGGTAGGCTACGTAAAATGACAGAGCGGGGTCAGTGCATGCTGAAGCGCACAGTGTGCACAAGTGCCAAACTGCAGAGTCATTAGCTAAAGACCTCCAAACTTTGTGTGGCCTTTAGATTAGCACAACAACAGTGCATAGAGAGCTTCATGGAATGGGTTTCCATGGCCGAGCAGCTGCATCTAAGCCTTACATCACCAAGTGCAATGCAAAGCATCAGATGTAGTGGTGTAAAGCACGCCGCCACTGGGCTCTAGAGCAATGGAGATGTGTTCTCTGAAGTGACAAATCACACTTCTCCGTCTGGCAATCCGATGGGTTTTATGGTTCCAGTAGAACGCTACTTGCCTGGCTGCATTGTGCCAAGTGTAAAGTTTGGTGAAGGGGGGATTATGGTGTGGGGGTTGTTTTTCAGGGGTTGGGCTTGGCCCCTTAGTTCCAGTGAAGGGAACTCTTAAGTTGTCAGCATACCAAGACATTTTGGACAACTTCATGCTCCCAACTTTGTGGGAACAGTTTGGGGATGGCCTCTTCCTGTTCCAACATGAACATGAAGAGTGGAAGCTGTTATAGCTGCAAAGGGTGGGCCAACTCAATATTGAACCCTACGGACTAAGACTGGGATGCCATTAAAGTTCATGTGCGTATAAAGGCAGGAGTCCCAATACTTTTGGCAATATAGTGTAGGTAATTTCTGGTGTACAGTGAACTGATTAAATCCTTGGGGTGGGGGTGGAAGGATGATTGGTGAAGGGTTGATTAACACTGGGATTGGCTACTGATGCAGCATGAAGGGGTAATTAACACTAACACTGGCCACTGCTGCAATAGTAGCCAGTGGCAGTTTTATTTAACCCATTCAAGGTGCATTAGTGGCCAGTAGCAGTGTTAACTCCTTCATGCTGCATTATGAAGGGGTTAACACGGCCACTAATACAGTATAAATGGGTTCATTAACACCGCCACTGGCCACTAGTGCAACATCACAGTGTTAAACAATTTCACTGACCACTAATGCCGCATGAAGGGGTTAATTAACAACACCACTGGCCACTAATGCAGCATGACTGGGTTAAATAGCACTGACACTGGTTACTAATGCAACAGTGGCTAGTGTTAGTGGTAATAACCCCTTCATGCTTCATTAGTGACCAGTGGCAATGTTAATTACCCTCTTTGTGCTGGCTAGTGGCAGTGTTTATTTGGGCTCATTCAGATGGGTGATAAGACTTGTCCTCCAATCTGAGATGCTGTCTGCTGTGTAAATCTACCTCGTCCACCATGCATGCAACCTTTTGAAGTGGATGCACATGTAGTGGCTGCATGAACACAATCGCATAACAAAGTTTGAAATGTGGGCAGGAGCAGGTGCATGGAGCTGAACGCAGACACTGTGCATTTGGATCCATGCACTTGCTACTTTCTTCATGTCAAAATTTGATTGTATCTGCGCAGCTACTTCATGTGCCTCCACTTCTCTGGGCTGCCTGTTTGCAGTTCTAAGGTGGATTCACATGTAGCAGATGGAGGCTCAGTTCAGAGGATGGATCTGATTGTCCTGAATGAGCCCTTAACCCACATCATGCTGCCTTAGTGGCCAATAGCAGTGTTTACAAAACCCCTTCATGCTGCACTATGAAGGGTTTAATTCACACCGCCACTAACTACCAATCCGGAGGGATATTTTAAATAGCACTATGTCATTGACCATCAATGTAGGAAGAAGGTTAATGGGCTAGCAAGGGGGGGGGGGGGGTTAAGTAGTATAACCCTATTGACCACCAATGTAGCTGACATTATTCCAATTACTAGCACCAATGATGGGGGTTATTATTGGGAAACTGGCACCACTGCTGAGGGTGATCTTTGCAGAAACTAGCACTCATTCATAATATACTGGGGGCATAGTTTGATATTTTTGCCATGGGCATCAGATGACCTTGTCCCAGAACTGATTGTAAGCATGCAGTACTATAATTCCTGGAAATCAGCTTTAAAGGTGAAGCCAAAGCTCATTTAGCTGTACTTCTGTGGATCACAGTTTGTTCTGCACTCCTGTGACCAGGGTTGGACTGATCATTTGGAAACTCAGGCACTGCCCGAGGGCCCGGGATCAGTAGGGGGCCCCATGAGATGTCCCTGTTACCTTTTCCATAGGCTTTTTTGAGTTTGGGCAAGGACACGGGCCCCATGATCCCCTATTGCCCAGGGGCCCCATGAGTTGTCAGCCCGCCCCTGCCTGTGACCCAGTTTCAGCTGACAGTGGGCTAAAGTCTGTCATCACTCAGTCTGAGGAAAGAATGTGACTTTAAAGTTGGGATCCACCCATATCCCTAGACCGGCACCTGGCTCAGCCTCTCACAGTGATCCGCCGAGAGCCTGAGCCAGCCACTCCTGCCCCCTCCACAGCCCAGTGCTCCAGCGAGCATGGTGGGGGCAGAGCAGAGAGCGGTAACTGATAGTCACCAGCTCTCTGCTCATGGAGCACTGAGGAATGAGTGAGTAGCATTCTTTGATCGCTCATTTCTCAGTCTTTGAGCCAGCGGGAACAGTTGCAGCATCAAACTGATGCTGTATCCTCCTAGGTAAGTATGATTTCTTAAAAAAAAAAACTTCTCTTTTAAGGCTAAAACTCATTTTTAACTTAGATGCAGTAATTAGGACCTGGAGAATAAAAGTCAGTTTTTGATTTCAGGTCCACTTTTCTTGGTCTACATCCATGTCAGCAGTAAGCAACAAATAATACCAGCCTGGTAACGACCTTTTCTGACAAATACCTCAACTTGTCACTGAATTCCTCTCCATCTGTTTCATCTGCAGGGGAAGTGCAAACAGTCTGTAGAAATCTATAGTCTTGATTTCTTTACACCTTCAGTATAGGAGATATTGATACCTAATCCAAGCCTTCCCAGCTGGTAACAAGTGTGAGAAGAACTCAGTAAATGATGCTTGACACTTGTTTATTACTTATTTAATGCTCATTCATGTCCTCTTTTATTCAAGATGATGTGGCATTCATTTGTCCTGTTCAAATTTTGTTTGCTACACTGAGTGAATAGTAACATATATAAAATACATGTAAAACACACCATGATATTACCAGACAGCATGCAATACGAATGTCTCTGGTCATCCCCTTTACTATGTCCGCAGGCTCTGGCCATCTCCTGTTGTATGTCTGCAGTCTCTGGTCATCTCCTGTACTGTGTCCGCAGTCTCTGTTCATCTCTACTTTGTCCGCAGTCTCTGGTCATCTCCTGTACTGTGTCTGCAGTCTCTGTTCATCTCCTGTACTATGTCTGCAGTCTCTGGTCATCTCCTGTACTATGTCTGCAGTCTCTGGTCATCTCCTGTACTGTGTCCGCAGTCTCTGGTCATCCCCTGTACTGTGTCCGCAGTCTCTGGTCATCTCCTGTACTGTGTCCGCAGTCTCTGTTCATCTCCTGTACTGTGTCCGCAGTCTCTGGTCATCTTCTGTAGTGTGTCTGTAGTCTCTGGTCATCTCCTGTACTATGTATGCAGTCTCTGGTCATCTCCTGTACTATGTACGCAGTCTCTGGTCATCTCTTGTAGTATGTCTGCAGTCCATTGGTTTAGAATATTTTTTTTCTTGTTTTCCTCCTCTAAAATCTAGATGTGTCTTATAGTCAGGTGCATCTTATGGAGTGAAAAATATGGTAGCTAATAAAAGCACAGTTGTTAGGTGGAGGCAGGATAGGTTTCTCTAAAGGAAAGGGTTTTTAAGGGTCACTTAGAAGTGGACAGAGTAGGAGATAGTTGGACTGATTGGGGTAAGGAATTCCAGAGGATGGGAGAAACTATGGTGACGTCCTGCAGGTGAGCATGGGAGGAGGTGACAAGGGAGCTAGAAAGCAGGTGGTCTTGGGAGGAATGGAAAGAACAAATTGGTATTTTGAGACTAGGTTAGTGGTGTAGCTGGGGGTCGAGATGTAGATGGCTTTGCATGTTGTTGTTAGTATTTTGAATTGAATTTGTCGGGTGAGCAGAAGCCAGTGAAGCGGTTGGCAGAGAGGAGTAGCAGACACTGGTTGGTAAGGTGGCTGAGTCTGGCAGCAGCATTCATGATGGACTGAAGAGGGTATAGTCTCTGTAAAGCTAATCCAGTGAGAAGGGAGTTGCAGTAGTCGAGATGAGAAATAACCAAGTAGTAAATTAGCTTTCTATATATTCTATATATATATATAGCAAATATTTGAAAAAACAAGGTGAAACTCTGCAAAATGCTCCTCTGTCTGTTATTCCTACTTGGAGGTCATAGTCTGAGCCTTGTGCATATGCTTGTTCTATGCCTGGGGTGTGTTACACACATATTTAATTTTACATTTACATAACTTGTATAGCATTTAGAGATATGTTATATACAGTACATGTATATAGGTCTATACCAGCTATTCTCCATCAGGGTTTCTCCAGAGGTTGTTAGGGGTTCTTTGAGCTGTAACAGGTTGGCCTCTCATTTGATGGTACCTGCATATTTCCCAGCCAGAGCCAGTGGCATGACACCAATGATCTTTTTAGCTGTCTGTAAGGGTGACATACTGACCACCATGTAAGAGTGGAATCCTTCTTATTTAGACCATATTTTATATAAATGTGGAATTAAATGTGCAGGTAAACACACTTCAGGCTCAGGCTACAATCTCCAGGAAGAAATACTGTAACTGAGTTTTCATATAATATTCTACAAACATTTTCAAATAGATTTTTCTTAAACCTCTGTGTATTTCATGCTGTGCAGTAATACTGCTTTGGGTTTTACATACATTTTACATATGTAAATCTGGCCCTACCCCCTCCCTCAGCCACCCCTTCCATTGACAGCATGCAGGGTTTGTTCTTCCTTGCAAATGCTGTCAGTTTTGAAATTTGTTCAGTTGTACGGGGCTGTGAACATATTAACTACAAGTCCCATCTGCCTCTGTGGCAGATGAACTTGTAGCTCTCAATTGAAAACAAGTACAATAATAAAGCACAAATTGAAGTCTGTTGTCACTTCCTCCAGCTCTCTAGCAGAAAATGTATAGATGGACTCAAGTATAGTTCTCAAGTACAATGGTAACCATACTCATATTCCATTGACACTTCCAGATCTCTAATTGAAAGTGCATACTTCAGTAAAGATATTGAGCTGGAGGAAGAAGCTGCTGAAGCCTGGCACTTCATCAATGATCCAGTGATTGCAGGTGCAATGTTTTGCTGGCTGCTTTTGCAAACACAAATAAATAATAAAAAAAATATTATTATTATTAATAATAATAGCATTTGTTCTGCAAATATATGTTCATTTATTTATGTTAACCACTTGCCTACCGGGAAATTTTACCCCCTTCCTGCCCAGGCCAATTTTCAGCTTTCAGCACTGATGCACTTTGAATGACAATTGCGTGGTCATGCAACACTGTGCCCAAATGAAATGTTTATAATTTTTTTAGACAAATAGAGCTTTCTTTTGGTGGTATTTTATCACCACTTGGATTTTTATTTTTTTGCTAAACAAACAAAAGAAAGACCAAAAAGTTTGAATAAAAAAAGTCTTTCTTAGTTTCTGTTATAACGTTTTGTAAATAAGTGATTTTTCTCCTTCACTGATGGGCACTGATAGGCTACACTGATGGAAAGTGATAGGCTGCACTGATGGACACTGATAGGCTGCACTGATTGTGCACTGATGAGGCTACACTGTTATGTGACACTGATGGGCACTGATAAGCCGCACTGATGGGTATTGATAGGTGGCACTGATGGGCATTGATAGGTGGCAATGATGGGCACTGTCAGGCATCACTGATGGGAACTGATAGCCAGCACTGATGGGCACTGACAGCCAGCAACGAGGAAGCACTGATAGCCAGCACTGATGGGAACTGATAGCTAGCACTTATGGTCACTGATGGGCACTATTGTCTGCACTGATGGGCACTGATGGGGCTACACTGATCATCAAGGCACTACTGATAATCAGTGCCCTGATGATCAGTGTAGATATCCCCCTGATAAATGCCACTTACTGGCTCTCTTTTCCTCACGCGCTGTCAGCATTAGGAGAGCACTGCCGATGACTGGCATTTACTATTTACTCTCTGATCAGCTGTGATTGAAAACAGCTGATCACGTGGTAAAAGGCGGCTTTGATTGGCCAGATTGTGCACGGTGCGTGCCCCAGGAGGTGCGTTTCTGGGAGGACATCCATGGACACCCTCCCAGAACTAGCCAATTGCGCTGTAGCCGTCTTTTGGCTATAGTGCAGTCAGGAAATGGTTAAAGGTGTACTTAGCCTTTAACACTTTTCACTAAAAGGTGAGACGATAGCATGTTATTTTAAGGGTTCCTCAAGAATACAAAGGTTAGGAAAGACTGTTGTATACCATCCCCATTTTAGACTAGCATACCAGGTTCACCGTTTGCTGAAAACAGTAGTACAGGCCAAGCACGGAACACACATACAGTATATGATATCTTGAACAAATTAGATAAAAACAGTTTATTAGCTTAAAACAAAAATATAAATAAATTATATATGTGACAATTTTCTACTGGATACCACTTGGTTCAGTTTTTTTGCTTAATGTTATTATAGGGTACTATCAGGGGCGGACTGACAACTCATGGGGCCCCTGGGCAATAGGGGATCATGGGGCCCCTGTATCCTCACCCACACTCAAACCACACCCAAAAAAGCCTATGAAAGGTACCAGGGGCATCTCATGGGGCCCCCTACTGACCCTGGGCCCTTGGGCAGTGCCCGAGTTCCCAAATGGTCAGTCCGCCCCTGGTCACTATGGTATTACATTTTGGGTGGACACTGGATTCCTGAATCACCTGCGGATCTTTTCTATCTGTCTAGAATGCTGTGAATCTTCAGCCCTCCACCCTGGAGTATCATTCCTCATTCTAAAATAAGTAAGAAATCCAATTGGATTGTTAAATAGGCTTTTCCATAATGTATTTAGTAGGGACTGGGATGCAGGAATCTGGGAGTTGGGAATACAGCCAAGAAGATGATTCATTCCTGTATAAACATTGCTGTGACAATGCTTGCTTTTTCCAACTATGTTCACCTGTTTCCCAAGTTATATCATAGTATATATGAAACTGTCACAGAATGAATTAACTATATACAAATGCACCTGCTGCAAAATATATATTTATGTAACATGCAAGTAAAACATTTTATTCAGATGCCATGTACATATCATGCATCCAACTCTAAATGTAGAACATTATAATTAAATGACAAAAATTAATCTATTCTGTTCAAGTTGGGGAACATTAAATTAACGAATATTGATTATTTCCTGTTGAGCTGTATATCTTGTATGCAAATGAACACACAAAATGTATTCTGTAATGCTAAAATTAAATTACATATGCTATGATTAAACCCAACTCCAGGATATTAGCAAACGATCTGCCACCCCCCTCTATCTAATCAGTAATATGAAAAAAAAACTGTCCAAATGCCCATTTTACTTAAAGCGGAACTAAACAGCACTATACTTTTCAGCCAAGGAAGCAGCCATCTTAACTTCTGTTTAATCTGCAACTGCCATGGTGCTGCACTTGTGCTTGGTTATGACACCAGCCATTTATTTGTTGGTTTAACAGTTTAGCTGAGAACACAAGTAAATATGACAATTACCATTCTTGGCAAATTTATGTGTTTAGTTCCACTTTAACTAAAGCCAAAGTCACATGATGAACCATCTCTCTAATTCTGTTTATTTCCCAGGGTCCTTCTTCAATTGTCCACATTACTGCCTGCTTGTTGTGTACACCTCCTAGTGCTGGAGGTGACACTTGAAGCTGCCAGGTCCTCTCTTATAGGCTCCAGAGGCAGGAGAAATCACAAGTGAGTTGAGGAGACCAGTGCCAAGAATATATCAAGCAGGAAAGGTCTGGTTCTTAGAGCAAGATCTTAGCTTTACTCATAGAGGAAACTGTGACTGATCAATTACACTGCAGGATGGCTTAGGGAAAGGTGATTGGAGTCATGACTGACAAGTAAGGTAATTGAAACACAATGCACTACTCAAATATATTTTTTTTCCTGGAGTTGGGCTTTAAATCATTGCATTGCCAGTCCTGGGCCTTCAGGGCTGGATGGTGCTCAGGATGGTCCCTTCAGGAAAGTTCTCAAGCTTCTAGTTTATTGTTTGAGGACCTTACAGCTGAACTTTGGCCACAAACAAAATTTGGACACGTTCACTGTAAAAATAAATTAGCTCTAATAAAGTCTGTGCATTGTGTGTATAATACAGTGTTCTGTAATACTTACTTTCATTCACCCTGTACAGTATAGTAAGCTCTGAACATCTGGTGCTGAGATTAAGAATTCCAGATAGAATACACAAATGATAACAGGCTGCTTGCTCTGCAACATCTCCATTCAGTAAAGGTCTTGAATTCTTTTCACAGAATGAGATTTTGTGTGATTGGAAGGGAGATCATGATGTTGAGCTATACCTCCTCTATTCACAGAACCCCTGTTAGGTCTTTGTTCTTTGAAAAAATTACAAAGACTTCTCTGAATGCATAGGTAAGCAGGCAACCCTATGTGGAAGATTGGAAGATTTCATCTATCCCTATATGTAGTGTTGGCTACTACAGAGGTTTTTGCAAGCATCCCAGGCAGCCCTTCAGATATAAGATATGGATAATTACATTGTGCCAAGCTTAACCAATAAAATTTGGCAATAAAGAGTTCTACTTTAATACCTGTGGCCAGGCTATGAATATTCAATATCTAAGCTATCAGGAGCATGTAATGCTAATGTTCCATGGCAACTGCTGGTCTCATTCCATCATCCCACGTTTGGTTGAGCTACACTCTCCCTGTCTGACTGTCCACCTGCAGGGTGATTGATGTAGAGACAGCCTCTGGGTGTCATGCTTGTGATAGTGTCTGGAACATGTGCTTCAGGCTCCCTGTTTACCTGCCTAGTTCCCGTGCCTTGACCTTCACTTCCACCAGGGGCATATTTACTGTGAGGAAACAAGGCATCTGTGGTGCCACCCCCCAGAAGAAAGGCCTGCTAGTTCGCCTTATCACCGGGGCTTAGCAGCAGAGCGGAGTGAAGGGAGCGCCACCCCCAGAACTGCTGGTTCTCCTGGGCAGCAGAGCAGATTGAAGGGAGTGCTGCCCCTCAGAAGAATGGCCTTTTATTCTCTTGGTCAGCAGAGCGGAATGAGGGGAGCCATGGGAGCATCATTGAAATTCTAGGAACAGAGCCTTTGTGATGGTAAGTCTCTCTCCAGTGGGAAGGGGAGAAGGGGAATCACAGGGGCCGTGGTGTGTGGGTGGGTCATAGGTGGAGGAGCTGGTGGGCAGCAGCGGGGGCCAGGGGCAGCATAATTTTTGTGTTGCATAGGGCAGCACAAATTCTAAATACACTCCTGACTTTCGCCCAAACCCCACTCTGTCAGCTAGTTTGGATTTCCTTGTTATCGACCTTGGATTGGACTTTGGACTTCGGACTTCATTCTGAGCTCAGCCTACCTTTTGACCAGGGATTTGACCTTGAATACTCTCTGAACATGCATGCCTAGAACCTGGACTGCTATTGCTCCACTCTGCCTGTTTTCCAAGCACAAGTACCTGTTTGCTGTACTCAGCTTGCCCCTGCCCCACCATGGTAGCCAGGCACTATAGAATTGTGTATAAGACCTGTGAAAACCAAGTACCTGCTTGCCTTATGGAAAAGGAGGCTGCTATAGGTGAAGAACACAGAGCCAGCTATAGTGTCCGACCTCCAACAATAGGGGTAGACATAACATCAACATGTCATTCATTACTGAATCATGGCATGATACACATTTTCTATAGTTCTATTACCTGTTTTGTATTTTGTCCACTGCACAGCCTTTGTCTACAATTAAAGGTGATGCCACCTGAGGTGTGTTTTTTTTTAGCTTTATTCTTTTGAATGCATTGCTTTATAGAAAGTAAAAAACTAAGTAACAAATGAACAGGTTCTGTTTAGGCTAATCTTAGCTACACCCATCTTAAAAATTAACAGCTCTTGTGTTGTCATGCAAGCAGAAGCAAATGAATTAAGTTACATCTATCAAAAGATAACATCAAACATCCTAGCTATGGTCTTTTAATCTAAAGCCACCCAATGTCTGTATGACAAGGTTAACTGATCTCCCATCCAACTTAATGATGCTGCTTGCTCCTGTAATCTTTTTTTTACAGAGTCAGTTTTTTTAAAACCAGGCTCAGCAGTGTAGTCTATCTCCCACAGCCAAAATAATTTTATGCAAACTAACCAATTAGAGGGCAGACAGCTGTTTACAATGCGTTCACCTTTTCAGCATGTCCCTCAAGTCATACAAGAAGATATTACTAAAAGGGGTGGGGCCGATGTGCCTTGGAAAGAACTTTGCCCATCCATGGCTTACCTAAGTGGCAGCTTTGTTGTGGTTAAAGCTAACAATTGTATGCAACATAATTCTTGGGGCTTTCCATAGCCCACAGCATGCAAATCCAAACAGCTGTTGGACAATGAAAACAAAAAACAATATAAACTGCTCATACAAAATTACGTTATTGCATTAACTGGAGGTCTGTTTTAAAACCCAACTCTAGGTTTTGGACAAAATCTACCCTTGTAGTGGGGCATTTTCACCGCAACTTTCAGTCTAGGGGTGCAGAAACTAAGAGTAATACTTACCGTATTCCTTGCTCCAGCATGATCCCTCTAGTGGTGCAACTGGTCTCACAAAGCCTTCTCTACCATCTGCAGTTGCACCTCTGACTCCTTCATGTATGATGAAGGATTAATATCCTTGCATTGTATGCGATGACCACTCACAGTCTACAGCACTGAAAAGGAGAGGGGGAAAGTCCTGGACTTAGCTGCAGGTAAGTGCTACAGACTTTTCCTCTCCCCAAGGCTTAATAAGCATTTTACCCTTGCAGTGAGTATTTAACCCTTGCATTAGATTTAGTCTATTTCCCAGAGTCACCGGACCTTTTCTAAACTGTGAATAAAATATGTTTCTTTGGACCATAGAATGAGATGGTCTGACAGCAGTATCTTTGTTTAAATGTGATTTTTACTTACAAACATTTCCCCTCCACCAACTGCTGGGGGCTTTGGGATTTGACTTTCCTAGTGTTCACAGTATGTGAATCCCTCGCAGTCTTATCAGCCGAGTGGTTAAACCACAAATATACTATATTTAGACCACAGAGGATTATTTAGCATTAATTCCTTTGGACATAGTTTAGTTTGTGTGCCTTGAGCTGTGTTTAAAACATCCTGATCAGCTCTGTAATTAACCAATGCACACTTGTGTATAGCAATATTAAAGGTACAGCAGAGCAACTGTAGTGACACATACTACCCAGTACAGAAAGCAGTAATGACAACAGTTCAGCAATCTATATAAATGAATCAGGTTTTTGCAGAAAAATAATTTAAAAGGTGATACCTCATTGGCCGCAATGGGATTTTACACATTTTGCAAAAAATACGAGCCAATAATACACTCTTGTGAATTGAATAATTGACAATTCGCAGGAAATGTTTGCCACTGGAAGATGTTTACTGTTTACTGCACTATACTGAGAACAGAGAACTAATGCTAGCAAGCACAATGAAGGATTGAGAAGAGCTAGGGAACATTTACAGCGGGCAGGTGAATCCTGCTGCTGTGTGCATTGTAACTCGGTCAGAAAACATAAGCAGTGCATTTGTGATAACTCCATGTATGCTTTCTTTGTAGAAAATGAATGGGGAAGCTACCATGGGGAAGCTAACTGAAAATCAAAGAGAACTAAAAATGACACAAACATTTTGGTCTAATCTGGCAATAGCTAATATAAAAATTATAATGATAAAAAGTGATGCATGATAAATTCCAGTTTGTGGAATAACTGTGCATCTCGGCTTCTGACAATCTAGTTGTCAGGGCTGGGCTCCTGCTACTTAAAGAGCAGTGCTCAGAAGCTGCTCAGCTATCACTTAATTAATCTCCATGGTGACTCACCTGGATACCATTACCTGCCTCATTAGTCCAGCCTACAGCCAGCCCTTTTTGCTATTTTAGCAGCTTAGTTTATTTCTTCCTTGCCCTTGTATAGTCTATGATCTGTAGTGTATTCCTGTGTACAACTCGATCTGGCTGACTTCCCTTCCAATTCCTGTTCCTCATTTTTGGTTCCTGACTACATTGACTTCTTGTTTCCTGACTCTGGCTCGTCTGATTACCCACTCTGGCATCCAAACCCTGGCTTCTGTTTTGACTACATTCCTGAACTGTGTTATTTTTGCTGTTTCATTAAAGATGTGATCTTAACTGCACTTTCTGTCTCTGCCTGGTTTATGGTTCCTGATACTAGTAGTATATCAACCTTTGTCAACCAGAGTTCCGTTGAACCCTAAGGTTCCTCCAAAGGTTGCTGTAGGTCCATTCAGCAATGAACAGTTTCTGCCTCTTAGACAAGTAATAACTGACAGCAATGACCTTTTCAAACCCCTTGAGAACCTCTTTCTATAACAAAGTGCATTGGGCTGGGTCTAAGCTGACGTCATCATGCTCCAGAACCTGTGGTGGGTCCGTCTGCAATACTGCTCTGTTTACTACAAATATATTGTGAATACTTTTTTAGGCCTAATAAAGTGTTATATGCAATTTTACATTATGTGGCGTTTATGATTCATCTTTTACTGCTCCATCACATATTCATGTTGCCAAGTCCTCTAGTTCCTTCTTGGGTCGAAACAGAATTGCAGCGCTTGAGCCTTTCAGAACAAGCACCATTAGACCTCTTATTATTTAGGGTCTATGATTTGGCAATAGGTTGGTGTTTTTGCGGTGGAGGAATCACATATTTATTATGGAGGAATCTGTCTGCTCACTGAAGAGTTTTTAAACATTGGATCACAAATTGTGGTGTATTAGAGTACAGCCGCATTTATTGATTTTGCTATATGATTTTTAGCCACTGAGCATAGTTATATTATTTTTTCAGCAATGACCTTTTAGCTATTTGTAAGGGGGAAATCTTCCAAATGACCAAAAGTGTTAGGGACATTCTCCCAAGTGACTATTACACTAATGTGCTGTGAGTTGTATATATAGGAATTAATATCGAGGGTTAACCGAGACTGAAAAGTTATTTCAAGGGCTCTTTCATGGTATAAAAAGTTGAGAAAGGCTGATATAGACACTCCTATTGAAGCGCGGAAGTGTCGTCAAAGAAAGTAATCAATTTTTGAAGGCTAGTTAATAATACATGAATTAAAGTCCTAATGAATTAATTAAAAGCAATAGAAATTCAGCATAGCCACCAAGGATAAGCAAAATAAGTTGCAACAAACTAGATAGGACCTAGAGAGCACATACACTATATTGCCAAAAGTATTGGGACACCCCTCCAAATCATCGGATTCAGGTTTTCCAATCACCTTCTTGGCCACATGGACACACTCCTAAACCTTGTGGACAGCCTTCCCAGAAGAGTTGAAGCTGTTATAGCTGCAAAGGGTGGACCAACTCAATATTGAACCCTACGGACTAAGAATAGGATGCCATTAAAGTTCATGTGCGTGTAAAGGCAGGTCGTCCCAATACTTTTGGCAATATAGTGTATTTCTGAGATATTCCTGAATGTAATAGTTGATTCCTGATACAGAATTGCATATTCAAAATGCAGTTTCAGTGTGGCATTTTTGTTTTGGAATACTCTTTTGTCCAGGCACAGAGCTGGAGTGTTTAAATACAGCTGCTAACTGCCAGGAACTGGAAAGGCATAACTAGTACGTTAGACATACAGGGGGAAATTAACAAAGACTGGCGCTGTCTGAAAAAAGTGTCAATTTTTATATGCTTGCTTAATGAGTGCTTCCTGAGACCAATTATTAAATGTGGTACACACCAATTCATTATTTGACTCATGGTGGTAGTGCTCTAGATTCAAGTGCATCTACTCTGGCGTGCACCAAAATTTAGCACAAATCTAAGGTAATCTCCCACTTGGATCGTCCTAATTTTTTTCCTCTTTTTCCTATATGGCTGAACCCAACTGGTCATCCATGCACACCCCCAAGTCCTCTCCATGCTGTAGTTCTAATCACCCTCATATGCTTTTCCTCACTATAGTATTTAAGCCACTCTGGTAAAAGTGTATATTTTAGAACTGTTTATAAATTAGAACATTTTTTGAAATGTTTCATTATTTTGGCAGACTTAATCAGACATTTATAGAAACTGTCTCAAAGTACTTTAATGATTTGGCATTGCTAGCGCAACAAGACTTAACTTGTAAAATGGAATCGTTGATTTGGTGCATGGAAAATGCACCTTTATTTACACTAAAAATGATGTAAATTGCTTTGTTATTCCCCTGACAATACCTTGGAAGTTTCAATTTACAAAGATCCCAGTTTAGCAATGAACTCTGATTGCCTAAAGAATCGTCACTGAATTCTGAGAAATTCACTGTGAGAATAAATATGCACATTGCAATCATGTTAGCTGGCATAGTCACAAGGAAAGTTTGTTAGTTGAGTTTTAAAATTTGCAAATTTTGCTTACATATTGTGGAATCTGCTAATAAGATAGATGCAAACAACGGGAAACTCAGGCTGAGTAAGTTACTGGCATTTGTACATTTTTTGTGGCCAGTGAGGATTGCATTAATGCATTGTGATTTGTTTTTCTTATTGAATGTTGTGGTAAGTGCAGACAGGCAGAATGAATACAGAAAACAAATTAAAAAATATTGAGGAGATACAGCAATGATTTCACCTCAAATAAACAATAACAACTATTTTACCCATTGGCTTCTATAACCATAGACAGTTGGTGTTCATTGCCACTGACTTTTCAACTTATTTTTTCAGCTGTTTCTTCCAAAATCTGCTGTACATATATATACTGTTGCCTGTGAAACATTAAACAAGAGTATATTTATATATGGATATCTATGGTCTCTTCCCCCTTGGGAAAGTACCAACATCCCCTATACCAGTGGTCTCCAAACTGCAGCCTGGGGACCAAATGCAGCCCTTTGCTTGCCTCTATCCAGCCCTTGGGACACTATTGTTCCAACTAACACCAGTGATGAGGCACCATTCCTCCTACTTTCACCATTAATGGGACACTCTTCTTCTCACTGATTCCATCAATGGGGCACTATTCTTCCTGCTAAGACCAATGATGGGGCACTATTTCTCCCACTGACACCATCGATGGGGCACTATGCGTCCAACTGATACCAACCATGGTTCTCTATTCCTCCTGCTAAAGCCATCAATGGGGCACCATTCATCCTGTTAAAACCAATGGTGGAGCAGTATTTACTCCCACTGATGAAGGGACATTTTCTACTCACACTGGCCACAGTTCAGCCACCCTAAAGCCCTAAGGACAGTCAACTGGCCCTTTGTTTAAAAAGTTTGGAGACCCCTGCCCTATACAGTTATTTGACAAACAGTTTAGCAAGCTCTCAAGGATTTTTTAAGTACTTTTTTTAAACAATTACAGCTTCAATATAAGATTAAAATTAGAGATGAGCGAATCGAAGTAGGCGAAGTGGAATTCGAGTCGAATATTGGAAAATTTTCGATTCGCGCCGAATCCCAAAAATAGCCTACTTCGGACGCGCGAATCGAAATTTTTCCTAAAATGGCGGCGGACATGTGCGGTGACGGAGCGGGGATGTCTGGGAAGGCGCGCAGACAAGGCGCGCTGACCCATAATGCATTCCTTAATGACATGTGATCGCATTAGCCAATCTGCAGCCAGGCAGCCAGCACTGTGTAATGGTCGAGCTATAAATAGCGGCCATTTTAGAATTCTTCATTTGCCTCCAGTCATTCAAGAGAGGCAGACCGCTCTGTATTAGGGACAGAGTTAGGGCCACAGAAACGTTACTTGGGGACAGAGAAACATTACTTAGGGACAGAGAAGCATTACTCAGGGACACAGAATTGTTAATGAGGGCCACAGAATCGTTACTTAGGGCCAAAGAAACGCTAGTTAGGGCCACAGAATTGTTACTCAGGGACACACAGAATTGTTACTGAGTGCCAGAGAATTGTTACTTAGGGCCACAGAAACGTTAGTTAGGGCCACAGAATTGTTACTCAGGGACAGACACAGAATTGTTACTGAGGGCCACAGAACTGTTACTTAGGGCCACAGAAACGTTATTAGGGCCACAGAATTGTTACTCAGGGACAGACAGAATTGTTACTGAGTGCCAGAGAATTGTTACTTAGGGCCACAGAAACGTTAGTTAGGGCCACAGAATTGTTACTCAGGGACAGACACAGAATTGTTACTGAGGGCCACAGAACTGTTACTTAGGGCCACAGAAACGTTAGTTAGGGCCACAGAATTGTTACTCAGGGACAGACACAGAATTGTTACTGAGGGCCACAGAATTGTTACTTAGGGCCACAGAATTGTTACTCAGGGACAGACAGAATTGTTACTGAGTGCCAGAGAATTGTTACTTAGGGCCACAGAAACGTTAGTTAGGGCCACAGAATTGTTACTCAGGGACAGACAGAATTGTTACTGAGTGCCAGAGAATTGTTACTTAGGGCCACAGAAACGTTAGTTAGGGCCACAGAATTGTTACTCAGGGACAGACACAGAATTGTTACTGAGGGCCACAGAATTGTTACTTAGGGCCACAGAAACGTTACTCAGGGACACAGAATTGTTACTGAGGGCCACAGAACTGTTACTTAGGGCCACAGAAACGTTAGTTAGGGCCATAGAATTGTTACTCAGGGACAGACACAGAATTGTTACTGAGGGCCACAGAATTGTTACTTAGGGCCACAGAAACGTTACTCAGGGACACAGAATTGTTACTGAGGGCCACAGAACCGTTACTTAGGGCCACAGAATTGTTACTCAGGGACAGACACAGAATTGTTACTCAGGGACACAGAATTGTTACTGAGGGCCACAGAACCGTTACTTAGGGCCACAGAAACGTTACTTAGGGACACAGAATTGTTACTGAGGGCCACATAACCGTTACTTAGGGCCACATAATTGTTACTCAGGGACAGACACAGAATTGTTACTGAGGGACACAGAATTGTTACTGAGGGCCACAACCGTTACTTAGGGCCACAGAATTGTTACTCAGGGACACAGAATTGTTACTGAGGGCCACAGAACCGTTACTTAGGGCCACAGAATTGTTACTCAGGGACACAGAATTGTTACTGAGGGCCACATAACCGTTACTTAGGGCCACAGAATTGTTACTCAGGGACAGACACAGAATTGTTACTGAGGGACACAGAATTGTTACTGAGGGCCACAGAAACGTTAATCAGGGACACAGAACTGTTACTGAGGGCCACAGAACCGTTACTTAGGGCCACATAAAAGTTAATCAGGGACACAGAATTGTTACTGAGGGCCACAGAACCGTTACTTAGGGCCACAGAATTGTTACTCAGGGACAGACACAGAATTGTTACTGAGGGACACAGAATTGTTACTGAGGGCCACAGAACCGTTACTTAGGGCCACAGAAACGTTAATCAGGGACACAGAATTGTTACTGAGGGCCACAGAACCGTTACTTAGGGCCACATAAACGTTAATCAGGGACACAGAATTGTTACTGAGGGCCACAGAACCGTTACTTAGGGCCACAGAATTGTTACTCATGGACAGACACAGAATTGTTTCTTGAGGGACACAGAATTGTTACTGAGGGCCACAGAACCATTACTTAGGGCCACAGAAACGTTAATCAGGGACACAGAATTGTTACTGAGGGCCACAGAACCGTTACTTAGGGCCACGTAAACGTTAATCAGGGACAGACACAGAATTGTTACTGAGGGACACAGAATTGTTACTGAGGGACACAGAATTGTTACTGAGGGCCACAGAACCGTTACTTAGGGCCACAGAATTGTTACTTAGGGACACAGAATTGTTACTGAGGGCCACAGAACCGTTACTTAGGGCCACAGAATTGTTACTTAGGGACACAGAATTGTTACTGAGGGCCACAGAACTGTTACTTAGGGCCACAGAATTGTTACTCGGACAGACACAGAATTGTTACTCAGGGACACAGAATTGTTACTGAGGGCCACAGAACCGTTACTTAGGGCCACAGAATTGTTACTCAGGGACACAGAATTGTTACTGAGGGCCACAGAACTGTTACTTAGGGCCACAGAATTGTTACTCAGGGACACAGAATTGTTACTGAGGGCCACAGAACTGTTACTTAGGGCCACAGAATTGTTACTCGGACAGACACAGAATTGTTACTCAGGGACACAGAATTGTTACTGAGGGCCACAGAACCGTTACTTAGGGCCACAGAATTGTTACTCAGGGACACAGAATTGTTACTGAGGGCCACAGAACTGTTACTTAGGGCCACAGAATTGTTACTCAGGGACACAGAATTGTTACTGAGGGCCACAGAACTGTTACTTAGGGCCACAGAATTGTTACTCGGACAGACACAGAATTGTTACTCAGGGACACAGAAATGTTACTGAGGGCCACAGAACCGTTACTTAGGGCCACATAAACGTTAATCAGGGACACAGAATTGTTACTGAGGGCCACAGAACCGTTACTTAGGGCCACATAATTGTTACTCAGGGACAGACACAGAATTGTTACTGAGGGACACAGAATTGTTACTGAGGGACACAGAACCGTTACTTAGGGCCACAGAATTGTTACTCAGGGACAGACACAGAATTGTTACTCAGGGACACAGAATTGTTACTCAGGGACACAGAATCGTTGAATTAAAGAGTATGTCAGACAACATGCAGAGGAGTGGCAGAGGAGGCAATGTTTTAGGAGCGAGCAGACGTGGCAGCAGAGGAAGGGGTCGAGGCAGCACTATTCGCAGCCAGAGGCCAGTGCTCCCGGTGTCATCCAGCGGTCGTGTCTCCACCGACAACCCTGCCATCGTCGATTGGTTGGCTCGGTCGTCTTCCTCTTGTCAGGTCACCTCTGACACCTACAGCCAACGGTCGGTGGGTACGTCAGACACAACCGTTAGTTGGCATGGCCCGGGACCAAGCCCACTGAAATCACGTGTCCTCTACCTGCCCCTGTCCTTTGGTGTTCCCTCACCAAGCGAAGTATCGCATGCTGTGGGCTCAGCCCCACTGTACAGTGAGGAAGAGCTAACAGAGGGCGGTCAGGAACGGGGGGAGACATCCGCCTTTTCAGCAGCCAGGCGAAGAAGTAGTGGCGAGGAGAGTGGCTCGGTAGCCGGTCTAGAGACAGGTCTGTCTCCTGACCCAGACGCAGCCGAGGGGGCTAGTAGTGAGGCGGAGACCCTACTTGATGATGAGGAGGTTGATCGCACTTGGCAGCCTCGTCGTCATCAGGCAATTTCTTCCGCATCATCAGGAGAAGAGGGTGGCAGCTTGGCAGCGAGCGAAACAGTCGGTGGGTTGCCCAGGAGACAGCAGCAGGGTCGCAGCAGTGTCAGTGGAGCCAAACGGCCACGGAGTAGAGCACCAGCTCCACTGCAGCCTACCACCACGGCCAGTAGTGGTGCCGGTGTGCACGGAGGAAGCAGCAGTCAGCCAGTGAGGAGTATCGGGGGCAAAGTTTCCTACTCGGCGGTGTGGCAATTTTTCGTCAAGCCGCCCGAGGAAGTAAACGTAGCCGTATGTCGACTATGTGGCCAGAAAGTCAAGCGTGGCCAGGGGGCCCATGTTGGGACTACAGCGTTGCGGCAGCATATGCAGCGTCGCCATTTGGTGGCCTGGGAAAACCGTGATAAAGATACGGCGGTTCTGCCCGCCCCAGCCCCCGCTCCATCACCCGCTCCGTTACTTGCTCCGTCACCCGATGTCAAGCGCCCTCCATCAGCCAGTCAAGGCTCCAACACCTCTGCTGAGGGGAGTTGTCGCTCGTTGGCATCTTCCGCTCGTTCAGATGCTCCTTCTCCTGCTACTCCTCTTCACGGATTCCGTCAGCAGTCTTTCTTGGAATCCGTTTCCAAGAGACAACAGTTTGCGAGCACGCACCCGACGGTGCAAAAGCTGAACGTCCTCCTGTCCAAGTTGCTGGTGCTGCAGTCCCTCCCTTTCCAAGTGGTGGACTCAGCACCTTTCCGAGAAATGATGGCTTGTGCCGCGCCGCGTTGGAGAGTGCCAAGCCGTCATTTCTTCGCCAAAAAGGCAGTGCCAGCCCTGCATTCACATGTAGAAGAGATGGTGGGCCAGTCTTTGAGCATGTCGGTCTCTGCCAAAGTGCACGGCAGCGCCGACGTGTGGAGCTGTAACTACGGTCAGGGACAGTACATGTCATTTACGGCCCACTGGGTGAACGTGGTGCCGTCACAGCCGCACCAGCAACTTGGACAGGTCACGCCGCTTTTGCCTCCACGTTTGCACGTCCTTGGTCCACAAAAGATGTCCGCCTCTACCACCTCTTCTTCCGCCGTGTCCTCAGCCGCCACCCCCGTGCCAAGTCCCATTACCCGACCGGCATATCACATGTGCAGGGCGCAACGGTGTCACGCTGTTCTGCACCTGGTATGCCTTGGCGAACGTAGTCACACAGGGGAGGAACTTCTGAGTGTAATGAACAGAGAAATCGACAGATGGCTGTCTCCGCGCAAACTGAAAATCGGAACCATGTTGACCGACAACGGAAAGAACATGGTGTCTGCTCTGCGTCAAGGAAGGTTGTGCCATGCGCCATGCATGGCTCACGTGTTCAATCTGGTTGTCAAGCGGTTCCTAAAATCCACCATCCCACTGCAAGACATCCTTAAAATGTTACGTAAACTTTGCATGCATTTCAGCCATTCCTACACCGCAAAGCACACCCTCATTGAGCTGCAGCGGCAGAACGGAATTCCACATCATCGCCTGATCTGCGACGTTGCAACAAGGTGGAATTCAACCCTACACATGTTAGACCGCCTTTACGAGCAGCGAAAGGCCATCACCGATTTCCTGATGTTACAAGCGGATAAAGGTACTCCCCTGTGTAACTTCGATGTCAGCCATTGGCAGCTCATGCGTGACACCTGCCGCTTGCTCAGGCCCTTTGAGGAGGCCACGCTATTCGTGAGTCGGCAGGACTATGGGATGAACGACGTCATTCCTCTGTTGCACGTCCTTGAACAAATGCTGTTAACAATGGCTGGTCAGGCTGCGGTAGACGTGGCGCACAGATCTCAACGCCACATGACCCCTGTGGGGGCAGGACAGGAGGAAGAGGAGGAGGTAGAGGAGGACATTTGTGCTCAGGAATTATTGAGTGAAATGGGTGGTTTTTCCACTCAGCGGACAGGAGTGGAGGAGCAGGAGCATCTGGTAGAGGAGGAGGAGGAGGAGACAGAGGACCCAGACGCACCGTGGCAGTATGCTGTGGAGATGGAGGCAGGGAGTCCCTCGCATTCCTTGGCACAAATGGCCCATAGCATGCTCGGTTGCTTGCGTAGCGACAGCCGAATAATAACCATCAGACAGAGGGATGACTTTTGGCTGTCCACCTTGTTGGACCCTCGCTACCGTTCAAAAATGGTGGCCTTTTTCACACCTGCTGAGAGGGAGGCCAAAATAACGTACTATAAAAACCACCTATGTAGTCAGTTGGTCTCTGCCTTTGTGCGCCAACGTCCATCCTCAGACACTGTGGGCCCTGTGTGCTCGCGTTCCGCTGCCATGGCAGCAGGGGAGGGGTGGGGTGGTAGGAGCAGTGGCAGCTCCACCAGCAGCGGCTGCCTCAGTCTGCAGTCGATGATGAGTAGCTTTCTTCACCAGCGCAGTGAGGAAACTACTAAACAGCCGCAGCAGCAGCAGCAGCAGCATCAGGTGGACCTGGAGCAGGACCTCAAACAACAGGCTTGGGCCTACTTGGGCAGCACCCTGCCAACCGAGGTAGACAATCCCCTTGACTACTGGGCAACGAAACTTGACCTTTGGCCCCAACTAGCTGAATTTGCCCTTGAAAGGAATGTCATGCCCGGCCAGTAGCGTGGCATCGGAGCGAGTGTTTAGTGCGGCAGGAGGTATTGTAACTCCGCGGAGGACACGACTGTCCACCCAAAGTGTGGAGAGACTCACGTTTGTGAAAATGAATCAGGCGTGGATTAGTCTGGATTTCAAACCACCAGTTCCTGACACAACTGACTAAATCCGCCATGAATCATGCCTCAAACATGTGCCACTTTCAGGTCTCCTCACACACTGCTGGTGTGTTCCATTTTTTGTCATAGGGTGCTGGCAGATTACGGGCCTCCCATAGCTGCTGCCAGGCCCCTAATCTGCCATAGGCCCCTATATACCGCCTCCTCATGCTGCTGCCAAGTCCAGAGTCTGTCATGGGTCCCTGTACGGCCTCCCATTGCTGCTGTCTCCATCGCCACACTCTGCCATGTGCCACTTTCAGGTCTCCTCACACACTGCTGGTGTGTTGAATTTTTTGACATAGGGTGCTGGCAGATTACGGGCCTCCCATAGCTGCTGCCAGGCCCCTAATCTGCCATGGGCCCCTATACTGCCTCCTCATGCTGCTGCCAAGTCCAGAGTCTCTCATGGGTCCCTGTACGGCCTCCCATAGCTGCTGCCAGGCCCCTAATCTGCCATAGGCCCCTATATACCGCCTCCTCATGCTGCTGCCAAGTCCATTGTCTCTCAAGGGTCCCTGTACGGCCTCCCATTGCTGCTGTCTCCATCGCCACACTCTGCCATGTGCCACTTTCAGGTCTCTTCACACTGCTGGTGTGTTGAATTTTTTGACATAGGGTGCTGGCAGATTACGGACCTCCTATAGCTGCTGCCAGGCCCCTAATCTGCCATAGGCCCCTATATACCGCCTCCTCATGCTGCTGCCAAGTCCAGAGTCTGTCATGGGTCCCTGTACGGCCTCCCATTGCTGCTGTCTCCATCGCCACACTCTGCCATGTGCCACTTTCAGGTCTCCTCACACTGCTGGTGTGTTGAATTTTTTGACATAGGGTGCTGGCAGATTACGGGCCTCCTATAGCTGCTGCCAGGCCCCTAATCTGCCATAGGCCCCTATATACCGCCTCCTCATGCTGCTGCCAAGTCCAGAGTCTGTCATGGGTCCCTGTACAGCCTCCCATTGCTGCTGTCTCCATCGCCACACTCTGCCATGTGCCACTTTCAGGTCTCCTCACACTGCTGGTGTGTTGAATTTTTTGACATAGGGTGCTGGCAGATTACGGGACTCCTATAGCTGCTGCCAGGCCCCTTATCTGCCATAGGCCCCTATATACCGCCTCCTCATGCTGCTGCCAAATCCAGAGTCTGTCATGGGTCCCTGTACGGCCTCCCATTGCTGCTGTCTCCATCGCCACACTCTGCCATGTGCCACTTTCAGGTCTCCTCACACTGCTGGTGTGTTGAATTTTTTGACATAGGGTGCTGGCAGATTACGGGCCTCCTATAGCTGCTGCCAGGCCCCTAATCTGCCATAGGCCCCTATATACCACCTCCTCATGCTGCTGCCAAGTCCAGAGTCTCTCATGGGTCCCTGTACGGCCTCCCATTGCTGCTGTCTCCATCGCCACACTCTGCCATGTGCCACTTTCCGGTCTCCTCACACACTGCTGGTGTGTTGAATTTTTTGACATAGGGTGCTGGCAGATTACGGGCCTCCCATAGCTGCTGCCAGGCCCCTAATCTGCCATAGGCCCCTATATAGCGCCTCCTCATGCTGCTGCCAAGTCCAGAGTCTCTCATGGGTCCCTGTACGGCCTCCCATTGCTGCTGTCTCCATCGCCACACTCTGCCATGTGCCACTTTCAGGTCTCCTCACACTGCTGGTGTGTTGAATTTTTTTGACATAGGGTGCTGGCAGATTACGGGCCTCCTATAGCTGCTGCCAGGCCCCTAATCTGCCATAGGCCCCTATATACCGCCTCCTCATGCTGCTGCCAAGTCCAGAGTCTGTCATGGGTCCCTGTACGGCCTCCCATTGCTGCTGTCTCCATCGCCACACTCTGCCATGTGCCACTTTCAGGTCTCCTCACACACTGCTGGTGTGTTGAATTTTTTGACATAGGGTGCTGGCAGATTACGGGCCTCCTATAGCTGCTGCCAGGCCCCTAATCTGCCATAGGCCCCTATATACCACCTCCTCATGCTGCTGCCAAGTCCAGAGTCTCTCATGGGTCCCTGTACGGCCTCCCATTGCTGCTGTCTCCATCGCCACACTCTGCCATGTGCCACTTTCAGGTCTCCTCACACACTGCTGGTGTGTTCAATTTTTTGACATAGGGTGCTGGCAGATTACGGGCCTCCTATAGCTGCTGCCAGGCCCCTAATCTGCCATGGGCCCCTATACCGCCTCCTCATGCTGCTGCCAAGTCCAGAGTCTGTCATGGGTCCCTGTACTGCCTCCCATTGCTGCTGTCTCCATCGCCACACTCTGCCATGTGCCACTTTCAGGTCTCCTCACACACTGCTGGTGTGTTCAATTTTTTGACATAGGGTGCTGGCAGATTACGGGCCTCCTATAGCTGCTGCCAGGCCCCTAATCTGCCATGGGCCCCTGTACCGCCTCCTCATGCTGCTGCCAGGTCCACAGTGTCTCATGCCATGTGCCACTTTCAGGTCTCCTCACACTGCTGGTGTGTTGAATTTTTTGACATAGGGTGCTGGCAGATTACGGGCCTCCCATAGCTGCTGCCAGGCCCCTAATCTGCCATGGGCCCCTATACCGCCTCCTCATGCTGCTGCCAAGTCCAGAGTCTGTCATGGGTCCCTGTACGGTCTCCCATTGCTGCTGTCTCCATCGCCACACTCTGCCATGTGCCACTTTCAGGTCTCCTCACACACTGCTGGTGTGTTCAATTTTTTGACATAGGGTGCTGGCAGATTACGGGCCTCCTATAGCTGCTGCCAGGCCCCTAATCTGCCATGGGCCCCTGTACCACCTCCTCATGCTGCTGCCAGGTCCACAGTGTCTCATGCCATGTGCCACTTTCAGGTCTCCTCACACTGCTGGTGTGTTGAATTTTTTGACATAGGGTGCTGGCAGATTACGGGCCTCCCATAGCTGCTGCCAGGCCCCTAATCTGCCATGGGCCCCTATACCACCTCCTCATGCTGCTGCCAAGTCCAGAGTCTCTCATGGGTCCCTGTACGGCCTCCCATTGCTGCTGTCTCCATCGCCACACTCTGCCATGTGCCACTTTCAGGTCTCCTCACACACTGCTGGTGTGTTCAATTTTTTGACATAGGGTGCTGGCAGATTACGGGCCTCCCATAGCTGCTGCCAGGCCCCTAATCTGCCATAGGCCCCTATATACCGCCTCCTCATGCTGCTGCCAAGTCCAGAGTCTGTCATGGGTCCCTGTACGGCCTCCCATTGCTGCTGTCTCCATCGCCACACTCTGCCATGTGCCACTTTCAGGTCTCCTCACACTTCTGGTGTGTTGAATTTTTTGACATAGGGTGCTGGCAGATTACGGGCCTCCTATAGCTGCTGCCAGGCCCCTAATCTGCCATAGGCCCCTATATACAGCCTCCTCATGCTGCTGCCAAGTCCAGAGTCTGTCATGGGTCCCTGTACGGCCTCCCATTGCTGCTGTCTCCATCGCCACACTCTGCCATGTGCCACTTTCAGGTCTCTTCACACTGCTGGTGTGTTGAATTTTTTGACATAGGGTGCTGGCAGATTACGGGCCTCCTATAGCTGCTGCCAGGCCCCTAATCTGCCATGGGCCCCTATATACCGCCTCCTCATGCTGCTGCCAAGTCCAGAGTCTCTCATGGGTCCCTGTACGGCCTCCCATTGCTGCTGTCTCCATCACCACACTCTGCCATGTGCCACTTTCAGGTCTCCTCACACACTGCTGGTGTGTTGAATTTTTTGACATAGGGTGCTGGCAGATTACGTGCCTCCCATTGCTGCTGCCAGGCCCGTAATCTGCCATGGGCCCCCGTACCGACTCCTCATGCTGTGACGTTGCAACAAGGTGGAATTCAACCCTACATATGTTAGACCGCCTTTACGAACAGCAAAAGGCCATCACAGATTTCCTGATGTTAAAAGCGGATAAAGGTACTCCCTGTGTAACTTAGATGTCAGCCATTGGCAGCTCATGCGTGACACCTGCGCTTGCTCAGGCCCTTTGAGGAGGCCACGCTATTCGTGAGTCGGCAGGACTATGGGATGAACGACGTCATTCCTCTGTTGCACGTCCTTGAACAAATGCTGTTAACAATGGCTGGTCAGGCTGCGGTAGACGTGGCGCACAGATCTCAACGCCACATGACCCCTGTGGGGGCAGGACAGGAAGAAGAGGAGGAGGTAGAGGAGGACATTGGTGCTCAGGAATTATTGAGTGAAATGGGTGGTTTTTCCACTCAGCGGACAGGAGTGGAGGAGCAGGAGCATCTGGTAGAGGAGGAGGAAGAGGAGACAGAGGACCCAGACGCACCGTGGCAGTATGCTGTGGAGATGGAGGCAGGGAGTCCCTCGCATTCCTTGGCACAAATGGCCCATAGCATGCTCGCTTGCTTGCGTAGCGACAGCCGAATAATAACCATCAGACAGAGGGATGACTTTTGGCTGTCCACCTTGTTGGACCCTCGCTACCGTTCAAAAATGGTGGCCTTTTTCACACCTGCTGAGAGGGAGGCCAAAATAACGTACTATAAAAACCACCTATGTAGTCAGCTGGTCTCTGCCTGTCTGCGCCAACGTCCATCCTCAGACACTGTGGGCCCTGTGCGCTCGCGTTCCGCTGCCATGGCAGCAGGGGAGGGGTGGGGTGGTAGGAGCAGTGGCAGCTCCACCAGCAGCAGCTGCCTCAGTCTGCAGTCGATGATGAGTAGCTTTCTTCACCAGCGCAGTGAGGAAACTACTAACCAGCCGCAGCAGCAGCAGCAGCAGCATCAGGTGGACCTGGAGCAGGACCTCAAACAACAGGCTTGGGCCTACTTGGACAGCACCCTGCCAACCGAGGTAGACAATCCCCTTGACTACTGGGCAACGAAACTTGACCTTTGGCCCCAACTAGCTGAATTTGCCCTTGAAAGGCTGTCATGCCCGGCCAGTAGCGTGGCATCGGAGCGCGTGTTTAGTGCGGCAGGAGGTATTGCAACTCCGCGGAGGACACGACTGTCCACCCAAAGTGTGGAGAGACTCACGTTTGTGAAAATGAATCAGGCGTGGATTAGTCTGGATTTCAAACCACCAGTTCCTGACACAACTGACTAAATCCGCCATGAATCATGCCCCAAACATGTGCCACTTTCAGGTCTCCTCACACTGCTGGTGTGTTCCATTTTTTGTCATAGGGTGCTGGCAGATTACGGGCCTCCCATAGCTGCTGCCAGGCCCCTAATCTGCCATGGGCCCCTATACCGCCTCCTCATGCTGCTGCCAAGTCCAGAGTCTCTCATGGGTCCCTGTACGGCCTCCCATTGCTGCTGTCTCCATCGCCACACTCTGCCATGTGCCACTTTCAGGTCTCCTCACACTGCTGGTGGGTTCCATTTTTTGTCATAGGGTGCTGGCAGATTACGGGCCTCCCATAGCTGCTGCCAGGCCCCTAATCTGCCATGGGCCCCCGTACCGACTCCTCATGCTGCTGCCAGGCCCGTAATCTGTCATGGGCCCCTGTTGTCGCTTGTTGGCATATTCCACTCGTTCAGATGCTCCTTCTCCTGCTACTCCTCTTCACGGATTCCGTCAGCAGTCTTTCTTGGAATCCGTTTCCAAGAGACAACAGTTTGCGAGCACGCACCCGACGGTGCAGAAGCTGAACATCCTCCTGTCCAAGTTGCTGCTGCCAGGCTCGTAATCTGTCATGCGCCCCTGTACCGCCTCCTCATGCTGCTGCCAGGTCCAGAGTGTGTCATGGGCCCCCGTACCGACTCCTCATGCTGCTGCCAGGCCCGTAATCTGTCATGGGCCCCTGTACCGCCTCCTCATGCTGCTGCCAGGTCCAGAGTGTGTCATGGGTCCCTGTACGGCCTCCCATTGCTGCTGTCTCTATCGCCACACTCTGCCATGTGCCACTTTCAGGTCTCCTCACACTGCTGGTGGTTTCCATTTTTGTCATAGGGTGCTGTATGGCCTCCCATTGCTGCTGCCTCCACCGCCACACTGTGGCTCCACACTCTGGTTTTGGCCCCGTGACTGCCCAAATGAGTGAAGTGTGCGGTGATTCTAAGATCGACGGCACTCATCTGCATGTCATACTGACTGACAGTATTATTTCTCTTCCCCAGCAGACTCCAAGGGCATTTAAATTAAACGTACAGTGTTCTGCACTAATATTAAGTCTCTCTGAAGCCTAGAAACACCCTTTTTTAAGTTAAATTCACAGCGAATATATTCGACTCAAATCGAAATTTTTCCACGAATTCGCCAAATCAGTCGAATCGAATTTTTGAATACTTCGCTCATCTCTAATTAAAATACATTAATTTTTATTTTATCTTATTCTAGATAGAATAAAAATGAATTCATTATATTCTTATATAAAAACTATGATTGTTTAAAAAATTGTGTACCTAAAAAGTCCTAAAAGTCACAGAGAGTTTTGTAAACTGTTGAATGTGAAAAAAATGGAAAATGATTCTGGAGTCTAATAAAATATTTAATTGTACAGAAAGGTCTTGGTGAAACTCAATATAAGAGAATTTTACAAAATAATGTAAACATTTTTTTAAAAGAAAAAGATGGATTCTCAAGCTAGTATGAAGTATTTGCATCGAAATACATTTACAACTGAAGTTCATTCTCAATTGACATCATTTATGAACCAAATAGCTAGACCTATGTCATTTCTTATTGCCATTTACACTTGCTGTGCAACTGCCAGTATTTAGGAACAATCTCAACCACTCTGGAAATGGCAAGAAAATGTACATTATCAAAAACACAAATGTGTTGTCCTGGGGTTAACCACTTGCCGCCCTGCCACTGTAGAAATACGGCTGCAGGGCGGCACTGGCAGGCAAAACCACATTTTAAAACGTGTTTTGTAAACAAATTGGGGGCACGCACGAGGCGCGCCGCCGCCCTATCTGTCCCGCCGATCACCGCAGCGGATGTCAGTCGCCGGGTCACAGCCGGTCCTTAGCGGCTATGTTCCGGCGATCGGCGGTAAACAGTGACAGAGAGCACAGCTGCAGTAGCTGTGCTGTCTGTCACTTCCTTGTCAGCTCGAGGATGAGCTGATCGAGACAGAAGAGTTTCTCTCTCTCGATCAGCGGTGTCCCGTCCAGTACACACCCCTGCCCACTAGTAAAACACTCCCCTCACTCAGATAACCCTTCCCTGCAAAATAAAGTTAACCCCTTCCTCCCCAGTGCCATTAGTACAGTGTCAGTGTTTTTCTTTTTGCACTGATCACTGTATTAGTGTTTTTGGGGATGTCAGTGACCCCAAGTCAGTACCCCCCAATGTCAGAATGTCCGCCGCAGTCCCGCAGTCCCGCCATAAGTCGCTGATCGCCGCCATAATTCACTGATCGCCGCCTTTATTAGTATAAAAAAAAACCTAAAAATCCCAGTATCTTTCCCGCCATTTGTAAACGCTATAACTTTCGCGTAAACCAATTAATTTACATGTATTTTTTTTTTTTTTAGCAAAGACATGTCGCAGAATGCATTTTGGCAGAAATTTATAACTAAATTTGATTTTTGAATTTTTTTTTACTGGACATGTTTTATAGCAAAAAGTCCAAAATATTGTTTTTTTCCCTCAAAATTGTCAGCTTTTTTTTTTATAGCGCAAAAAATAAAAACCGCACAGGTGATCAAATACCACCAAAAGAAAGCTCAATTTGTGGGGAAAAAAAGGATGTAAATTTCATTTATGTACCGTATTGCATGACCGCGCAATTGTCCATTAAACTAGCGCAGCGCTGTATAGCAGAAAAATGGCGTAAGTTGCAGTATTTATACCAGTTGCTATGGCCCAAACAGGCATGATGTCATAAATAAGAGCTTAAATATTTTAATTACATACACAGCGAACAATTTCCATCATCACTCAGTATATGCCTTAACCACTTGCCGTCCGGCCGCTGTATATAAACGGCTGGATGGTGGCAGTCCAGGGGCGGGTTGCCGTTCATAAACGGTGCCCACCATTTTGGACTGTGCGCGCTCCCTGGTATGTCGATGCACCACGATCCGGTCCTCTGGACACGGTGGAACACCGATCGTCGTACAGGACCTCTGTGCGAGGTCCCGATCATGTGATCACTGATTGGCCAATCAATGATCACATGCAGTGTAGTAAGCAAGATGTCACTTCCTGACATCATTGCTTACCACATGTAAAATCTGTAAATGATCATAGAGGTCACATGGTACAAGGCTATTCTCAACAGCTGTGTACCATGTGACAAGCTGTGACCAATCACAGCTCACACAGTATTTCTCAATGGCTGCAAGAATGCAGCCAGAGAGAAGGAGAAATGATTGCTTTTACAGCCTTTATGGGTGTAAAAAGCAATCAGTGAAAAAAAAAAATTAAAAAATCTTCACCCTCCACAAGTAGTTCAGTGTCAAAATAAAGCTTTATCTGTCTAAGAAAAATGCTAAAAAATTCTTATGGGTACAGTGTTGCATGACCGCGCAATTGTCATTCAAAGTGTGATAGCGCTGAAAGCTGAAAATTGGCCTGGACAGGAAGGAGGTGAAAGTGTCTGGATTTGAAGTGGTTAATTACTGTGCAACTGGCAAGAGTCTCACAGGTGCACATATACCTCATGACAAACTTCAACTGTTTATGGGTTTCTGCACACAGAATATATGAGCTACCTACTTCAAAGGGGAACTTCATTAAAATAGTTAGGGCTTGTGTATAACTTGCAACAAACAATCTCTTAAACAAGCATGATGATTATGTATATAATTCATAGCACAGTGTATATGCATTAGTAGGGCTGTGTACAACATAATGAATAGAATGCAATTGTGGTAGTGATTGCTTTTGAAGACTGTCCTAAATGCACCACTATCAGAATCTGACTTTCTTTCAAAATGAGCTCTGTAACATGCAAATTCCAGCACCTCACTATTGACCACTGACTTTCTTGGAGAGCTTTACTGTCCAAATAAGAAATGTGGAAGACAGAAGAAGGTGCAATTTGCACATTAGAATGTCCCAGGGAAGATGTTTAAAGTGAACCCAGTTTATTTTAAAGCAGGTCTACAGCTTAAATTTAAAAAAAACAAAACGTCCCCAGATTCCTTTTCTCACTCCCCTCCCATGCCTATTTTGTTTTTAAATATCCCTATACATTCCTAAAATACATTAGTCTTCTTTTTGGTTACATGATATCCCAGGTACTCTTTTTCTTTTTCCTGGGGTGGTGGTTGGTCATCCATACAGAAGAGAGTGGTGCTGCTATTATGACATCACCACTGCTCACTGCAGCATTCTACCATCAACTTCCAAACTTTTATTTTCTTCCAAATTGATGCTATTCTTTAAGGCTGAACTCTGCAATGACTTATACTTACCTATCTTTTGTTTAGTTGGTGCTTTTCAGTTGAGCACCTAGGCACAAGCGCCATCAAAGGTGGGTATAATAGGTGTCCTCAGTCCTCTATCAACTCTGACTAGGATTGACTGGAGCTAACACAAGACTTCTTCTTTTCACTCCTAGTGGGAAATAAAGCAATGGCAGAATGGAGGGAAGGTAAATAGAAGCTGCTTTAGGGGTTGGGATTAAAATGAACCTGTTACTTTTATCCCAGATTAACTTTCAAGTAGGCACAAAAACCTGTAGTTGCTTATATTTTTCCATGGGATCAGTTTAGCATGCTAAAGGTCCTGTTTACACTAGTCGCATCCTAAAACAATCTGATTTAGAGCGTGGACTAGTGGCCATTGTCTGCCTGTGGTGGGAAGTGATGCCTTGTGATGTTACCATCACTACTTACCTTTTTCATTACTTCAATGTCAGAATTATATTTCATTTACTCTTATGCACTGCAGTAGAGCTGTGGTGCAAAAATGGACAGTGCTTACAGATAAGCTCCAGTATATTACTGAAAAATGCAGACCTGCTGCATTTTCTGCAAAGCACTGCAAACCACATAAAAGCAGCATTGCAGTGTGAACAAGGCACATAGAACACAACTGTTTTCTATGTTCCCCTGCGGTGAACGTGTTGATCCAGTGCAGAAAAGTAACAGTCACCAGTGAACAGACACTAAGAAAATGTCAAAATTACTGAATTCATGTTTGTTGCAGACTAAATATGATTTCACATTTATGACAGCTATCTAGTCTGTACGTTATAAACATTTAGCAGCTGATTTTTTTTTTTTCATGACAGAAGGCAAAAAGTGACCAGAATTATTCAGGTCCATGTCACAACGACATTTTAATAACCAAGTCATACAATATAATTTATTCTCTATTGTCTTAGACATGTACAAAGACAAAAAAAAGCATTTTGGGTAGTAAGAGTAACTTGATGCAGTTGTGTCTGTGCTGTACCCACAATGCTCTGCTCATGTCGCACACTCTGATAATCATGCATCTGAGGCAGCCTGATAACAGGCTGTACAACGAGGCATATCAATGAGCTCTGGGGGCTTATTTTTATGCAGTGGACGAATTTATTCCTCCCTTTTATGCTCCATATCATTTTTGTGCCTAATTGAGAGTGAAAGCAAATACAATTACAGGGACATGCATCCATGACCCAGGAAAGTCATATCCACATTAAGAACCTGTTATATAATATTAAAGATATATATTCTTACAGTGGAGAGCAAAGGGCATAACAATTACTTGTATTTTGCAAAGATAAGACATGAAAAGTGTTTTTTTTAGTTTAACAAAATGAGGTAAACTACTGTAAAAGAAAACATTTTTGTTTGATGTTGCATTAGTCTCTGAAATAATAGAATACAGATTTAATAACTGAAAATGTAGCTTTTTGTAATGAGACATGACAATACTTTCTCTACAGACAATAAATAATACAGCACTAAAATAAGAATAACACAGATAAATTTGTGTTGTAAATAGAAATAAAGGCATATTGAATGCTAAAGGGATAATTAAAAAGATAATTCTTACCTGTTTGTTATACTGACAGGTTCATCTGAAAAATTTGTCTACAGTCAATAATCCTGGTAAAAGTACTGAGTTTACATAACAGAAGCACAAACATACTGTATATACCATAGATTTATTTTGACAGCTACCTAGGGTTACATAGCATAGATTAAATAGAAGTTTGAATAGGGGTCTAAATATTATAAAATTATATTAATTTTATAGTATTCTTCTTTTGTATCCCATTTTTGCTGTGTTTGTTTTATTGTGTTGCGTCTTCAGTTTGGTCAATGGGCTTTTTTAAGAAAGACTCAACTTTTGCTGGGCTGTGCTGTAATCCTTTGTTCTTCAACACGACTTTTCCATTTTAATTCATCCAAATTTAGCCTCCTTGTAAAACTATTTAGTTCGTAGACAGGAATTCCCAAAACTCAAATGCAAAAGTTCAAAAATTCTAATTCAGAATTCCATATGATCAGGAAATTGGTCCACTGCCTTCACCAGAACTCTTTCCTGAGGCTGTAGTGATATCTCAAACATCCACAGCAATGTCCTTAGGTTTGCTGCACTGAGGGGCAGGGGTATATTTACCACAAGGCTAAAAAAGGCATTTTCCTAGGGCAGCATTTTTCAGGGGGCAGCAGCATTTTTTCAGGAGCCCAGCACCATCCCCCAAAAGAAGAAAAGGAAGAAGGGACACATGCAGAATGGAGACCAGGTGGGATCTGAGAGAGGCTGCAAGCTGCTTTATGGTGTATGCAGAGCCTGACTCTTGTTCCTGGGGATGTCCAGAGCTGTGAATGTGAGTGACAACTCATGGGGCCCCCAGGCAATAGGGGATCATGAGGCCCCTGTGTCCTTGGCCACACTCAAAGCACACCCAAAAAAAGCCTATAAAAGGTACCAGGGGCATTTCATGGGGCCCCCTACTGACCCAAGTGCTCGAATGGTCAGTTCACCCCTGGTCTTAACTCTTGCTGGGGTGGAGGTGGAGTTTCCAGTGTATGGGGGTGGTGGTAGTGGAAGGCTTTCTCAGGTGGGGGAGCTGAGGTGTTGTTGGTCAATGTCAGGCTCTCTTTGTGGGGGAGGGGGGTGTTGGTTGGTGTCAGGGTCTCTCCGTGGGGGGAGCCAATTTTTGTGTTGTCTAGGGTAGCATGAAACCTAAATACACCAAATACACCACTGCTGAGGGGTCCATATTTTAAGACTTTTTTTTAGGAACTACACATGTATTGGAATACCAAGGGTGCAGTCTTTCTGTAATACTGAGACTTAATATGTGGTTGGCATTGCAGTAGGCAGTCACTCTCACATAGTACTTATTTTCTGGAAATGCAATTGAAACATTTAAACAGAAAAGATGCAGGCATTTTAGGATAGAAGCATGGAGGTACCGGGTGTAGTTTTCTAATATTTGGCCATTTTGATGTTGCTATAGTTAGGGTTGGGAATGCTGTAGTGAGAGTAGACAGTGTAGGTGCCTAGGTAGCTAAGAAGTGCCAGCCCTGCACCTGCCAGTGTTGGGCATCTTGGGTAAAAGGTTACTATATAAATGTCAATCTGTGTTCACCAAACATGTCATGCTGGAAATTTTCGTTTCGTTTCGGATTTATTCATTGAAAAAATTAGTTTTGTCATATTCGTTAAGTTGAACAGATTAATTTTCAGAATTTATTTTTTATGTTCAGCATTTGGTTTATATATTTATCAGTCCGAGTGAATTAGAAAAATTTTGCTGTTTTTCTGGAAGATTGCTATATATTTGATATATTATGGAATCAGACAGATTCAAATCAGGATTCAATATTTTCAGACGCTAGTCCAACCCAACAAGAAATGGCATGAGCTGATTGAACAATATCAACTGGCATCATCCGAATTAACAAATGGAACGAAATTCAAATCCATTCTTATCTTAATCCAATTTATTGAACGAATTTGAAAATTTAATTAATTTCCCCATGGACCCGAACTACTATTTCATCAGATGACGTCATCCAAATGTAACAAATGAAACTAACGCGTTCGTTAACTTTTTTGTAACTTTTTTCAATGCATTGACATTTGTTACTATGTTTATTCGGAGATTCATATACATCCAAATCTCCAAAAATGAAATTTTTCTTCTGAAAAACGAATCTTAATAAAATGAAATGCACATGTCTAGTGGTCACTTGGTCATGAGAAGCAGTGCAAGGGCTAACATGGGAAATATATAATCCAAGAATGTCTAGCTCCTGGGAGTTTGCCCTTTGAGGAGGAAGCAAAGAAGAAAAGCTGAAGGGATTATGGAACTATTCACATCCCTAGGGTATGGGATGAGTCTGGAAAAAGATCCCTTAAAGGTATAGGCTGCTCCACAACTTTTCTCTCTCCTCTGCTGTTAACTGTTTTAACCTGAAGGATTGTGCCATTACCAATCAGGATGACTGAAAGCATGTAAATATATAAATCAACTGCATTTCAGTAAATTATCATTGTATGAACTCTTCCTTCTCCAAACCCTATACTGGAAATGTCTTCTGGAAATGATACCTGTGGTGAAAGGGCTGCTGCTGGGGTCCATTGCCACAAGGCCTGGGCAGGAATGGTTTAAAGTGTGCAGGAGATCACTCGTCACAAGGCTATGCACATAAAAGATATGGAGGACATGTAGCCAGCAAAGCTACACAACGGCATCATCAACCAAGTTCACTAAAACCCATGTAATGTATAGACAGGATTGTTTTATTCTTTATTTTGTTTTCCACAAAAATTTTTTTATTGAAATGTAAGCTTCACATACAAATGTTGCACAGTAACAAATAAGTGAAACAGTACAATCATTACAGTGATTCAAATGTAGTAATACATTCAACACATAAGTGTGAAGGGAGAGAAAACATGAACAACAAATTATCAGTATGTTGTCATAGGTAGAGGTTAGAGATGAGCGAATCGAAGTATCCGAAGTGGAATTCGAGTCGAATATCGGAAAAATTTCGATTCGTGCCGAATCCGAAAAATAGCCTAATTCGGACGCGCGAATCGAAATTTTTCAGAAAATGGCGGCTGACATGTGCGGCGACGGAGCGGGGATGTCTGGGAAGGCGCGCAGACAAGGCGTGCTGACCCATAATGCATTCCTCAACTACATGTGATTGCATCAGCCAATCAGCAGCCAGCCAGCCAGCACTGTGTAATGGTCGAGCTATAAATAGCGGCCATTTTGGAATTCTTCATTTGCCTGCAGTTATTGAACAGAGGCAGACCGCTCTGTACTAGGGACAGGGACAGAGTTAGGGCCACAGAAACGATAATTGGGGACAGAGAAAAGTTACTTAGGGACAGAGAACCATTACTCAGGGACACAGACTTGTTAATGAGGGCCACAGAATCGTTATTTAGGGACAAAGAAACGCTAGTTAGGGCCACAGAATTCATAATCAGGGACAGACAGAATTGTTACTCAGTGCCAGAGAATTGTTACTTAGGGCCACAGAAACGTTATTAGGGCCACAGAATTGTTACTCAGGGACAGACAGAATTGTTACTGAGTGCCAGAGAATTGTTACTCAGGGACAGACAGAATTGTTACTGAGTGCCAGAGAATTGTTACTTAGGGCCACAGAAACTTTAATTAGGGCCACAGAATTTTTACTCAGGGACAGACAGAATTGTTACTGAGTGCCAGAGAATTGTTACTCAGGGACAGACAGAATTGTTACTGAGTGCCAGAGAATTGTTACTTAGGGCCACAGAAACTTTACTTAGGGCCACAGAATTTTTACTCAGGGACAGACAGAATTGTTACTGAGTGCCAGAGAATTGTTACTCAGGGACAGACAGAATTGTTACTGAGTGCCAGAGAATTGTTACTTAGGGCCACAGAAACTTTACTTAGGGCCACAGAATTGTTACTCGCACAGACACAGAATTGTTACTCGCACAGACACAGAATTGTTACTGAAGGCCACAGAACTGTTACTTAGGGCCACAGAATTGTTACTCGCACAGACACAGAATTGTTACTCGCACAGACACAGAACTGTTACTGAGGGCCACAGAACTGTTACTTAGGGCCACAGAATTGTTACTCGCACAGACACAGAATTGTTACTCAGGGCCACAGAACTGTTACTTAGGGACAAAGAAACGCTAGTTAGGGCCACAGAATTCATACTCAGGGACAGACAGAATTGTTACGGAGTGCCAGAGAATTGTTACTCTGGGCCACAGAAACTTTACTTAGGGCCACAGAATTTTTACTCAGGGACAGACAGAATTGTTACTGAGTGCCAGAGAATTGTTACTCAGGGACAGACAGAATTGTTACGGAGTGCCAGAGAATTGTTACTCAGGGCCACAGAAACTTTACTTAGGGCCACAGAATTTTTACTCAGGGACAGACAGAATTGTTACTGAGTGCCAGAGAATTGTTACTCAGGGACAGACAGAATTGTTACGGAGTGCCAGAGAATTGTTACTTAGGGCCACAGAAACTTTACTTAGGGCCACAGAATTGTTACTCGCACAGACACAGAATTGTTACTCGCACAGACACAGAACTGTTACTGAGGGCCACAGAAACTTTACTTAGGGACAAAGAAACGCTAGTTAGGGCCACGGAATTCATACTCAGGGACAGACAGAATTGTTACGGAGTGCCAGAGAATTGTTACTCAGGGCCACAGAAACTTTACTTAGGGTCACAGAATTTTTACTCAGGGACAGACAGAATTGTTACTGAGTGCCAGAGAATTGTTACTCAGGGACAGACAGAATTGTTACGGAGTGTCAGAGAATTGTTACTCAGGGACAGACAGAATTGTTACTGAGTGCCAGAGAATTGTTACTTAGGGCCACAGAAACTTTAATTAGGGCCACAGAATTTTTACTCAGGGACAGACAGAATTGTTACTGAGTGCCAGAGAATTGTTACTCAGGGACAGACAGAATTGTTACTGAGTGCCAGAGAATTGTTACTCAGGGCCACAGAAACTTTACTTAGGGCCACAGAATTTTTACTCAGGGACAGACAGAATTGTTACTGAGTGCCAGAGAATTGTTACTCAGGGACAGACAGAATTGTTACTGAGTGCCAGAGAATTGTTACTCAGGGCCCCAGAAACTTTACTTAGGGCCACAGAATTTTTACTCAGGGACAGACAGAATTGTTACGGAGTGTCAGAGAATTGTTACTCAGGGACAGACAGAATTGTTACTGAGTGCCAGAGAATTGTTACTTAGGGCCACAGAAACTTTACTTAGGGCCACAGAATTGTTACTCGTACAGACACAGAATTGTTACTCGCACAGACACAGAATTGTTACTGAAGGCCACAGAACTGTTACTTAGGGCCACAGAATTGTTACTCGCACAGACACAGAATTGTTACTCGCACAGACACAGAACTGTTACTGAGGGCCACAGAACTGTAACTTAGGGCCACAGAATTGTTATTCGCACAGACACAGAATTGTTACTCAGGGCCACAGAACCGTTACTTAGGGACAAAGAAACGCTAGTTAGGGCCACAGAATTCATACTCAGGGACAGACAGAATTGTTACGGAGTGCCAGAGAATTGTTACTCAGGGCCACAGAAACTTTACTTAGGGCCACAGAATTTTTACTCAGGGACAGACAGAATTGTTACTGAGTGCCAGAGAATTGTTACTCAGGGACAGACAGAATTGTTACGGAGTGCCAGAGAATTGTTACTCAGAGACAGACAGAATTGTTACTGAGTGCCAGAGAATTGTTACTTAGGGCCACAGAAACTTTAATTAGGGCCACAGAATTTTTACTCAGGGACAGACAGAATTGTTACTGAGTGCCAGAGAATTGTTACTCAGGGACAGACAGAATTGTTACGGAGTGCCAGAGAATTGTTACTCAGGGCCACAGAAACTTTACTTAGGGCCACAGAATTTTTACTCAGGGACAGACAGAATTGTTACTGAGTGCCAGAGAATTGTTACTCAGGGACAGACAGAATTGTTACGGAGTGCCAGAGAATTGTTACTCAGGGCCACAGAAACTTTACTTAGGGCCACAGAATTTTTACTCAGGGACAGACAGAATTGTTACTGAGTGCCAGAGAATTGTTACTCAGGGACAGACAGAATTGTTACGGAGTGCCAGAGAATTGTTACTCAGGGACAGACAGAATTGTTACTGAGTGCCAGAGAATTGTTACTTAGGGCCACAGAAACTTTAATTAGGGCCACAGAATTTTTACTCAGGGACAGACAGAATTGTTACTGAGTGCCAGAGAATTGTTACTCAGGGACAGACAGAATTGTTACGGAGTGCCAGAGAATTGTTACTCAGGGACAGACAGAATTGTTACTGAGTGCCAGAGAATTGTTACTTAGGGCCACAGAAACTTTAATTAGGGCCACAGAATTTTTACTCAGGGACAGACAGAATTGTTACTGAGTGCCAGAGAATTGTTACTCAGGGACAGACAGAATTGTTACGGAGTGCCAGAGAATTGTTACTCAGGGCCACAGAAACTTTACTTAGGGCCACAGAATTTTTACTCAGGGACAGACAGAATTGTTACTGAGTGCCAGAGAATTGTTACTCAGGGACAGACAGAATTGTTACTGAGTGCCAGATAATTGTTACTCAGGGCCCCAGAAACTTTACTTAGGGCCACAGAATTTTTACTCAGGGACAGACAGAATTGTTACTGAGTGCCAGAGAATTGTTACTCAGGGACAGACAGAATTGTTACTGAGTGCCAGAGAATTGTTACTTAGGGCCACAGAATTGTTACTCGCACAGACACAGAATTGTTACTCGCACAGACACAGAATTGTTACTGAGGGCCACAGAACTGTTACTTGGGGCCACAGAAACGTTAATCAGGGACACAGAATTGTTACTGAGGGCCACAGAACTGTTACTTAGGGCCACAGAATTGTTACTCGCACAGACACAGAATTGTTACTCAGGGACACAGAATTGTTACTCAGGGACACATAATCGTTTAATTAAAGAGTATGTCAGACAACATGCAGAGGAGTGGCAGAGGAGGCAATGTTTTAGGAGCGAGCAGACGTGGCAGCAGAGGAAGGGGTCGAGGCAGCACTATTCGCAGCCAGAGGCCAGTGCTCCCGGTGTCATCCAGCGGTCGTGTCTCCACCGACAACCCTGCCGTCGTCGATTGGTTGGCTCGGTCGTCTTCCTCTTCCCAGGTCACCTCTGACACCTACAGCCAACGGTCAGTGGGTACGTCAGACACAACCGTTAGTTGGCATGGCCCGGGACCTAGCCCACTGAAATCACGTGTCCTCTACCTGCCCCTGTCCTTTGGTGTTCCCTCACCAAGCGAAGTATCGCATGCTGTGGGCTCAGCCCCACTGTACAGTGAGGAAGAGCTAACAGAGGGCGGTCAGGAACGGGGGGAGACATCCGCCTTTTCAGCAGCTAGGCGAAGAAGTAGTGGCGAGGAGAGTGGCCCGGTAGCCGGTCTAGAGACAGGTCTGTCTCCTGACCCAGACGCAGCCGAGGGGGCTAGTAGTGAGGCGGAGACCCTACTTGATGATGAGGAGGTTGATCGCACTTGGCAGCCTCGTCGTCATCAGGCAATTTCTTCTGCATCATCAGGAGAAGAGGGTGGCAGCTTGGCAGTGAGCGAAACAGTCGGTGGGTTGCCCAGGAGACAGCAGCAGGGTCGCAGCAGTGTCAGTGGAAGCAGTGTCAGTGGAGCCAAACGGCCACGGAGTAGAGCACCAGCTCCACTGCAGCCTACCACCACGGCCAGTAGTGGTGCCGGTGTGCACGGAGGAAGCAGCAGTCAGCCAGTGAGGAGTATCGGGGGCAAAGTTTCCTACTCGGCGGTGTGGCAATTTTTCGTCAAGCCGCCCGAGGAAGTAAACGTAGCCGTATGTCGACTATGTGGCCAGAAAGTCAAGCGTGGCCAGGGGGCCCATGTTGGGACTATTTGGGCCATGTTGGGACAATGGGAGACCTCCCATTGCTGCTGTCTCCATCGCCACACTCTGCCATGTGCCACTTTCAGGTCTCCTCACACACTGCTGGTGTGTTCAGTTTTTTGACATAGGGTGCTGGCAGATTACGGGCCTCCCATAGCTGCTGCCAGGCCCCTAATCTGCCATAGGCCCCTATATACCGCCTCCTCATGCTGCTGCCAGGTCCAGAGTCTCTCATGGGTCCCTGTACGGCCTCCCATTGCTGCTGTCTCCATCGCCACACTCTGCCATGTGCCACTTTCAGGTCTCCTCACACACTGCTGGTGTGTAGAATTTTTTGACATAGGGTGCTGGCAGATTATGGGCCTCCCATTGCTGCTGCCAGGCCCCTAATCTGCCATGGGCCCCTATATACCGCCTCCTCATGCTGCTGCCAGGTCCAGAGTCTGTCATGGGTCCCTGTACGGCCTCCCATTGCTGCTGTCTCCATCGCCACACTCTGCCATGTGCCACTTTCAGGTCTCCTCACACACTGCTGGTGTGTAGAATTTTTTGACATAGGGTGCTGGCAGATTACGGGCCTCCCATTGCTGCTGCCAGGCCCCTAATCTGCCATGGGCCCCTATATACCGCCTCCTCATGCTGCTGCCAGGTCCAGAGTCTGTCATGGGTCCCTGTACGGCCTCCCATTGCTGCTGTCTCCATCGCCACACTCTGCCATGTGCCACTTTCAGGTCTCCTCACACACTGCTGGTGTGTAGAATTTTTTGACATAGGGTGCTGGCAGATTACGGGCCTCCCATAGCTGCTGCCAGGCCCCTAATCTGCCATGGGCCCCTATATACCGCCTCCTCATGCTGCTGCCAGGTCCAGAGTCTGTCATGGGTCCCTGTACGGCCTCCCATTGCTGCTGTCTCCATCACCACACTCTGCCATGTGCCACTTTCAGGTCTCCTCACACACTGCTGGTGTGTAGAATTTTTTGACATAGGGTGCTGGCAGATTACGGGCCTCCCATAGCTGCTGCCAGGCCCCTAATCTGCCATGGGCCCCTATATACCGCCTCCTCATGCTGCTGCCAGGTCCACAGTGTCTCATGCCATGTGCCACTTTCAGGTCTCCTCACACTGCTGGTGTGTTGAATTTTTTGACATAGGGTGCTGGCAGATTATGGGCCTCCTATAGCTGCTGCCAGGCCCCTAATCTGCCATAGGCCCCTATATACCGCTTCCTCATGCTGCTGCCAGGTCCAGAGTCTCTCATGGGTCCCTGTACGGCCTCCCATTGCTGCTGTCTCCATCGCCACACTCTGCCATGTGCCACTTTCAGGTCTCCTCACATACTGCTGGTGTGTAGAATTTTTTGACATAGGGTGCTGGCAGATTACGGGCCTCCCATTGCTGCTGCCAGGCCCCTAATCTGCCATGGGCCCCTATATACCGCTTCCTCATGCTGCTGCTAGGTCCAGAGTCTCTCATGGGTCCCTGTACGGCCTCCCATTGCTGCTGTCTCCATTGCCACACTCTGCCATGTGCCACTTTCAGGTCTCCTCACACACTGCTGGTGTGTAGAATTTTTTGACATAGGGTGCTGGCAGATTACGGGCCTCCCATTGCTGCTGCCAGGCCCCTAATCTGCCATGGGCCCCTATATACCGCCTCCTCATGCTGCTGCCAGGTCCAGAGTCTGTCATGGGTCCCTGTACGGCCTCCCATTGCTGCTGTCTCCATCGCCACACTCTGCCATGTGCCACTTTCAGGTCTCCTCACACACTGCTGGTGTGTAGAATTTTTTGACATAGGGTGCTGGCAGATTACGGGCCTCCCATAGCTGCTGCCAGGCCCCTAATCTGCCATGGGCCCCTATATACCGCCTCCTCATGCTGCTGCCAGGTCCAGAGTCTGTCATGGGTCCCTGTACGGCCTCCCATTGCTGCTGTCTCCATCGCCACACTCTGCCATGTGCCACTTTCAGGTCTCCTCACACACTGCTGGTGTGTAGAATTTTTTGACATAGGGTGCTGGCAGATTACGGGCCTCCCATAGCTGCTGCCAGGCCCCTAATCTGCCATGGGCCCCTATATACCGCCTCCTCATGCTGCTGCCAGGTCCACAGTGTCTCATGCCATGTGCCACTTTCAGGTCTCCTCACACTGCTGGTGTGTTGAATTTTTTGACATAGGGTGCTGGCAGATTATGGGCCTCCTATAGCTGCTGCCAGGCCCCTAATCTGCCATAGGCCCCTATATACCGCTTCCTCATGCTGCTGCCAGGTCCAGAGTCTCTCATGGGTCCCTGTACGGCCTCCCATTGCTGCTGTCTCCATCGCCACACTCTGCCATGTGCCACTTTCAGGTCTCCTCACACACTGCTGGTGTGTAGAATTTTTTGACATAGGGTGCTGGCAGATTATGGGCCTCCCATTGCTGCTGCCAGGCCCCTAATCTGCCATGGGCCCCTATATACCGCCTCCTCATGCTGCTGCCAGGTCCAGAGTCTGTCATGGGTCCCTGTACGGCCTCCCATTGCTGCTGTCTCCATCGCCACACTCTGCCATGTGCCACTTTCAGGTCTCCTCACACACTGCTGGTGTGTAGAATTTTTTGACATAGGGTGCTGGCAGATTATGGGCCTCCCATAGCTGCTGCCAGGCCCCTAATCTGCCATGGGCCCCTATATACCGCCTCCTCATGCTGCTGCCAGGTCCACAGTGTCTCATGCCATGTGCCACTTTCAGGTCTCCTCACACTGCTGGTGTGTTGAATTTTTTGACATAGGGTGCTGGCAGATTATGGGCCTCCCATAGCTGCTGCCAGGCCCCTAATCTGCCATAGGCCCCTATATACCGCTTCCTCATGCTGCTGCCAGGTCCAGAGTCTCTCATGGGTCCCTGTACGGCCTCCCATTGCTGCTGTCTCCATCGCCACACTCTGCCATGTGCCACTTTCAGGTCTCCTCACACACTGCTGGTGTGTAGAATTTTTTGACATAGGGTGCTGGCAGATTATGGGCCTCCCATAGCTGCTGCCAGGCCCCTAATCTGCCATGGGCCCCTATATACCGCCTCCTCATGCTGCTGCCAGGTCCACAGTGTCTCATGCCATGTGCCACTTTCAGGTCTCCTCACACTGCTGGTGTGTTGAATTTTTTGACATAGGGTGCTGGCAGATTATGGGCCTCCCATAGCTGCTGCCAGGCCCCTAATCTGCCATAGGCCCCTATATACCGCTTCCTCATGCTGCTGCCAGGTCCAGAGTCTCTCATGGGTCCCTGTACGGCCTGCCATTGCTGCTGTCTCCATCGCCACACTCTGCCATGTGCCACTTTCAGATCTCCTCACACACTGCTGGTGTGTAGAATTTTTTGACATAGGGTGCTGGCAGATTACGGGCCTTCCATTGCTGCTGCCAGGCCCCTAATCTGCCATGGGCCCCTATATACCGCTTCCTCATGCTGCTGCCAGGTCCAGAGTCTTTCATGGGTCCCTGTACGGCCTCCCATTGCTGCTGTCTCCATCGCCACACTCTGCCATGTGCCACTTTCAGGTCTCCTCACACACTGCTGGTGTGTAGAATTTTTTGACATAGGGTGCTGGCAGATTACGGGCCTCCCATTGCTGCTGCCAGGCCCCTAATCTGCCATGGGCCCCTATATACCGCCTCCTCATGCTGCTGCCAGGTCCAGAGTCTGTCATGGGTCCCTGTACGGCCTCCCATTGCTGCTGTCTCCATCGCCACACTCTGCCATGTGCCACTTTCAGGTCTCCTCACACACTGCTGGTGTGTAGAATTTTTTGACATAGGGTGCTGGCAGATTATGGGCCTCCCATAGCTGCTGCCAGTCCCCTAATCTGCCATGGGCCCCTATATACCGCCTCCTCATGCTGCTGCCAGGTCCACAGTGTCTCATGCCATGTGCCACTTTCAGGTCTCCTCACACTGCTGGTGTGTTGAATTTTTTGACATAGGGTGCTGGCAGATTATGGGCCTCCCATAGCTGCTGCCAGGCCCCTAATCTGCCATAGGCCCCTATATACCGCTTCCTCATGCTGCTGCCAGGTCCAGAGTCTCTCATGGGTCCCTGTACGGCCTCCCATTGCTGCTGTCTCCATCGCCACACTCTGCCATGTGCCACTTTCAGGTCTCCTCACACACTGCTGGTGTGTAGAATTTGTTGACATAGGGTGCTGGCAGATTACGGGCCTCCCATTGCTGCTGCCAGGCCCCTAATCTGCCATAGGCCCCTATATACCGCTTCCTCATGCTGCTGCCAGGTCCAGAGTCTCTCATGGGTCCCTGTACGGCCTCCCATTGCTGCTGTCTCCATCGCCACACTCTGCCATGTGCCACTTTCAGGTCTCCTCACACACTGCTGGTGTGTAGAATTTGTTGACATAGGGTGCTGGCAGATTACGGGCCTCCCATTGCTGCTGCCAGGCCCCTAATCTGCCATGGGCCCCTATATACCGCCTCCTCATGCTGCTGCCAGGTCCAGAGTCTGTCATGGGTCCCTGTACGGCCTCCCATTGCTGCTGTCTCCATCGCCACACTCTGCCATGTGCCACTTTCAGGTCTCCTCACACACTGCTGGTGTGTAGAATTTTTTGACATAGGGTGCTGGCAGATTATGGGCCTCCCATAGCTGCTGCCAGGCCCCTAATCTGCCATGGGCCCCTATATACCGCCTCCTAATGCTGCTGCCAGGTCCACAGTGTCTCATGCCATGTGCCACTTTCAGGTCTCCTCACACTGCTGGTGTGTAGAATTTTTTGACATAGGGTGCTGGCAGATTACGGGCCTCCTATAGCTGCTGCCAGGCCCCTAATCTGCCATAGGCCCCTATATACCGCCTCCTCATGCTGCTTCCAGGTCCAGAGTCTCTCATGGGTCCCTGTACGGCCTCCCATTGCTGCTGTCTCCATCGCCACACTCTGCCATGTGCCACTTTCAGGTCTCCTCACACTGCTGGTGTGTAGAATTTTTTGACATAGGGTGCTGGCAGATTACGGGCCTCCTATAGCTGCTGCCAGGCCCCTAATCTGCCATAGGCCCCTATATACCGCCTCCTCATGCTGCTGCCAGGTCCAGAGTCTCTCATGGGTCCCTGTACGGCCTCCCATTGCTGCTGTCTCCATCGCCACACTCTGCCATGTGCCACTTTCAGGTCTCCTCACACACTGCTGGTGTGTAGAATTTTTTGACATAGGGTGCTGGCAGATTATGGGCCTCCCATAGCTGCTGCCAGTCCCCTAATCTGCCATGGGCCCCTATATACCGCCTCCTCATGCTGCTGCCAGGTCCACAGTGTCTCATGCCATGTGCCACTTTCAGGTCTCCTCACACTGCTGGTGTGTTGAATTTTTTGACATAGGGTGCTGGCAGATTATGGGCCTCCCATAGCTGCTGCCAGGCCCCTAATCTGCCATAGGCCCCTATATACCGCTTCCTCATGCTGCTGCCAGGTCCAGAGTCTCTCATGGGTCCCTGTACGGCCTCCCATTGCTGCTGTCTCCATAGCCACACTCTGCCATGTGCCACTTTCAGGTCTCCTCACACTGCTGGTGTGTTGAATTTTTTGACATAGGGTGCTGGCAGATTACGGGCCTCCCATTGCTGCTGCCAGGCCCGTAATCTGCCATGGGCCCCCGTACCGACTCCTCATGCTGTGACATTGCAACAAGGTGGAATTCAACCCTACATATGTTAGACCGCCTTTACGAACAGCGAAAGGCCATCACCGATTTCCTGATGTTAAAAGCGGATAAAGGTACTCCCTGTGTAACTTAGATGTCAGCCATTGGCAGCTCATGCGTGACACCTGCGCTTGCTCAGGCCCTTTGAGGAGGCCACGCTATTCGTGAGTCGGCAGGACTATGGGATGAACGACGTCATTCCTCTGTTGCACGTCCTGGAACAAATGCTGTTAACAATGGCTGGTCAGGGTGCGGTAGACGTGGCGCACAGATCTCAACGCCACATGACCCCTGTGGGGGCAGGACAGGAAGAAGAGGAGGAGGTAGAGGAGGACATTGGTGCTCAGGAATTATTGAGTGAAATGGGTGGTTTTTCCACTCAGCGGACAGGAGTGGAGGAGCAGGGGCATCTGGTAGAGGAGGAGGAGGAGGAGGAGACAGAGGACCCAGACGCACCGTGGCAGTATGCTGTGGAGATGGAGGCAGGGAGTCCCTCGCATTCCTTGGCACAAATGGCCCATAGCATGCTCGCTTGCTTGCGTAGCGACAGCCGAATAATAACCATCAGACAGAGGGATGACTTTTGGCTGTCCACCTTGTTGGACCCTCGCTACCGTTCAAAAATGGTGGCCTTTTTCACACCTGCTGAGAGGGAGGCCAAAATACCGTACTATAAAAACCACCTATGTAGTCAGCTGGTCTCTGCCTGTCTGCGCCAACGTCCATCCTCAGACACTGTGGGCCCTGTGCGCTCGCGTTCCGCTGCCATGGCAGCAGGGGAGGGGTGGGGTGGTAGGAGCAGTGGCAGCTCCACCAGCAGCGGCTGCCTCAGTCTGCAGTCGATGATTAGTAGCTTTCTTCAACAGCGCAGTGAGGAAACTACTAACCAGCCGCAGCAGCAGCAGCATCAGGTGGACCTGGAGCAGGACCTCAAACAACAGGCTTAGGCCTACTTGGACAGCACCCTGCCAACCGAGGTAGACAATCCCCTTGACTACTGGGCAACGAAACTTGACCTTTGGCCCCAACTAGCTGAATTTGCCCTTGAAAGGCTGTCATGCCCGGCCAGTAGCGTGGCATCGGAGCGCGTGTTTAGTGCGGCAGGAGGTATTGCAACTCCGCGGAGGACACGACTGTCCACCCAAAGTGTGGAGAGACTGACGTTTGTGAAAATGAATCAGGCGTGGATTAGTCTGGATTTCAAACCACCAGTTCCTGACACAACTGACTAAATCCGCCATGAATCATGCCCCAAACATGTGCCACTTTCAGGTCTCCTCACACTGCTGGTGTGTTCCATTTTTTGTCATAGGGTGCTGGCAGATTACGGGCCTCCCATAGCTGCTGCCAGGCCCCTAATCTGCCATGGGCCCCTATACCGCCTCCTCATGCTGCTGCCAAGTCCAGAGTCTCTCATGGGTCCCTGTACGGCCTCCCATTGCTGCTGTCTCCATCGCCACACTCTGCCATGTGCCACTTTCAGGTCTCACACACTGCTGGTGTGTAGAATTTTTTGACATAGGGTGCTGGCAGATTACGGGCCTCCCATAGCTGCTGCCAGGCCCCTAATCTGCCATAGGCCCCTATATACCGCCTCCTCATGCTGCTGCCAGGTCCAGAGTGTGTCATGGGTCCCTGTACGGCCTCCCATTGCTGCTGTCTCCATCGCCACACTCTGCCATGTGCCACTTTCAGGTCTCCTCACACTGCTGGTGGGTTCCATTTTTTGTCATAGGGTGCTGGCAGATTACGGGCCTCCCATAGCTGCTGCCAGGCCCCTAATCTGCCATGGGCCCCTGTTGTCGCTTGTTGGCATATTCCGCTCGTTCAGATGCTCCTTCTCCTGCTACTCCTCTTCACGGATTCCGTCAGCAGTCTTTCTTGGAATCCGTTTCCAAGAGACAACAGTTTGCGAGCACGCACCAGACGGTGCAGAAACTGAACGTCCTCCTGTCCAAGTTGCTGCTGCCAGGCTCGTAATCTGTCATGCGCCCCTGTACCGCCTCCTCATGCTGCTGCCAGGTCCAGAGTGTGTCATGGGCCCCCGTACCGACTCCAAATGCTGCTGCCAGGCCCGTAATCTGTCATGGGCCCCTGTACCGCCTCCCCATGCTGCTGCCAGGTCCAGATTGTGTCATGGGTCCCTGTACGGCCTCCCATTGCTGCTGCCAGGCCTGTAATCTGCCATGGGCCCCCGTACCGACTCCTCATGCTGCTGCCAGGCCCGTAATCTGCCATGGGCCCCTGTACCGCCTCCTCATGCTGCTGCCAGGTCCAGAGTGTGTCATGGGTCCCTGTACGGCCTCCCATTGCTGCTGTCTCTATCGCCACACTCTGCCATGTGCCACTTTCAGGTCTCCTCACACTGCTGGTGGTTTCCATTTTTGTCATAGGGTGCTGTATGGCCTCCCATTGCTGCTGCCTCCACCGCCACACTGTGGCTCCACACTCTGGTTTTGGCCCCGTGACTGCCCAAATGAGTGAAGTGTGCGGTGATTCTAAGATCGACGGCACTCATCTGCATGTCATACTGCCTGACAGTATTATTTCTCTTCCCCAGCAGACTCCAAGGGCATTTAAATTAAAGGTACAGTGTTCAGCACTAATATTAAGTCTCTCTGAAGCCTAGAAACACCCTTTTTTAAGTTAAATTCACAGCGAATATATTCGACTCGAATCGAAATTTTTCTACGAATTCGCCGAATCAGTCGAATCGAATTTTTGAATACTTCGCTCATCTCTAGTAGAGGTGAATAGCACCTCCGCACAATATTTGGCTTTGACATGTGGAGTAATATGATTTCTTATTCAGCTTCTAGTAACCCTGTTAGGTCAGACATTTTTTTTTTGTGAGCTATCATAGCTTAGTGGGTTGGATATACCATCCGATCTGGGCAGAAAGCAAGTGAATATATAAGCAACTCCGGGAGCTCATGTGATTCTGGGCTTTAATTAGACCTATTGCACTGGGTCTAATTAAGTGCTGCCCTGGATTGGTTTTATTGGTCTGATCCAATGGTAATTCACCTCCATAGTGCCTTGGGAGGGAGGGGGGGCAGGTTGGGATAGAGGGAAAAAGGGGGAACAGAAAAACAGAGAAAGAAGTAAGAAATAAGCAGTATGGGAGAAAAGAAGGAGATCCAGTATTGGCTCTCTGAGAATTGGTCAGTCCCAGTCCCTATTACCCACCTTTCCCCCACACCAGTCCCAATAGGGATCAGGTATCAGAAAAAATGGAGTGTCTTGGGAGTGGGGTGGGTCAAAAATGGTCTCCTGTTTAGGAGAAGAACAGTAAAAGAAAGCGGGGAATGTGGTACAAGAGTCGATAATAGTATATTATATTATAATCGGAAGAGTTGTTACTCGAGCTGTTGTTCTAAGAGCTATTAGAAGGTGTTGTTATTAGTTTACAGTATTACAATAGAGCTTGGTGGATTTGAAATGAATCCAACACATCCAGGTTTTAAGAAATTTAGATGGTGAATCTTTGGCCGTATGTATAAGTTCCTCCATCTCCTCCATCCTGTTTATTTGTCTAAACCATTCTTTAAGTGATGGAACCAGTGATGAGCTCCAATGTATTGGTATACAAGCCCTTGCTGCATTCACTTGGTTCATTGCTAGAAACCTATGGTAAGTCTGTCTAAGTGCAGGTGAATAGTGCAATAGATACTGGGCAGGTGAGTAATCTAGCAAATCCAAGGTAATTTGTCCAAATATTGTGTGTACATTTGACCAGAAAGATTAAAGCATGGGGCACTCACACCACACATGCAGGATAGTGCCCACCACCTGGAGGCATCTCCAACACTCATCTGGTAGACCTGGGTTGATCTTGTGTAGCTTGTGTGGGGTTCTGTACCATCTAGACAACAGTTTATAGGATGTTTCCTGTGCCGATACATTCACTGCACCTTTATGTGCCGTATGAAATATTTGGGTCCAAAGCTCGGCAGACAATTCCATTTGTAGGTCTGCGGACCATTTCGGACAAGCTATCCCCGCATTTAGCGGGTATGTGAGCATCCAGGAGAGCATGTACAGTGGATATTGTAGCAATTGTACGTACAGAGATGGACGCAGTCATCCATCTTGCTAAGGATCCTCCATCTTGTATCATTATCTCTCTCCCTCCAATCCCCCTCCCTCAGGAGTGGGGTCTGTATGTATGCCGAGAGATCACAGGCATCAGGCCTAGCTGGATAGCTTCATGGTTATAAACCCCAATTAGCCTGGGCCCAGTATGTCTGTGAGACTCTTGCTTGAAGGTGATCATAAAGCCATAAACCAGTCCTTCACTGGACTTCAAACGCATTCTGGGATAGCCGTAAAACACACATCCGATTTTAAAATCACTTTTCCATAAAATTTCATATCTTAAGCTAGGAAATAATTACAATGAAGCAAAGCATATATTTGGATAGCTCAGTTTAATGCGAGTCGCATGATATCTTATACCCCTAGCTGAAGTCTACAGGAGAGCAGGGAGCCATATAGTTCTAGTTGAAATAGTGAAATATGGCATGTTTGATGTCTGGACGTTCAGGATATCATTCTGCATATTAATCTACTAGTGGCTAGGCTGCTACATGCACCTAGGGAAGGTTATTGACCATGATATAAACTGGGAGGGATTTGGTCATAACCTGAGTTCCCCGCCTAAAACACCCCTCTCCAAATGAGGCGATTGGTTCTCTGCTGTAAGGAGACACCCTGTCAGGAATGGACTTGCCAATAATGGTGGGACTCACCTGCCTTGTGGGCTGCAGTACCAGGGCTGGCCAGCGGGTGCTCTCAGCAATCAGAGACTCAACCCTGCAGTCAGCCAAAACACCTGAGGCTGATTACAGGTGTATTTAAGGGATGGCCAGACCTGCAGTCTGTGCCTTGGTGTGTGTTTTTCCATGGGCCCCTGTATCTTGTTACCTGCATTCCTGTTCCTGTTCCTGTCTGACTGATTTGTTGCCGACCCTGCCTGATCCGGACCTCTGCTGACTTCTCCTGTTTGATCCCTGGCTTGTGACCCCGACCATTCTCTGCCTGACCCCCTGTACCTACCTGCCCGTTAGTTGCTGTACCCGGCGCGTGACCTGACTACTCTCTGCCTGCTCCTCCTGTTCCTGCCTGCCCGATTGTTATTGACCCGGCCTGCCTGACTACGCTTGCATTGTATGTATTGTTATCTGTGGGTGGTTTGGTTTGGTTCGTTTGCACTGTGTTTATGTTTTAGTATTGCACTGCGTTTTGTATTGTTAGTATTAATAAATTATATTGTTTTAAACATATCTGAAGCCTGCGTTTCCCTGCGTCAGTTCACATACCTCTGGTCATACCCAGAGCCCTGACACACCCTGCTGGGTTCCTAGAAAAAGGCTGTTATGCCTGGGGCAGTAAGTTGAAGAATTCTCCCTTTTTATCATCAGGAACCAACTTTGGGAGAAAAGGCACCCTTTTTCTCTGACCCTTGAAGCTGCTTAAACCAAGGCTGACGGCAAGTATTCTACCTCTCTAACTTTCTTTCTGTTATCTCCCTGTTGTGTTATTGCTCTTTGTATTTATATATATACAGTATATAGGCTACATCTTTTTCTGTAAATACTTTTATTGCACCATTTTGACCTTTTTAGTAATAAATCTAATTTTCTGAAAAGTGTTGAACTGTTTCTGAAGCTCTTTAATGCAAACTAAGAATCCCTGTCTCTGAAGAGCGCTACTGTGTGTTTTAAACCTCTATATACATCTGCCTGCGGTGACAGTGTGTATACAGACGATTATTCAAACATCATAGTGTTATTGGTAATATTGCGAGTTCCTCCTTTTCCCTAAAAAAAGGCGGTGGTGGCAGTGTGAAGGGTTAATTGCGTAATTAACCTGACCCAGTAACAATCGCTTTCAGGCTGCAGGTACATAGATTGTGGTCCATTAGCTGGAAATACTTTGTGCAGGGTGCAGCTGAGCGTGGCATTGTTTCGCACGTGACAGCGTGGTTTTAGAGTGGCCAGTCCTTTGGTCACGAGTTGGTGAGAAGGGCTGGGGGTCTGACGCCGCGACCGTCACAGATATGACATGGCGTTGGGGCTCGGATTTCAAGCACAGTTTTTAAAAGGGTGTCAGACCACATGACGTGTCGAGTATGGTGAGGACACAAGGAAGTGCCGAAGCTGAAAATAAGACCATTGAGGGAGTTGTTTCGTCAGTTGTAGCCCCACAAAATGATCCCCATCCCTCAATCTTCCCGCATCAAAGAATTGGTGGGCCCTCAGGGGTTCATATAGCGTGAGTTCAGACAAACTTCTGGGAGTCATACCCGGTTGAAATCAAGGTTCAATCTGAAAGGGGTCATAGGGTGCGGAATTGAGGATATTTCAGTATGCTTGCATGCTACATGAAAGGTGAGGATAGTCGGTTAAATTAGAGGGTAGGTTTTAAGAGCAGTGGAAAGGTGTCTAAGAGGCAACCATGGGAATGTCTGCAGAAGTTTGTCCAAAAAAGAGGCTTCCAGGGAAACCCAATCTTTTATTTTATAGTGCACATGCCAATCCACTAATCTGGATAAGTGGCATGCCCAGTAGTATTTCATAAGGCTAGGAAGCCCTATTTCCCCTAGATGTTTTGGCCGCGTCAATTGGGTATGGCTGATACGTGGATGTTTCCCACACCACAGGAACCTTGAGCATATCCTTTGATAAGCCTGCAAAAATGTCTGAGGCACTTCAATTGGCACTGTCTGTAGAATATATAGAAAGCGTGGGAGTGCGTTTATTTTTAGGATTGCAGCTCTTCCGAGCCAAGAAAATATGGGTTTTTCCCATTGCTGAAGATCTTCTGTTACCGTGCGTAAAAGCGGAATGTAATTTCTGGTAAATAATTCAGATAAACATTTAGGTAACTGTATACCCAGATATGTGATAGCCTCGGGTTGCCAAGAGAAGGGGAAATTATCCTTACAGAGCTTAGCCACTGCGAGGGTAAGTTGATATTCAGCACATGGGATTTGCTGTAGTTGATTTTAAAATTCAAAATGTATTGGAAGAAGGAGAAGTCCTGAAGCAAGTTTGGGAGAGAGGTATGAGGGTCAGATAGAAATAGCAGAATATCATCAGCGAAAGCTGCTAGCTTATATTGTTTCGATGCGATTGTGATACCTTTGATATCATCGTTCTGCCGAATGTGATTGAGAAAGGGTTCGAACGTTAGTATAAAGAGCAGTGGGGGTAGTGGACAGCCTTGAAGTGTCCCATTGTGTATGGAGAAGGTGCTCGACAGTCCACCGTTCACCCGAACCCTAGCTGATGGTTTAGCATATAGGGCAATGATGAAGTGGATAAGTCAGTTTCCAAGGCCTACAGTAGCTTCTGGAGAACCAAGTGCTGATAATCCCAAGCTAGCCTGTCGAACGCCTTCTCTGCATCGAGAGAGAGAAAGAAGCCTTGTTGTTTAGATATGGTGAGCCAGTGATGGATGTTGATTGCCTTAATTGTGTTGTCACTAGCTTCCCTTCCCGGAACGAAGCTTACTTGGTCTTTGGTTATGAGAGGGTATATTATCGTTAGAAGTCAGTTTGCCAAACTTTTTGCATACATTTTTAAGTCCACATTGAGCAGTGAAATGGGGTGATAATTGGTTACTAAAGTGGGGTCTTTACCCGGTTTGGGGATTACTGTTTTGTGGGATTCCGAAAGATGAGCCATGTCGACCCCCAAGTGTGCCAAAGAATTGAAGGCTTTCAGAAAAGGCTGCGCCAGGGTCTCCGAGAATGTTTTGTAGTAAACTGCCGTGCAGCCATCAGGTCCCGGACTCTTTCCCGGTTTGAATTGTTTGACTGCAGTATTGAATTTGTCTTTAGTCAGAGATCCATTCAGTTTATGCACCACATCCTCATCAATCAGTTTGTGGCTGTAGTTGCTTAAGAAATCTTCCAGAATCAAAGCTCTGGACCCAAGGATTGCTGCAGGTCGTGGGGTGGGTGGTAAGTTGTATAGGTTTGAGTAGTATGTTTCAAATTGGTGTGCTATCTCCATATAGGAAGAAACCAATGTACCCTGAGAAGAACGTATGTGCCGTATTGTGGATGTCGCCTGTTTACGCTGGAGTGCCTTAGCTAAGAGTTTACCACTTTTATTTCCCAACTCATAAAAGAGCGGCCGCCTCCCATGGCTATGTCCGAAACAGCTTGGGTATGTTGCAACCAAGTTGGGTGCCCGTGTCCCGGGGGGAGCTAGAACGTGGAGTGAGTTACGCTCCGATTTGCCCATGTTTGGTGCAGCGGGTGTCCCTTTCAGGAGCAGTAGCAGTCCTCCCTGAGACGGAGCAAGCAGGTCAGGCAGCCATCTCCGTCGGCGTCCCATTTTATTCTTAATAATGTTGTATTATGAGTATTATTTTACCAAGACTTTTCAAACAGCAATTAATATTAAATGGGTGCAATATCCCATGACAACCAAAGAAATTTCATTGTATATTGTATGAGGGCACAAGAACAATGAAAGGTGATTTCTGACTGGTTGCCTTGGGATATTAATCTTTGCACATTGCTCTTTGCCATATTTAATAAGCCTACAGATATTTTATTAAACTGCCTTATCATTTCTAATTCTTTAATGGTGGCTGTCGCCTTTTTATGTTTAATTAAATCTTAGTTTCATAACAAGTCCCATGAGTGTGGTTTCCTGTAGTAGAGCTGCATGCTGAGTGATTTTATGCTTCATCCCACAGGCACATAACTATTTCAGGATGAGCGCATCATGTATACTATACTATCATGAGCTTATATGTGTCCGCTATGCAACCCAATGATTTATTATAAACAAAAGCACAATTCTTAATGGCATGGAACAGCTTTACAGGCAAGCATAGACTTATCTTGTGCATAACTTTCATTATTTATAGCATATGTTTTTTCATATAAAGTTAATATACTTTTTAAATCTTTTTAGCAACATAAGAGATGCTGCATAATTTCTCTAATAAATCTTGTTTTTCCTGGACATCACATTAGGATATGCCTGCATTACTGTAAATCACTGACAGTTGTGTTTGGGATTAAACATACATGTTGTTCTTTTCATCTAATTAATATATAGTCTGGACTTGGTAGGGTTTCTTTTGCTGTAAAAGTGGTGTAAGATATGCTGGCACATTACCAGCAATTCCATGCTGAGAGTATTACGTTAACTATGAGTATAAGCCTCTGCAGACTTTCAGTCACTGGTAGTGCTAAATCACTCTTCTATGTTGTCCTCATCACTTATACATAAATCATTTATTTTATAATCAGGATCACTGGATCCTGTGTAACTCGTACTATTTCTTGATATTGAGCAATAATAATTATTTCCCTTCTCTAATAATAATAATATTAATAATAATAATTATTATCAGTTATCTTTAAATGGTATGGTGCTGGTGGTGAATTCCAGAAGAAAGCTCTCCACTTACTGATTTCTTCAGCACCAGAAATGACCTTGGTGCTTGCACAGTTTGCGTGTGTTGCCTCCACCTTTGATCCCAAGGATTTAGAAGGTGCCATTTTTCTGCATCTCAGCATCATTAGTAATCATATCCCCCAACTCTGATACAAAATTAAATTTTTTTTCTGCATTTGTACATATTCCCTAGAGCAATGCCCACCTTACCACTCCCCCATGGTATTTTTTGACACTCTCTTGCCTATCTGTTCAAAAAATGGCCATTTTTAATTTAACAGATTTTACTCCTATTGATTTCAATTGAGTTCAGGTTAGGCCTCCGAATTTCTTTGGAGTTTGTCAAACCCTGCTCACACCAAACCTAGGGCTCCTTCTCAGCTAGGAGCAGTGATTTTTTTTTTAAAGCACTGACATTTATAAAGGAAAACATGGTTTTAAATTTCTGGAAAATCACATTTTCCTTCTGGCTTTTATAAAAAAAGTAAAGAAAAACAAGCAAACATTAAATATCATTTTCTAGCAATTTAAACTGTCACTTTTGCTGAAGTACATCCTGAAAAAAAAATGTGCGAGTCTCCCCCCCCCCCCCCCACAAATACATACTGGATACTTTGAATCTAGTATGGATTTCTAGGGATATCCTTAAAACAAACAAACAAAAAAATGTGTGAGGTCACTATAAAAAATTTATACCAAAGCCTTAATCTGAACGTGCAACCTCGCTGGCCAGGAAAAGGGTACCATACTGATACCATACTGATGAGGACAAGGGCCTCATCCCCAAAACCGTAGCCAGTGGGTGTAGGGGTCTGCAAGCTGGGGACTCTTCAGAATCTGAAAGCCCCATTTAAAATAAAATGACCTCCAGATACTGCCCCCTCCCAGCACCCCTACTTATTCACAAAAATTGTAACCTAGAAATTAAATTTTATAGAAAAATATTTTTTTTTTATTAAAAGAAAAATATCTCCCCCAACGTTCTATGCTGTAGTCATTAGTCATAATGTCCTTTGCTTGCTAACTTGCAGAAATTATAAACCTAACAGACCCGGCACACACGACCATCCTGACGGTATTGGTAGGGGTGGTGACATCATTGTCCAAATATTGTCATGTCAATGTTTATTTAATGCCAGTGCTCAAATACAGCCAGTTACCATATTTAGGCAAGGATGTCAATGCTATCCCCACCCCTTTGCTTATGTAGCTGAGGATTTCTGTTCATGCATGCTTAGGAACCCTAGACAGTGGGATGCTGTCATGCATAGAAGCAGTAAAAATACCACTTCTATATATGATGCTCAGTTCCCACCGAACAGAGAACCAATGGCCAAAAGTTACTGCATTCATTCAAATGTCCAATGTCTAAATTATTGTCCAGACCTAGGTTCAAGCTGAACTGTCAGCTTATCTCTACCAGTGACCCATTACAAAATACGGGATAGGAGATAATACAAAAGTACTTAACATCAGATATATATTTTCCATGCTAAACACACCATGCTGGGTAATAAGTCTGGTTAGCACTTACTTTATGTATTAGGTATTTATCACCTCTCACTGAGATCCCATTAGTCCCCTGGACAATAATATTTTCTGCTCTTCTCTCCAGGAGAATGGCATTATCTTTGTTTAGGCATTATCCAGGGTCACTGTCTACCTCTGGGACTAAGATTATGTCTCATAGGTAACGCAGTCATGTATTTCCTAGTGCCTATGCAATTCTGGACTGCGTTCACAAATGTCTGACACAAATCACACACTGTTGCAGCCTCTCACCTTGTTACAACATTTCAATGTTCAGTCTGATCACTGGATAAGAGGACACAGAGGAAATGCTAAAGTGACTGTGAGATTATTGGTCAGTGTAAATGCGCTCATTACATTAGTAGTGAGTGTACTGTAAATACTCCCCCATTACAGGGAACTCAACACTGACCAAAAATGTAACAGGGACATTTTACAACTCCAAATTAATTAGAAAGTTTTGGGTTCAGTTGGGCAAGATAGATTTATCAGTATTGAATGATGCAGTGATGTATTCTCTAAGCCTGGGTAGGCAACCCTAAAGAGGTGGAGATCTACCTGAACAACATGGGAGAAGTCAAAGATCACTGGGCACAGTGTTGCCTCTTCACACCTGATTTAAACCTCTAATTGCCGTACTACGGTGTCACAATCGTGTGCATTGCACGGCAATCATGAGTTTAAATTAGGTGATGAGGAGACAACATATCACCTCCTCACCACCTGTCAAACGCACTGGGATCACTTTGTAGAGGAGCATCAGTGCCTACTACACCTGTAAATGAGCCCTTAGTTGTAATTGGCAGAGGCACCCTAAGGGCCTGTTTACATATAAAGTTGGGGGGTGATAAAACCCTGCGGTTGAATCATGGTTTTACCGTGATCAATCCCTACCCCCTTTAGCTGCTGAGGCAGTAGCCAAAGCTATATACATGCCACAGCAGGAATTACAGCACCTGTTGCTTTTGGTGGATGCTACCATCTATCAACCGAGACCCATTCAAGTAAATGGGCCACTCTGCAAGTGCCATGCATCTGCATGCTTCTTCAAGGGCTTAAAGCAGGTGATGAGAAAGCAACACACCACTGCCTGTTTAAGCCCTTGTTTGCTGTACTGCACAAGGTTGCAGGGCAATTGCAGAGCAGCTTCATTCACTTGAACAGGTCATGCTTGGTTGGTGCTGCACCCACCAACCATGACAGGGCATAGGAGCAGCTCTACAGAGGAGACATCAACTTATGCGGCTCTTGCTCCCTACTACAGCTCCAACTTTACAATTAGTTCCTCTGCATTGTACTCTGTTTGGTGCTCTGGGATGGCATGTCAGCAAGCCCAGACCGAGATCTACCAGTCACCTGGCCAAGATCTACTAATAGATCACGATCTGGGACCTCTGCTGTTTCTAGCTGCAGCTCTTCTCACTGTGTCATCGGAAATGTTCGACAGCTCCTTGCCTGATCCCTTAGACAACTGCACTGCATTGATATATGTGCTCCCACTATGGAGGCTCTGGAAATTTTAGAGTTAGGTTCACAAAATACAGAGGACCCTTGTTGCGGGACTATGGCATACGCATGTATTTGCAAATGTGTGCAAACAAAACTGTCTGTTTTTAACGCAAACTGTTAGACATGGCCAAATTGTTTGCTTTGCAGGCTGGCGGGTAAGTGTAGCTAGGAAATCCTTTGTTTGCGATCTGATCCCTCAGACAACCTTGCATTGTATCTTGTTTCTGGTGAACCTTGAACATTTTGCTACTGTCATAAACTCCCTGCTTTAAGCCATGTCTTTGCGCTTCCTGTTTACCAGATTATTGTGCTCTCCCCAGTTAATATCTTACTCCCTGCATATCTGCTGCTATTCTTAACCTCCCTACCACTTTTTATCAACCATTGACTTGTTCAGTGACTACACTTCCATCTAATCCCATCCAGCTACTACTCATTACTGACCCTTTGGCTTGTTCATTGACTATGCTTCTGCTTGTTCCTTATCTGTTTCACCTGTTACCTGACCCCCACTTGCTCTTTCCCTACTGGGCAATCCAGAGGGCCATAGCCTGGTATTAGCACAGAGCGAAACCCATTTCCACCATTAGGAGCTATGGTAAAGACCAACTAGTGCTTTTACCCTGCGCCTCAAATCTATTAGAACAGGGGTGTCACACTGGCGGCCCTCCATCTGTTTAGAAACTACAAATCCCAACATGCCACTGCCTGGGAGTCATGCTTGTAACTGTCAATCTTGCAATGCCTCATGGGACTTGTAGTTTGGCATCAGCTGGAGGGCTGCCAGTTTGACACCCATGTATTAGGAGGATATGCTTGTATATATCTAATTGAAATTGACCCCTGTTTTAGTAGTGGTACAGGAAGTTAAACTTATCTAACTAGACATTCAAGCCCAAAGTTGCATATGGAAATTTATATCCACCCAAAAACTACATTTCATTAAAATAAAGGAGCTTAAACATTATTACATGACTGTGCCTTGTTAATATCAGCAGTTTTTGGACATTTCCACAAATTCCAAGTTTAAAGACATCAGAATGGATGACTTATAGACTAGGTCATTTTCAAATTTCTTCATAATCTCTGTTCTTACCTGTGGCTGTAACAGTTAAGATCGTTGGTAATAAATTGTAACTTGTGTGTTTCAAAAGCAAAAGTAACTTGAGACTGAACTCCACCTGTTCCACTCTTATTAGTAATAGACTTTTCCATTATTAAAATACAATTTAGTAATGGAGAGCATATGGCCAGGAAGTAAGCATTGCCTGCAGATTCCTCTTCAGATGATGAGTTCATGTTGTTGGTGATGCCATATTTGATGTCCAGTAAGCAGCTGTTTCAGGAACAGTTGCTAAAGTATGCCAAGTCTTCCACTAAATTTTGCTTCTATATTACAAAAAAAGTTCAGTTAGCCTTGTCTGGTAAACCATATGCTCAGCCTGTCTATATGATAATTAATGGAAAGTTGCTAGAGTATAGTAGGTGTATTGCAATTTCTCCAAATCACCTGGAAGCTGAATTGCTACAGTATCATGAAGAAGAGTACATAGCACAACATGTTATGAATATATTAGAGATACTGTTTGCTCTCATCTCTATAAATATGTTTTAAAGGCGCAGTCCAGCCAACATTAGTGTAACAGGATCAGCCAAATGATCCAACAGAGTGTAACTGTAACTTTGCAGTTTACTAAACAGGTGCAATGTTAGAAACAATAAAACAGGGTCAGAATAGTAAAGAGCATGCATACACTGCAAACTAAAACAAAACAGATTACGAAAGCTGCACCGAGTTAGACTCTACAACAGAATTGGGCAGTTTTGGTAATATCTAAAAAAAATACATGTTAAGGATTCCAGCAACTCCATCTTCCTACAATAGTTGTTATGTTCCTGACTACCTTAAAATTCTGGGTATTTCATCATTAACAATGAGTTCAAGAAGCAGAAGGGGTTCCCATAGCACCATAGCACCCTCCTAGATAGGTGCTAGGTTAGGTAAGTTCAGTTCTGGCTTTAATCAGTGCAGTTGCATGTGATTAGTTAGGTCTGTTCTGTATTTCATTGGCTGCAGAGTTGACTGTTTCCCCTTGTCAGACTGGAATTGTTCTCTAAGATAGTGCACAGGAAAACTCAAATTGGCAGCTGAATATTTATGCAGCCCTGGTCAATCCCTGGGGAGGGTTGCCCAGATGGTGGCTGGGAGTGTTTAAAAATACTGTAAGACCTAGAACAGAGGTGTCTTGTCCCCAAGAAGGGAATTACAGCCTGGGGGGCTGTTTGTCCCCTGGGCAAGAATGCCATGTGCTTGCAGTTTATCAAAGCATCAGCTGAGTTAGCTGAAGGGCCTACTTTTCTGAAAGCTGCTGGAGTTGACCAAGGGGCTTACGTCTGAGCGTCTAGTCTGATATCACTGGGAGAAAGTATCTGGAAGATATTGGAAGGAGGCAACCAATTATCCAAGGACATAAGTAAGTACAGACTGGTGTGAGAGATCCTAGAGACTGTGCTGTTGCTACCTATCTGGTGCTATAGAGTCAGCTGTGTTAAAAGGGGACATTGTGTCTGGTGTCCGGATGAGCTCAATCTATTTAATTCCTGGTGAACAGACTATGTTCAGATCTTTCAGAGGATGATTAATATCCTTAAGTTTCTACTACAAAGGTCGGTTCACCATTTACTTGTATAAGGACTTAGATCATGGTTCTAAAGAAGAATGTCTAGTGTCCTCAAATTGCTACTAAAGGTTACTGGAGCATCCCACAGTTATCCTACTCCTATCCAAGTTCAGGTTCTACAATAAAGCATCAGAAAAGCATACCCCTAGAGTGTTCATTTAGCCAAAGGAGTGACTGTGACTGTGTGCCTGGCTGCAGGGCAACTACAGGAAAAGAGCTTGAGGACCTTTAAAACTTGCCAACCAGTCAAGTACTTGGTACATCGCTGATCTTCAAGTGGTTGTACTGGGCTGATGCCTGCAGCTGCAGGCAACACCCTGGTACCATTTTTAGAGCTAACGGTTGGCTCCCTTGTAATAGCAATCGGAGCAGCTAACTAATTGCTATTACAAACAGCAACAGGGAATTCCTCCTCTCCTGCCACCTTCAGCGGCTTGCTTGGGCTCTGTTGTCCACTGTCAGCTGGTCGGACAGCCGAACAAAGCCGAAATCGGCTTTGACCGGCTCTCTGCTGCGGTAACCCGGAAGCGATGACCTGTCATGACGTCTGGTTTACCCTGATGTCAGTGACACCATTTTTAAAAATTCAAAAGCATTCAAAAACACCAATTTTAAGTTCAGAGGAGGGATCTGGGGTCTATAAGAATACCTGTCGCATGCCTATTGCGGTCACAAGGATGTTTACATTCTTTGTGACAGCAATAAAAGTGATATTAAAAAACAAAGCAACTGTGTAAAAATACAAAAATAAAATAAATAAATAATAATAAAGATACAATTAAAGTGCCCCCTTTCCCCCATGCTCACACACAAAGGCAAACACACATGCAAATGGCATTTGTCCCACACATGTGAGGTATCATCGTGAACATCAGACCATGGGCAGTAATTCTAGCACCAGACCTCCTCTATAAATCTAAAGTGGTAACCTGTAAAGGCTTTTACCTCCTCCCGCCTGCCGTATACGTAAATGATGGACAGGCGAGAGTTCTTTTGTTCTGGGAGGATGTCATATGATGTCCTCCCACTCTAGCTGTGCATGAGCGCCCCCGGGGAGCATGCATCTGTCACCCATCAGTGTATCTGTCACCAGTCAGTGCAACTGTTGCCCATCAATGCCCATCAATATGCCTGTCGCTCATCAGTGCACCTGTCACCCATCAGTGCCACCAATCAGCAGTGAACCTGTCACCCATCACCAGTGCACCTGTCACCCATCAGTGCCCATCAATAGTGCACCTGTCACCAGTCAGTGCCCATTAGCAGTGCACCTGTCACCCATAAGTGCCCATCAGTGTACCTGTCACCCATCAGTGCCCATCAGCAGTGCACCTGTCACACATTGTCCATCAGTGCCGCCATCAGCAGACGTCCCCATCACACAGTCACCATCAGCAGTGTACCCATCACACAGCCACCATCAGCAGAGTAGGCGTTCAAAATCCTCAGTATGATGGATGAGAGCAGTGGGGAGCTATCACTGTCTGATTCTGATTCAGTGTATGAACCCATAGAAAGTAGTGAAACAACAACTAGATCAGAGGAGAAAAGGGTACCGCCTAAAAGGATACATTGCTCTGAAAACCAGGCAGCCACCAGCAGTGCCATATGCTCAATCGGCAAACACCAATGGCGCTAGACCCATGAATGAAAGGCCCAGTACCAGCACTGGAATATCCCATCAAACCCCAAGAATCAGGGCCCAAACATACCTCCCAGACACTCTTGCTGACCCAATATGGCAGCCCTCTAACTCAGGATCAGCAAGCATTCCCCCTTTTACTGCACAGCCAGGTGTACAGGCCAACATGGAATTTTTTTTGTTATTGATTTTTTTTTATGTATTTTTGCATGACAGTTTACTTCATTTTATTGTGGACCAGACAAACCTTTTTGCCCAACAATTCATTACTAACAACTTCAGTTCATCTAATGCCTATCCATTTGAATTGCGACATCTTACAATGGAGGAATTTAAGTTATTTTTGGGCCTTACTCTAAACATGAGGCTTACAAAAAAAATGGAGGTCATGCTTACTGGTTCACACACCAAATCCACCACATGCCAATTTTTTTCTGCTGAAATGCCCAAGTCACGTTATGAGATGATTATGTGATTCCTGCATTTCAGTGACAATACCCAGTGCCCTCCCAGAGATCATTCCAACTATGACAAATTATACAAAATTCACCCACATCCTAATTTTGTTTTCCAAAGATTTGCTGAACTTTATGTCCCTGAACAAAATGTATGTGTGGACGAATCATGTATGTGTGGCTGGGAATCACGCAATATATTTCAAGCAAAAGGGACAAATATGGAATGAAGCTCTACAAGCTTTGTGAAATAGCCACTGGATATTTGTATGCATTCTGAGTGTAAAAAGGCAAAGATTCCCAGCTGCAGCCCCCTGAGTGTCCAACCTACATAGAGGAAAAGTTGTCTTTGACTTGGCTCTTCCACTTTTCCAAAATGGCTATCACATCTACCTTAACAATTTCTATACCAGTCTGCCCTTTTCTGACAATGTCTATTATATAGGGCGTGCTTGTTAGAGCCCAACCTCTTTAGCTGTAGAATAAAGGTGCCAGATGGATATCAGGGATGGATGGATGGAAGCAGTAACACTGAGGCAGCTCTTCTTAGAGTGGAAGCAAGCTCTAACACAGTAAACATGAAAAAGAGAGGAAAGTGCCTCTAAGTGCAGTATAGACAATTTATTAGTGAACAATAAATACATTGCACTTACAAGATAAATAGTTAAAAAGACTCATCATGTGATGTAATAAGATCCAGGTGAGACATCCAGCCATCCAGCAGCAAACTCTGTCTATAGAATCAGGATGTAAAACCATAGGATGTGTCTGTGTATCAAAATGAGGCTTGGAGAGCAGAGTTTCGGAGCATGCTCAGTAGGCTCCTTCTTCAGACCTGGTCTGAAGAAGGAGCCTACTGAGCATGCTCCGGAACGCGTTACTGCCTCCTTCACCTCTTACATCCTACTATGCTCTCCAAGCCTCATTTTGATACACAGAAACCTACAGGTTTACTGGATGGCTAGATGTCTCACCTGGATCTTTTACACCACATGAGGAGACTTTTTAACTATTTATCTTGTAAGTGCAATTTATCTATTGTTCACTAATAAATTGTCTATACTGCACTTAGAGGTGCCTTCCTCTCTTTTTCATGCCCTTTTCTGACACCTGTAGCTTGAGAAAACCTGTCTGCCATCCACAATGACACCTCGGTAGAAATTAATGGAAGACATGGTCCCATTCAAAAGCCTGCGTGCATCCAAGATTATAATCTCTACATGGGGGGTGGATTTCAACGATTAAATGCTACAGCCCTATTTAGCAACAAGAAGGTCCTGTTTCTGGTATAAAAAAGTTACAATTTATCTTATTCATTTGGCTATTTATAATGCCTATGTCACCTACACCAAATCCACAGAAAGACCCACTGCCTTCCTCAAATGTATAAAAGAAGTTGTCACGTTTCTTATCTACCAACAAGGATCCCCCCCAGAAAGCATTCATTCTGATTCAGTGAGCAGACTTCATGAGCGCCATTTCCCTAGGAGCATTCCACCAGCAGGCCAAAAAAGAGGTTCAGCGGTAGGGGGAGTTAGTAGAGATACCAGCTTTCATTGTCCCCACTGTCCCTCCCAACCAGGTATGTGCATCGGAGACTGCTTCCGATGTTTTCACACATCACTAAAATATTAGCCCATATTTTTAACAGCCTGCCATTTCCCCATTTTCAATATCTTTGCTGATCATTTGCCTGCTGTCTCAACAAACCATTCCACTGCCTTCTACCTTAACTGACCCTAGCCTGTTTATCGACTATGCCTCTGGCTGCCATCTGCATTGTTTATCCACCGCATTTCTGCCTTCCACCTGAACTGACCCTGGCCTGTTTATTGACTATGTTTCTGCCTGCCATCTGGATTATCAACCACGTTTATGCCTTCTTCTTGGACTGACCTCGGCCTGTTAATCGACCATGTTTTTTGCCTGATGATTGGATTGATCTTTTGCCCTGCTACTGTAGTAGTTGGATTCAAGATAACACAGGGGTCTCACATATGTGAGGCACTTCACAGTAGAGTTCTAAGTAGAGAAAAACAGTTTTTGGTCTTTTCCGAGTTTTGTAATTCCCAGAACAGGGTCTGTTTGTCGGGAGGCTTCAAAGATATTGGGTAGGACAAAGCCTCTACCCCTGTGCTCTGCTCCTTCCTGACCGAGGCCCTAAGCCTGATGTTCCTGCCTGCTGCCTTGGCCAATACTCTGGCTGTGCTGACCACATCTCTGCCTACTGCCTGTACTGACCCAGGACCTTTTATTGGCCATGTTCCTGCTTGCTGCCTGGACAAATAGTTTGGCTTTGCTGACCATATCTGTCAGGGCTCCCAGGTATGACCAGAGGTGTGTGACTGATGCAGGGAAACGCAGACTTCAGATATGTGATAAACAATACAATTTATTAACACTAACCATACAAACATAAACACAGTGCAATACTAAACATAATACAGTGCAAACAAACCCAACCAATCACCCACAGATAACAGTACATACAAGCAAGCGTCGTCAGGCAGGCCGGGTCAATATCAATTGGGCAGGTAGGTACAGGGGGAGCAAGCAGAGAATGGTCGGGGTCACAGGCCAGGTTCAGCAGGTAGCAAGCAGCGTAGTACAGAGGGTCAGGCAGAGGGATGGTCAGGGTCACAAGCCAGAGATCAAAACAGGTAACAAGCAGCGTAGTACAGAGGGTCAGGCAGAGGGACAGAAGCAGGATGCAGGACAGATACAGGGCCCAGGACAAACACAACACCAAGGCAGAGTCTGTGGGTCTGGCCATCCCTTAAATACCCCAGCATCATCAGTTCCAGGTGTTAGCTGGCTGAAAGGTTGAGTCTCTGATTGCTGGGAGCACCCGCTGGCCAGCCCTGGTACTGCAGATCAAAAGGCAGGTGAGTCCCACCATTGCTGGCCAGTCCATTCCTAACAGTACCCCCCCCCAAGGAGCGGCCTCAGGACGCTCCAAACAGTCCTAGCTGGGCAAAATGTTCCACCGCCCGGGTCTGGTAACTGGCGGGATATCAAAGACTGGCACACCGGGCTGGACTCCGGGCAGAGGCACACCGGGCTGGACTCCGGGCAGAGGCACACCGGGCTGGACTCCGGGCAGAGGCACACCGGGCTGGACTCCGGGCAGAGGCACATCGGGCTGGACTCCGGGCAGAGGCACATCGAGCAGAGGCACACCGGGCAGAGGCACACCGGGCAGAGACACATCAGGCAGAGGCACATCAGGCAGGACTCCGAGCAAAGGCACATCGGGCAGAGGCACATCGGGCAGGACTCCGGGCAGAGGCACATCGGGCAGGACTCCGGGCAGAGGCACATCGGGCAGGACTCCGGGCAGAGGCACATCGGGCAGGACTCCGGACAGAGGCACATCGGATTACCAGGCGAAGCAGCAGGCAGCGGGCCACCAGGCGGAGCAGCAGGCACCGGGCCCCCGGGCGGAGCAGCAGGCACCGGGCCCCCGGGCGGAGCAGCAGGCACCGGGCCCCCGGGCGGGGCGACATGCATCGGGCCCCCGGGCGGAGCAGCAGGCACCGGGCCCCCGGGCGGAGCAGCAGGCACCGGGCCCCCGGGCGGAGCAGCAGGCACCGGGCCCCCGGGCGGGGCGACCGGGCCCCCGGGCGGGGCAGCAGGCACCGGGCCCCCGGGCGGGGTGACAGGCACCGGGCCCCCGGGCGGGGCGACAGGCACCGGGCCCCCGGGCGGGGCGACAGGCATCGGGCCCCCGGGCGGAGCAGCAGGCACCGGGCCCCCGGGCGGAGCAGCAGGCACCGGGCCCCCGGGCGGAGCAGCAGGCACCGGGCCCCCGGGCGGAGCAGCAGGCACCGGGCCCCCGGGCGGGGCGACCGGCGTCGGGCCCCCAGGCGGGGCGGCGGGCTCCGGGCCCCCAGGAGGGGCGACAGGCATCGGGCCCCCAGGCGGGGCGACAGGCATCGTGCCCCCAGGCGGGGCGACAGGCATCGTGCCCCCAGGCGGAGCGGCGGGCGCCGGACCCCCAGGCGGAGCGACAGGTCTCGGGCCCTCAGGCGGAGCGGCGGGCGCCGGACCCCCAGATGGAGCGACAGGTCTCGGGCCCTCAGGCGGAGCGGCGGGCGCCGGACCCCCAGGCGGAGCGACAGGTCTCGGGCCCTCAGGCGGAGCGGCGGGCGCCGGACCCCCAGATGGAGCGACAGGTCTCGGGCCCTCAGGCGGAGCGGCGGGCGCCGGACCCCCAGGTGGAGCGACAGGTCTCGGGCCCTCAGGCGGAGCGGCGGGCGCCGGACCCCCAGGCGGAGCGACAGGTCTCGGGCCCTCAGGCGGAGCGGCGGGCGCCGGACCCCCAGGCGGAGCGACAGGTCTCAGGCCCTCAGGCGGAGCGGCGGGCGCCGGACCCCCAGGAGGAGCGACAGGTCTCGGACCCTCAGGCGGAGTGGCGGGCGCCGGACCCCCAGGCGGAGCGACAGGTCTCGGGCCCTTAGGCGGAACGACAGGTCTCAGGCCCCCAGGCGGGGCGGCGGGCACCGAGTCACCAGGCACAACCGTGGGCTCTGAGTCAACTGGGATGACCGCTGGCACTGGGTCAGACATTGGATCGTCTGGCTGGACAGCGGGCATCGGGTCACCAGGCATCAGGTCATTTGGCTCGACAGCGGGCACCGCGTCATCTGGCAAGGCAGTGGGCTCCGAGTCAACTGGTATGACCGCGGGCACTGGGTCAGACATTGGATCGTCTGGCTGGACAGCGGGCACTGGGTCACCAGGCATCAGGTCATTTGGCTCGACAGCGGGCACCGCGTCATCTGGCAAGGCAGTGGGCTCCGAGTCAACAGGCACGACAGTGAGCACCGGGTCATCAGGTACCGGATTGTCTGGCTCGACAGCGGGCATCGGGTCACCAGGTATGACAGCGGGCACTGGGTCACCAGGCATCAGGTCATTTGGCTCGACAGCGGGCACCGGATCAGGTACCGGATCATCTGGATCAACAGCGGGCATCGAGTCAACTGGCCTAATAGGATCGTCAGGCTGGATCAGTTCATCATGCTGGGTAGAGGCATCAGGCTGAATGCCGGCGTCCGGCTGAGTAGAGGCTTCAGGCCGAGTAGAGGCTTCAGGCCGAGTAGAGGCATCAGGCCGAGTAGAGGCATCAGGCCGAGTAGAGGCATCAGGCCGAGTAGAGGCTTCAGGCCGAGTAGAGGCTTCAGGCCGAGTAGAGGCATCAGGCCGAGTAGAGGCATCAGGCCGAGTAGAGGCTTCAGGCCGAGTAGAGGCTTCAGGCCGAGTAGAGGCATCAGGCCGAGTAGAGGCATCAGGCCGAGTAGAGGCTTCAGGCCGAGTAGAGGCATCAGGCCGAGTAGAGGCATCAGGCCGAGTAGAGGCTTCAGGCCGAGTAGAGGCATCAGGCCGAGTAGAGGCATCAGGCCGAGTAGAGGCTTCAGGCCGAGTAGAGGCTTCAGGCCGAGTAGAGGCTTCAGGCCGAGTAGAGGCATCAGGCCGAGTAGAGGCATCAGGCTGAAGAGAGGCATCAGGCTGCATACAGGCATCAGGCTGAAGAGAGGCATCAGGCTGCGTACCGGCATCAGGCTGAAGAGAGGCATCAGGCTGCGTACCGGCATCAGGCTGAAGAGAGGCATCAGGCTGAGTAGAGGCATCAGGCTGAGTAGAGGCTTCAGGCTGAGTAGAGGCATCAGGCTGAGTAGAGGCATCAGGCTGAGTAGAGGCATCAGGCTGAGTAGAGGCTTCAGGCTGAGTAGAGGCTTCAGGCTGAACCACGGAAGGCAGGCTCACCGGTTTGGATACTGGCAGGATGGTATTGGTTGGAAAGAATTTTCGCTTTTTTCTGGTTTTAACTACTGGAGCACTGCAAGTAAACGCAGGTCTGCAAACGAATGGAGCAGCTGGAGACAGAGAAGAACTGGAGGATGGAACAGGAGAGGGAGCGGTTGCTACAGAGGGCTCTTTTACAGGGTTAAAGGCAGGATAGGTGCAGCGAGTGGGAACAGGGTACTGACATGCGGTAGATAGCAGGGCAGGAGGAGCTGTTGGGAATGCAGGAATAGAGTTTTGAGGAAATAGATTAGAAGCAGGACTGGGTCTTTGTAAGCTGACTGAGGCTGGGTGCAACAAATCTGTCCATGTCTGCAGTATGGGTTGAACAAAGCTGAGCTTACACAAAGCCTGTCTGGTCAATGACTGTACTGCGTTTATACAATCTCTTAGTGTCTGTGGTGAACATGTGGAATAACGCTCCAGAAAGTAACCCACATCATCCTCTAATAACCACACCAGGGACTCTACCTGGTCTGCACTAAATGGTGGCAAAAATTCATCCCTGCATTCGGGGGAACCAGATGAAACCAACTCAGCACAAACCTCAATCAATGGCTGCACCTCAGAGAACTCTGTGCCCTGATCTACTAGAACATGAGCGAGCCGTATACATTCTAGCAGTTCATCCCGGGTATACTCCTTCAGAGTTTGATAAGCATACTCCCTGTCATCAAACACTAGCAGATATAAATACACAACCTCATCAAGATCCATCCTTCCCATCAACAAGCCAAGATGGCTTCCCTGTGCAGCCACTTCTGGTCAGGATTGGCCTTGGTGTAATGTCAGGGCTCCCAGGTATGACCAGAGGTGTGTGACTGATGCAGGGAAACGCAGACTTCAGATATGTGATAAACAATACAATTTATTAACACTAACCATACAAACATAAACGCAGTGCAATACTAAACATAATACAGTGCAAACAAACCCAACCAATCACCCACAGATAACAGTACATACAAGCAAGCGTCGTCAGGCAGGCCGGGTCAATATCAATTGGGCAGGTAGGTACAGGGGGAGCAAGCAGAGAATGGTCGGGGTCACAGGCCAGGTTCAGCAGGTAGCAAGCAGCGTAGTACAGAGGGTCAGGCAGAGGGATGGTCAGGGTCACAAGCCAGAGATCAAAACAGGTAACAAGCAGCGTAGTACAGAGGGTCAGGCAGAGGGACAGAAGCAGGATGCAGGACAGATACAGGGCCCAGGACAAACACAACACCAAGGCAGAGTCTGTGGGTCTGGCCATCCCTTAAATACCCCAGCATCATCAGTTCCAGGTGTTAGCTGGCTGAAAGGTTGAGTCTCTGATTGCTGGGAGCACCCGCTGGCCAGCCCTGGTACTGCAGATCAAAAGGCAGGTGAGTCCCACCATTGCTGGCCAGTCCATTCCTAACAATATCTCTGCCTGCTGCCTGCACTGGCCCAGGACTTTTTATGGACCTTATTCCTGCCTGCTGCCTGCATGTCAGCCTGCTGTCTGTACTGACCTGGACCAATTCTCTCCTCAAACCACAGGTAATCTTTTGTTTAACTTATTTCCTATACAGTGTTTGTTGATTTTTGTGTTACACTTGTTGGGCACATAATCTGTACAGACATTGAAAAGGTCTTACACATGTGGTATCCCCATAATCAGGAGTACCAGAATATATTTTGTGGTGTAATTCTTGGTATGTTAATGCTGTTTGTTAGAAATATCTTATAGATGGACACCTTTGTGTTAAAAAAATGCATTTTCATTTTCTTTCCACATTTTCTGAAAACTTGTGGAAAAAATGGATTGTTCAAAAGACTCATTATGACTTTTTGAAAATATGTTGTGGTGTTTGCTTTCCAAAATGTGGTCACTTTGTGGGTGCTTCCACTTTCGTGTTGCTCCAGGGCCTTCAAAAACATGATAGGCTCTATTGGGCCTCTCTATGTGGCCAGTCTGTGGAAAGGTCTCACACATGTGGTATCGCCATAATCAGGAGATGTAGCACAATGTATTTTGGGGTGTAAATTTTGGTATGTACATGTTATGTGTTGAAAATTGCTTATAAATGGACAACTTTGTGTAAAAAAAAAAGTTTCCATTTTCTTTCCACATTTTTTTAAAACTTGTGGAAAAAAATGGCATGTTCAAAGGACTCATTATGCCTCACAAAAAATATGTTGGAGTGTTTGCTTGCCAAAATGACAAACAAGACATACCTATGCTCAAATCACAATAGCTAGTACATGCATTTATCTATCAGGTGCTAAAGGGGTGTAACCACTTATTAACACTAGAGATTCTTAAGGAACTCGCTGCACTCCGGTATATACCCTTTCCAGCAGACTTTGCAATAAACAATAAAAAAATGGGGATATTTAGTTTACACATATTGCTATACATGTTTAAGATGGCCAACTGTGTTAAAGTAATCCCTCTATGGCCAGTCCTACTCTGCTCTGCCTATGCAAATGCTACTGTGGAGACAATGCCAATATAGGGGAAAAAACAAAGTGGTGCTCTCTGAAATGGGGTCATTTTGTGGGTGTTTCCACTGTCCTGGTGCTCTATGGACTTAAAAAACATGATAAGTTGTCAGGAAATTAGATGTGTAATTTTTGCTCCTAGAATGCCTAAAGGTGCTACTTGGATGTTGGGCCTCTCTCTGTGGCCAGGCTGTGGAAAAGTCTCACACATGTGGTATCCCCATATTCAGGAGAAGTATAAGAATGCATTTTGGGGTGTCATTTTTGGTATGTACGTGCTATGTGCTGGAAATATCTTATAAATGGACAACTTTGTGTAAAAAAAAAAGTTTTGATTTTCTTTCCACATTTTCCAAAAACTTGTGGAGAAAAATGACACCCCTGTCCTGCCCAGACCTTGCCACATCTGCCTACAACAACTATCTATCATCCTCCCTGGATGCACTTACTCCTCTCTCTACACTCAGAACCAGGCCTCACCTGTCACAACCCTGGCAAACAGATGACACCAGAAATCTCAAGAGATGTAACTGTGCTCTTGAGAGAGCATGGCATAAAACTAAATCCCTGCAAGGCTTTACCCTCTACAAATCCGGCGTTCTCAAATACAACTCCAGCCTCCATGCTTCTAAACAAACCTACTACAACACTCTCATCAAAACCCTCTCATCTAATCCTCGTCAACTCTTTTCTTCCCTTAATTTCTTACTCCACCCCCCACTGCCGCCACCCATCAATTTACTTACTGCACAGGGGATTGCCAGTCATTTCAAGAACAAGATCGACACAATTCGTGATGAGATCTCCAGTGTCAAGCTTCCTCCTCCAACCAACATACCAGGCCCAACACCACACTCAACACTCTCCACCTTTGACCATGTTACCACCGAGGAAGTTACCGAACTCCTTTCCAAAGCTCACTTCACCACCTGTCCCCTGGACCCTGTCCTCTCACGATTATTGCAGCCTCCTTCCTGCTCTATGCTAAACTCTATAACCCACATATTCAACCTCTCACTCTCTATGGGCACCTTTCCCTCCCCACTCAAACATGCACTGGTTACCCCCATACTTAAAAAACCCTCGCTGGACCCCACCTATTTGAATAACTTAAGACTCATCTCCCTGCTCCTGTTTGCCTGCAAGCTTCTTGAGTGCCTTGATCATGACTGTATGATCTGCTACCTCACCGACAACAACCTTCTTGATTCCTTACAGTCTGGCTTCCACCCACAACATTCCACTGAAACTGCCCTAATAAAACTCGCTAACGTCCTACTAACTGCTAAAACCAATGGCCATTACTCCATACTCATACTCCTAGACTTTTCTGCTGCCTTTGACACAGTCGACCACCTCCTCCTCCTCAGTAAACTCCACTCCACTGGCCTCCGTGACTCTGCTCTCTTCTAGTTCTCCTCTTACCTTTCTTAACGCACTTTCAGCATCACATACAACAACTTCTCCATCGCTCCTCTTTCCGCTGGGGTACCCCATGGGCCCCTCCTTTTCTCTCTCTACACCTCCTCCCTGGGCCAACTGATAACCTCCCATGGCTTCCAATACCACCTCTATGCTAATGACACCCAGATCTATCTCTCTACTCCACAGCTCACCCCCTCAATCTTCTCCCGTATCACAAATCTACTAAGCGACATATTCGCATGGATGTCACACTACTACCTTAAACTCAATCTTTCCAAAACTGAGCTTGTAATATTTCCTTCTCCCCAGTCCTCCACTCATGATTTTACCATTAAGATCAACAGCACAATCATTGGTCCTTCCCCTCATGCCAGGGTGCTAGGTGTAATCCTAGACTCTGACCTCTCCTTTGGGACCCACATCCAATCACTGGCTAAATCCTGCCGTCTCAGCCTCTGCAACATTTCTAAAATGCACCCCTTTCTGACCAATGACACCACTAAACAACTTATCCACTCCTTGGTTTTATCCCGCCTTGATTACTGCAACTCCCTTCTCACTAGTCTATAGTTACACAAGTTATCCCCCCTTTAGTCTGTTATGAATGCTGCTACTAGACTCATACAACTTACCAACCGATCAGTGACTGCTGCCCCTCTCTGACAATCCCTTCATTGGCTTCCACTAACCCAACGTAAAAAATTCAAAATACTAACCACAGCATAGAAAGTCATCCACAACACTGCCCCTAACAACATCACCAACCTCATCCGCAGATATTGTCCAAATAGCCTGCTCCTCCTAAAACATCTTGCTCTCTAGTTCCCTCATCACCACCTCCCACGCTCGCCTCCAAGACTTCTCCTGAGCCTCTCCCATCCTCTGGAACTCCCAGTATGCCCGGTCAGCCCCCATCCTGTATGCCTTTAGGTGATCTTTGAAAAACACTTATTCAGGGAAGCTTACCCCACCTTCACCTAAGAACTGTACTTGAGCCATCTCCATCAGAACATCTCCTACAGCTATCACCTATTGTATCAACTCCCCCTTCCTTTAGATTGTAAGCTCCATGAGCATGGCCTTCCTATTCCTTCTGTACTGAAATGTATTGTAATTGTACTGTCTCCCTTTACATTATAAAGTGCTGCGCAAACTGTCGGCGCTATATAAATCCTGTATTATAATAATAATGACATGTTCAAAAGACTCATTAAGCATCACAAATAATAGATTGGAGTGTTTGCTTTCCAAAATGGTGTCATTTTGTGGGTGTTTCCACTTTCCTGGTGCTCCAGAGCCTTCAAAACATGATAGGTTGTCAAGAAATTAGATGTATAATTTTTGCTCCTAGAAGGCCTAAAGGTGCTACTTGGATGTTGGGGCTCTCTATGTGGCCAGGATGTGGAAAAGTCTCACACACATGGTATCCCCATACTTAGGAGGAGTAGCAGAATGTATTTTGGGGTGTAATTTGTGGTATGTATGTGCTATGTTTCCTAAATAACTTATAAATAGAGAACATTGTGTAAAAAAACCTTTCCACTTTCTTTCCACATTTTCCGACAACTTGTGGAAAATGACATGTTCAAAAGATTCATTTCGCCTCATAGAATATATTTTGGGGTCATTTTGTGGTAATTTCATTGTCCTGGTGCTCCAGGGCCCTCAAAAGTGTAATAGATAGTTAGGAAATTAAATGTGTAATTTATACCCTAGGACACCTGACAGTGCTCCTTGCATGTTGGCCAGCTTGTGAAAAGGCCTCACACATGTGGTATTCCCATACTCAGAAGGAGTAGCAGAATGTGGTTTTGGGGAGTAGTTGCAAGCATGCATATGCCATGTGAGAGAAATAATCTACTACTATGACAATTTTGTGGAACAAAAAAAAATCTTTATTTTCAATAGAATTGTGGGAGAAAATTACAACTTCAAAAAACTCATTATGCCTTTTACTAATTATCTTTGACTGTCTACTTTCCAAAAAGGGGTAATTTTGGGGGTATTTGTACTGTCGTGGCTTGTTAGTGTCTCAAGAAATGAGATAGGTACACCAGGTGTGATCAGATGTGATTTTCAACAATTGGTACCATAGCTTGTAGACTCTATGACTTTCACACAGACCCAATAATATAGACAGATTTAGGTTATTTTTACCAAAGAAATGTAGCAGTATAAATATTGAAAAATTTATGAAGAAAAATTACTTGTTTGCAAAACTTTACAACAGAATTTCTTTCAAATGTTTTGGTCTTTTTTCATTTATAGCGCAAAAAAAAAAACAGTGCTGATTAAATACCACCAAAAGAAAGCTCTATTTGTGTGGTAAAAAAGGACACAAATTTCATATGGGTACAGTATTGCACGACTGAGTAATTGACAGTCAAAGTATGACAGTGCTGAAAGCTGAAAATTGGTCTGGGCAAGAAGGGGGTATAAGTGGCCAGTAGGCCAGTGGGTAAATCGTTGCATATGAATAGTAAAATGTACATAATTTGTCACCGTTGCACAGTACCCTGGTCCTTAAGTGGTTAATACTGAGTACTGCAGGCTCCTGTGGGGGTAATATATATTTCTCTCAAGACAACCTATGAGTTCAGGGGCGGACTGACCATTTGGAAACTCGGGCACTGCCCGAGGGCCCGGGGTCAGTAGGGGCCCCATGAGATGCCCCTGGTACCTTTTTCAAAGGCTTTTTTGAGTTTGGGCAAGGACACAGGGGCCCCATGATCCCCTATTGCCCGGGGGCCCCATGAGTTGTCAGTCCGCCTCTGTATGAGTTAGATAAACATTGTATGACATTAAATGTGTAATTGCTAAAAAATAAAATACTCCCTCTAACATACTGGTTTGTAAACCCTGTATATATTTGCCTGCCCACTTGATATGTCAGCGGTATCAACATGTCAGCATTAAATAATTCATACCTTTGCTTGCTCCAGAGTTATGACATTAGAAGCCTTGTACTTTCTGAACTAACTGCATTGGACTGCATTCAACTATCCAATCAAATGCTGTTCTCTAAAAGAGGTCAGCATGAGCTGATAATGATGGACTAGTTAAAGGATACTGGACAAATTTTAATTCTTTTTTCCCTAATTACCACTTTATTTTTCCAAGCCTGAGTGTCCCAGTTTGCAGACATGAGAATCAAATAGATTTGAATCAATCTATTTCTATTGGATATAGTTTACTTATCTCTGCTAACAAGACGTTATAATAAAACTGAATTGATATCACTGTTAAAACACATCACACACATATATATCTGTACATTATCACAAGGTCCCTGAATATAGTTGACAATCTTTAATAAATAGGATCTATTCAAAATGTGTAGCTTTAATTGTGCTTCAGTGACAGTTATTATTTCTGTAGCAGAGAAGAGTGGCCTATAAAAATATCTTATAAAATTAATTAGTCAATGAAAATATCAACAGCTATTTGTCAAGCATGCAGGAGAGCGGCTAACGCTGTAGTTGGGTGATTAGCATCATTTTTCTTTGTGCTAGCGTACGTGCCACTGAGAATTCTTAAAACTAAAATGTGTTTTGCAGTTCAGACTACCAGCCAGTAGTTTAAATCTGTCCATGAATTGTGTAAATGTTATTACCATATTAATGTAAACTCTCCACATAAATGCACATGGACAAACCAATTTCTTGTCTAATGAGGATAGTAGGTTTGTAGCATGCGCATCTACATTTTCAGCAGCATTGGGGAAGACAGCGAGAGGGTTAATCATTCTGTTGAAAAATCAAGGGCATGTACCTCTCATTGAGGTTTAAGCTTTCAATTTGTCACAGCAAACATCTGTTCTTTCAAAAGCTAATGTACTTTCTTCTAGTTCCAATGTACGATATTCATGTGTCTTTCATGCTGCCAGGAAGCTGTTGTCTCTACTGATTCCTTCATTAAACATGGAAATCGTGGTTCAGGTCATGTGGTAGCTGAGATGAATAGGGGTTGTAAGTATATGAGATTTAAGAGTCCCCAGAATAAGCGTGCTGCAACATCATTATAGCTTATTGTTCTGCTACATCAGATGACACTGTGGACTAAAGCTGGAGTAAGTGAATGTAAATGGGTTCTTTTCATTCTTACTTTAGATATATACATGTAGTTGCCACCTTTTATGTAAAGAAAATAAACTCATAATATTCTGATCTGTTTTTAACATGTTTTCTTATTTAACCACTTCAATACTGAACACTTTCACCCCCTTCCTGCCAAAGGCCAATTTTCATCTTTCAGTGCTGTCCCACTTTCATTGACAATTACTCAGTCATGCAACACTGTACCAAAATGAAATTTGTATCGTTTTGTTCACACATATAGAGCTTTCTTTTGGTAGTTTTTGATCACCACTGGGTTTTTTTATTGCTTGCTAAGTAAATGAAAAAAGCCAGAAAAATTAAAAAATAAAATCCAAATTGTTCTTTATTTCTGTTTATTTTGCAAATAAATAATTGTTCTTCATAAATTTAGATCAAAATGTATTTTGCTATGTTTCTTTGGTAAACACAACCCACATCAGTGTATATTATTTAGTCTGTGGGAAAGTTATAGAGTCCAAAAACAATGGTATATACGTATATTTGAAAATCTATATTTGATCAATCATTTCTTGAGGCCCCAAAATGCAAGGACAGTGCAAATACCCCCCAAATGGCCCATTTTTGTAAAATAGGCAGTCCATTGTATTTAGTAAGAGGCATAGTGAGTTTTTTTAAGTTGTAATTTTTTTTCCAAATTTTTGGGAAAATTAAGAATTAAAAAAAATTTTTTTTATTCACTTTTTTTTTTTTATTGTACTGTCACCAGTGCAGTACAGCATCATCATGTGGTGGTGAGCAGGGTCACTGACTGGTAACAGTATCTATAAAAAAATATGATTTGCAATTACATTTTTTAAAATTACTTGATGATTTTTTTTACGTACTGTGACCAGGGCAGTACATAGTAACACTATACTACTCTGGGGAGGTGATCAGAATTCTTTTTTTTTTTTTACACACAATGTTTTGTTATAACAGTGATAATCACTGTTATAAGCAACCATTTATTATGAATGAATCTAGTCATCAAGTGTATACTGTTGTGATTAACTGTGATTTGCCACAGCTAATCACATGGTACAGATGGCCTGTGTTTAGCCATGTCTGTACCATGTGATCACTGTGACCAATCTCAGTGAGCACCACAATAGTACACAATGGATGGCTATGAATGGAAGTCATTCATTGTGTGCAATTACCATGTGATCTGCTTTAATTGGTCACCGTGATCACATGGTACTGGCAGTAGCCCGGTACATTGATCTGTCATCCACTGTGTCCGATGGATGCAGTGGGTGACAGATTGCGACACAGCATTGCCCATAGAATGCACGCAAGATGTGATCCTGGGAGGACGTCATATGATGTCCATCCAGGATAGCAGTGCTTCCACTTGGCTGTCATTTGATTATAGGCCATGCAGGAAGTGATTAAAACAAAACTGGACATTAGACCAGATTTCCCATTTAAAGAGAATCCCACTTTTTACAGATACTAGCTTGAGTTGCCATTTAGACATTTCATGGACTTCATATTTAAAATGGTTTCCTAAGAGTTCTTCTGCATGTTGGAATTTAAAATATTATTAATTGCATGCAAAATGCTCATCTATAGACAGTGTACCTGATATATTAGGTTAGGTAGGCCTAATATTTTACAGTGTAAAATACATAGAAAGATATATTATATTTACTTGTTTTTAACGTTTGAAAAAAAAAACAAATTCTTCAGAAGCTTCCTGGTTACTGTCCTAGGCCAAAATTATGTCATACATCCCAAGAGTCTTCATGGGCATTTTTTTTCCTTTTATCTTGAGGAGGGGAGAAAGGGTTTTTTTAGCTAAGCACATCTAAACATTTTTCTCCCATTGACTTCAATGGGGTTTGGATTTGACACCCAAAAATTCTGAAATGTTTGCGGAATATGCCTTGAATCGAACTCAGGTACATTTGAGTCATCCCTACATGCACCAAACATTATATCAAAGTCTGGCTAGATTACTGTCAATACAAGTAACAATAACTGTTGGCAGGAATTGCCTCTTAATGAAAATATGATCAGCACTGGAATGTTTTAGGGGGGAAAAGTATGATCTCAAAAGAGTTTCCCTTTACTTCACCAAGCAGCACTATATAAGAAGCTTGTAAAATTTGTTAACATCTGAGAAAAATTTTAAGGACATTTTGCCTAATTTAATATTGAGGATCAAATTAAAGCCCAGTTGACTTTTCCACAGTAAATACATAGTTACACCATGTTCTGGCAAACACTACATTTGACATGTCTAATGCTGGCCTTACACCTGTAGAACAATGTTTGAATGATTGGATAAAAAAGTATAAATATTGCTTTTCAATCATTTGAGAAGTGCATACACATAAGACTAGTAACAATTTTTCTAGTGTAGGAGTGAATTTAACTATTAGAAATTCACATGTTCTCATTAGATTCAACAAACATTTTTCTATCCTTTTCCTTTGATTTTTTTTGTCAGCTTTTGTTGAATCTAATTGAATCATCTCCTTTGGTCTGGATCCTTATGAGTAAGCTTCTGATCAAGTGAACTCGTTAGAGGTCTGTAGTCTCTGTGTTGGATGACTCAATAAATTGTTCAAAGGTTTTCATTATGGTGAACAGTTCCTCTTTCCTTTTTTGGAGCCTTTATAGAGACTGTGTTAACGTCCAATGACTATAGAAGCCAGGGCACGTGAAGGGTGGCCACTTGGGGACTTAGTGCCTGCAGTGGAAGTCCTGGCCTTTAACTCTTAAGAGTTGAATGAAAGTTCTGAAAACAATTTTCTAATGAAAATCTACTGGTTTAAGGCCAGCCTTACTTTCTTTATTGCAAATTACTCCAAACAACAGTACAGAAGTCTGTTGTACAGTGGTGAATTTTTGATGAGTCTGGAGTAAATAAAATATATATAATAAAAGGTTATTTGCCTAGCATTAAAGGTGCAAAAGTAGAAGTCCTTGTAATAAATGTGAAATATGTTAGTTAAACCTTACTATCAACCACGGGCACAAAATTTGATTTTTCAGTGAAGAGGAGTACCTGTGTGGTGCAGAAAAGGTATATATGAGAATATCAGGTGACCGAAAAATGTGTGATTTTTTTTAATGGGGATACTAGTTAACGTGCCTGACATCTCAGGATGGTAACATTTGGAGGAAGGGAGCCAAGAGGTGTTTAATGGTGGCAGACTGGAAATGTTTAAGAAATATCTACCATCGTTAACCCAGCCTACTCAGGTGCAGATCTCAGGCACAGCAGACCATGCCATGTGACATGATCTGCATAGCTGTCCATTGCAGATTTTCCTTGATTTAGATATAATCTCCTAGGGACCTTGTGGTATCAAAAAAAACTGTCCAACTATATGCAGTGTTTTTATTCCTTTTAGAGCAGAACAGAACAAAAACGAGGTTATTATAGGACTTTCATAGTATAACCTCTCAACAAAAGTATATAAACAGAAATGTTTTACCTAAAATTCTGATTTTTTTTTTTTAAGAAAAAGATTTAAATCCAATTAAAATCATAAATTGGCATTTATAACAATCTGATGGGGCCTAGCCACAACAACCATGTGTTACTTCCAATAAGTATATATTGAACCAAGATCAGAAAGCAAAATGTGTATAATGTATAGCCATATTAATGTAAATCACTTGTGTGTAAGGACCCTTCTCAACATGTTTCACGTCAAGCTTCTTCAGGAATAGGGTGAAAGAAAATTATATTGCTGTTTATAAATGTATGCCAAAATATACAAGTGTCTTCTCAAGGCACTGGCACCAAGATCATCCCCAGAGAAACAGTCGGTGGAATGGGGGTAACAAGTGACCATCAGTCACACTGGCAGAATATCCTCAATTAAGGAGATGTCAAGATACTGTGGCAATACATTGCTTGTGCCAAATATATTCTGAATAATCCAGATATTAATATACCTCCAGGGGCAGTAATCAGGGTGTGAGCATTGTGAATCAATGTCCAGCCATTTAACAGGATGTTTTAATAAAATGTTTAATTTTATGTAAAACTTTGTTGTTTACGTACTTTTGCTGAGAGGTCACACTTTGAAAGTCCCAGATTCACCCCTTTTTTTGTTCTGTTCTTCTGGGGATGTGGTGCTTCTATCCACAGATCATCTTCTAACACTACTGGATTATTTTTAGAGAGGATTTCTTATTTGTTTATAGAGTGGACTCCTGAACTAAAAATCCTGATAGTATCCTCCAACGTGAAAACTCTCCAAAGCGCTGAACTGTTGTGCACTAAATTGTACTTCAAACACTTTATTAGGAGAACAATTTTCACTTGCGTCCTTTACCTTCTTTGATGTGATAGATGCTTTTAGGATGGTTTCCTACTCTGTATACAAAGTGAACTCCTGGATTAACCACTTCAGCCCTGGAAGGTTTTACCCCCTTCCTGACCAGGACATTTTTCGCTATTCGGCTCTGCGTTATTTCTACTGGTAATTGCGTGGTCATGCAATGCTTTACCCAAACAAAATTTATGTCCTTTTTTTCCACAAACATTTAGTTTTCTTTTGGTGATGATCATCACTGGGTTTTTTATTTTTTGTAATATAAACAAAAAAAGACTGAAAACTTTGAAAAAAGACCCCGATATTTCCTACTTTCTGTTATAAAAAATATCCAATAAACTCAAATTTAGCCATAAATATAGGCAAAAATATATTCTGCTACATGTCTTTGGTAAAAAAATTGCAATATGTGTATAGTAACTGTTTTGTGTGAAAGTTATAGCATCTTCAAACCATGATACAGTTGCAAGAAAAAGTATGTGAACCCCTTGGGATTACGTGGAGTTTTGCATGAATTGGGCATAAAATGTGCTCTGAACGTCATCTAAGTCACAACAATAGAAGAACATAGTCTGCTGAACATAATACTACACAAACATTAGATGTTGCCATGGTTTAATTGCACATAACATGTAAACATTCACAGTGCAGGGAGGAAAAAGTATGTGAACCTTTGGACTTAATAACTGGTTGACCCTCCTTTGGCAGCAATAACCTCAACCAAACGTTTCCTGTAGTTGCAGATCAGACCTGCACAACGATCTGGAGTAATTTTGGACCACTCCTCTTCACAAAACTGTTTCAGTGTAGCAATATTCTTGGGATGTCTGGTGTGAATCGCTCTCTTAAGGTCATGCCACAGCATTTCAATCGGGTTGAGGTCAGGACTCTGACTGGGCCACTCCAGAAGGCGTATTCTGTGCTGTTGCAGCCATTGGTTTGTTGAATTACTTGTATGCTTTGGGTCATTGTCCTGTTGCCTCACCCATCCTCTGCAGAGCTTCAGTTGGCGGACAGATGGTCGTACGTTTTCCTGCAAAATGTCTTGATAAACTCTGGAATTCATTTTCCCATCAATGACAACAATCCATCCAGGCCCTGAGGCAGCAAAGCAGCCCCAAACCATGATGCTCCCTCCGCCATGTTTTACAGTGGGGATGAGGTTTTGATGTTGGTGTGCTGTGCCTTTTTTTCTCCACACATAGTGTTGTGTGTTCTTCCCAAACAACTCAATCTTGGTTTCATCTGTCCACAGTATATTTTGCCAGTAGTGCTGTGGAACATCCAGGTGCTCTTTTGCATACTTCAAACGTACTGCAATATTCTTTTTGGACAGCAATGGCTTCCTCCGTGGTGTCCTCCCATGTACTCCATTCTTGTTTAATGTTTTCCTTATTGTAGATGTGTCAACAAAAATGTTAGTATGTGCCAGAGATTTCTGTAGGTCTTTAGCTGACACTCTGGGATTCTTCTTTACCTCATGCAGCATTCTGCGCTGTGCTCTTGCAGTCATTTTTACAGGACGACCACGCCTAGGAAGAGTAGCAACAGTGCTAAACTTTCTCCATTTGTAGACAGTCTGTCTTACCGTGGACACATGAACATCAAGGCTTTTGGAGATACTTTTGTAACCCTTTCCAGCTTCATGCAAGTCAACAATTCTTGATCGTAGGTCTTCTGATAGCTCTTTTCTGCGAGGCATGGTTCACATCAGACAGTGCTTCTTGAAACCAGTAAACCCAAAACAGGTGTGTGTTTTTTAAGGGCAGGACAGCTGTCAGCAACACATCCAATATCATCACACTGATTGGAGTCAAAGTTGGCTCACTCCTGGCTCCAATTATCTCTGGGAGAAGTCATTAAGCTAGGGCTTCACATACTTTTTCCTCCCTGCACTGTGAATGTTTACATGTTATGTGCAATTAAACCATGACAACATCTAATATTTGTGTAGTATTATGTTCAGCAGACTGTGTTCTTCTATTGTTGTGACTTAGATGCCGTTCAGAGCACATTTTATGCCCAATTCATGCAAAACTCCACGTAATCCCAAGGGGTTCACATACTTTTTCTTGCAACTGTATATATACAATATATTGGAATTTATGCAACTTTTACTTTCTGACTGCCTATCACATTTCTTGAGGTGCTAATATACCAGGGCAGTACAAACACCCCCTAAAATGATCCCTTTTTGGAAAGTAGACACCCCAAGGAATTTGCTGAGAGGCATGCTGAGTCCATGGAAAATTTTATGTTTTGTCAAAAGTTTTTGGAAAAATTGCTTTTTTACAAAAAGTTGTCACTTAAATGATATATTGCTCACACATGCCATGGGTATATGAAGAATAACACCCCATTCTGCTACTTCTCCCGAGTATGGGGATACCACATGTGAGAGACTTTTGGGCAGCCTAGCCCCATACAGGCCCCCAAAATCCAATGACCACCTTCAAGCTCTCAAAGGGCAATTTCCTCATGTCACTTCCTCCACTACCTATCATAGTTTCAGAAGCCCTAAAATGAGTGAGTATTTTGCAAATATAATTTTTGTCACAAGATTTTGAAAAAGAAAAAATAAATTTTAGTTTTCTTTCTTCATTTTCCAAAAACTTGTGGCAACAAATGAGATCAGCAAAATACTCAACATGCCCCTTAGCAAATATCTTGGAATATCTACTATAATGGTATCGTGTACTGAGCCCTCACAAAGCTGTGTGAAAGGGCAAGGATTCCATTTTTCATACTTCAGCCATGACAGTTTGTTACACAAGTTAGTAATTAGCAGTAGTGGATCCCTTATCTTCATCCCTCCAGGAAGCCTCTGGTGCAATACACAACTGTTAACTGATGCCAGTGCCTTCTTATCAGATGGGGACAGATACAGTCACTCTCATGCTTATGAGCCCAATCCACCATTCCAGTCTGGAAACCCTAGTAAAACTGTCACTCTCACAAGCTTGAGCAATCCGGAGTTGGGCATATATGTAACAGCAGAGAACATGAGCATATGATTAATTGGGTACATGGACCAATATGACTGCTATTCATTCTTTTTGTAATGGCCATGTTGAGAGTTAGGCCCAAAAAAGTTTTAAATTTCGAAACCATGATAGGTTTCCATGCAAATTGTCTAGCAAGAGCTGAATTTGGGTGGGGAGTGATGTATTGTTGTGTGTAAAAATTGCTTTGGCCAACAATTAATTGATACAAATCTTCTGTAAAAAGCAGAGGGACTAAATGATAGTGCTGACAGTCAATGGGGCTGATCCTGCTAACACTGCATTTTTGGGGACACTATATTAAGAGGGTACTAGTATAATTCTGTTTGTGATCAATGTATTGATCTGTACAAACACTATACTAGTAATGGGGGTGATCAGCGATCTATAGCTTGAGTGCAATAGTGTGCGGGCAATCTAAAACCCCTGGCTGGGAGGGGCTCTAACTGACCCTGACACTATCTGATGTCACTAGTGGCAGTAAAACAGTGATCAGTGAAAAATTCTATATACTGACACTGTACTAATGGCACTGGATGGGTGACAGGGGTGATCAAATGGTTAATAGAGGCAATCAAAGGGTTAAATGTGCAAATCTATTGTGTGTGTAAAATGAAGTCTTTTACTCATAGTGTGGTGTTCTTCCTTCTCTCCCTGGACTGACGGGGGGGGGGGGGGGGGCAGCCGGAAATAGCAAAAAGCAACATAAGGGTCCACCACATTGCCCAGAGCAGCTGCGGTGGTTGGTAAGTAGTTTAAAAAAAATCTTAAAATTTTTTTTCTCCATATTTTATTTTATTTTTACATTGTCTTTTATTATTTATAAAGACACTTTCACTAGAGTAGTTCAATGTTACTATGGTAATATTGTACTACTCTGGGGGGGAGGAGATCAGGGAGTTTTTTTTTTTACACTTTGCTTTGCAGGAGCAATACATTGGCTTGCTTTGAACTGTCATGAATGGGCTATGTTCATGACAGTTCAAAATGGGTTAGGTTCATGACAATTCAAAATACTAGTGATTGGCTAAAGCTACTCACATGGTACAGGGTGGTGTGATTGACCCATATACAGTGTGAAAGCTGTGAGCCAATCCCAGCTCTCGAGGAAGAGAAGCAAAGCTGTTATGAATCAGATTGAATCATAACAGCTTTGCTAGCATTGTGATGATGTGATCGCATAGCAATCACATGATCATCAGGTCCAGATTCTGGTGGACACACCGCCCGAGCAGGCACGCAGCGTCCCTCTGTGTTAGTACAGCAAGAGCGACGTACCCATATGTCGCTCTGCCTGTACATGCCGCCCGTCCGCAATACAAGTACTGCGGTCGATCACCAAGTGGTGATCGTAGCAGTAACCTTCAGCAAGTGCACCTTATGACTAATACCCTAATGCTGTTGTATGAACAGATGTACCATACCCAGAGTAGAGTATACTTTGATTATGTTACACGTTCCTACATGAAATGTATACTTTTAGATGAGACCTGTGTTTATTTATTCTTTCTCTTTATGAACTGCGCTCTTTTGAGTAGGACACAAGATCACAGCAAACTAAAAGTACCATTGGCTGCATTCTACCCATTATTTCATTTCTGAATCTCTAATGTTTTGACTGTATGCAGTAGTGTTATCATGTGTCCCATAATACTTTAATCTGTAATTGTGCAAGGGCATCAGCTGCCAAACCTCTCTCCTTTTATAGTAGCAATTCTTTTCAATAAATAGAAACAGCATTTTATAACTAAAGAGTTTCAAGTGCCAAGTTAGTATTTAGCCCTAGAATAAACCAGAGCACTTTATTATCCATGTCTATTGTTTTAGCACTAATCATATCGCCAGGATATTTTTCATTGTTAATGATTCAGTATGCTCTGTTCACCTAATTATCTGGAGTCTGCACTGCAATACGTGTTAACAATAGACATACACGGTATCTTATTTCCACACTTGATTAAATTCCTCAATTTTGAAATGATGTATTTTCTCTTTCATTTAAAACATTAAATTTTTGTCTCTTTTTTTTTTAGGTCACCTGCTGTCACCGGAGATTTTGCTAATCTCTCAACTTTGCTGTCTGACTGATATGTACTGCATACCAATGCAGTATGAAAATACTGCATGAAATAAAGACAACATAATTGAAGAAGATGGAGTCAGAAAGGGCTGTGATAAATCTATGGAAGTCAATGCATAACTTTGCAGATGGGAAGCTATGATACGTTTTTTCATAGAAACATCTTTATTAGACACACTAGAATCAATTTTACAGAGACTCCTGATGGCTTTAAGTGTGATACATATTTTCTTCTCTGTTCCTTCCTTAGAACAGTGTTCACTAAGTGATATAAGAAAAATCAATTAAAATGTAATAGGTATGAGGCCCATTCCCACTACAGGGACAGTGCTTGGTGTAGCAAAACCTGCATGGCAAGAGAAAGTGGTGGCACAGAGAATAGAGTGTTCAGTTGTCATGGCAACCTGACACCCCCCCCCCCCCCCACAAAGGACAAAGAGGGAAGTAGAGGCAATGGAGTGAATAAAGAGGGTGGGTGAGCATGCCCAGTCTTTTTAGATGAACTGTTTGCACTGAATTTTGTAAGAAATGCACAGAAAGAGAAGCTTGTCAACGTCCATCCAACTAATTCTTGTGGTGGTGTTTGGGTGAGTGTGACCTGCTGTTTAATGAAAGAGTCTGCTGTCAATTTCACAGCCAACATAGGAAAGCTGGCATTAATGCAGGCACTTGCTGACTCCCCTTTTACTACAGGCTCCCCTCTTGGCCTTTTTATTCAATTCACTTGTACTCAGTTAAACAGCAATGTATTTTGCAGCTCTGGTCAAGCCTATCTCTAAACCTAGGGGTTGATTTTTCTTGCCTGTCTCTAGAAAAAAAACTTTCAAAAATAGAATAGGAGGATCAATTTTGGGCTATGAATATTCATCTTACCTCAGCCAATCCCTGGGAGGGGGTGTCCAGAAGGTGTGGCTGGGGTGAAGATAAATGCCTGGGAGGGTCTGTTTAGAGCTTTGTCCTGGGGCCTCTGCCCCCCTGGGAGGACGCCTGTGTGTTACAGAAGGGCTGTTAGCCCTCAACCAGTGCTGGGCTGAGGGCCTTGGAGGAACTTAAACTTAAATAAAACTGTACGTTCAGTGAAATAGGAAACCCTTTCACTGAAGAGTGTTGCAGGGAAGCTGGTTGAGAGCTGTCTCTGGACATTGTGAGTAGGACTTTGCCTAGAGCTCCAGGGGTGCTTGTACTCTGAAGGTTAGATTCCAGAGGTTGCTACAAGGAATATAACTGCTCGTACACAGTCTCAAACTAGCTGGATATCCCTTCTATCCCCAGCATTACTTAATATTGTTACTGAAGGACCTTGCATGAGAATCTGTTCTCTAATACCTGTGTGTACTTTTGAGTATCCTGCACCCTCACCCCTCTACACACCACTGTTCAAGTACTACAATACATTTTTAAATAGACACCCTTAGACTGAGCCAGACATGTGTCAGTGTGGTCTAGAGATGGTACCTGGACTGGTTGCTTCTGTGGAGGTAAGGGAAACCTGGGTTTGTTCCAGCAGCCTTTTGGAGGGTGAGCACTATACTATTCAATGTTCTAGTGATGCATATGCAGAGTACCAATCTAAAAATTCCAGGTGCACTCTGCAAACGTATTCTACCTATAATAAGAACTGCCACAGTGATAGAGTAATAGTGTGCATGGAGTATAATGCTTTACAGACCAAATGACCTTCTGCATAGATCAGAAATATTTGTAGTGACTTCTCACCACAACAGTTGGACTAGCTTTTCTATAAATGGCAACAGTTGTACAGTTGCCAGACTCTGAAGCCATGCCCTGAGTCTTAGGGGACTATTTAAAGCAGAGAGTGGATATTGCTGTCCACTGAACACCTCCGTGTTTACTCAAAATTGCAGTCTACATTTTAGATGCCATTTATAAAATGCAGATGTATCGCTTACCCCTGAAGGAGCCCACTGTTTAGGTCCATCGGATTTTTCCCAGTAGTTTCACCTGCAGCCAGGCATACAGTCATCGTCACTATCTTGGCTCAATAATCAGTCTAGGGGTACACATTTCTGATGCTATATTGTGGAACTTGAATATGGATAGGTATAGGGTAACTGTGGGATACTCCAGAAACTTTAATCAGCAACTACAAGGCCCTGTACCCTTTGAGAACGTGCATTGCACGAAACGCGTCAGAGGGGCTACAGCAATTAGACATCTCAGCCACCGTTGGTGGCCATCTGTAATCACTGGGGTCAGTAATTTTTTCTTTGTCTTTTCACCTCTGATTTGCAAATAAAGTATTTTACGCAGTATCACGCTATGTGATGTCCCTTATTGGGCTCTTTATGAGCACCACCCTTTCGCAGTACCGAGCTTAAGGAGGGACCCCAGAGGTGTATGAATGTCTGAGGAATCAGGGAACCTGGCCATAATGGATGAGTGGTGAGGATCAGAGAACACAGCTTTACCCGAGAGCCAAGGACCTAGACGTATCGGACAAGAAAAAGACAAACTTCCTTCATGCGTTTTATAAACGCACTTCTGGTGAGTGCGCATTTCATTTATCTCCCTGTTCACCTTCGGATCATTCATTTTTATGAAAGAAGGAGACCGGACAGAATTTGCACACTATGTTTTTGGACACTAGATTTATTAACGCATTTATGAGATTTTAATGTCTTTATTTTGGAGCTTTATTGATATTTGATCACTATTAGCGCTGCACCTTTTTCTCTATTTAATGGTTTACAAATGTTTGTAGAAGCAGTATACATGCCTAGGTGCTTGATTTTATATATCTGTGGCCATGGAAGTGATTGGAACACCTCAATCCAATGATTTGAAGGTGTGTCCCAATACTTTTGAAAGAATACTTTCTAATAACCAATTACAAAATTGATTCGCTTATCTTGATTGTTTTTTTTTATCCTTGCATTTAGTATGAAATTCTTCCTTCAGATGCAATAGTCTTTAAAATTAAAAAAAGGATCGTAACCTTTAAACTTACAAATGAAATGTCTTTTTTTACATACTTAAGATTTCAAACTGAAAACAATTTGTTGCAAAATCACGGAGAGATTTAACTAACAGTGACAGCTTCATGATGACATTTCAATAGGCGTAACATGTATTTTAGTTGTTGAGATAACATTTTAAACAGAGTTCTTTGTGTGTTTTCTAATGGAAATTGAATTGTGAGTCACTAGCCCTGGCGCACAGAGCAATTGCTCACTGTCATTCATGTCCAGCAACTAAATTCTCTTCAGCCGTGTTGCTCATTTTAATTCACAGTTGAAAATAAAAATTTTAATCTTTTATGTATTCTAATGATTAATCAGATTACAGCCACAGTAGAAGTAGCCATCGTATTAAAAGACACACATCAGTATTGGCATTATCTCAGTATTATTTACCATCTATTTTGTTATTAACCACATGAGCTCCTGCACCTATTTGCCTCTAATGGACAACTGCAATTTTCACATTTCTGATAGGAGCCTATTAATTTGGTAAAACTAAGGCTGGCCATACACTATACAATTTTCTTCAAAATTTTGCTTTAGATTTACCAAAAACCATATAATATGAGGTCAAACCTAAACAACGCTTTCAGTTGTATCCAATTAGGCAGGTCCTTGTGCTACATAGTTGAAGGTAAATCTAAAGGAAATTGGGCAGAAATTGGACAGAAAATTGTATAGAGTATGGCCAGCATAAGGCTCCATGCACACTTGGCATTTTAATAACGCTGGTAACGTTAGCTGTGTAAAGTCATGTTAAAAACATTAGGTTTTCAGGATTTTATTACCGTTTTTGCATTAGTGTTTAATGGCGTTTTTCGCATTTGCGTTTTTTAGCGTTTTTTTTACCCCCCCCCAAAATGCATTTTTTGCTCAAAAAAAGTCCAAAAACACTGGCAAACTGTGTTTTACTGCATTTTTCAGCGTTAGAGAATTTTTACAGCTAAAAAACTCCTCTAGCAACCCACTAGCTCTGAATTTTTTTTCCAGCCAAAAAAAACCCTTGCCAAAAAAGGCTGATTACAGTTTCTGTGTGCATGGACATATAGGATAACATGCTGGGGAGTTTACTGGCTGTAGAAAAAACATCAAAAGCCAAAAACAGCCGATGTAAAAACATCCAGTGTGCATGAGGATTAAATGTTGTTATTCATTATGATACAGAAGTAATCACTATATTGTTTTTTTTATTTTTTTTGGGGGGGGGGGGGGGGAGTCAGTCAAAGCAAAATTATCTTCCAAAAATTATTTTTATTTTCTATGCTATTAAAAAAATGAAAAGACTCATAGACTTATAGCAACTTTTTTTTATCTTTAACTAGAGTCAGTTTTTCAACAACTGGTAAAGGCAGAATGTTTTTTATTTTACCTTAATGCAGGAGTAGACAACCTTAGGGCTCATTCACACTTGACTGTTTTACCCACGCTTGCCAAACGCCCCTATAGCGTTTGGCAAGCATTGGTCAGGTGTTTGCGGAGCATTTTTTAACGCTCAGCAAACTCTCCGCAAACGCCGCATGCGCAGTTTAGCGGCGGTTGCTAGGTGTTCGCCGAGCGTTAAAAACGCCCCACAAACATCTATAATGAAGTTTAAATGGTGTTACCGCTCCGCAAACGCCCCGCAACCACACCACAAACGCCAGCCGGGCGTTTGCGGAGCAGCACCATAGACTAGAATAGAAGGCTTCAACGCCTCCTGACTGGACCAGAGGCGTCCGTTTTGCCGCGACGCGATGCTAACGCTCCCATTAGAACAGCACCATGTGCTGCAATGTGCAGAATTGTCAGAGGCGTTTGGGAAGCGGTAAAATCGCTTCCCAAACGCCTCTATGCCGCCTGCACACAACGCTAGTGTGAACGTAGCCTTAGAGAAGTGGAGATCTACCTGAACAACATGGGAAAAGTCAAAGATCATCGTGCACAGTGTCACCCAATGTTGCCCCCTCACCGTCTGATTTAAACCTATAATTGCCTAACTACCATGCCGCAATCGCATGCAATGCACAGAAATTTTACATTTAAATCAGATTGTGAGGATTCAAAATATTGCCTAGTCACCACCTGTCAAACATGCTTGGATCACTTTCAGAAGAGCAGCAGTGGCACCCTTAGGGCTCGTTCACACTTGAGGTTTGGGAGGAGTAAAATCCTGCAGTGGAGCTGAAGTTTTACCATCCCTAGTCCTTACCCCCTGCAGAGGTAGTAGCCAAGGGTGTAAACATGTGATGGCAGGGTTCATACCCCCTGTGGCTTTTGGAGCTACTGTCCTCCAGTCACAACCCATTCAAATGAATAGGGCCACTATGCAAGCACCCTGCAACCATATGCAATGTATGCAGCTCCACTACAACGCTTCCTCACCACCTGCTTTAACCCCTTGGTCGCTGAACTGCACAAGATTGCAGGGTGCTTGCAGAGTGGTCCCATTCATTTGAATGTATCACACTTGGCGGGCAATACACTCAACACGTATGACACAGCATATATTTCCTACTGTGGCCATGGCATGTGTACACCCCTGGCCACTACAGCTAAAAGGGGTGTAAATGAGCCCTTACTTTCCTAATCCCCCTATGGTAGTTGCTTTCTGTTGTAAGCGGGTGTTATGTGACTAATGGCAACTGTTCACTTCAGTTAAGATTGCATGTGGGTTTCCCTTGAAGCAGTGGAATGCACTGACCTGGACAAAAAAAGAGGATAATAGATGAGAAGAGTCAAGTGTCAGTACACCACAAACCGGCTTGCTATGGGGGTACTGAGTGGGGGAAGGAGCAAGGAACTCTAATGGGGGACCTCAGAAGAGGAGGATCAGGGCTGCTCTGTGCGAAACCATTGCACAGGGCAGGTAAGTATGTTTGTTATTTAAACAAAAAAAAAATTCTCTTTGGTACATTCAATACTTGAGGAATGTTGTTTAAAAACATTGTTCACCGCTGTGTTCACTGTTAGAAATTTGGTCTTTTGAGATACAATCTCCTTCCTGCTCCTTCAACTTTTTTCATCATTTTGGTCGAAAATGAACGTCAATTTAACTCCACTAACCATTAGAAAATCAAATGATTTTAAAAAAGAAAATGTTTAAACAAAATTCAAAATGAAAAGTAGGAAAAAAAGATAAAAATAGCTAAAGGGAAGCTGGTTCCGATTGGTTAAATGTGCTGACTCTACAATTCTACGTTTGAAAGAAGAATGAGCCAAAGGATAAGTGAGGAGATTTAGTGGATGTGGCACGAGCCTCAGTAGAACTCTAAACCGTACCTAAGGTGTTAGCACATGCCACAATGCTTTTGTATGCTCAAGTTTTAATTTACAGTAAAGAAGGGTAAATGGAAGTTAGTTTACCTTTTCATAGCTATACATACAGTCATGGCCAAAAATATTGGCACCCTTGCATTTCTGTCAGATAATGCACCACTTTGCCCAGAAAATTGTTGCAATTACAAGTGTTTAGGCGTTCTCATGTTTATTTCTTTTGTTTGTATTGGTATGACACAAAGAGTGGAGAAACAAAAAACTGAGTCTGACACTTCACATGCAAAACCCCAAAAATGGACTGGACAAACTATTGGTACCCTCAATTTAATATTTGATAGCACAGCCCTTGGAAAAAATAACTGAAATCAATCGCTTCCTGTAACCAAAGCTTTGTCTTAAACTATTTCTGGTTGCTTTTTGATGTGTGCTTTTGTTCATTGTCCTGCTGTAAGACCCAGCTTCCTGACACGGGCCCTACATTGTACCCCAGAATTCTTTGGTAGTCTACAGATTTCAAAATGCCATGTACACGGTCAAGACATCCAGTGCCTGAAGCAGCAAAGCTCCCCAAAAACATCAGTGAACCTCCACCATGTTTGACTGTAGGGACTATATTCTTTTCTTTACAGGCCTCATTGCTTTTTCTGAAAACAGTAGACAGCTGTAATTTTATTTCGTCTGTTCACAGTACATTCTCCCAAAAGGATTTTGGCTTCCTCAGGTAAGTTTTAGGAAACTCCAGTCTGGCTTTTTTATGTGCTGTGTCAGCAGCAGGGTCCTCTTGGGTCTCCTTCCATAGCATCCCATTCAATTCAGAGGGTAACGTATAGTGCGAGCTGCCACAGTTGTACCCTGAGCCTGAAGGTCAGCTTGGATTTGTCTGGAAGCTGATTGAGTTTCTTTAGCCACCATTCAAACAATCCTTTGTTGCAATCTTTGATCAATTTTTCTTTTTTGTCCACGTACAGAGATTAGTTACAATGCTATGGGTTGTAAACTTCTTGACAATGTTGAACACAGTGGACACAGGGACATTAAGATCTCTGGAGATGGACTTGTAACCTTGAGATTGTACATGATTTTCCACAATTTTAGTTCTCAAATCCTCAGACAATTCTTTGCTGCTATTTCTCTTCTCCATGCTCCATGTGGCACACAGAGACACACAAAAGGGTTGAGTCAATTTTTCACCATTTTAACTGGTTGTTGGTGTGATTTCTATATTGTCAACACCTGGTAATTGATATAGGTGAGTTTAATTACAAATTACAGGAGCATCACAAACTTAGAATGCAATTATTTCTTACAATATTGAGAAGGTGCCAATAATTTTGTCCAGTACATTTTTGGGGTTTTGCATGCAATGTGTCAGATTTAGCTTTTTGTTTCTCCACTTTTTTGTGTCATACCAATACAAACAAAATAAACAAACATAAGAATGCCTAAACATTTGTAATTACAACAATTTTCTGGGCAAAGTGGTGCGTTATCTGACAGAAATGCAGGGGTGCCAATATTTTTGACTGTATGTAAAGGTAATCAGACTACTGTACATAATATTTCATTGATCATTAATGTTTTAACACATTAATGCTCAGTGAAATATTCTATACATCTTCTATTCTATATTCTATATATCTGATTACATTTAACTTAATTTATTTAAGAGAACTTAAAAGTGAAACGTCACTATCTCAATCAACATTGACTATTTGTAATCCGTATGCTGCTAGCATTAGTAAATAGATAGGAATGTACATCATATTTATTTGTTTTAAACTTTTTTTTTAACATTTCTTCAGTTACTTGGTGGGGTTTTCTCAGCTAAGCACACCCACCCTGCCTGCATACCTGAGCTAAAGGCAGGTGGATTCCAGGAAGTAAATGCTACATTAATCATGTGCCCTTATGCAAGATGGCCATGGCCAGAAATGCAAGGGGGTGTTTTTCAAAGTGATTTATCAGCAAAATAAAACATGGAGACATGGATGGATGGGGGAGTTTGCTTTGAATACTAAAAATGAATTAAATAGCATTTTTGGTTTGTGTTGCTCAGATGCATTGTAGTCCCACTTTAATTTATTTACGCCATCATGATATCTTATATGCTTATGACCTCTACAGGGAACTTTTGCAAACCTTTATATAAATTATGATCAAAACATGGAACATCAAGCATATATATATATATATATATATATATATATATGTAAATATATATATATATTGTTCAGATAAATGTTATAATAACTGGAAAGGTGTGTTTACCAAAAATACAAAAAGTTTCCAATGCTACAGTATGTGTTGTAATATGGATTTCACTATAGCACAGAAGGCTGTCATAAAATGGCAAATTTACTTTGGATAAATGAAACTAAAAATCTTGTAGTTAAATTAATTTCTCATGAAGTTCTCAAATCAAATACTGTATATTTTTGATGATCTAATAAAAATAATACAAACTGATCAATAAATTCTTTCGTAGTTGACTTCCTTTGAAATTATTAATTATCTAACTTCAACACTTTCTTGAGTTACCAACACGGGACAAACATGCAGCAAAACCTAGGGGTTTATAATTAAATGTAGAGTAGATATGGGATCTATATCGCACACCGTGGCCTAAGTCAAAACAGGTTGCGGTGTGTAGCAGGTGAAGTCCTACGATGTTATAGTTACTTGATTGGAGGGGAGCTGTTCATGTGATATTCTCCCACCCTTTTTTTGTTCCTTTAATGTCCAAGGAAAGTACTGTTCTGTATAAACTTTGGTCTCTGTATGGACTGTAGATACAAGCTTTCTGGAAATGTTGAAGCCATGGAAAAAAAAGCGTTTTTCCCTGTTTTTTCTTATAAATACTGGAAATTGTTATGCTGTAGTTTTACAAACTGAAAGTCATTTTGTTACACTGGGACCATGAAATGCAGTGTACATAAAAGTATTAAACTTGAAATAAAAGTACAGCTTATTCAGTAAATAAACAAAACTTACTTTTAACATTTTATTTTTTATTACAAATAGAATAACAAGGACTGTATCTGTTGAAAAGCAATTTTTTTTTTAATTACACTCTTACCTGTCAATTAAGCCTGAGAGGAGGACAGAAACTATCATCTATTGCAAGGGTCTCCAAATTTCCAAAGGGCCAGTTTACTGTCCTTTAACCTCTTCACACCGGCCGAACGCAAATGTGCGGCCTCCCGGCGTCTGGGCCTAGACGCCGAGTGGCCGCACATTTGCGTTCTATTAAGAAAAAACATATGTGCCGAGACCGCGCGCCCTGCGCGCTCCCAGCACACATGTCCGGTACTCACGGAAAGGTCCCGGTCTCCTCTTTCGATCGGGACCTTTCCAGATCATGTGACCATCGAGACGACGCGTCATGGTGGTCACATGATCCCTAAACCCCCGCTCAGCCCGTCCCGCCTCCCGGATTCTGAAACTCTTAAAGGGCCGGGAGGCGCCGGCGTGAAGGCGTTAAACTTTGAGTGGGCCAGCCCTTGGCCAGAGGGGGTAATAAATGCCCCAGCATTACGAGGAGTACACAATGCCTTAGGCTTGGTGGTCAGTGGGAATAAAAAAAATTCCATAGCCCATGTGGCCAGTAGTTATTGGTATTAATGGAAGGAATAATGCCCCATCACTGGTGTCAGTGGAGGGAATAGTGCCCACTATTGGTATCATTGAAAGGAATAGTGCCCCAATTGTGTCAGTAGCAGAAATTCTGCCCCACTGTTGGTTGTGCCTCATCATTATTGTCAGTAAGAGATACAGTGCCTCAAGGGCCGGATAAAAGGCAAGTAAAGGGCAGCATCTGGCCCACTGGCCACAGTTTGGAGACTAATGAAATGTTGCCTAATGCCCAGTCTGAAGTCCTTTGAAAGGGGTACATTGCAAGTAACTGGCACTCCTCACTAATGTATTGAGATATGAAGAGTCAGCACGTTATATGTTATTCTAGTGCAGGTTGTACATGTGGTTTCCATGAGTAATGAAGGTTTAGTCAGCAAGCAGCCTTTCAGAAACGTGTACCTGTTATAGGGGGAATTGCCTTTATCCACATGAGAGATGTTGTTGGCACTCCCTACGCTGCATTCCGTCTCCCATAGCAACTGAAGCAGAACTGCATCGCAGAGGTCCCCATCCTCTACAGAGGTATTGAAGTTCAAGAGTGAAGTAAAGTGCATGTTGGCACGCGTGCTATGTGCACGGCGGGGTTCCGTGCTACTACCGTTATCGGTAGTGGGAATATGCTAGACAAGTGACTGTGGTCAGTGTTTGGCATGGCCTGCCTAATTGCAAGATACAGTGGGAAGATGTACATTTACACAGCGACCCAAGAGTAACTGGAAAACAGTTTTTTGCAAGTGTACATGGCATACGTTCATCTCTGAGAGTGGAGGCTTGCCTTAAGATAAAGTATTCCCTGATAGCAACCTCCACCTTGTCCCACGACATTGATGGAAATGGCACAAGAGTAAAGGCATCCCATTTGTGTGAAGTGGATCGATCACACACAGGTGCCTAGCATAGCCCAGAAGAACCCACCCCAGGGGTAGTCCTCTTATGTAACCCAGGCTTGGTGCCCAACGAGTTAATCGGGAATACAGAGGAATGTCTGCCATCACCTGCCTACCCCTCCCTTTCAAGCAGGCTCGGTTTGAACTGGCCCTTAGACTTGCAGGTTGGAAGGTTTTTAGTAGGAGTTAGAAATTCTCAACACAAACAAGTACAAGAGAGGAAACTGGACCTTCAAGCACTTGTTTGATAGGGTTAAATCAAGTGGAAGGCTTTAACTAGAGTGACTAATGAATAATGAAATGCTCCCACCTGTGTAGATGGTAAGAGAATATGGCTAGCTGGTGTAGCTTCTTCTATAGCAACCGCTGTTATATTAAAGCAAGCAGGGCTAGCCATTCTTTGTTGCCCTAGAACGTATCACATGATTTTATATTTTCTGGCCAAGCAAAACAAGAATCAGCAAAACATAAAGAAAGTACTTGTGATACTGTAGGAAATACAGGGGTCCATGGAGGATGGCGTTAACTATGTGTCTCAACAGATGCATATTCGATGGCAACAGTGAGAGTTCAACATGAGTCAGCAGCCTGTGCCAATGAATGAAACATCAGCTTATTGAGGATAGCTGGCAGCATCCCAACCACTAAGCTAGGGTAGGGCCAGGCAGCTGGTATGATCTAGCCAGTATAACATTTAGTCAGTCCAGGTGACTGGCAACAGATGTCAATTAACCTTATACCTGTCCCCCTCCTCCCCGCATCCATCCCTCCACTCTCGGTTGCACTCCTGAACGCCCGATCGGTTTGCAACAAGCTCACCGCCATCCATGACCTCTTTATCTCCCACTCCCTCAACCTCTTAGCGGTCACCGAAACCTGGATCCAAGCCACTGTCTCCGCCTCCCCTGCGGCACTCTCCTATGGAGGTCTTGTCTGGTCTCATTCACACAGACCGAGCGGCCGTAGAGGTGGTGGGGTCGGTGTGCTCTTGTCACCGCTGACCACCTTCCAGGTCCTCCCAAACCCCCCTCTCTATCCTTCTCCTCCTTCGATGCCCACTGCATCCGACTCTTCTCTCCCACCCCTCTGAGGATTTCAGTAATCTATCGGCCTCCTGGACCCGTATCCCGCTTACTTGACGACTTTTCCGCCTGGCTGCCCTTCTTCCTCTCCTCTGAGCTACCCACCATCATCCTTGGAGACTTCAATATCCCTATCAATGTCAACAACCCGGCCACATCCCAACTCCTCCACTTAACCTCTTCTTTTGCATTCACACAGTGCACACAGTCCTCCACCCACACCAATGGGAATACCCTGGACCTCGTTTTCTCCCATCTCTGCACCCTCCACAACCTCACAAACACCCCTTTCCCTCTCTTTGACCACAACCTCATTATGTTCTCCATGTCCCCGTCCTATAACGCCTCCCCCCCAAACGTCAAACCATCACCAGCCGTAACCTCCACAACCTGAACCCGGCCCCACTCCACTCTGAAGCTGACCGTCTGTACGACAGTATCTTTCCACTGTCATGCCCTGACCTGGCCACTACTGCGTATAACGACTTGCTGTCAGCTGCCTTAGACTCCTTAGCACCCCTAACCACACGTAGCATTAGACCCCGACCGTTTCAACCCTGGCAGAACGACCAAACTAAAATCTTAAATGACGCAGTCATGCGCTGGAGCGATTATGGTGCAAAACCAGATCCCCTTTGAGCGTTCTCCCTCTACAAATCCGCCTTCCTCACCTAATCCTCCTCACTCCACGCCGCCAAACAAGCCTACTTCGTAACCCTAATCAACACCCTCTCCACCTGTTCTCGCCGGCTCTTCTCCACTTTCAACTCCCTACTCTCTCCCCCCGCACCCCCAACTAGTACCTCACTCACCGCCCACGAGATTGCCAATCACTTCCAAAATAAGATCGACGCAATCCGTAAGGACATCGCGAATGCTCAACCTACCTCCCCACCTAGCCTCCCTCCCACCATAACCCCACCAATGTTTCCCTCCTCTGACCTCGCAACCGCCATACCCCCCACCACACCTAATGTCCCGCACACTATAACCTCCCCAACACTCCGCTCCTTCAGCCTTGCTACCACTGAGGAGGTCACTAAGGTCTTCTCAGAAGCCCGCCTCACCACTTGCCCCCTTGACCCTGTCCCCACACAACTCCTCCGGTCACCCTCCTCCTCCATTCTACGCTCCCTCACCCACATCTTCAATCTCTCCCTCTCTATTGGCGCTTTCCCCTCCCCCCTAAAGCACGCGCACATCACCCCCATACTCAAAAAACCCTCCCTGGACCCCACCGACCTGAACAACCTTAGACCCATCTCCCTGCTGCCATTTACTTCCAAGCTCCTTGAGCGCTTAGTCTACAATCGCCTAAGCGCCCACCTCACTGACAACAACCTCCTCGATCCACTACAGTCTGGCTTCCGTCCCCTACACTCCACCGAAACCGCCCTACTCAAAATCACTAATGACCTGCTAACCGCCAAAGCTAATGGCCACTACTCAGTCCTCTTACTCCCCGACCTTTCCGTGGCCTTCGACACAGTCGACCACCCCCTCCTCCTTAACAAACTACACTCCCTCGGCATCAGAGACTCCGCTCTCTCCTGGCTCTCCTCCTATCTATCCCAACGCTCCTTCAGCGTTACCTATAATGCTACCACCTCCCCCTCTCTCCCCCTCTCTGTTGGGGTCCCCCAAGGCTCGGTCCTCGGGCCCCTTCTCTTCTCCATCTACACCTCCTCCCTCGGCAAACTGATACACTCCCACGGCTTCAACTATCACCTCTACACCGATGACACGCAAATTTACCTCTCCACCCCTCGCCTCACCCCTTCAGTCTCCGCCCGTATCACCCACCTACTGAACGACATATCAGACTGGATGTCGCTCCATTTCCTCAAATTGAACCTTTCCAAAACCGAGCTCCTGATTTTCCCCCCAGCCCGTGCCCCCCCCCACCCTCTCCATCACGACCAACAACGTCACCATCAGTCCCACCCCACAAACCAAAGTCCTAGGTGTCACTCTAGACTCAAACCTGTCCTTCCAACCCCATGTCCAATCGTTGGCAAACTCATGCAGGCTCCACCTCCACAACATCTCTAAAATACGTTCGTTCCTAACCCCAGACACTACTAAACAACTCGTTCACTCCCTTATTATCTTGCTTCTGGACTACTGCAACTCCCTTCTCACCAACCTACCTCATCGCAGACTATCCCCGCTTCAGTCTATCCTGAATTCAGCGGCCAGACTCATCCACCTTACCAACCACTCCGCTTCTGCCACCCCCCTTTGTCATTCCCTCTACTGGCTCCCTATTGCCCAACGCATTAAATTCAAACTACTAACACAGACATACAAAGCCATTCATAATGCTGCCCCAAACTACCTCACCGACCTGAAACCCAAATACCACCCTACCCGTAATCTTCGCTCCTCACAAGACCTCCTACTTTCTAGCTCCCTGGTCTCCACCCCCCACACCCGACTGCAGGACTTCCCCCATCCTCTGGAACTCACTACCCCAATCCATCAGACTGTCACCTACCCTCCTCACCTTTAGGCGCACCCTGAAAACCCATCTCTTCAGGGAAGCCTACCCCGCCCTCACCTAACAGCCGATCTCCTCCACTCCTCCTACCACTCCATCCCCCACAGTCACTTCCTCCTGTACCACTATCCCCTCCCTCCTAGATTGTAAGCTCAAAAGAGCAGGGCCCTCGAACCCCTCGTGTTTTGTTTTGTTACTGTATTGTCTCATGTACTGTCCCCCACTATAATGTACAGCGCTGAGCAAACCTTTTAGCGCTATATAAATACTGTATAATAATAATAATAGTTAATAGGCAAATGGTTGAGCCAGGTGGTTAAGGTGTAAAAAACAATAACCATAATACTATCACAGCGACAATTTTTAGTTGTTACTATTGTTTCTTTTGATTATTACTATGCACATATATGAGGAGATTATTATCTTCAGCAATATTTTCAGATGAACAAAGTAAAATAAACCTTCCCCGAAAATCTAAAGTTGAGACTATAGGCTATTCAGTCTAAGCAAACAGGCCTGTCTGTACTGTATTTGAGGCTAGGAACCCTTACGAAGCATGTAGAATCATAGTATTGTAGTGGTAAAATGCACAAACCAATCATGTTTCTTTTTTGGCTGGATTCATGGGAGCATCTGTGAAGCTGAAACATTATCACTGGGTACTGCACTTACTTGAGAAGCCACACATGCTTCAATATTCCAGAAGTAGCTGGACATCATTGGCAATAGCTCAGCGTGAGTCACCTAATACTGTCTTGTCATTGTAAAACCGATTTTTAAAACTGGCACAACATGGCCATTTCTGATAGGAATCTTTTCTTTTTTTCCTCTGACCAAATTAAGAAGCATTCTCAGAAGGCCTGTATAATAAAACAGGCAACTGCTGTTCAATAAATTTGGTTATTTAATAACAAAGACTTGCTTAGAGTATTAATTACAAATAATTACTAAACTCTGTGCTGACCTGGACTAATGTGTGTAATATGTTATACATAAAATTAAACTTATTTGGGGAGCTGAAGACAGTGGTGATGTTTAGTTCACGCTGAGTTCTAGCAATAAACCCCCCCTGCTGCTCGTATCATGTTTATATGCTCTGTATGCAGTGTTCCCTGCCTCTCACAACCCTGTGTTTTATTCTTTGTAAATTAAAAATGGCACTTTTATTACCAGCATAGCCAAGCTTTCCTGAGGAAATGGCTTAGTAAAATACTGAGGTTTTAAAGAGAAGCATTAAAAGTGTTTTTTTGTTCTCTTTTTAAGATCTGTAAAATGAATTAGATTTATTAGGCTTTTAAAAGAGATCCTTTGTGCCAGATTTGTGCCCTCATTTTAAAACCTGCAAGACTTTACGCAAAACACATACTCAAAATGAGTTAAAATGAATTTTTCCAGGATTAGATTATAATTTATATTTAAAATAATATATAAATGCTCCATTTTTTAATTCATGCTGCTGTTTCCAAGTAATCAGTATTTTGGGCTTTATGACCTCTTATTAGACAACAGCATGAAACTATGAGCTTTCACCACTGGTCTGTATAAAGAACATATAGATTCTAAGCTGGCAAAACACTGTCTTGTATTAAAAGAGGTATAGACTGCAGATAGGGAGAGAAAGAGAGAGACATCATTTTGTCTTTGTACAGGTAGAGCATTCCTAGTTAGCCAGTGGGAGCTAGCTAATTATTTGAGTAGCAACCCGGAAAGATAGTCAGAGAGGTCATATCTGGGTCAGGGCTGAGAGCCTCTGCAGATCAGTTCTCCGATTCCTTTCCCTGATCTGGAGACTTGGAGAAGTCTCTAGAACTCAGTGGGCAGAAGTAAGGAGGAGCTGGTCTACACTCTTAAGGGATCCTGACCAACCCCTGAGCAGGAGGCTTGGCATGGGTTCAGGACAGCCCTTAACAGTGTTTGAGTCTGCTCAGTAGCGGGGAGAGTTTGGGTGGAAGATGGAGTGAACAGGATGGAATGTGGAGCCTGGGAGGGGGTCCAGGAGAGGATCTGGAAGAGAGGATCTCTCAGTCTCATCATCCACTGAGAGAGGACAGCCTGAGAAGCAGGGAAGGAGTCAGCCCAGCATAAAGCCTGAAGGCAGCCACCAATCCACAAGCTTGCAGGAGGGGATTGAGTGAGTAATCCCACACACCCTGGCCCAGATAAGGAGAGAGAGTATTCTAGTGGGAAACCTAACTATCCCCCATATAGGACTGCTGACCTTAAAGTGACAGCTTCTAGGTCTCTTTGCCCAGGGATTCCTCAGGCAGCTGGGTGAAGAGGAGATTTAATCTGGGATCTGAGGTGGTGCATCAGGAGAGGTTGGATAGCTCTCCAAAGAAGAGAAACCCTTCTCAGCATTTGTACATAGTTCCAGTAAGTTGTCCTCAGTTTAACAGTTCCTTGGGCATTCCCATGTATCCCTCATCCCCACCCAAGTTATAATTCCCTAATAAAAATCCCTCCCCCCCAAAAAAAAGTTCAAGTACTGTTTACTGTCTCTGGAGTGCAAGGCTAGAAGGAAATGTGTGTTGCCAGGCTGTGCAGGACTATAGGGGGATCCAAAACTCAGCAACTCCTACAGGGGTGGTGCTACCTACAAATCATTAGTAATACTTCATCTGAAATATACAGTACACTTTTGGCAATCAAACTGATATGATGCATGGAGGAGCTCAGCTATGAGGAAAGATTAGAGGAACTGAATATATTCTCTCTTGAGAAGAGGAGATTAAGGGGGGATATGATCAACATGTATAAATACACAGGCCGTCCATATAGTGAACTTGGGGTAGAGTTATTCACTTTCAAGTCATTACAGAGAACGGGGCACCCTGTACCTCTGGAGGAAAAGAGATTTAATCTTTGTACATACAGTATGTAAAAGCTTTTTAACAGTAAGGGCTGTGAAAATGGGGAATATATTACCTTGAGAGCTAGTTCTGATAAGTTTGGTAAATAATTTCTAAAAAAAGGCCTAGATTCATTCCTAAATTCTCAAATATTTAGAGGTAATAATGCCAGGGGTAGTTAATCCAGGGAATATCCGATTGATCAGGAAGGAATTTTGAGGGGTTTCAAATATATATATGTTTTTCTTTCTCTGTTGGTTGAACTAGATGGAATAGTGTCTTTTTTCAGCCTCACTAACTATTTAACTACGTAACATTATTACACAGCATTGATAGCCCAACTGTATTTCAAAGATCCTCCTTATGTATGGGGCTTCTCTTTAAATGCAGATAATCAATTTTGTAGCTAATTAACTAACTAACTAATTAACTAACGTATATGCGTTTATTAAACTATTTCATGTATTTAAAATTTCAAATGAAAAACATACAACATTTTGTTAAAAATTTATATTTATATAAAAGTCTTTTGGTGAGGCCTCAACAATTAATGAGTTGTTTGCATAAAAAAAATAAAGTATTTTATTTTTTGATAATTTTTTTGAGAAGAATTTGAATGTATTGAATTATGCTGCTCAGCTACAATGGCAATTTAAGACTAATGCTTTTATACACAAAATAAAGTTGTCCAGGTGAGTGAATATATGACTATCACAGTTATCTCATATTAAAATGTTGCCTGTAAAATACATATGATTTGTAACAGTGAGTCAAGAATAGACATTTCAGCCTGATGAAGAAGGACAAACCGGTAAAATGAGGCAATGTCACCTAATGAGTGTAATATACACAGAAGACAAGATGGATTGATATGGAAGTGTCTAGCATAAAACAGGGAAGTTACTGTCAATTTGGTCTTCAACTTAAATGTTACCTTGGAAACAAAAAAGAGATGGAGAGATCCTGCTACATGCAGACACAGAGCAATGCCTGAAATTACTGTCATGTTTGTTTAAAACTAGTTCAATTTTTAGCCTTCCTCAGCAATATATGTTATAGAAGACCACAAAGAGTCATAAAAAAGAAAAAACTGACCTAACATTTATTGTGTGATCAAATGAAAAATATTTTTTTTAGGCCTCCCCCTTTTCCTCTACCTCTTTTTAGACCGACCACCATCCATCCAGGCGCTGCTAGTTTGTCACTAAGTTGTACTAACAAACTGTACACTACCAGTCTTAGTTTGCTTTCTTGTTTCATTGGCCAAATGTTTCGGCCGCTCTTATTGTCTTATTGTCAATTGCATTCTCATATTAAAAAAAAAAATACTGTTTGCTTAAAATATAAATCATCTTAAATTTTCAAGCAGAGAAAACGTAGGGGGAGATCTACTACAACTGGCGCACACAGAATCTGGTGCAACTACTCATAGTAACCAATCAGCTTCTAACTTCAGCTTGTTCAATTAAGCTTTGACAATAAAACCTGGAAGCTGATTGGTTACTATGCACAGCTGCACTAGGTTATGTGTGCACCTGTTTTAGTAAATCTCTCCTATAGTAACATCTCAAACAAATCATATTTTATAACATCCCCCTTCCAATGGTACCATTAAAGCTCCATAAGGTGCTGTAAGAAGGGAACTGTTAAAAATAAACTAAAAACAAATAACATGGAGTTAGTAGAGGATTAATGTTATAATAATGAGGCTTGGGTGTATACTTGCCAGCAACCTCAAGTTTCTCTTGGGTGGTCTTTCCATTAGGGATGAAGTTTTGATTTCTGCGGAATGGAAATTTGTGGTCTAAATAATGTGAGTGTTATTTTGCCTGGGTAAGTTTTTCCCCACTATGCACCTCAGGTTATTTGAACCATGGCTAACAGGATTAGAAAGGCCAATAAGGGGGGCAGGGGTTTTTGGATAAGCCAGCCCCAAAAGATCAATGTACTAATAGCTGCTATAGGGAGAGATATCTAATTGCATATGATTAGGATCATTTAACAAACTGGACTTTACTTTTCTGTATTGTTGGGATCTTTTTACTTTCCAATTGTGCCCAGGGGCGGACCATTTGGAAACTCGGGCACTGCCCAAGGGCCCGGGGTCAGTAGGGGGCCCCATGAGATGCCCCTGGTACCTTTATCATAGACTTTTTTGAGTTTGGACAAGGACACAGGGGCCCCATGATCCCCTATTGCCCAGGGGCCCCATGAGTTGTCAGTCCGCCCCTGCTTGTGCCCACAGTTCTTCATTTAATCCAACAGTCAACAGGGTGGTATTTTGGGATTGTCATTTTTTTTGTATTTTTAAACTTATATTGATAAGGCCTCTATTTAAAGGATAAGTTCTCCTTTCATAACATGCAATATGTTCTGAAAGTATTGGGCCCCCCCCCCCAATCCATCATTGTGACAGCTCCCCCTGTCTGCCTGGCCACTTCATTCATTCACGGATTTCTGTAAACGAATGAACAAGTCCTGACAGCTGCAAAGGCTACCACGGTGCTGTGGAGCATTGTGGTAGTTCATTGAGTCTTCCTGTCAGTAAGTATCTGCTTGTCCGCATGATGTATGAGCACACAGATTGCTGACAGGTCTTCAGGAGACCTGCATGGCACCAGTAATCTGCTGATAACTTGTGCAATGCTTTACAGGCTCCGGAAACAAATAATAATAAATGCACATTTTTTTACCTGCAAAAAAAAGGGGATTTATTATTTTTCGTGAAAAGGTGAACTTATCCTTTAAGTTTGGAGTGCTCAAAGCTCTTTATTCATGTAATGATGACTATAGGTCCCTGGAGTTGCCTTGTTTGCAACATGCTGCTGAGCGAACAGTGTGCACCTTAACCACATCACATTTTATTGCTCATATTCACTGCATTCCCTATCCCCCCAGTTAAATAAAAGTTAGACATACACTGGGTATGGATATTCCCCCTAATTAAAACTGTCCTGATTCTGGCCAGTTTTACAAATCTCTAACATCTGCTTCTTGTAAAAAAAAGCACTTGCCTGTGCTTTGTGTCTCTACACTTCAGCTTAGTCTTGGTCATTTTATCTGCCCTGCTGCTGGACAATTTTCACACTCATTAATCATTTGCTGTCTATTAATTATTGAAGAAAACACGTACCTGGCCCCTGTGCCTCCTGTACATTATGGGCCAGTCTTGCTCATTGAGACTGTGTAGTCACTGACCGATTTTGACATTGCTTTATCTTGTGTGGTCTCCTAATTCTTAATAAAATATTAATAGAAATTGGCCAGCAGCAGGATAGTTTTGCAACATCAAAAACAAGGACAGCTTTGGTGAACTGCTGGCAAATTTCTATTCAATGTTGAAGGCAGACCCATTACTGTCTGATAAAAAAAACATGTGTCACTGCTAAAAACTCAGTGGAAGGCATAATTAATCAAATTAGGATGCTGCTGCATGTAAGCCAAGCTAATTGTAAAAGAAAAAACAATTATACAGCAAAATATGTGCTTCCAGACTTCACTGTCACTAAGGCAGTTTGTGAATATCATACAGTTCAGTAATACCATGTACAACAATACAACCACAGGGTCACGTTCATCCAATAGGTCACCTGATGGTACTTGCAGTGGATAAGGAGTATATCTTTCTAATACATGGGCTGCTGGAAAGGGAAGTATATATATATATATATATATATATATATATATATATACACACTATATTGCCAAAAGTATTGGGTCTCCTGCCTTTACACGCACATGAACTTTAATGTCATCCCAGTCTTAGTCCGTAGGGTTCAAAATTGACTTTGCCCACCCCTTGCAGCTATAACAGCTCCATCTGTTCTGGGAAGGCTGTCCACAAGGTTTGGGAGTGTGTCTATGGAAATGTTTGACCATTCTTCTAGAAGCGCATTCGTGAGGTCAGACGAGAAGGCCTGGCTCGCTCTAATTCATCCCAAAGGTGTTCTATAGGGTTGAGGTCAGTACTCTGTGCAGGTCAGTCAAGTTCCTCCACCCCAAACTCACTCATCCATGTCTTTATGGACCTTGCTTTGTGAACTGGTGTGCAGTCATGTTGGAAAAGGAAGGGGCCATCCCCAAACTGTTCCTACAAAGGTAGGAGCATGAAATTGTCCAAAATGTCTTGGTATGCTGATGCCTTAAGAGTTCCCTTCACTGGAACTAAGGGGCCAAGGCCAAACCCCTGAATAACAACCCCACACATAAACCCCCTCCACCAAAATTTACACTTGGCACAATGCAGTCAGGCAAGTACCATTCTCCTGGCAACCTCCAAACCCAAACACGTCCATTGGATTGCCAGGCAGAGAAGCATGATTCGTCACTTCAGAAAACACGTCACCACTGCTTTAGAGTCCAGTGGCAGCATACTTTACACCATTGCATTCAACGCTTTGCATTGCACTTGGTGATATAAGGCTTGGATGCAGCTGTTCGGCAATGGATATCCATTCCATTAAGCTCTTTACGCACTGCTGTTGTGCTAATCTGAAGGCCTCATGAAGTTTGGAGGTCTTTAGCTATTGACTCTGCAGACAGTTGGCGACTTCTGTGCACTGTACGCTTCAGTAGACGCTGACCCCGCTTTGTCATTTTACGTGGCCTACCACTTTGTGGTTGAGTTGCTGTTGCTCCCAGTTGCGTTCTTCTTGTTATAATACCACTAACAGTTGATCGTGGAATATTTACTATCAAGGAAATATCACGGATGGACTTATTGCACAGGTGGCAACCTATCACGATACCACGCCTGAATTCACTGAGCTCCTGAGAGCAACCCATTCTTTCACAAATGTTTGTAGAAGCAGTCTGCATGCCTAGGTGCTTGAATTTATATAACTTGTGGCCATGGAGGTGATTGGAACACCTGAATCCAATGATTTGGAGGGGTGTCCCAATACTTTTGGCAATGTAGTGTATATACAGTATATATCTATCTATCTATCTATAAAACACAAACAAAAATTGTTGCAGAGTGATAACACAGAAGTGAATGAAGTGCTGCAATGAGCGCAATGAAACTAGTGCAGCTGTGAAAGTCATTAAAGGAAAAAGTGTTCATATGATGGTGAGGGTCTGACAAACACCAGTAAGAAAGTTGTGCTGCACACAAATCCTATTGCACAGGTGGAATCAGATTATTCCATTTGACTTTTATCCGTGCAGGGAATTGATAAAAATGCACACTCACCAGATGTGCATAGTAAAAGCGCAATGTGTTGAATCATATATTGACCAAAGATCTGCAGAAAACCCCCTTTAAATGGACCAGACAGACAGCATAGGAAGAGACTCCCTCCTCTGGATCTGAGACTGCTCTGCAACCGTTATCCAACTGGAGTCCTAGAAATCGTTTAGCTCACTCTCCAATTCTTTTAAATACCCTGGTAGGCAACCTTTGGGAGGTGGAGATCTACCATTTCGCTCACCACACCCTAAGCTCCCAAATAACAGGGAGCAAGCACAAAAGAGATGCTAGATGATAAAAATTGGTTTTCTTTCAAAGGAGCACTGTAGAACAAGGAGTCTCTTCTGTGCTTGCTCCCTGTTTGGGAGCTTAGGGTGTGGTGAGCGAAATGGTAGATCTCCACCTCCCAAAGGTTCAAAAGGCTGCTCTGCCTGTGTAGGAGAAGGACTAGGTTAGCGGTGTGAGTGGGCCGCGCAGGCTTCCATAGTTGTGTGTTGTCACCCTGTGTGGGGAGGGACACGTGGGGCTGAGTGACAGTACACAGCTGCAGGACTGCTGAGCTAAAATTCATTTGCAGACCCCATTCCGGATGGTTAAGTAGCAGTATTCCATTGTATCCAGAGGGGGGAGCTTTTCCACTACAATTGGCTGTAAAACATTCATCTATCCATTAAGGAGGCCTCTGGCTGGATCCAACCTGTGCCCACCAAGGAGACATCTGTAAGGCTGTATACTACCCAGAGGGAGGAGAATCCGTAAATGGCTTATCTCATCCTTTCCATCCTATAAGGGGACCTCTGGCCATATTGTTTACATGCGTATTTAAAATACGCATCTGGTGAGTGCGTATTTTTCCTACACCTTTGGCACATCACTGAAGTTTGAATTTATTATCAGCCTTTGCTCAGCACTTTACCATGAACTGTCACTTTATGGATATCATATTTTATTCTATACTTTAGGAGTTATTATTTGGAGTAATATTTGGTTTAATATTTTAGCGCTGCACCTTTTATTATCTGTCTGTGGAGGTTTTATTTGGTTACCTTTGTGTGTATCAGCGGATAATTTTATGCTCTCACTGATCTTATTCTATTTTATACCTCCCAAAGGTTGCCTACCAGGGTATTTAAAAGAATTGGAGAGTGAGCTAAACGATTTCCAGGACTCCAGTTGGAAACGGTTGCAGAGCAGTCTCAGATCCAAAGGAGGGAGTCTCTTCCTATGCTGTCTGTCTGGTCCATATAAAAGGGGCTTCCTGCAGATCTTTTTCAATATATGATTCATCACATTGCGCTTTTACTATGCGCATTTGGTGAGTGTGCATTTTTATCAATTCCCTGCATGAATAAAAGTCAAATGGAATAATCTGATACCACCTGTGCAATAGGATTCGTGTGCAGCACAACTTTCTGGCTGGTGTTTGTCAGACCCTCACCATCATATGAACACTTTTTTGTTTAATGACTTTCACAGCTGCATTTGTTTAATTGCGCTCATTGCAGCGCTTCATTCACTTCTGTGTTATCACTTGTATTTAATATCTCCATATCAATAATATTTTTAGTATTGCACTTTAATACATTATTAATTATTTTCAGTGCTGCACCAATTTTTGTTTGTGTTTTATATAAGGTTTATGGTTCCTTTTTAGTGCATTTGCTGCTGATCTAATCAGAGTCTTGAGCGCTCGCTGTCCATTTGTTCAATATATATATATGTTTTTTTATTTTTTACCAGGATGTACAATTTTGCAGTGCTCATGCTGAGACTTGTAAAGTACTTCCTATTTACACATTCCTCCTCAGGTGCCTGGATGGTCAGCTAGTGAAGATGTATGCAACAGAGCTAAGTAGGAATACCACAGCAAAGTCTTTTAACTATGTGTGGAAAAAGATACAGCATTTATAGTGCTGATTTAGTGTGATAGGCACAATATTGATTTTTAAAACAAAGATACAGTTCTCCTTTAAATCTAAATACACACACATATGTCGCTTGCTGTGATGTAGAGGACAAAGAACACATTTTTGGTAGAAGCATGCTACTTTATTTAACAGTGATGTAAAATATATAGCCTCTTTTTTTCTTTAAAAGAAAAAGAAGATGGTTGGCAATTGCTTGTTCTGAACCTTTTAATTTGACATACGGTCCCCCTTGATCTCAAGTTGTTCACAGTTTTCTGTATGGGAGAACTAAACAGCCGGTTCACCCTCTGCCGAATGCACCACCCAGTTTTCATCTTTGGTGTGTAGGTGTGTTGCAGGTCTATTTTCAGGGCTGGACATCACTGAAAATGGTAGGGCAATCAATCATTTTCAGCAGCTCCTGGTGGAGTAGTGCTACAATAGCTTTTAGGTTTCCCTTGAAGCAGCACTGGATGCACAGGCAACATGCCTCTAAGGACTTGCTCAGTAACAGAAACTTCAACATTTTTACTGGACAGTGGCAATTATTTACTTTCTTTCAGGTTTTCTGAGAGTTACGATTCTAGTTTTCTGGCTCTCAGACCTGCCTCCTCTGTATTACATCCTGTGTGTTAATGTGAAAAGTGGCTTTTAAAGCTAGTAAACCAAAGGCAGAAGCACTTTAAAATGGCAAAGAGGATGTTAGATAATCTTCTTATTGACATCAGAAAAGCTATGTTTACATCTTCAAAGACTTTGCTGGCTTTGTAAAACCTAGCTTAAAAGGTGCTCTTCATGTATTGTAATTGGGTGTGCTACCTCACCAATTCAATGCATTCATGCAAGTTAAATAATATAGTTAAATATTATGGATAATGTGTATCACTAATTTTGCTAGGATGTTGACCTAAATATTTTTCGCAGTTCTAAATATCTTCTCAAAGACTCACTTTAAGAAATACAGTGGGGTAAAGCTGAGCTTCAGCAAAAAATAAATAGATGAAAATAATTATCCCAGAAATGGTAAAAATAAAAATATTTTTCCCTTAGACCTTAGCTTTTAATTGGGTAGTTGTTTCTAGACTGTAACCTGGCAACTCACAAGTTGTGACCAATGAGGTGTAGAGGTATCTTCACTGAAGTCCCTAAAGCATCTATCAAACAAGTAGGTGAGTCCAACTGCAATAATCTACCAATCCACCAAAACTATTGATATGGGGTGGTGCATGAGAAGTATGGCAGCTTAATCCTGGAGGCCAGCAGGTATATAGCATATAGCAGCTTACTGGGACATAGTGTGATCTGCTACCCAATCACTGTGCCAGCATGACATGGAAGAGGAAGGAGGAAAACTGTCCCCCACAAAATAATGGCTTTCTTCTCACAGCCTTCCCAGGGACACAGCCAAAATAGTCCTCTCCACAAAACTCTAGGACAGCACAGCCACTTTCATATAAGTAAGGTGAAACACACAGAGGATCTCCACAGGGGTTAATATCCCCTCCAATCTCTACTCCACTATTGTGCAGCCCTGCAAAGTCCACATTCAGGATGGACAATCAGACAGACTACCATTATAAGGTGAGCTCTCTTCATGATTCATTGGAGGACATTAGGGAGCTTCCAGATTCCATAGCGTTCTTCCCTACATTAAACCAGCCTGTCCTTGACACCACACTGAAGAGCATGCGGGTTTCCCTAAGGGGCACATTGCATTCTGGTAGGATACATTGTATGCAGAAATTCAGCAAAGAGATACAAGTTTTTGGGTCTATAGTATACCATATTAAGTTTTTTTTCTCAAATAAAAGGTGTATTGTGAGAGGTCAGAGTAAAAGTGTAGGTTAGTATAAGGAACATGAAGTAGGAGGGTCTGGAACAATACTGTATTTGCCACTACAATCAATGACCTTGTAGATAGATGCTCATGATGAGGATGAAAATGAGTGCAATTCGATAAAAGCAAAGTTGGTGGATTTACAGGACAGGTCTAGGTTTAAAAATGGCAAGGTCAGAGGGATACCAGAAATGATACAACAAGGTGATCTACATAAATTTGCTTGTGACCTCTTCATTACTTTATTGCCTGATTTAAGTGTGTCTGAACTGGTCATTGACAGAGTCCATTGTCTACCCAGACTCTCCCATTTAACTGAACAAGTGCAGAGGGATGTGATACATGCGGTGAATCAGGGGCGGACTGACAACTCATGGGGCCCCTGGGCAATAGGGGATCATGGGGCCCCTGTGTCCTTGCCCAAACTCAAAAAAGCCTATGAAAAAGGTACCAGGGGCATCTCACGGGGCACCCTACTGACCCCGGGCCCTCGGGCGGTGCCCGAGTTTCCAAATGGTCAGTCCGCCCCTGCGGTGAATAATCTCTTTCTGTTCCCTATACTAACCTACAATTTTACACTGACCTCTCACAACATACCTTGCATTTGAGAATAAAAGCTCAATACCATAACTAAAGTTTTTGGAAACCATAAAATAAATTGCAAATAGGGCTATCCAACCAAGCTACTTATACACAAGAATGGGTCTACACATTTGATTGAGAATCTGGAACAGGGTTGCATCTGCTGAAATCATGGGATATTATCCCAGACCCTTCTTCCTCTGCCAAAACCGACTCCCAATTCAGAAAGAGTCACACCTGATGTCAGGAAAGGAGATTTTTTTATTTGTATTTAAGTCATACAAACCACCAATCCAACTTTTTGTACAAAAATACAAAATATATAAATAAATAAATAGGTACAAACATCACCTTAATACGTAAACAAAAAAGTCCAGAATTTCCTGGGGAAAAACACAACATAAAGAAACGAAAACACTCATAGCCTTTATGGCTCAGAAACTAAAAGTCCATTCCCTGGAAGAAAAAAAGAGCAACAAAACCTGATGCTCCAGGCATACAAGACCACCCCAACAAAATAGAAACTTATTCATATAAGAGGCCTTTATGGCCAGAAACCAAAAAGAAAACACAATCAATTTCCAGTTTACTGCTTCAGACGGCCTTTATGGCCTAAACCTAGTACATTTTGACAACAAACAATACATACCTACGAAGAAGACTAAGAAACTTAGACCTTCAGCGTCAGCAGCCTTCCATCAAAAAGGTTCCATACCTACAAAGATCTAGGGGAGTGAAAAGAGGAAAATAGGGACAGATACCACCACCCGAGATCAACAGGCAGCAGCTACAGGCCTGATGTTCCTCCACGCCTCCATCCAAGCCTTTCGCCGCCACCTGTCTTTCTCAAGGCCCCGAATCTTCCCAACCTCACCAAGAATGCCACACACCACCACCTGGACGGGGAGGACCTTCTGCAGAATTGAGACCTGACACCGTGCATTCCAGGTGTAGTAGCGGACCACTAAACTGACTAAAACAGGGTGTCCAAATCAAAACTCGGGCGGCTTTCGAATGCTCCATACACCTACTCTGCATAAGTCATGCAGTGCAGGAAAGAAACACCTAGAGTCCCACCCACCTCTTTATACACTTCCATGTTAAAGGGGCACCGAAGCAAGAAGTGGTCCATAGTTTCCACCTCACCCCGACACTCCAACCTCAGACAACCACGGTCATCCGGAGGACGGTACTTCAGGTTACCCCTCACGTAAAGCCTGCCATGAAAAGAGAGCCAGGCTTGGTCCCTAAACTTCAAGGGAATCCATTCTAAATTTATCAAGCGCAAACCCTCCCTGATGATATGACCTGGGCAATCTTTCAAGGCCAACGGTGCATGGAACGCGGTCGCCACAATCCTCTCACCCAGGAGTCTCCTCACCTTGACCTCGGCATCTGACAGCTTGGTCTCCTAATTTGACTTGTTGTACTCAGCAGGGCCGAAATTGATGCCTAAAACCTTTATACTCTGCTGAGGCACCGGGAATGTGTCCGGGAGTGAAAAGTTCTCACCCTCCCTACCCATCCAGAGAACTTCACATTTGTCCTGGCTGACCTTGGAGCCAGACCCCTCGGCATACTGATTCATCACTGAGACCACCTCTTGCGCCTCCTCAGACCCAGAGATGAAAACAGAAACGTCATCAGCATAAGCCACGACCCTCAGGGGCGGATCCCCAGAGGTACCCACCGGCACCCCACTCACCGCCCCACCATCTAACCTCCTGACGAAAGGGTCAATGGCAAAAGCATAGAGCAAAGGGCTCAGCAGGCACCCCTGACGCACCCCAGATCCAACCCCAAAGGGCCGCCCAACCCAGCCATTCACCAACATGAAGCTCTCAGCCTCCCTATACAATGTCTTCAGCCAGCCAATGAACCTCCCCTACCAAACCATACCGGTCCAGGAGATGCCAGACGTACTCATGATTAACTCGTCAAAAGCCTTTGCCTGATCCACTGCCAGCAGAAACTTTCCCCATCCTTCAGCCTTACACCGCTCCAGGGCCTCCCGGACAGCGAACACCGCTGTGAAGGAACTCCTGCCCTGGACCAAGCAATGCTGCTGACGTGAAAGCAAGCCATCCGCCACTGACGACAGGCACCAGAACAAAATCTTAGCCAGAATCTTTCTATCAACATTGAGAAGGCTAATGGGGCACCAGTTCTCAATAGCCGAAGGATCCTTACCTTTTGACAGGAGAATCACTGCAGACTGCCTCATGGAGGGAGGGAGGGACCCCTCATCCAGACAGCAGGTGTAAACCTCCACGAGGCGAGGCACCAAGCTGGACTTAAAGGTTTTAAAAAACTGTCAAGCCATCTGGACTAGGAGTCTTTTTAATGGCCAGACTATCATGGCTTTGATCACCTCTTCTGCAGTAATTTCCCTAGTCAAACTTGCAGGCAGAACATTACCATCCAGACCCGGCGTAGACTCCAAAAAGCTCAACATCCTTGTCTGGTCAAGGCACTTCTCATCCAACAAGTCCTCATAAAAGGACCTAGAAACCTCCAGGATCCCTGACCTGGATCTTGCCAGGAACCCCGTACTATCCCTCAAAGCAGAGACCATCTTAATCGCTGCACTCTGTTTGCAATTCTGTAAAGGGTCGGGCGAGTGGTACTTCCCATAATCCCTCTCCAGAACCAAAGAGGTACGCTGGTCATACTGGAACCTCCGGAGGAGAAGCTTAACCTCCGAGATTGCCCCAGAATCTCCACCGTTGGAAACAAGACGGTCAAGCTTCCTCCGCAACCGTTGGTAGGCAATGTCCAACTGCCTTCATTTTCCTATGGCCTTGAAAAACCTGCCAATCCGCACCTTGGTAAGCTCCCACCACTCCGAATTACTGTCACAGAAATCCAGCACAGTCTCCTGAGCCTGAAAGAACTCCTCGAAAGATCGTCTCACCTCCTCGTCTTCCAGCAGAGACTATTTCATCCTCCAGATGCCCTTCCCTCTCAGCAGCGTGTCTGAAACATTCAAAGTCACAGTAAGCATAAGGTGGTCAGAGAACTCCACCGCCGGACACTCAGGTGCCGAGAAGGCAGAGTCCTCCTTCAAAAAAAACCTGTCTATCCTACTCTGACAATTACCTCTCCTAAACGTGAAACCAATGCTGTCTGGGCTGCTCTTAACCAAGGCATCCACCAGACCTGCTTCGCTGACTATGGCATTTAGAAAAACGCTGTCATATCCCAGCCTGTAATTGGAACCCCTCCTGTCTTTGGGCCTAGTTATGGTATTAAAGTCACCTCCAAAGACCACCAGCCGGGACGTAAAAAGGAAAGGCTTGATCCTTGTGAAGAGGAATTTCCTGTCCCACTTGGACTGCGGTCCATATATATTGATTAGGCGCAGTTCCTGCCCCCTCACAAGGACATCCAAGATCAAACATCTTCCAATCTCCACCTCAATAACCCGCCGGCACGTTACCATACCAGTAAAAAGCACCGCAACTCCGCTGTAAGGCTCAGCCGCAAGAGACCAGGAGGATGGCCCACACCTTCACTCCCGCTTGGCCAGATGTATATCCGCCAGGCTGGACAACCTGGTCTCCTGCAAAAAGAAAATATTAGCATCCATACCACTGATCAAAAATAAGGCTGTCTCTCTAGCACTTACAGACCTCACGGTGGCAACATTAATAGTTGTCACCTTTAACGGAGTGGGAACTGCCATCAAGGAGATCGAGAGGGGCGTTTCTTAACCTTCCTCTTGGACTTTTTGGCAGGGTCCCTCAACCTTTTTAAAGACCCTCCCGCCTCCTTATCCTCCATCGGAGAAGTGGGGTCACTTGAGACCTCCCCCTCCTCCCCCGACAGAGCCCCAAACATGTTGTCCAGGGCCAGATCCTCCAGAGAGGAAACTGACTCTGCTGTAGAAAGGACTGCCTTATTCCATTTTCCCACAACTGAGCACCCTTCCCCCACTGGGACCTCCACCTGCCCACCCTGGACAGGAACCTGGACTTCCCGGGGAACTTTCTTAGGCCCCACACCCCTCCGCAATGGAAGAAGGACTGGGAGAACAGGCACAGAGGGCCCAGATGTAACCTCCACCACCCCTGCCCCTTGGGCAGCCTCCACTAATTTCTTTCCTCTTCTAGGAGGGGGGACAGGCACAGCAGGGGAAACGACAGAGGAATCAACAAGGGCAGACTCAACAGGGGGGACAGAGACAGAAGGGGCAACAGAAGCAGAAGGGGCCTTAGGAACCCCCCCTCCACCACCAGAAGCTGCTGCAGAGGCCAAACTGGTCTTCTCTGCCTGTATTGCCGCCTCCTCCGCATCGAGCTTATCCAGCTCCGCCGCCAACTCATCCTCGGGCAAGTTATGAGCCTATCTCTCCCCAAAAAAGCAGAGGAGGGGATGTGCTGGAGCAAATTACCCACCACATTCAGGTGGACAGTGGTTGTCCATCCACCTGTCCATATCAACGTCATCTACAATTTTGCTCAGGGGCCCTAAAACATCCCCAAACCTCCCCAATCAGACGACAATATCGGAGGCCAGGACTGACTTGTTCCGGACCAAGATTGTAACCTTCTTCACCACACTCTGGCAGGAGATAAGCTTGGGGGTGAGGCCCACCCACCTGGGGCTACGGACATAGGTGGCCTCAAATCTTTGCCAGCTCATTACTCATGAAAGAAACATCATATGCGCCCGTACCCACCGGGGCGATGAAAGCAAAGATGTCAACTGCCTGGAATCCCATCTTTAGGACCCGGTCTATGACCTCTCTGCGACTTAAAGGGGGGCCCTCCCCGGTCCATTTTAGCTGGACCACATTTCTGCGTGTGGCTGAGGTGGGCAGGTTCCCAGCACGCGCCTGGAGTGGTCTAGCTGGCTCCTGACCTCCCCTCACCGCTGCCCAATAGCTCAGGGCAGGCTTGGCCACCGGGGCACCTACAGCAGAAGGACCTGTAACTGGGGGGACGGTAATGGGGGCACCAGAACTCAGAGGGGCCTCCCCTCATGAAACGTGAGCAGATGGGACCTGAGGACGGGGGATGGACCACTAGGGGAGGGGCTTAGTGGGGCTTGACTCGAGGGGTCCCTAGAATCAACTGGGGGACCCTTAGCAATGGGCTGTGTAGCATGAGCAGCCTTAGCCCCCAAGGGAGCTGGGCCTCGCGGGCCCGGAGCCGGAGGGGTAGCGGGGATAGATACGCCCACCCCCTGACTCACGAGAGGGGCCTGTACCACAACAGTATCACACAATACTTTACCACCCCCAACGTCCACGGGCGTGCTGACACCTGACTTAGCAGAGTCCCGCACACAGTCTTCAACCCGCGGCTCCCCCGCTCTCACCAGAAGGCCGCTTTCCACGGAGCTGGGGATGCACTGAAGCTGGACGTACACCTCACGCTCCTTCACAATAGCCTTCGACTGTTTGGATGACGTCACATCCGCCTCTTTATCCTCCCACTCGGAGGTAAACCGGAAGCGCTGCACGTCCAGTCCCTGCTCCACTTCCGGTGCAAAGTGGAGCTCACCAGCCGCTTCTGCCTCCTCCATCCTGTTTCCCCAATCAACGGGCTGCTGACCAAATGGGAGGGACCCGGAATCTCCCGCACTTGCCGCAACTTCCGCGTCTTCCATAATAGGCGCGGCACTGCACTGAGAGGACACAGCGGGCCTAGCCAGCCCCTGCTCTGGCTCACCTTCCACCATCGGGAACTCACTCAGCTCCTTCATGGAGGAGACCTCTTCCACAGGCCCTCTAGCCGCCACACGCTTGCTCCTAGCTGCTTTGAAGTGGCTGTCATTCCCAAACTTTTCTTTGAGAACACCGCTCTTTTTCTTGAGGCCAGCCACATACTTGGCCTGCTGAGAGGCCCTCTGCTCCAGGGCCTCCAGGCCCGGCTTCATGGACTGGCATTTGGAGCTCCAGACCCGGTCATAATTCGCCCGGAGCTTCTTCTGCTCCATGCTAAACTTTGCCAGCTTGGCCTCCTCCTTCTCAATTATTCTGATCTGGGCAGCCACCCAGTCACGGTATGCACCATAATCCTCCCCTTTCCTTGGGGCTGTTCCCAGGTCCTCTATGGATGGGAAGCCAGGACGGTACTAGGCCCCTCCGGGGGTCTCCCACTGCTGCACTCAGGCCCAGGATCCGCCATCCTCCCTGGGCTTGAGCAGGGCACTTTAGCCCCAGGCTTCTCAGGCCTTCCTGGAGCTCAGCAGAGCAGCCTTCCACACAACCTCTCCACACAGTGTCAGGAAAGGAGATTTTGTTTATTGTTTAAATTCTCACAACCAGTATACAAAACGTTTTTCTATAAAAGTATAAAAGAATAAATAACATATCTCATCACGATGACCACGTGTCCAAAAATAAAGGCCTTTATGGCCAAAAAAAACTTCTCAAGTCCATAGTTTCAAAGTCCAAATCAAAAAATGCATATATATACATGTATAGCTTTTATAACCACATACCTACTTAACAGGCCTTTATGGCCACATTAGACTTATTTCAACATACATGATAAACATGCATTACACAGACCAAGGAACGCAGACCTTCAGGTACATGCAGCCTTTCTTCAAAAATCCAAATCAGTCAAAATCTAAAGGGAGTGCATTGAAAGGAAGAAAACACAATAGTTGCCAACACCCAGAGATCAACAAGCAGCAACAACAGGCCTGATATTCCTCCACGCCCTTATCCAGACCCTTCGCCACCACCTGTCTCTCTCAAGACCCTGAATTTTACCCACCTCACCAAGGATGTCACGCACCACCACCGGAGCAGGAAGGACTTTCTGCTGAATAGAAACCTGACACCGTGCATTCCATGTAAAGTATCGGACCACTAAACTAACTAGGTAAAGCGTGTCTAAATCACAACCCTGACGGTCTTGCAATGCCCCATATACCCACTCTGCATAACTCATGCAGTGCAGAAAAGGGACACCTAGGACCCTCCCTACCTCCTTATAGACTTCCACATTGAAAGGGCACTGAAGCAAGAAATGGTCCATAGTTTCCACTTCACCCCGACACTCCACTCTCGGACAACCACGGTCATCCAAAGAGCGGTACTTCAAGTTCCCTCTCACATAGAGTCTGCCATGGAACCCGAGCCAGGCCTGATCCCTAGACTTGAAGGGAATCCGCTCAAAATTTAATAAACGTAGACCCTCCCGCATAATATGGCCTTGGCCATCCCTCAAGGCCAGTGATGCATGAAAAACAGTGGACACAACCCTCTCACCCAGGAGCCTCCTAGGAAGGGACCTAATGTCCTCCGCCGTCACTTGCCACCACCTAAGTATCTTCAGGCAACATAAGTCAGGAGCTTACCGTGCTTAACCCTCAGGCTTTTCGCTAGCCCACCACTCTCCCAGCAACTCAGAAAAGGCCTAAACCAGTTCCAGAAGAGGCTTACTCATGCAGGCGGTCTCTCTGCAAGCATATTACCAAAATTGTGTTTCAGGAACACCAGAGAGAAGAAAACCACTGGGTTGACAATACCTAGACCACCCTTCCACCTGGATAAGTAAGTCACATCTCGCTTCCCAAGGTTCAGTCTGTTTCCCCATAATAGCTGGAAAAAACAGCTGTAGATCCTCGTATAGAAAGACTCTGGCAAGATGCAGACAGTACTGACATACAGAAAAATGGGGACCAGGTAGGTCTTGATCAAATCAACCCTTTCCCTTAGGGAGAGCCGACATCCCTTCCAGCATTTTACCTTGACTTCGGCACAGGCCAGCCTGGATTCCCAATTTGATTTACCATAATCTGCAGGGCCAAATTCTATGCCTAATACTTTAACGGTCTGCTGAGGCACCGGGAAGACGTCCAGAAGTGCAAAGCCTTCGCCCTCCACACCCATCCAAAGAACTTCAGACTTGTCCTGATTAATCTTGGACCCCGACGCCTCGGAATTCTGCTCTATCTCTGAGACCACCACCTGTGCCTCCTCGGTCCCAGAGACAAAGACAGAAACGTCATCGGTGTAGGCAATGACCCTCAGGGGCGGCTCACCAGCAATACCCTCCGGCACCCCCCCAACGCTCCACAATCCAGCCTTTTTACGAAGGGGTCGACCGCAAAGACGTAGAGCAGAGGGCTCAGGGGACATCTCTGGCGCACCCCAGAGCCAACCCCAAAGGGCTGCCCAATCCAACCATTCACCAGCATGAAGCTCTCCGCCTCTCTGTACAAAGTCTTAAGCCAGCCAATGAACCTCCCCTCCAGGCCGTACCTATCAAGGAGATGCCAAAGGTACTCATGACTAACTCGATCAAAGGCCTTGGCCTGATCCAATGTCAACAAATACTTTCCCCAGCCTTCAGCCCTGCACCGCTCCAGACCCTCCCGGAGAGCTAACACCTCTGTGAAGGTGCTCCTGCCCTGGACCGAGCAGTGCTGCCGACCAGAAAGCAGCATGTCTGCCACAGACGCCAAGCGCCAGAAAAGAATCTTGGCCAGAATCTATCTATCAACATTGAGAAGACTGATGGGGCGACAGTTCCCAATCATCGAAGGATCCTTACCCTTTGACAGCAAGATCACAGCAGACTTTCTCATGGAGGGAGGGAGCGAGCCCTCCTGTAGACAGCAATTAAACACCTGGACTTAAAAGATTTATAAAACTCTGCCGTCAATCCATCTGGCCAAGGTGTTTTCTGAACAGCCAGAGTCTCTATGGCTTTGACAACCTCTGCTTCTGTGATCTCATCTGTCAAACTTGGAAGCGGGATGTCACTCCCCAGACCCCGTGTAGAGTCCAGAAAGCTCAGCATCCTAGCTCGATCGAGGTGCCTCTTACCCAGAAGATCCTTATAAAAGGACCTTGAGACCTGCAGGATCCCTCTCCTGGATTTCGTCAGGGAACATGTACTATCCCTAAGGCCTAAGACCGTCTTAATCGCTGCACTCTGTTTGCAGTTCTGGTAAGGGTCGGGCGAGTGGTATTTCCCATAATCCCTCTTCAGAACCAAAGAAGCGTGCCGGTCGTACTGATACTTCCTAAGAAGAAGCTTTACCTCCGAGATCGCCCCGGGATCTCCACCATACGAGACAAGGCGGTCAAGCTTCCTTCGCAGCCGCTGGTAGGCAATATATCTATGAAGTTGTCTTTCCTTACCTATGGCTCTGAAAAACCTGCCGGTTCGCAGCTTGGTAAGCTCCCACCACTCCAACTTACTGCTACAGAAATCCAGAAGGGTCACCTGAGCCTGGAAAAATTCCTCAAAGGATTGTCTCACATCCTCATCGTCCAGCAAGGTCGAATTCATCTTTCAGATGCCCCTTCCCTTCAGCGGCACATCTGAAACATTCAAGACCACAGATAGCATAAAGTGATCAGAGAACTCAACCGCCCGACACACAGGTGCTGAAAAAGCAGAGTCCCCCTTTAAAAAAACCTATCTATCCTGCTCTCACTATTACCTCGCCTGAAAGTGAATTCCGTGCTGTCTGGGCTGCACTTAACCAGTGCATCTACCAGACCTGCATCCCTGACTATGGCATTAAGAAAAACGCTATCATAACCCAGCCTGTCAGTGGAGCCTTTCCTGTCTTTGGGCCTAGTGATGGTGTTAAAATCACCTCCAAAGACAACTTGCCGGGCCGTAAAAAGGAAAGGCCTGATATTTGTAAAGAGGCATTTCCTTTCCCACTTGGACAGAGGGCCATACACATTAATCAAACGCAGGTCCTGCCCCTCCACAGAGACGTCCAGGACCATGCACCTTCCGATCTCCACTTCAATAACCCGCCAGCACGTTACCATATCAGTAAAAAGAACTGCAACCCCACTGTAAGCCTCGGCCGCAAGAGACCAGAAGGAGGGGCCACGCCTCCACTCCCTCTTTGCCAGGTGGATATCAGCCAGGCTATCAAGCCGGGTCTCCTGCAAAAATAAAACATCAGCATCAAACTCGCTGAGCAAAAATAAGGCCAAATTACGAGCGCGAACAGACTTCATGCTGGCAACATTAATGGTTGCCACTTTGACTGGGGCAGGAACTGCCATCAAGGAGATTGAGGTGGCTGTTCCTTAGTCTGACTGACACACACATCCTCAGGGGACTCCTCATGAGAATCCTTAACTAACTCAATTTTCTCCTCCATCCGATCCAAGGATTCCATAGAACCCTCATCAGGATCAGACAGAGTCCCAAACTTGTTGCTTAGGGGCAACTCGTCCGAGGAACCCAAAGACTCCGTGGACACAGAGGACAATATGACCTTATTTCTCCTCCTACCCCATACCACAGACCAAATTTCCTCCACGCGGGGGGGGGGGGGGGGCGGTCACACTCCCTTCCCCCTGCCCTTCCTTGATCTACCCCTAACTCCCCGCTGACCAGGGTCCCCGGATTGCCTGGACACCGGGGTCAACAGGGCACTAGTCCCCACACCAGACTCCACCCCTTTGGCAGCTTCAGCCAACTGGCTGGGTTTTAAGGGCACTAAACATACCCTGGGCACTAATTTGGACTTAGCAAGGGTGGGGCCGATACAACCCCAGATGACTGGACAGACAAAACGGGGGAAACAACCATAGGCAAGGACACTGCTTCAACAACCATAGGTACTGACTCAGCCGACGATACAACAGGATCAGACACAAGGGGCAATTCAAATTGAGGGGGGGAGACCGAGACTGGGTCTGACACAGGGGATTCTTCAGGGACAGACTGGACCAAAGCTGCATTTTCCACATCCATCCTAAAAAACTCCTCCATGAGTTCCCTCTGATTATGCAGAGCCTCTGGGCAGGCACTGTAAGGGTGACCAACCACATTACACAGATTGCAGCATATTAAATTACAACCCCTTGCCTGATGGCCCAGGCCCTGACAGAGGGAGCACTTCTGAATGAGGCATGAAGATGAAAAGTGCCCTTTATCCCCACACCTATGACACAGTTTGGCCTGGCCCTGGTAGAAGATGATTATCCGGTCCCTCCCAATGAAGGCAGAGGAGGGGATATGTTGAACCACATTATCCACCACCCTCAGCTTCACCTGAGCGGTCCAACCCCCAGTCCAGATACCCTTACCATCAAAGATCTTCTTCAAAGATCCCATCAGGTCCCCATACCTCTTTAACCAAACTGTTAGGTCCGCAGCGGGGATGAATTCATTGCGGACCAAAATGGTTATGTTTTTTACTAGGGGCTGTCTTGAGACCACTTTGGGGAGCAGACCCGCCCAGTCCCCCATCATCTTACACCGGTTTTCATACAGGTCCCAGAATAGGTCCAGGCTCTCCTGCCGGACAAAGGACAAGTCAAACTCCGGGGACCCTATTGGACTAATTAAGGCAAAAATCTCTTCCGCCTTAAACCCCATCTCCAGGAGTCTGACTGCCACTAAGTCCCTTGATGGAGGGGTACCCTGACTCATCCAGCGCAGCTGAACCACATTGTGCCTCGCAAAAGACCCGCCCCCACCCGGCCTGAAGTTCTGCTGGGGATGCTGCACTGAACTCTGACCCCTTCCACCCCCTGCTGCAGCAGCATAGCTTTGGGGTGCCTGCACACCCCCTGATACAACCCCCGCATATGATAGCACACCAGGGACCACACTTGGAGTTCCAATCCCCCCTCCTCCTGCTGACATTACAACGCTCCCTGTGTCCAAAGCCACGCCCCCCGCCGACTCCACAGCTAAAGCTGGATCTCTCCCCTTCACCACCGGCCCCTCTGCTGACGCTGGGACACACCCCTTTGTTACCAGCCTATCGGTTGCGTGCTAATGCGGGGACACGCCCTGCGTTAGCAGGGGGATTATAGCTTGTTTTTTTCAGGACAAACTGGGCTTTCATTTGGTGGCAAATGATAATTTTTTTATTATCAAAGGAAAACTGCCCCAAAATAGTAAAAAAAAAATTTTTTTTTTTTTAGCTGTGTGTTTCTTGTTACGACCATAACCTACCTCCCTAGAACAACCTAAAATAAATTTTCCAGCTCTTGACGATCGCAGCGATGCCATATATGTGTATGTTATTTGTTGTTTGTACCCATAGTACAGCCCAGAAACAATAGTGCTCATTTTGTTTTTGTCTTTTATTTTTACCTAAAACAAACTGACACTGACACACTGACATTAACGCTAACTGACACTGATACCAATTTTTTTTAAATCCTGACCTTTGACCTTGACCTTTCACCCTGTCCTTGACCCAAACACTAACCCTGGTACTGAACTAGATCAAACCTTGATCTAGGTATTTTTCTTTATTTTTTCTTTTATTTGTTAATATTTATTTATTTATTTATCTTCTTTTTTTTTTTTTACAAATATTTTTTTTATCTCTCTATGTCAGGAGTTAGAGAGATACAATGTATCTCTCTTCTCCATTCATAGAGAGAGAAAAAACAAGGGGGCCGGGGTGCACAGTGACTGATCACTGTGATAGCCAATCAAAGGTTGTCACAGCGATCGCGTGACCCGGAATCAGGAGTCCCGGGTCCCGATCGTTAGAATGGGACCCGGGGCTCTCAGTGACACCGCGGTCTCTGTGCTGGGAGCGCGCCGAGCGACGCGCTCCCAGCACAAAGACAGGTATGCAAATATGCGGCCCCATGGAAAAAAGCCCAGTTCCGTGAGGCCACATATTTGTGTGCCGTCGGCGTCAAGGGGTTAAAGGAGCCGCTTGTTTCCTTCAATGCAGCCACAAGAACAGCTTGGCGCTTTACCTTGTCCTCCATGCTGGTTACCTCTGGCCTGTAGAGAGACCTCTTATTACTCAACGCTTTTTCATAGGCAACCTTCTTTTTCCTATATTCCATCCTCATGTGGGCCAGCTTCTCCTCCTTTGCAATCCTCAAGATTCGTGCTGCCACTTTGTTACGGTACACTGTGACCTATTCTCCTTCCTTTGGGCCCCCTCCTAAATCTTCAAAGGAGGGGATGGGGGGGAGAGAGCCTGGGTAGTATGAGGCCCTCCATCCCTACTCCCGCCCGCACTTCCATCACTATCCGGGCCGCCTCCAGGGCCCTGCCCAGAATCCTCCATGCTGCTGGGCTAACACCCAAAATCGAGGCCCAGGGCTGAACGAGGCCTCCACGGGACTCAGAGAGCTCACTCGCACCTCTCACTGCAGTAGACTCCACCCAGGAAATGGCACAGCGAGTGCTTTTCAGCATTCAGGATCTCACCTCCTGCAATCAAGCCATCACCTGAGGCTGATTGCAGGAGGTGTATTTAAGCAGTAACCAGGCCTGCAAACAGGGCCTTGGTGTATTGTTCCCATGTGCCTGTGATAACCTGTTTTCCTGAACCTGCTCCCTGTTCCTGTTCCTGTGATCTGCTCCGTGTCCTGTCTGCCTCTCTGTACCCCATGCTTGATCAACTGTGTATGACCCTGGCTAGCGCTGACTACTCTTTTGTTCTGTATATATTGGGTGACGGATTCTGATTATTTGGTTTTTACTTGCATGGTGCATTTTGTATGTTGGTGTGTTGCACAAATAAACTATATTATTACATTACTCCTGAAGCCTGCTATTCCCTGTATCAGTCCACACATCTCTGGTCATATCCGGATCCTTGACACCTGAGTGGCAGCAAGTGTCTTAAAAACCTCTGTCTGAACTGTGTTAAACCCATGTGAGTCCAAAGCTTAAACCCTTACACCCTGGCAGTGGTGGACTGGCAACTCATGGGGCCCTCGGGCAATAGGGGATCATGGGGTCCCTGTGTCCTTGCCCACACCCAAAAAATCCTATGAAAGGTACCAAGGGCATCTCATGGGGCCCCTACTGACCCCGGGCCCTCGGGCAGTGCCCTAGTGCCGGAATGGTCAGTCCGCCCCTGGCCATATTTGAGCCTCAAGCTAGCTTCTTGGTGCTGAGCAGTGAAAAGCTGCACACTGATACCATAGATCCACCATTTTAACACATTGTTTGTTCTGTTTTTACTTTCAAGTTCTCACATTTTTTTTTCTATTAAATCAGAACCCATTGCATCATCTTCTGCCTATCCTTCCTCTTAATTGAGCCATCAGCAAGTAAGAAATACTGGAATAATTTCCTGTGCATAGATTACCAACCAGATCTACTGGTGAGTGCACTCTATTGTATATTGTATACCTATTTATTGTGCAACTATGAGCTTGAAGTTTCTCCCTATTAATACAAAAAGCCTTAAACATCCAGCCAAAATGCACTTCTCTCTGGAGAGGGGCCCACCTTTACAAATGTGATGTGTTTAAACACATTTCCACCAACTGACTCCTTCCAAATGTTCCCACAGGGACTTCCGTAATGTTTGTATGGCCAATCTATTGATAAAAAAAGAGCAGTCGGGTGGCTGGGTGCCATGGTGGTAAAGAAGCAAGATTTGGTGGCTATGCAGTTGATTTACCAAAACTGGAAAGTGAAAAATCTGGAGCAGCTTGTGCATGGTAGCCAATCAGCTTCTAAGTTCAGCTTGTTCAATTAATCTTTGACAAAAAAAATACCTGGAGGCTTATAGGTTTCTATGCAGAGCTGTGCCATATTTTGCACTATCCAGTTTTAGTAAATCAACTCCATTGGGTCATTGTTTCTTCAGTGCTGAGGAATATTTTTGGGTGTTGGGTCATTATGATTGATGCTGAATTTACATTGCTGGACAACACAATTAAAGATACATTTACAGTGGTAAACACTGTTTACATATTTATTGCATTTTAAAAGGACATTATTACATAATGTATTTTTATTTGCATTTAACTCTTTGTGGGAATTGGCAAAGGGTACTACAAATTATAATAAAAGATCCCCAGCTGTTTTTGCCTGTAAACAAAGCATGCATGCTCACTGTTCTCCCATTCCTTTACACCCAGGTTGCATGCTCGGATAAAGGTTGGTTTACAATATTATGGGGATCCCAAACTGTGTTTTTTTATGATATTTAAAGGATTTGTGTATGTTCAATGTTGTACTTCAAGCTAGAAGAGCAGTATTTAAAAACAATGCATTGGTACATGTCCCTCTAGACTCATGTCCCACCGACCTATGCCATATTTCTAACAAAAGCTTGCAAATTAGCCTCGGAAAAAGCCATAAAAATATATGTTTTTGGACTTCCCATTGAACTTTGCCTGGTTTGTTCAGCTCTAGCTGAAAAAATGTATGCAGTTTTTTGTGTGTTTTTAAAGTCTGTGTTTTTCATTTCACTTGCTTCCACATGAAAAAAATAACTCACAATTTTCTGTCTGTCAGTTATATGGTATGGAATTGAAACACAGTAAAATGTACTACATATGAATTTCACTGTATTACAGTTGATGTTACATATTGATGCAGAAAAAATTAATGCAGGCTGTATTTCCCATAACGCACTGTGCGGCAGTGCAGATATATAAACATGTGGGCTGGGCCATACTTTGGGTACCCCAGAGAGGAGAAAATGCAAACAGAGACCGAGGATTGCAGTAAAGTATATTAACATAAAGTTCCAACAAGGTGGTAACACAACCTGTGTAACACAGCCAAAATGGCCTGGCAGCACTTACAGAGAGTTTGCAGAGAAAACCCAGGAACAATGAATGATGCCCGCCCGGCAATATCTGTCAGAGGAGGTGGCTGGAAGGCAGGCTAGCAACAAGGTACTTGGATACGGAAGGGCTCCTGGCTGGTGACATAGACAAGCAGTCCCTTTCTGTCCCTCCTCCACTGGAACCTTGCCCTGCACTAGGCACATTGACCAGTGGGCTCCTGTCCCTAGCCATTTCACAAATGCATGCCAACTGTAGAGGGACAGTGCTATTTATTAGAACTGATCACACTAAAGATGGCCGTTCATATCATCCAGGGCAGTTTTCAATCAGACATTTGCTCTACGGATTACACCTATGAAGGCCTCAGAGGAACATGTGTCTCCTCCAGGGGTGGACTGACCATTTGGAAACTCGGGCACTGCCCGAGGATCGGGGTCAGTAGGGGGCCTCATGAGATGCCCCTGGTACCTTTTTCATAGGCTTTTTTGAGTTTGGGCAAGGACACAGGGGCCCCATGATCCCCTATTGCCTGCGGGCCCCATGAGTTGTCAGTCCGCCCTGGTCTCCTCCACTCTCTCTGCATGGTGGCAGCTGTAGAGTGCCACCTGTGCAGGAAGGTTGAACTGCACCTGTCGACAATTACGTTTGAATTGATGTGGTTTCTCTGCAATGGCTGACTGGTTATTATCATTTTGGAACCCAAGCTTGACAGCTCTGCCAATTTTGGCCCTGTTTTAAAATCTTCATACAAACAAGATAAGCAACGCTTGTGTCACCAGCATTTTCTCTTCAAAAATTTTTATCCAGATACCTGAACCTAAGCCCACCTGGATTCTCCATTTTTTTATGTGTTTCACTTACACAAAGGGCTTAAATGTTAACTCAGGGCAGATATAAAAGACACCAAATAATGCATCTTTGTAGTTTTGTGTATTTTTTTAAATCTCCACAGTGTAAGAACTTTTGACCTGGTATTAGTCTCTGCAGTCCCTGTACAGAAGAGCTCAGACTGGGAGAGGAAGAAGCATCACAAGAAGCCAATAGATATGCTACAGTGCTAAGAAGAAAAATGCAGATGGGGAAGAGAACAAAGCAATACATAGATAAGCTTATTAGTCTGCTGCTTCTTCACTTTTTATTCACAGACAGGGGGAGGGTCAAGGCCTATAACTGGTACTTGCTCCATTGCATACATGTGATATATTTACAGCATAATTTTTTGGATTTCTTGATAGGGATTTGCCATTATGGTTACTGTTTAATCCCTTTTATCCTCTATTATGGTATGCCCATGGCATAATTTTTGGATACACCTCCCTAGGGAAGTGTTCACCTGTGTGTTTGTGTTGCAGGGACACTAGACTCATGTAGCCATTTTCCCTGCTACACATACATTTAGACCGGTTTTTGTGTCATTTTAAATGGTTTTAGGTCTGTGTGTATTGTCTCATACTGAGGTGATGGTAAACCAGGGCAAATGCCCATATGTCATATTCATTTGTGTGTAATAAAGCATAATTTTTGGAAATTATTCCCTTAGTGTCACGTTCTGTTCATTATGTAGCCGCTTTTCTGTGAATCTCTTTTCACAACCCCCCTTTTTTCTATAACTGGTACTTGCCTGCAATCAGGATCAGGTCTCCTGCCTGTTATACAGGGCAGTGTGGAAGATCTGTGTAAACCTTAGAACTGGATGGAGAGAAATACAAATCCTTGGCAGATAAAACTGTCCCCTTATGTATTTCAAATGTGTGGTTAGCTGTTTGCTTGGAGCTCAGCTTTATTCGTGGGGACCGATCTTGGCCCTGGCTTGAAACCTGTTTGCCTTCCTACTTTATCCAGTAGTAAATATCCACTGTAGTACTTACATAAATCTCTTGAGCAATGCACATTTTCATTAGAAAGAATAGTTATGGTACAAGTGAAAAGTGTACCGGTTCTTGGCATTCATCCTTGATACAAGCAGCACAAGGATGCTATTACAATGAATATATAAACCAAGTCACAAACAGACTCCTGGGAAGTATTTTCTTGGTTTTAGTCTTCTGAGCAAAGTAAACATGTTTAACATACTGATAAATCAAATGCAGGGCAAAGATGTATGTAGAGATTGCATTTGTGTTTGCTTTACAAGCTTCAAGGGTCTTTTCTTCATTGTCTGATTGAATCATAAACACAGCCTACTTCACAGTTAATATGCTGCACATTGTTCATTTTAGTTCAGTGCCATCACAATAAAAAAGAGATATATGTGGATGTATGAATAATATTGGCATCTACGGTGTATGGCAGCATTTTCAATTAATCCTTTTTCTATTAAGCTAAAGCACATCCTGTGTAGTGACTATAAGCATGTGTTTAATGTCATGCAGATGTTCAATGCTATGGTTCATTACTGTGAAGATGACATATGTTGTTTCTACTCCTCTTACAACTGAAATAAAATATACATAGTAACAGAGAATTCATTGTTGCAACTATAGGCATAGCTACCCACACAAAGGGTGGGGGGAAGCAATTAACTGAGAAAGACCCAGTCAATTCTAAAGATTCTCCAGCTTTCACTGTGAAATTAGTTTTCAGTATCAGAAGCTCCCAAGTGGGAATATGTATCACACAGGGAACAGGTTCAGTACTGGATAGTGCAGGCCAGTGTACAAACAAAAATGACATCAACCCCAGTTCCCAGCCCTCTCCACAGGGATATCCCCCCAACCTCCATCCTCCACTACAGAGCTCGCCTTACCTCCACCCCCCCCATCAAGAGCTCTCTCCCACCCCCTTTACCCCAAAGTACTCCCCCACAGTATAGAGCTCTCCACCAGTCACTGGAGAGTTCCGGGAAAACTCTTACGCCTTGGGCTGCAGCAGCAGTGAGGCTAATGTGGCTCATTACGCCTGAGTTGCTACAAGAGGTGAGCTGTAACTGGTAAACACAGAAGCCAGCAGAAGAAGTGAGTTGTACAGAAAACACCCTCTACAGCTTTTGTGTTTATCAGCGACGAGTCAATGAGCAAAGAACAGTGCCGATGGCCAGAAACAAAACCTGGAAAATAGTTGTGGGCCACTAGAACCAACTTAGACATGGACTCATCTTAGAGGTAATATGCTACACTAGAGACTTGCACTGAGAGGGAAGGAACTCAAGACTTTTTGCTGCTTAGTTATCTATGTAAGTAATCTGCCACTGTTATAGTTGGTTGCAATTGTGTGCTGTTAAACCACCCAGTTAATAGGACATAACTAACTGCATAGCTTGCAGTAACTTACACTTGTGTTAAAGTGAAGAGCAGAAATGGAAACTGTAGATTGGGAATTTTATATCACTTTTAATACAAAAAAAGTCTATTGAGGAGTGTGGATTGTCTGGGTACCATCATGAACTTCAGAAGCAAAATACCAGTTAAAAACATAGAAAATATTTATTACAAACATTTCAATTAAAAAATACATTAGCAATTGAGGAAATCATGCTGAAATGAAGACTCCCAGCAGGCTGCCTTGCTGTTCCTGTAGTAGCTAACAATTAACAATGTTGTACTGTATAACAGGTATCGAAGGTAACATTAGATACATTAACAGCAGATTCCATCTCTACATGCTTCATGGTATTGCACCGCTTCTTCAGGAGTATGGGGAGCAGATGAGATCTATAAAAGGATAAGCAAATAATAAACATGTACACACCAACGCTAACACTATACCTAGGCAATACAATATTTGCTAGGGTTGAATAGGTGGAGAGGATCCCACATCTTACCCAAGATTGTTTAGGAGTGACTTGGACCTCTGGGGCTAGACTCGGGGGCCAAAATCCTCACCAAGCGGACATGGGAGCAGCAAAGACTTTTAATATCAAAAGATTTAGGCTAGGTTCACACTGCAGTGGTGCGAGTTCCTTCAGTTTTCAAGTGAGATTCAAGGAGTATCTGTGGTGTTATTCAGCTGTGGTTCAGTTTGGATAGGAATTCATTTTCTTTATACGATTTTCACACAGTTATGATTTTGATAATGCCTGTTTTTACATTGGATGTATGTACTGTTACTATAAGATTTTCTTACATAAATCTTGTAATATTCCCATACTGGTGGGCATAAAGGAATATAGGTTAGTGTTATAGTGCCTTGAAAAAGTATTCATACCCCTTGAAATTTTCCACATTTTGTCATGTTACGACTATAAATGTAAATGTATTTTATTGGGATTTTATGTAATAGATCAACACAAAGTGGCACATAATTGTGAAGTGGAAGGAAAATGATAAATGGTTTTCAGCATTTTTTTACAAATAAATATCTGAAAAGTGTTGCACGCGTTTGTATTCAGCACCCTTTACTCTGATACCCCTAACTAAAATCTACTGGAACCAATTGCCTCAGAAGTCATCTAATTAGTATAAATACAGCTGTTCTCTAAAGCCCTCAAAGGTTTGTTAGAGAACATTAGTGAACAAAAAAGCATCATGAAGGCCAAGGAACACACTAGACAGGTCAAGGATAAAGTTGTGGATAAGTTTAAAGCAGGGTTAGGTTATAAAAAAAATCCCAAACTTTGAACATCTCACAGAGCACTGTTTAATCAATCATCTGAAAATGGAAAGAGCATGGCACAACTGCAAACCTACCAAGACATGGCTGTCCACCTAAACTGACAAGCTGGTCAAGGAGAACATTAATCAGAGAAGCAGCCAAGAGGCCCATGGTAACTCTTGAGGAGCTACAGAGATCCACAGCTTAGGTGGGAGAATCTGTCCACAGGACAACTATTAATCGTGCACTCCACTAATTTGACCTTTATGGAAGAGTGGCAATAAGAAAGCCATTGGTGAAAGAAAGCCATAAGAAGTCCCGTTTTCAGTTTGCAGGAAGCTATGTGGGGGACACAGCAAAAATGTGAAAGAAGGTGCTCTGGGCAGATGAGACCAAAATTGGCAGAAAACTAACACTGTTCATCATCCTGAGCACACCATCCCCACTGTGAAATATGGTGGTGGCAGCATCATGTCGTGGGGATGCTTTTCTTCAGCAGGGACATGGATGCGTGTCAGAGTTGATGGGAAGATGGATGGAGCCAAATACTGGACAATCTTAGAAGAAAACCTGTTAGAGTCTGCAAAAGACTTGAGACTGGGGCAGAGGTTCACCTTCCAGCAGGACAACGACCCTAAACATATAGCCAGAGCTACAAAGAAATGGTTTATATGGCCTAGTCAAAGTCCAAACCTAAATCCAATTGAGAATCTGTGGCAAGACGTGAAAATTGCTGTTCACAGATGCTTTCCATTCAATCTGACAGAGCTTGAGCTATTTTGCAAAGAAGAATAGGCAACAATGTCACATTCTAGATGAAAAGCAAAGCTGGTAGAGACATCCCCCAAAAGACTTGCATCTGTAATTGCAATTTTTATTTGTAAAAAATTTTGAAAATCATTTATCATTTATCATTTTCCTTTCACTTCACAATTATGTGCCTCTTTGTGTTGGTCTATCACCTAAAATACCAATAACGTACATTTTTACGGTTGTAACATGACAAAATGTGGAAAATTTCATTTCAAGGGGTATGAATACTTTTTCAAGGCACCATATATTCTGGTTGCAGTACTGTATTTTCTCTGTCCCCAAACACTTTTATTAGATTACTGGTTAAAGGCTAAGTTCACTTTTTTATTTTTTTAAATTCCAGCCTCCCAATATACCGTTATTGTACCTCTGTTGCATTAAAGAAAAAGCTTTCTCTATATTCTAGAACAGGCATTACCTCAGCCTCCGGTGCCTCCTATAGAAAACTCCTTCATTATGTCCTGGTATTCATCCTGGTATTTGGCACAGGAAAACTGTTAGTGAACTAAGGAAGTACTTCAGCAGCTGAACTATTTAGGGCTATGTACAGTATATGTAGCTGTGTAATGAGCAGGAGATGGAAAATCACAAACATGGGATATAGCCAAAGTAAAGAGCAGCACAGAATTTATTAGGTTTGGGTCACAATTACAGGTGCAATCAAACTTGGGCACATTTTTCACATTTACCTGCATGTTGCATGTAGACCAGCACATTCATTTCAATAGGCTGCCATATGCATGAGAAACACAGAAAAGAAATACTTTACTATTTTACAAAATGTGCTGATCATGTTGTGGCACCATGCAGTTTGGTACATACAAAAGCATGTGCATTTTCAGATGCATGTAAGTGCCATTAACAATTACCAGCATCACTTTTCATCTGCTAAAGGGCAATGCATTTCTGTGTGTGATTTTTGTGTGCATTCCCAGTTTGCTTAGATGTGAGCCTAGCCTTATGAAATCAAATCCGTTTCAACCTCACCTATATAGCCATATCTACTTTTTGCCATAGTGCTCATATTTTTCCCGGCCACCTCCACAGCCCTGGTTTATTTCTAAGATTACCTTCCTGATTATATGAGATATTTAATTGCTTAAAGAGTATGTAAACCCATAGCCTAGTGATGTTTCCCGAAGAGCAGAGTTTAAGACTAGTAACCTATAGTATTTTCCTGTTTGCAACATTTATGCCAGCAAGGGTACTGATGGAGATGTACTGTATACACTATGTTGCCAAAAGTATTGGGACGCCTGCCTATACACGAACGTGAACTTTAATGGCATCCCAGTTCATAGGGTTTTACATAGAGATGGCCCACCCTTTGCAGCTATAATAGCTTCAACTCTCCTGGGAAGGCTGTCCATAAGGTTTAGGAGTGTGTCTATGGGAATGTTTGACTATTCTTCCAGAAGCGCATTTGTGAGGTCAGGCACTGATGTCAGACAAAAAGACCTGGCTCACAGTTTCCACTCTAATTCATCCCAAAGGTGTTCTATCGCGTTGAGGTCAGAACTCTGTGCAGGCTAATCAAGTTTCTCTACCTCAAACTTGCTCATCCATGTCTTTATGGACCTTGCTTCGTGCACTGATGCCCAGTCATGTTGGAACAGGAAGGGGCCATCCTCAAACTGTTTCCACAAAGTTGGGAGCATGACATTGTCCAAAATGTCTTGGTATGCTGACGCTTTAGGAGTTCCCTTCACTGGAGCTAAGGGGCCAAGCCCAACCTTTGAAAAACAACCTCACACCATAATCCCCCCCTCCACCAAACTTTACACTCGGCGCAATCCAGTCAGGTATGTACCATTCTCCTGCCAAGTCCAGCAATGGCATGCTTTACACCACTGCATCTGATGCTTTACACTGCACTTGGTGATATAAGGCTTGGATGCAGCTGTTCAGCCATGGTGGAAACCTATTCCATGAAGCTCTCTACACACTGTTGTTGTGCTAATCTGGAGGCCACATGATGTTTGGGGGTCTTTAGCTATTGACTCTGCAGACAGTTGGTGACTTCTGCACACTGTGATTCAGCATGCGCTGACCCCTCTGTCATTTTACTTGACCTACCACTTTGTGGCTGAGTTGCTGTTATTCCCAGTTGCTTCCACTTTGTTACAATACCAATAACAGTTGACCGTGGAATATTTAGTAGCAAGGGAATTTGACAGATGGACTTATTGTACAGGTGGCAACCTATCACGTTACCATGCTTGAATTTACTGAGTTCCTGAGAGCGACCCATTCTTTCACAAATGTTTGTAGAAGCAGTCTGCATGTCTAGGTGCTTGATTTTTTACATCTGTGACCATGGAGGTGATTGGAACACCTGAATCCAATGATTTGGAGGGCTGCCCCAATACGTTTGACAATATAGTGTATGTGCCTGCTGTACCATGTACGCGTATAAAAAAGTATCATGTTCTCTTTCCATTGTGGGAAATCCCTGGTATTCCTGCCAGTCCCTCTGCTCTCTTATTAAAAACTGACTACACTAGGCAGGAGAGCAAAGCGGGGCCAGTTCTCTGGCTGTGCTGGGAACTTCCTCCAATGATCAAACTTGTCCTGACAAGCCTCCCCCCCCCTGCCACACACACACACACGCCCGCACAGCATTTCCCTGGGAAAATCTACTGTTTCTCCTTACACTTACAAACAAGGGAAAAAGATGTTTATATTTTTTTTATATGTACCTATACACAAATGTTTTGAATTTCATTTCTGTTTTACACTTAATGTGTTGTTTTACAAAGTGAGGGTTCACGTATACTTTAAAGGAGTTCTGCGGACACAGTAAACACTTTCACAGCAGTGCCTACTCACAGGGCATAGTGAATATGTGCCACAGAATACAGAAGGAAGTAAATGTGTGGGGATCCTCACAAAATAAGTTTACAAACTTCAAGTGCATTCATAAAAGTAGACTGGAAATAATTGAAATACAATATTTAAATGAATATACATTTTCACATTTTGATCGTAGATGCAATTTAATGTTGGAAAGTTGTGCTGCTTTCACTGATTTGAAGGGAGAAGAGTTCAAATATTTTCTCTGATGCCCAGTGATTTGTAGTTATGCCCTTACAGCAAACCAAATATTTTAAATGTTTCAGAAATTACTAGACAGTACCTTAAAATGGTTCTAAAGGCTCAAGGTTTTTTACCTGCATGTATGATATGCATGAAGGTAAAAAACCTTCTGTGTGTAGCATCTTCCCCAGCCCCCCCCCCCAAACCTTACCTGAGACCCCTCCGATCCAGCAATGTTCTCGACAGCCTTTGCTGTCTAGAAACTCTTCCACCTCATTGGCGGAGACAGCAGTGAGAGCCCATTGGCTCCTGCTGCTGTTAATCACAGCCAGTGAACCAATACGGAGAGAGCGGGGCGGGGCTGAGCCGCGGTTGTATGTGTCTTGTGGATGCATAGAGCAGTGGCTCGGGCACGAGCATGCAGCAGTGCCCCCAGAGTGGGTGGCTTTCCCTTGGGGCACTGCTTGAGGGGGAGGAGCCAGAAGCACTGAGGGGGGCTGAAAAGAAGAGGATCGGGGCTTCTCTGTGCAAAACCACTGCACAGAGCAGGTAAGTATGACATGTTTGTCATTTTTTTTTTAAATTTAGTGTCACTATAAGATGTCATCTAAACACTTTCCCCATTTACTTGTTTTTACTAGTATTAATACCCGCTATTAGGTGTCAATATAAAACAGTGGGGAAAAAGATTGTATTTCATAATTTAACCTGGTGGAGACAGAGCAGTCATACTGAAAACACAGGATGTAAATATATAAATAATATTTGATCGTCATAAATGCATATTTTATAAACAGTAAATAAGTACCTATGAAATAAAAATGTAGAGTTAAATTGGATGATAGGTGACAAAGCACTTTTGTTAAATAATATGTAGCGCTACCCCCAAAAGGGACGCTTGATATTGCTTTTCCTCTTGTGCTGCCCTGACCCTGCGAACTTCCCAGTCCTTCTGACACTCTAGGTTCTGACATATTGTATACCCCTTTAAATGAAAACAATGAAAGCTGAACATAGCAAAGTCTGTATTGATTAAAGCAAACAGTGGATTTAAAGGTGTCAGTCAGCCAAACCCTGGGACAGCATCCAAGGCTGGCCAGAGGGGACACCAGGCAATTAGGTTCTTTTAAGATAACAAAAGCAAGCAGTAATGAATAATAACACCTAAATATGCAGATGCTGATATATACTAAATGATTGAATGTATCCAGAGGACACACTGGTGGAATATTGGGGGGTTATAATTAGAGAGGGAATTGACTTCACAGCAGAGAGAAACAAAGAAGCATGTCTCCCAAGCAAGACAGCACACATCACACAATGTAAAACATACACAGCACACAGTTAATCCTTTCATCACCCCAGATGTTAACCCCTTCCTGCCCCGTGTCATTAGTACAGTGGCAGTGCTTTTTATTAGCACTGATCACTGTGTTAGTGTCACTCGAGATGTCAATGACAGTTAGTCAGTTCCCACCCAGTGTCAGTCCCACTATAAGTCACTGATCGCAGCCATTACTAGTGTAAAAAAAAAATTCCATTATGTATACCACCATTTGTAGACACTATAACTTTCATGTAAACCAATTAAGATACAATTATTGGGATTTTTTATAGCAAAGACATGTAGCAGAATACATTTTGGCCTAAATTTTATGACAGTATTTTATTTTTTTCTAGGATATGTTTTATAGCAAAAAGTAAAAAATATAGTTTTTTTTCAAAATTGTCAGTATGTTTTTGTTTATAGCATAAAACATAAACACAGAGGTGATCAAATACCACCAAAAAAAAGCTCTATTTGTGTAGACAAAATTACATAAATTTAATTTATGTACAGCATTGTATGGCCGCACAATTGTCAGTCATTATACAGGATTTATTATACAGGATTTACATAGTGCCAACAGTCAGTTAAAGTAACGCAGCGCTGTATCACAAAAAATGGCCTAGTCAAGAAGAGGGGTAAATTCTCTGGAGAGCAAGTGGTTAACTCAATTCTGTTTAGTGCATTTTTCATGTTAAGTGATGATCGAAACTGTTCAGAAATACATTCTCCATGTTATATGTAAGCAAACTGTCAACTGCAATATGCTATGACAATTTTAACATGACTTTCCTTCCTTCCTTCCTTGACATAGGAGTACTGCATCGTGCAAGGTATTCATGTCTGTCTCTTCTGTTCTCAAAGAACCCTTTAAATCCTGGAAATAAATGTCATTTACCTCATACAGTGAATAATAGAGAATAATAAGACTCAGCAAATTTCACAGCAGATGTAAATACAATGCTAATGTCTATACGTTCCTTTATGCATGAGAGCTTTTTGTACATTTCATACTTTAAATGGTGTTCTAAGATTACTTCAGGAATACTTGCATTTAATTTTCACTCTTTGCTATAGTGTCTATCAATTTATTTAAACACTAGAGATTTTATTTATGAATATGGTAAAGACATCAGTGATTGGAAAAACCAAAGCAACCAATAATATTACAGCTAGATAACTATTAAAAAAGCTGCCATTGTTCTATCGTCTGTACTCATCGCTCTCACTCCAGTGCAGGGGCGAACTGACAATTCATGGGGCCCCCGGGCAATAGGGGATCATGGAGCCCCTGTGTCCTTGCCCAAACTCAAAAAAGCCTATGAAAAAGGTACCAGGGGCATCACATAGGGCCCCCTACTGACCCCGGGCCCTCGGGCAGTGCCCGAGTTTCCAAATGATCAGTCTGCCCCTGCTCCAGTGTTCTGAATAAAAGCACCCAGCCATGCTCGTGTAGCTAAAATGACTCCGATGTCCTCTTATTTCATAGTATCTTATACACCTTAGAAAAGGGAACAATTGTAAAAGCTGCAATATGTACAGGTTAATAAGATATGTCTGTATTTACAATAAATAACCAATCCTACTGATGCTACTCGGGTGCTCACCAAAATCCTATTGCTCTGAGCATGCTATAGTTCTAATTACCAAATAATTAACATATAAAAACATTTCTTGTTGCCCAACGAGTTTCACAATTTAGTATCATGCAATATTTTTCCCACATGCTCCTTCCACTGACTTCTCTGTCAAGATCGATGGAGCAACTATCAACCCATTCACACATGCCAGGGTACTAGGTGCAATCATGGACTCTGAACTCTCCTTTGGATCCCACATCCCATCACTGTTCATAGTTTTGTGCCCCACCTATGCAACATTTTCAAAATACACCCCTTTCTAGCCAATGACACCACAAAACTGCTAATTCACTCTCTGGTCATCTATTGCCTCAACTACTGCAACTCCCTTCACATTGACTTACCTTTACATAGGCTATACCGCCTTCACTCCACCATGAATGCTGCTGCCAGACTCATCCACCTTACCTACTGTTTAAAGCTTGGGTAGAAGGAAAGAACATTCATGATTCCCTCATCAACACAGTCAGTGTTGATGGGGGAATCCCTCCCGCAATGCTATTGTGCTCTGCTGGTGGGGAGTCTTCCCTGCCAGCAAAACACAATGATCACTGCTGGTGGCTATAGCTGCTGGAAATTATGACATGCAAAAAATTCAACGGGCTGGTTGTATTGAAGTTAATTGACTTTAGTTAAAACAGCCTGCCCATAGATAGATGGAATTTCGGCTGGCCTGCTGAACTGGCCAAGATTTGATCATCTATAGCTGGCTTTACAAAATGCACAGCTCTTGATGTGCTAGATTATTGTTGCATGTTACAAATTATACATATTTGTGGACCGATTGTGCACTAAGGAGGGTTGAAGTTGCCTTGCTATCACACTGGACCACTAGGATGCACAGACTTTAACTGTTTTCAAACTCTGACTACTACTAGTATATAGAATCTATCAGCAATGCTAAGTAATAGATTGATTGTGGAAGGCTTTGGTATTGATATTCCAGTACAGTAGGTGAGAAGTTTCTGCAGACATATTAGCTAGAAATGCAATAACTATTTGAAGGGACACAGCCAATTCCTCAAGCTGTGCAATAATAGTCAAGTCTTCATCATTTTTTGACATTTTATTTATTGTCTATTTATCAGTTATCCATTTCACTATATTCTTAATTTAAAAAAAATCTGAAAAATGGAAAATTAAGCATTACCGATAAATGAAAAGGAGAACTAAGGCAACATTAGTGCAAGCTGGTCAAACCACTTCAAAAAGACAAACATACACGAGAAGGTAAATTCTTAATTTCTTATTTTCATGAATCATTGGAAAATGTTGGTACCAGTAGTGGCTATGAGGTTGATAAAGAAACTATTTATCTTGAGAAAAGTACACCAGAGATTTCTTCTTTATGTATTCTTACAAATGATAGAATGTTTAGTCATTTAAAAGAAACTGTCTTTCCTATTCTTTTAAAATGAAAAATGTAGTTCAACTTAAAGCAGTAAATCACAAATCATTTTGCAGAATACACAAGGTGAACAGATTATTCTTGATATCAAGGGAGCAGCATCCAACACTGATGTTAAGCTCTACAAATGTTTAGAAAGAAAATAGACAAATACAGTACTATCCGCTTCGCCTCTGACACCTGTTCACCTGTTCATACTATGGACCAGAGCAATTTTTACATTTCTGCAATGGGCCTGTTTATTCAACGATAACTTTGTCATTACTTAGGATAAAACATAATGCATATATTGTTTTTTTAAAGATAAAAAAGACTTTCTTCTCATGAATATTGTCTTGCAACAATGTAACAAAACAACAACAATGTGACAAAAAAAACACACTTTTTCTTTATTTGAGTAGTGTTCGTTTAAAAATAAATACTGTTACTGCACATAAAAAGTACACATTTTATTTTGTAATTTGTCCTGTTTCAAACTACACTAAAATTATAATTCTAGTACAAAGCATTGCAAAGTTATTTTCAAATGAAATAAAGTGTTTTTTTTTTAATTTTGCGGTTTTTTTTAAATGTGAAATTTTGTAAATTTATGTTAAAGGTGTAAAAATATTAATGAACAAAACAAAGAAATAAACAAAAAATTAAATATTAGTTTATAAAATAGAAACTAACAAAAAATCAACAGGAAAATAATAATTGAAGGGAGAAGAATAAGAGTTAATTAGGGTTGATTAGAGTAAACTAAGGATTAATAAGGGGTTAACAGAGGAACAAAAACCAAACAAACTTTTTTTACTCGTCTCCTGATGTTATCTTTAAAAAACGCTACTAAATGCAAACGCACATAAATGCGCATAAACGTGGTATGCAAACACAGCTAAATAGATGTTTTTTTAACATACGTTTTCCAGCAGTCAGTTTCCATTGTTCAGAAGTGTTTTCCAAATATCCGTGTACATGGAGCCATATGCTCACTGTAGAACCTAAGGGGTTAGTCCTCTGCATTGCGTAAAACGTATGTTTGATTCTGTCTTCTCTTATCCTCCCCTTCTTCTACTGTCCCCAATTCATCTGCTGATATAACAGAGCCTTGGGGGCAAGCTGCACATGCTAAGTTTGGTGTGTATTGCTGGAGAGCTTTTCTTTTTTTCTTGGGAGGTTGTATGTGATCAGCACAAGGCTAATCAGCACTGTCTAGACTGAGGATCAGGGGTCCTGCAGCCTCATAGGACAATCAGAGGAGAATGAAAACTCCTCCTACAAGCTTTGACCAGTGCTCTAACTGCTGATGAGAAAACGTTTTTAGTAGGTTATATTTTCTAAAATAATTGCATTTCCATGTAGTGTGTGTGGCAAACTTGCTCATCAGAATTGGAGCGGAGTTCCCCCTCAACCCTCGTTTTCGTGTTCTATCTGTTTATCTGAGGCATTTCTCAAATCACTCCTCACATCCCCCCTGCATTCCTGTGAGGCAAAGGTTATCTCCTGGCAGATGGTGTGGGGGACAACCAGGAAGACATGAGAAGTGGAGCCATCCAGTCTGAACAAGGTGTCATTTTTATCACCCAAAACTATGTAAGCCCACTCATTATCAAACCGACCTGAATAAGTGCACAGTCCTCAGGTCAACTGTATGGTTCATATCACGGGATATGAGCTAGTAATTTAGTGTAGAGTTCCCCAATGACCACTCCCAAAATGGGTAGTCAGAGCCCCCCCCTGCCCCTGAGAGGAACCCTTTTAAGTGAGTTAGAGAAACACACACACACACAGGGATCTCCCAGCAACATCGTAACAAGGGGAGATCAAAGAAGCTTTCTGCTCACAACTTGAATTTGCTAAAACCAGGCAAGGCAAGTAACTTACCCTGTATTTTCTCGCTATTCTATGTTTGCTGTGTCTTTGTATACATATATATATTTTTGTGATATCTCTTTGTACATATTTATTTTGCATCCAACGCTTTTAGTAATAAATCTTTCTTTCTGAAAGTGTTAAACTGTTTCTAAGCGCTTACTTGCAATTCACGAATCCCTGCCTTTGAAGAGACGCTACTGTGGTTATATTTCTGTATAGCAGGTCTGCGGGCCGTGCTATATAGATCAATATTTCAATCATTATAGTGTATATTTGGTAACGGGAGTTTCCCAGTCTCCGACAAAAGTGGTGGTGGCAGGTAGAGGGTTAGTTGCGTAACTAACCCGACCCCGTAACAAGCGCATCCAGGCTGCAGGCACCGATTGTAGTCCATTAGCTGGGCAATCGCTGTGTAGGGTGCAGCTGGGTGGGGCCTTGTTACGCGCGTCACACCGCGGTTTTGGATCGGCCGGCCCTTCGGTCACGAGTTTGGTGAGAAGGTCTGGGGTCTGACGCCGTGGGCGTGACGTATTACTGTTAGTCGCGGCTGTGCGATTGTCGCCTGTTGGTGGCGGCGACCGCGGGTCGTGACATATTGTTGGCAGCGTACGTGGGATAATTGCAGTAAGAGCTTCAGTGCAGTGTTAAAAATTGGCTCTGCACTGAAGGATTGTAACCTTTGTGGAAACAGTCCTTAGAAAACAAGCGGTGCATATTTTATTATATATGTGTGTATAGAGAGACACATAGCAACAGCTATTTTCTTTTCCTACTTTCTCTTCTATCTTATCTTTGCTTGCAATTATGCCTGGTGAAGCAGATTACGAGAAAATGAGCAAAGCTGATTTGAAAGTTGAATGTGCCTCACGAGGATTGGACGTCGGTCGCAAAACTCGTGAAGATTTGGTTAGTGATCTTGTGGAGTATGATATCCGAGCAAATCAGAACTCGGGGGAACTTGAACATAGAGGGGTTCCCGTTACCCACATTGCCAGTGGCTCAGAGACGGCCTCACAGGATGGGCATACAGAGACTGACACTGGAGGATCACCAAAGGTTAACGTCACACCACCGCCTGAGTGCGCTAACACCGTGGTGCCTGGAACTAGCAGAGACTCTTCTCAGATGCAGGAGGCCTTGAAACGCCTCATGGAGACAGATCTGGAGGCATACCTGCGGTTCATGGAACGCCAGGCTGACAGAGAAACTGCGGAACGGCAAGCTGAAAGAGCGGCTGAGAGAGAGGCGGTGCAGAGGGAAGCTGATCGTCGGCATGAGTTGGAGATGGCAAGGCTCCAGCAGCGACCGGGTCAGAACCTCGGGTCCCTAGATCACAGGGACGGCACTCTTTCCGTGGGCGCAGCCAAGTTTCCCGCAATGGAAAAGGACAGTGACATTGACACGTACTTACTGTCCTTTGAGAAAACGTGCCGTCAGTACCATGTGCCCCAAACTCAATGGGTTCGGTACCTGACACCAGGGCTACAAGGCAAGGCCCTGGAAGCGTTTGTTGAATTGCCAGAGGGGCAAGATGATGACTATGAACGTTTAAAAAATGCCATTATCCGGAAGTACCAGATGACCCCGGAAGTGTACCGCAAGCGGTTCAGGTCCATGCAGAAAGGACCTGGGGACTCTTACACGGATGTGGCAAGTCGCTTACGCACCACATTCCGACAGTGGACTAAGGGACTGAAAGTTGATTCTTATGAATCTTTGGAGGATCTCATGATCCGAGATCAACTCCTGCACATGTGTCCAGCAGACGTCAGACAGTTTGTCTTGGAGAGGGAGCCAGCATCTACTACAGCTGCAGCAGACCTGGCAGATACCTTCGTTCACACGCGAGTGCCTGAACCTCGCAAGGCTCCTCCAAAAAGCTGGAAAGGGGGGAAATCGTCCCTAGCAACCTCTCCTACTTCGGTGAGTCAAGCTTCCCCTCCGCCCAACCCTGCAGCGCTTGGAGCCAAGCCATTCCTGCCTGACACCCGCAGATGTTTCACCTGTGGGAAAGCCGGACATCTCAGGACGCAGTGTCCTGAGCAGAAGCAGATGACATCATCTGGCCAGCCGGCCAGCAACTCTTCTTCTGTGCTGTTCGTTCGCAGGAAGATGCGGGTAAACCCCGCCAACTTGCAGCCCGTTACCGTGGGCAACCGGTCTGCAACTGGTTTCCGGGACACCGGGGCAGACGTCACTTTGATCCGGCCAGAGCTGATTGAGCCACAGAACCTCATCCCAGGAAAGTTCCTGACCCTCACAGGAGTTGGGGGGACCCGTTCACGCACACCCTGTGCAAAGGTATTCCTAGATTGGGGTGCGGGGAGGGGGATGAGGGAGGTGGGGGTCTCGGATAAACTGCCCACCCCTGTTTTGTTGGGTGCTGACCTAGGCACTCTTCTTTCGTATTACGCTCCTGCCGAGAAGACCCGGAAGGGCCCTCTGGAACTCTCTGGACCAGCCAAGGAACTGGGGACAGATATTGGGGTAATGTCTGGGCCACCGGTGGATGGACAGAGGGAGGGGGCTGGGAATGGTGTGGGGCTGCAGGAGTCTCCATTAGCTGGAGAACCAGAAGAAATCCCCTGCCCTGGGGAGGTATTGGACTCATGTGTCCCTGATATTATGAACATGACTGTTGAGGATCGTTGTGGTGACACTGAGGGTGATCTTACTAATGTTAGTAACATTGGGAATACAGTCTGGAATGTCAGTAATAATATCAGTAGCATTGATAGGAATGTCATGGATAATATCAGTAGCATTGATAGGAATGTCATGGATAATATCAGTAGCATTGATAGGAATGTCATGGATAATATCAGTAGCATTGATGGTAATGTCATTGATAATGTTTGTATTGTTGACGGCAATGTTGGTAATGCTAACAATGAGATTTGTGATGAAACAAAGGATGCGTTTTCAGTGTTGGGGGCTGAGGTACAGTCTCTGGAGGCTGAGCAAGGGGATTGTCTGGATAGGTCTGTCCCTTGCCCAAGCTCAGAAGATTGTGCCTTGATAAGTGCCCAGCCGTTGGCCTTGCATAGGACTAGGCAGCTGGCTGAGACTTGTAGTCCCACGCCTCAGGCAGCACTGAAAAGCGATTCCCAACGGAGCTTCAGAGGCCCGCTAGCTGTGAGTTGCCCTGCTAAAGAAGGCACACCACAGCTGGCTGGGACTTGTAGTTCCCCACTTCAGGCAGCCCTGAAAAGTGAGTCCCAAAGGACCTTCAGAGGTAAGCTGGCTGGGACTTGCAGTTTCACACTTCAGGCAGCCCTGAAAAGTGAGTCTCAAAGGACCTTCAGAGATAAGCTAAATGAGCTTTGTAGTCCCACAGGGAAGACTGCTCTGGAAAGCCATTCAGATGGAAATTTTAGTCCAGGGCTAGGTGTGAGCCCCCCTGCTGAGGAGAGTAAACAAAGGAGCAAGGAGGCTAGAATGACTGGCCTAGTCAGTGGGGGCTGGGAGCCTGAAAGCCTGTCAGTTAATTTCACTTGTCAAGGTGTGTTCACAGGCAGACAGACAGAGGTCAGAGGCAGCAGGCCTGGATTACGAGTGGAAGGAAGGTTGATGCTTGGGTTACAGAGAGAGGGCCTCCGGGCCCAGACCCAATCACCCTTCCCTAGCACTCGGGGTCCGGAGCGGCTGCCCAGGCCTCCGATAGATGGTGTCTGGATTCAGAAGGTGTCGGCTGATTGGGCCACAGAGGCAAAGGGAATGGCACAGTCAGGAATCCAGGGATCAGCTAGAGTCTGGGCAGTCCTAATGGTCGCGGTCCTGCAGCAGGATACGCTGACCAGGCTTTCTGAGAGCCTTGGGGAACTGAACACCAGCCCTGGGTTTGTGGCCTACCCCATGCCCAGGAGCCATAAGGCAATGGAGCATCCGGAAGGTGCCTACTGTTTTGCCATCATGGGCCTGAGCAAGGAGCCTGGGCCACCATCTCTAACCCAGCAAGCTCCAGACGAGCCAGCCTTCACTACCCCATGTGGCTTGCCTGAATCCTTGGGAAAGCTAGTTGGGGTTGAGAAGGCACTGACAGCCACTCCTGCGGTCAGGAGTGGCCCGCAATGCACAGTGGACCTGGGTGCCGTTGTCCACTGTAGGGGCCTCGCGGTGCTCAGCCCTGTCTGGGAAGAGCCACTTGCGCCCCTGTCACTAGGCTCGAACAAACCGCCTGTGCCCAGTCCGACAGCCCAGAAGGGTAACTGTCAGAGGGGCATGTCAGTGGTTCAGTTTAGGAACCCATCAGTAAGAAGAGACCCCCAGAGGTCTGGGCATGGGGAGACCGAGGCAGTTGAGGCCTGGTCTGCTCCCCAGGCCAAGAAGCAGGTTACGTCAGTCGCAGGTACAGCTGGCTACGGTAAGACGCCTGGATGCGATGATCATGGCTCAGCTGGGCCTGTGACTGACCTGGCAGACAGGAAACTGGAGGAACCGGTGTCCTGGATGCTAGCAGGTAACAAGGACTGTCCATCTTGGATGAAGGTACCTGTGGACACCACTGGGAGGCGAGGCCCAGAATTCGCCTGTCCGGTTCCGGTGCCCACAGGCGCTACTACCTTCAGGCCAGATGTAGTCCTAAGCCTGAGGAAGAAGGTAGGAGAGGGAAATCTTCTTCTCTACCTTGATAAGAAGCTACATATTAATATGTTAGCAAAGGACACCCCTGAGCCAAAGTGTTTTGTGGACAGGTGGGCACCCCGGCAGTTGCCACGGGATTCGGATGTCCACAGTCGACTGGTACCCACCCGTGACCACTCACTTGGTCGGCCCAGCAGTGCTGCTGGGGAGAACGGCTTCCGGTTCAGACGGACTTCGGTTCTCCTGCAGTACAGCAGTACCAGGACGTCCCAAGAGGAACCTCTGGACAGATGTCGGTTGCGTCAGGAGAGAACTTGTAGCTCACTCCTTGGCAACCACTTAAGGGGGAGGTGTGGCAAACTTGCTCATCAGAATTGGAGCGGAGTTCCCCCTCAACCCTCGTTTTCGTGTTCTATCTGTTTATCTGAGGCATTTCTCAAATCACTCCTCACATCCCCCCTGCATTCCTGTGAGGCAAAGGTTATCTCCTGGCAGATGGTGTGGGGGACAACCAGGAAGACATGAGAAGTGGAGCCATCCAGTCTGAACAAGGTGTCATTTTTATCACCCAAAACTATGTAAGCCCACTCATTATCAAACCGACCTGAATAAGTGCACAGTCCTCAGGTCAACTGTATGGTTCATATCACGGGATATGAGCTAGTAATTTAGTGTAGAGTTCCCCAATGACCACTCCCAAAATGGGTAGTCAGAGCCCCCCCCTGCCCCTGAGAGGAACCCTTTTAAGTGAGTTAGAGAAACACACACACACACAGGGATCTCCCAGCAACATCGTAACAAGGGGAGATCAAAGAAGCTTTCTGCTCACAACTTGAATTTGCTAAAACCAGGCAAGGCAAGTAACTTACCCTGTATTTTCTCGCTATTCTATGTTTGCTGTGTCTTTGTATACATATATATATTTTTGTGATATCTCTTTGTACATATTTATTTTGCATCCAACGCTTTTAGTAATAAATCTTTCTTTCTGAAAGTGTTAAACTGTTTCTAAGCGCTTACTTGCAATTCACGAATCCCTGCCTTTGAAGAGACGCTACTGTGGTTATATTTCTGTATAGCAGGTCTGCGGGCCGTGCTATATAGATCAATATTTCAATCATTATAGTGTATATTTGGTAACGGGAGTTTCCCAGTCTCCGACAAAAGTGGTGGTGGCAGGTAGAGGGTTAGTTGCGTAACTAACCCGACCCCGTAACAAGCGCATCCAGGCTGCAGGCACCGATTGTAGTCCATTAGCTGGGCAATCGCTGTGTAGGGTGCAGCTGGGTGGGGCCTTGTTACGCGCGTCACACCGCGGTTTTGGATCGGCCGGCCCTTCGGTCACGAGTTTGGTGAGAAGGTCTGGGGTCTGACGCCGTGGGCGTGACGTATTACTGTTAGTCGCGGCTGTGCGATTGTCGCCTGTTGGTGGCGGCGACCGCGGGTCGTGACAGTGTGTACTGTGGGAGACCAGACATAATGAATGCAGGGTCCTGGGTTTAGCAACACTTTACCTGCGTTGGTGCCCTTTTCTCATGCAGCGGTAAATGACTGCTGTTCAGATCTCCGGCTATCTCAGAGGAGAGAGTTCTCCTCTGAATGTCTTTTTATGAAGCGGTGTTGTTCGCTTCTCCGTATGAAGAGAGAAGCGATCTACAAACTTTGAACGCTGGAAAATGGCTGCTGTTCCTATAATCTCGTGAGATTACAGTAAGATCAGTCAAACACCATTTACTAAACAGCGGTAAATTATCACTGCTTCGTTTGCGGTTCCTCCGATTCTCCACCTCTGGGCTGGAGAATCTGGAGGGGAACACAGATCACCAGTGAAGGGCTGACATCGCTCCTTCATACCCTGGCCATCTGTGTGCTGAAATGATCATCTCTGTTTCCTAAACCACTAATGATCGGAGATCAGCAATGATCCTTAGGATCGCCGCTGATCCCTGTTTCATAATTATCTGCATAATGAAGTTCAACCCTTTGAATTGTAGAGAATAAACAAGATACAAAATGAAACAATGTTTTTTTTATGTTGATAAACATTGCCAGACTGCTTTTCTTTGACAGCTCCAGCTGTTGGACCTTTGTCTGTGTACTCAGCAATGGTGCTTTTATTAATCAGAGCTGAATTGTTGTACTGGGACAGGGGAAGTCCTGGCAGCAGGGCAGAAGGACTGGACGTGTTACACATGCCCGGTGTACAAGAATGACTTTTTTGAGCATGTCTAACACTGGATATTTTATTATGCAGTTTCTCAGCACTCTTCCGTAAAAGGTATGTGTTTTTCTTCCAGAGGGAATACGCTTTTTGAAAACATTAAAGTTATGCATAAATTGGCTTACTTTTAAACCCCAAATATTCTCTTCTTATTATAAATATAATGTGAAAATGATATAAGTAAAATGTGAAAACAAAAAACACCCTTTCACCTACACTAATTCCAAATTGGAAGAAACTTTCAACCCCCTGAAAGCTTAAACTCAAATCAATAGATCCAAACCGGAATCTCCCCTCTTTCAATAAATAATCCAACTAATTGTGTAACACAAAATATTCCCCATGTAATTTCTCCAAAATCATAAAGTCCAGTGTCTCTGTGATTTAAATCCAATAATATAAAAATCCAGTGTCTCAATAAAGAAGAAAAATTAAAATAAATAAAAAAGTATATTTCTTGCAGTGTTGATTGTTGTGAAGAACCTCAAAAATAAAGAAACTCACAATAGTGCATTACCATAATATCACACAAAAAAAAAAAAAAAAAAAAAAAAAAAAAAATATATATATATATATATATATATATATATATATATATATATATATATAACACATGCACACACAAATGTGTATCATAAATTGTGCAACCTTTAAGTGAGAGAAACACTTGTGAGAACCTTCCAAAAAAGAAAGGTAATAAAACACTCGTGCTCATAAATTATAAAATCATGAAGTGATCCACTTGGTGAGATTCCTACCCACACGTGACACTTCTAGTGAGTAAGGCCAATATACCCTTACCAACAGTAGATAGAACTCACGCCTTTTATATATATTAACTGGAAATCCTCCAAAGATATTTTCTCCTCCTCTCCTCATTCGCTTCCTGTTAAGATGATATTACCATGCCTTCCACATACATAGGTCTATGAAGCATGACGTACCTCCATATATGTTTAAAGTTTTAATGAATCCACTTGCATTTGGAGTTGAAAATATAAGTAGTATAAGTAGTACAAACAATTTTGGACAAACCCCACTGAGTGGGGATTACCAGGCAGTTCCCACAGTTTCCCAGGCAGTCCACACTCGAGTGTCCAGTGATTCCTCAACAAAGATGGCCGCTGTGACACTTCCGGTTCCTGCTCCTTGCGTATGACGTCACTTCCTCTTGACGCATTTCGTCACATCCGGGACTTAGTCATAAGAGAGTGGTAGGCCAAGGAAACTTAATGCAGCAGATGAAAGACACACCATGCTTATTCCCCTTTGTCACCAGAAGATGTCTACCACTGACAGAAACCAGTGGGACCCAGTTACACCCATCTACTGTCTGGGGAAGTCTGGCCAGAAGTGGTCTTCATGAAAGAAATGCGGCCAAAAACTATACCTCCAAGGTGGAAACAAGGCTAAGCAACACAACTAGGTATGGAAACATAGGAACTGGGGTGAAGAAAAATGGCAGCAGGTGGTCTGGACTGATGAGTCAAAATTTTCAATATTTGGCTGTAGCAAGATACAGTTTGTTTGCTAAAAGGCTGGAGAGCATCATTGAGGTTCCTTGCAAGTTTGGGGCTGCATTTCTGCAAAAGAAGTTGGAGATTTGGTCAGGATAAATGGCATTGTCAATGCTGAGATACTTATCCATCATGCCATACCTTTAGGGAGGCCTGTGATTGGCCCAAATTTTTTCTGCAGTAGGACAGTGATCCCAAGCAAACAGCCAATGTCAGTAAGAACTGTCTTCAGCGTAAGAAGAACTAGGAGTCCTGGAAGTGATGATTTGGCCCCCACAGAGCTCTGATCACAGCATCATCGAGTGTATCTGGGATTGCATGAGGAGACAGAAGAATTTGAGGCAGCCTACATCCACAGAAGATCTCTGGTTAATTATTCAGCCTACCTACTAAGTTCCTTCACAAAACTGCATGCAAACGTATCTAGAAGAATTGATGCTGTTTTGAAGGCAAAGGGTGGTCACACCAAATCTTGATTTCATTTGGATTTCTATTCTGTTTGTTTACTTTCCATTGTGTTGATTGATTAAATTAAACTATTAACAACTCTTTTTCTGAAAGCATTCTCGATTTACAGCATTTTTTCATACCTGCCTAAAACTTTTGCACAGTAATATATATATATATATATATATATATATATATATATACCATTATGGCCAAAAACATTAGCACCCCTGCATTTCTGTCAGATAATGTACCACTTCACCTAGACATTCTCATGTTTATTTCTTTTGTTTGTATGGGTATAACACAAAGAAGTGGAGAAACATGAAGCCAAATCTGACAGCACTGTTTCTGAAAACATTTCTAGGTGCTTTTTGACATGTGCTTTGGGTCTTTGTCCTGCTGTAAGACCCATGACCTCTGATGGGGACCCAACTTTCTGACACTGGGCCCTACTTTGCACCCCAGAATTCTTTGGTAGTCTTCTTATTTCATAATGCCATGCAAACGGTTTAGGCTCCCAGTGCCAGAAGCAGAAAAGCAACCCCAAAGCATCAGTGAACCTCAACCATGTTTGATTGTAGGGAATGTATTATTTTCTTTAAATGCCTCATTTCTTTTTCTGAAAACATGTAGAATGATGGGCTTTACCAAAAAACTGTTTCATCTGTCCAAAGCACATTGTCCCAACAGGATTTAGGCTTCCTCAGGTAAGTTTTGGCGAACTCCAATCTGGCTTTTTTATGTTTCTGTGTCAGCGGTGGGGTCCTCCTGGGTCTCCTACCATAGCATCCCTTTTCATTCAGATGGTGACACCCTGTGCCTGAAGGTCAGCTTAAATTTGTCTGGAAGTTGATCAAGGTTCTTTATCTACCATTCCAACAATACTTTGTTGCAATCTTTGATAATTTTTTTTTCTTTCGTCCATGTCTAGGAACATTAACTACAGTGCCATGGGCTGTACAATTTTTGACAATGTTGTGCACAGTGGACACAGGAACATTAAGATCTCTGGAGATGGACTTGTAACCTTGAGATTGTCCATGCTTTCCCACAATTTTTGTTCTCAAATCCTCAGGCAAGTCTTTGCTGCTCTTTCTCTTCTCCATGCTCCATGCGGCACACAGAGACACACAGCAGAAAGGTTAAGTCAATTTTTCACCACTTAACTGGTTGTGTGATTTCTATATTATCAGCACCTGTTAATTGATACAGGTGAGTTTAATTACAAATTACAGGAACATCACAAACTTGTAATGCAATTACTTCTTACAATTTTGAGAAGGTGCCAATAATTTTCTCCAGTCCATTTTTTGGGGTTTTGCGTGGAATGTGTCAGATTTGGCTTTTTGTTTCTCCTCTTTTTTTCTTCTCTTCTTTTTTGTGTCATATCCATACAAACAATAAAAAATAAATTTGAGAATGCCTAAACCTTTGTAATTGCAAAGATTTTCTGGGTGAAGTGGTACAATATCTGACAAAAATGCAGGGGTGCCAATGTTTTTGGCCATGACTTTAAATTATATATATATATATATATATACCATATTGCCAATTCATTGGATTCAGGTGCTCCAATCACCTCCATGGCCACAGGTGTATAAAATCAAGCACCTAGGCTTGCAGTCTGCTTCTACAAACATTTGTGAGAGAATAGGTCACTCTCAGGAGCTCAGTGAATTCAAGCGTGGTACCATGATAGGTTGCCACCTGTGCAATAAGTCCATCCATACAATTTCCTTGCTGCTAAATATTCCACAGTCAATTGTAAGTGGTATTATAACAAAGTGGAAGCAGCTGGGAACAACAGCAACTCAGCCATGAAGTGGCTCTAATTCATCCCAAAGGTGTTCTATCGGGTTGAGGTCAGGACTCCTTGCTTTGTGCACTGCTGCGCATCCAATGATTTGGAGGGCTGTCACAATACTTTTGGCAATATAGTGTGTGTGTTTTATTATTATGGTATTGGCATGCTTTTATGACACAAAAATACCTATGCACTACCACTTGGTGGAATGATAATTGTTAGTATCAATAGGAAGAGCTAGCTGGTTAATGCTCTATGGAGCAGCTGTACACATTAAATATATATTCTTACATATATAGACTTAATTTAAATATATAACCAATGTGGCGCTTACTCCAGTAGGGGCTGTTAGAAATAACTACAATGGATGCTAAACTTGTCCTTATTTGGCTCAATTAGGTCTGATCTCTCAAGCTATCCAGTAATTAATTTGCATTCACATACATATACATAAGAATACATAAACATAAAATGACAAAATGCAGTGCATATACCAAAGAAAAAAGCATGCCATAACCGTCAAAAAAACTGGTAAATCCTTATGGATAATAATTACAATAAAAAGTGCCAAATAAAGCAAATCAAACTGTATACTGTGTATAGTGGTAATTAATTACATAGTCCATACAGTATTGTGAAGCAGTTTATATGCATCTAAGTGATAAAAATGGCTTCCACTCAAATGATTCTTAAACTTGAATAGTCCAGTGTTACTCCACCTGCTATGGTGCATACACTCACCAACATGCTCCAAACAGTTCTCCAAGACAATATGTGAAGTGACTGCTCACCTCAAATACAGGCCCATACTCTCATGTTGTTCAAAAAAGCTTATGGTACACCTCCTTATTGGCTTTGCCAATCAGTAACCTCCCCACTAGGGTCCCCTTCTTATCACAGTGCTCTCCACAATAAACAATCATGTAAACACAAAGTAGTCTCTCATAGTGTAAACCAGTAACACTTTGGCATTTATTATATTAAGATAACACTCACATCATGATAAAAACACTCATAACATTGAGTGTAAATGCATTAAAATCAATAAGAAGTGATCAGTTGTTGTCTCACCACTACTTCCGGTCTCGGCCATGACATGGCAGTGAAGTCACCCAGCTCCACCCGATGTGTTGCGTCACTGATCACATGACTTCATCAGGGTATTTTATGTTTATGTATTCTTTTGTACATGTATGTGAATGCAAATTTATTACTGGATAGATTGAGAGATCAGACCTAAATTAGTCAAATAAGGACGCATTTAGCTTCCATTGTATTTATTTCTAACAGCTCCTACCAGAGTGAGCAATGCATTGGTTATGAGATGAAGAAATGCAGCGCAACAATATCTAAATAAATATAATGGTGCTTACAATCTAATACATATGTGTATAAATAGTGAAAACAGCCTGCTGTGCTTCTGAAGATCCTTATATGCTAATCAAGATGTCTCCAATGTATACATATAAACACCCATAGAGAATGCACATAACCAGTGCTATAAATAAATAGTGCACACAAATACAAAACAAACAAACAATCCTAAATGGTGATCTGTCCCTTTAAATCCTAAATACCATCAGGTGGACCTGTGTGGTACACTTCCTGTGTATTGTGATCCGAATACACCAACAAAAAGTGTCAACTGAATATAGTCTCAATAATGGTGGACTGTCCCTTTAAATCCGCTGTACTTCAAGTGAACCAATGTAAATACACTACTCCATAAATGTGTACGGTGCTCCTGTGTCACCCCTTAGTGCTCTTCCACCTCCAACACTCTATTGAGCTCACTTCCAAGTTTAACCCATAATAACGGGTCAAACTACGCTTTTCCCTTTAACCCAGGAGGGTATAATGGTGCACAGATCTTCACCACCATTTGCCAGCACTTTTAAGCAGATCCAGATCACTCCATTTCATTTCATTTACTTTGTTACATGTGGGAACACATTATATGTTAGATGTAAATTTTTTTTAGGATACTTTATTGCACTGAAGGTTTTCTATTCACAATGCATTGGTTATATATTTAAAATATTGTATGCTTTTGTTGTTATTTTCGATCATGTGTATCTGAAAGGACTGTAAATATAACGTATGAATATCCTTTGAGGCTCAGGGGCCCTCTATATGCCTCTGTTCCATGTACAGAACACTGTAATTGACAGTATGCCAGTTGCCATTATAGATCTGATACACTCCTTAGGCTAAATCAGTGTTTCTCAACTCCAGTCCTCATGGACCCCCAACAGGTCATGTTTTCAGGATTTCCCTCAGATGAAACAGCTGTGGTAATTACTAAGGCAGTGAAACTGATCAAATCACCTGTGCAAAATAATGGAAATCCTGAAAACATGACCTGTTGGGGGTCCATGAGGACTGGAGTTGAGAAACACTGGGCTAAATGCATCATACAGCTTCTAGTTGTAGGAGATGGCAACACTGTGGAGTAATGTTATGTGGCCAATTTTACATGATTACATGGTTGGGTGGGGCTGGCAGTGTGTGTGGGAAGTGGAAAGTTAAAGGTCCAGAGACCCCCTATGCACAGGTCAGGACAGGTGTATGGGCCCTAAAAAATGGAGACCTGACACCATCAAAGATTTCATTGCCAGGGTGAGGAGGGCTGAGAGACTGGCTACCAGCACTGAGTAAGGGGAGAAGCCTGTCAGTGTTGGTCTCATTGATGGGGGAACACTGGAAAAGATCATTTTCATCCTTCTCTGGCACACCCACTGGTACTGTGGGTGAAGGGGAAGAGAGTTTACTGGAAATGTCAGTGTGTGTGTGTGCATGCGTATGTGTAAGTTTTCCAACCACTGATTGCAGCATTTATTCTTATTATGGATACTAGGCCATTTAATGAAATGGTGGGGCATTTTTATTTTTTCCTGCTGGCAATGGCTCAGTGCATTTGTTCTCCCACTTACTAATGATGCCAAGAAAGTTTGCTTCTACAGTGACTCCCAATAACAGGGCAGTTTTTTTCCTTCAATTGATCAATATTACCAGGCATTTTTCATTCCATTTACCAATGATGCAGGGCATGTTATTTTTCCCATTGACCACCAACATTTGAGATTTTTTCCACCCAATGATTAGCAGAATAAGGGGCACCAAATTACATAATTCCTACTGCTACACCATGTAAACTATGTAGTATGCTACATACCCTTGCTTACTCAGACTCCTGCAGTCTTTACAGTATGACATAAGTCACATATTCCTTACTGATGCATTCTGTAAGCTGGGATGTACATTACATATTACTGACTAAAGTGTTTATTGTCTCAACAGTTGATGGTCGTTAAGTAGCACACAAGTATTTTCATTGAAGTTCTAGAAGGTTGGCTTAGTCAAAAAGCATATGTGAAGGGTTTCTAAAATTGAGATTTGGTCCTAAGGTTTATGTATCTGTGAAACTCTTGTAGCAATGCAAGTATTTTTTGGGCACAAGAACAGTGTCAGATGTGTGCAGTGTGTACTGTAGGTAGGTTCAGACTTCTTCAAACCTATGTAACTAAACCATGTCCCTCTAAACCAAACCCAATATTGAAGTTCAGTGAAATATGTCAAATGGTATTGTAAAAGCAGGTCTAATTCTTGAACATTTTGAAACTAAAATATGTCCCTTTTTACTTCTCAAAAGTTTAGAATGATGTGCTGTAAATGTTTAAAGACTTAAAATATTAATAAATTATAGTTATTTTACCATGGTTTTGCTTATGCTACATTAACTTATAAATCTACACTGTGCATATAGACATTATTTTCATAAATTATCAACTGATTTGTGTTTCTAACATATGAATATGTGTTACTGAACTTTTCCACTGCACCAACTTATGACCTAATATAACTCACAACTAAGATGATTTTTAAGTAAGAAAAACAAATGCAGCCAAATCAATGAAATATATATTACACTTTAAACAAAGTACTTCAATTACCTCTCTCTGTTATTGATGGATGGTACATTTAACCATCCTGTATAAATGAATATGAAGTACAGCACTCACTAAGGTTAACATCAAAGACATTTTTTTCTATAATCCTTGGCTTATAATAGATATAAGAAAACAACCTAAGCAAACTTTAGAAGTTTACTTTTTTTCCAGACAGAAATGTAAAACGCTGGTACCAGTAGTATTTAAATATTTAAGAAGTTACTTTGATAAATTCAATAAATTAGCCATCCAAGTTAGAAAGATCATTCTTTTTTCTCTCTTCTATATTTAGATACTGTAGATGCATTATTCTTTGGTATATAAATTTTTCATATAAATTATATAGTTTACATATTCAGGTATTTAGTAATGACACATACACTATAGTAAAGGTTCTTTTCTTCTATCCCAATGTAATTAATGTAATTAATATACCAGGTACACATTTGCAGAGAATCTTGTACATTTCTGGGTATGTGAACCATTCACTGTTTAGCAATGTACACAAGGAAACAGTTATTCATCGTTTTGAATTTTGGAATGCATCTCTGAACTTCTGTTGTTTACCTGGTGTTCACATTGTTGGGTAGGGCTGGGGAGAACACAGCTGTCATGGTACACATTGATATAAATGATAAAGTTAAAGGAGAATGGATCAACCTAAAAAATAAATTTCAGAGACTTAGCTCTCAGGTTAAAGAAAAGAACATCCAAGGAAGTATTTTCAGAAATACTCCCTGTACCACAAGCCACAACAGAGAAGAGGAAGGAGCCTAGGGAGCTGAACAAGTGGTTTAGAAACCTGTGAAAGAAGGAGAATTTGGGGGTTTTGGAGAACTGGGAACATTTTTCTGCTGGCTACTGGCTCTGCTGTAGGGATGGACTCTTAATGGGCAGCTCTGTTAAGGGAAAACTGGTTTGAAGGTCTGAAGAGCTGATAAAATTGGATACGGTAGGGATAAAAAAATGAATATATAGAGAGCAAGAGTCAAAGAGGGCATGAGATATAGAGTAGGGTAGAACAGAGAGTGAATTTGGGTTTAAATTAGATGGCAGGGACAAGTATTTTCAAAGGACAATACAGAAAGGGTTGCAGAATCACATTGTAATTCAAGAATGAGCAGTAATAAAATATTAAACTCTAAAACAAAAGTAAAATGTATGTTCTCTAATACAAGAAGTCTGATAAAACAAAATGGAAGATTGCCAAACCATGAAAATTGAGTTCTGCATATAGCGTGAGAATTCTCACCATAGAAGTCCTTCCCAGGTAGGAACCTTGGAAAACGGGAATAACCATCTCAGAAGGACTCCTAAGCGCATAGGCAATTATGCTACTATATTTAGGTAACATACAATTAGGAAATAGGAAGTTAGATAAATATGTTAGTTCCCAGTTGGCATATAGTGGGAATATTTTTGTATGTAGATTACCAATGTATATGCACTACTTTTGGAAACACATTGCAATTTAACTTTTTTACCACACAATCTGGTTTGGATAAACACAATGCATTTACAATCTGCATTTGGAGTGTCTTCAACGTTCCACTGACACCTGCTGCAGACCAGGTTCTCCAGCACCATGTTCTAGTGTGGGCAAGCCCTAAATCTGTGCAGGAATAACCTGTACAGGACTTGCTGTATGTACATCAAATTGTAAGTGCCTCCATTTGTACTATCATAGTCACATTTCTTCCAACTTAGATGTTTAGGTCTATTCTGCACAGCACATTCTGCAAAGGCTTGTTATTTCCTCAGTTTATTGCAGGACAATTTCATGGGTCAGATGGTGGAAGAATAAACACTCTGTTGGATCTATTAATTTAAATAACATACTGTATTTGTTTACAGGAGACAGTCAGAGATTGCAGACCTAATACAGGAGATGGTCAGAGACTGCAAACCTACTACAGGAGACGGTCAGAGACAGTAGACCTATTACAGGAGACGGTCAGAGATTGCAGACCTACTACAAGAGACTGTCAGAGACTGCAGACCTACTACAGGAGACGGCCAGAGACTGCAGACCTACTACAGGAGATGGTCAGAGACTGCAGACCTACCACAGGAGACAGTCAGAGACTGCAGACTTACTACAGGAGACGGTCAGAGACTGCAGACCTATTACAGGAGATGGTCAGAGACTGAAGAGCCGGTACAGGAGATGGTCAGAGACTGAAGACCTACTACAGGGGAAGGTCAGAGACTGCAGACCTACTACAGGAGAAGGTCAGAGACTGCAGACCTACACAGGAGAAGGTCAGAGACTGCAAACATACTACAGGAGACGGTCAGAGACTGCAGACATACTGCAGGAGATAGTCAGAGACTGCAGACCTATTACAGGAGACGGTCAGAGACTGCAGACATACTTCAGGAGATAGTTAGAGACTGCAGACCTATTACAGGAGACGGTCAGTGGCTGCAAACCTACTACAGGTGATAGTCAGAGACTGCAGAGACTGCAGACATACTACAGGAGACTGTCATAGACTGCAGACCTACAACAGGAGACGGTCAGAGACTGCAGACCTACTACAGGAGACGGTCACAGACTGCAGACCTATTACAGGAGATGGTCAGAGACTGAAGAGCTGGTACAGGAGATGGTCAGAGACTGAATACCTACTACAGGAGAAGGTCAGAGACTGCAGACCTACTACAGGAGAAGGTCAGAGACTGCAGACCTACTACAGGAGAGGGTCAAAGACTGCAGACCTACTACAGGAGAAGGTCAGAGACTGCAGACCTACTACAGGAGACGGTCAGAGATTGCAGACATACTGCAGGAGATAGCCAGAGACTGCAGACCTACTACAGGAGATGGTCAGAGACTGTAGACATAGTAAAGGAGATGGTCAGAGACTGTAGACATAGTAAAGGAGATGATCAGAGGCTGCAGACATAGTACAGTAGACGGTCAGAGACTGTAGACCTACTACAGAGACTGCAAGCATGCTGCAAGCATGCCCTAGCAGTGACCGGTTTTCTCCCAGTGTGGAAAAACGCCATTTACCACATGTGTGGACAGAGTTTTACAAAATATAACAAAGTGGCAGAAAGTTGCAGCAGTTCAAATTTCTATCTTACGGTCAATTGCTCAGGCACAGTTAGGAGGGCAGTAGATGGTTAACAAATCTGTGAAGCTGCCAGCCTGCCAGGCTAAATCCTGCAAAGGTAACATAAAAGGAAACCATCAAAAAAATCATGGAGCTTACACAAGACTCTATCATAAACAGCTCTATATACAGTAAACAGCTGAAAGCCATCACTAGTGATGTGTGACACACTCACATGTAATGCCAACTTCAGCGTCTTCCAGAAGTCTACAGATCAGTGTGTTCACCCTCCTGTGTGCAGTGCTAGTGAACATAAATAAAAAAGTACCCCAGTGGGACAAGAGCCAGCAGAGTTGTTCCTCAATCAGAGTGATCATTACCTGAGCCGCACACTGCAGGCTGGAAGGGTGAACAGACTGATCAGTAGACTTCTTGAAGATGCTGCAGCCGACGTGTCAGTGTGTTAATGATGATTTTCAGCTGTTTGTATAGATCTACTTGTGTAGAGTGCTGTGTGATTTGTTTGCTCTGAATATTATCATACCTTCCAGGGAGCCTGTACTTCTTGTATCCTCTGCCTCCCGCCCCCATCCATCCCCGCTCCGGCTGCCAGCATCTTCTCTTCTGAGTCAAATGTGGCGGGCTGGGAAAGGAACAGGTTACAGTGCTGTGCTGACTGGCTAAGGAGTTTGTTGGAGGCGGAGCAGCTTATCCGCAGTCCTTCCCTCCTACTCAGATGAGCAGTGCTATTGGCTGACACACTGCTCATTCAGAAGTACAGTAATTTTACAGATGGTCGGCAACACTGGGGGGGGGGGGGGCAATTGGCTCTGGGGGGGTCATAAATGAAATCTGGAGTGGCACCACCCACCCCAGCACCCCCCTAGATCTGGTCATGGTCAAGAGGCAGGTGTAGTTGTACTAGGGATGTTCCTGGTTTTATATGGCACTAAGGCTACGTTCACACTAGCGTTGTGTGCAGGTGGCAGAGAGGCATTTGGGAAGCGTTTTTACCGCTTCCCAAATGCCTCTGCCAATTCTGCACATTACAGCACATGGTGCTGTTCTAACGGGAGCGTTTGTGTCGCGTCGCGTTGCGTCGCGGCAAAACGGACGCCTCTGGTCGAGTCAGGAGGCTTTGAAGCCTCCTATTCTCGTCTATGGTGCCGCTCTGCAAACGCCCGGCTGGCATTTGCGGTGCGGTTGCGACGCGGTTGCGAGGCGTTTGCAGAGCGGTAACACCACTCAAACTGCATTATAGGCATTTGTGGGGCGTTATTAACGCTCGGCAAATGCCTAGCAACCACCGCTAAACCGCGCATGTGGCGTTTGCGGAGCGTTTGCCGAGCGTTAAAAAACGCTCCGCAAACACCGGACCAACACTTGCCAAATGCTATAGGGGCATTTGGCAAGCGTTGGTAAAACAGCCAAGTGTGAAAGAGCCCTAAGGAGTGTGTGGTAGATGCCAGTATCTATAATATCTATCTCTATACCATGGAGAATATTCTTCAGAGCTTTGTAAAAAGAACAAAATGTTTTCCTGTAGAAATATATAGAACAGAAAGATTGATATTTGAGCTCAAAGTCTTCATTATAATCTCATTTACTGGATCAAGGTTCTTGAGCAGCAGGATAGAAAATTAAATAGACTATTAATACAAAATGCAATTCTCCCTAAGTACTATATATCTAATTTTAAAGCATGAAACATACTTTATCAAAATTGATAGCTTTTTCTGTGTAGTATAATGAGACTACATAAAATATGAAAAGATGCTGGAAAGATGCATTACACAACAAATGGAAATGTGTGGCATATGATAGAGAAGAGCCTCAGGCTCTTCTTCTTCCATTAAAAAGACTAGACAGTGTACGTCCTTCTCTCTAGGATAAGTAATACAAGACAAAAGAATATGGTATGATATGCAAAAACAGTATATTTCTACTTTTCTGTAGGGTGACCATTCCCTTTCATCATATTAAGGGTGTTCTATTTGGTCCTTTAGAGCTTTGGGGATTTGTACAGAACTACCAGCCACATAGCAGCATGTCTGCCCTTACTTATTATGGATTATGATTGGAGATCAACTATAATATTTTAATAGAAAACAAAATTGGTTGAAAAGAGCTCTGTATCTTGGCAAGGTCACAGAAGGATTTATGAACAATGAAATCTTATGAATTCATATTAGATTAGGGATATCCAACCTCTAAACAGGCTTTCTTGCTATTATATTTGTGATAATCGGGGAATTAGACATTGTATTTATTATACTGAGAGTCAAATCTTTTAGAGACCTGCATCTTCAGCCTTAGAGCGGTTATAACGTCTCATTTAGTTTTCTAAAATAATAAAAATATTATACTTACCTGCTCTATGCAATGATCTTGCACAGACTGGCCTGAACTGCCTCTTCTGGAGCCCCCTCTGATGCTCTTGGCTCCTCCTCTTCTGCATGTGCCATCATAGCAAACCACTTGCTATGGGGGTGTACATGTGGGGTCACTCCCATGCCTTACTGTGTGCATCCGTAGACACACAAAATGCAAGTCGATTGTGCTCCTGGTTCCCTCTTCACAGGATTTTATTGACAGAAGCAGGAGCAAATGGCTCCTGCTGCTGCCTTTCTGTCCTGTGAGGAGAGAGAGAGACCAGTGCCAGTGCAGACAAGCACAGTACTGGATTGAAACTCAGGTAAGTATAATGGGGGCGGGCAACATACATGATGGGACAGTTTTACCCTTAATGAAGGGAATGCATTATTAAGGTAAAAAAAATTCTTACCTTTACAAATAAGAAATGTAAAATCCAAAAGCCCCAACCTACGCGTTTCATCATCCGATGTCCTCCAGGAGCTCCTGGATGATGAAACGCATAGTGAGGGCTTTCGGAGGTGATGTCACCACATATTACGGGTCAGCTTTCAGCAATTGGAGTGACCAGAGACTACTTGTTTCTTTCCACATGCTGATTATACTAGTGTTGTGGATGACACTGAAAAATGTGGGTGTGGTTTTTAAATGGAATAAAGCGTTTTAAATGGTTTTGCGCTATGGAGTTCCCTCTTTCTTTCCTTCCATACGGTTTCATGTATATGAATGATAAACTCTCAGCCAAAGGGTTATAGGAGTTATACTGACATCTCTACAGATTGTTGCTCCGAGAGCCAATGCGCCGTAGCTGGTTTATGATTTGACCAGCCTGGAGCTCTGGTGAGTTTATTTAATTTGTTTGGTGGTGGAAGAGCACAGTGTGGTGGTGAACACTTTAGGAAACATAAGAATCAAATATATGAATTGAAGGACTTTTTTTATCACTAATTGTTTACAGTATGTATTATTATGATAAATATATATATTTTTTGCACAATATTGTTATATATATATCTTTTGCACAAATTGGTACATCAATGTTATATGTCTTATGATGGGGGTGTTTTATGATTTGGCATATCAATTAGAATATGTGAATTTTTTGATACATATACACTTTTTTAGTGTTTTTGCATTTAGCACTTTTGGTTTTGCACTTTAGCATTTTTCTTTTACGGTTTGCATACCTATATAAGCTTGGTATATTGGGAAGAGCATACTATCAGGGTGTTGGGGAGTGCTGTTTAATTCCTTTTATTCAGTTATACTGTTTAGAAGAAGACAGGCATGAATGCTGTGGGGCAGGGGCGGACTGACCATTTGGAAACTCGGGCACTGCTCGAGGGCCTGGGGTCAGTAGGGGGCCCCATGAGATGCCCCTGTTACCTTTTTCATAGGCTTTTTTGAGTTTGGGCAAGGACACAGGGGCCCCATGATCCCCTATTGCCCGGGGGCCCCATGAGTTGTCAGGCTGCCCCTGCTGTGGGGTCACATGAACAATACAAGATGACAAAAATTTTGAAAATATTGTTCCATAGAAAAATTAGACATATGGTATGATGCACCCCATGATGTGCCTCCATCCCTAATACAAACAAATCAAATCCATATACACATAATTTTGCCCTGGGACTTTAAATGAAGAGCAACATATATTACAAAAAATAATAGCCAATATTATTAGTAAGTACAATTGACATAAAATAACATAAAAAGATCCCATCCCATATGGAAGAAAAATATATTTGAAATATATTTGAAAAATATTCTTCCCAAATATATTGACATATATTTGAAATGCTACAATGTTGGCCATATTCAATATATTTCAAAATATATTTCAAATATATTCTTCAGATTTTTTTAACAGATAAAAAAGTCATTTTAACATATATTTTTACATATATTTGTAGATTTGTATTTTTAAAGACATACAGTATATTTGAAATGTATTTTGTAATAAAAACGCATTTCAACATACAGTGTATATATACTGTATATATATATATATATATATATATATTAATTGATATATATTTTGAAATATATTGAATATGGCCAAAATTGTAGCACTTCAAATATATGTCAATATATTTGGGAAGAATATTTTTAAAATATATTTCAAATATATTTTTCTTCCATATGGAATATTATAAAGTTGATGCATGATAATTATATACTATATTTCATATCAAGTTACAATTATTACAAAGGTCAATACATGATTCAGTTAAAAATGCATATTTATATTAGTTCCATAGCATAATTCATATAAAATTTCAATGTTACAAAGATCAAATACATGATTCAATTAAAAATACATCCTTTGAACTCTTCACTTCAGTAGAACAGCAGGTGTAAATATATAATATGGCTAGAAATAGGTACTACATACAGGCCATAGCCAAAGGCTATTATAGGAGACCCCATACTTCCAAGTCAAATATGCATGCTCATATTTCCCATGTTGACCATCATGGATGTATGTCTGACCCGTGAGCTGTGGGCATGGGGCCCTTGAGGCCTCGGAGGGGCATATAGAAACATGCAGCATAAGTAAATTGAATATATATCTTTTCCATTATGTCGTACAAAGTGTTAACTTTGAAAAAATATATATACGTGCCTAATTTAGATATGTGACTAGTCTAACTATATTATATTTTATGTTATTTTATGTCATTTGTGCTTACTAATAAAATCGGTTATTATTTTTTTTGTAATATATGTTGCTTTTCATTGAAAGTCCCATGGCAAAATTATGGGCATATAGAATTGTTCCACAGAAAAGTAAATGCTAATATGATACCAAAATACTATGCACTTTAATTCCATGTGTCTGATAGTAACTCATCCAAAATTATCACAGTCAGTGATGGCAGACCTCATACTTTCCTTAGGGAAGAGTCATTTTACCTGATGCATATACCAATGTGAGTCATTGGCAGTGAAGCTCTCCAGAACACCTCCACTCTAGTTAGATATAAGATTTCCACCTGTGAGAGCTTGCAAAAAACTCTTTAAAATATAAACAGGGAAGAGAATGGGGGTTGCATATGCAAAGCAGTCTTTTTGTATATTCTACAGTAATAGCCATTATTCATACTACAGGTAACCATATTCCTATTCTATCAATAAAAGTAATAGCTAAAAATATACTGTTTTTAAGAATTTTGCAAAGGCACAAAGAGAATGCATGTGCACATTTCCTAACAGCTGCTCTATGACAAAATTATCTTTTTAAAGGGATTCAAATTAGAGCATTCTTGTTCAATTTGAAAAAAAGCACAAATGAGACTTGGAGTCAGCAGGGTGCCTACATTTGACATCTGGCATATAAATCTCAATTGTGCCTGCTTATAATACATTAATAATGCTGTGAACTAAAACAATTAAAGCTGAACTCCAGGGTGGTATATAAAAGATTTATTAAAGTGAATATGTCATGGGGAAATATTACACTGCTTTGTTGACCAATTTCCTGACTTTTATGATGAGCCAGTGGCTTTAATACCATCTGAGTCACTGACCTGGAAATCATATTCTGTTCAGAAACATCAAAGTAAATTCCTAATGTGTGTGGTTGTACCATGTTAATTATCCAAATTCCTGAAGCAAGAGGGTCAGCATGATAGGCTAGGAAGTTGGCATTTTCATAAGGAAAGTCAGCAATGCCAGCTTTCTTGTTTATCCCATAAAAGGTTAGAATGAAGACCACCAAAATGTATTAATGCATTTACAAATGCAACTAATGTAAGTACTCAATTTTTTCTCAATGTCAGCCTCCTGTAATTGCTCGTATAGCAGCACTCAGACTGGGAGAGGAAGGCCAACATAACCAACAAACCAGGCTGTGTAGCAATACAGAGGGATATTTCCCAGTGTACTGTCTTTCATCATTTTCCAATCAGCAAGGTTTGGTGTGCCCTACACTAGTGCTGTAGCCATAGTGGAGGTCTCAGGTTTGGTTGAAGTGACTGACAGGTTGCCCAGATTACAAGCCTGGATGCAGAAGGTTTCATTTTTTTGTCAGGTGTAAGAGTATAAGACAATCTCCCCTCCAATGAAAACAGACCATCAAAAAAGCCAAAAATTGAATATAGGCATATGTAGTTAACGTATAGCACAGGCTTCTATCACTAACAAACATTTAATAAAGAGCCGAGGTGCAGCTGTGGAAGATATTGAATAGGTAATAATGGACTCATTTTGATATCTCTGGTTGTTTGAAATACACAAGGACCTATACAATATATCTTACAGTTGCACCCACTGGAGGATATGGCTTAGGTAACTACTTACATGGTTTCCTCAGGTAGTGTCTACCATTGCTGCTTTGGGATGTAATAGCAATATAATATAGGTTCTGGCTTAAAACTGAATTCCAGGTATGGCAGTTTTACATAGTTACTTTGGTCCTGCTTGGACCTATGTAAGTATGCATGTGCCATACCTGTGAGATCCCCGTGCAGGCTGGAATCACTGTAGTTGTTAGGAAAGGCATGTCCATAGTGCAAGTGAGGGTTCGTGGTGTATAAATATGCGCATGTGCAGAACAATAACGGACCACGCAGATGTGCATGGATTTGAGCAAAAATGTGCACGAATGCGCAAGCGCATGCACACTCGCGTATCCAGGCATGCGCCTGTCACTAATGCTGGCTCCAAAAGGGCTATTTAAACTGGCTGTAGTCTTGTCCCATTGCTGTTTGGTCTGCAGCTTCTGAATGTGTTCCTGATCCTTGTGCCCGACCTCTGATATTACCTGGCTTGTTCCTGATCTTTGCTTGTCTGCTACCTGCACTGACCCCGGATTGTCTTGACTATTTTTCTGCCTTTTGATCTTGTCCGATTGTACCTCTGCTGCTGAATTGGCCTGTGATGAGACTTCTCTGCAGTCTGCCATCTATGCTTGATCTGTACGACTGTTACCAACTCATCTCGCCTGACTTCACATCTGCCTTCCTACTGGCTACAGTTCAAAAGTCCAGCACGTCTGCATCTGGATTCTGCTTCCTGCTGTTGCCCATAACCTGCCGTCAAGCAAGATCCGTGCCTAGCTGTCCACCGTCTTCACCTGTCTGTGGACTTCCACTCACTCACCTACTACTGGACTGATTACAGGCACTCATACCTCACTACCAGTGGCCCTTGAGCAGGAGCTGTACAGGAGGCCTGCCTCTTCACGTCAGGCTCACTATGTAAGGTATGTGACAGTAGTAGGCACTGCTATTACAGTGATCTCCACTAGCTTCTGGGTCCCATGCCAGGTCCTGTGCATTAATTGAGAAAATTCAAAGTGCTCTCTGAATGATGCAGTAGGACATCTACTCATAAGGGACCTGTAAGCTAGTGGAGATCACTATAGTAATGCTGCCTACTACATTGATTTTCAGCTTTCACAGGGATTCCACAGGTATAGCACATTTCATTGGTGCAAGCTGTAAAAGTCACCATACCTGGAATTCAGCTTCAATTTAAGTTTTTTTTTTAAACATCCATATATTTCTCATACACAATACATTAACGTTAGCTCAATGTATTGACAAGTCAATTGGGGCCAGAGTTTCCTTATTCCTTGACTACCCCTACATCTGCCATTAAGAGCACATATGCTTACACCATTTAATGTGGTTCTGAATGAACAGTCATCGATTCATATGTATAAATGTTATTGAATGATATACCTTTATTATATAACAAATATAGAAATGATAATGCTACACATATTTTATAATGTATTTGTGGTAGGCTACTTAATCTGTTTTGTTTTCTTATAGATGTATCTCCCATGTACTCCTGAGGAAGCTGCTATCATCAAGGATGAAACATGTCAATTTGCCCTTATTCCAGTGTGGATCCAGCAAAACAAGAATATGCAAGTATTCTATCTGTGGCGGTTTCACTCAAGTGTAGCACCTTTCATAAACTTCAGTCCAACGAGTGAAGTACATTTCAGAGCTTTTTGTCAAATGTTATTAAAAAGTAAAGTTTAAAAACACACACAGAAGGTTATCCTTGCATCACAGTGAAATATATGTACATATATAGTTCCTGAGTGTGTCTCTGTATTATCTGATTCAGCCTTGTGATAAACAAACTGTGTGATAAACAGTCTGTGTTCCTGTGTGATCACTGCACATTCCTGTATGGCGCGATTTTGATGCTTATTCATTTGAAAGGGCTGAAAATTGTGGTGGAATGCAGGAAAAGTAGTACATGCACCACTTTCCAGAATCATGCTGCACCAAATCACATGGTACTTTGGTACTGTGCGATCTGGTGCCCTCAAATATACTGCGTTTGTGATGGTCAGTGAGAATAATGCTTCTCATACTTGTGGTCATTGGAAAGAATTACCCACTCCTCCCAAGATATCTTGCTCTCTAGCTTCCTTGTCACCTCTTCCCATGCTCAACTCCAAGACTTCTCCAGAACCTCTCCCATCCTCTGGAACTCCCTACCCCAGTCAGCTCCCACCCTCTCCTCCTTTAGACAATCTGTGAAAACTCATTTATTCAGAGAAGCCTACCCCACCTCCAACTAAGAACTGTACTTGATTCTCCTCCATCAGATCATCCCCTGCAGCTATCTCCCTTTGTAAGCTCAATGAGTAGGACCCTCCTATTCCTTCTGTATTTACCTGTATTGTAATTGTATTGTCCCCTTTATATTGTAAAGTGCTGCTCACACTGTTGGCGCTATATAAATAATCTATATTAATAATGATAACAACCCCCTTATAGATAGCTAAAAAGATAATTGGTGTCAGTAGGAACTTATCTGAGAGGCAGAAATTGCTCATTGCTCAAGGAACCCCTAGCAAACTCTGCAGGAACCCTGGCTGAGAAACACTGAGCTAGACAGTGGAAATCAGAATGATAAAATAACAAGGATTGAGTGCTGGTTTAGCGGCAAGATGAGTATCCCCATGAAGATGTGTCTTCCTGATGCATCTGCGCATGTCACTGTTTTCGGCAGAAGTAGCTGATCGACGATCACCATCCATAGCACAGAACTGCCACAGTTAACCCCTTTTAGGCTGCACCGCTGAGTACACGCACCGCTGAAGCTGATCCCGCAGATCAATAGCCGACGCTCCCGCAAGATGGATAGAAGCATCATGGAAAGGAGAGAGGTCGGATGCAGTAGCTCTGTGACATGCGCAGATGCGTCAGGGAGACATATCTTCATGGGGGGACTCATCTTGCCGCTACATCGGTTCACAACAATCCAGTTTGAACCGCATCCAATCCGCATGACATGTGAAATAATACCCAGTGCATTTTTTTGGTAAGGGTCAGGGACCATACAAGGAAGTGCCGGACAGGCGGAGGTTGTTATATCACGTCCTCCCACTCTAACTGCACATGTGCCCCCGGGGGCACGCGGCATGGCGATAAGTGGTGAGCTGTGTCTCTAGGACACAGCGGATCACCTATCAGAGTAAAGAGCCAATGACACATGATCTGTCATTGGATCAGCTGTGTCCAATCATAGCTGATTGCATGCAAACAAGAAATTACAGTTATCGGCAGTCCTCTCCTCACACTGACAGCGCGTGAGGAGAGGAGAGCCGGTATGCGGCATTCCTCAGAGGAGACATCTACGCTGATCATCAGGGCACTGATGATCAGTGCCCTTATGATTTGTGTAGCTTCATCAGTGTCACCTGTCAGTACCCATCAATGCCACCTGTTAGTGCCCATCAATGCCACATACCAGTGCCTACCAGTGCACATCAATGCCACATCAGTGCTCATCAGAGTGGCCTTTCTGTGCTGCTTATCAGTGCCAGTCAGTGCTACCTATCAGTGCCGCCAATCAGTGCCACCTATCAGTGTCAGTCAGTCCCACCTATCAGTGCCTGTCAGTGCCGCCTAACAGTTCCAGTCAGTGCCGCCTAACAGTTCCAATCAGTACCGCCTAACAATTCCAATTAGTGCCGCCTGTCAGTGCCTCCTATCAGTGCCCATCAGTGCCATATATGAGTGCTGCCTTTCAGTGCCCATCAGTGATGCCTGTCAATGCCTATCAGTGCCACCTACCAGTGTCTCCTCATCAGTGCTGCCTATCAGTGTCCATCGGTGCTGCCTATCAGTGCCCATCAGTGCAGCCTCATTAGCGCACATCAGTGAAGGAGAAAAATTACTTATTTACAAAATGTTATAACAGAAACTAAGAAAAAAACCTTTTTTTTCAAAATTGTCAGGCTTTTTTAGTTTGTTTAGCAAACAATAAAAACCATAGTGGTGATTAAATACCACCAAAAGAAAGCTCTATCTGTCTAAAAAAAATGCTAAAAATTTTGTGTGGGTACAGTGTTGCATGACAGCGCAGTTGTCATTCAAAGTGTGACAGTGCTGAAAGCTGAAAATTGGCCTGGGCAGGAAGGGGGTAAAAGTGCCCGATAGGCAAGTGGTTAAACACAAAAAGTTGCATTTTTGGATCTATAGACTTCAATGGAAATACTGCAGAAAAGCATGTAATGCATTTTTGCTGCGTTTTTGACGCATTTTGGGGTTTAATCTGCCTAGCAACAAGCAAAACACATCAAAAATCATATGCAAAAACGCAAAACACACTGCAGAAATGGATCAAATGCAAACTGCATAGGTGTGAACTTAACCTTAATGTATGCATCAAAAAATGATTTCTTGTCCAAATCTGATGTTCAAAAAGAATACTGAAATTAAAACTTTCTGTGATTAAAAGACCTTTTGTCAAAGATTTCTAAACACTCCTTGAAGCTGAAGTGAAGCAGTCTATTATATTTTTACTGACATAGATTATATGCAGGCTTGATATACAGTATATACATCTGATTGGCTTTCCTACTGTATTCATTCAAGTAAAAGAATATGAAAGCTTTCCCCATGGAGTGTTCTCAGATCCTAAGATTGCTCATACAAACCACCGTGAAAAAAAGTTAATTGTAAGAGTGATGAGCTGTAAATTTTCCTGGTATATTGTACAGAAATCAATTCTTGCCTGTTACACATGAATGCACAGATTACAGAATTAAAAAAAAGTAATGAAGAAGCTGCTATTACTGATTTTCATTTATGAAAATACTAGTTGCCTGGCTGTCATGTAAATATAATAGCCTCAGTACTTTGAGTCACTGACCTAGGATAAGTATGACTTTCCGAAATCCACACTTGTTTCAGGTTAGTGACTCAGAGAACTGAAACCACTGAATCTATCATGACAACCAGTCATCTAGCATTTTAAAAAGCAGGTGAGGAATGGCAGCCTCTCATTTTCTCTCTGTACTAATTTTTTTTTTTAGGATATATACAATTTTTATGCAATTTCTTGATATCATATTTTTCAGTTGTAATCTGTAACCAACTGATGTGTAGCAAAGAATTTTCTTTTAAATCTGAAAGCAATCTCATGAATTGCGGTCAAGAGCTGAGAGCAATCTTGTCTGAGAGCCAGGCAATTTTCAATGAAAGCAGTAGTTGATGGAGGATTGCTACAGGAGATTATATGCTGTGTGCTGTGTGTTTAAAAGGATTTGAGGACATAAACACCCAAGTGGACATACACAGCAGTAGAAACTGTGTGTACTTGTGTGATTCTATACTAGATTGTCACAATAAAGGATCAATGCAGTATTCTATATGCAAATGTGATATGATAATGATACCAGCAATTTCAGGAAAGGCAAAAGCAACAGATGCAGCAATTGCTGAAACATTGCATAACTTAAAGTAACATGAACAGTAAGGATTATCTAACTTTTAACAGTTGTGAGCACAGTCTGTCCTTCCCAAGCCTAATATATTTTTAGAGTGCTCTGGGCTCAGTTTTACATATTGGTAATGTGAGAAAAACAGCATATTAGCTGCCAAGCCCCATGTCATAGTATACTGCAGATGACAGGTTCTCTTTATACCTTTTGTTTTTACACCTGAAGCCACATAGCTTACCAGTAATGAAGTATGTCCCATGTCCTGCAGGCTGATGGTTCATGTGGAAATCTTCCAGCGATGCCAGTCTTCTTTGCAACACTGAATTGGCACTGTAGGGGTTAATAGCTTAAGGTATATTAAAGTACATTGAAGAGGGTCCCAATGGGTACCTGATGCTTTGCATCCTCTCCTCCATTGACAAACTTTATTGCATTGTTTTCACAGATTGAAACATTTTCTGTGAATGAGGATGAAGATCCTGTCATTCATTCGCCTCTCCCCAATTCACTAAATGTGTTCCATTCTGTGAAATCAACGCAAAGAGTGTTGTAAATGAAAAGTGAAAGAGAGAAAGGAGTGGACACCCCTCAAGACCTTCTTCAATGTACTTCAATGTTAGACTCTAAGATAATAACCACCACAGAGCCAGAAGTTCAACACTGCGAAGAGGACTGGGCATCCCTGGAGGGAAGATTGCTACAGGAACCAACAGCCTGCATTATGTGACTGCAGCCACAGCAAAAAAAAAAAAAAAATATATATATATACACTGCTTAAGAAAATTAAAGAATCACTTTTTAATCAGAGTCTAGCATCAAGTCAATGAAACTCCTGGGATATTGAACTGATCAGTTAGATAGCAGAGGGGGTTGTTAATCAGTTTCAGCTGCTGAAATTAACAACAGGCGCACTAAATGGACAACAATGAGATGACCCCCAAAACAGGTGGAGGCCACTGATGTTTTTTTCCTTACTCGTCTTCTCTGACTGTTTTTCACTAGTTTTGCATTTGGCTAGGGTCAGTGTCACTACTGGTAACATGAGGCGATACCTGGACCCTCTAGAGCAGCGGTTCTCAACCTGTGGGTCGCGACCCCTTTGGGGGTCGAACGACCCTTTCACAGGGTTCGCCTAAGACCATCGGAAAACACATATTTCCGATGGTCTTAGGAACCGAGACACCGCTCCTCTATCCGTCTCCAGGTGTGGGCGGGATGACATGCCGCCCCTGTCACCTGTACACACCCCCGGGATCAATCCTCGCCGGTGATTGGCCGCCGAAACTGTAGCTCGGGAGAGGCACACAGGCGGCCAATCACCGACGAGGAGGTGGAGCTTGGAGAGGAGGAGCCGAGCGGCACCGCGAAGATCGAGCGAGTGAAGAGGAGGAGAGCGGCCGGAGAAGAAAGACAGCTGACCGGTAAGTGTCTGTACCATGGGAGAGGGAGGGAGCGAGTGAACCCAGGCTGGAGCAGGGGTCAGCAAGGTAAGTATCATTGGTGTCAGTGGGAGGAATAGTGCCCAATCATTGGTGTCACTAATACCAATGATGGGGCACTATTCCTCCCACTGACACCAACGATGGGGCACTATTCCTCCCCCCACTGACACCAACGATGAGGCACGATTCCTCCCCCAAATGACACCAACGATGGGGCACTATTCCTCCCTCCACTGACACCAACGATGGGGCACTATTCCTCACCCCACTGACACCAACAATGGGGCACTATTCCTCCCCCCACTGACACCAACGATGGGGCACTATTCCTCCCACTGACACCAATGTTGGGGCACTATTCTTCCCACTAATACCAATGATGGGGCACTATTCCTCCCACTGACACCAACGATGGGGCACTATTCCTCCCCCCACTGCAACAACAATGGGGCACTATTCCTCCCACTGACACCAACGATGGGGCACTATTCCTCACCCCACTGACACCAACGATAGGGCACTATTCCTCCCCCCACTGACACCACGATGGGGCACTATTCCTCCCACTGACACCAATGTTGGGGCACTATTCCTCCCACTGATACCAGTGATGGGGCACTTTTCCTCCCACTGACATCAGTGATGGGACACTATTCCTCCCACTGACACCAGTGATGGGGCACTATTCCCCCCACTGACACCAATGATGGGGCACTATTCCCCCCACTGACACCAATGATGAGGCACTATTCCCCCCACTGACACCAATGATGGGGCACTATTCCCCCCACTGACACCAATGATGGGGCACTATTCCCCCACTGGCACCAATGATGGGGCACTATTCCCCCCACTGGTACCAATGATGGGGCACTATTCCCCCCACTGGCACCTATGATGGGGCACTATTCCCCCCACTGGCACCAATGATGGGGCACTAATACCCCCACTGACACCAATGATGGGGCACTATTCCTCCCACTGACACCAATGATGGGGCACTATTCCCCCCACTGACACCAATGATGGGGCACTATTCCTCCCACTGGCACCAATGATGGGGCACTATTCCTCCCTCTGGCACCAATGATGGGGCACTATTCCCCCCACTGACACCTATGATGGGGCACTATTCCTCCCTCTGGCACCAATGATGGGGCACTATTCCTCCCACTGGCACCAATGATGGGGCACTATTCCTCCCACTGACACCAATGTTGGGGCACTATTCCTCCCACTGATACCAGTGATGGGGCACTTTTCCTCCCACTGACATCAGTGATGGGACACTATTCCTCCCACTGACACCAGTGATGGGGCACTATTCCCCCCACTGACACCAATGATGGGGCACTATTCCCCCCACTGACACCAATGATGAGGCACTATTCCCCCCACTGACACCAATGATGGGGCACTATTCCCCCCACTGACACCAATGATGGGGCACTATTCCCCCACTGGCACCAATGATGGGGCACTATTCCCCCCACTGGTACCAATGATGGGGCACTATTCCCCCCACTGGCACCTATGATGGGGCACTATTCCCCCCACTGGCACCAATGATGGGGCACTAATACCCCCACTGACACCAATGATGGGGCACTATTCCTCCCACTGACACCAATGATGGGGCACTATTCCCCCCACTGACACCAATGATGGGGCACTATTCCTCCCACTGGCACCAATGATGGGGCACTATTCCTCCCTCTGGCACCAATGATGGGGCACTATTCCCCCCACTGACACCTATGATGGGGCACTATTCCTCCCTCTGGCACCAATGATGGGGCACTATTCCTCCCACTGGCACCAATGATGGGGCACTATTCCTCCCACTGGCACCAATGATGGGGCACTATTCCCCCCACTGACACCTATGATGGGGCACTATTCCTCCCACTGACACCAATGATGGGGCACTATTCCTCCCACTGACATCAATGATGGGGCACTATTCCTCCCACTGACACCAATGATGGGGCACTATTCCTCCCATTGACACCAATGATGGGGCACTATTCCCCCCACTGACACCTATGATGGTGCACTATTCCTCCCACTGACACCACTGATGGGGCACTATTCCTACCACTGACACCAATGATGGGGCACTATTCCTACCACTGATACCAATGATGGGGCACTATTCCTCCCACTGACATCAGTGATGGGACACTATTCCTCCCACTGACACCAATGATGGGGCACTACTCCCCCCACTGACACCTATGATGGGGCACTATTCCTCCCACTGGTACCAATGATGGGGCACTATTCCTCCCACTGGAACCAATGATGGGGCACTATTCCTCCCACTGACACCAATGATGGGGCACTATTCTTCCCATTGACACCAATGATGGGGCACTATTCCTCCCACTGACACCAATGATGGGGCACTATTCCTCCCACTGACACCAATGATGGGGCACTATTCTTCCCATTGACACCAATGATGGGGCACTATTCCTCCCACTGACACCAATGATGGGGCACTATTCCCCCCACTGACACCTATGATGGTGCACTATTCCTCCCACTGACACCAATGTTGGGGCACTATTCCTACCACTGACACTAATGATGGGGCACTATTTCTACCACTGATACCAATGATGGGGCACTATTCCTCCCACTGACATCAGTGATGGGACACTATTCCTCCCACTGACACCAATGATGTGGCACTACTCCTCCCACTGCAAAATTACAGTTATGAAGTAGCAACGAAAATAATTTTATGGTTGGGGGTCACCACAACATGAGGAACTATATTAAAGGGTCGCAGCATTAGGAAGGTTGAGAACCACTGCTCTAGAGGTTGCATAGGCAGTCCAACTCTTCCAGGATGGAGCATCAATACGTGCCATTGCCAGAAGGTTTACTGTGTCTCCCAGAACAGTCTCAAGAGCATGGAGGAGATTCCAGGAGACAGGCAGTTACTCTAGGAGAGCTGGACAGGGCCGTAGAATGTCCTTAACCTATCAGAAGGACCGATACCTGCTCCTTTGTGCAAGGAGGAACAGGATGCGCACTGCCAGAGCCCTACAAAATGACCTGCAGCAGGCCACTGAATATATACTTCAGCTTTAACCACTTCCCGACCGGCCGTTGTATATAAACGGCCAGACGGTGGCACTGCAGGGTCGGGTGGCCGTCTATAAACGGCCTCCCCGCACCCTGCTTGTGCGCGCTCCCTCCGGACACAGTGAAACACTGATCGTCGGACGGGACCTCTGAACGAGGTCCCGATCATGTCATCAGTGATTGGCCAATCAGTGATCACATGCAAAGTAGTAAGCAAGATGTCACTTCTGACATCATTGCTTACTATGTGTGAAATCTGTGAATGATCACAGAGGTCACATGGTACAAGGCTATTCACAAAAGCCTTGTACCATGTGACAAGCTGTGACCAATCACAGCTCACTCAGTTTTTCTCAATGAGTGCAAGAATGCACACAGAGAGAAAGAGAAATGATTGCTTTTACATCCTATATGGGTGTAAAAGCAATCAGTGTAAAAAAAAAAAAAAAAAATCTTCATCACCCCTCACAAGTAGTACAGTGTCACCATGGTGACACTGTACTGCTAGGGTGACAGTATGTAAAAAAATAAAAAAAAATAAAAAATAATAATATAAAAAAATAAAATAAAAATGTAAAAAAAAATGTTTAAAAATTATAATTTTTGCTTATAAACTAATTTGGATTTTTTTTTTTTACTAAAAAGATAACGGAATAAATTTTGGCTAAGATTTATGATGAAATATTATTTATTTGCAAAATTTTATAAAAAAAACACTTTTTTTCAAAATTTTTGGACATTTCATTTACATAGCAAAAAAAATACAAATCCCAGTGGTGAATAAATACTACCAAAATAAAGCTTTATCTATCTCTAAAAAATGGTAAAAAATTCATTTGGGTACAGTGTTGCATGACCGCGCAATTGTCATTCAAAGTGTGATAGCGCTAAAAGCTGAAAATTGCCCTGGTCAGGAAGGGGGTAAAAGTGTCCGGTCTGGAAGTGGTTAAGGAGACATAGGGGTCTATTAGACCCCTAATCTTACCTCTGCATTCTGAGAACAGATTTCAATGCATGTATAGTATATGTAGGTGTGATCGGTTGGCTTTACAGTTGATCAAATCACTTCTACAAGAAAACTGGCAGGGACCAAAGAAACTTCCAGATGCTCCAGTAGCTTTTCTTACATACTGACACTGCCCTAGCTGTAACAGCTATTGCGACAGCAGCAAAATGGTTAAATACAATATTCCTATTTATATATTAACTTTATTTAAGTTACGTAACACAGTCAGTTCTGGGCATTTGGCCAGATTATCATTTTGTATCACCACATGCTTGCCTCACAAAAATCCATCTTTTTTTATTTAAAGGATCAGTTCACTTTCGTAATATGTTACATGTTACACCCATATTTAGAGTATAACATGCTATGAATAGACTGGCCTCCGCACCCCCTGATCCCCGTTGTGACAGCTACCAGGGGATCTTCCCAACCCCACTAGTTGTCACAATTTAAACAAAAACGACTGCACAGGGTTCTGCCTGCCTGGCCGTGTCACTCATTCACAGCGTTCTGTCAATGATAACACTACAAATTTGGACAGCCTTTGCGGCTGTCAGCTTGTAGTTCTCAATGTACTCCCATGGTGCTGTGGAGTGCCATGGTAATTCAATGAATATTCCTGTCTGTAAATCTGCTTGCCTGTACATCCTGTATGGGCAAGTAAATATACTCACAGGCAGGGGCGGACTGACAACTCATGGGGCCCCCGGGCAATAGGGGATCATGGGGCCCCTGTGTCCTTGCCCAAACTCACAAAAGCCTATGAAAAAGGTACCAGGGGCATCTCATGGGGCCCCCTACTGACCCCGGGCCCTCGGGCAGTGCCTGAGTTTCCAAATGGTTGGTCTGCCCCTGCTCACAGGTCTGCAGGAGACCTGCATGGCATCAGTGGTCAGTAGAACGCTGGTGCAATGCTTTACAGACCCCAGAAACAAAAAATAAATAAATGCCCATTTCTTAACCTGCAAAATAATGTGCAATTATTATTTTATGTTAAAAAGTGAAATTATCCTTTAAACATAACCTTATATTAATTATTGGATATGGCTACCCCAAACCTGTACTAAACTTTGGTCAATAATGGACAATACACAATGGTCAGTTAGGTAGCCAATGAATTCATTTTTTTTCCTTCAGCCAGCGGGTTGATGGAAAAAAAATATGACTCAATTCCCCCATCCACACACTTGACCTCCCCACTGAGCTATTGTACTCTGACAGCAGGGAAACTTCCACACCATCAAAATACACTGATCAGTGCTAATGGCTATTGAGCAAGAAAAATCCAACAGGGTAGTTGTACAGAAGTCAATCGGTATATCAACTTCTGTACAACCACCCTGCCCATACATGGATCAAAATTCAGCTGGTCCTTGTTGAACCGGGCATATATGGTTGGCTTTGTATCAAACTTGAACCATGTCGACCACACTTTTCAGCACATATTATGTAACCTACACTCATGCCGTGACCTCCAGTAGTTGTAAAAAAGATCCTTACCACAAAGCAAATGCTTATAAAAAAACAAAAAAAACTTCAACATATTTTAAAATATCTAGCTGAAAACATGAAATGCGGGGAGTATAAAACTATTGGATAATGTTCTTTAGGCTGTTTTTTGTTCTGAACAGTGGCATATTGCTTTGTTATAGAAGCTTGGTATGGAACATTTTTGAATAATGTGTTGGATATGTGGCTTTAGCACTTTTTCCATTAGATGCTTTTCCCTTGGTACATAACACACTTGCAGTGAATGTTCTCTGCAGAGCTTGGAACAGTTTCCTTAAGAAATAATAGTAGTAAATGTAATTTTGGTGAAGCAGTCAAGTTATACCTAGCCTTTATTGCTTAAAATATAATTTAATTTTTAATTTTAATTTGTCATTTTAAAATGAATTTCATTTTAATTTTTAATTTCAATTTTAATGTTTTAATTTTTAATGTAATTTAATTTAAAATGTAATTTAATTTTTAAAATGTAATTTTTTTTATTAACAAGGGATATTTATATCTTGAATTTTTGAAGGGCCTGTACACTCCAGTACAATATTGAACACAAAAAAATTAAAACAGTTTTAACCACTTGCCTACAGAGCACTTATATCCCCTTCCTGTCCAGGCCAATTTTCAGCTTTAAGCGCTGTCACATTTTGAATGACAATTGTGCGGTCATTCAACACTGTACCCATATGAAATTTTTATCAAAATGCGTCAAAAACGCAGCAAAAATGCATTACATCCTTTTCTGCAGCATCTCCATTGAAGTCTATAGATCCAAAAATGCAACTTTTTGCATTTAACCACTTGCCTACCGGACACTTTTACCCCCTTCCTGCCCAGACCAATTTTCAGCTTTCAGCGCTGTCACACTTTGAATGACAATTGAGCTGTCATGCAACACTGTACCCAAACAAACTTTTTAGCTTTTTTTTAGACAGATAGAGCTTTATTTTGGTGGTATTTAATCACCTCTGTTTTTTTTATTTTTTGCTAAACAAACCAAAAACAACTGAAAATTTTGAAAAAAAAAAGGTTTTTCTTAGTTTTTGTTATAAAAATTTGTAAATAAGTGATTTTTCTCCTTCACTGATGTGCGCTAATGAGGCTGCAGTGATGGGCAATGATAGGCTACACTGATATGTGGCACTGATGGGCTCTGATAAGGAGGCACTGGTAGGTGGCACTGATGGGCATTGACAGGCATCACTGATGGGCATTGAAAGGCAGCACTCATATATGGCACTGATAGGTGGCACTGATAGGCGGCACTGATAGGAGGCACTAACTGGCACTGTTAGGTGGCGCTGACTGGCACTGTTAGGCTGCACTGATAGGCAGCACTGACGGGCACTGATAGGCGTGACAGCTCGTGAAGAGAGAAATGCCGATAACCGGCATATCCCTATTTACATGTGATCAGCTGTGATTGGGCACAGCTGATGACATGACCGAGCCGACATCTTCAGCTCTTTCCTTTGATCGGTGATCCGCTGTGTCTGAGGGACACAGCGTGCCACCGATTGCTGCTGCGTGCCCATGGAGTCGCGCATGCGTGGTTAGAGTGGGAGGACATCATATAATGTCATCCCAGAACTAGAGAACCGACTTGCGCCCGTCATTACCTCATATGGTATATGAACTTATTGACCTTAGAGTATGCAATTGAAGTTATTTTGTAAGGCTCTGCTGACTATACCATACTCTGTAATTTGATACAAATCAAAATATTGATTATTGTTTATAAAGTTTCAAAATTAGTATGGTCACATATTCCTTTATGAATGGCAAGGGGTGAGAATGGTCCCTTAATACTAATATGTGTACTTTTGTTTATACCTTGTATTTCTAACCTGTTTATTTTCAGTCTAGAAAAACTCTCAGCAGAAACTTAGCAAAACAGAAACTATTCAAATTAGCCTACTTGTAGTTAGCAATTCATTAACTGATATCAAATCACAACTCAAATAAAACTGAACAATTCTGTTTTTACTGGGTAAATAAATGAGCAAATATTGTCTTAATTAAACATTTTTGTAGCCAATTTAAAACTGAAATTGCAGGAAATAAAGTTATTAAATAAAAGTGATAGAATAATGTGAAAAACAGTTGGGATTACAAATGTTATTAGCAATTAATTGTAGCAAAGAGTTAGTAATACTGTACAAATTATGAATTAGGCTCAAAGCAACAGTTTTAATGATGGAATGAAGACACTGTTCCTATTACTGACTTAAACTAGGTCTGGTACGGTCACCACTAGGGAGGGGTAAATCAGTTGGGTTTGATTTGCAGGCTGTTTGTTGACCTCATTGCAAAATCTGGAAATGTGATCTTTAATCCATACCTTATGGAAGTCAATGTGGGGGGAATCTTCAAAATAGGTTCTGGCCATTGGGTACAGCCATGGGGAAAATGTACCAATGCAAAAAAAAAGAAAAATTGTTAAGCAGGGAGAGGGTACTCCTTTTTTATGCAACTTTGTGGGTGTCATGGAAAACCACCATTCTGCTGTAATACATGCTCGGGAGATACCTTTAAGCTGTAGGAGGTATGCCACAGTCAGGGGTCAGGCTTGGAGACCAATAGCTATAGCAGTAGAGAGGTTCACACTGATTACCATGATAAGTACATGAACTGGTCATACTGGCTGATGACACAGGTGGGTCTATGTACAAACTGGTCTTTATCAGAGCTCCTTGATATCAGAGATGGGTTTCACTGTGTGCTAGTGCCAGGTCGCAGTCCTCAGAATAGCCTCACCAGAAGGTAAGCAGAAGTGTAGTCAATAAACAAGCCAAAGGTCAGTAACAAGTGGTTGCAGGTTGGGGTCAAGTGGAAGTGTACTCGAGGAACAAGCCAAAGGTTGGTAACAAATGGGCAAAAGATAAGGACAGCTGCTGGTTCACAAGGAGCAACATATGAGCCAGAGAGAGCACAATAATTTGGCAAACAGGAAGTGCAGAGACGTGGCTTAAATCAGGACGTTCATCAGAGGAGCAAAGAATTCAAATTTCACCAGAAACGATATACAAGGCAAGATTATCCAAAGGATCAGAAAGAGCTGTCCAGCATATCAGATGCCAGAGCGAGAGGAGCTACAGCTAGACGCCACAGAGGTCTCAGATTCAGATCCAGACCCTGACATGGTGTTTTAGAACAGTGTAATTCTCAGGGACATCGTCAGTGACACCATATTCTGATGTAAAATATTTTCCATGTATAAGACTTTGTTCACACTGATGTACTTAAAGTATTACTAAACCCACAACAGTAAAATCAGTCTGTATATGCAGTAAAACATGCGTGTTATACTCACTGTGGAATCTCACTGTGGGTTAATCCTTTGCATTGTGTAAAAATGCTGCTTGATACTGACTTCTCTGATCCTCCTTTTTTTCCAGTGTCTACCTCTTATTTCCTGATAAGACATATTGTGTGGAGACACTGCACATGCTCAGTTTTGTGTGTATTGCTAGAGAGGTTCAGTGATCAGCACTGGGCCAATCAGCACTGCCCAGACAGAGGTCAGGGGTTCTACATCCTCCTAGAGAAAATTCCTCCTACAAGCTTTAACCAGTGCTCGGCTGGCCACAGATAGAAGTCACAAGACTGCTCTAACTGCTGATGAGAAAAGGTATTTAGCAGTTTATGTTTACTAAAATAATTTCATTTCCATGTTGTGTGTACTGTGGGAGACCAGATATAGTGAATGCAGGGTCCTGGGTTTAGTAACATTTTAAGTGCACACCCATTCAAAGGCCATCTTTACCAACATGGTATGCACAAGTGTTCCATGAAGCCATGTGCAGGCAATCCCATTTATGTCAATTGCAATGGCTGCACAAACACAGCTGTTGTCCCAGTTTGACATTTGTGTGGGTGCAAGTGCGTGTCCCAGAACCCACACTGTCTATGACATGTACCCACACTCACTCAGATGTCAAATTGGGAGCAGCGGCTGTGTCTGTACAACTGCTGCATCCCAAGTGAAATGAATTTGACTGCCTGCATATGGATGCATGAAACATCTGTTCATCCTGTGTAAACACGGCCCTCGCACTGTTGTACACTTAAGTATGCCCATGTAAACGAGCCCTAATTCACTTTTTAGATTTTACTTTTAGCCTGACTTAAATATAGCAGCAGCAGGTCCCTAATATGATTCATTTAAAATTAAAAAAAATGTTTAAAGCCACAGGAAAGTATACCCTTTCAAAATAAATACATAAATACACAAACAAATAAGCTAAAGCTCTCAACCACGTACCAATTGGCCAGTGGCAAAACAGTATCATAGTACAGCTTGTGATCTCTTTTTTTTTTTTGCAGTACCACACTGTATTGTCCACAAAAATATTTCAAGACTATAATACAACATTCCACAAACTCATTCCCATCCCTGTATCCACAATTCTTTCTAAACTATTAAAAATTTAGACTTCATGAATGTGTTTGGTAGAAATTGGATAGTGTCAGGCCAGGACAGCACTTGAACAGGCAGAAAATTGAAAGAGCTCTACTCTCTTTTTTTTACCAGCCATTTGGGTACTGCATGCATGACGAAACACGTCTATGAATCAAAGAACTTGGTGAGAGCAGCACCTCAATGATACAAGATGGCAACAAAAGGCCCACGCTCAGTCTCTCCAGCAAAGGTTCTCAAAGGCCAAAGTGTGCTCCTCCCCCACCTCCATGAACTGTGAACTAGATACACGGCTTAGGTTGAGAATCTGTTCTTTTTTCACTGACCTTCTATTGAAGAGCCTAAAGCAGCTGCTTCTTCTGTCTACCTCTCAGTCTACCCCTACCCGAACTCCTCCTTGCTCCTCACTTTCCACTCTTCGCCATGGTCCACAAGATTCTCATTCTCTATCCACAAAAAACCTCTTAGGCTCCAAGTGTCAGGGAGTGAGGTATGATATAGGAATTCCTGCATATGAAGTAGGAAAGAAATTCAGCATGAGACCACACTGAGTAGGGACAAGCATGAGTTTCAACCTCACTGTTAGTCTCCTAACCCCACCCCATCATCTCCAGAAGCATCCTTGACCAGGCAGATGTCTCTCCTACAGCTGCTGGATTGGAATTAAAAAATCCCCTAATCAACCCCATGCCAAGAATCTTAATACCATCATGGCAAAACCACTGATTTTACAGCTGCTCCCAATTAATTCTGAAGAAGTCAGACTCCTTCTGGCCAAAAGGCCACATCTGCCCTCCATCAGCATGCATATGCATTTAGCATGTAGGGTTTTATTTTGCTTTATCTTTTTTCCAATATTTCTATTTGTTTTTTTCATTCATTGTAAGGCCATTCCTGCCCAGTTAAAGCAAACACTGACAGGAATGGTAATGCAACCTTGGAATTACTTGAAAATACCACACCCAAACACCATCTTGTCTCCAAAATATAAAAAGGGTTGCAAGATAAGGCTGCCAGAACATACACTTGCTTTGCAGAGGTGATGGCTTGATGGGTCAAACCTTGTAAGTCCAGGTAGAGATGGAAATGTTAAAATACCATCTCTGAAATGCAGGCAGGACCAAATTGAAACTTTTTATTCAAGAGTGGGAGGCCAACAGTCAATGAAACAAGATAGAGAATAAATATGATGATATGACCTCTGATAATGATGAAAGCCAAACACTGGTCCAAACTCACATATCTTACCACCTGCCATCAGTAATTTTTATGTTATTTATAAATGACTGGGTGTTAACTCTGGACCACAAGCTAGAGGTGGCCCAGTCTAACCTAAATGAGAATTTTGTTGGGTGCACACTGTTTTGTTGATAACATTCATTAACTATTGTGTGTTCAGACCAAACTACTATCCTGCCCTTCTGCATGTCAGAGAAGGCCTTCACTGCAGCAGGGTGAATTTGTGACTGAGAAGCTGCATTCTAATAACATGAGGTGAGGGTTCACTGTTTTTGGTCCACAGTGTTTTATAGTGAGATGCTACAACAATAAGGGCAACTCTTAGATGGACTGTTAACATAAACAGCCTGTTGAGGGCTCAAAAAAATGAAAGGAACACTTTTTAACCGGTTCCCACCCGGCCAATAGCACAAAAGCAGACGAAAAAACACCTCGTCCCTCCGGGTGGATGCCATGTGGTGAACTTTCAGGCATGCGCAGTGCGCCTGCCCGCAGGGCTGCTCTGTGGCGTCATCTGTCACCGGCCATGTACCTCGGACACGGCTGATGACAGATCTGTGTACCGACCCCGTTTCCAGTACCATGTGACCTGCTGTGACCAAACACAGCAGGTCACATGACAGTTGTATACAATGGATGGCTTCCTTTCATGCCATCCATTGTATACTAGTGTGTCTAGCTGTGAATGGTCACAGCGATCACATGCACAAGCTTGGCCAATCACAGCCCAGCTGTGTCATGTGATTAGCCATGGCCAAATCACAGCTAAGTGCTACTTTGCTATAAGCAAATTGTGTAAAAAAAAAAAAAAAAAAAAGGTAACATTATACTACTTTGGTCATAGTGAAATATGAAAAAAAAATTCTTAAAAAAAGAGAAACAAATTTAATAAAACATTAAAACTATAAAAATTTTTTTAAAAATTATAATTTTTTTTCGTACTGTCACCAGTCAGTGTCCCTGATCACCGCCATGCCAGTTATATGATGACGTTGTACTGCACTGGTGACAGTATGTAAAAAAAAATAGTGAACATAATTTTTTTTATTTTTTCATTTTTGGAAAAATTATGACCAAAATATTACAACTTTAAAAAACTCGCCATGCCTCTTATGAAATACGTCTGACTGTCTACTTTGCAAAAATGGGTCATTTGGGGGATATCTGTACTGTTCTGACATTCTTGGACCTCAAGAACTTAGATTGGCCGTCAGTACTTCAGGATTGATCAATATTCAGATCAATACCATAGTTTGTGAACTGTATAACTTTCCTACAAACTAAAAAATACATCCTAATTTGGGTTATTTTAACCAAAGACATGTAGTAGAATACATGTTGGCCTAAATTTATTATGAACAATTATTTATTTGAAAACTTTTTTAACAGAAACAAAGAAAAACGTGGGGTTTTTTTCAAAATTTTTGGTCTTTTTTTTGTTAATTTAGCAAAAAATAAAAACTCCAGTGTTGATTAAATACCACCAAAAGAAAGCTCTAGTTGTGTGAAGAAAATGATAACATTTTAGTTTGGGTACAGTGTTGTATGACCGCGCAATTGTCATTGCTGAAACCTGAAAAATGGCCTGGGCAGGAAGGGGGTAAAAGTGCCCTGTATGGAAGCGGTTAATTAGAGTATAGCATCAAGTCAATGAAACTCCTGGGATATTGATCTAGTCAGTTAGGTAGCAGAGGGGGTTGTTAATCCGTTTCAGTTGCTTTGGTGTTAAAGAAATTAACAATAGGTGCACTAGATGGGCAACAATGAGATGACCCCCCAAAACAGGAATGGTTTTACAGGTGGAGGCCACTGACATTTGTTTCCTTACTCATCTTTTCTGACTGACTAGTTTTGCATTTGGCTAGGGTCAGTGTCACTACTGAAAGCATGAGGCGATACCTGGACCCTACAGAGGTTGCTCAGGAAGTTCAACTTCTCCAGGATGGCAACACAGTCTCAAGAGCATGGAGGAGATTCCAGGAGACAGGCAGTTACTCTAGGAGAGCTGGACAGGGCCGTAGAAAGTCATTAACCCATCAGCAGGACCGGTATCTGCTCCTTTGTGCAAGGAAAAACAGGATGAGCACTGCCAGAGCCCTACAAAATGACCTGCAGAAGACCACTGGTGTGAATGTCTCTGACCAAACAATCAGAAACAGACTTCATGAGGGTGACGTAAGGGCCAGACATCCTCTAGTGGGCCCTGTGCTCACTGCCCGACACCATAGAGCTCAATTGGCATTTGCCATTGAACACCAGAATTGGCAGGTCCACCACTGGCACCCTGTGCTTTTCACAGATAAGAGCAGGTTCACCCTGAGCACACGAGACAGATGTGAAAGGGTCTGGAGAAGCCGTGGAGAATGTTATGCTGCCTATAACATCGTTCAGCATGACTGTTTTGGTGGTGGGTCAGTAATGGTCTTGGGAGGTATATCCATGGAGGGACGCAAAGACCTCTACAGACTAGACAAATGCACCCCGACTGCCATTAGGTATCGGGATGAAATCCTTGGACCCACTGTCAGTCTATGCTGGTGCAGTGGGTCCTGGGTTCCTCCTGGTGCAGGTCTCATGTGGTGAGAGTATGCAGGCAATTCCTGGAGGATGAAGGAATTGATCCCATTGAATGGCCCCCACACTCACCTGACCTAAATCCAATAGAACACCTCTAGAATATCGTGTTTCAGTCCATCTGACACCGAAGGTTGCACTTCAGACTGTCCAGGAGCTCAGTGATGCCCTGGTCCATATCTGGGAGGAAGTACCCTAAGGCACCATATGTCATCTCATTAGGAGCATGCCCCGACATTTTCAAGTATGCATACAAGTACGTGGGGGCCATAAAAACTACTGAGTGCCATTTTGAGTTGCTGCAATGAAATTTGAGCAAAATGGACTAGCCTGCTGCATCATTTTTTCACTTTCGGGGTGTCTTTGAATTCAGTCCTCTGTAGATTGATAATTTTCATTTCCATCAAATGATGGGGCATCCTTACATTTCTAACACATTACCCAGTCCATATCAGTATAGATATCCAGCATGATATTTTCCCCCATTGAAATCTGATGTGTTTTCAAAGTGTTCCTTTACTTTTTTTGAGCAGTGTATATCTAAACCAAAAATAAATTTTAAATAGGTAGCTTTTGTCAAAAGATTTTTTTTTTAGAAGTAATAATTTTAACGGTTTCTGAACTTAAAATTTTTGGGGCCTAACCCTCGACATGGGCAATACAACAAAGAATTGCGGTCATATTAATCCACAGACCCAATCAATCTTATGCCCATGCTCTCTGTTGTTACATATATGCCCAACATGGGCCAGCAATTGGATTTTGAGGGCCTGTATGTGGATAGGCTGCCAAAAAGTCTCTCACATGTGGTATCCCCACACTCAGGAGAAGTAGTAGAATATGTTTTGGGGTGTTATTCCACATAAATCCATGGCATACTTGAGCAATATATCATTTAAGTGAGAACTCTGTGTAAAAGAAAAAATCATTTTCCAAAAATAAAATCTTCCATGGACTTAACATGCCTCTCAGCAAATTCATTGGGGTGTCTACTTTCTAAAAAGGGGTCATTTTTTTTTACTGTCCTGGCATTTTAGAAATGTGATATGATATGCAGTCAGAGAGTAAAAGCTATGTAAATTCCAGTATATATATACCAAAGTTTGTAGTTGCTATAACTTTCACAGAAACCAAATAATATATACATATTGGGATTTTTGTTTTAACCAAAACATGTATCCAAATACATTTTGGCCTAAATGTATAGCTAACGTTGAGTCTTTTGGATATATAATATAACCAAAAGTAGAAATTATCTTTTTTTTTCAAAATTTTGGGTCTTTTTTTTGTTTATATCGCAAAAAATAAAGAAAAACAGTGGTGATCAAATACCACCAACAGAAAGCTCTATTTGTGTGAAAAAGGACATACAATTTACAAATGGTGGCCATTGCAATGCATTATGGGATGTTCACTGAAGGAATTCCTTAATGTTGAATGTCCTTAAAGTTTGGGAAATGTCTAAATGTCTGAACAGCAAATGTTAGGTCTGAACTTAGATTCAGATTGAATGCTCAGTCCATTCCTAATAGGTATCTTTTTGGTGACTGGGATAGAGGGCAGAGTGAATAACCTTGATCTATTCCTTCTGAGACCATATATAATATTCATTAGCTGTTGCAGTTCTTTCTGACTTGGTTTGATCAAACCTAGTGAAGAACGTTTTATCATTTGTCATATGACTTGGCACTCCAGAGTCAATGTGCCAAGTGAAAACTAATGAAATGAACAAAGTTACCATCATTTAAATACTGTATCCATGGAGTGTAGAAGTTTTTGTTTTGGCCTTGTGCAGTCTGTAGGATCATAGGATGAGGTAATGCCGGTGCTTAGCACTCAGTCTCTCAGGAAATTGACCGGATTTAGGGCTTGGGAGCCGTTTACCTCATTCTCATGTCAGATTAGCTACTTTGAAGGAACACTGTTAGTAGCCACCATATATTCTTTCTGACCTTTTTCTTTTTCAGAAACTGTATTGCTGTAATTGTAGCTGCAGCAGTGTTTAGTACTTCAGCTGTAGCTGGGCCCATAACCTATTGCAAAACTGCTGTAGATAGGATTCTTAGCAGTTAAGATGATGTTGGACAGTTGGCTGAGCCCTTTTTGAAAAATGATGCATTGTGCAAGCATTAAATGCAATCACTTCAGCTCCTGAAGATTTACCCCCCTACATGTCCAGACCATTTTTTGCAATACGGTGCTTTAACTGACAATTGCGCAGTCATGCAATGCTGTACATAAATTCAATTTATGTCATTGTTTTCCCACAAATAGAGCTTTCTTTCGGTGGTATTTGATCACCTCTGCATTTTTTATTTTTTGTTTTATAAATAAAAGAAGACTGACAATTTTGGAAAACAAAAACAATATTTCTGACTTTTTGCTATAAAACATATCCAATAAAATTTTTTAAAAGAAATTCAATTTTCTTCATAAATTTAGGCCAAAATGTAGTTTGCTACTTGCCTTTGCTAAAAAAAAATAAGTCCCAGTAAGTGTATATCATTTGGTTTACGTGAAAGTTATAGCGTCTACAAATGGCGGTGTATATATACTGGAATTTGTATTCATTTTTTGTTTATACTAGTAATGTCGCTGATCAGCAACTTATAGTGGGACAGTGGGACTGCAGCGGGCATGCTGACACTAGGTGGGAACTGACTAACTGCCACATAGTACATAGAGATAGAAAGCAGCACGTCCATGCTGACAACAGAGAGATCTGTGTTCTTTACACACAGATCTCTCCCCTCTCAGCTTCGCCGTCGATCATCAAGTCCTGGCTGGGAATCGCCAGCCAGGACCCAGTGACTGACATCCTCAGGAGCCAATGGTAGCGCGGGTAGGGCACTGCCACACGCGCCCCCTACCCAGAAATGCAAAATCACATATATGTGATAAATATGGTTAACACTACCACCTAGTAGCATAACTACTGATTACAATATAATATATGACAATGGTCGTTTCACCTTTCTCTGTTTGAACAGCAAGCTAACAGTTATTTATCCAGCCAGGGACTGGAACAACAGCTACAAACTGGAGCTGGATGAATGAGTAATGGGAGAGCAGCAGTGACAGTAAGAATTACTATTACTGTGGCTGTTCTGCAACTCATTCATTCATCCACAGAGCACAAAACAACAGGAGTGTGCCATGGACAGCTGCTACAACAATGTTAATACTGCTAACTGTCACTTTTGGTGTAATTCTACTCATTCATTCACTGTTGAGCTGTGGCAGCAGTCCAATGGAACACACAGGCCATACACAACAGTGACTGCAGGTATAGGGTAGATGTCAATGAAAGATTCTGATACAGATTAGGGCACCCTGCTTTGTAAGCATTCTGCATATTGTCTATTTCACTTTTAGTCTGACCCCACAACAAGCTGAAGACCTTTGTTTAGGTTAAAGATCTTTGATTTGGACAATTAACTATGTTATCACTCTAAAAAGACTGGTATTACAAACACTACATCTACAGAATTTTACAAGGCAGGGGAGAAAACTGTGAAAGCTTTCACATATATTTTAAAGATACTTTTTATTATTTTCAATTAAGAAAATACACCATTACAATTAAAATAAAGCTTTATTAGAGTTTGTGTTCTGTGTAATACACTGTATATTGCATAGTTATTACACACTGAAAACATTTACAGAGTACATAGTCAAGAAACATCTAAATGAAGTATGCAGAATAAAAACGTGGTCCACATGGAACCCAGGAGGGTTAAACAGGGAGGAATGAATTAATCCAGGGACCCCATATTTTATCAAAACGTTTTGGAGAACTTCTAGTAGTACAGGTAAGTTTGTATATTGGTAGGGTCACGTTGATCCTATTGATTCCATTCTAAGAGGGTTGATGGGAGGGATCTCTTCAAGGTGACCAAAGTAATATTTTTTGCATACAAATATCATATACATAAACGCTTTTGGTATGATATCCTAATAGGCAAATTTTAGGACATTAGGCATTTGTGAGACCTACTTGTGATTTTTGACCAAAATGATTGTATCCGAGGACATAGCCATAGGGCATGGAAGAAGTCTGCTTCTTGGCCACGGAGTAGGAAACAGAGTGAATTCTGTCTAAAATTAAGTTTATGTAAGCCCTGAGGTATATAAAAGGTTTGATGGAACACAATTAAGATATTTAAGTTTCACATATTTGCTGGCAATACACGGTTAATAAATTATTTGAAAAAGTGTTCAATATGCTCGATCATTCAACTTTCGAAACGTTAGCTGAAAAAAAGCACCACTTGTGTTGTTAATATTGTGACAATTGGGGAAAATATTTCGAGATTTTCTAACTGTGTATGGCTAGTGTAAGAAATATAAATAACTTATAAAAAACCCTGGATATTTGTAGAAAATAAAAATGTTAGTGTAACTGGGATGATGTAGCTAAACAGCGTATGAGCTGAATCAACGTCAATACTTTCCACCTACAAACAGCTGATGCTGCTTTACCCCAAATGCTGTGTCAGACTTCTTGTAACAGAGTATTTATAGCTTAATTATATGGAGTGCCGTTTCTAATTAATAAAGGAAGTCTTAATAACTGAATTTAAAGCTATTTTTCTGTTACTGATATTAGACTTTTAGTGGTCTGGTGATCATATCAATTAGTTACTATCCTAACAACTAACCAGAGATTTCTACTGTTATAAATCCAGTTTCTAGTTTTATCTGCTTACGTTATATTTCATCACTCAGAAGGCTTTAAAAGAGGACATTTGTATCTTAGCTATACAAGTGTCTCATATCGGTCAGTTCCACATTCGCTATCCCTTTTCCCCATGGTACTGTTGGCAGTATTCTATATGGATCACTTCTGGCAAGTTTTCCTGACACCAAGAGTAAAAAAAGCTGACAGGGGTGGGAGCTCCAGCACACAGCCTGTGATTGCCAAACTTAGCTCTGTTTCTGTGTGCTGTGTGGAGGTGGGCTTTCCCTCCAATCAGCTCTCAGCTCTACTCCCTGAGCTCTGCAATGTAGCTCTAAAGTGTAACTTCAGCTTCCTATCCCCTGCTTTCTAAAATCTCAGACAAGGTGTATATATTCTGCCATTTCAATGGCTGTAGAGAAGAGAGGGCTGCAGATAAACAGGTACAATGTATGTACCTGTAGCTGAGGCCAGTCACTTCAATGAAATATGTAAGGGTTTACAACTATTTGTGAGAAGCTGTTCTGTAAGCATTGGGGGAGATTTATTAAAAGTGGTGCACTTAGAATCTGGTGCAACTGTCCATGGTAGCCAATCAGCTTCTAACTTCAGCTTGTTCAACTAAGCTTTGACAATAAAATAGAAGCTGATAGGTTTCTATGTAGAGCTGCACCAGAGTTTGCACCATGCATTTTAGTAAATAACGCCCATTGTGTGTCTGATATCAGGATTTAATCTATTTTATCTGCTGCAGGAATCCTATGTAGATGTATAAACCCTACATACAACCATACTCCATAAAATATATAAAGTGAGGACGTTAACATTAGAGATGAGCGAATCGAACATGACGAAGTGGAATTCGTTCCGAAGATTTGGAAAAATTCTATTCGCGACGAATCCGAAGATTAGCAAACTTCGGATGCACGAATCGAATTTTCCCAAAAATGGCGGCGACATGTGTGGCGACAGGAGAAAATGGACAGAGAAGAAGGGGCGGGGATCTCTGGGAAGGCGCGCAGACAAGGCGCGCTGACCCATAATGCATTCATGAGTCATGAATCATGACATGTGATCGCATTAGCCAATCAGCAGCCAGCCAGCCAGCACTGTGTAATGGTGGAGCTATAAATCGCGGCCATCTTAGAATTCTCCATTAGCCTCCGGTCATTCATGAGAGACAGACCTCTGTGTATTGAGGGACAGAGTTAGGGCCACAGAGACTTTAGGGCCACAGAATCGTTAGTCAGGGACACAGAATCGTTACTCAGGGACACAGAATTGTTACTCAGGGACACAGAATTGTTACTCAGGGACACAGAATCGTTACTCAGGGACACAGAATCGTTACTCAGGGACACAGAATCGTTACTCAGGGACACAGAATCGTTACTCAGGGACACAGAATCGTTACTCAGGGACACAGATTCGTTACTCAGGGACACAGAATTGTTACTCAGGGACACAGAATCGTTACTTAGGGCCACAGCTATCAAAGAATTGAAAATTTAAAGTGACATACACCATTTTTTTTTTTGGTGGCTGTCGTGCACAGTTGGTGCTGCAATTTGCCGATTGTGTACAATAAACTGACTTTCTGCTTCACAACCACTATTGTACGTTCAAAGAGTTAAATCCATTTACACGCCGGCTGGCGGTAATATTTTTTGGGTGATTAGTGCATTCCAGTGACATAAACGTACAGTTTACAGCCAACGGCAAGCTGCAATTGACCGATTGTGCTAAATAAACTGACTTTCTGCTTCACAACCACTATTGTGCATTCAAAGAGTTAGATCCATTTACACGCCGGGTGGCGGTAATATTTTTTGGGTGATTAGTGCATTCCAGTGACATAAACGTACAGTTTCCAGCCAACGGCAAGCTGCAATTGACCGATTGTGCTAAATAAACTGACTTTCTGCTTCACAACCACTATTGTACATTCAAAGAGTTAAATCCATATACACGCCGGGTGGCGGTAATATTTTTTGGGTGATTAGTGCATTCCAGTGACATAAGCGTACAGTTTCCAGCCAACGGCAAGCTGCAATTGACCGATTGTGCTAAATAAACTGACTTTCTGCTTCACAACCACTATTGTACGTTCAAAGAGTTAAATCCATTTACACGCCGGCTGGCGGTAATATTTTTTGGGTGATTAGTGCATTCCAGTGACAGAAACGTACAGTTTCCAGCCAACGGCAAGCTGCAATTGACCGATTGTGTACAATAAACTGACTTTCTGCTTCACAACCACTATTGTACGTTCAAAGAGTTAGATCCATTTATACGCCGGGTGGCGGTAATATTTTTTGGGTGATTAGTGCATTCCAGTGACATAAACGTACAGTTTCCAGCCAACGGCAAGCTGCAATTGACCGATTGTGCTAAATAAACTAACTTTCTGCTTCACAACCACTATTGTACGTTCAAAGAGTTAAATCCATATACACGCCGGGTGGCGGTAATATTTTTTGGGTGATTAGTGCATTCCAGTGACAGAAACGTACAGTTTCCAGCCAACGGCAAGCTGCAATTGACCGATTGTGCTAAATAAACTGACTTTCTGCTTCACAACCACTATTGTACGTTCAAAGAGTTAAATCCATATACACGCCGGGTGGTGGTAATATTTTTTGGGTGATTAGTGCATTCCAGTGACAGAAACGTACAGTTTCCAGCCAACGGCAAGCTGCAATTGACCGATTGTGCTAAATAAACTGACTATCTGTTTCACAAACACTATTGTATGTTCAAAGAGTTAGATCCATTTACACGCCGGCTGGCGGTAATATTTTTTGGGTGATTAGTGCATTCCAGTGACATAAACGTACAGTTTCCAGCCAACGGCAAGCTGTAATTGACCGATTGTGTACAATAAACTGATTTTCTGCTTCACAACCACTATTGTACATTCAAAGAGTTAGATCCATTTACACGCCGGGTGGCGGTAATATTTTTTGGGTGATTAGTGCATTCCAGTGACAGAAACGTACAGTTTCCAGCCAACGGCAAGCTGCAATTGACCGATTGTGCTAAATAAACTGACTTTCTGCTTCACAACCACTATTGTACGTTCAAAGAGTTAAATCCATATACACGCCGGCTGGCGGTAATATTTTTTGGGTGATTAGTGCATTCCAGTGACATAAACGTACAGTTTCCAGCCAACGGCAAGCTGCAATTGACCGATTGTGTACAATAAACTGACTTTCTGCTTCACAACCACTATTGTACGTTCAAAGAGTTAGATCCATTTACACGCCAGGTGGCGGTAATATTTTTTGGGTGATTAGTGCATTCCAGTGACATAAACGTACAGTTTCCAGCCAACGGCAAGCTGCAATTGACCGATTGTGCTAAATAAACTGACTTTCTGCTTCACAACCACTATTGTACGTTCAAAGAGTTAAATCCATATACACGCCGGGTGGTGGTAATATTTTTTGGGTGATTAGTGCATTCCAGTGACATAAACGTACAGTTTCCAGCCAACGGCAAGCTGCAATTGACCGATTGTGCTAAATAAACTGACTTTCTGCTTCACAACCACTATTGTACGTTCAAAGAGTTAGATCCATTTACACGCCGGCTGGCGGTAATATTTTTTGGGTGATTAGTGCATTCCAGTGACAGAAACGTACAGTTTCCAGCCAACGGCAAGCTGCAATTGACCGATTGTGTACAATAAACTGACTTTCTGCTTCACAACCACTATTGTACATTCAAAGAGTTAGATCCATTTACACGCCGGGTGGCGGTAATATTTTTTGGGTGATTAGTGCATTCCAGTGACATAAACGTACAGTTTCCAGCCAACGGCAAGCTGCAATTGACCGATTGTGCTAAATAAACTGACTTTCTGCTTCACAACCACTATTGTACGTTCAAAGAGTTAGATCCATTTACACGCCGGCTGGCGGTAATATTTTTTGGGTGATTAGTGCATTCCAGTGACATAAACGTACAGTTTCCAGCCAACGGCAAGCTGCAATTGACCGATTGTGCTAAATAAACTAACTTTCTGCTTCACAACCACTATTGTACGTTCAAAGAGTTAAATCCATATACACGCCGGGTGGCGGTAATATTTTTTGGGTGATTAGTGCATTCCAGTGACATAAACGTACAGTTTCCAGCCAACGGCAAGCTGCAATTGACCGATTGTGCTAAATAAACTGACTTTCTGCTTCACAACCACTATTGTACGTTCAAAGAGTTAGATCCATTTACACGCCGGCTGGCGGTAATATTTTTTGGGTGATTAGTGCATTCCAGTGACAGAAACGTACAGTTTCCAGCCAACGGCAAGCTGCAATTGACCGATTGTGCTAAATAAACTGACTTTCTGCTTCACAACCACTATTGTACGTTCAAAGAGTTAAATCCATATACACGCCGGGTGGCGGTAATATTTTTTGGGTGATTAGTGCATTCCAGTGACATAAACGTACAGTTTCCAGCCAACGGCAAGCTGCAATTGACCGATTGTGCTAAATAAACTGACTTTCTGCTTCACAACCACTATTGTACGTTCAAAGAGTTAAATCCGGTTTTATTTTTGGGGTGCTTATTGAATTAAAGAGTATGTCAGACAACACGCAGAGGAGTGGCAGAGGAGGCAATGTTTCAGGAGCGAGCAGACGTGGCAGCAGAGGAAGGGGTCGAGGCAGCACTAGTCGCAGCCAGAGGCCAGTGCTCCCGGTGTCATCCAGCGGTCGTGTCTCCACCGACAACCCTGCCGTCATCGATTGGTTGACTCGGTCGTCTTCCTCTTCCCAGGTCACCTCTGACACCTACAGCCAACGGTCGGTGGGTACGTCAGACACAACCGTTAGTTGGCATGGCCCGGGAGCAAGCCCACTGAAATCACGTGTCCTCGACCTGCCCCTGTCCTTTGGTGTTCCCTCACCAAGCGAAGTATCGCATGCTGTGGGCTCAGCCCCACTGTACAGTGAGGAAGAGCTAACAGAGGGCGGTCAGGAATGGGGGGAGACATCCGCCTCTTCAGCAGCCAGGCGAAGAAGTACTGGCGAGGAGAGTGGCTCGGTAGCCGGTCTAGAGACAGGTCTGTCTTCTGACCCACACGCAGCCGAGGGGGCTAGTAGTGACGCGGAGACCCTAATTGATGATGATGAGGCTGATCGCACTTGGCAGCCTCGTCGTCATCAGGCTATTGCTTCCGCATCATCAGGAGAAGAGGGTGCCAGCTTGCCAGCGAGCAAAACAGTCGGTGGGTTGCCCAGGAGGCAGCAGGGTCGCAGCAGTGTCAGTGGAGGCAAACGGCCACGGAGTAGAGCACCAGCTCCACTGCAGCCTACCACCACGGCCAGTAGTGGTGCCGGTGTGCACGGAGGAAGTAGCAGTCAGCCAGTGAGGAGTAGCGGGGGCAAAGTTTCCTACTCGGCGGTGTGGCAATTTTTCGTCAAGACGCCCGAGGAAGTAAACGTAGCCGTATGTCGACTATGTGGCCAGAAAGTCAAGCGTGGCCAGGGGGCCAATGTTGGGACTACAGCGTTGCGTCAGCATATGCAGCGTCGCCATTCGGTGGCCTGGGAAAACCGTGATAAAGATACGGCGGTTCTGCCTGCCCCAGCCCCCGCTCCATCACCCGCTCCGTTACTTGCTCCGTCACCGACGTCAATCGCCCTCTATCAGCCAGTCAAGGCTCCAACACCTCTGCTGAGGGGAGTTGTCGCTCGTTGGCATCTTCCACTCGTTCAGATGCTCCTTCTCCTGCTACTCCTCTTCACGGATTCCGTCAGCAGTCTTTCTTGGAATCCGTTTCCAAGAGACAACAGTTTGCGAGCACGCACCCGACGGTGCAGAAGCTGAACGTCCTCCTGTCCAAGTTGCTGGTGCTGCAGTATCTCCCTTTCCAAGTGGTGGACTCAGCACCTTTCCGAGAAATGATGGCTTGTGCCGAGCCGCGGTGGAGAGTGCCAAGCTGGCATTTTTTCGCCAAAAAGGCAGTGCCAGCCCTGCATTCACATGTAGAAGAGATGGTGGGCCAGTCTTTGAGCATGTCGGTCTCTGCCAAAGTGCACGGCAGCGCCGACGTGTGGAGCTGTAACTACGGTCAGGGACAGTACATGTCATTTACGGCCCACTGGGTGAACGTGGTGCCGGCACAGCCGCACCAGCAACTTGGACAGGTCACGCCGCTTTTGCCTCCACGTTTGCACGTCCTTGGTCCGGCAAAGATGTCCGCCTCTACCACCTCTTCTTCCGCCGTGTCCTCAGCCGCCACCCCCGTGCCAAGTCCCATTACCCGACCGGCATATCACATGTGCAGGGCGCAACGGTGTCACGCTGTGCTGCACCTGGTATGCCTTGGCGAACGTAGTCACACAGGGGAGGAATTTCTGAGTGTAATGAACAGAGAAATCGACAGATGGCTGTCTCCGCGCAAACTGAAAATCGGAACCATGTTGACCGACAACGGAAAGAACATGGTGTCTGCTCTGCGTCAAGGAAGGTTGTGCCATGCATGGCTCACGTGTTCAATCTGGTTGTCAAGCGGTTCCTAAAATCCACCATCCCACTGCAAGACATCCTTAAAATGTCACGTAAACTTTGCATGCATTTCAGCCATTCCTACACCGCAAAGCACACCCTCCTTGAGCTGCAGCGGCAAAACGGAATTCCACATCATCGCCTGATCTGCGACGTTGCAACAAGGTGGAATTCAACCCTACATATGTTAGACCGCCTTTACGAACAGCGAAAGGCCATCACAGATTTCCTGATGTTACAAGCGGATAAAGGTACTCCCCTGTGTAACTTAGATGTCAGCCATTGGCAGCTCATGCGTGACACCTGCCGCTTGCTCAGGCCCTTTGAGGAGGCCACGCTATTCGTGAGCCGGCAGGACTATGGGATGAACGACGTCATTCCTCTGTTGCACGTCCTGGAACAAATGCTGTTAACAATGGCTGGTCAGGGTGCGGTAGACGTGGCGCACAGATCTCAACGCCACATGACCCCTGTGGGGGCAGGACAGGAAGAAGAGGAGGAGGTAGAGGAGGACATTGGTGCTCAGGAATTATTGAGTGAAATGGGTGGTTTTTCCACTCAGCGGACAGGAGTGGAGGAGCAGGAGCATCTGGTAGAGGAGGAGGAGGAGACAGAGGACCCAGACGCACCGTGGCAGTATGCTGTGGAGATGGCGGCAGGGAGTCCCTCGCATTCCTTGGCACAAATGGCCCATAGCATGCTTGGTTGCTTGCGTAGCGACAGCCGAATAATAACCATCAGACAGAGGGATGACTTTTGGCTGTCCACCTTGTTGGACCCTCGCTACCGTTCAAAAATGGTGGCCTTTTTCACACCTGCTGAGATGGAGGCCAAAATAAAGTACTATAAAAACCACCTATGTAGTCAGTTGGTCTCTGCCTTTGTGCGCCAACGTCCATCCTCAGACACTGTGGGCCCTGTGCGCTCGCGTTCCGCTGCCATGGCAGCAGGGGAGGGGTGGGGTGGTAGGAGCAGTGGCAGCTCCACCAGCAGCAGCTGCCTCAGTCTGCAGTCAATGATGAGTAGCTTTCTTCACCAGCGCAGTGAGGAAACTACTAACCAGCCGCAGCAGCAGCAGCATCAGGTGGACCTGGAGCAGGACCTCAAACAACAGGCTTGGGCCTACTTGGACAGCACCCTGCCAACCGAGGTAGACAATCCCCTTGACTACTGGGCAACGAAACTTGACCTTTGGCCCCAACTAGCTGAATTTGCCCTTGAAAGGCTGTCATGCCCGGCCAGTAGCGTAGCATCGGAGCGCGTGTTTAGTGCGGCAGGAGGTATTGTAACTCCGCGGAGGACACGACTGTCCACCCAAAGTGTGGAGAGACTCACGTTTGTAAAAATGAATCAGGCATGGATTAGTCTGGATTTCAAACCACCAGTTCCTGACACAACTGACCTAATAACCTAGCCGTTCAGGCCGCTCCCTGAACACCTCGGGAATTGCTTTGTATATCTGTCGCCTTAGAGGCCGCTGTCTGAACAGCTCATGAATTGCTTTCTATATGTGTCGCCTTTGAGGCCGCTGGCTGGACAGCTGATGAATTGATTTGTATATATGTACTTATTGTCCGCTGTCCGGACAGCTCATGAATTACTTTTTGTATATAGCCTTCCAAACCACTCTCAGAATAAGTCATGATATTCATGCTGTGTATAGCCTTATAGGCCAATGGTCAATCAAGTCATAATTGTTATAGTGTGTATAGCCTTATAGGCCGCTGTCTTTACAACTTTATAATTCCATGCAGTATATAGCCCTATCGGCCACTTTCTGGCATCCAGTTGCTGTAGCCCCCATCACCACACTGTGCCACGGGCCCCTGTACCGCCTTCTCATACTGCTGCCAGATCCATCCTCTGCCATGTGTGTCTTTGTCGTCTGCTCACACTGCTGGGTTCCAGTTTTAAACCTAGGCCTGTGTATGGCTTCCGAATACTGCTGCCTCTACCGCCACCCTGCGCCATGTGCCTCTGTCGTCTGCTCACGCTGCTGATGGCTTCCGCTTTTTAACCAAGGCCTGTGTTTGGCTTCCGAATACTGCTGCATCCACCGCCACCCTGCGCCATGTGTCTCTGTCGTCTGCTCACGCTGCTGACGGCTTCCGCTTTTTAACCTAGGCCTGTGTATGGCTTCCGAAAACTGCCGCCTCCACCGCCACCCTACGCCATGTGTCTCTGTCGTCTGCTCACGCTGCTGACGGCTTCCGCTTTTTAACCTAGGCCTGTGTATGGCTTCCGAATACTGCTGCCTCCACCGCCACCCTGCGCCATGTGCCTCTGTCGTCTGCTCACGCTGCTGATGGCTTCCGCTTTTTAACTGAGGCCTGTGTTTGGCTTCCGAATACTGCTGCATCCACCGCCACCCTGCGCCATGTGTCTCTGTCGTCTGCTCACGCTGCTGACGGCTTCCGCTTTTTAACCTAGGCCTGTGTATGGCTTCCGAATACTGCTGCCTCCACCGCCACCCTGCGCCATGTGCCACTTTCAGGTCTCCTTACACTGTTGGTGGGTTCCATTTTGTGATAGGGTGCTGTATGGCCTTCCATTGCTGCTGCCTCCACCGCCACCCTGCGCCATGTGCCTCTGTCGTCTGCTCACGCTGCTGACGGCTTCCGCTTTTTAACCGAGGCCTGTGTTTGGCTTCCGAATACTGCTGCATCCACCGCCACCCTGCGCCATGTGTCTCTGTCGTCTGCTCACGCTGCTGATGGCTTCCGCTTTTTAACCTAGGCCTGTGTATGGCTTCCGAATACTGCTGCCTCCACCGCCACCCTGCGCCATGTGCCTCTGTCGTCTGCTCACGCTGCTGATGGCTTCCGCTTTTTAACCGAGGCCTGTGTTTGGCTTCCGAATACTGCTGCATCCACCGCCACCCTGCGCCATGTGTCTCTGTCATCTGCTCACGCTGCTGACGGCTTCCTCTTTTTAACCGAGGCCTGTGTTTGGCTTCCGAATACTGCTGCATCCACCGCCACCCTGCGCCATGTGTCTCTGTCGTCTGCTCACGCTGCTGACGGCTTCCGCTTTTTAACCTAGGCCTGTATATGGCTTCCGAATACTGCTGCCTCCACCGCCACTCTGCGCCATGTGCCACTTTCAGGTCTCCTTACACTGTTGGTGGGTTCCATTTTGTGATAGGGTGCTGTATGGCCTTCCATTGCTGCTGCCTCCACCGCCACCCTGCGCCATGTGCCTCTGTCATCTGCTCACGCTGCTGACGGCTTCCGCTTTTTAACCGAGGCCTGTGTTTGGCTTCCGAATACTGCTGCATCCACCGCCACCCTGCGCCATGTGTCTCTGTCGTCTGCTCACGCTGCTGACGGCTTCCGCTTTTTAACCTAGGCCTGTGTATGGCCTTCAATTGAAGCTGCTTCTGCTCCGCCACTCTGCCATTGGACTCTTGATAGTCGTCTCCCCACGCTGCTGCTGGGGGGACTTTTTAACATAGGCCTCTGTATGGCCTTCAATTTTAGCTGCTTACGCTCCGCCACTCTGCCATGGGCCCCTGTACCGCCTCCTCATGCTGCTGGCAGGCCCGTAATCTGCCATGGGCCCCCGTACCGACTCCTCATGCTTCTGCCAGGCCCGTAATCTGTCATGGGCCCCTGTACCGCCTCCTCATGCTGCTGCCAGGTCCAGAGTGTGTCATGGGTCCCTGTACGGCCTCCCATTGCTGCTGTCTCCATCGCCACACTCTGCCATGTGCCACTTTCAGGTCTCCTCACACTGCTGGTGGGTTCCATTTTGTCATAGGGTGCTGTATGGCCTCCCATTGCTGCTGCCTCCACCGCCGCACTGTGGCTCCACACTCTGGTTTTGGCCCTGTGACTGCCCAAATGAGTGAAGTGTGCGGTGATTCTAAGATCGACGGCACTCATCTGCATGTCATACTGACTGACAGTATTATTTCTCTTCCCCAGCAGACTCCAAGGGCATTTAAATTAAAGGTACAGTGTTCTGCACTAATATAAAGGCTCTCTGAAGCCTAGAAACACCCTTTTTATAAGTTAAATTCGCAGCGAATATATTCGGCTCGAAGCAAATTTTTTCCGCGAATTCGGCGAATCAACCGAACCGAATTTTTTAATAATTCGCTCATCTCTAGTTAACATCATTAAGTTACATAGGTACATAGTTGGTCTGGCTGAAAAAAGACAAAAGTCCATCCAGTTCAACCATAAAGATAAAAAAAAAGTTATAATCCTATACCCACAGTTGATCCAGAGAAAGGCAAAAAACCAGCAAAGCATGATCCAATTTCCTCCTGCAGGGAAAAACATTCCTTCCTGATCCCACGAGAGGCAATCAGATATTCCCTGGATCAACTTTACCTATAAATGTTAGTATCCAGTTATATTCTGTGTATCAAAGAAACAATCCAGGCCTTTTTTAAAGCACTCCACTGAGCTGCAAAGAAAAATCCTCCTGCACTTATATGGATGAACCTAATTATAGCCGCTATCACTCAAACTGACCCAATAGGTATTTAAATATTTAATTTGGGATTAGAGCACTGCGTGTTTATTATCATTATATGTTGATTTGTCATTTATTATTATTTATGATTATCGCTTCACTATTTAAATATTTAATCCACTGAGCTGGCCAGAACCAAATCTTGAAGGGAGTCTACTCCACATTTTAACAGCTCTTACTGTGAAAAACCCTTTCCGTATTTGGAGATTACATTTCTTTTCCTCCAGACGTAAAGAGTGCCCCATTGTTCTCTGTGATGACCTCAAGGTGAATAACTCTACATCGAGTTTCTGCTCTTATTTACATTTCTGTGTATTTCAGTTTAAATTACCCTGTTAAAATAATTTGTTTAATCAAAAGGTTAGCTAAGAATAGCCTGCAAAACTTTTGAAAGGAGACAGAAGCTCCATCTGCTGTCTGCATATGAAAATATGACCTTTTGTACTTTATTATATTTTAGTCCTGGCCAGGGGCGGACTGACAACTCATCGGGCCCCCGGGCAATAGGGGATCATGGGGCCCCTGTGTCCTTGCCCAAACTCAAAAAAGCCTATGAAAATGGTACCAGGGGCATCTCATGGGGCCCCTACTGACCCCGGACCCTCGGGCAGTGCCCGAGTTTCCAAATGGTCAGTCCGCCCCTGGTCCTGGCCATAAAAAATTAATAACAATGTATACAGAAACAGAATACATTTTCTTGTAATAGTTTAAATAAATATGTAAGTACCTGAATCTGTCTTGATATCAACCTCCTTTATCCCCCTGTATAGCAGTGAAAGGGGAAGGGTTAGCACTCAGAGGCTCAGCCATTCAGGCCCTGCTGCAAATACATGTGCTAACCAGGAAAATGTTCAAAGAAGTATAGACGATAGAGATGAGTCTGCAGCTGCTCCTTTGTTGCCCCAGGTTAGAGGCAATAGATCAAGCTGTGTTAATACAGTATCTCAAGTGTATTTTGCATATTGTATTGTTTTCCTGTACTAGATTTACATATGTGCGGGTGGTGCCACTGTGGATCCGCACATAAATCCGTGCAGCTGCACCACCCGCACAGAGGAGTGCGGACCTGCGGGCGGGTGCCATTAATTCTAATGTTACATCTCCCGCACTGGAAATCACAGCCGTACTCGGAACCGAGGTTCCCATGCGGGCTGCGTTTCAGAAGAAGTGCAGGGACTTCTTCCCTGCATGTCATGGGGCGTGGGAGTCCATTCAAATGAATGGGTTCTCGTGCCCACGCAAAACGCAGGAACGCGGATATGTGAACGGGGTAACGTATAACTAAAGGCAAAACTTTTTTTGTTGTTTTGGATAGAGTGCAGAAGGATTAGAACACCTGCAAGGCTTCAACCTATGTCTGTAGCCCCCCTGTTCTCATTATTTTCACCACCAGGCCTGGGAGAAATAAAGCTCCGAAACCGAAGTGCGCAAGCTAAATCTCTGAAAGTTTAATGCATGACAAGAACGGTTATACAGAACTCAGTAGGATTTGCTTAATCTCAGGATGACCAATGAAACATTCCATTCTTATCAATATAGTTACGTGAAGAACAGAAACTGCAAATAATTGAGGGATACCATATAAGGTAGTTCCTTTTAGAGAAATGAAACTAGTCTAAGGAAACGAGAGAGAAGTTACAAAATTTAAACTAAAATGTTCACACTTCTAGAAATGGAGGCATTAACCACTTCCCGACCGGCCGTTGTATATAAACGGCCGGACGGTGGCACTGCAGGGTCGGGTGGCTGTCTATAAACGGCCTCCCCGCACCCTGCTTGTGCGCGCTCCCTGGGAGCGCGCAGCACCGCGATCCGGTGCCCGCTGTGTCCTCCGGACACAGTGAAACACCGATCGTCGGACGGGACCTCTGTACGAGGTCCCGATCATGTGATCACTGATTGGCCAATCAGTGATCACATGCAAAGTAGTAAGCAAGATGTCACTTGTGACATCATTGCTTACTATGTGTGAAATCTGTGAATGATCACAGAGGTCACATGGTACAAGGCTATTCACAAAAGCCTTGTACCATGTGACAAGCTGTGACCAATCACAGCTCACTCTGTATTTCTCAATGAGTGCAAGAATGCACACAGAGAGAAAGAGAAATGATTGCTTTTACATCCTATATGGGTGTAAAAGCAATCAGTGTAAAAAAAAAAAAAAAAATCTTTATCACCCCTCACAAGTAGTACAGTGTCACCATGGTGACACTGTACTGCTAGGGTGACAGTATATAAAAATAAAAAATAATAATATAAAAAAATAAAATAAAAATGTAAAAAAAAATGTTTAAAAATTATAATTTTTGCTTATAAACTAATTTGGATTTTTTTTTTTTTTACTAAAAAGATAACGGAATAAATTTTGGCTAAGATTTATGATGAAATATTATTTATTTGCAAAATTTTATAAAAAAAACACTTTTTTAAAATTTTTTTGGACATTTCATTTACATAGCAAAAAAAATACAAATCCCAGTGGTGAATAAATACCACCAAAATAAAGCTTTATCTATCTAAAAAAAATGATAAAAAATTCATTTGGGTACAGTGTTGCATGACCGCGCAATTGTCATTCAAAGTGTGATAGCGCTAAAAGCTGAAAATTGCCCTGGTCAGGAAGGGGGTAAAAGTGTCCGGTCTGGAAGTGGTTAAACAAAATGGATGCCAGTTAATAAGACATATTTCCTTACAGTTCCTCTCTTTCGTCACATGGTGACAACACATCAAGTTTCACAGTTGTTTTTTCCAATATGAATTCGGGTTCTTTAAAACCGTGTTACAAATGCACATGCAAAGTTTAGCAACAACATAGAATATAAATGTTAGTAAAAAACAAAATAAGCATACCTACTTTCTTAAGCCATTGAGCTTGTAAAGCATTTACCTGGGCTCTATGATTCTCAATGACTTCATAGCAGTCTGGGATCTCAGCAGACGTGTTGTGTATCCATGTACAACACTCATAGTCAGTAGTAGACTCACACAACTCAGTCAATGATGTATTCATTTGTTCTATTTTCATTTCATTCATGAGCACCTGTTTCCTCAATACAACATTCAAATTCAACATTAAAAAAAAACACCTGTAGTTATGTCTCCTATGTATTTTTGTTTTTTTTTACAAAATCGAAACTAACTGTTCACACATCTAGAAATGGAGGCATTATACAAAATGGAAGCCAGTTAATAAGACATATTTCCTTACAACACCTATTAAGTTTTTATTGCTTTTTGTGCCCCCGTTAAGGAGATTCGTCCTCTTTGTCTGTCTTGTTTACCATTATCATCTAAAGTAAAAGTAAAGAAAACCCCAAATTTAGGGCTGTCACGAAAAGAATAATAGAGGGAAAATCTTCCAATGGTGACACTAGTTCTGGTGACATGGAGGTCCTCAAGGAATTCCCTTAATTTGCAGGGATTACTTCTCACTTTCTGGTTTGGCTATGGGACAGGAAGTGAAGGTAAATCTCCCCAATGGGACACAGATGGCAACAAATAAACTGACGGGGTTATAACTCTCCCTTACTATATCCAAAATAAAGAAAAAAAGGTTTTGCCTATAGTTCTACTTTAGGGTCCATTTACACCTGGTGGTTTTTTGACTGATAAATCCCTGCTCAATCTTATCTCTGAGTTGATTTGTTTTATCTGCAAAGTTTTATAACTTCTTAGCAGTTACATTGGTAATAATGTGATACAGAATTACAGTATAACTGAAATTTTTATGTTGGAACAATATATTGACCAGCTAAACAGTGTGAATGCAGTTTGCTGAGTTTAACTGCTGCAGAGGGATTCATCCACACAATTAATCAATATCATTTGCTGCCATATGTAATTTTGTTACCATGGTGATCCATCACATTTAATCACAATGACAAGTTGCCTCAGAGTTCTTTTCCAAAGCAAAGTAAAGTGCAAGATTGATAGAAAAAATTTCCACATCTGCAGACAATAATTGTGTTATAATACAAAGTACAGACATTCAAGTATATAATGTGACTTCTTAAAGTGGTTCTAAAGTCTATGTCAATGTCATAGTTCACATCAGGGCTTGCAGTTGCAGTGCGTTCCGGTTGCAGAATAAAAAGTAGAACAAGCTGCCTTTTTCCTGCACAGAACTGTACTGGAACTCGGTAAAATGCATCACAAACCTACTGGAAAACACCAAAATGCACCAAAAACACACCCGAATGCACATGTCTAAATTGAAGAAAAAGAGAGGGGAAAAATGGACCGGAAACCATCAAAAACACACTGTAAAGCATCAAAAATGCATCAATTACACATGGAATGTGCCACAAATGGCTCTTCTTTTCCTGCACTTGCAGGAGACACAGACAGCCATAGGCTCCTGCTGCTGTCAGTCAAATTCCTGTGAGGAATGAAAGGAGTGGCACTTACAGGTGCTGTGTGTATCTATAGATGCACACAGCCCTCTTTGAGAATGCACCTGCATGGGTACCCTCTCAGCACAACACTTGCTAGAGGAGCAGACAGCTCTGGTGGGGGGGCTAAAGAAGAGGAGGTGGGAGACCGCTTTAGGCAATATCATTGTATAGAGCAAGTAATTATAAACTCTTATTTATTTTAAATAAAAAATTACTTTAATATTACTTTAAGTCAGGTCTGTATCTCAGAGTATAGGTGCAGGAACTCCTCCAGGTCACCCCTTATCTCTGCCCCCTGCTCGACTAAAAGCACCGTCCCTTGGTTCAACTCCCCACCCACCTCCAAATACCATCTATTTTAAAGAAAACAGAATCAAGTATAATTTTGTTGTCCTACTGTAAGTAATTTGTATGCAATTTGTTAATGATAACAAGAAGAGCAGAAAAATAGATCCCCTGCAGCCAGCAACAATAGACCCCCTTTCAGCAACAATAGACTCCCCAGCAACAATTGATTTCCCCATAACAATAGATGCCTCAGCAACAGCAGATCTCCCAGCAGCCAGCATTAACAGACCTCTCCCTCAGAATTAAATCTCACCCAATAACAATAGATCTCACACCAGCAGCAATAAACCTCCCCAAAAACAATAGACCCCCACACAAAATACATCCCCTCTAGCGACAATATATCCCCTAGCAGTCAGCATCAATAGACACTCCAGCACACCCCAGCACCCCTTACCATTACATGTATTCAGTGCTGAAGGTGCCAGAACTGCATTCCTGCTGAAAAAAAGCCCTGGTTTAAACTGATTCTAAAGATTTCTGAACCTAAATATGAACAAAAAAGTTTACATAATACCTAAAGGCAAAACCTTTTTTTTTAGTTTTGGATAGAGTGCAGAAGGATTAGAACACCTGACAGTTTTTATTGCTGTCTGTGTCCCTGTTAGGGAGATTCATCATCTCTATTTGTCCTGTTTGTCATTATCATTGAAAGTAAAAGTAAAAAAAAAATCCCAAATTTTGAGTTGTCCCAAGAAAAGTAATAAAGGGGAAATCTTCCAATAGAGACACTAGTTCTGGTGATCTGGGGTCCCTTTTAATTTGCAGGGATTTCCTTTCACTTCCTGTTTGGCTATGGGACAAGAAGTGGAAAATCTGTACAAGTAAAGGTAAATCTCCACAATGGAACGCAGATGGCGGAAAAAAAAATCTGTCAGGGGTTTTAACCTTTCTTTTATCCAAAATGAGAAAAAAGCAAGTTTTGCCTATAATTCTACTTTTAGATGGGACTTTTTTCCTTTTACTGAAATTTTGTTTTAATTCACACAGCATCAATCACTGGTCCAGAGATCTGTTCTTCAATAGAAAAGATGAGCAACAAGGAAAATAAACCATCCAACTATTATTGGTTTACAGCAGAGGTCTCCAAACTTTCCAAGCAAAGGGCCAGTTTACTGTCCTTCAGGTTTTAGGGGGGCCAGACTGTGGCCAGTGGGAGTAGAAAATGCCCCGGGATCAACGCCCCATGAGAAGAATAGTGCCCCATTAATGGTATCAGTAGGGGGAATGGTGCTCCATTGTTGGTGTCAGTTAGTGGAATAGTTCCCCAAGAGCTAGTTAAAGGTAAGTAAAGGGCCACATCTGCCCCCCCCCCAGTTTAGAGACCACTGGTTTAGAAGAAAACACTACAATGGAGCTAAATTTATAAAACCCAAAGGGGTTGATTTACTAAAGGCAATTAGACTGTGCACTTTGCAAAGTGCAATTGTACTCTGCAAGTGCAGTTGCTCCAGAGCTTGGTAAATGAGCAGAAGTTCTGCTGACTTCAATCATCCAATCATGTGCAAGCAAAAATGCAGTTTTTTTTATTTTCCTTGCATGTGATTCGGTATTCTTGGCAAAGGGAAGCTTTACTTCATTTACTAAGCTCTGGAGCAAATGCACTTGCAGAGTGAAATTGCACTTTGCAAAGTGCACAGTCTATTTACCTTTAGTATATCAACCCCACTGAGTTACATAACATTGAGATCTTTAACCACTTACCCTCCTGAGGATTTACCCCTCTTCCTGACCAGGCCATTTTTTGTGTTACGGCGCTGCATTACTTTAACTGACAATTGTGCGGTCATGCAACATTGCACCCAAGTTAAATTTACGTCCTTTTTTCCCCACAAATTGAGATTTCGTTCGGTGGTATTTGATCGCCTGTGCGGTTTTTATTTTTTTACTATAAAAAGCAGACCGACAAGTTTGAGAAAAAAAACAATCTTTTTGACTTTTTGCTATTAACCATGTCCAGTAAAGAAATTTTAAAAATCAAAATTTGTCATGAATTTAGACCAAAATGTATTCTGCTACAAGTCTTTGCTAAAAAAAATCCTAATACATGTAAATTAATTGGTTTATGTGAAATGTTATAGCGTTTACAAATGGCGATAAATATATATACTGGAATTTTTTTTTCATTATATATATATTTTTACTAGTAATGGCGGAGATCATTGACTTATAACGGGACTGCAGCGGGCATTCTGACACTGGGGGTAAGTGACTTTGTGTCACTGACATCCCCAGTGACACCATTGCAGTGATCAGTGCTGAAAAAAGCACTGACACTGTACTAATGGCATTGGGCAGGAAGGGGTTAACATGTGGGGCGATCAAAGGGTTAACTGTGTGCTGTATGCTGTTTTATACTGTGCTTTCTCCATGTGTTTCACTGTAATCACATTGCTTTGCATGGCTGTGCTGTGCACAGCCATCCAACGCAGTGTGCATGAGCCGACAAATAGGAGAACTGTTTTGTTTACCAACAGTTCTCCTCCCCCATTGGAGATCCTTGCAAATCACCAGGTGCCGGCGAGTAATCAAAGGCCGGGACCTGGTGATTGACAGCCACGGCTGCAATTGGCGGAGTGGGTAGGACAGGCCCCCTACCTGGAAATGCGAAATCACGTATATATACGTGATTTTGCGCACCCGTGCCACCCTGTAGCGGTATTTCTGCTATAGGGTGGTTGAGAAGCGGATAAAATACTATGATGTTTGAGTTAGCAAGTTTTTACTTTGCTTCTAGGCAGGGATGCAATGCCTTGGTATATTATATATTATGGAGATAGATAGATAGATAGATAGATAGATAGATAGATAGATAGATAGATAGATAGATAGATAGATACATATGTAGATAGTAAGATAGAGTTTTTTTCTTGCTTGAAAATTTTGCCGGAAAATAACAGTATAGGTCTTTTGAACTAATAATACATTGAAAAGTGTAAGCAGCTCTTAAAGAAACCTATAAGGGGAATTCCAATACTGACTTGTGAAAATGCTGCTTGCCTGTCTGTCATGCTGATCCAATGGCTTTATTAGTTTCTTAGTCACTGGCCCAAAACAAACATATACATCAGGACCTTTGACTCACTGGGGTTTATTTGCTAAAGCTGGAGAGTCCAAAATCAGACTCCCTTCTGCATAGAAACCAATCAGCTTCTAACCTCAGCTTGTTCAATGAAGCTTTGGCAATGAAACCTGGAAGCTGATTGGTTTCTATGCAGAAGTGAGTCTGATTTTGGACTCTCCAGCTTTAGTAAATAAACCCCACTGGGTCAGTGGCTCAAGTTTGGTAGCCAACATATTCCTCTTGGCAAAGCCTCAGTCTTTCTCAACATTTTTAACCCAGAGAAACACATAAATAGTTTGCAGCTCTCAGGGAACTCTTGCTAATAGGTAATTTATGGGGAAAAATGCTCTTCACATTGATAGTAAGAAAAATTCTGTTTCAAATGTCACTTTATGTACAGTATTTATATGTCTCCTTAGACTGACTGTATCCAGACAGTATGGCCACCTGCTGACTTTGCACCAACCACAGGCAGTGTAACCCTTCAATATGTCAGAGGTTGAACCCAGCAAAATTTTACTAATTGCAATACAGAGGTTTATCCAGTCTTTTGAGGTGTAGAAGAGAATTACTTTCCTAACCCCCTTTTCTGCAAAGCACTAACATGGACTGAGGGAACATGGAAGAAACTTGGAAGGTCTAGCTAGGACTGAACCAACTAGCACTAGAGATGGCTGTGTGTGAAAATCTAAGTAAATCAGCAGTTTTGGAAATACTCAGACCAGTCCGTCTGGCACCAACAACCATGCCACGTTCAAAGTCACTTAAATCCCCTCTCTTCCCCATTCTGATACTCGGTTTGAACTTCAGAAAGTCGTCTTCACCACATCTAGATGCCTAAAAGCAATGAGTTGCTGCCATGTGATTAGCAATTTGTGTTACCAAGCAATTGAATAGGTGTACCTAAGAAAGTGGCCGGCAAGTGTGTGTGTGTGTATATATATATATATATATATATATATATATATATATATAAAAGAATAGCAACCCTTACAGTGGTGGCCTGACAGCCACCTTACAGACAGCTACAAAGATGATTGCTGTCATGCTGCTGGCTCTGTCAAGTGTAATTGACCACTGGAACTAAGCAAAAACCATCAATTAGGAGGCCAGTCTGCCACAGCTCAAGAAATCCCCAGCAGCCTCTAGAGGAACCCAGGTTGAGAATGGCTGCTGTATGTATATCTGTTTCTGATCCTTATGTTTAACTTGGTATTGACAGTCTAATGGCATTCTAAGGATAATAGACAGTGAGTTTGCATGCAGCTTCAGTCAGGCACTTTATTATCCAGTTAAGCAAAGGTTCTCAAAAGTTAAAAGGAATGACCCCATCATTGGGCTGTTTTAAATGGAGGTATCATTCTTCATCTAAGCTACTCAGCCTGGTATTAGTTCCAGTATAGCAGGGTCACTGCAGGCTCAAATCCATTTTAAACAGTCTCTGCTGTGTTGGCTTCTATATCTAGGTGAAGGCAAACCCATGAAAATTAAATTTTCTTCTTTTTCTACTGTTACAGTCATGAATTAGTTAATAATACAGCCTAAAAACAGGGTCTCTGCCTATAATGAAACCAAGGATGTATAATTAGCAATCAGCAAGAGAGGTTTAGTTATTGTGCTGCAGCTCTTAAAACAGCTCTGCAGATCTGCAGAAGCTCAAATTAAGCCATTCTCAGTTATATGAACCATGTATTTCTTTGTAGTCACGATAAAGGCAGATATATTATTGCCTAATGCTGGTAAAATTGATTTTGTTAATGAATGTGGTCTCCAGTATCAATCTCTTATCCTCTGTATTCCATCTCTTTCTCTCTCTTCTTTGTGCTTCTTTCCAAAAATGACTATTTGTAATCATTAAGCCAGTCCAGTCCACTCCAGCTTTACTCTTACTTTAGATTTATGCATTCATTCAAGTACAATATGAAATAAGCTACAGGGGGTATGCTTTTGTCTTTTACATTTTAAAGGTTTATAGATTTGTATCAATTCTAAGCAGAAAGATCCAAGCTATTTTTAAGGCAAATCAGTGTTTCTCTTCACAGTCATATGAAACGGGCATCAGACATTATTTTAAAGGGTGCATCATAACTTTACAATAAAATAAAAGGAAATTTGATATGTAGGATATCTGGAGGGAGCATGCAATTGATTTGGGGCAAGCATTACAGGTTCAGTGTCACTTCTTAACATCAGTTCTGTTGCCGGCTTGCTTTGTTCTCTACCATCCCAAAATCACCTGGCTTTGGGACTAGAATAATCAATGGAACCCCCAGGGCTTTCTTCATAAACTGGGTCTCCCTGTGTACTTTGTTTGTTATCTCTTTATTGCAATTCCAGTACTTGTCAATAAATATTTGTGATGCGTGACCCAGTGCTTAGGCAGGAACTATTGCTAACCAGTGTTTTTTCAGCCTTTAGCAGGCCACATACCCTTAAGGCAGGGGTAGGCAACTGTGGCCCTCCAGCTGTTGTATAACTACAAGTCCCATGAGGCATTGCAAAACTGACAGTTGCAAGCATGACTCCCAAAGGCAGAGGCATGATGGGAATTGTAGTTCACCAACAGCTGGAGGGCCACAGTTGCCCACCCCTACCTTAAGGGAAGCCATCCTACCAGTACTTGTACCAAACTCATGTAGACTTCACCTACACAACATCTCCAAGATACGTCCGTTCCTAATCTCTGAAACCACTAAGCAGCTCATTCACTCCCTTATTATATCAAGCCTTGACTACTGCAACTCCCTCCTCACTAGCCTACCTCATTGCAGGCTATCCCCGCTCCAGTCCATCATGAATGCTGCTGCCAGACTCATTCACCTAACTAACAGCTCTGTATCTGCCACCCCTCTCTGCCAAATCCTCCACTGGCTTCCAATTGCCCAGCGGATAAAATTCAAAACACTAACACTGACGTATAAAGCCATTCATAACACTGCCCCTATTTACATCACTGACCTTGTCTCTAAATACCACCCAAACCGTACTCTCCGCTCCTCGCAAGACCTCCCTTGTCTCCTCCTCCCATGCTTGTCTCCAGGACTTCTCAAGGGCTTCACCCATCCTCTGGAACCCCCTACCCCAATCTATCAGGCTATCACCTACTCTCCTCACTTTCAGGCGCACTCTGAAAACTCATCTCTTCAGGGAAGCCTACCCCGACCCCAGCTAATATTGCAATCCTCTACTCTTCCTACCACTCCATCCCCCACAGCTAATTACCTCTTGTACCACTATTCCCTCCCTCCTAGATTGTAAGCTCCAAGGAGCAGGGTCCTCTAATCCCTCTTGTATTGAACTGTATTGTTACTGTAATGTCTCCCTCCGCAAACTGTCGGCGCTATATAAGTCCTGTATAATAATAATAATAATAATACTTGATTGCCACAAGTATTAAATGCTAAAGGTCCTAGCCAAACAACACCAAAACTGAGTAAAGGTAACAAAAATGGGGTACCTGTAGTCGTGAGGCTGGTCAGGCTGGGCCTAGCACCACAATAAGATATCTGTGCAACATCCTAAGGTCAGGAAAGACTGCAGGCAAGCTTGATCCAATATACATTTCTGGCCAGGTCTGGCATTGGGAGAATAATCCAGACGACAGTTCCAGGGTCAGGACAGGCAGCAGATCAACATAATCTAATAAATAGTCTGAGTTCAAGGCAGAATCCAAAAGAGTAGTCACTAATCCAAGAGGAGCCAACTATTTGGATTTTAAGGCAGGTAGACAGGTCAGGGACTAGCTGGGGTAGAGGAAGCGAGCCAGAAATTGAGAATACTAGATTTCTGAACTTGTGATTCTGAAACAGAGTGCCACAGCAACAGGACCAATTAGGAGGGAAGGGGCAGGGGGGGGGGGGGCAGCCTAGCAGACTGAGGGCATTTTGTGCTGGAATGTAAATATTGCAGGAGACAGCTTTATATTGAAAATGGGTATTGCAGCCTGAGCTTCTATTTTTATTGCTTGCCCCACCTAGGGGCCCATTTTTATATAAAAAAGGCTGGATTATGGCTTTAAAGTAGTTTTTATTTGAATTTGCTATTCTTAAATTCTTGTATATCAAACATTAGAGGAATATCCATTTTTCTTGTAATCACTATTCCCTGCTTAAAGTGAAATTGTATCCAAAATCTCCAATGAATGTATGATGGTCAGAGACAGGACAATTTACATTGTATTTGTCACCCCCTGTAAAAATATTCTGTTAGCAGTTTTGGCCCCTTACATTTGCACATACCCACTGTGTACTCAATGTGGTCAGCATCTGCATAATGTGAGAGCATTTTCTATGCAGATGTTATTTTGGCAATACACAGAAGTGCTTCATTATCCAATAATTGATAAGTCTTAGCTAATCCTGTAAGAGAATTACTTTGAGTTCCTGGTCATGTGTCTTCATTCAAATCCTGGCAGGTATCCAGCTAATGATCTAATATGCCACCTGCTTCTACATAAAGGGTAACATACTCGGGAAGTACCGTTTTGGAGATTGGAGGACCAAACATTAACATAAAGTGTTAAGGGATAAGTTCACCTTTTAGTAAAAAATAATAAATGCACATTTTTTGCAGGTAAACAAATGTGCATTTATTATTTTTGTCTGCAGGAGCCTGTAAAGCATTGCACCAGCAATCAGCTCATTGCTGGTGCCATGCAGGTCTCCTGCAGATCTGTCAGTATATCTGCTTGCCCATACTGGATGTACGAGCAAGAAAATATACTGGCAGGAAAAATGAATGAACTACCACGACACTCCACAGTACTAATGCTTTCGGGACTTGTAGTCTTCTCATTCACAGAGGACTGTGAAGGAATGAAACGGCCTGCATGGTGGGGCTCATTTGTTTTTAAATTTGACAGCTAGGTGTCATAGTGGGTATCGGGGTGAGCAGGGGCCGGTCTGACTGTAACATGTTACACTCACCCTGAATATGGATGTAACATGTTACAAAAGGTGAACTTGTCCTTTAAGGATGGCACAAAAACACATAGTACCCCAACAACAGCAACCTAGTAGAGTCCTAAAAAGTCCAATGTATGGAAGGAAGACATTTGAGGGCTGTAAAGGAACTTGGGTGGTCATGTAGAACATCAGCAAAAAAGGAGAGAGAGAAAATAACCTTTATATTTCCTTTTGCTTGAACTTGATGGACTTGTGTTTTTTATCAACCAGATGAGCTATGTCACTGTGTAATTATGTAACTATGTAAGAAGGCACCACCTTTGAAGTGTAGTTTATTTATACATCATTAAAAACACAAGTATTTATGCTCTTACTGTGGAGCACAAGATACTGGCATGTTGCAAGAAATGGATCCAGTATGTCAAGCCTGGCATGAATTGTCTACTGGAGAAAGAGAGACCAATGTATCACTACAGAGTTTGGCAGGGATGTGGCTGGGCTAGGCAGAGGGAAGCATGCCCAGTCTCCTGTGGCTGTAAACAGCAGAGTGATGTGGAGAAGCATCTGAAACTCAGTGGCAACCTTTGAAATCAGAAATGACATGCATGGGAGCATGGCTATGTATTTTGGGACAGTCCTGCCCTTTATCTAGCCTTGGAGGCTTGATAAAGGGGCAGGAATGCCTCAAAATACTTGGAGGCTTGATATAGGGGCAGGACTCCCTTGAAATGCATAGCCATGCCCCATACACATCAAATTTGATGTCACAGGTTGCCAAGGAGTCCTAATTGCTTCCCTGCTTTGCTATGCTGCTCACAGCCATAGGAAACCAGGTGTGTTGCATTTGTATCCTTCAGCCACTTCCAAGCTTCACTCTACTTGGCCAAATTCTGCAGTGATACATCGGTCTCCCCTTCTTCAGTAGAAGATTCATGCCAGGGTGGATATACTGGACCCATTTCCTGCTACATGCAAGTATCTTGTGTGACACAGTGAGTGCATATATACCAGTGTTTTTAATGTTTTATAAATAAACTACACTTCAAAGGCGGCACCCTCTGTCTCCATTTTTGAGGACCAAACATTAAGTTGTTTTTAATTTTACTAACTCTAAAAAACCAAATATGATATTGCTCACTAAAACTGGCTTTAATTGGACCAGTCTTTTGCGAGGAGGAACAGTAAAGCACAGCCACCGTGTAGTACTGCAAATCAATAAGCAGATTCTGAGCATGTAATGAGGAAATATGCTTGACCCATCTACAGATATTATAGTATGAAGTAAAATAATTTCATTTCTTCTCTAAGCAGAATGGCTCTGGCACTTTTCATGAGGTGGTTCTATTTTTACATAAAATGTCCCATTTATTTGAAAAAAATATATTGGAGAATGTATTGTACTGCTGTGCATTCAAGTCACACTAAATAACACATCTCTTTATACAAAGACTCCTAAAACCTATAAATCTCTATTTTCCTGCTGGAGGCTGACAGCTGCAGTGGTAAGCCTGTCCTTGCAGGATACAAATTAATCACTCACACCTTCTAGCACTATGTCTTAGTACATTACTCATAGTTTAGAAACTCATAACAGTTGAAAATTGAACTGTCCAAAGAAGATGGCAGTTAGGTTGTGGACAGGAAGAAGGAGGTTTGAAAATTCACAGTGCAGATTTCATAGTAGTTTGTATCACAAACCAGAAAAACACGGTAAATGCAAAATCAGTCCAGGACATCTTCCTGGGTTATCCTAAGCTTATTTTGTTTTATTATATTTCCTTTCTATGGGCTAGTGTTATTAATTTGTACTATAGTTTCAGGAGATGGAATGCTCCTTAAATTTTCTAAATTACAACATTTCCAAATATATATTGTTAGATATGATGTGATTCAAGTCTGGCATCTATACTAAATGTAAACCGCTATTCTGTTTTGTTTTTTTATAGTCATTGCAAATCATGACTCAAGTGTAGATGTAAAATGTACATTCTGTTTTGCTATAGAACATCAGAAATCAGTTCATCCATAAGATAACATTATGATAATGTAAAATAAAATCAATGTTTTAGATACTAGAAATGAGAAAACCTCTGAAAAGTACTATCAGTTGATGTTAACTGAATTTTTTTTTTTTAAATTGTGAACCTCCAAAATTTTACATTTCCTTACCACATGTCCCAACAAAGTCAATAGGATTCTGAACTAGGCTTCAAAATAGTGTGCAATACAGAGCAGCAGATGATGCAAAATTGTATCGAATGGTTTGGAAGGCTTCTAACAGTTCTGCCTAGAGATTGGAAGGCCTGGAAAAAAATGGAAAAATTGTGGAAAAAAATGTTTTATTTCAAATTTTTCCAAAGCTGTTTTTTGTTTTTTTTTTCAGGAAAATTTTAAAAAAAAGGAGTGTGGAATGTGTTATTTTACAATGAAAAATAATATATATATGCATGGTATTCAAACTATTTAACATGATGGCATTAAAGGATAAGTTCACTTTAAAAAAAAAACAATAAATGCCCATTTTTTTTGCAGGTAAAAAATGTGCATTTACTATTTTTTTTGGAGCCTGAAAAGCATTGCACCAGCGATCAGCAGATTGCTGGTGCTATGCAAGACTCCTGCAAACTGTCAGTGTATCTATGTGCTTGTACATCCCATTCAAGCAAGCAGATACAGTCTCACAGGAAGACTCAATGAACTATCACAGAGCTCAACAACACCATGGTAGTTCATTGAGAACTACTAGTTGATTGCCGCAAACTTGTAGTTCATTCATTCACAGAACTCTGTGAATGGATGACGTGGCCATATGGGAGGAGCCCCACACAGCCGTGCTGTTTTCAAAAAGTGACAGATAGTATGGGGAACGTCCCTTACCGCTGTCACAAGGAGCGGAGATATCGGGGAGTGGCTGCAGCAGTGGAAACATTTAAAAAAGGGTGAAACATGTAACATGCTCCTAAAGGTGAACTTGTTCTTTATTGAAAGATTTCTGAGACTTCATTGCAAGTTCTCTCAGCTGAAGACAAGAAAATCCTGGAATACAATTGAAGTAACACTGTACTTCTCAATGCAGTTCTCAAACAAGAGAATATACATTTCAGCTTCTGGGTGCACTGCAGGGGAAAGGCCTCAGTTTAGTTTGCTTGTGGGCTCCATGTTGTACGTCCTAAGGTTGGGTTATTGTTGGGATAGTTTCTGTCCTCCTCTCAGGGCTTAATTGACAGGTAAGAGGGTACATTTTCTGACAAATTATTACTATTAATATTCTCCATCATTACAGCATAATGTTTACCTATAGTTTTGTCTGTAAATAGTTTTTTCCTTACAGCAAAATGGTGCGATCAACATCCAGAGTTTGGAAACATTTCCACAGTGCAATTTCTGCAAATTGCAATTGCAAAGCTGCACTTTGCAAATATTGTGTAAGAAATATTCTTTTCCAAATGCTACAAGGATGGCAAAACAATCCCTTGCATGCCAGAAGACATTAAAACATATTTTATGGAGCTCACTGATGAGGACCATAATGAAAGTGCAAGTATCTTTTCCCTCCAGAGTTCTCATTCCAAAAACACTCTTTTTTCTATTGGTGCTAAGGGGAAAATCAGATTTTTTTTTTTTTATGTTTATGGTTTCTTGCTTTTTTGGTGCTTTTGAGGGAAAGGGGGGTGGTTGCCTGTTCTCATGTATAACTGAAATGTTCTTAACATATACAGTCCTTGTTATTCCATTTAAAATAAAAATAAAAATGTAAAAAACTGTTTATTTACTGAATAAGCTGTACTTTTATTTCTAGCATCATACTTTTATATACACTGCATTTCACCTTCCCAGTGTAACAAAATTACCTTCAATTTTGTAAAATTACTCCACTGAATATCGTTTTACTTTTTTCTCCATAAATTTTAATTTTTTCAGAAAAAATCCCAGGGGGAAAACATTTTTTACCCATAGGTTCAAATTTTCTGTAAATTTTACATCTCTAGCTCTGCCTGATATGATAATGGAGTCTGACTCCTTTTGAGCAAATTGTTTGAAAAATACTCTGACCACCAAATGTAAGGGGACATTTCATCATTGGCCATTAATGAGGGCACTGTAGTGACTATCAATGTGTAGGGGAATTTCTCTGTTGAATAAATAGAAACTTAAAAGAGTGATGGAAGAAAAAGACCAAGTGGTCCATCAAGTGTGTCCTTTTATACCTTTGCTTATTCTAAATATGGTTAAATTGACTACTGTTGACTGACTCACTATCTTTGCTGGAATTTGCAGTAAAATAATGCTTTCTAAAGTCATGCAGCCATGTTCTTAAGCTTAGCTTTGTATAGAAATTACTGCTCTCCTGAACTTTATTCACAACCTTAAAGTGTCAGTAAACCCCAAAATAGAGTTACCCCAAGTCTTTTCTTCTGTAGTCTTTTCCAACACTCTACCTCCAATATTGTAAATAATGAGGGGATTATTTTCCATAAGTGCCTTTAGAAGTATTGAGCTGCCATTTGCGCTGTTTGACTATTTTTCCAGCAATGCTAAATTATGGTTCAAGTTACAAATACCTCCAGTACCCCCTAAGTAAAGGGGCACTTTACTGACCACCAATATAAAGCAACCGTTTTTTAATGAAATGCAGAGTAAGGAGGTATTACTCTGACTACCAATGTAAGGATAATTTCTAAACTTATTACCAATGTAAAGGTGCAATACATTGACCACCAATATAAGAGGAATTTCTTTACTGACCACCAATGTAAAGGGGCACTTTTCAAACCACCAATGAAAGGCATGATTTTTGCTCTACTGACCGCTAATGTAAGGGACCAACAGTGTAAGAGGGCATCTTTCCATTGACCTCCAATGTAAGAGGGGACATCTCCAATGCCTATTAATATTAGCTACTGTATACTGCATTGCATTTTGTGACTGTTATTCAAAATAATTTTGTATAAAGAGGAAGGGTTGTTAAATAGGGATCTGTCCTAGGTAACAAATAGTACATCAAATTCCTTATTATTTTATTTAACATAATGTCTGCAGCTTACAGATAATGCTAACATTCTGTAACCTGCAGATAAAATCAATTTCAGCAGAGACCTAAAAATTGTATCAAGGGATCCTCCTGGGAAAATACAATGAAACCCTGATGTTTTTCAGCAAAACTGCATATAAAATGCTTTATTTAATATCTCTCTCTCTCTCTCTCTCTATATATATATATATATATATGCATTTATTTGTAAGTGTTTTAGCTAATGTATAGCAGTGCTTATGCTGCAAGAATGGCTTGATCCCTTTAAACTGCAGCTATCACAGTCATTGTGAGCATTACTTTAAAGTTATTATACATACTATTCATTGTAATGTTTACTTACAATGCAGTCTTCATTATTTAAAAAGGAATATGTGATCATCCATTATAGTAGCTGTGTTTTTATATGGTTTTAACTGACTATTTTAATGGCTGCTTTGCTCTGCAAAATAATAGTTAAGAGCTGATCCTAAACCATTAACAGAACCTCAGAAGCACATTACTAGGAGATATTAAAAGTTGCTAATCATTATTCGTTCTGTAACAAAATACAATTCCTCTTCAGTTGCTGTCTAATCCTTACAAAATAATTAGTTGATGAGGATAAATTGTGTGTTTTAGTGGTATTAGTTCTCCAAAGAGATGTGTATCTACACAGATGGCAGAAGATGTCCACAAGGCCAGAGGGGGTCACAAATAGGTCTTCAGTGCATTCTTGAAGCTCACCAAATGTCTCCCCGAGCATTGGCCGCAAAAGTGTTAATTGAAGTGCATGGAACAATACTCACTAGGGCTTAGCTGAGCTTTTAGCATTCAGCATCTTTGTACATCATACATTGCCAATATAACTGAAACACATCTTTGGGTTTATTAAAATTTTTTTTAATGAAACATCAATATAAATAGTTAAAATAGTACCTACAATGAATGTGCAAACTGCTAAAGCAGGCATAACAGGTTCTTTCCGAAATGGCACATATACAATAAAGAAAATGTACCTGTCTTGCAGCACACCTCAGTGCATAAATGTGAATATTTACATCTATCTTTACTACTACTTTGCAAAAAAAGATTTTTTCCGGTATTGAGGTATATTTAACCCATTCAAGATGAACAGCACCTCAATGCACAAAAAGGTGTGCTTAAATTTCAATAGTTTTTATTGAAGTTTTAGTAACAAGACATTGTAGGTAAATACGGTTCAGTTAGAAATAATGTAGTACAGGAAAGTAAACAAAACAATATTTTCCCCACCATTTGGCTGGGGGTAATACTAGAATAAGTGGTGTTGGCATGAGAGGTATGCTGAGTATATTCTGAACCATGTAAGGTTGTAGAAGAGATCTATAGGGGGTGGAGACCAAGGAATAGGGAAATAGGGGAGGTGGGAAAGGGGAGAGGGAAGGGAAGGGTAAGTGCACCAGTCTAGGCTGATGTGTCAAGGTATTTTATAGTGAATTTATCAGAATTTTACCGAGCAGTTTGTGTTTTGTAACTATTGAGACCAATGGAGCTTAAATGTGTGATAGGTAGAATTGTTTAGGGCAGATCTTTTTCCATATCGCATTGGAAGTTAAGATCTGTTTTCAGTGAAGTAAGAGACGGGGATTTAGTAGTGTTCCATAATTTAGTTATGTTTATTTTAGCTGCCGAAATGTGTGGATAATAATGGTACAGGAGTCTCGAGGGAAATCGTTGATTCCAATATGGAGGAGTGCTAGAGCAGCGTTTGGGGTTATTGAAGTTTTAGATAATGTTGAGAGCATTTGGAAGACGCTATTCCAGAAGGATTTGAGTGATTTGCATGTCCATAGTGTATGGAGCGTTGATCCTATTTCTCTGCATTGTCTCCAACAGGAGGAGGAGTGTTGTGAATAATATAGTGAAAGTTTAACTGGTGTTAAGTACCATTGATGTAGTATTTTTAGGTACGATTCCCTATGAGAACTACATCATGAGGCTCTATAGGTGATGATGAAGGTTTTTTCCCACAGGTGTGGAGGTATTGGGTGTAGGAACGTTTTTTCCCAGTTATCTAAAGGAGGAAGATTGTAGGGTGAATAGTGAGTCTACTATTAGTGTGTAAAAGTAGAGATACCTTTACCTGGATATTTTGTTTTGTTAAAAAATTGGTATGCGGTGGTAGGAACTTTCATAAAATGAGGAATATTTATTGTTCGTAAGCAGTGAGCTATTCTTAGGTAGGTGAAGTATTTGGTTGCGGGTAGATTAAATTTATCGTGGAGAGTCTGGAACGATTCCAAATTGTGATTTGTGTAGAGATCTTTTATGTCGGTTAGGCCGGATTTTTCCCATTGTAATAGAGTTAGGGATGGAGTGATGAGGTGTAGTATATTGATTGGGGTGGGCATGTGTTTAGTATTTTCAAATTTAGTAGTTGTAAGGTTGTACCAGGCTTGGAGAGAGCCTTGGATACAAGGGTGTTTAAGTAGGTATTTGGTTTGGGGTATTTGAGGTGTGAAGAGTATGTTTCGAGGTAAAAGTGGGAGCAATAGGAGTGTTTCCATGGTAGACCATAATTTTTCTTTTGTTGGGTGCCACCAAAAGTATATTTGGTCAAGAAGAGTCGCATTGTAGTACGATTTTAAGTGTGGAAGGCCTGCTCCTCCTCTGGATGTTGGACGTAATAGTAGATTTGTAGTACATCTGGAATTTTTAGAATTCCAGAGGAATTTAGAGAAGACTGTTTGTAGTTTAGAGAAGAAGATATTGGGAATGGGAATAGGGAGAGTGCGGAATATGTATAGAGTTTTTGGTAATATGAACATTTTCAGAGTCGCTACTTGTCCCAGTTTGGAGAGTGTTGGTGTACGGAGTGCTGAGATTTCTCGTGGAATAGATTCAAGTAGTAATTTATGATTTGCAGGGTATAATTGGTCTATTGTTGCGGTGAGTTTAATTCCTAAATAGGGTATGTTGTGTTGTTCCCAGGAGAAGGGAAATTGTTTGGCTAGTGACGTTTGGGTATGGATAGGTGTGTGGAGATTTAAGATGGAGGATTTAGGTTCGTTAAGTTTGTAATAGGAAACTTCAGAATAATTTTGGAGAATTGATCGAATCGTTTGGAGAGATTTATGTGGGTTGGTTATCATTAGTATGATGTCGTCTGCGAATAAACTGATTTTGTGTTCTGTGTGGAGGTGGGTAATTCCTGAAAATGATGGGTCATTTCTTAGGTTTGAAGTTAAAAAGGTGTGCTTAAATGCGTCTAAATCTAAATGGGCCCTTACACGTACAGTATATGATATCATATCCTTTCAGTCATGATTGGATGAACTGAAAATATAAACAACAATGGGACAAGAGAACTTTAATGAGAGCTTTGTTTAATTAAAATAATTGAAATAATTCCTAAAGCTTTTTGTACTATATCACAATAGCTAAGGCTCCATTCACACTAGGGCGTTTCAAATTGCAGGTGGAATCGCTGTGATTCTGCCTGTGATTTGAAAATGCGTTGTGAAAATGTGCAATTGCATGTCTTTTAAATATTATCTAATAAATTTAATTATTAATTGCTTTTTTAAGAAAAACTTTGCCATTATATTGCCTAAAAAATCCCAATCCCCGAGGGAGTGTTTGTCACAAGTGAATCTGATATTAGGGATGTTGGCAATCATACGGAAAACCTCCTATAACTTTCAGGTCGCATTCATTTCAATGGCACCTGAAAACACAGTGTTTTTGCTGCTTTCATGGCACTGTTTTCCACGTGACAATTGTGCCGTGATCATGCAAACAAAATTGCAGGACGTATTTTGTTTGCGCAATTGTGGCACGTTTTTTGCACTGAAAACTGCCCTGCGGTCATGGCAAAAACACCCCGCCTTTTCAGGTGCCATTGAAATGAATGCCACCTGGACATGCGATTGTGAGTTTTCACATTATCTCACTGCGCTTCCAAATCACAGGCAGAATTGCGCGGATTCCTCCCATGATTTGAAACGCCCTAGGTTGAATGGAGTCTAATAATTTATTTGTAAGTAAATGTTATTTTTTTTAAAAAAACATTTAAAGCTTGTTTTTATTAAAAAAAGATCATTATCAATATTTTTTTGAACTGAGTATGTTTTATTTAGTATTTCTTGTTACAGTTTTTAATTGTTCATTCTACCCAAAATAGCTTTTCTGAAAATGGTATCAATATATGATCCAAAACAGAATATATAGACTTAAAGTGTTACTAAGCCCACAACAGTAAAATCAGTCTGTATATGCAATAAAGCATGCCTGTTATGCTCACTGTGGAACCAAAGGGGTTAATCCTCTGCATTGTGTAAAAAGGCTGTTTGATCCTGACTTCTCTGATCCTCCCCTTTTTTCAGTGTCCGCCTCTTATCTCCTGATAAGACTTATCATGTGGAGACACTCTGCACATGCTCAGCTTGGTGGGTATTGCTAGAGAGATTTTTTGTTTCTTGAGAGAGTGCATGTGATCAGCACAGGGCCAATCAGCACTGTCCAGACAGAGGTCAAGGGTTTTACATCCTCCTAGAGCAGAATGAAAATTCATCCTAGAAGCTGGATACTGATAGAAGTCACAAGACTGCTCTAACTGCTGATGAGAAAAGGTATTTAGCAGTTTACAATTACTAAAATAATTGCATTCATTCCATTCATTTACATGTGTAGTGATACCCCCACAGTGATTTCTCTGCACACCTGAAGATGACTCACCCAGCATTACCAACAGACCTTGCGGTATTTTAAAGAATTTGTTAGACCAAGCATAGCCTAAAAGAAGAGAAGATTAGCAAGTGTACTTATATAAACAATCAATTAGGCAATAATGTTGCTCTGAGATATATGGTTAACATATGACTAGCAGTAATTAACAGATCTAAACTGCATTTACCTAGCAACAGTATATAAAGATAGTCTTAACTGCTGTGATATCTCTCTTTCAATCCTTCTGAGACAGTCCCTCTTTTCCTTCTTTACAAGAGATGGGGGTGCTTTTTAGTACGGTATGATCACACTAGACAATCAAATGAAACCTCATACCTTTCCAGGAGGAAAGTTCCTGTTTCTGAGGCAAAGTCCTGTGTAATAAGCAGTCTCTCCCAATTGTGGTCAGCTATGGCAGGGTTCTGTTCAGCTAGCAGAAGCAGCCCAGACTTTTCTAAGACCCCTGCTAGCCTAAAGACTGCCCTTTCTTCTACTCTCAGTAGGTGGGAGACTCACCTCCCCTTGCTTTGTTGCTTCAGGAAATCAATTGCTCTGCCCACTCTGCCAAAGGGGGACCCAGACTTCCTTTTTTTTAAAAAAATTAAACGGATTGTCCTTCTAGACTTCAGTAGTGTGTTAGCTGAGAAAATTGCCCAGTTTGCAACAACTGCAAAGTCATGTCACACTTCATGTCAACAGACAGTTTCATTAAATGAAGAAGGGCTTACTGATACATTTCTAGGTGTTAATGTAGCTATTAGAATATATTTGAGCATGATGGTCACTAATTGTTCAAGAGAAAGGTTGTTGTAGTGTGATGCATACCTGTGGTGTATGACTTGCCAGTTCCAATGACCTGTGCAATGTGCATTCTTACAGTCAATAAAATCGAGACAAGTGTCTTCTTCAATACCTAAATTTTATTTTTCAGAACAAATGCATTTTATCGTGCATTTCCGTTCACTTTTGTATTTGTCATTTAGTTACATTTTGATGTTGAGAGGCCCCTGAACTTGAAGTTTCCCAGGTCTCTCAAGATCTAAATCCGGCACTGTCACAAGCCATGGCAGTGCTGTGGGACTGGTCCTGCGGCCTCCTGGGATATGGGATGGGCCAAGCTGAATTCTTGCTCAGGTGATAATTGTGGAAGTAACTGTAGCAGGTACTCATCACAAAAAGTACCTGCAGCAGGTACCTGTCACAAAAAAGTATGCACGCTTTGACAAAAAAAAAAGAAAAATTGTTAGAGGTGGTGGCTGGAGGAAGAAAGCATCTGAGGGATGAGTGGTAATTTCATCTTTTTTTTAATTCTTTATTTAAAGCAACACATTGTGTTAAAATAATACAGACAATCACATCCCTTAATGCACAAAAACACATATATCTCAGTATGCAATAAATTCCTAACATTTACAATATAATTGTCCATTAATGCATCTCTATTCGGTAATAAAAACATTAAATTATATATCCGGTAAATCTGCTTGGTTAAATACCTTGGAATCCTTAATAGATTGAAACAACCAAGTTCAGTTATATTTTTTATGGTAATATAAAATACATGTTGCAGGTTGGGGTTTGATTGCAAAAGGGTTTTTTTTTTTTTTTTAAGGAACCTAAGGGGGAGTAGAAAGAAACAAGGAAAAAGAAAAGGAAGAAAAAATACGAATTTGTAAAATAAGTCTTATATCTGGAAGACAATGTAAAGTGGATCCACTAGAGATATGATTTTTTTAAACCAAGCTTCCTGTCTCCTCAGTGAAGTTCCTTCATGTGCATTTTATCATTTACTGTTCTAATCCAATGGCGCATGGTGGGGGAAAAATGGTAATTTCCAATGTGCTGGTATACAGGCCCTTACCACATTTAGAAGATGTCTCCCTAGAGAATATAGATATTTTTGTTTGGAAAGAGGTCCGAGGTGTAACAAACAGGCTGCTGGATCATAAACAAGAGAAATGTCCGTAAAATCCTTGATCAAAGCGCATACGTCCTACCAGTAAGATCGAATTTGAGGGCAAGTCCAAAAAATATGATAATGTGATCTCCTGTCTTCTCCACAATGTGAACAAGTGGGGTCAACACTCTATGTAATCTCTCCGGAACGCTATACCATATAGTCAAGAGTGCATATCCTGATTCCTGCAGTCTCAAATAAATAGATTTATGTATAAATAAAATCTCTTTAGTCAGCACATAATGTTATATTCTATTACTTTTCCCATGCTGTGACAAAGGACAGAGTATAAGATTCTGGAGGTGCAATCAATGCAGGCATTTGCTCCAGATGGGTCCCTTCATATAAGTAAACCGGCAACACAGAGGAGCTCAATGGTAGTGGGTGCATTAAAAGACTCCAAGCATAAAGATATCAGAGAAAGGTAATGCAATAATTGAATCATTTGCCATTACGCAAGTAGTGAGACCATAAATTGAATATCAGCTATAGTTTTCCAACCACCCATTTCCCTGACATCATGCACTCTAGACTTACCTGCATCTATAAATTGATGGAATATAGGATCATTTAGCCCTTGTGGAAAATCTGGATTTCCAATCATTGGTGATGTTGATAAAGAATTTATCATCCTGGGGCTATTCCTCAGAGAAATTTTATAAGTGGTGCTCAGAATAGGATGGTCTTTTACCTAAGCAGGACAACCGTTACGAAGCCATGGAAGAGCCCTTAAGCGGTATAGGGGACATATGCTGTTCAAGGGAAATCCAGCTCATTGTCTGACTGTGATTGCACAATCTAGGATCCAAGATAAATGTGTGGCATGATAGGACCTGTACTAGATCTGGGAATTCTATACCCCCGCCACATGTACTGTAGGTAGCATAAGTGTGTCTACCTTAATCCTGGGCAGGCTCTCTGCTCATAAAAATTGTATGAATTCAAATTTGATTTGTTGTAGGAAATTAGTACTGTCACTGGGAGAGTTTGAAATGGATACAACAATCAAGGGAGTTCATTTTAAAATGCAATTTCTACTCAACCAAATCCAAAGACCACATCTGATACTAGAAAGCAATTGTGAAAAATTGCTCTAAAGAATGTGTAAGTAAAATCCCCAAATACTTAAGCTTCCCCACTGGCCACTTGAGCGGGAACCGAATTTCAAAGTAGGTAGTCCAACTTCAGGGATTGTGAGGTTCAATAATTTAGATTTGAAAAATATATTTTAGAATTTGAAAATTGTGAATAGAAATCCAGTTCTTTCATTTTTAAGGGAAGGTCCTCCTTAAAAAACCTTATCCCCCTCCCCGCACCCCCTATCCCCCTTTAACCCTTCCTAGCATCCAATGCACGAATACCATAAAAGAACCAAAAATCCTCCAAAGGTCTTTTTGATCCTGTGTTTTCTGTTTCATACCTTTAAAATGTTAGATCTCCTCCCAGGCTCTCCCTCTGGAGATTTGCCTCAACACATGCCAGTTCAGTTTACCTCTGAATTTAGTCACAGTTGCCATTCTAAATGTATATTCAATCTGTAAAATTGTAAAGAGCACTGAGCCGCCAGGAAGTGCTGTGATAATCATGATGAAGTTCAGTGAAGTTCATAAAGTGCATTTCTATTTCTAAAAGCCTAAACATCATTAGTTTAGCCAAATAAAATATAGATCCATTAGGTTTTCAATAAATCACAAGAAGAAGTCTGCAGTGGGTATATATGAAAATATATTTTCTGCATTATAAAACAGGATATGAAAGGAGATCCCAGATCACCAAAGTACTGACATAAAGATTGCTAATGCTGATTTTGATTGCTGAAAACCTCAAGTCACAGACACACTAACAGTGTGTTGCGCAGTGATATAGAAGATCCGGGAGAGGTTTGAGAGCGTTTATAGGGACAGTTAGATGCTGGTGGTCATTGCTGAAAACATCCATATGTACATTGGGTCAAAGAAACACTTACAAAGTGTTGTACTGTAGTTTACAGGTTAACCCCTTCACACCTAAGGGTAAAATAAATCTTAATGCCCAATTTTGCAACATTGACATGTGTTAGTAAAACTGTATCATCACAACTACTTTGTACATCCAGGTGAAATATACCTTGGTTTTTTTCAGAACAAACTGGGCTTTCATTTGGTGGTATATGGTAATGGATATTTCCTGATTTTTTTTTTATTATCAAAGGAAAAAATGGCCCGAAATAGTAAAAACAAAATTTGTTTTTAATTTAGCTGTGTGTTTCTTGTTACTACCATAACCTACCACCAAAGAACAACCCAAAATAAAATTTCCAGCTCTTGATGAGTGCAGCAATACCATATATATGTATATTATTTGTTGTTTGTACCCATAGTGCAGCCCAGAAACAATAGTGCGCATTTTGTTTTTTGTTTACTGTGACAGTGTGGCGATCTGTCACCCTGGATTCTCAACAAGGCAGGTTGAGGGGCTCCAGGATAAAGGTTTGATACGGAGGAAAGCGGCTTTTCACTTTCCTCTGTTTGTAAGGTCTGTTTTGGGATCTGGAGCCTGGAGATTTCAAAGAGATCTGGGAGGGATGAAATCTCCAATCCTGGGACCAGGTTTTGGGAATGGCCAGGAGACTGATTGCACAGGTGTGTGCAGGCCTCTTCATAGAGTCAGGACCAGGGTTCTGGGCTCCACCCCGGCAGATAGGAGTCAGGAGGACTCCACCTGGAAGACAGGAGGTCACTGCCTGGAAGTCAGGTGGGCTTCACCTAGGAGAGGTGGAAGCCAAAAGCAGCAAGGGGCTGCTAGAGACTAGCTGTGTGCTAGTGGCTATAATTTGGGAAGAGTCTGCAGGAGACAGACATTGAACTGTGTGTAAGCCAGGAGGCTGAATTTTTGTTTGATGGTGGATACCCCTGCGTGGGAAGCTTTATGTTCTGGGACATTTTCTGTAAATAAAATTGGGCAAAAAGGCCCTTAAAGAAAGCGAGTAGCTGTGTGCGTTTAAAAGCTCTACCACTTTGAAGCGAGTTCCCACATATGGTGGAGGATGCAGTGGGCAGAATGGGAGATCCCAGCGATTGAAGTAAGTTCATCAGTTATATGAACTGTGTTTGGTGCATAAGTCTGCACTATCTGTGTGTGCAGGTGAGGAGAACCTGCTAGAGGAAAGGACTTTGCCTTAAAGAGACAGTGTTCCATGGTGTTGCTGAACTGCGTAACACACTGCTGTGTGCATGACTGCAAAGATGGGGCGGTCAAAACAGAAAAAGGAGGCAATGTTTGCTGAAGCGAGAGATAGAGCCCTGTGGCTAGGGGGTTATATACCGCATGCCCCGGCCAAGCCAGGAAATGTAGATGTGGGTGAGTCTGCTTTGGACTGGTGCAAGCGGCACCTGGCCGCATTGAACCAACCTAAAGAGGAAAGCAAGCCAACCTTCAGTGCAAGGAGAGAGCTGCAGGATGTCCGTACCTGGGAGAGGGGTGTTTTTGCCCCTGGCAACGCTGCTGCAGTTAAACCAGTAGCTGTTGTGAAAAATGTGAATGTGTCACGGCTTGAGAGTTGGTCCAGCAGAGAGAAGCCCATGCTATGTGCAAGGAGAGGAGCTGACCAGAGGCCAGGACCAAGAGTGAAGGCCCATAGCAACACAGAGGAGGCCAGTCGGGCTGTCTGTGTACGGGGGGCCATGTTGTACAAGGATCATGGCAAGTGGAATCAAGAGGAGCCAATACAGCCTGTTAGACAGCGAAGTTCTGCTTGGAGAGTGCAATCTCCTATGGCAACCAGAGAAAAAATATTGCCTGGAAGGAGGAGCTGCATTGGAGATGTGGCTCAGTATCCCAATAAAGAGAAGTGTAGAAATATACCCTGCATGGAATGTGGTCAGTGGGGGCATGGGATCTTTTCCTGTCACAGACTCTGGAATACCGCTGATACTGGGCAAATGTCTACAACATCAAGCCCAGATTCTTGTTTGAAAATGTTGGCGGCCGCCTCTGGCAACAGGGAGGAAGTTCCTGTTGGGCCTGCAGGGGGTGCCAGAGAGTCCATGGAGCCTATGGGGGCATCTGTTACTTCACCATGGGGCAAGGGAAAAGTTGCCAAGGAAAGTGCAGTTGAGGATGCGTTTATGAGACGACGCACTCAAATGAAGATGGTGACACCTACTACTGTGGTGGGTAAGACTGTGTGTGATAAAACCATGGCTGGGACTGTCATGTTGAGGGGGACTGGTTATGAGACTGTCCATTCTGATGTAGGAGTGACCCCAGTTAGTTGGACCACTGAATGTGCTTTTGAGAGTGACTTTTCCCTGTGCAGTGCCTTGTACAGTGGGGAGTTAGGGGTTAAAGTAAAACCTGTGCCTGGTTCTCAAAAAGCAAGTGATGTCACTAATGTGTGCCAGTCACAGGTTGGTAGTAGGCTAGTACAGCCCACAAGAGCTACAAATGCTGATGTTGTTGATGATGTGAAATGTACTGCTGTTGGGAAAACCCTGAGCTCTTGCAGTGCAAAAGCTGTAATTAAAGATGGGTCATTTCCCATAGTAACTGGTGGTCAGACAGCACAGGTGTCCTTAGACATCTCCAGGGGTCTCCGTGTATTGGAGCCGGAGGTTGCCTGGGACAACTGCGATGTCACTCTGGTGGAGCAGAGTGGAACTGCACCTTGTAATAGGAGTGTGTTGGTGCAGCCTAATACTGAAAGTGTTCAGGTGAACAGCGGGTTAATGCAGCCTGACAAAAATGCAAATGTGTGTGTAGTTCAGGAAGCACCACCAGAGCAAAGTGGTGGATGTGAGGTATTGCAACCTGCAGTGGGAAACCAGGTGTTACCCAAGTCTGATATGAGCCAGAGTGATTTGTGCAATGGATCTGCAACTAAGCCCGTCTATTCTTATGTGTCTCCTTGGGCGGATGGATCGGTGCTGAGGAGCACTGGCGAATTGAGCACATATACAATGGATTGGGATAGTTGGGGTAAAAGGCTAATCTCGTTGATGGATGAGGTTTTTATGCAAAAAAATAAGGTGGACACTGTTTCTGCTGTGCCAGCAGGAGGATCTATAGATAAGGTCGTGTATACAGCAGAGACTTTGTTTGTAACCCACAAAAGTGATGTTGGCATGGAGTGTCAAAATGATGTTGTCACTGGGAATGATCAGGGGCAGCTTGTGGATGCTGAGTCTGAGATGTTGAGAGTGAGCTGAGCACATGGCAGCGCTCTGGTGGAGCACCAGGCTGTGGTTATCTCCAGCTTGGAGGAGGTCCCTTTAAAAATGTCAACTTCTCAAGTCTCAGCAGGTGAGTCTCTCAGCATTCCCAGTACCCTAAATATGGTCAGGAAGGTCTTAGGTTTAGAGTCAAGTGGTTGGGTTGTAACCAAAGTATTAAAGGAGATGCTTGAACTTTGGAAGGTACAACCAATGTATACTGGGGTGTCTCCTCCACAGTCAGATGGTCTGGTACTGCGGAGTACCACTAGGTGGAGCACCAAATGGCTGGCTGTACATATCAAACGGGAACAAGAAAGTGGTTTATTTCTGAATTTGTTGATGGTGTTAAAAGTTGTATCAGGGTATGCCGCTGGATTACCTGTAAATGTGATAGATGAGAAATGTTTTGGAGAAATTAAAAATGAGTCAAAGCTTTCACCTCCTAACAGCCAGGTGGGAAGCATTTCTGCTGCTATGGTCCAGGATGGTGCTGATCAGTTGTCAGTGAAGGGCGTGTTGACTGCACCATTGGACAAAACACATGAGATGGAAGGGCCGAGCATGGACCAGAGAACAGCAGAGATCCTGACCAGGGCTCAAATGGATGTGCATCAAGAAATCGGGGTCATTGGGCCAAAAAGAGATTTATGTAGCAGGTCTGATAAGACACCTGAAATACAGGGACAAATGGTATGTGAAAACTGGCAAAATGGATCAGAAGAGAGCTCATCTGTTCAGGATTTGGATACAGATCCAAGTGGTGTAGGAAAAGTTAAAATGGTTGGACAGGCGCCTGCAGATTGCATGACACCAGGTGAAGTGGCACCTTGTGTGGTTCCCGTGGGTGATGGCTGCCCTATGGTTTGTGTGCCCTCTGCAGACACTGTCCTAACAAATGCTGGAAAATGTATTGAAAGGTGTAATATTGACTGGAAGTTATCTGTTCATGGAAAACTGAATGCTGTGGTAATGAGTCATGCAGGTTTGATAGCTAAAGGTACAAGAAATCAGGGGGGTGGTCCTGGTACAAATACAGTAGAAATAGTTTCCCTACAGCCTTGGTACAGTAATACTGAGAGAGGTATTAGGAAACCTTGGAACCTGAAGCAAAGGGGCAGAAAGGTCGATAGAAAGGCCAGGGGGACCCCATTAGGATTTCAAGAGAGAAAGTGTTTATGGAAGTGCACCTGGAAAAAGAGTAGGCAAGGTCTGAGTAGAGCCCATAGCAGAGTGACAATGAGGCTTGGGGAGAGACACCAAAGGAATCATTGGGTAGAGTTCCCCTTTAGGAAAGGTATGGTCAGACCAGATTGGACCCCTGTAAGTGAAAGCTGGCACAGAGGTGCGAGAAGCTGTACGTCGTGTGTTCTGCTCCCTACGGGATCAAAACAAAGGGGGGGGATATGTGACAGTGTGGCGATCTGTCACCCTGGATTCTCAACAAGGCAGGTTGAGGGGCTCCAGGATAAAGGTTTGATACGGAGGAAAGCGGCTTTTCACTTTCCTCTGTTTGTAAGGTCTGTTTTGGGATCTGGAGCCTGGAGATTTCAAAGAGATCTGGGAGGGATGAAATCTCCAATCCTGGGACCCGGTTTTGGGAATGGCCAGGAGACTGATTGCACAGGTGTGTGCAGGCCTCTTCATAGAGTCAGGACCAGGGTTCTGGGCTCCACCCCGGCAGATAGGAGTCAGGAGGACTCCACCTGGAAGACAGGAGGTCACTGCCTGGAAGTCAGGTGGGCTTCACCTAGGAGAGGTGGAAGCCAAAAGCAGCAAGGGGCTGCTAGAGACTAGCTGTGTGCTAGTGGCTATAATTTGGGAAGAGTCTGCAGGAGACAGACATTGAACTGTGTGTAAGCCAGGAGGCTGAATTTTTGTTTGATGGTGGATACCCCTGCGTGGGAAGCTCTATGTTCTGGGACATTTTCTGTAAATAAAATTGGGCAAAAAGGCCCTTAAAGAAAGCGAGTAGCTGTGTGCGTTTAAAAGCTCTACCACTTTGAAGCGAGTTCCCGCATTACCTAATACCAATTTAAAAAAAAGACACTAATACCAATTAAAAAAAAAAATCCTGACCTTTGACCCTGACCTTTTGACCGTGAACTTTGACCCTAACCTTCACCTAAACACTTACCCTGGCACTGAACTAGATCAAACCTTGATCTGGGTATTTGTTCTTTATTTTTTAATATTTCTTTATTTATCTTTTTTTTCTCTGTTAACAAAATTTTTTTCTCTCTATGCCAGGAGTTAGAGCAATACAATGTGTCTCTCTTCTCCATTCATAGAGAGAGGAAAAAAACAAGGGGGCCGGGCTGCACAGTGACTGATCACTGTGATAGCCAATAAGATGCTATCACAGCGATCATGTGACCCGGAATCGGGAGTCTCGATCGTTAGAACGGGACCTGGGGCTCTTAGTGACACCAGTCTTTGTGCTGGGAGCGCGCAGTGCAGCACGCTCCCAGTACAAAGACAGGTTCGCAAATATGCTGCCCCACGGAAAAAAGCCCAGTTCTGTGAGGCTGCATATTTGTGTTACGTTGGCGTCAAGGGCTTAAGGAAAGATTTTGGAAATGTTTTCAGGGAGAGCTGGATACTGGTGGTGATTGTTGAAAATACCCATGTTTACTGTAAGTCACAGACACATTGTGCATAATTAACAAAAAAATGTCTGAGACAAAACTTTTTCTTAACCGGAGAGCAGCCAGGTCATATTTTAAATTTTCATTTTCTAAGTTCTGGCAAAGGCATCAGCTGAGATCAAACTTGTCTTAGACACTTTGTATTAATTCCCCCATTGTGTTTGGCACATTCCTATAGCAGATTTTGGAAACAACAAAGTGTTTTTCCAGGGATCTATCTACTTTCTGTGTTTCCGCAACAACTTCAGTTGCTGTGTGGCTGCTGTGAACTCCCCCTTGTTTTATTTTTTTGTCTTTCAGTTAGATTTTAAAAAAATAGGGGGGTTGGGGTTTAATGCTTAGTTAAATTGTTTAAAGATATACTCACTAAAATATTTTCAGGGATATTTCTTTGTAAAATAAATGCACTGCAATGCTGATTTTTTTTCCCCAAAAGCTGGCTGATGTGGGCCCTGTTGACAAAGCAAGCTAAATGTTTTTAAAAACTGTGTGCATACTCACTAAAACATTTTGGGTACTTTTTTTAGCAAACTTATTACACTTTAATATTGGTTTCTTGATTTGAACATGGTTAATGGGAGCCCTGTTCAAAATGGGGCCTAGTGCAAATTGTTTAAAGTGATTATGAAGGCAAAATGTTTTTTTTTATCTTAATGCATTTTTACCATAACCTCTGGACCTCCAGAAGGTTTTACCCCCTTCATGAGGCATGCTGCACTGTACGCACATTTTTATAATTTTTTTTACACAAATAGAGCTTTCTTTTGGTCATTACTGTTTTTTTTTTATCTTTCACTATATTTAAAATGTTGAAGAAAAACCACAAGATTTTCTACTTTCTGTTTATAAAACATATCCAATAAAAAAATCATAATTCTCCATCAATTTAGGCCAAAATGTGTTCTGCCACATGTATTTGATAAAGAAGTCCCAATAACTGTATATTAATTGGTTTGTGTAAAAATTATAGTGTGTGTGTATATGTATGTATGTGTGTATATATATATATATATATATATATATATATATATATATATATATACATACATACTCACTGACCACTTTATTAGGTACACCTGTTCAATTGCTTGGTAACACAAATTGCTAATCAGTCAATCACATGGCAGCAACTCGTGGTGAAGATGACTTACTGAAGTTCAAACTGAGCATTAGAATGGAAAAGAAAGGGGATTTAAGTTACTTTGAATGTGGCCTGGTTGTTGGTGCCAGACGCACTGGTCTGAGTGTTTCAAAAACTGCTGGGATTTTCATGCACAACCATTGTAATCATTTGATTGCTATAACCAATCATAGCGATCACATGATACCCTGGCTGCTCAGAACGGTAATCTGCTGCAGGCACAGCAGTCACAGGAGTGGTGCACTGCGAGCCCCATACATGTATGTGACTGTTCCTGTACCTGTTGTCCACTCACACTATATTTACTGTGAGCAGTCGGCCAGTAGTTAATGCAACCTTTCAAAAGCTGTTTTCTCCAGCCCCCCCCTTAAACACTTACCTGACTCAGACTTTGATCCAGCACTGTGCCTGTCTGCAGCAGCTCTTCTCCAAACTCTCTTTTCTCACAGGAGACAAGGCCATTGGCTCCCGCTGCTGTCAGTAAAATCCTGTGTAGAGGGAGTGTTAAAAAAGCAATCTAGTAAAAAATAGTGTGCATGTAGGAACAGCAATATTTCTGGGACATTTTTCTGTGGATTAATTAAGCTCTAATGTTAAATTATTGATTTTTAAATGGCTGGCGGAGATTGTGTTCAAAATGGGGCCTAGTACAAGTGATGTAATATTGCACACATAGGCACAATAATATTTTGGGGGCTTTTTGATGAATAAGTTACATTGCAATATTTTTCTTGATTTGAAACTAGATGGTGTGGATCCTAATCTATATAGGGCCTACTACAAATGTTACATAACTAGGCACAATTTTTATTTTTTTTATGGGAATAAATTACACTCATGTTGATTTTTAGATTTTTTTTTTTCAAAAAGGGGCCTAGCACCAGTAATTCTATACAGCACACGCAGGCAAGACAATATTTTACAGGACTTTTAATGTGAAATAATTGCTCCATTGGTTATATTTATTTTCTATATTCCCACTAGTGTTCTCTATGCTTGTTACATTGTATCTCTTGCTACAAAGAAGTATGCATTTCCAATGCTCCTCAGCTCTTCTACTGGTCATAATGTGGAATTACAAATAGATCCTTCAGTGTGCATGTAATGAACAATTTTTCTGTCCATCTTAATGAAATTTTGATTTAAAACCTGCCTGGTGTCTCATTATTGCTTACCTGATATACATTGAATATATGGAATATACACTCACCAGCCACTTTATTACATAAGTACACCTTGCTAGTGCCAAAAACATATCCCCCACACCATTACACCACCACCAGCCTGAACCATTGATATAAGGCAGGATGGATCCATGCTTTCATGTTTATGCCAAATTCGGACACTACCATCTGAATCTCGCAGCAGCCAGTCTGCCCATTGACCTCTAACATCAGCAATATATTTTCATCACACAACTGCTGCTCACTGGATATTTTCTCTTTTTCAGACCATTCTCTGTAAACCCTAGAGATGGTTGTGCGTGAAAATCCTTGTAGATCAGCAGTTTTTGAAATACTCAGACCAGCCTGTCTGGCACCAACAACCATACCACGTTCAAAGTTATTTAAATTCCCTTTCTTCCCCATTTGAACTTCAGCAAGTCGTCTTCACTATGTCTACATGCCTAAATGCAGTGAATTGCTGCCATGTGACTGGCTGCTTAGCAATTTATGTTACCAAGCAATTGAACTAGTGTACCTAATAAAGTGGCCTGTGAGTGAATTTTGATTTTTCCTTGAAAAATGATTTACTCTCACTTATGCTGGCAATACATGGTTCGAATTCCGAACAATTTTTTGATTTTTTAATCTGATGGTGCCACCAATGATTTAAAAAAATCACAAATTTTCCAACATGCTCGATAAACAAAATGGGGAGGAACCACAAAAATCAGCCTGTGCCATTGCCCCACTAACAGAGCGAAAATCGGTCGATTAATCTTAGGTCCGATTTCGAATAAAAAATCATTCGGAACTCGACTCATGTATGGCCGGCCTTAATCTCAGTCCATTGAAGACTGAGGTTGAACTCTGCAGTCACTTTTACAACAGTTGTTTTCTTATTCCGGGTCACAATCCTGCGCAATGACCTTTTGTATCTTTTGGTCAGTTGACCGCGTTTTTGCTTATCAGACGACATTTTCCCAGAAACTTCATATGCCGTCATAACCTTTGATATTGTACCTCGCAACACAGCAAATAAATTTACAACTTCAGTCACAGAGATACCAGCTAAGAGGCACCAACAATTTGCCCTCTTTGAAGCTCAGTAAGCTCTGACATGACACCTTATTACTAGAAGCTCAGGTAGTGAATGACAAAAGTGAGGCTTCCCACCTGATAGCTAGGTGTCTCATCACACAGTATAAGCAAAAGAATGTCACATAACTTCTGCTTTCAATGCAAAACATGTCATCGCTTTCACACCTGCAAATCATGTAGTGTTTCCATTTTTTTTGTCTAACCCTTGTATATACTGCATGGTAATTACCGTATTTGCCGGCGTATAAGACGACTTTTTGACCCTTGAAAATCTTCTCAAAAGTCGGGGGTCGTCTTATACGCCGGTACACATGTTAGGGGGGCTGCGGCATTAAGTACAGGGGTTTGCAGGGGCTGATGTCTCTTACCTGGATCCGGTCCCACGACGATCCGGTCCAGGAAGCGCGGCGTCTCCTTCAGTTCGGCCACTGGATGTTCGTGCGGCTGCTCGGCTCCGCCTCCTCACCGGTGATTGGCCGCCAGAACTGTAGCTCAGGAAAGGCACACAGGCGGCCAATCACCGGCGAGGGGGCGGAGCCGAGCGGCCCCGCGAAAATTGAGTGCCGGAGCAGCAGGTAAGTGTGCTGTGTAGAGGTGCTGCTGCAACCACATATGCTGGCTGCAGCAGCACCATACGAGAACAGGGTCAGCAAGTCTCAGTGGGAGGAATAGTGCCCCATCATTGGTGTCACTGATACCAATGATGGGGCACTATTCCTCCCACTGATACCAACGATGGGGCACTATTCCTCCCACTGACACCAACGATGGGGCACTATTCCCCCCCCCCACTGACACCAACGATGGGGCACTATTCCCCCCCCCACTGACACCAACGATGGGGCACTATCCCCCCCCCCACTGACACCAACGATGGGGCACTATTCCCCCCCCCCCCACTGACACCAACGATGGGGCACTATTCCACCCCCCACTGACACCAACGATGGGGCACTATTCCTCCCCCCCACTGACACCAACGATGGGGCACTATTCCTCCCCCCCACTGACACCAACGATGGGGCACTATTCCACCCCCCACTGACACCAATGATGGGACACCATTCCTCCCACTGACATCAATGATGGGGCACTATTCCTCCCACTGACACCAATGATGGGGCACTATTCCTGCCACTGATACCAATGATGGGGCACCATTCCTGCCACTGATACCAATGATGGGGCACTATTCCTGCCACTGATACCAATGATGGGGCACTATTCCTCCCACTGACACCAATGATGGAGCACTATTCCTCCACTGATACTAATGATAGGGCACTATTCCTGCCACTAATGCCAATGATGGGGCACTATTCCTGCCACTAATACCAATGATGGGGCACTATTCCTCCCACTGACATCAATGATGGGGCACTATTCCTCCCACTGATACCAATGATGGGGCACTATTCCTCCCACTGATACCAATGATGGGGCACTATTCCTCCCACTGATACCAATGATGGGGCACTATTCCTCCCACTGATACCAATGATGGGGCACTATTCCTTCCACTGATACCAATGATGGGGCACTATTCCTCCCACTGACACCAATGATGGGGCACTATTCCTCCCACTGACATCAATGATGGGGCACTATTCCTCCCACTGGTGTGCATTGGAAGAGGGGTAGTCTTATACGGCGAGTATAGCCCAAACACTACATTTTAGCAGGAAAAGTAGGGGGGTCGTCTTATACGCCCAGTCGTCTTATACGCCGGCAAATACGGTAGCTATTAACTAACACTTGGATTTGTAGCTAAGCAGCTAATCCTTTTCCAGACAGACCTGTTGGGCAAATTTAATAAAGTTACTTCAGCTTACATTAGCCATTTCTTTTGAACTGCAATTGTCAAAAATCCAATTATTATGACTTAGACCTATAGATTATATTGTGGTGTCCTGTCAAGTGGCTATGCAGTTATTTTGCAGTGATTCTGATACTGATTGGCATATCTTTAAGCCCTACAGTGTTTATCAAGATGTTCCTATGTTTGTGGTCAAGGACAATCACTTGATCATCTTACTTCACCTTGTTCATCTCAGCCAAAGGGGATAAATCAACTTACTTCTAAATGACTTTCATCAATACATACCTTTTATCTCTGTGGCCACCTGGTGTAAACAGGTCTTCGGCATCTGTCAGTGGCTAGCAAAGCCATTTACTTATGCAAGAAAAACACTCACACAGTCGTGTTATTATGAGAGAGAAATACTGATCGATTGCCTGATTCTCTGTAATTAGGATGAACATTGAGGTCATTTCTTAGACCTTGAAAACTATGAACAAGTTTACAAGAACTAAAGGCATTTCCAGGCAGCTATATTTCATTATTCAACCTCTGCATTGTACGAGTATGCAGTGTTCTTTGCACTTACTGTTTTTACTGTGACAGGAGATGGTAGGTCATCTACTTTAATATTAATTAAAAAAAAAAAATTACTCCCCACAGATGCAGCCCTGCACCCAGTTTGGTATTCAGGACACCGTATTTTGTTTCATACAAGGCTTTGCTCTGGCATGAGACCCATCTTGTGCTTTTGCATGGACACGGGTGATGTTAACTATTTGTGAGCAGTTATTTAGTAGTTTACTACTTAGTAGATTTACTAAATAAGTATAGACAAAGTGACGCTGTGCAGACTTAATCATCCAATCATATGAATAATTAATCTTCTCCACATTCACTATGCTAAGTAAAATCTCTCCTGCAAAGTGAAATTTCACTCGTAAAGTAAACGTGATTCTTTAGTACAGTGGTCTCCAAACTGTGGCCCGAGGGTCGGATGTGGCACTTTGCTTCATTTTATCTGGCCCTTGGGGCATTATTCCCTCACTGTCAGCAACAGTGGGACATAGTTCCTTCCACTGACACCAACAATGGGGCACTATTACTCCCACTGACACCAATCATGGGGCACTATTCCTCCCACTGACACCAATCATGGGGCACTATTCCTCCCACTGATACCAATGATGGGGCACTATTCCTCCCACTGATACCAATGACGAGGTACTATTCCTCCTACTAATACAATGACAGGACACTATTCCTCTCACGCATACCAATGATGGGGCACTATTCCTCCCACTCATACCAATGATGGGGCACTATTCCTCCCACTGATACGAATGAAGGGGCACTATTCCTCCCACTGATACCAATGAAGGGGCACTATTCCTCCCACTCATACCAATGAAGGGGCACTATTCTTCCCACTGATACCAATGACGGGGCACTATTCCTCCCACTCATACCAATGATGGGGCACTATTCCTCCTACTGCCACCAGTCATGGGGCATTTTTTACTGCCACTGACACTAGGACTTTTTCTACTCCCACTGGCCACAGTACAGTCCCCCTGAAGATTGAAGGAAAGTAAACTGGCCCTTTATTTAGAAAGTTTAGAGACCCCTGCTTTAGTACATCAATCCCATAGACTCCCTGGATTTGTGAACTCGCTGCTCATAGTTTCTTTGGGTACACAGGAAATAAGATTCACTCACACCATCTGTTTATATGATTCAACATTTTATGGACACTTTTAATTTATTGAAAGGAATCTGTATTTTCAAAATGACATTTAAGATCTGTTCAAGTGATTTACTTATGTGATCCAAAGTCAGTGGGTGCAGCTGTGCATAATGTCCAATCAGCTTCTAACTTTAGAAATTTGAATTAAGCTTTTACAATAAAACCTTGAAGTTGATTAGTTACTATGAACAGCTGCACCAGTTCTGATAAATCTACCCCAATGACACACATGTTCTTGACACATTGTGAAGTGCTATGCTTACCCTTGGTGTGACGATTGCGGTGTCAGACCCCTGACCTTCTCACCAAACTCGTGACCGAAGGACTAGACAATCTAAAACCGCAATGTCACGTGCGTAACAATGCCATGCCCAGCTGCACCCTGCACACAGATTTTCCAGCTAATGGTCCACAACCTGTGTGCCTGCAGCCTGAGCGCGATTGTTACTGGGTCAGGTTAATTACGCAATTAACCCTTCACACTGCCACCACCTCCTTTTTTGTACAGAGAAAGAGGAAACTCGGCAATATCAGCAATAACACTATGATGGTTGAAATAATCGTCTGTATACCACTGTCACCGCAGGCAGGTTATACAGAGGGTTAAACACGCATAGTAGTGCTCTTCAGTGACAGGAATTCGTAAGTTGCATTAAAGAGCTTTAGAAACAGTTCAACACTTTCAGAAATAAAGATTTATTACTAAAAGGTCAAAAGGGTACAATAAAAATATTTACAGAAACAGATGTAGCCTATATATATATATATATATATATACATACATACAGAGAACAATAGCACAGCAAAGAGAAACAGAAAGGAGTTTAAAGGGTTAAAGTACTTGCCAATCAGCCTTGATTTAAGCAGTTTCAAGTCTTATGAGCTCAAAAAGGATTTCTTGTTTTGCACTGCCAGTTTCGATGTTTAACGGGAGACTCTTCTTTCTCTCACACCCCGCACACTAAGCATAACAGCCCTTTTCTAGGATCTCAGCAGGGTGTCTCCTTTTGGGGAGTAAACCAATCGTTTTCTTTTGGGGATGGGAGTGTAGGTGGAGACTTAAGTTATAACCAGAAACTCTCATAGCTGCTATTAAGATTCATAACTTGGTCTAGGAGCATTTGCTGGCCTGGTCACTAGCATATTAATACTCTGCCACATCTGCGGAATGGTTAGAGATGACACATGTCATATACACTTGAATGGTTCAGGAGATATACTTTTCTGCTTTTCTAGGTATGCCAGCTAAGGGGTGTAACATACCAGGAGAATGGTCTCAAATTGATCCTTCCGAATATAGGCTCCATGTTTAGGTAATTATGTCCTACGTGAAGATATCAACATATATGAAAAAGTGAGTTTTTAAAAGTAAGTCTGTTTTTATGACCCCTTGAAAGGTCTTTTGAAGTTCAGTGAGGGACTTGGTTTACACTTTTACGATATGACCAGATTGCACAGTTTCTTAGACAGAGAGGCACCCAGCTAGTGAGGTTTTACAGCCAGGACGCCCTCCCACTGAGTTTGGTGCCTGTGATCTCTGCAAACACACACTGACCACATATCACTCAACAGAGAGGGAGGGGGGATGAGCAAAGAGGGGGAGATCTACAAGATGGAGGGTTGAAGCAAAATGGTTGAACTGCGTCCATCTCTGTGGGTACGATTGCTACACTTGGGACCACAGTAATTATTAGGATCCCGATAACTTCACAGATCCATTAAGAAAGTATTATCTTTTTGCACATGATAGTGGATAGGTGTTCCTTGATTGCCTTGATTCTATTTTCCTCACCATCCCCCCTTGGGAAGATTTTTTTACCTGGTTGCTACAGCATTTCTTCTTTCAGACATCTGGCTTATTTCTTCTGATATTTTATACCATAGTCCCCAAAGAATAACTACGTGAAACATGTGGACAGTGTGCTCCTTTTCCCACTGTATAATATGCTTAGATTATAATGTGGTGTATTTACTACATTTCTATAGGACCATCTGAATAATTGGCAATAAATATCTTTCTTTAGGGGACAGTGGTGGAGATATGTTATATTATATCATGTTTAATCTATATATGCACTGTAGCTAGGGCGTTATGTATATAATTTTAAACCTATAACAGTAAAATACTGTATTTATTTGACATTGTTATATTTGTTTGATTTCAATTTCACATCTTCAAAATCCTGCCTTCTTGTGATGTTGGTTTTTTCATGACACTTTGTAATTTAATCTCCTTAAGACACACTGACACATATATGTACAGTGTATATATATATATATATATATATATATATATATATATATATATATATATATATATATACACACACACATGGAAAGGGTGGACTTTAATGCTTATATGCTGCACCTGTGTCCATGGCCGGCCATTGCTTACACAATGAACACGTGCTCCTTGCGTGCTCTCAGCACAAAAACCCATCTACGCAGACAGCTCTTGGTTTCAGCTACATGATCAAGGACTGGTTTCCAATTATGTAACCACTGTGACAGTGGCCATGTTATTACTGATCCTTCCTGCCCCCAGGGCATCCAAAACTATTTAAAGGGACACCAGGGTTAATTGTTTATGCCTACTCTCTTCTCTATTATGCAAGATAACAAAGTACTACACATTACTTTTGTTTGCAAAAATTATTTTTATTTTCTACGAAATCAATAAACAAAAATATATTTTTTATAATGTGCCCAGTGTTAGTTTTTAAAAAATAATTTTTGCAGTAAATACAAAGTATACATTTTATTCTTTAATTTGTTCCAATCAAAATGACACTAAAATGATGGTTCTAGTACAAAGAATGGTGTTACTAGTACAAAGAATGCACATTTAACAAAATATATTAACAAAATATATTAATGGTAAAATAATTAAATACAAAATCAGCAGAGAAACAATATCTAAGGGGAGCAGGGGAAGAAGTAGTTGATAACAGATTAAACAGGAATACATTATATTATAAAAAAAAATAACTTCTAAGATTTTTCATGTGACTTTATATGCAAATCATAGGTCACACCCTTGATCTACATATGAATGAACAATACCTTGATTTATTGTAGTTTTTAAAGGACACTTTTGCAAAGGAGTGTCTGCATTTTGCTATGTAATACAAAACAATGACCAGCTATCATTTTGACAGTGGTAATTGCTGGTAATAGTAGTGGAGGGTGTGGCGGCAGGGGGAGAGAAGCTGGACATTAGAGATGCATCCTAAAAACTTTGTTGATGTTTTTTAGACTGTATCTCTAATGTTCTAAATTATAATAATACTATTGGGAGTAGTATGGCTCTTAAATTGATGTCAGTGGGAGTAGATTGCCCTTACATTGCAGTATATTGGTTACTTACCTGGAAGATGAAAACAGAAACTCCTTGTTCCATGTTACCATCTTTGGAACTGTCAAGTGTCTTCAAAGCTAGAACTCTTCAGGCACTGTCGTGCAGAAGATTAAGTCACCCGACAGCATGGTTACATATTTGGGGCACGGGCAGGGTGGCCCTTGAAAGCATCAAACCTTTGAGTTTGGCAAAGTGTTGTTAAAAAAAATTTGCTTTGTACTTTATTAAACTCTATCTATGCTGATTTCTTATATGTCCTCTATCTATGCTGATGAAGCTTGCCATCCTGCATAATTTATTATATTTTTATTGTAAATGCCTGGTTGATCCTGCCATTTCCATGGACCTCACTGTTGTTAGTGGAGTTGCAATAGCAACCAGTCCTCTGGCTGCTGCATTGTCAACCCTAGTATACCATTCACTATCTCTTTTTTCCTCTACAAGCCTCTCCACATTTTGTTGTTGGCTTGTGGGATGTTTCCAGGTCTTTGAATGACATCAGCTCCTTCTCACCTTGCTACCCACCCTGTCTAAACATCATACATTTTACCCTTTTTCTTACAGTTGATATTTTATATTCTAACAATTGGTCTCAAGCTTTATGTACAATGCTGAGTGGAATTTTGTTTTAGCCAATCGGCTAAAGAGAAAGAATGTAAACTTCCTCCTTATGTCTACCATCAGTCTCCTCTACCCACCGATCTCACAGTGTGTTTTGCCAACCAAACAAGGAATGCTGACTTGACCGGCTATAAAAAACTGCAAAACATATTTTACAATACTGTATGTACATTTGTCTACAGGCTTCAATTTAATTGCCATATTACCAAAGGCTACTAAAGTCTTTAATGGCACATTAAAGCCAGCATGGGGAGGCCAGAGGCATCCAGCCATAATTTTTGAATTTTTGAGGGTTTCCACAATGCTTAAAGTATATTCATCTGGGTGACCCATCTAGCACATGTTGATAAAGATATTTTCAGATGTGCCACAATAAGTTTGTGCTTTTGGAATAAGGTGTTTATTGACGCTAATGCGATATTGACATCAAAAAGATCCTTTTTCAGAATGCAGACCAAATCAGGAATAGTTGTAAGGAATACTGACTGTTGTGTAAGCTGTCATGCCAGTAACTCACAAGCTTTGGGCTTTGCCATAGATTTGCAAAAATCTGTAGGGAGATGTAATTTTCACTCCACCCGGTAGGTGATGCTTTACCTCTGTAGATGGAGCGGATGCACAGGGTAATATGATAGCACTTGCAGTAACCCTTGTGATAATGTTGGCAAGAACCAGTACTCTGCTCAAACACAGCACAGATCCAGCTAGTGCAGACATCCAGTAATTAATGGCACATGTTGCAACCAGGGCCAGTACAAGGGGTGGGAAGGAGGGACGGCATACAGCAGTGTCCACGCTCTGTTCCTCCTTGAGCAGGAATCTTTCCCTAAGCTCTCTCTTTCCCTAGAAAACAGGGAACATGTCTGTATCCTTACCACTTGCCAAAAGTGTGCCAAACTCCAGCAGGGTCTCTTATTTAAAAGGGCTTCCACACCTAACATGGTCACCGAAGGTTACCATGGGTTACGTGGGTTAGCATATCAAATAAAGGAGAAGGAACTACTGACACTGGATGGTCTCACCTTGTGAACAAAGCACATGGCACAGCTACAGATACTAGTAGAACATAGTGCACAACAGATGATATTGTTACTGAAACTGCAGGAAGGATCTAACAATTGTGTTATCCAATTGTTGGTGAATTTTGGAAACACCGTGTTCCATACATCAAAATACATCTAATTTAGCTAATTTGGGGTATTTGTTATTTTTCCAGATTAAGATGTAGGTAATATAGCCTTCAATATTGTGTAATTATGTGTCATAATGTATGTATAAGGTAATAAATAATGTTAGTTTATACATTAAAAAAAATACATAGAAATAACACTTTTTTAAAATCATGATTCAAAGTTTAAAAACACCACATACAAATAAATACACCATATAGGGACAATTTTTCACCATATTCTCAAGAGTCAACATTTTTCTTCAGGACCAAGAATATGGGTTGATCACATTTATCAGGTATCCCCAAAATTCAGTATAAAATATTAAAAGATATTTTCAAGACCGGTAGCACAAAAAATCTCCAAGATCCAGATTTGGTGTGGTCAGAATATGGCCAGGGCAAATAGTATGGGTCTGCAGAAAGAACACAAAAAATAAGGCTGGGAGGAAGGGAAAGGGAAACTAAAAATCCTGTGCTCTACCCTCTCTAAAAGAAGTAAAGTAAAACGGATATATTGTATATACCACCATAATAAAAATCCCCCATCTATAAGGCCTTAGGCTACCTGCACACTGGGTGTTTTCTGCACAGCAAGGGGGCACAGGTGCAGCACCCATCTCTACTGTCAGCAACCTGTCCAAGTCTATGACAGGCTGAAATGCGCTGTGACTAGATGTGACTGAATGCTGTACTGAGTGGTACTCACTCTTGGGGCTGTATGCATTCAGGGATGTAAACCCAGAGAACAAAATACCTGAATTCTAGGCATAAGTCCTTTATTACATACTTCCCTATGTATGAGTACCACTCAGTACAGGGTCTAACTGTTGTGTATTTATTGGGACTGTCATATATTTTGACAGGCTGCTGTCAGTGGGGCTGGATACTGCACCTGTGTCTCTTGGGTACAAAAAAACACTGGGCTTTAATGCAGAATGCATGACCAGTGTTCAAGAGGCCTTTCCTGCATCTAAACTAATTGCCAAATATACTGGTCAAAGGAAAAAAAACCTGTTCCTGGACATGTCCATAGCCACCAGAGATGATGGAGTGCAGGTGCTAGAGTGAGGCAGGTAAGTGACTGTGACACAGGTAAAATTCAAGCAGAGCTATTTGTACTGATTTTCAATAGCTAAACAAGAATACTGATCATTATCATCAAAATGTCTAAAGTAAAGAATACTATAACTCCATTTACTTACACTAAAGCCCTAAAAACATTAGTCTAAGGTGTGGTTGGTTTCTCTGAATTTTCAAAAACAATGGGTGCTGATCATAGACTTTAAAAATATAAAAATGTTAATTGCCAGGGTAATATGGTAAGGAGGATGGATGAGGATATGTACAAATACACAGGATCCCATACTCCAGATCTCTCTTTAAAGTTACTTTCAAAGTCTCTGATGGTTACCTTCTAGATCACAGAATGTTCTGGCTGGAGTCCTGCATAACTTAGGCTCCCGGGCGATTGAGGTTAGTGTTATCTCAATCTTTTCTTCCAGGGAAGGATAACATGGAAAGGTTTTTGCCTATAACTTCATATTTAGGAGACAGTTGCAATTTGCTTCCTCAGTCCTTATGCTTCCTTCTTCCAGGAGACATTACCTTCAGGAATTCCTCCCAGGAGGGAAGATCCCTGGATTCTTTATCATGCCTAAGAGAGACTGTCCTCTTAACTGACATTGGCAAAAGCCCTAGAGGAAAGGCACGGAACAGGAAGTGGCTCAGAGACTTAATACTTGCCCCAATATGCCCCAGCAGGTTCCTCAGGTCAACTGATTGACAAGACTGTAAGATATCCACAACAAATGATCTGTCTTTAGCACACCCTGCTGGAACAAGCTCAAACACATATAGACCAAAAAACTACACTCAAAGAACCAACCCTGTTGAGGTACAGTAAGGCTAAACTAAAACTCACTGCTGACAATGAAATTCACAAAAATACAAAAAAGGAATGTAATTAAAAAACATACAGTATATGCTGTTTTACCTCCAAAGGGGTAATAGCAACATTTTGCCCTTTGCAACACCAGAACTTATTTTCACAAAGTGTTACATTTAATATTAAAAGGAAAAATATCTGCAACAATTGAAAGTCCAAGCTTATCCAGATCCCAATCCTCTACCACAGATATTCATGCAGCACAGCGGCCCCACTGCACCCAATCACGTACATGTAAGGGGCACATGAGTGCATGCCTGCCACCTCGGCTGTGCTGCCATTTGCTACTGCTTATGCTGATCAGCAGGTCCTGGCCAATGGTTTATGGCCAAAACCTGTTGATCGGCTGAGCAAATGTCAGAAGAATGCTCTCTACATACAGCATCTATGTGGTACTTTTTTCTCCCTGCAACACTGTACCCAAATATCATTTGGGTACAGTATTGCATGACAGCACAATTACCAGTTAAAGTAGCACAGTGCTGAATAGCAAAATATGGCCTGGTCATGAAGGGGGTAAAACCAAAGTTCAAGTGGTTATGTTAGTTCTGCTCTTTTATATCCCTATTTCTTAAATTATGTTGTCGTAAAGAAGACATATTAGTTAAAAAGGCATAACACAAACCCAGATTTACAACTTGATAGATACTTCTCTACAAAATAATAGAAGCATTCTCTTTACACAGTAATAATCCCTGATCCCGCTGCATCCATTTCAGATAGACAGGTACTTTATATCCAGTGGCAACATAACAATATTAAATACGTGAAAGGTTTTACACGACCTTAGATCATATACTTTACATGAATGACAGGATATAATTTGATTATTTAAAGTATTTTTCACCAATTCAAAATACTTCAGCTCTTTCTTTCTGACAAAGTATCTTTCTGGCTTTTGTGTGTTGTGTGTGATGGCACAGCATTTAAAAGCACATTAGTCCTAATTAGCTTCTCTTCAGAGATTGAGAGCCTGCCAGAATCTCTTTAATTTTCTACGTGCGAAGATGTGATTTTTTTTCATGTTAGCATTTTTAATCCAAATTCAGCAAAATTTGATGCCCTAAAAGCCAAAGTGATAGATGGAGAACAATGCTAATTATAACAAACCAGAAGCTCTCATTCAATTTATTGTCAGTCACAGATGTAATTTGCTAGGGATTGTTTGTTATTTCATGGTCCAGCTCTTTGAAATTTAGCTTTCACTTTCAAGGGAAAAAACAGTCTGCATAAAAGTGATTCCTCTTTCCTATCAATTTTAAATAGATGAGGTCAATTTATTGTGAATATCTGCCTTGGAATTTTACTTACTAGAATATATACTTTCTTTGGAGAAAAAAGACATTGATTTCCCTAAATACAAGCGCAGCATAAATAGCATTTGTTAAGGAGAATTTAGAATTCAAACCTCTGTTTTGGTGCATTGTGGGTGAAATGCATTACAAAACCCCTTTTTGATTCATATTTAGGGAGGTTTCCATTAAAACTTACTTCATAGAGATGAAAGGTAATGCAAGTAAAATGTGCCTAAAACATGGCAAAAACTCACCACACGTCTCCTACAGAGATGTGAATGTAACCTAAGTCTCAGTGGTATACTGTATTGTATTGAGCTAGACATAGCTATGATGGCACCTGAATTGGAAGGCAGATCTGACCATCACAATATCCTCTTTTCAGTGGATATCTGCACTGATATATCTACTTGCGCAAGCACACATAACTGTATACCCAAAGTGCTAATTAGCTTGGAATTAGAGATTGGCTAAAACATCACAACAGGGTCTATATACTTTTTTCTTCTGCTGGACTGGCCTGTATGTCTATACTGTATATATCCATAGAATTTACAATCATCACTGGATCTGGCAGCAACTGAAAACTACAATAGTAGTTAAAGCACCAGAATAAAGAATATATTTCAGTATACAAGCCCCAGTACATTCATTAAAAAGTTAATAAGGCTTCATGTACATGAGCAGCTCCTAAACTCAACTCCATAAAAGCCTATGTATCCATGTACACATAGGCGTTTAGCAGAACTTAGGAACTGCCAGGTTTAGGTGAAGTTATACCTCTCTCTTCTGAATGCAGAAGAATTGCGTTCAGGATAGGAACGTGTTGACCGCCAACTGCGGGAAAACTCAAAATGCAGCAAAACCACGGTAACCGCAATACTGCATTTTTGCCGCAATTTGCATTTTTCCATGGCCGGCAGTCAGGGTAGGCTTGTGTACATGAAGCCTAAATATTGAAAGTAACATAGCATGGTCTTCTCAAATCAGGTTCCAGCTATTTTCTATTTTATTTCAAAATGTTGCATCCTATAACAAGAGATAACTATATTGGCTTTAGCTGGTGACATGTGATGTCACAGTCAGTAGACTTGACACAGGGAGGTACCATGTTGTCAATCACCCTCCAGTGTCAGAAAAGGAAGTGAATGGGTGACAAATTTAATTAGTTCTTACTACAACCATTTTTAGAACCTATCACTATGATAGCAACAGGTTCCTAAAGAATTACCGCAAGTTCAATGATTAGCAAAGTGTGTATTGTAAAGAAAAGGGACAGATATACTAGTAATATCATTACCCAAATACAACAATGCCAATGTTTAGGAATTACTTGAGTCACAGGGAAGGTGGACCTGATGGGTAGTTAGTCCTCACCGCTATAGAGCCTGTTGAGTTGGTGGAGCCTGATGTTGAACTTAGAGACTAGTTCCTAATCAGGTCTTTACTTTTGATTGCACAAAGAAGGCATTGAGTGGATAGAAAATCTGCTATTGGACTGAATATCAGCTATAGAGCTACCTACTGCTGTGGACTGCAATTAAACAACATGGTTGACCTGATGGAAAAACTAGTTTCTCAGTTCCCCATCAACCACTGCCCAAATCTACAACAAAGTTAATTGGCCATGTCTGTGCCAGTGTGATGGCTGCAGTGGACAGGGGGGATAACACTGAGGAAGGAATGTTCAATATGAACTTTCCAACCTCAGTTCCGGGCTCTGATAGGTACATGAAATGGGTACATTGATAAAAAATGTTGGTGCAATGGCTTAATGAAATTCTAAAGGGTGATTCTCGCCGGCACCTGGTGATAGCTGAGTATTTCTGATGGGGGGGAGAGACCTGTATATAAACAACACAGATCTCTCCCCTGTCAGCTCCTGCACACTGCTTTGGATGCCTCTGCATAGCAGAGCCATCCAAAGCAGTGTGCTTACAGTGAAACACAGCACACAGCCTCATAGTAAAACAGCACACAGTTAACCCTTTGATCACCCCACATGTTAATCCCTTCTTTCCCAGTGCCATTAGTACAGTGACAGTGCTTTTTATTAGCACTGGTCACTGTACTGGTGTCACTGGGGATGTCAGTGACACCAAGTCAGTTCCCCCCCAGTGTCAAAATGTCTGCCACAGTCCCGTTATAAGTCGCTGATCGCCTCCATTACTGGTAAAAAAAAGAAATTCTAGTATATATACCGCCATTTGTAAACACTATAACTTTCATGTAAACCAAATAATTTACACATATTGGGATCTTTTTAAGCAAAGACATGTAGCAGAATACATTCTGGCCTAAATTTATGACAAAATTTAATAGATTTTTTTTAATAGACATGTTTAATAACAAATAGTCAAAAAGATTGTTTTTCTTCTCAAAATAGTCGGGTTATTTTTGTTAATTGCACAAAAAATAAAAAATGCACAGGCAATCAAATACCACCAAAAGAAAGCTCTATTTGTGGGAAAAAAAATTACTTCAATTTCATTTGGGTGCAGTGTTGCATGACTGTGCGATTGTCAGTTAAAGTAAAGCAGCACCGGATCGCAGAATAGGGCCTGGTCAGGAAGAGGAGGTAAATCCTCTGGAGGGCAAGTGGTTAATGCCAATGCCAACTATATTTATAAGTGGGCCTTTGTTTTTTCTGACAAAAACAAATGAGAGTTCAGCAAGTGAGGCTCTGACTGATCTGATGCTTCCTAACCTGACACTGTCCAGCTCCATAACAGATACAAGAAGATCCATCATTATTATACACAGTGCATGATAAGTCAGGTTCCTGGATTGCCTGATAACTAGATAAGATAATTCCTGTGCTTGAATCATCTGTCACTATGAATGACTTTATCATCTGAATATGGCTATGTAGTATAATACTAAGGCTATTCTACACTAGTGAGCCTGTGTGCTGAGCATAATATCTTGGCATGTGTGAGTGGAGAGTCTGTGATTTATTATTTTTATAATTACTAAATCGTAGATATCCCTTGAAAGTCTACAGTATGCTTTGATACTAATTATTTTCATCTATATGATTAAAGTGTACACTAAACAGATTCCAGGAATTAAGAATTAGGAAATAACCTTACAAACTCCTATTGATGGGCTGTTTATGGGAATTTACAAAAATAAGAACCTTGGAGAACGGTTTACAAATTAAGATTGCTGGTTAATTTGTTTGAGAATATTCATGGGCTTCTACACGGCTAAACTGCAAATCATTCTGCTTGATGGACATGTAATAAAATAAGAAAGAACTATGAATGTTGCGTACAGAGTATTGTAATTAACTTGTACTTATATTATCAGTCAAGTGTGAACTTATTTTTTTTTTTACATGCAGAATTATAGTTACCACAAAAAAAAAAAATCATGTGGAATTTCTTGATAGAAGAAACTTTATCAGTATCTTCTGTCAAAAAAAAAAAAATAAAACTGTACCTCTCTGCTGGCAAATTTTTTGTTAACTATACACTGCCTGCATGGTGCATACACATTATATTATGAGAGATGCTGCAGAGGATACTTAGCACCTAAAGTTCTGCTTTTGAGAAGAGGCTATTTTTAGAAAGGAAGTAATTGTGTTTAACCATATCTAAATATATGCTTTTGTTTGCTTACATTATTAAAATTGAATGCACATATAGATTAATAGACTTTTGGTCTAAAATATGTATTTTATTGTGAATGCAGTAAAAATCACAAACTGTTCAGAAGGTAGCACCTGATAAAATAAGGTACAGTGTACACGTCTTCAGACTCGGAATGACAACAAGGAAGACATCAATGATCCCTATAGGTGTGCACTCCAAAATTGCTAGAATGGAGGTTATATAAATGGGGGTCCAATGGTAATATGAGCGCTTTGAATGATGCTTCTCCAAGTAAAGGTAAAGAAAGTCAGAGGGAATAGTATATTCATTACAATCATAGACTGGACATCAACAGACTTCCACTGTTTTCGTAGGTCCATGGAGTGCCAAATGTTTTACATACATAGGATGATTTTATACGTGTGTGAATATATGCTAGTCTCAATATACCTAGAGATGTGACAAGATTGTTAACAATAACTTCAGGACACAGTTATTGAATAGAAAATATATTGCACCTCCCACCTCCATGACTATTAACTTGAATTACAAATACATCTATGACAATTTTTTTTTTATAATAAAAAAAAATATGATATTGTAATGCCTATGAAATGTGTTGGTCTTGGACCCTTTGTTTCTTGGGGAACTTTTACAATAAAGCATTGTTGCCCAAATGCCAGAAACACGAGAAATTACATCGATGTCATTTCTCTAGGCTAAAGGAAAAGTCACAATACATTCGACTGCTTAAAGCAGATAAGGAGTATTTGTGAGATTGAATGCGTATGTGACATCTAGAAATGTTACATTAGACTGCTTAAATTAGATAAGAACTTGTTTGTGCATTTAAAGATGTTTACTTGTTTGAGAAGTTAGAAATATTTAAGTTAAGGGTAGATAAAAAGCTGATTTGTGGCATATTGTGATATTGTGAGATAAGACGTTGTTTGTTCTGTAATGTGGCCGGGTGTCACTCCCGGAGTGGGTGTGGTGCCCGTCCAATTCGGGAAAGTTGCCAGAAGGGTATATTTAATGAGGAGCCTGAGCGCGGTCAGTGGGGAGCCTTCCTATGTGAAAAGGGACTCTCTGACACTGGGACTCTTGCCAAGGCTATATGGGTTCATTGACTGGTCACGTTTAAGGCTTCTCCGCAACCCCCTGTGCATTATGGTTCCGATGGGGTCTGTTCCTTCCCATCTTCCCATAACTTTGGTAATGTATTCATTTTATGCTGTGACTCTGTCAAAAGATGTGTCTATTTCATGCTGTAATTCTCACATTATTATTGGTGTACATTATAATGTGTATTGGTTATGCAGATTGTGATGACTATAAGATATATCCTCCTGTGTGTTGTGTGATAATAAAAGTGAAGGCTTGTACAGTGCAAGAATACTGCAGTTGGATTCTGTTATTTCTTGGAGTGCCGAGTGAATGCTATGATGTGCCAGGGAATGTGTTCATTTGGTAGTGGGTCTCTCCCATGCTTAGAATAATAGTGTAAGTGCTGGTTAAACATACCTGTGTATTGTGTGTATATGACTTGCTTTTGGTTATTGTGTCCATTACAGATATATATTGTTATATAATATATATATATATATATATATATATATATATATATATATATATATAAAATAAAAAGACAACTCCACAACTCATTATACTTATAAAGTGGTAAAGAGAAAAGAAAAGTGCAACAACGACTAGTAGATTTATTATGCTATATTTACTTTGTGTGACAGATGAGTTATAGTAGTCCATTCTGAGGCCATCTGGAGAAAATAGTATTGTTGTATGATTAATGTAGGTGCTGTGCTGAAAAAGAGAAGGATGCTACTAATTGGCTATAAACACATGGCTACACTGACCAGAAGAATTCACATGAAATTGAAACATTGATTCTTTGACCCTCCCCCCCTTCCTTGTGGATGTTCTCAAAGAAACTCTTCTATTTCCCATTAATCCACAGGCAACTCTATCTTTATCAGTAATCCTGATTAAAGTTTCAACATACATTGTCTTTGAATTATCCTATTCTGTAAAGATTACAAATCACCACCGGCTTTGTAGATGATTCTAATTAGCTGTTTGATATGTATATTTGTATTGATTTTGCTTAAAAAGACTGCTTTGGTAAAACAAGCTACCTTAGCGAGAAAAACACAAACTATAAAGGACTCCCAAGAGACACATCAAATATTTGAACAAAACATTTGATCATTTTGTATCTTTAATCTTCAAACACAGTCCATATAGTGCAGCTAAAATGAAAAATGTAGATATACACCCTGTAACACACCATCAATGCTGCTTATGAAGTTGTCCATATGCTGGTCTTCCTGTAATCTTCCAAAAAGGAACACACAGCTGCCATTGCCAATTAAATCCCTGCAGGTATTAAACAGGAAAGATGTACTATGTGGACTTATGACATCAGCTGAATGTCCTAAAATGGCCCACCCAAATACCCAGGGAATAATGGGAAAACCTGGCTCTACATTTTTCCAAGTCACCCATATATACTGATACGCTCATATCTATAAAAGATGCACCACCAAAGCCAGAGCTAAGCTGAACTGTTTTATGTTCTTGTGTAAGCACAGATCTAAAGGCAGGCCACACAAGACCGTATAGCTCCATGCTGTCTCCAAGTGACCTGTATATTAACCTCCCTGGTGGTATTCCCGAATGTAGCTCGGGGTTAACTTTCAGTACCAAAAGCGGTAACCCCGAGCTACACTCAGGATTACCCTGCAGCGTTGCTCTGGGATTCCCTCCAGTACTTACCTTGTCCTGCACTCCCGCGATGTCCCCCTGCAGCGCCCCGGCCATCTCCTCTGGCCGATGCCGGCATCCGTCTTCCGGTCCCTGCGAGCTGTGGGACATACGGGGGACGGAACTGGCGAGAAATTCAAAAATTTTAAAAAGTGACATTCACTAAATACACTAAAATCACATAGTAAAACATTACTGTATCAAACCATTTCACATACATTTTGTCCCTAGCGCTTTGTCCTATGCCCTGCCTGCATTTTTACTGTTCTTTCTGCCTGGAAACTGAGAAATGTCCATGGCGTGCAAAAAGCGTCCCTTTATGTCAAAATCGGTTTTAGACCAGCTAGAGAACAGCGATAGTAAATTAGAACCACTTGCAGAATTGAGGGATAATGATTCGTGGGGAAATTCATCATCAGACACTGAAAACAATTTTGCGACTAAGCTCAGTGATGTGCGAACTTGGCGCTCTATTTCAAATTTCAGTATTTTTGGTTTGATTATATTATTGAATTAAATTTCTTTTTATTATTTTTTATGATTATTTATTATATTATAATTTAGTGTTTCAAATTTTATCATATCCGGGATGTTTACTAGACTCTTGTTCAGACAGATTCCAGTGAGTTATTTACTAAAAATTACAGGCCTACAATAAAAAAAACAACATATTTCCATGCAAAAAAATTTACTGCTACCACAGAAATATTGACATAATCATACCGCTAGGGAGGTTAACCAATCGATCTCCTTTATCCTGTAAATCTGAACATTAACCCCTTCATCTCCTTCCTGTCACTGTATGGGACCAGCACAATAACCCCTTCACTGCCTCCTTCCTCTGTGTATGACCTGTACATTAATACATTGATTGCACCATTCTCAAGCTCCTTGTTTAACTTCCTCAGTACCTACATGTTTTTTTTCCATTTCCAAAAAAAATTAGATCACCTTGGGGTATCTACTTTCCAAAAAATGGTAATTTCAGGGGTTTTCTTACTTTCATTGCATTTTTTATTCTTTTAACAGAAACAGTTGTCTTCAAAATTTTTGATCTTTTTACCTTTTCATAGTAAAAAATAAAATAAGAAACAGAGGTTATTAAATAGTACCATCAAAAGAAATCTCAACCTGTCTCAAAAAAGATTTAAAATTAATTTGTGTACAGTGTTGCATAAAGGAGTAATTGTCATTCAAATGATCACAGTACTGAAAACTGAAAAATGGCCTGGTAATGAAGGGGTATTACAGGCTGGTACTCAAGTAGTTGAAGTACTAAATGATCAAAAAAATTGATAAGAGATAAATGTGGAACAAAAAGAGCCAATGGAATAATTAAGGAGAGGTGGACAGGAAGAGTAAAGGATATATTTTATAATGAAATTGATTGTAAACCCTCACCTTGTAAAACAACCTATGCAGGGAAAACATTTCATTTTTGTATAGATATAAAAACATTGCATACACCTTTCCCCCCCCCCCCTTTCTAAGTTATTACTTACCCTCTGTTCTAGGCTGCATAAGAGCTCGGAGAGGAGAAACAGCAGCACATTAATCTTCGCAGTGAATGGCTATGCGAAGGGGGGGGGGTTGTTAACTGACCAGGGTGTGCTCTCACGCCTAATGTAGTCAGTTTTTAATAGGAAAGCAGAGGGACTGCCAGGAACACCAGGTATTTCATACAAAGGAAGCAGTACAAAGAGAAAATTATATTTTTTCATACAAGTACATGGTACAGGAGGTTCATATCATACATATACACCCTTGATCCAAGCACAGGCCTGGCAGAACAGGAAAGGGGGCACTCGGTCGCTTCCCCCTCGCTCTGCAGCTTGCTAGGCCATGTGATCTAGGCAGGACAATGTTGGGACAATGCTGGATGCCATGATTGAGGATGGATTACATTGATGGAACCATTTGGTTTTAATGAAAGGACTTCTCAAAAATTGTTTTATTTTTTGTTCAGATAAAGGAATTTTTCAAAAGACTGGTCTCTTTATTTCTTACTAAAGTTAACCCTTTAGTGAATGGGTAGGAGTTCAAGTATCCCTTTCTCATTCACAAGGGGGGGCAGCATCAGGGGTACCCTGATGCTAATGAGCCCCACTGCCCACAGACCCCCACAACCACTGGGCCAGGGTTGTGGGGAAAAGGCTCTTGTCCCCATCGGCATGTGGACACTGTCCCCATGCTGAGGACACGTGACCTGGTAAGCCGCAGGGAGGCTTTCCTGCCCTGCCAGGTTTGTGCTCAGATCAAGGATCTGGTAGGAATTTAGGGGGGACCACACACTTCCCCCCCATTTTTTGAGGGTGGGGTTCACCTTAAAAGTCCTACCAGGCCTAAAGGACCTGGTTTGGCTTTTAGGGGGAACCCCATACACTTCCCCTCCCATTTTTGGGAGGTGGGGTTCCCCTTAAAAGTCCTACCAGGCCCACGTTTTTAAAAACATTTTTTACTGTGGGATCCCTCCTAACCGATCTACCAGACCTAAATGGTGTAGTATGGATTGGGGGTGACCCCACACTGTTTTTTTTCTATACATTGTACAGATGTGCAACTTTGCAATGAAAAATGACTGCCCTTTAAAAACGGTACTATTTGACATTTTTTCCACTGATTCATGTCCCTCAGGGCAGTACCCGAGTCCCAATACCCCTTTTAAAAAATTAGCGCTTTTGAGTTTACAAGTTTGAGTCCCATAGACTTGCAATGAGTTCAAAGTTCGTGGTCGAATGTTCATTAGGTTCGAACATTCAACTGCTAACCGAATGCGGGGTTGTTCGGCCCATCACTAATCAGGAATATGAAATGTTCATATTCGGCCCATCACTAATCAGGAATATGAAATGTTGGGTGTACATATTCCTTAGCATAAGGTAATCAGAAGATAACTAGAAAATAAGTTTATTATAATTTTTTACAGCTATGTACAATGTAAGAAAATAGTTCCAGTGTTTTATTGTTGATCACTGTAACAAGTTGTTTTCATTAATAGCCAGTTGTATTGTCATCTGCCTGCCTCTCCCACATACACTGTATATAAAACAGCTTGGCTGTTCACCACAGTAGAGGACCATTAGGCACACATGTGGATACGTCTATAGGCAACATATCCTGGAAGCATCAGGGCTTTAGAATGGTTGTGTTTTCAATAAAGATGGGAAGATTTTATATATGTAGGCATCTTTAGAACAGAACAAAATTTCTTTAAACTAAATGAACATTTGCAAAGTAAAAATTATCTGCTTTTTTAGTAGATCAAACCTGCTGGCTATTAAAGCTACTGTATTTGCATGTCAGACAGGGAATTCAGCATCTTCAGAAGTAAAGGTCATTGGAAGCCTACCTACTCTCTTAATAGAGATTTACTTAAAGTGATTCTAAAGGATGTCATTTTTTTTCAAAAACAAACATGTTGTACTTACCTGCTCTGTGCAATAGTTTTGCACAGAGCAGCCCCGGTCCTCTTCTTTTTGGGTCCCTTGCCGGTGGTCCTGGCTCCTCCCCCCTGCTGAGTGCCCCCCAATAGCAAGCATCTTGCTATGAAGGCACTGGACAATGTCCATTCACACACAGAATGCGGCTCAGACCCACTCCCCACTCTCTCTTCATTGGCTCACTGACTGTGACTGACAGCAGCAGGAGCCAATGGGTCCCGCTGCTGTGTGAGCAAATGAGGAGAGAGACAGCCGCTTTTATGCACATTGCTGGATCAAGATGGGGCTCAGGTAAGTATAATGGGGGGGGGGGGGACTGCACCCAGAAGGTTTTGTTTACCTTAATGCATAGAATGTAATAAGGTAAAAAAAAAAAAAGTCTGCCTTTAGAACCATTTTAACATTTAACCCTAAAAATAGGAACATTTAAAAATTACTTTAGATATTCATAGGGCTAATATATATATATATTTTTTACTTGTGCAGAGTACTTGAAATTGGACATTTCATAAAAAAATATAATTCAGAGCTTTTCTGGATGTCACTTGATACAATGTCCTATAGATAAGACTAGATAATATTATTTTTAATTGTTATATCCTGTCTTTGGTTAACGGTTTCAAGGTTTTGGTAGCAAATAAAAACATATGTTGTGAATCATCGTCTAATGGGTGACATCCTTCACCTCTAAGAGCTGGACAGTGCAGCACCTATTTAAATGAACCAAGGAAAATAAATTAACCTAGGGACAAAGGAACTAATTTCAGCTCAATATTAGGCAGTAAGGTAGAATTGATTGAAAAACATTGATCACACCCTTCCAATAATAGGTTCTGACTCCTTACAACTTAATCAAAGTGCATTGTGTCCCTATAATATAACCTGAGAAAAACTATACTTAGAGAACATACTGTATCTTGGACTCGTGCATAAAGGCATATAAAATCTAGGTGTCTATGTGCAATAAGTAATAAAGACCTTTATTATTTATGATGAAGGCAGGGAGACTAAAAAGGGATTTGGGAATGGTCACATCTATTAATTTGAGGAAAGACGCAGGAGCCTTGTAATGACTAAGGCCTCATGTACACTAGAACTCCCCTAGACTTTAAGCTCTCCTGGCAGCAGAAAAATGGTAAACGCTGCAAAAACACATGTAAACATGGTACCGCGTTTAGTGCTTGGACATTTCTTGATTTGATTGCCCAAAGTATATTCCATTGACATGGATAAATGCTCAAGCGCTAAACGAGGCTAGCATTTAGACACATTTTCCCTGTTTACACATGTTTTGCCTCTTTTAGCGGGTTTTTTTGCCAAAACGTTCCTCACCTGGACATGATTCTTCTGTGTTCAGAAGAGGAACATTTAATGCCCTAAACTCTGCTGCTCCTAAACTCTCATAAAAGCATATGTGTACATGGACACATAGGCTTTAATTGAGTTGAGTTCAGGGGTTTTGGCAAAAAAATGCCAAAAGCTCCTAAACTCATATTTAGGAGCAGCAGTGTACATACAGGTAAGGCCTAAATGTGAAGGCTAGGGGAGGTAACTTGTTGTTTGAAGTCGTACATGGAGAACTGCCAGGATGAGAGATGGGTAGTGAGGTGGAAGGTATGACAGCAGACGACACTAGGTCGCTGGAGGTGTGCATGTATAACATTCCTCACTTCCACTTGATTGTCCCAAACATAAAAACACACATAATATAGGACTAACACAGTACTAAAACCTTATAAGTATATCATTTTGTCCTATCACCCTTATAAACAGCTAAATGCAGCTTACTGAAAAAGTGCACAAAACGCCTTTAAAAAAATACTATAAATCACACACAAATCACAAATAGTGTAACTTTGTAGCATAAAAGTGATTACTGAATAACGTCCAATCTTTAAAAAAAAATGTCAAGAATCTTCAGGAAATTAAAATGAACAAAAGGAAAACCAGTAATCATAACTTTTTTCTTTATAATTCACTTTTGTGAAAACACAATTCCAGAAACAGTATATCCTCTGCTCTCAAAGACCAACCCCCCAACAATTGCTTTCCACCCAGTGTGTACCAGAATATCTCACCAGAGCATAATCATGTCTCAATGATTATTCTCTGGTGCCTCATGCCTTGTCCTTTCCGAACCTCTCTTCAAAGGCTAATTGTCAGGGCAGGAGCCGAGGAACGGACAGGCAGGCCTAACAATGTAACGCACTGGCTGACGACAACCACCACCCACAGACCGAAGTCCATCAGGGCGCGGAGTCTAAGTCCCAGGCTGCCCTTCACCAGGGCCCCTGATGGTGGGGATGGACTTGACACAGCCATGAACCAGGTCGCGGCCCCCGAGACACCTCAGCTGCGGTAATGGCCGCCGCCAATGGCATGTAGCTGGTGGAAGAAACAAAAGAGTAGTCAGACAAGCCGGGGTCAACAACAACAGGACAAAACAGTACAGGACAGCAGACGAGAATCACAGGTCACAAGCCGGGTTCAGCAACAGAGGGTCAGATCAAAGGAGAACACAAAGAATAGTCAAGTCACAAGCCGAATCAGATACCAGGAGAGTCACGAGAGTCAGAACAGAGTAATAGTAACACAAAGACACAAGACACAAGTGCAAAGAGCATGTGCGGGCCACAGGCTTATATGTCATCAGCCACGCCCCTCTGGGGGGTGGACCTCAGAGACCTGAAGGCATAAAAAGGATTCCCATCATGCACAGCAGAATCCAAGATGGACGCCAGCACATGGAGTAACATAACCTCAGGGAAAAGGTAGGACCTTGACACTAATATTCTCCAGATCAAGAAAAAATAAATAAATAAAACTCCTAATAGTGTGATGTCATTTAAAACATTTATTCAAAGGTTAAAACAACCAAATTGCACTCACATTTTAATAATAAAACTCAGTGTGAATCAATCTCCATACTCCACCAAATTTCTCTTAGCTGATGTCTTATGTATCCTCTTTGCCCCTTTACCCTGTCAGATGTGCAGACAAAATCAAATATGGCTAACAAGCAGGCTGTTCCATGGCTCACTACAACTCTATGAATGCTTGGGACATGACAAATGGTTGAACACTGCTGATTGGAAGCACATGGTGTAAAGATAAATACCATTAACCCTAGGTTCACACCTAAGCATTTTCTGCAGAGTTTTGCATTTTGAAGAAATGCAGTACAGTCCATTTAACATGACTTCCTATGAGACAGGTTCACATCTCTGTGTTTTCACATCTCTGCGTATTTTGTAAAGGATCAGGGACCTTTTTTAACGTAAAATGCTTTTTTGATGCGTTTTGCGTTTAAAATCTGCCTAGCAACAAGAAAAATAAAAAAGATGTAAAAAAGAGCAAAATGCATCAAAAACGAGGCAAAAAGGCAAAAATGCAAAACGCAACGTAGAAACGACTCAAATGCAACCTGCATAGTAGTGAACCTAGACTTAATGCATAAAACAACACAACAAATGTTTTTTTCGCCACTACAGCATTATTTGTCATATATATATAAGCCTTTTATACCTTTGCTTATGATACTACAAGTTTTTTTTTTTGTTTGTTTGTGTTAATTGCAAATCCTTACATACACATTAATTACATTTGAGTTATCTTCATATAATATACAAAAAAGCATTGTGTTGAACTTCAATGCACACTGAAAACATGAACAGGTGTGTATGCTTTGTACGTCAGTGTACACTTCAGCAGGAAAGTTAAGAGATTACATTTGCTATGTATGTGAACATCTGCACACGTATGAGTCTGCGTGATTAAAGCTGAACTCCTAGCTGGCACAAAAACTTACACTGAAATATATTTCTACATCTTCACAAAGTATATACTTCACTTTGAGTGCACCAAATGCTTTTACAAACTCAAATATTGACTAGTAAAAGTAACAGAGACATTATGACTGTGCTGTTCATAGCCTATGCAGAGAGCAAAGCTGTGGGAGGGACCCAAAAGGCTCACCCACTACAGACTGCTTGCAGAAAACTACAGGAGCGGGGCGGAGACAAGACCAGTCACCCTGAACAAGGAGAGAAAGAAGCAGTGACTGGTCTTTATTACAGGAAGCTCCTGCATGGAAGCAAAGTTTCACATCGAACTATGTAAAGCAGGGGTCCTCAAACTTTTTAAACAGGGGGCCAGTTCACTGTCCCTCAGACCGTTGGAGGGCCGGACTTTAGTTTTAAAAAAAAACTATGGTCATCTCCTGTACTGTAAAATATCGTATTGTCTCGATATTTTATTAACTTGTATTGATGAGAAATGTTCAGATAGAAAGTCCTTCCACTTCTTGCATAAACTCAAAAAGATGATTTAATAATAATGTTGCATAAAATTAGAAATAAAATATTGGTATACAGAATGTTTAAATAATGTCCAAAAAATATAATTAAGTTCTTGATAATAAGATTGTATATATGTATATGTTTGTGTGTGTGTGTGTGTCACATCAAGGCTTCTAGCAAAGAGTAACCTTAAAAAGTCTTTGTTCTGCTCTTAAAAGAGCAATCCAGCCCCCACCATCTCCTAAAAATGGGCTGATCTTCTCTTGTGTTCCTTGTAGTCCCACCAAGATAATTGGAAACAGATGTGTATATATAACAAACGTCCAGTCTACTTCTCCTAAAGTCTGAGTGTAACCTAAGAAGGTCTAGACAAAACTTCACTGACATTCCATCAATTAGAATACATTAGATGTATAACACATACATATATATATACTGTATATATATATATATATATATATATATATATTCTCCTAAAAGTAATCTTAATAAGAGTTATCTCATATATAAATATCGTAATCAAGAAATATTACAGTATAAATCTTATAAACCTAACAGTTCTCTAGTTAGTGAAACATAATCTCTTACATAGATGGGGGAGGATGGATAGACCAATTGCTACCACATGTGTGGCTTGAATCTAAAGAAAACCCAAGATATGTTCATATGTATATTCACAGACTATGAAGTCTAATTACTTACTTTTCCCAATCTAGAACAAATATAAATATAATAACTCAATTATTCTATTAAGATCCAACTCATTCATACTTATGTTTGTACTGTTAATAAGAAGATATTAGATATTAGGTTAAGGAAAGCTTCTTACATGTACTGTGTCCGCATTTGTTCAGAGACAGAGAATAGTGCCCCATCATTGGTGTCAGTGGGAGGAATAGTGCCCCATCATTGGTGTCAGTGGGAGGAATAGTGCCCCATCATTGGTGTCAGTGGGAGAAATAGTGCCCCATCATTGGTATCAGTGTGAGGAATAGTGCCCCATCATTGGTGTCAGTGGGAAGAATTGTGCCCCATCATTGGTGTCAGTGGGAGGAATAGTGCTTCATCATTGGTGTCAGTGGGAGGAATAGTGCTCCATCATTGGTGTCAGTGGGAAGAATCGTGCCCCATCATTGGTGTCAGTGGGAGGAATAGTGTCCCATCATTGGTGTCAGTGGGAGGAATAGTACGTCATTGGTGCCAGTGGGGGGGGGGTGGAATAGTGCCCCATCGTTGGTGTCAGTGGGGGGAGGAATAGTGCCCCATCGTTGGTGTCAGTGGGGGGGTGGAATAGTGCCCCATCGTTGGTGTCAGTGGGGGGAGGAATAGTGCCCCATCGTTGGTGTCAGTGGGGGGAGGAATAGTGCCTCATCGTTGTTGTCAGTGAGGGGAGGAATAGTGCCCCATCGTTGGTGTCAGTGGGGGGAGGAATAGTGCCCCATCGTTGATGTCAGTGGGGGGAGGAATAGTGCCCCATCGTTGGTGTCAGTGGGGGGAGGAATAGTGCCCCATCGTTGGTGTCAGTGGGGGGAGGAATAGTGCCCCATCGTTGGTGTCAGTGGAGGGAGGAATAGTGCCCCATCGTTGGTGTCAGTGGGGGGAGGAATAGTGCCCCATCGTTGATGTCAGTGGGGGGAGGAATAGTGCCCCATCATTGGTCTCAGTGGGAGGAATAGTGTCCCATCATTGGTGTCAGTGGGAGGAATAATGCCCCATCATAATTATCAGTGACACCAATGATGGGGCACTATTCCTCCCACTGACAGCAATGACACTTAACTAGCTGACCCCTGTTCCAGCATGGTGCTGCTGCAGCCAGCATACCTGGTTGCAGCAGTACCATCTGCACGGCACACTTACCGGGCGGTCAGCTGTCCTCCTTCCTTCACTTCAGCCTCTCCCTCCCTTGATTTTCGTGGGGCTGCTCGGCTCCGCCTCCTCCGGTGATTGGCCGCCTGTGTGCCTTTCCTGAGCTACAGTACTGGCGCCCAATCACTGTGAGGAGGCGGAGCCGAGCGGCAGCGCGGACATCGAGTGAGGGAGCGGCCGGAGTGAAGGAGCTGCGCATCCTGGACTGGATCGTCGCGGGACTGGGACCGGAGCCAGGTAAGAGACAGCAGCCCCCTGCCCGCCGCTGTACTTAGCGTCCCCTGCTGGCAGGCCGGATGAATGTGCTCGGTGGGCCGCATGTGGCCCGCGGGCTGTAGTTTGAGGACCCCTGATGTAAAGGATCTGGAAGAAATACACAGAGCACGCCAAGATTCAAGTAAGAATAAACATGCCTCTTGTATTTAGACAATATTGGTTCAGCTTTAAGATTAAGAATGAATTTCCAGAATTGCTTCTTAAAATGGAAATGCAGGCTAAGCAAATATTGTATAAATACATCAGCCATGTGTATCACTTGAATCTTAGTGTTGTGTCTATATTTCTTCTAGATCTGTACACACAAAGGGTTTATACCATTTGTTGCATCTGAGGAATATGTTTAAAGTGACCCAATCTTGCAGGAAGCAGCAGTGGCATAGGGGTTGGTGGGAAAACCACAACACACTGCAGGGGAAACAGTGTGGGAGACAGTGCTGCATATCATCAACACTTATAGGCATCAGGATAGTGACAATTCCTCTTGCTGCCCACTGAGAATGTGAATATTTCTTGTTTTCTTTTACAGTCTTATTCTACTCTAGATTTAAATAAAAGACTGCAGCCAAAAGTAAAATATAGTATAAGCTATAATAAAAAGAAAATTAGATAAACTGTGCAAAACTCATTGAAATACATGATAATACATAAAAGGTGAATGCCCAGTGACAACATGACAAATTAAAATAAATTTCAGTCCAATAAAGTACAATATTTCTTTAAAAATATTATGTCTTTGATCAGGACACTCCCTATTTGAATTCCTGTTTCCACCAAAAAAAGTACTTTATGCCAAAGCTGGCCATGCAGTGAACAACTCCGCTTCACAGAATACACCACCTCTCTTCAAAAAGTGCTTGAGACACAGCCCACTCACCAGATTTTTATGACCCTTTATTTATAAGTAGGTCTATATGTGCTCCCCATTTGGGTAACTCCACATCTCCTTCTCCAAAACACACTGTTTAGATCATTTATTTTCAAAGTTCCATGGCTTCGTATGCTTAAAGTGGTTGTAAAGCTAAAATGCATTAATGTGAAAAACGTTCTGTGGTTTTCCCCTTCCTCAGCCCCCATACTTACCTGAGCCTGATGTCAATCCACCATAGTGTATGAGAGCCGTGGCTCTCTCGACTCGCTCTCTCCTCATTGGCTCAGAGACAGTAGCGGGAGTCAGTGGCTCCCGCTGCTGACAATCACAACCAGTGAGGAGAGCTGGGGGTTGGGCTGAACCGTACTCTGTCAATGGAGCAAGCCCTCACGAGTGCCTCTATAGTAAGCGGCTTGCTATGGGGGCATTCGACAGGGGGGAGGGGTCAGGAGCGCTGGTGGGGGTCCTGAGAAGAGGAGGGTCGGGGCTATTCTGTGCAATTCATTTGTACAGAACAAGAAAGGATAACATGTTTATTATTTTCAAAAAATTATTTAAGCAGATTTACATCCAATAATTACTGCTCCATTTGCCATATGTGTCAAATAGTACAGAAAACTCCCATAGAGTAAAACTGTATTTGGGCTTTATTAAAAATTACACCAAAACATTCACGATTAAGGGCAGCACAGTGGCTAAATGGTATGCACTTCTGCCTGGCAGTACTAGGGTTGTTGGTTCTAATCCCAACCATGGCACCACCTGCCTGGAGTTTGCGTGTTCTCCCTGTGCCTGTGTGGTATTCCTCCAAGTACTCCAGTTTCCTTCCACACTCCAAAGACAATTAGCTCCTGTCTAAATTGGCCCTAGTATATGTATTATGAATGTGAGTTAGGGACCTTAGATTGTATGCCCCTTGAGGGTTAGGGGCTGATGTGAATGTACAATATATATGTAAAGTGCTGCGTAAATTGACGGCGCTATATACAGTTGTGTTCAAAATAATAGCAGTGTGTTGAAAAAAGTGAATAAAGCTCAAAATCCTTCTAATAGCTTTTATTTCCATACACACACATGCATTGGGAACACTACACATTCTATTCCAAATCAAAACATGAAGAAAAATATATCAAATTTGTGTTGTTCCTCTAAACAAATTGAAGAAAAGTGAATATTAGACTGTTCAAAAAAATAGCAGTGTTTGTATTCTTCTTTACAAACTCAAACATTCACTATATAAACTGAAAAATGTTTTTTACATACTGTCACCAGTGCAGTACAGCGTCTTCATATAACTGGCATGGCGGTGATCAGGGACACTGACTGGTGACAGTATGAAAAAAAATATATATTTTATTTAAATTTTTTTTATTATTTTTAATTTTTTATTACTTTTTTTTTCTTTTTTTTAAGATTTTTTTTCATATTTCACTATGTCCAAAGTAGTACAATGTTACCATAGTAACATTGTACTACTTTGGGGAAGTGATCAGTATTTTTTTTTTTTTTTACACAATTTGCTTATAGCAAAGAATTACTTTGCAATAAGCAAGCATTTACCTGAATGACATCGATTCATTCAGGTTTTTTTTTTTTTCTGTGCTTAGCTGTGATTTGGCCACGGCTAATCACATGACATGTGCATGTGATTAGCAGTGACCATTCACAGCTAGGCAGTAGTATACAATGGATGGCATGAATGAAGCCATCCATTGTATACAACTGTCATGTGACCTGCTGTGATTGGTCACAGCAGGTCACAAAGTAACGGCAACGGGGCCGATACTCAGATCTGTCATCGACCGTGTCCGAGGTACACGGCTGGCGACAGATCGCGCCGCTGTGCGGCTCTGCAAGCGCGAAAAGTGCGCATGTGCAGGAGGACGCCATTTGGCGTCCAACCCGGAAATCCAATACATTTTTCCGGTCGCCTTTTGGCTATTGGCCGGGTGTGTATTGGTTAAATAAGGGCAATAATTGCCACCTGTTTTTCAAAGAATGAATGACCTCCACACTGCTATTATTTTGAACATGCCCCTTTCAATTAGTGATTCAATTACACAGAATCAGCAGCATGCATGCCATGACTGTTGGGTCTGTTGGATTTCTATTACTCTACTACACCTGCTAGTAAATTATTTGCCATGTAGAAATATCATTTCTACCAAAAACAGTGATTGATCAGGTTAGTGATGTCTGACTACTATTATTTTGAACACAACTGTAAGTACTTATAATAAATAAATAAAAGTGCTATACAGCACCAGTATCACAAGCTATGGTCACTTCCTCTTTATCACCTAGCTTGAGTGGCTGTATATGGGTTCCCTGGTAGCATCTGATGTCACATTTATTATGCCCCTCAATGCATTTCTTCCAATGGACTTCCTAGATAAGGCACATGAAGGTTTTTGTGCAGAGTTCAGTTTTACTATGCCATGTTTTTCTTTATTTACCCATTTGTGCATTATTTCTACACACCAATGATTATTTCCCAAGTAAAATTTATTTTGAAAATATATATTTTTCATTAACTATTACACACAATCCCTGTTGTATATAAAACCTTATAATCTCAAACTCACAGAAAAAAAACCTTAGCATTAAATGTTGTAAGAAAGAGACTTATACGTCTTTTCAGAATTTCTGTTTTCAATCCATAAATAGTTACTTGGCACTGGAAATGTTATTTGTATTTCCCTGAATGCTGCAATTACCACTGACAAACTGTCATCAGTAACAAATAGGTGTTGCATTACAAGAAAAAGAAATCCATTTCTTTTCAGAAGTCTGATCTCCTTCTGCTTTAACAGGTACCCAAAACACTGGAACATTTTTAATGATTGGAAAGTGCCTTATGCTACAGTATAAAGCCAAACAGATACACAATCTACAGGACGGAGCGGTGCAGGATAATTGTTGTATTGGCAGCTGCCCATGAATAAAAAGACAATAACAGTAAACACGTGCAGAGATGATTATAAAGAGAAAAGCACTTACTGTATCTCCTGAATTTCATGGTGCATGCTTGACACATTTTGTGCACCACTTGTAGGTTTAATAGAGGAGGAACTGCCTGTCTGTAAACAAACCAAATTCTCAGTGGATTGGGTTCATTCCTAGTGAGGAGATGTAGAGATGGATAATTGGAAGACTCGAGATTAATCAGCAGGGTCGGCGATATTACTGCAAATGCTAATGACAAACAAGACAATAAAACAATGATGTTCTACATCTTAAGCCTAATACACATGATCAGAAAAATACCGCTTTCAAAGCGTTCATGCGATAATATGATCATTAACACATAGCTATCATTTGAAATTATTCAAAAGGACAAGCATGAAAATGTTTCTTGTATGATACCAGATTGTACGATTTTCATTTAATCGGCACAGTTTTCATCCAAAAATAGAATACAAATACAGTACGATGCATTACATCACTTTCAATTTTTTTTTCTGTCATACAAGAATTTTCGTAATTTTAGAAACCTCTTCATTTTCAGTATGGAGGCTAGCATGTGTAGCAGTGTAGCACTACCCCCTTAGGAGTTGCTGGATTGCTTTCAGGTTCCCTGTGGATCTGGACCTCAATCTGAAAGCCCAACCCTTCAACCTGAGGTAGTCTTACAGTCCCCAGTGAGCAGTTAGGACTATCAAACAGGTAGACTAGCTCACTTTGGGCCCTCAGGACCTGATGGCAAGGAGATAACCTGAAATAAGGAAAAGAGCTCTTTACCCCATAGCAACCAATGTTCTTTAAAGGCAATGAAGAGTCTTCTGCATGTGTGATGGGGCCCAGTTGGTAAGCTTGGCCTGTAACTCTCTGAGAAACAGTGTAATAAACAGAGGGAAGAATAACACTCCCCTTGCAAGTAGCAATTTTACAGATGTAATGTTCTTTTAAGGCACTAGTCACTAGCAAATCTAAAGCAACAAGTGGCCAATCTGGTAAAAGTGATTGTTGGCCAGGGGCAGACTGACAACTCATGGGGCCCCCGGGCAATAGGGGATCATGGGGCCCCTATGTCCTTGCCCAAACTCAAAAAAGCCTATGAAAAAGGTACCAGGGGCATCTCATGGGGGCCCCTACAAGACTTTTGGCACAATAGGGAAAGGCCTCTTCAGCAGAGTGAATTGATATAGATGGTGACACAGTGGTGGTTCGACCCAGCCTTTCTCAACCAGGGTGGAAGAAAGCATACAGATGGCGCAAACACCTAATGCATTATCCAAGGTTTAATAAAAGTGGAAAAGGACAAAAAAATGTACTCACAAACATAGAATATGTGTAAAGCCTATGAGGCCATAAAGATGGCCACAAGGATGGCAGAGTGTCTGACTGATGGTGTGGTCGGCCTGCTGATGCATTTCGGGGATGAATCCCTTTCCTCAGAGCTATGGCAAGCCTAAATACAGGTCTTGCTTTATATGTCCATGGCTAGTGCCACTTATAGCAAGGGGGATCATGGGAATTGTTAAAACTGTATATACAGCAATGACTACATAAATGATACAAATGTATATAAAAAACAGCGTTAAAAACATTATAGACATCATAGTGCATTATAATGGTAAAAAGATGAATATCCATACACTGGGCAACCATATAAAAACAAATTAGATGTGAAATGGGGAGGTATAGGTAGTGTTGAGAACGACAATATAATATCACAGAACCTCAAAACAAAACCCACATCTTGGTTTTTTGGTGTTAAAGAATGCCATGGAAAATGAAGTTGGTGTGTGCTATTCTATAGAAATGAGATAAAAGGAAATGATGCAGCGCTACTCTAAAGATACAAATATTATAAAATAACTAATACATACATAATGTAAATAAATATAAACGCACATAAATAAAGTGACACAATGTGCAAGAAAACGTAAAAGTGACCTGATCCTCCAAGGATCTTCAAATATATGACCGTGACCCGATCCTCAACGGATCCAGAAGTGAACACAGTGAATACTGCACCACCGCAAGGATGGCAATAGCAGAGTTGTGCAAACCAGTACTAAAACGTATGGTATAGATGTGCATGAATCCTGAATTAGGATCTGAAGTGATGGTGTACATAGAAAAGAATATATAAACTTAGTCCAAATGCGGACTAATAGGTGACATGTCCAAAATTTGGACTCAAATAAAAAAAAAAACTGCATAAAAGTGCATACAAAACGTTCATAAACCATGCATAAAAAATATATAGATCCCAAACACTACATAGTGTTTCCATACACAGATAAATGCATATAAAATAAGCCAACCAATAATCAATACAGTAGTGAAAATATCTGTGTGCCTATACCATGCAAAAAACAATTGCCAGGGACAATGATCACGTGATCCAGGGACATGCTGCGGTCCTGGGTGCTGTCATTTGCTAAGAAGTGCTGTGTGATCTGTAGGCAGGAGGTGCACAGTGCCCAGACTTCCAGGACAGAGGAGGAGGGTTACACATGCAAAAGATCATTAGTCCGATATTATCATTGTGTGGACAGGGCTTTACAGAAGACAATGTTCACAAACATAACATGTTTGATTAGGCTATATTTATAGACGCCTCTTCAGTAAATCTTTCCTAAAGACCATGTCCTGGCAAGAAGTGTCCCTCCTACCAGGGGTGGACTGACAACTCATGGGGCCCCCGGGCAATAAGGGATCATGGGGCCCCTGTGTCCTTGCTTAACTCAAAAAGCCTATGAAAAAGGTACCAGGGGCATCTCATGGGGCCCCCTACTGACCCCAGGCCCTCGGGCAGGGCCCGAGTTTCCAAATAGTCAGTCCTCCCCTGCCTCCTACTCATTCAGCAGTTTCTTTTTGTTTTTGTTTTTTAATACATTCAGAGGCTCTTTTTTACTCATATAAATGTATGCCTCTAAGAGGTGCTGCTTCCAGGAGCGATGACTAGTGATCCAGCAAGCAGCCTGTGCCTGCACCAAATGGTTGACTTCATTACACTGGGCAGTGCTCTAGGGCTGGAGGGGACCCTGCCACTGGACAGATAAAGTATCCACATCACCCAGGCAGCAAAATGGACCAATGTGATGGACCCTCCTTTTCAGTGGGGAGGAAGATAGAAGACCCAGGACCGGAGGGTTCATGTGATCACAGATTCAGGTATATAAAAGGAGCTATATCTTTGAATTGTTTTAAAAGTCACACAGCAACAAACAAACAACAACAAAATTATTTTTTAAAAAAGGTTAAATACTAATCTTTAGAAGAATAGAAAAAAAAACACAAAACAAAAAAAAGGGAAAACAATGGGAGAATGGGAAGAAGGAGTTAATTTGGGCAGATTAAGGTAAACTAAGAAGGTTTAACCATTTCAATACCGTGCAATTTTACACCTTCCTGCCCAGGCCATTTTTCAGGTTTCAGCGCTCTCACACTTTGAATGACAATTGCGCAGTCATACAACACTGTACCCAAACTAAAATTTTATCATTTTCTTCACACAACTAGAGCTTTCTTTTGGTGGTATTTAATCACCGCTGGGGTTTTTATTTTTTGCTAAATTAACAAAAAAAGACCAAAAATTTTGAAAAAAAACACATTTTTCTTTGTTTCTGTTATAAAAGTTTACAAATAAATAATTGTTCTTCATAAATTTAGGCCGACATGTATTCTGCTACATGTCTTTGGTGAAAATAACCCAAATTAGGATGTATTATTTAGTTTGTAGGAAAGTTATAGAGTTCACAAACTATGGTATAGATCTGAATATTGATCAATCCTGAAGTACTGACGGCCAATCTAATTTCTTGAGGTCCAAGAATGTCAGAATAGTACAGATATCCCCAAATGACCCCTTTTTGCAGAGTAGACAGTCAGACGTACTTTATAAGAGACATGGCGAGTTTTTTGAAGTTGTATTTTTTTTGTCATAATTTTTCGGAAAATGAAAAAATTAAACAAATTATTTTCACTATTTTTTTTTTACATACTGTCACCAGTGCAGTACAGCGTCATCATATAACTGGCATGGCGGTGAACAGGGACACTGACTGGTGACAGTATGAAAAAAAAAATATATATATTTTTTTTTTATTTTTTTTTATTTTTTTATTATTTTTAATTTTTTATTACATTTTTTTTATTTTTTTTAAGATTTTTTTTTCATATTTTACTATGACCAAAGTAGTACAATGCTACCATAGTAACATTGTACTACTTTGGGGAACTGATCAGTATTTTTTTTTTTTTACACAATTTGCTTATAGCAAAGAATTACTTTGCTATAAGCAAGCATTTACCTGAATGAAATCGATTCATTCAGCTTTTTTTTTTTTTTTGTGCTTAGCTCTGATTTGGTCACAGCTAATCACATGACATGTGCATGTGATTAGCTGTGACCATTCACAGCTAGGCACTAGTATACAATGGATGGCATGAATTAAGCCATCCATTGTATACAACTGTCATGTGACCTGCTGTGATTGGTCACAGCAGGTCACATGGTACCAGCAATGGGAGCCGGTACTCGGATCTGTCATCGGCCGTGTCCGAGGTACACGGCCGGTGACAGATCACTCTGCTGCGCCGCTCTGCATTAGTGCAAACTACGCATGTGCGGGAGCACGCCAAATGGCGTGCACCCGGAATGCAGCAACACTTTTGAAGCCGCAAACAGCCATTGGCCGGGCGGCTAATGGTTAAATAACAAATTTCATTTAAGGGGTAAAAACTTTTTCTTTTTCTTTTTTATTTGTTAGGCTGCTTTCATACTGATCAATTTTTCTTCTGCTTTTGCATTAAAAAAGCAGAAGAAAAACATGTGACCATGTAATGGAACTCTTCACACTGATCCATTGCGGGTCGGTTGCATTTAGTAAAATCATGCTTGCTGCATTTTTGGTGCAGGTTTGGTGTGTTAAAAAAAAAAGCGTATGTATTTTTAGCATGTTTTTGCTACAGATCAGTGTGAAAGTAGTCTTAGTCCTCATGCACACGGGACATTTTGATAACGCTGGTAACTTTAGCTGTGCAAAGTCACGTTAAAAATGAGAGTTTTTCAGCTCTTTTCAGCGTTTTTGCATTAGTGTTTAGTGGCGTTTTGGCACGTTTAGCTGTGTTTTCCCACGTTTTTCCGCATTTGCGGTTGTTAGCTTTTTTTTACTAAAAAACTTATTTTTTTTGGTTAAAAAAATATCTAAAAACGCTAGGTTTTACCGCATTTTGAAATGTTTTTCAGCGTTAGAGCGTTTTTACAGCTACAAAAATCCTCTAGAAACCCACTAGTCCTGGGTTTTTTCTCCAGCCAAAAAATGTTGATTACAGTCTATGTGTACATAGGATAACATGCTGGGGGGTTTACTAGCTGTAGAAAAAAAGTCAAAAGCCAAAAACAGCCGCTGTAAAAACGTCAAGTGTGCATGAGGACTTAGTTTGCTTTAACTGACATCACATACAGATTGAAGTTCATCCCTTTGATCTGCAGATGAATTTAACAGAGTTATTGTTTATCTCATACATTGGTATGAACAGTGTTTATAAACACTGTGTAAGAAGGTCCATTTTTGGCAGCAGCTGCTGTAGTAGCTGCTGTATGTATAGCAACTCCTGGATTTGCTGGCAATTGGGGTTGGGGGAGCAGTGGTGAAGAGGATAAAGCATGCTACACATGACCAGCATACTTCAATGAATATTTGGGGTTTTGTAGCATGCTTAACATCCACAGTTTGTTAAAGTTATTGCTGAATGGCATATTGCTAATGGATAAATAACACACATCTCGTTGCCTAGTGATCTATATGGCTTATTATTATGAGCAATGTAGTCTGAGTTTAAATTGCCCTACAATGAGAATGGGTCAACTCAAACAGAGCACAGATAAAGGCATTCTACATGTATATTTGGTCTGCTGATTGAAGTGGATTTTGTTTCTGTTCTGCAGCTGTTTGTTCATACACTACAGAGTTTATGTACTTTTGTTCACTTTGAATGCCTGATCATCTACAAGGCAAATTTAAAAAGAAAATTATGTTTGGTTGGGTTTGATAATATTCACTAAGCTACGTAAACATTCACTTTGCAATGTGAAAATATACTTTGCAAAGTAAACAGTCTTTATTCCTTTAGTAAATCAACCCCAATGCATATCTTGTATTGGTTTTGTCATTAAGTGAATATTAGTGGGCAGTGGACAGACTACAGTGTCTCTTAGGCAAAACTGTGCCCACAATATAAATCAAAAGGTACATTTAGGTTGGTCTTTAAGACTCATATTTTATTAAACAAAAGCAACACTAGCATGTGGAAGATGGAACTATAATAAAGATGATCAGGCTATGCTAAATTAAAATGTTACAGTGGAAAGACACTAAAGCTGTGCCTTAATTATATTTTATTGCTGTTTTAGATGCATGGCATTTTACAAAAAATGTGCATCATGAATCCAGTATACCATAAGAAAATAATTATGATCACTCATCTGTTTTAACTGTTTTAATTTCTTAATCAACGTTACGTATATAAATAGACTATTAAAATCATTCAGGCATGAAATAACATAATGCACTGTATGTAAGAATTAATTAGGGGATGAATGGGGAAGAAATTTCAATTTCCCATAGGGGTAAAATTATCGACTTTAATTACTCAGAAATACATCACAAATAATTTCTTCAAACTGCCTACCCAGTGCATACATTAAATAGGGAGTAAACTACCTTGGTTGATTTTTATTTATAGGTAAGCCTATAATAAGACTTACCTATAGGTACAGTAAATGTCTCTTAAATGCACACGGTGTAGGAGATATTTACTAAAGAAGCAGCTGTTAATGTCACTGACACATGTGTTCTGAAGGGACGGCATGCTGTGCAGTTCCTTCAAAGCCCTGTGCCATAAACAGTGACTCTCACTAGCATGCCCAGGAGTGACATCATCGTGGCTCGGCCATTCAAATTGCCGAAGCACGCAAACCCGGAAGGAAGACCAGGTGAAGATGCAAGCACCTACTGTGGTGACAGTGACCGCTAGGGGGCTTCGTTTTCAGGTAAGTCTGTCATAATGGGCTAGTATGCGGTGCATACTAGCCCATTATAACTTAAACTGTCTGGGGCCCAATTTTTTTTTTTCATTGCTGTAGTTTACTACCACTTTAAAATCTTGGTTGTTGGCCTGTATTGTATTCCATAGGTGCAATAATTCCAGTTTGAGACACCCTAATGTTTTATATTGTAAAATATATTTAATTTAATTGATCTTACAATATTTAAAAATCAAAGAAAATGATAGATAACATGGGACCATAAAAAGAAGAAAACTGAAAAAAATTGCATGAGAGCTGTATGCAATTTTCACATGCCATTAACATAAGAATGGAAAAAGCAGTGAAAGATTACACAATTATTTATTAAATGAAAGCTCAAAACAGATACACAAGAATCAATTATCATCAGATCTACAAAAAATGTAGATTCTTCATTAAAAAAATCTCTACATTTCAAATTCAAATGTAAGTGTCAATTAAAGTTTATGGTGCAAGCTAGATACAGAATTAGAACATTATAACACACAATTCCACAAGGTTTCTTGTAAAGTTTTGAGACACTCAAAGACTCCTTTCAGCTATCCAATTTCATGTTTTTGTTTTTTACAGTCGAGACACGTGATAGAGGCACAATTTCCAGAACAAGTAATGCTAACCTCTGACCCCATTGAAAGTTTGCTAATAACTGCCAAACCGAATAAACCATTTTCCTCCCTATACTCTAAATTGAATTCTGCCGATACATCCAGACAGACTTTCTTGGGTCAGAAATTGCAGTGTGACATACCATCTCTGACTGACAACGGCTGGGAAAAATTCCTACAACATTTTTTCCCTAGCATGATTTCAGCCAGAGAGAAATGTACTCAGCGTAAATTCTACACTGAGCTTATTATACCCCCCAAAATTTGCCACTGTTTACCCACAAATAACAGATATACACTATATTGCCAAAAGTATTGGGACACCCCTCCAAATCATTGGATTCAGGTGTTCCAATCACCTCCATGGCCACAGGTGTATAAAATCAAGCACCGAGGCATGCAGACTGCTTCTACAAACATTTGTGAAAGAATGGGTCATTCTCAGGAGCTCAGTGAATTCAAGCGTGGTACCGTGATAGGTTGCCACCTGTGCAATAAGTTCATCCGTGAATTTTCCTTGCTACAAAATATTCCACGGTCAACTGTTGGTGGTATTGCAACAAAGTGGAAGCAAGTGGGAACAACACAAACTCAGCCACGAAGTGGTAGGCCATGTAAAATGACAGAGTGGCGTCAGTGCATGCTGAAGTGCACAGTGCGCAGAAGTCACCAACTGTCTGCAGAGTCAATAGCTAAAGGCCTCCAAACCTTCAGATTAGCATAACAACAGTGCGTAAAGAGCTTCATGGAATGGGTTCCATGGCTGTGCAGATGCATTCAAGCCTTACATCACCAAGTGCAATGCAAAGAGTCGGATGCAGTGGTGTAAAGCACACCACCACTGGACTCTAGAGCACTGGAGATGTGTTCTCTGGAGTGACAAATCATGCTTCTCTGTCTGGCAATCCGATGGGTTGTGTTTGGCGGTTGCTAGGAGAACGGTACTTGTCTGACTGCATTATGCCAAGTGTAAGGCTTGGTGGAGGGGGATTATGGTGTGGGGCTGTTTTTCAGGGGTTGGACTTGGCCCTTTACTTTCAGTGAAGGGAGCACTTAAGGCGTAGGTATACCAAGACATTCTGGCCAATTTCATGCTCCCAACTTGTGGGAACAGTTTGGGGATGGCCCCTTCCTGTTCCAACATGACTGCGCACCAACGCATAAAGCAAGGTCCATAAAGACATGGATGAGCAAGCTTGGGGTGGAGGAACTTGACTGGCCTTCACAGAGTCCTGACCTTAACCCGATAGAACACCTTTGGGATGAAATAGAGCAGAGACTGCAAGCCAGACCTTCTCGTCTGACATCAGTGCCTGAACTCACAAATGCACTTCTGGAAGAATGGTCAAACATTCCTATAGACACACTCCTAAACCTTGTGGACAGCCTTCCTGGAAGAGTTGAAGCTATTATAGCTGCAAAGAGGAGGCCAACTCAATAATGAACTAAGACACTATTAAAGTTCATGTGTGTGTAAAGGCAGGCGTTCCAATACTTTTGGCAATATAGTGTATGTCCTAGGTGTGGTGTTGAGACTGTTACCTTTTCACATGTATCATGAATCTGCCATCAACTCCAAAACTACTGGACTGAGGTAGTTAACACTATAGATATAATAGGGAAGATACATTTTCCAGTAGGCCCACATATTTTTCTGCCTGGCATGACAGACAATGTTGGGGCTTTCTGGTATCTGAAACAATGTATCTTTTATTCCACCTTCTATGCTAGTGGGGAATTCTTTTGAAATGGAAATCACTGTCTTCCTACCCCTGTATAAAATTGACTATGCTAGTAGGAATTGCCCAAAGTAGTTTGACAAAATATGGACAAACTGGATTGGTGCACGAGGCTTAACCATCTAAGTGTATTTTATTGGTCATTACTCAAGATATGCCACCAAAGTCATAAGGCAGTGTATAGTGCTAGTTCTTCCTTGCCCCAGTTTTTTCTTCTTTTCCTTTTTTTAACTATCGGTCCCTATCCCTATATCCTTATAAACTTCTTTTTTCCCCCCTCTCCTTCTACATTCATCTACAAGAGCACCTTAAAGTACCCTCACTATAGTAACTGTGCATTCAAAGTTGTCAAAGTTGCATATATACCCTGTTTCTCAAGTTCTATATATTTTATTCCTTTCTAATGGAAAACTACTTAAAAAATAAATTAATTAATACATACTAATGAAAAAAAGGTTTACTTTTCAATTAAACAAGAAAGTACAGTAATACAGTATATGGGTGACATGTTGACCAAGTGTTGAATTTTCAAGATTATTGGACTGTTATAATAAAGCTTTTCATATAGAGCCTGTCTGTAACTGAGAGTGTCTTATCTGACAGCCAATGTTTGGACATTAAATTACTAGTAAACACAGCTTGGCCAGTTGTCCCAACAGGTAAACGTATAATAAAGCTTTCTTGTAGGTACAAGGAATATTTCCTAAACTTGCAATGTTTCTGCAGCCGGTGATGTCACCAGTGCATGCACTCAGAAAGGACGGCACACTCATGCTATCCTTTCAGAGGTCTGTGCTGCGGCCCTGACTCCCGTGAGCATGCTAGGGAGTGATGTGATTGCAGCTTGTTCATTCAAACAGCCAGAAGGAAGAAAAAACGGGTGAATATGAAAGTCTTGTCAGCGGTGACAGCGTGCTGCTGGAGGGCTTAGTTTTAAGGTAAGTCTTTCATAATGTGCTGGTATTCGGTGCATACTAGCACATTATTACATTACTTTGCATTATTTCTTTTATGGAAGAGTTTATTACCACTTTAAAGATTTAGCCGATAATAGTAATTAATCCAATAGGATCTTTACATTGTACAATGACTGGGCTATCAATACAATAGATGTCCATTGGGAAAACAATATCAGGATTATATTTAGTAGTGAATCTCAAAATATCAGAAACCCATATATGTCAAAAGGATCCAGGATCAATCTTACAATGCCGGTAGCATGTAGGATTGGAGTTGGTATAAAAACCACTGCATTAGTGGGTACAAACTACCATACATGTAAAATGTTATATTGACATTCCTGATACCTAATATATACTGAAGAAACTGAGCAAACTCCTTAAAGATTGAATCTTTCTCCCACTTAGCTATCTGGGGATACTCTAAAGTTAGAAACAGAACTTTACACAAAAAATATCCATTACAGTCTATTAAAGCCTATTATAGAAACACCTTAAAGCAGATGTAAGCCCTAAATTAATGACATTTAGTTTGCACTAGTTAGTGCATTATTGATTTCTGCAGCCTTGTTCCAGCCATGCCCTGTTTACATGCATGTACTCCAGCAATTGTTGCACATGGTTTCTTGATGGTAAAACAGTGAACCCTATCTGTGTGATGTGTGTCTGTGGGGCAGCTTGCAGTCCATTTCAGGAGAATGTGTGACAGGGTGACAACACAGGAGGAAAATTGAGAGACAGGGACAAACCATTGTCACTCTATAACATGATGTGTTTGCTCAAGAACTTTCATGGCAGGATCACTAGGTATTATGTAAGCTCTAACAAGCAGAGCCTTCTGTATTAAATTATATTGTAGCTGTATTATGTGCCTTCATGGTGTAAAGCAGTGCACCTACTGCTGGCACTATATGAATCCTAAGTAATAATAATAATAATAACCAAAAAAGTAATTATATGACCACAAATTAACAAAAATGGAACAAAAAGTGCAACACGTGCTTCACAAAATTAATACGTTATGCGCTAAAGTCCATTAAAATCCTGTTTGGTACACCAAGGGTTAACTCCTGCTTGTTCATGTACACTTATGGCAGCTCCTCATAAAAATGGGGGGTGCTCCCAAAGTATAGTATAAAAGCGTATTTACTAATAAAACAGAAAAATGGCAACTCACATTTACATAAATAGAAAAATGCTTATCACATAGTCTCAGTCAAGCAAAGGCTTTCATCCCAGATGTAGCAGTGTGAATCCAGAAATGAAACCACCTCTGCAGGCCGGGTTTGTCCAAGACATAGGAGACTCTTTGACAGCGTGGGGAACAGCAAGGATGACATCAGACACTAGAAAGTGTCAGGGATGTGGTTATGGACTTTAAGTTCACTTATCCTCTTTCTCGTGGGTTGAGAAATAGACTGGGTGGCCTTGAGACATGTGCCATGTCCCCCTGAAGCCTCCCAGCATCTGACATTATCCTTGCTGTTTCTCATGCTGTTTTCACAAGTCCCTTAGTATCCCAAGGTCTTCTTTCTCTCCCTTTTGTGGTGGTGGTGGATAATCTTCAGTACTGCATGCAGTGGTGATGATGGTATCTCCCCAACAAACCTCTCCGCAGTATTGTAGTCAGACGCTAGGTCAATATTGTGACCACCCCTAGTGGTTATTTCCTTGATATCCTGGGACCACAGAAATTATGTTCAATAATGCTATCTGCCATTCAGTCTGAAAGAGGCTTAGTGGCAGAGTTTTTATTTTTTAAATGGTTGGGCAACTCATTTAAAAAAAATTTGTCATAAAATAGTGCCGCGCATATATCTCTATAACCTCATATATGAATTAAAGCATCCAAACCATGTGATTATACAACAATGGCGAATACACTGAATCGGGGCAGACTGACCATTTGGAAACTCGGGCACTGCCCGAGGGCACGGGGTCAGTAGGGGGCCCCATGAGATGCCCCTGGTACCTTTTCATAGGCTTTTTTGAGTTTGGGCAAGGACACAGGGGCCCCATGATCCCCTATTGCCCGGGGGCCCCATGAGTTGTCAGTCCGCCCCTGCACTGAATACAACTTAAAAGTCCATAATGTGTGCTTGATCCATGCCTTTATAATTTATTCACAAAACAGGTGCTCTATATTGCTTATATCCACATATATTCCTATAGGTGCACCTCCACCAGAGACATACATATATACTCTCACCTCCTATTATGACCCAAATTGCATGGGTCAAATACCGCCTTTCCCTTTTAAATGGGTAAGGTATACATAGATGACTCCACTTTCCTCCTCACTCTGCTGCAAACAGTACCGTCTCCTCTTTATCCCATAAATCCTCTGCATATGTGAACAGAAATGCTTGCCATAGTGTAGTATACAAATATAGTGTGATTTATTAAAAAAAAGTGCACTCACATTTAAAAGTGTCCTGCTGGGACACCACAGTAAAAAAAAAACCTTGTTATAATGTATTTTGAATGTGTTCAGGAATGTCCACGATGGCGGCTCATAAACTTCCGGTTTAGCGGCTTGACGTGATTGGCCCACTCTACGCGTTACATCACATAACGTGACTTCCTCAGGAGTTCATTTAAAAAAACCTGTAAATGCGCTCTCATTTTACAAGTTCCAACTTCAAGTGCTGTTAATATAACAGAAGAGCATCACCGCTATTGTTAAGTTATTTACGTTAAATTTACAGATGTGGCAACCATTTTTGTAAAATAAATGTTCATGTAGCTCAATGAATAAGGTGAAGCTGTATTCACTTCAATCATGTGCACACAAACATTTTTCACAATTTTTCTTAAAATTGTTTATTTTTCTTTGTTTGAACATTTTTAGATAATTAATCCTTTTGCTGCCACCAATGTAAGGCATATGTTGGCAGCAGTGGAAGTATTTACACACACTCCTGGTTGCTACAGCAGCTGGGGGTGCATGTACACTTTTCAAGCCAACTCTGGTTTTCTGATGAAAGTAATTCAGGCAACTGTAATGCAGCATGATTGCTTCCATAACCAACAGAACATGCCACCCCCCTTTCCCATGTGACCCCTCAGCAATGTATTCCAAGAATACTGCAGGCCTGGGACAAGCATGATCAGTGTTGCTGGGTAGAGTGAAGGGAGATCAGTAAACAGTGAAGACAATGTGTATTATGTCACCTCCTGTTTCAGAACTGCCCTTCCTGAGAGGCTGTGGCAAGGCAAGCAGCTAGTCAAGCATAATTTGTGCTCAGTTATCTGAAGTGGAGTACTGGGGAGACATTAGGAGTCTAATACCTCTTGATGCCTCTTTAAAGGGAACCTATTACTCTATAAATGCTATCACACAAAGGGCTTGTAGGCCCCCTATGTTATAGCAATGAAGTTAAGTTTGAAAAAGGGGTGAAAAATGAAAGTTACAATTAACAAAAAAAAGTTTTCCAAGCCCCCTGATCCTATGCACACACACACATATAAATGTAAACAAACCAATATGCAATGAATGGGGTTTTATTTAATCTTCTGGCCAAAAATGTGCTTTTTTACATGTGTGCTAAGAAGACAAAAATGGCTCTGGCAGCAAAAGGGTTAAAGTGCACACCACATCATCCCATTCTCTTAGCTAGGTGAACATTCATTTTGCAAAGTGAACATATACAGTATTTTACAGAGTGAACATACTGTATTCCTTTAGGAAATTTCCCTCTTTGCCTTTGAAGCATAGGGCCTCTTTCACACTGACGGTCTGATCAGTTCTGTCTGTCAGTTTTCCAGACGGACCTAATCGGACCATCCATGGACCTCTTGGGACCGGCGGGTGTCAGGAGACAAGTGTCCACTGACACCCATCAGCATCCGATCCTGTACATCAAAAACAGAAGGATGGTCATCCATTCCCCATCCATCCAGTGGATAGGAAGACAGCCAGATGGAAATGGACAGGCGGTCCATTTCCATATAACCGTCCCATAAAAAAGAGCAGGCTGTGTCTGTGTCCGATCTGTAGCAGCAGACACAGACCTGTCATCCACTTGCTCAGCAGGAATCAGTGGAGAGATCCTCTGCTGAGCAAACGGATCCATTGGCTGGTCCGCCTCATCTTAAAGGGGCTTTAGTCAATTTGTAATCAAACTTTCCCAGCATCTCTGCTAGAAGTGTTAACATGATACATCAGCTGAACAGCTGCAACTTACATCCTTAGTACTGTTAAAAGTAACCTCTCAATGCTATAATAAATGTAAAACACTAATTTTCCCAACTATTTATAAGCACACTTCACCTCTACCCTTAAAGGTGTATAAATATAAATACAAATATGCTCAGTGATAATTAATAAAATAACTTTTCTTATTATAATAATCTCAAAAATCCAAAATCTATAATTTTTCAAATTAAAGTCCAATTTCAAATTAAAGTCCAATACATAAATAAATACGTGTAATCCAAAAATTGATTCAAGTGTAAAAAACTCTCCACTGCTTGCAAAACCTTGATTACCTCAAAAAAACAAAAAAATATACATAGTGCATTATCCTTTATAAATAAAAATTTACATATAAAATCAATCCAATAATATTCACCCAAGTGAAAACACGTGTATATATCAAACCACATACACATGCGATGTACTGTGCAAAACCATGCATGTGAAACACTCTACTGTGCTAAAAACTCATGACACAGGTGCACACTTCTATCAGGGTAAGGAATGGATACCCTTACCAATATTTTTGATCTCAATCCACCGAAAATTGTCTGGTGATATAAATCCTTTTAGAGATGTCCTCAGGGTTTGCTTTGTGTGGATCCTTCCACCCTAGCAACTGAGATATGCTTCCACCATATACGCCAGCCAGATACCCATATACAAGGAACAAATCATAGCGTGATACTGCCACATACTAAGATCAAAAGCTTTTAATTATCCTGCTTACATTAAAAACATCTTTCATCGCACATAGCACATAAAGACCTGTCTGCCATCCGGAATCCAGGAGAGTCCTAATCGCAAATCACAGCCGATATTCTGCCCTCTCCAAGATGGCCGCCACTCTACTTCCGGTATTCTCATATGCGTCTGACGTCACCTCCCTTTGACGCGTTTCGTCATTGGACGTAATCATAAAGGGTACGTTCGCCAGACTAGGAAGTTCAATTTATACTCCTCCCTCACAAGGTGATGTCACCGCAATCTCCATCTTTAGAAGGGGCGATGCCCTCACCTTCCGGAATTCAATAGCCAAACAGCGTACAGATGACGGAAAGCCATATCTAGTATTCATAGTATCGGCGCCACAATCTCCATCTTTAGGAGGGGCAACGCCCATACTATCCAGTATATCCTTAACCAATACATATCAACTGCACAATTTTATACATCTTTATATATATCAACCCTAAATTACATACTCTATTCATCAATTCTCATTAGGATCAGAATATTGAACCCATCAATTCCTTCATATACAATGTCACAATATACTCAACTAATTATATTTTCCAATATTTCATGATATATCTATATCCTTATTGATCTTAAAATAAATAATGAATAAAATAAATAAAATCAAATAAAATAAAAAAAACTCAGAAATTAATAACTAAACCCTATTCTTCTCTGAAATCACATATTATATATTATTGGGAATTTATAAATATCTTACCTAATTATTAAATAGTTTGTATACGCATAAAACTCCATCTATAATAAACTTTATATAATCTGTCCGTGAAAATATAATACAGCCGATCACTATACCCAATTATATATATTACCCTATTCTTTAAAAAATTATTATATTAAAAATTATATAATTCATAAGCAATATTAAATGGATTAAATAAATTAATAAATTACTATATATACTAAAAATAAGACATTATATTCATATTGACATGTCCACATAAGACCTCAAATGGCAAAATTACTAATTAGCCATCTGATATCCCAATAGACATATCATCCTCGATACTTTGACTAATTCATGGAAGACAATATCCTATATGTCCGAATTGATTTGTCCTGTGATTTGCGATTAGGACTCTCCTGGATTCCGGATGGCAGACAGGTCTTTATGTGCTATGTGCGATGAAAGATGTTTTTAATGTAAGCAGGATAATTAAAAGCTTTTGATCTTAGTATGTGGCAGTATCACGCTATGATTTGTTCCTTGTATATGGGTATCTGGCTGGCGTATATGGTGGAAGCATATCTCAGTTGCTAGGGTGGAAGGATCCACACAAAGCAAACCCTGAGGACATCTCTAAAAGGATTTATATCACCAGACAATTTTCGGTGGATTGAGATCAAAAATATAAATTTCTTCGAATATTGGTAAGGGTATCCATTCCTTACCCTGATAGAAGTGTGCACCTGTGTCATGAGTTTTTAGCACAGTAGAGTGTTTCACATGCATGGTTTTGCACAGTACATCGCATGTGTATGTGGTTTGATATATACACGTGTTTTCACTTGGGTGAATATTATTGGATTGATTTTATATGTAAATTTTATTTATAAAGGATAATGCACTAGGTATATTTTTTTGTTTTTTTGAGGTAATCAAGGTTTTGCAAGCAGTGGAGAGTTTTTTACACTTGAATCAATTTTTGGATTACACGTATTTATTTATGTATTGGACTTTAATTTGAAATTGGACTTTAATTTGAAAAATTATAGATTTTGGATTTTTGAGATTATTATAATAAGAAAAGTTCTTTTATTAATTATCACTGAGCATATTTGTATTTATATTTGTACACCTTTAAGGGTAGAGGTGAAGTGTGCTTATAAATAGTTTTACATTTATTATATTTTACACTAGGGAGTGTAACTTTCACTAGGGAATATGGATGTTTTCAATTTTTTGAATAATAGACAAGTTAATTTAGATGAGGTATTTTCCACTGCACAGATAGTGTTTGAGGACAATTTAGAGGTTGTAGCAAAGAAAATAGGATTCACAATGGAGAAAAAAATTCAACTATGGTGGGATGTTATTACTTTGGAGAAATATTTAGCGGAGGATATTATTCCTAGAAGACTTAGATGGGATCTAGGCCCAAATGATGGTCTGGTAGATGAGGATTCCAATATGGAGTGGAAAAACTTTTTTCACACCTGTGAGAGACAACTAGTAGTTATGTTGTTGGAGAGGAAAACAAGAAAGTTAAAAATGGTGGAATCAAAGTTATTGGAATTACAAAATAAAATAGAAGTGTTTAAAGATAAAAAGGAGTATGATGATGCAACAAAAAAATTACATGATCATTTGAATAAAAAGGATCTGGAGATTAAGAAGAAAAAACATAGGAAATATATGAGAGATATGGGAGATTATCAAACTAACAATATCTACAAATGGCAGAGTGTTGTTGCTAATCAATGTCAGTCCAACAATACTACGCCTAATAATTCACCTATAAAAGGGAAAATGCCAGCAAATAATGGACCCCCTAAAAAAATGGAAGAGAGAAAGAAAGATAATATTAAACACATACAAACAATTCAACCAAAATCTCCCTGGAGAAGGGATGAAGAGTATTATGGAAGCCCGTATAGGAATCAATTTTTTTTTTTTTTTTTTTAATTCTTTTATTATAGTATAGGAATCAATACAACGTCCCAGTGTATAATAGATTTCAGCCTCTAGAAGGGTGGAAAAATCCCAGGGGTTTCATTGGAAACCCTAGAGGATACAGAAATACCAATTTTTTTCAGCGAAATTACAGAGGGAGACCACCAGGACCCCCAGTAAGAGCCCCATTTTACCAACAAGAGTGGGGAGGAGGAACAATGAGGGACCAACCATACTATTATCAGAACCAGTACAGAGGAGCACAAGAGGGTCCACCCCAGCAAAGAGGGGAAGATCAAGAAAATCAGGGAGAAAGTATGGATATACAAGGGATGGAACCGAAAGTGGACAACAAGAGAAAAAGGAAAGATGCTTAGGAGAAGGAATTTATAATCTTAGTTCTATCCCCCTGACACAGAATGAAATCCATGTTCTAGATAAAGGACTCAAATTTGCCCCCAGATCGAATTTTAATAGATTTGAGGCTTACATTGATCTTAACAGATATATTAGAAAATTAAATATTAAAAAATATTTTTCTTCTCTACCTGGGCCTGGGTTTTCGGCTATTAAATCTAGCCCAAGTATTGTAGATTATTATACACATAGTGGATTAAAGAATAATTCGACTTTCAATCCAGTCAATATGAAAAATCAGTTCGTGGAAGTTTTTAAACAGATGGTTACAGAAGAAATAAGGGACGTTAAAATTAAGAAATTAAAAGAGGAAACTATCTTTCAGGAGGGTTTAAATTCCCTAAAGAAAAATAACAATGTTGTAATTAGGCCGGCCGATAAAGGGGGAGGGGTGGTGATTTTGGATAGGTCGGCCTATGAGGATGTTATGGGAAATATCTTACAGGATTCAGATACTTATATGAAGTTAAAGAATAATCCATTGAATAAATACAAGAAAATACTCCAAGAATTAATTAATAAAGCACAGAAAGATGGAATTTTGGATAATAAAGAAGTGAGATACCTAATTCCAGCTCATTGTAGAATGCCCATAATATACTATTTACCTAAGATACATAAAAGTTTGATTAATCCCCCTGGTAGACCGATCATAAACGGAATAGATTCTATACATTCTAGAACGGGGGAATATATTGACTTATATCTACAGCCTATAGTAAAACAAATGCCATCATATCTTAAAGATGCACAAGACGTAATTGATTTGGTGGAACTTATGAAGGTCTCGAAAAATACTATATTGGTAACTATAGATATTAATTCTTTATATACTAATATTAAACATGAAGACGGAATAAAAGCAGTAAAGTGGGGTCTTAAGAATTTCACCGATCTCCATATTAAACAAAGGAGATTTATTGTGACATTACTTGAATTCTGTATGACAAAAAATTATTTTTGGTATGGGGGACAATATTATATACAAAAGAAAGGGGTAGCAATGGGCGCAAAGTTTGCGCCCAGTCTTGCAAATATTTTTTTAAGCCAATGGGAGGAGAGAGTTATTTTTAATAAGAAATGGGAAGGATTGATCTTGTGGAAAAGATACATCGACGATATTTTGGTGATTTGAGATGGTTCTAGAGAATCTTTGAAGGCCTTTTTAACAGTTTTAGAAGGAAATGAATATGACTTAGGTTTTACTTTTAATATGGATAATGTTTCAGTGAATTTTTTAGATTTAAACATTTTTATAGAAGATGGTGTTATTTATACTAAAACATATTTTAAAACAACAGATAGGAATGGATATATACCCACTAATAGCTGTCACCATCCATCCTGGATTAATGGAATCCCCAAAGGACAGTTTCGTAGAATTTTAAGAAACTGTACAAGGTTAAAAGAATATATAGAGCAAACCAAAATTATTAAGGATAGGTTTATTGAAAAGGGGTACGATCCAGAGGTGTTGGAAAAAACTAGATTTGAGGTGAGCAAAAGCTATATAGGGGATAAGAAGATTATAAGGCCGCTATCTAAGAATAATAATAAAAAAAATCCTGTTAATAAAAATAAAGTGGAATATGCTTTTATTACAGGTTTTAATGGCCAATATAAAGATGTGGAATCCATTTTTTCCAAATATTGGCCCATATTAAGAAGAGATACCAATTTGGGCTCACTAATCCCAAGTAAACCTTCATTTATTTACAGAAAGACAAAAAATTTGAGAGATGTTTTAGTGAAAAATATTATATCCCCTCCCAATAAAAAAGAAAAACATATGTTTGATTTTAAAGGCTTCTACCCCTGTAGAAAATGTAGAATGTGTAAAATAACCAATACTAAAGTAAGAGTCATTACAGATTTTACATCTAATAACACTGGTATGATATTTAAGATTAAGAATTTCATTACTTGCACTACCCCCTACGTCACGTATTTATTGGAATGCCCTTGTAAACTCCAGTATGTAGGCAGGACCTCGAGACCTCTACAAAAAAGATTAAGTGAGCATATCACAAATATAAAAAAAGGGAAGAAAGATCATTGCTTATCGAGGCATTTTAGAGATCACCATAATTGTGATCCTAGTGTCCTCAAATTCTGTGGTATTGACAAGATAGATGCACATTGGAGGGGAGGTGACAAAATTAAGGCCATATCCAAGAACGAAACGTATTGGATAATCGAATTAAGAACTTTGAAACAGGGAGGCCTTAATGTGGATCTAGATTTGAATTGTTTCATCTCTAATTTTTAAATCTAAATCAATGAGAATAATTGTTATGATTTGTGTGGCTAAGATATGAGTCTTTGTATATTGTGTTTTGGAGTTGATAGGGAATGATAAATAATAATGTAATTGATCTTATGTTTATCTTTAGAAAGAAAATGGAACAAAAAGAATATAAGGAAAAGGTAGTGTTAATATTAAAATGATAAATATTGGAATTCGGACATATAGGATATTGTCTTCCATGAATTAGTCAAAGTATCGAGGATGATATGTCTATTGGGATATCAGATGGCTAATTAGTAATTTTGCCATTTGAGGTCTTATGTGGACATGTCAATATGAATATAATGTCTTATTTTTAGTATATATAGTAATTTATTAATTTATTTAATCCATTTAATATTGCTTATGAATTATATAATTTTTAATATAATAATTTTTTAAAGAATAGGGTAATATATATAATTGGGTATAGTGATCGGCTGTATTATATTTTCACGGACAGATTATATAAAGTTTATTATAGATGGAGTTTTATGCGTATACAAACTATTTAATAATTAGGTAAGATATTTATAAATTCCCAATAATATATAATATGTGATTTCAGAGAAGAATAGGGTTTAGTTATTAATTTCTGAGTTTATTTTATTTTATTTGATTTTATTTATTTTATTCATTATTTATTTTAAGATCAATAAGGATATAGATATATCATGAAATATTGGAAAATATAATTAGTTGAGTATATTGTGACATTGTATATGAAGGAATTGATGGGTTCAATATTCTGATCCTAATGAGAATTGATGAATAGAGTATGTAATTTAGGGTTGATATATATAAAGATGTATAAAATTGTGCAGTTGATATGTATTGGTTAAGGATATACTGGATAGTATGGGCGTTGCCCCTCCTAAAGATGGAGATTGTGGCGCCGATACTATGAATACTAGATATGGCTTTCCGTCATCTGTACGCTGTTTGGCTATTGAATTCCGGAAGGTGAGGGCATCGCCCCTTCTAAAGATGGAGATTGCGGTGACATCACCTTGTGAGGGAGGAGTATAAATTGAACTTCCTAGTCTGGCGAACGTACCCTTTATGATTACGTCCAATGACGAAACGCGTCAAAGGGAGGTGACGTCAGACGCATATGAGAATACCGGAAGTAGAGTGGCAGCCATCTTGGAGAGGGCAGAATATCGGCTGTGATTTGCGATTAGGACTCTCCTGGATTCCGGATGGCAGACAGGTCTTTATGTGCTATGTGCGATGAAAGATGTTTTTAATGTAAGCAGGATAATTAAAAGCTTTTGATCTTAGTATGTGGCAGTATCACGCTATGATTTGGTCCTTGTATATGGGTATCTGGCTGGCGTATATGGTGGAAGCATATCTCAGTTGCTAGGGTGGAAGGATCCACACAAAGCAAACCCTGAGGACATCTCTAAAAGGATTTATATCACCAGACAATTTTCGGTGGATTGAGATCAAAAATATTGGTAAGGGTATCCATTCCTTACCCTGATAGAAGTGTGCACCTGTGTCATGAGTTTTTAGCACAGTAGAGTGTTTCACATGCATGGTTTTGCACAGTACATCGCATGCGTATGTGGTTTGATATATACACGTGTTTTCACTTGGGTGAATATTATTGGATTGATTTTATATGTAAATTTTTATTTATAAAGGATAATGCACTATGTATATTTTTTCGTTTTTTTGAGGTAATCAAGGTTTTGCAAGCAGTGGAGAGTTTTTTACACTTGAATCAATTTTTGGATTACACGTATTTATTTATGTATTGGACTTTAATTTGAAATTGGACTTTAATTTGAAAAATTATAGATTTTGGATTTTTGAGATTATTATAATAAGAAAAGTTCTTTTATTAATTATCACTGTGCATATTTGTATTTATATAACCTCTTAATGCTGTTACACTGTGAACTGGAAGAGCTCCATACAGAGAGGTTGTAGATTCACATTTAGAGTCATTGTGATAGGAAGTACAGATAAGTCCTCCATCTCTGTGAACTAGAAGTAATAGATATACCAGCTGACGTCTTCCGTACCAGTGGAAGTGATGCAGCGTGCGTGTGACCTTGTAGCCACGCCCTGCCACCCAGAATGAGCGTTCAACGCCCTGCCGCCCAGAAGGAGCGATTGGACATAAATCCTTGCAATTAATTGGATTAAATTGGATTTATGGATCCTTGGACATTTGGGCATAATTGGAATAAATTGGATTTATGGATCCTTGGACATTTGGGCATAACACTGTTCAACAGGTAAAAAGTTTTGGGCATAAAATTAGCTAATCTTACATAATTTTGGGGTGCTGAAAACGAAAATGACCCTAAAAAATGTTGATTGGCTCTAGTTTCCATGATATATTCACCCATCTAATGACGTAAGCCATTCAAAATTATGATGCAACTTCAGCTGCATATTGCGCAATTGATATTGGTGACCAATAGAAGATTGCATGTATACTGAGATGATGCAATATTAGCCTTTAATTGCATCACTTCACTGCATAAAAGCTGCAGTATCTGTAGCTGATTGTAGTTCGACAGCGTCTTTACATTTCGTTTTATGCTTATATAGGCTACTCAGTAATGCCTCGAACTTGTGTGAATAAAGCAGATAATTTCTGCTATATCTGCGGTGAAATAACTTTTATCTCACAAAAAAGGAGGATAACAGGAATGATTAAGAAAGCCTACAACTTGTATTTTGGCTGCAAGATAGGAGACCAGGACAAGAGCTGGGCACCACATATATGCTGCATTTCTTGTGGGACGGCACTGGAGCAATGGTTGAATGGAAAAAAGGCATCTATGCCTTTCGCTGTGCCAATGATTTGGAGAGAGCCAACAGATCATGTTAGTAATTGTTACTTTTGTATGGTGCCTCCAATTGTAAAATGGCTAAATAAGAAGAAAAAGTTATCTGTGCACTATCCAAATATTCCATCGGCAATACGTCCAGTTCCTCATGGAGAGGGGCTACCAATTCCTAAAGCACCAGAATCCTTCATGGTTGAGTCAAGTGAGGAAGAACCTGAAGTGTGTAGTCACGTGCAGTTGTAAGAGATAGCCCTTTCCTCGAATACAAGAGAAAAGCCAAGAGAAGCAAAACCGACACAAACTGAAGACAAAACTAGTGAGAATCCTAAGTATTAAAATGATTCAACTTAGCTTATGGCTATAATTTTTCTTGGTAATCCTATGCAGTATATTATGCCATTTAGGCTTTGTTATGTAGTCAATATCACTTGCTTTATATTTGTGGAAAGACATCTATCTATATAATTATTGTGCATTATGTAGTCATTACGCCTATAGTAGAAAACTTTCCGTTTACAGAAAAACTAGAGCCAATTGACAAATTTCATTGTTATATTTGAACTCAGAATGTGAAATTCATTAAGAAATTGATCCTTTTGTTTCCAAAACTGGCAAAAAATAAAAATTTGTTGAACAGTGATTGGAATAAATTGGATTTATGGATCCTTGGACATTTGGGCATAATTGGAATAAATTGGATTTATGGATCCTTGGACATAAACATCTGGGTCATCTTCTTTTTTCTGCTAATGCGTGATAGTGCTTTTTTTCAGACGACTGTCATACCACCGCACAGAAAATCGGTCGTCCGCATGCAAAAACGACAACATTTTTCACTGTTGTTCAACTGGATTTTTTTCGTTCACAATATCGTTATCGATTATAACATCCTGCTCATCATCAAAGAGAAAATCGGTCGATCATTTGATCAACAAAATTTTATGTACCATTTTCTTACCGTGTATTCCTTCCACTAGTAATAATATCATGTTAGGAATCACTGTACCCATCAGGCTAAGAACATATGGTAATCAGGGACTTATTTTTACTTTGACAATAATTAGCTAAAAATTTTAATGATTCACATTTCTGATTTAAAGACTAGGTACTGCCCATATATCATTAAACAGGGATATGTTTTACAGGTAATCCTCATTTTCTAGTTTACATCTTGTTTAATTACTGTGTATGCTTTGTATGTGATTTTGAGAAGATTGTTGATTATATTTTTTCTATTTTGCTGAATTTTTCTTTTCAGCCAAATTGTGGTTTTTGGGGGTGGGGGGCAAGGGGGCAAGGTAAACTAGATTCTCAGGAGCATAAACCCAGTACAAGATTATGCTGCACATATTCCTGGGCAGAAAGATGGTTTGGCGTGCACATAGTAATTGGACACATTTAGTGCCTGGCATCCTATTTAAGATCTGTCATTGGGAGAAGCTGCTGAATATTCTTTGGCTTGTTACTTGTGCCCTGAGACCTGATCCATTGTATTTGTCTACCTGTGTATGACCTGACTTTTTGCTGGATTTCTCCTCTGATCTTTGCCTCAGCTTTGCTCATCCAGTTACTCTGGCCTCTGCCTTTTTGCTAGATTTGTCTCTGCTTACTGATCCTGTGCTGCTTTGCCTGGCTGTTACCAACCTCAGCCTGCTTCCTAGACTTTCTCTGCCTGATGATTTGGTCCCACACTGCCAAACTGTGGGTAACTGTTGTCTGCTTCCTGGCCCCTACTATCATCTTCTTCTCTGGGGCCAATCTGCTTTAGCAGTCCTGAAGACAGTGGCTTCCAGCTCTACCCAGCCAAGGAACAGAAATTACCAGCCAGCTACTCTGGCACTCATGCCACTTCATACCCTAGCACTCTCTGCCTCCATCTTCAGGAGTGTTGTTCCAGAGGTGCAAGAGAGGCTCTGTAATATACCTGGTGGTGGAGCCTGACATGAAGAGGTGCCTGACGTGGGCCCCCAGCTCAGAAGCCTTGGTAAAGTGACAGGAGCACCTGAGCACAGAGTGGGCATGAGTGCCTGACTGACTTTCCATTGCAGGATGCTGTCGCTGAAGAGCAGACTGTGCGTCGCTGTAGAACAGGCTGTGCATTGCTGAAGAGCAAGCTGTACATGCAGGACGACCAGGACAGAGGCAGGTATAGGTCAGCAGGCTCAGCTGCAGATGAGCTGGGTCAGGCAGTCCGGGTCGCAACTGGAAAGCAGATCAAGGTGCAAGACAGAAAAATAGTGAAAGTCAGGCAGGGTTGGTAACAGCTAGCAGATGAGCGGATAACCAAAAGGAACAGGCAGAGACAAAATCCAAAGACAAGCCAGGGGTTGGTACAGTCACCGTTTAGGCAGGGTCAGGAGCAGATCAATTCAAGACAGGAACAGGCATCAGATACTTAAGGAAATGTAATAGACCAAATGGCAAGGACCCAAGCCCATAGTGCAGCTTAAATAGCCCACCTGGTGTTTGTGCGTGCTGGCGCACCTGTTCACGCACCCACACATAGGCTCGCACACACAAGCGCGCACACACATGCTCACCTGTGAATTGGCTGCAAACCAATCTTCTGCGCACCGGAATGCGTCTTTCCTGACAGGCCCCTACCACTTTCCAATCTTCACCAGTTATGTGACAGAAGGCTTTTAGATGTATGTAAACCAAAATCTTTTTTTCAGTATGTTTGATATCATCTGATCATCATGCATAACATTTTTAAAGGAAATTCTGATATAAAATCCCTTATCTGAAGATACTGCCATTAACACCACTTGCTGTTGCAGGCTGAAAACACTAATTCACTTCCTCACAATTAGCATCACCACTGTAATCCTGCCTTGTGAGCTTCTTCAATTGGGTATTGGGATACTTGTCAGGCCTGTTAGATAGGCAGTCCAATGGCCAACCAATGGAGCTCACACAGCAGACTGACAACAATCACTAACTGTGAGGCAGCAGCTTAGTGATGTCAGCTTGCCACATTAAGTTCTTTTACTGGCAGGATCTCCAAGTAAGAAACTTTACAATATATTCACTAAAATGATTTGTTCAGCAACTATGAATACAGTGAGGCATGATCAGGGGCAGACTGACAACTCATGGGGCCCCCGGGCAATAGGGCATCATGGGGCCCCTGTATCCTTGCCCAAAATCAAAAAGCCTATGAAAAATGTACCAGGGGTATCTCATGGGGCCCCCTACTGACCCCGGGCCCTCGGGCAGTGCCAGAGTCTCCAAATGGTCAGTCCGCTCCTGGGCATGATACTGAACTACTGAAACATAGATTTTAGATTTCTATATACTTTAGTGAATTTTGAAGTCATTACTGCATGTGTTTGTTTTGCTTTGCATATTTTAAGGTTATTTGTGATGAAAACAATGAAGCAAAAAATAAAAACTCTGTAGTGTAATAATATGCTTTACTAAAGAGAAATTTTGCACATACAAACTATTTCCAATTATAGGAAAACAATAAAAGATTTACAGATCAATAAGAATATGGTAAAAAGTTACTGTACTTAGCTCAGGTTATAGCAGTTTTATGATCTCCATTTGAAATCAAGGCCCCAGGATTACTTTAGAAGCGATTGCAAGAAAACAGGCGACATTGCCATCCAGGGGCCGACTGACAACTCATGGGGCCCCCGGGCAATAGGGAATCATGGGGCCCCTGTGTCCTTGCTAAAACTCAAAAAAGCCTATGAAAAAGGTACCAGGGGCATCTCCTGGGGCCCCCTACTGACCCCGGGCCCTCGGGCAGTGCCCGAGTTTCCAAATGGTCAGTCTGCCCCTGGTGCCATCTTCACATGGAGTTTCTTCTAACAGACCTTCTTTGCTGTTATGTCATTATAGAGCCTTGCTGCCAGCTTATGCTACTGACCTTTTATTTGGAAAGTTTAGGTAGACAATCGTACATGACTGTATCTTTTCTCACTACTTAATTCGTATTGGCAAACATTTCCCAACTCAACCTTTATTTGGCACTGTTGTATCATACATGCCAAAGATCATATATGTCAAAAGGTCAAGCTATTGTTGACCAGGGTTATAGAATTCCTGTAACACAATGGAAGCATCTAACTGCCAACTGACAATAATAGTATGCATATTCCCATTGTATTGGAGGACAGCTTGTACAAATGTTTATATCCAACGGCATTTTGTCTGAAACCTGATGTTACATCTAGAACAAACAAACAAATGTATATGCAAGAAAATGATAAAACATACATATGTATCTATCTATCTATCTATCTATATATATATATATATATATATATACAGTATATATATATATACACACTGCTCAAAAAAATTAAAGGAGCACTTTGAAAATACATCAGATCTCAATGGGAAAAAATATCATGCTGGATCTCTATACTGACATGGACGGGGTAATGTGTTAGGAACGTAAGGATGCCCCATCGTTTGATGGAAATGAAAATTATCAACCTACAGAGGACTGAATGCAAAGACACCCTGAAAATCAAAGTGAAAAAATTATACAGCAGGCTAGTCCATTTTGCTGAAATTTCATTGCAGCAACTCAAAATGGTACTCAGTAGCTTGTATGGCCCTCATGTGCTTGTATGCATGCCTGACAATGTCAGGGCATGCTCCTAATGGATAGAGTCTTGGGGTATTTCCTCCCAGATCTGGACCAGGGCATCACTGAGCTCCTGGACAGTCTGAGGTGAAACCTGGTGGCGTAGGATGGACCGAAACATGATATCACAGAGATGTTCTATTGGATTTAGGTCAGGTGAGCGTGGGGGCCATTCAATGGTATCAATTCCTTCATCCTCCAAGAACTGCCTGTTATACATCCCCCACATGAGGCTGGGCATTGTCATGCACCAAGAGGAACACGGGACCCACTGCACCAGCGTAGGGTCTGACAATGGGTCCAAAGATTTATCCCGATACCTAATGGCAGTCAGGGTGCCATTGTCTAGCCTGTAGAGGTCTGTGTGTCCCTCCAAGGATATGCCTACCCAGACTATCACTGACCCACCACCAAAATGGTCATGCTGAACAATGTTACAGGCAGTATAACGTCCTCCACGGCTTCTACAGACCCTTTCACATCTGTCACATGTGCTCGGGGTGAACCTGCTCTCATCTGTGAAAAGCACAGGGTGTCAGTGGCAGACCTGCTAATTCTGGTGTTCAATGACAAATGCCAGTCAAGCTCTATGGTGCCAGGCAGTGAGCACAGGGCCCACTAGAGAACATCGGGCCCTCAGGCCTCCCTTATAGAGTCTGTTTCTGATTGTTTGGTCAGAGACATTCACACCAGTGACCTGCTGGAGATCATTTTGTAGACCTCTAATAGTGCTTATCCTGTTCCTTCTTGCGCAAAGGAGCAGATACTGGTCCTGCTGATGGGTTAAGGACCTTTTACAGCCCTGTCCAGCTCTCCTAGAGTAACTGCCTGTCTCCTGGAATCTTCTCCATGCTCTTGAGACTGTGCTGGGAAACACAGCAAACCTGGAAATGGCACGTATTGATGTGCCATCCTGGAGGAGTTGGATTGCTTGTGCAACCTCTGTAGGGTCCACGTATTGTTACCAGTCATGACACTGACCCTAGCCAAAAACTAGTGAAAAACAGTCAGAAAGGATGAGTAGGGAAATACATGTCAGTGGCCTTCACCTGTAAAACCATTCCAGTTTTGGGGGGTCGTCTCATTGTTGCCCATCTAGTGCACCTGTTGTTAATGTCATTAAGACCAAAGCAGCTGATACAGATTAACAACCCCCTCTGTGACTTAACTGACCAGATCAATATCCCAGGAGTTTAATTGACTTGATGCTATACTCTGTATTAAAGTGTTCCTTCAATTTTTTTGAGCAGCGTATATATATATATATATATATGTATATATATATATATATATATATATATATATATATATACAGTCAGGTCCATAAATATTGGGACATCAACACAATTCTAACATTTTTGGCTCTATACCCCACCACAATAGATTTGAAATGAAACGAACAAGATGTGCTTTAACTGCAGACTATCAGCTTTAATTTGAGGGTATTTACATCCAAATCAGGTGAACGGTGTAGGAATTACAACAGTTTGCATATGTGCCTCCCACTTTTTAAGGGACCAAAAGTAATGGGACAGAATAATAATCATAAATCAAACTTTCACTTTTTAATACTTGGTTTCAAATCCTTTGCAGTCAATTACAGCCTGAAGTCTGGAACGCATAGACATCACCAGACGCTGGGTTTCATCCCTGGTGTTGCTCTGCCAGGCCTCTACTGCAACTGTCTTCAGTGCCTGCTTGTTCTTGGGGCATTTTCCCTTCAGTTTTGTCTTCAGCAAGTGAAATGCATGCTCAATGGGATTCAGGTCAGGTGATTGACTTGGCCATTGCATAACATTCCACTTCTTTCCCTTAAAAAACTCTTTGGTTGCTTTTGCAGTATGCTTTGGGTCATTGTCCATCTGCACTGTGAAGCGTCCAATGAGTTCTGAAGCATTTGGCTGAATATGAGCAGATAATATTGCCCAAAACACTTCAGAATTCATCCTGCTGCTTTTGTCAGCAGTCACATCATCAATAAATACAAGAGAACCAGTTCCATTGGCAGCCATACATGCCCACGCCATGACACTACCACCACCATGCTTCACTGATGAGGTGGTATGCGACGGATCATGAGCAGTTCCTTTCCTTCTCCATACTCTTCTCTTCCCATCACTCTGGTACAAGTTGATCTTGGTCTTATCTGTCCCTAGGATGTTATTCCAGAACTGTGAAGGCTTTTTTAGATGTCGTTTGGCAAACTCTAATCTGGCCTTCCTGTTTTTGAGGCTCACCAATGGTTTACATCTTGTGGTGAACCCTCTGTATTCACTCTGGTGAAGTCTTCTCTTGATTGTTGACTTTGACACACATACACCTACCTCCTGGAGAATGTTCTTGATCTGGCCAACTGTTGTGAAGGGTGTTTTCTTCACCAGGGAAAGAATTCTTCGGTCATCCACCACAGTTGTTTTCCGTGGTCTTCCGGGTCTTTTGGTGTTGCTGAGCTCACCAGTGTGTTCTTTCTTTTTAAGAATGTTCCAAACAGTTGTTTTGGCCACGCCTAATGTTTTTGCTATCTCTCTGATGGGTTTGTTTTGTTTTTTCAGCCTAATGATGGCTTGCTTCACTGATAGTGACAGCTCTTTGGATCTCATCTTGAGAGTTGACAGCAACAGATTACAAATGCAAATAGCACACTTGAAATGAACTCTGGACCTTTTATCTGCTCATTGTAATTGGGATAATGAGGGAATAACACACACCTGGCCATGGAACAGCTGAGAAGCCAATTGTCCCATTATTTTTGGTCCCTTAACAAGTGGGAGGCACATATGCAAACTGTTGTAATTCCTACACCGTTCACCTGATTTGGATGTAAATACCCTAAAATTAAAGCTGACAGTCTGCAGTTAAAGCACATCTTCTTCGTTTCATTTCAAATCCATTGTGGTGGTGTATAGAGCCAAAAATGTTACAATTGTGTTGATGTCCCAATATTTATGGACCTGACTGTATGTTAACAACCACCTGGCTGTGCCTCTAGCAGTCCACAGGACAGGATTCCCTAGAGCATGGAGTCTAAGCCCCAGTCTGCTTGTTCAGGGCCCCTGATGGTAGGGATGGACTTGGAGCAGACTGGAACCAGGTCGCGGCGCCCGAGTACACCTGCCTGAGGTAGAGGAATCCGTGCAGGTGGAGAGCCTGACGTGAAGAGGCAGAAGGCGGAAGCAGGGATGGCTGGATCCGTGCCGGATGGATGAGCGTGGTCAAACGGGCCAGGTTGGTAACAGAGGGGTCAGCGTAGTACAAGGCAGCAGGCAGAAGAATAGTCAGGTCACTCGCCGGGGTCGGTACCAGTAGTTCAGATCAGGTAGGGATATCCAGAAGAGAGGTCAAACTAGCCAGGGGTCAGAGCAGGAGAAGTCAGCAGAGGTCAGGTCCAGGCAAGTCAGCAACGAATCTCAAACAGCAGGAATACAGGAACACAGTAATAAAGACCATACGGCAATGAGTGTAAGTGCAGGGCAGGTTTAAATAGTGAGCCCTGCCCTGCCATTGGTGCCAGACGAGCGCCCACGATCGCGAATGCACATGCGCAGCCGCCGCCGCCCAGGTCCTAGTGTCCACCGGCTAGAATAGATCGGTGCTCTGCGCATGCGCGGAGCCACTCGATGCCACGATCCCTGACAATGTATAAACATAGATTGATACCAATGCAACTACATGAGTGCCATAAGGTAATAACTGCCGGAAAGTAACTTTAATTAACACTTTAATGCATTTTAATTCATTTTGAAGTCAATACAGTATATTTAATGCAATGTGTTAATAACTGTGAAACTTGTCCTTACCTCCTTTGGTAGAAAATATTAAACAGAAGTATAGCAGCAAAAGTATTATTGTAGAATGTGGTTAAGACGCTAACTGTTCTAGTTATACTTTGGGTGCAGGACATTGAAAATTGACTTATTTTTCCTTATTTCATAGAGAGTATCAACTGTAATCAGTTTTCTAGTTATTAGATATTAATGTCTATAATAAGCACATATTGATACCAATGCAACTAAGGAAGCACGAGAAGGGCATAACTGCTTATAAGGATTCTGTAATTTAAGCAATACCGCAGAACATAAGAAAGATAATGTGACAAAATGTTATTAGGTGTAATTGTATTAGCTATGCTTGCAGTCCCCCATGACTTGAGTTTGAAACTGTGTTTCAAAGAAGTTAAAGAAGATTGTAAAGTTTTAAATAATATATGCAAATTCATATAACTGTGAATTGAAGCAGACCTTCAAAGTTAGAAGCTCATTAATCAAAAATTAGACACAGATGTCTTCAACCTGTAAACTGACAAGTACCAGTGATGAATGACTGAAACTGCAAACTAATTATATGTGTTTTTTTAATCTCATTAAACAATTTACAGTGTAACTCCAGGTTTGTTGAAAAAACATAATTCCTTCTAGATTATCTACTGTATATACATTGAAAGAATTTTGGCAAACTGTTTTGCAGATTTCTACCTTTACCTGTTCTGAAGAAATAGCGATTTGTTTTATCATGTCCTTTCCAATGTCCTTGATTTCTAAATGGTAGGACCTGCCTACAATCATCGCCTTAGGCTAGGTTCCCATCTCTGCGTTTGGAGAATAAGAGCAAAATTGTGCATGTTCCCAAGCTGCAGAGAAACATGCTGTAGTATGGCAGACATCTAGGAGTGCCATTCATTTTTAATCACACCCTCACACACTGGCACCCATGGCATGATTTTGCTTGTGGCAAACTGCATGGTACTGCAGCACCGTGTGGTTAGTACAGCGCGATTTAACAAAAGGGTGGGGACTTTTTTCTCCACGTTTTCTATGAATAGGGCAGTTCATTGAAATGAATGGGATGCTATATCTGTGATGCGTGTGCGCAAATGCACATGCACATATGTGAACCAGGTCTTAGGGGATATCTCAGCAAAAATTAAATTCCAGTTGCAGGAGATGCCATACATTTGAGTTTTTTTGTCAATGTAACAGTGAGCCCATCATACATCATACATTTACCAGGATAATCAGTACCAACGGTACCAAGAAGACCTCCAGATTGCAATACTGAAAGGAAGCAACAACTGACAAATGCCATGGTTGCAGATTCAAACGGAAAGATCATTTTCAAAAACAATATATGGCAAAATTGCTTATGTAGCAATTATAGATGTTCAGCGTCTTTATAGAAACACATGAACCCTCCCCCCCCCAAAAAAAACAAAAGCATTTTATTTATAAAATGATCTTCCAAATTAACAGGAATCCTTCTTTAAAAGGAAAAAACATTTTTTTCAACTCCTCTTCTTCTGTCAAATTCCCTAAAAAAAAACAAAATCGCAAATAGTGCATTATAAAAAAACGCATAACTTTCAAAAACACATTCTCAATAAATGTGGAAATACCTGAAAAACACTTCAAAAACCACTTCAAAATAAAGTGCACAAATGTGTCACACACTCCACCTAGTGAGGGTGCAACTATAACTTCCCCATAAAATAACGTGCTCTCCAAATCACAATTATGACAGGTGAATAATAAACAACCACCTATTCGGCTTATACACCTTTCGGGGGAGAAAGGATATTTCAGCTTTGAGGGCATTTCACAATATTATTTTTGGGATGACACCAATTTATTTACTATAATTATAGATGTCATTTTTTAAACAAAAGTGGAGATATCCTATTCAGTGAAATAATGGTTTTGCTGAAAAAGATCCTAAAGGTGATCTGTAAAAATTTTGCAAAAATATTTCTACCATTTTTCTAATACTGAAAATGGCCTTGCAGGGATTGCAGACTAAATGGGGAGTATTGAAAAGGGATTTCTAAAGACAATACTAGTTCTTTTTTCAGGGACTGATCACCCCATTTCAGGTGATGGGAGGGTGGAGACACACAGTCAGAGTTAGATACTGGCTAACAGATAGTAAGAAAACAGCCCAGGGAATTTGTGACTAACTACACAGTATTGCAGTAATGAACATGAGAAAGTCACAAGGTTGAATCCAGCTGTATTTATTGCAAAAAGTTCCCACTGAAAGTAAGGAACACAAAAGTTGAGCCTAACAATATACTACCCAGTTTTCTGAGACTAACCTGGGCTAGGCTGCCCATAATCTGGTAATGTAGAGTTTAACAATAATTATTTTTATTAATTTATATTTCTATAGCACTTATCTCCTTGGGAGTTCAAAAGAGTTTAGCTGGCATATGACGAGAAAGCTCTATTGGGCAGGCACAGTAAAATATAATACTAGATCACCTTTAGACAGGAGCCAATTGTTGAAAGAAACTGGAGAACCAAGAGAAAACCCATGCAACCCCAGGGAAAAATTTTCTAATTGGGACCCTTGTTCTGGTGACAACTGTCTAAGGAAATGTTATCATTTCATAGAGATCTTCTCTCACTTTCTGTTGTATGCACAGGACAGAAAATAGACAGGAAATCTCCCCAGTGGGTCAAAGGAGTTGATCTACTAAAGGCAAATAGACTGTGCACTTTGCATTTGCAGTTGCACTCATTTTCCACAGAGCTTAGTGAATGTGGTTATGCTTCACTTCATAAACATAATCCCATCAGATGCAAAGAAAAAAAAAACAGCATTTTTGCTTGCAGCGTATTAAATGATGGAAATCAGCAGAGTTTAAGAACATTCATTAAGCTCTGAGGTACATGAGTACACCTGTATTTGCAAAGTGCACAGTCTATTTGCCTTTAGTAAATCAACACCAAAGCTGGCAAAAAAAACCTGGCAGGAGTTTTAATTCTTCCCTATGCTATCAGAAAAGAAATATGCTATCACTGAAACCGTAAATCTTAATCATAACCCAAGGATACCACTACGTAAACCTTAGCCAAACCCAAAAATAAACTTTAAAATAAAACTGACCCATAATACTAATATTATACCAGCAAACGAACAACCAAAATATGTGAAATGAAAAAAAAAATGATTTCAGAAAAAAGTTATAAATAATTTTATCAGGAAACGATTCACACATAGATCTTAGAATGATTTCCTCCATAGTCGTCCCTCTATGTACACACCAAAACTATTTCAAAATCTAAACTACACATTTGAATTGTGATTAAAGGTCTATTAAATAAATGTCTTCCTGTAGATGTTAAAACATTTTTTAGCTTAAAAAAATATCTATAATGACTATAATGAAATAGATTGTATTACCTCAAGGTTGCCAAGTAGTCCTTGACATGATAAAGTATGAGAGTTACTGGAGCACACAATGGTCTTTTAGGAATAGTACACATTTTGCATATAAATGGCAACAAATGTCTGATATACAGTATGTAATTACATTTAGCATTTTAAAATGGAACTAGAGGGACATAATAATAAAATAAACCCTTTCTGTTTTTCAGTTTTTGATTTGTTTGTTATTGTGATGAAGGAAACATTTTATTTTAATAGTCCTGGCAGCAAATATGCATTTTAATCAATACTCAAAGTAAAAAGGGTCAGCATTAGAGATGAGCGAATCGAACATGACGAAGTGGAATTCGTTTCGAAGATTAGGAAATATTCGATTCGCGCCGAATCCGAAAATTAGCAAACTTCGGATGCACGAATCGAATTTTCCCAAAAATGGCGGCGACATGTGTGGCGACGGAGCGGGGATCTCTGGGAAGGCGCGCAGACAAGGCGCGCTGACCCATAATGCATTCATTCATGACATGTGATCGCATTAGCCAATCAGCAGCCAGCCAGCCAGCACTGTGTAATGGTGGAGCTATAAATCGCGGCCATCTTAGAATTCTCCATTAGCCTCCGGTCATTCAAGAGAGACAGACCTCTGTGTATTAGGGACAGAGTTAGGGCCACAGAGACTTTAGGGCCACAGAATCGTTACTTAGGGACACAGAATCGTTACTTAGGGACACAGAATCGTTACTCAGGGACACAGAATTGTTACTCAGGGACACAGAATTGTTACTCAGGGACACAGAATCGTTACTCAGGGACAGACACAGAATTGTTACTCAGGGACACAGAATTGTTACTGAGGGACACAGAATTGTTACTGAGGGACACAGAATTGTTACTCAGGGACACAGAATCGTTACTCAGGGACACAGAATTGTTATTCAGGGACACAGAATTGTTACTCAGGGACACAGAATTGTTACTCAGGGACAGACACAGAATTGTTACTCAGGGACACAGAATTGTTACTCAGGGACACAGAATTGTTACTGAGGGACACAGAATCGTTACTCAGGGACACAGAATTGTTACTCAGGGACACAGAATTGTTACTCAGGGACAGACACAGAATTGTTACTCAGGGACACAGAATTGTTACTCAGGGACACAGAATTGTTACTGAGGGACACAGAATTGTTACTCAGGGACACAGAATTGTTACTCAGGGACACAGAATTGTTACTGAGGGACACAGAATTGTTACTCAGGGACACAGAATTGTTACTCAGGGACAGACACAGAATTGTTACTCAGGGACAGACACAGAATTGTTACTCAGGGACACAGAATTGTTACTGAGGGACACAGAATCGTTACTGAGGGACACAGAATTGTTACTCAGGGACACAGAATTGTTACTCAGGGACACAGAATTGTTACTCAGGGACACAGAATTGTTACTCAGGGACAGACACAGAATTGTTACTCAGGGACACAGAATTGTTACTCAGGGACACATAATTGTTACTGAGGGACACAGAATCGTTACTCAGGGACACAGAATTGTTACTCAGGGACAGACACAGAATTGTTACTCAGGGACACAGAATTGTTACTCAGGGACACAGAATCGTTACTCAGGGACACAGAATTGTTACTCAGGGACACAGAATCGTTACTGAGGGACACAGAATCGTTACTCAGGGACACAGAATCGTTACTCAGGGACACAGAATCGTTACTCAGGGACACAGAATCGTTACTGAGGGACACAGAATCGTTACTGAGGGACACAGAATCGTTACTCAGGGACACAGAATCGTTACTCAGGGACACAGAATCGTTACTCAGGAACACAGAATTGTTACTCAGGGACACAGAATCGTTACTGAGGGACACAGAATCGTTACTGAGGGACACAGAATTGTTACTCAGGGACACAGAATTGTTACTGAGGGACACAGAATCGTTACTGAGGGACACAGAATTGTTACTCAGGGACACAGAATTGTTACTCAGGGACACAGAATTGTTACTCAGGGACACAGAATCGTTACTGAGGGACACAGAATTGTTACTCAGGGACACAGAATTGTTACTCAGGGACACAGAATCGTTACTCAGGGACACAGAATCGTTGAATTAAAGAGTATGTCAGACAACACGCAGAGGAGTGGCAGAGGAGGCAATGTTTCAGGAGTGAGCAGACGTGGCAGCAGAGGAAGGGGTCGAGGCAGCACTAGTCGCAGCCAGAGGCCAGTGCTCCCGGTGTCATCCAGCGGTCGTGTCTCCACCGACAACCCTGCCGTCATCGATTGGTTGGCTCGGTCGTCTTCCTCTTCCCGGGTCACCTCTGACACCTACAGCCAACGGTCGGTGGGTACGTCAGACACAACCGTTATTTGGCATGGCCCGGGAGCAAGCCCACTGAAATCACGTGTCCTCTACCTGCCCCTGTCCTTTGGTGTTCCCTCACCAAGCAAAGTATCGCATGCTGTGGGCTCAGCCCCACTGTACAGTGAGGAAGAGCTAACAGAGGGCGGTCAGGAACGGGGGGAGACATCCGCCTCTTCAGCAGCCAGGCGAAGAAGTAGTGGCGAGGAGAGTGGCTCGGTAGCTGGTCTAGAGACAGGTCTGTCTCCTGACCCACACGCAGCCGAGGGGGCTAGTAGTGAGGCGGAGACCCTAATTGATGATGATGAGGCTGATCGCACTTGGCAGCCTTGTCGTCATCAGGCTATTGCTTCCGCATCATCAGGAGAAGAGGGTGCCAGCTTGGTAGCGAGCAAAACAGTCGGTGGGTTGCCCAGGAGGCAGCAGGGTCGCAGCAGTGTCAGTGGAGGCAAATGGCCACGGAGTAGAGCACCAGCTCCACTGCAGCCTACCACCACGGCCAGTAGTGGTGCCGGTGTGCACGGAGGAAGTAGCAGTCAGCCAGTGAGGAGTAGCGGGGGCAAAGTTTCCTACTCGGCGGTGTGGCAATTTTTCGTCAAGCCGCCCGAGGAAGTAAACGTAGCCGTATGTCGACTATGTGGCCAGAAAGTCAAGCGTGGCCAGGGGGCCCATGTTGGGACTACAGCGTTGCGTCAGCATATGCAGCGTCGCCATTCGGTGGCCTGGGAAAACCGTGATAAAGATACGGCGGTTCTGCCCGCCCCAGCCCCCGCTCCATCACCCGCTCCGTTACTTGCTCCGTCACCCGACGTCAATCGCCCTCTATCAGCCAGTCAAGGCTCCAACACCTCTGCTGAGGGGAGTTGTCGCTCGTTGGCATCTTTTGCTCGTTCAGATGCTCCTTCTCCTGCTACTCCTCTTCACGGATTCCGTCAGCAGTCTTTCTTGGAATCCGTTTCCAAGAGACAACAGTTTGCGAGCACGCACCCGACGGTGCAGAAGCTGAACGTCCTCCTGTCCAAGTTGCTGGTGCTGCAGTCCCTCCCTTTCCAAGTGGTGGACTCAGCACCTTTCCGAGAAATGATGGCTTGTGCCAAGCCGCGGTGGAGAGTGCCAAGCCGGCATTTCTTCGCCAAAAAGGCAGTGCCAGCCCTGCATTCACATGTAGAAGAGATGGTGGGCCAGTCTTTGAGCATGTCGGTCTCTGCCAAAGTGCACGGCAGCGCCGACGTGTGGAGCTGTAACTACGGTCAGGGACAGTACATGTCATTTACGGCCCACTGGGTGAACGTGGTGCCGGCACAGCCGCACCAACAATTTGGACAGGTCACGCCGCTTTTGCCTCCACGTTTGCACGTCCTTGGTCCAGCAAAGATGTCCGCCTCTACCACCTCTTCTTCCGCCGTGTCCTCAGCCGCCACCCCCGTGCCAAGTCCCATTACCCGACCGGCATATCACATGTGCAGGGCGCAACGGTGTCACGCTGTGCTGCATCTGGTATGCCTTGGCGAACGTAGTCACACAGGGGAGGAACTTCTGAGTGTAATGAACAGAGAAATCAACAGATGGCTGTCTCCGCGCAAACTGAAAATCAGAACCATGTTGACCGACAACGGAAAGAACATGGTGTCTGCTCTGCGTCAAGGAAGGTTGTGCCATGCGCCATGCATGGCTCACGTGTTCAATCTGGTTGTCAAGCGGTTCCTAAAATCCACCATCCCACTGCAAGACATCCTTAAAATGTCACATAAACTTTGCATGCATTTCAACCATTCCTACACCGCAAAGCACACCCTCCTTGAGCTGCAGCGGCAGAACGGAATTCCACAGCATCGCCTGATCTGCGACGTTGCAACAAGGTGGAATTCAACCCTAAATATGTTAGACCGCCTTTACGAACAGAGAAAGGCCATCACCGATTTCCTGATGTTACAAGCGGATAAAGGTTCTCCCCTGTGTAACTTCGATGTCAGCCATTGGCAGCTCATGCGTGACACCTGCCGCTTGCTCAGGCCCTTTGAGGAGACCACGCTATTCGTGAGTCGGCAGGACTATGGGATGAACGACGTCATTCCTCTGTTGCACGTCCTGGAACAAATGCTGTTAACAATGGCTGGTCAGGGTGCGGTAGACGTGGCGCACAGATCTCAACGCCACATGACCCCTGTGGGGGCAGGACAGGAAGAAGAGGAGGAGGTAGAGGAGGACATTAGTGCTCAGGAATTATTGAGTGAAATGGGTGGTTTTTCCACTCAGCGGACAGGAGTGGAGGAGCAGGAGCATCTGGTAGAGGAGGAGGAGGAGACAGAGGACCCAGACGCACCGTGGCAGTATGCTGTGGAGATGGAGGCAGGGAGTCCCTCGCATTCCTTGGCACAAATGGCCCATAGCATACTCGGTTGCTTGCGTAGCGACAGCCGAATAATAACCATCAGACAGAGGGATGACTTTTGGCTGTCCACCTTGTTGGACCCTCGCTACCGTTCAAAAATGGTGGCCTTTTTCACACCTGCTGAGAGGGAGGCCAAAATAACGTACTATAAAAACCACCTATGTAGTCAGTTGGTCTCTGCCTTTGTGCGCCAACGTCCATCCTCAGACACTGTGGGCCCTGTGCGCTCGCGTTCCGCTGCCATGGCAGCAGGGGAGGGGTGGGGTGGTAGGAGCAGTGGCAGCTCCACCAGCAGCGGCTGCCTCAGTCTGCAGTCGATGATGAGTAGCTTTCTTCACCAGCGCAGTGAAGAAACTACTAACCAGCCGCAGCAGCAGCGGCATCAGGTTGACCTGGACCTGGAGCAGGAGCTCAAACAACAGGCTTGGGCCTACTTGGACAGCACCCTGCCAACCGAGGTAGACAATCCCCTTGACTACTGGGCAACGAAACTTGACCTTTGGCCCCAACTAGCTGAATTTGCCCTTGAAAGGCTGTCATGCCCGGCCAGTAGTGTTTAGTGCGGCAGGAGGTATTGTAACTCCGCGGAGGACACGACTGTCCACCCAAAGTGTGGAGAGACTCACGTTTGTGAAAATGAATCAGGCGTGGATTAGTCTGGATTTCAAACCACCAGTTCCTGACACAACTGACTAAATCCGCCATGAATCATGCCCCAAACATGTTATTATTTTTAACATAGGCCTCTGTATGGCCTTTAATTTAAGCTGCTTACGCTTCGCCACTCTGCCATGGGCCCCTGTACCGCCTCCTCTTGCTGCTGCCAGGTCCAGAGTGTGTCATGGGTCCCTGTACGGTCTCCCATTGCTGCTGTCTCCATCGCCACACTCTGCCATGTGCCACTTTCAGGTCTCCTCACACTGCTGGTGGGTTCCATTTTGTCATAGGGTGCTGGCAGATTACGGGCCTCCCATTGCTGCTGCCAGGCCCGTAATCTGTCATGGGCCCCTGTACCGCCTCCTCATGCTGCTGCCAGGTCCAGTGTGTGTCATGGGTCCCTGTACGGCCTCCCATTGCTGCTGCCAGGCCCGTAATCTGCCATGGGCCCCCGTACTGACTCCTCATGCTGCTGCCAGGCCCGTAATCTGTCATGGGCCCCTGTACCGCCTCCTCATGCTGCTGCCAGGTCCAGAGTTTGTCATGGGTCCCTGTACGGCCTCCCATTGCTGCAGTCTCCATCGCCACACTCTGCCATGTGCCACTTTCAGGTCTCCTCACACTGCTGGTGGGTTCCATTTTGTCATAGGGTGCTGGCAGATTACGGGCCTCCCATTGCTGCTGCCAGGCCCGTAATCTGCCATGGGCCCCCGTACCGACTCCTCATGCTGCTGCCAGGCCTGTAATCTGTCATGGGCCCCTGTACCGCCTCCTCATGCTGCTGCCAGGTCCAGAGTGTGTCATGGGTCCCTGTACGGCCTCCCATTGCTACTGCCAGGCCCGTAATCTGCCATGGGCCCCCGTACCGACTCCTCATGCTGCTGCCAGGCCCGTAATCTGTCATGGGCCCCTGTACCGCCTCCTCATGCTGCTGCCAGGTCCAGAGTGTGTCATGGGTCCCTGTACGGCCTCCCATTGCTGCTGTCTACATCGCCACACTCTGCCATGTGCCACTTTCAGGTCTCCTCACACTGCTGGTGGGTTCCATTTTGTCATAGGGTGCTGTATGGCCTCCCATTGCTGCTGCCTCCACCGCCACACTGTGGCTCCACACTCTGGTTTTGGCCCCGTGACTGCCCAAATGAGTGAAGTGTGCGGTGATTCTAAGATCGACGGCACTCATCTGCATGTCATACTGACTGACAGTATTATTTCTCTTCCCCAGCAGACTCCAAGGGCATTTAAATTAAAGGTACAGTGTTCTGCACTAATATAAAGGCTCTCTGAAGCCTAGAAACACCCTTTTTATAAGTTAAATTCGCAGCGAATATATTCGACTCGAATCGAATTTATTCCGCGAATTCGCCGAATCAGCCGAATCGAATTTTTGAATAATTCGCTCATCTCTAGTCAGCATGTTCAATAAATTAATTTACAATCATTCACATTTCTAGTGACTCATTTAAATTGGTATCATTTCTCTAATAATGCTTGATTGAACCTAAACTGGTAACATTCATCCTCCTCTGTCAATACGAATCCAGTGTTAGCTCTCCATATGTTACAAAGAAGGTAAACAGATACGTAAATCTTATTTTTACATGTTGTAAGCAACTTTTCCCTGATACTGTTTACTTTTTAAATGGTACTTACATTTTCAGTGTATGTGTAAATGCCTCTGTTTCTACTAGGCGCACAACAAAAATATGACTCTTACTTTAAGAGAGAAGTATATTCCCCTCAAAATGTGGCCTACAAACTCTTGATAAATTCTGCATTGCTTGAAGCCATTGCTGCCCACTAATACACTGAGCTCTTGGGAAGCAGGGGGCTGCTCATTCAGTGTAATGTCACCTGCCTCCCAAGATCTCCCTCTAATGATTGCAAGGAATAACTTTACAACAGCTAGACGTAAACAGAAGCTGAAAGTGGAGAGAAACAAAATATCAATAACTTCTAAAAAGATACGTATTTTGGGGGGCATCTTGCACAGCAAAGACTGCTTAAGTATCTGCACTGGATGAGTTCAGCAAGAATTGACTAAACTTCAGAACTTCAGATGCCAGATCTGAGCTTCATGGAAGTCATTGGGAGTCAAATGTTACAGAACAATTCTGGCCAGTTTCTAGGCAAGGGTGGGCACTGCCAGAGGTAACGTAGCAAAAGAAGAAGAAATATTTGAAAATGAATTTGACTGGGAGCAGTTTAGTAATGCTAAAAGGGAAACAGTAAAAATGATAAACTCCATTAAATAACATGCTGGGGGGATGTCTTGGCCCTGTCTGTGAAGTGTTGCATCTGTTCAATGTATACAATCTACCACAGTAAAACTGACATTTAAGAAGAAACAAGTGTGAATAAATATTGGGCAAAATTATAGCTCCCAGTTGCTTTGTTCTGCTGTATAGAGCTGATGGCATCAGTGGGATCTCCCTGATGTCTTTAATCATATATGGTCATTTCTATATATGGTCAATAACTTCAACTGGGAAACCATGCCCCTTTGCATATATATCAACTGTCCTCTACTGGACCTGTCATTCAGTGGAAGTGAAATGAAGGGAACAGAAGTGTGTTGGTGGATGGCTTTTTTTTTATTTTTTAGCAGGTTGGTGTACATGGGCATCATGTTTTACATGGATCTACATCCATGGAAAATGTGATTGATGGTGGATGTACATTATGGGACATTTGTGTCTGCTTTTCTTGGAAATGAACAATACAATTGGATATGATAGCACAAAACTGTACTCCTGGTATGCATGTAGTGTACAAGTGTGGTAAACCACACAGAAGCAGTATATAACTAAACACTAAATGACAGGCTAATACAGGTGAAACTCGAAAAATTAGAATATTGTGCAAAAGTTCATTTATTTCAGTAATGCAACTTAAAAGGTGAAACTAATATATGAGATAGACTCATTACATGCAAAGCAAGATAGTTCAAGCCGTGATTTGTCATAATTGTGATGATTATGGCTTACAGCTCATAAAACCCCAAATCCACAATCTCAGAAAATTAGAATATTGTGAAAAGGTGCAATATTCTCGGCTCAAAGTGTCCCACTCTAATCAGCTAATTAAGCCATAACACCTGCAAAGGGTTCCTGAGCCTTTAAATGGTCTCTCAGTCTGGTTCAATAGGAATCACAATCATGGGAAAGACTGCTGACTAGACAGTTGTGCAGAAAACCATCATTGACACCCTCCATAAGGAGGGAAAGCCTCAAAAGGTAATTGCAAAAGAAGTTGGATGTTCCCAAAGTGCTGTATCAAAGCACATTAATAGAAAGTTATGTGGAAGGGAAAAGTGTGGAAGAAAAAGGTGCACAAGCAGCAGGGATGACCACAGCCTGGAGAGGATTGTCAGGAAAAGGCCATTCAAAAGTGTTGGGGACTTTCACAAGGAGTGGACTGAGGCTGGAGTCAGTGCATCAAGAGCCACCACACACAGACGGATCCTGGACATGAGCTTCAAATGTAATTTTCCTCTTGTCAAGCCACTCCTGAACAACAAACAACTTCAGAAGCGTCTTACCTGGGCTAAAGAAAAACAGACCTGGTCTGTTGCTCAGTGGTCCAAAGTCCTCTTTTCTGATGAGAGCAACTTTTGCATCTCATTTGGAAACCAAGGACCCAGAGTATGAAGGAAGAATGGAGAGGCACACACTGCAACATGCTTGAAGTCCAGTGTGAAATTTCCACAGACTGTGTTGATTTGGGGAGCCATGTCATCTGCTGGTGTTGGTCCACTGTGCTTCATTAAGTCCAGGGTCAACGCAGCCATCTACCAGGAGATTTTGGAGCACTTCATGCTTCCTTCCGCAGACAAGCTTTATGGGGATGCTGACTTCATTTTCCAGCAGGACGTGGCACCTGCCCACACTGCCAAAAGCACCAAAACCTGGTTCAATGGCCGTGGGATTACTGTGCTTGATTGGCCAGCAAACTCGCCTGACCTGAACCCCATAGAGAATCTATGGGGCATTGCCAAAAGAAAGATGAGAGACATTAGACCAAACTATGCAGAAGAGCTGAAGGCCGCTATTGAAGCATCCTGGTCATCCATAACATCTCAGCAGTGCCACAGGCTGATAGCTTCCATGCCACGCCACATTGAGGCAGTCATTGCTGCAAAAGGGGCCCAAACCAAGTACTGAGTACGTATGCATGCTTATACTTTTCAGAGGTCTGATATTGTTCTATGTACAATCCTTGTTTTATTGATTGCATGTAATATTCTAATTTTCTGAGACTGTGGATTTGGGGTTTTCATGAGCTGTAAGCCATAATCATCACAATTATGACAAATCACGGCTTGAACTATCTTGCTTTGCATGTAATGAGTCTATCTCATATATTAGTTTCACCTTTTAAGTTGTATTACTGAAATAAATAAACTTTTACATGATATTCTAATTTTTTCGAGTTTCACCTGTAAATGCATTGTTAATTGTAAGAATATTTAGGTATGGGAGTATTATTGGAGGATGCACTTACTAGCAGTTCACTTTAGAAAAGCAACTTAGTGGGAGACCATTAGGTCTGATGTTGACTGGCTTTGGGCTTGTGCTGGTGAGGAAATTTAGCTTGCTTTCAGGTGCATTCCACCTTCATTTGACATAAGTTTGGAATACTTTTGGGATCAAAGTTCATTAATAGGTGCATTTAGCCTGACGTTGACATTTTTTTCTGTTTTTGCCAATCCTAGATGCATTAGCAGATCTAATGTGAACAAATGTCTGTGTTCACAGGCCCATAAAGAAGACTAGAGGAAATATGTTCTTTTTTATCAGAGAGGGTAAAACACATTGTAAAAAATGTTACACACGTTGTTAAAATACAAGGCTTCCGCCACATCTGCAAAGTACTAATACAGCATACCTCATTAATAACAGAAGTTGTGATAAGGTGAATATTTCTCCATTACTGATGGGGCTGTACAGTGACAATATCTTTACCTTTCTATTCATTGTAGAAGTTTTGTTAAGCTGTTAGCAGCCAGCTTTAGTGTATATAAATTTTACAGCTAAAACATTGCCTTAAACACTATAATTATTCTGGTCAGGATTTATTGCTCTGCTTTATAGCTGCTTTACTGCATGAGTTGCATTGCAAGTCAAGAGTTAGACTGAAAGCTCACACTATAAAATCTATTCCTAGCCAGTATGGCCTTGTCATGATGAATCATTGGCCTATCACATCATAAGCCTGGCAGATAAGGACACGTGGTATAGTCACAAAGCGTGCTAAGCATTTTAAATAAATTCATATTGACTTCCACAGAGCTCCAGGGAATTCCTGAATGTGCAATAAATCATATTACAGTTTTACCAGGTCAGTCTCCTTATCAATAGTCTAATTTCTCAACCTGTAACATCTTTTTCTTCCTTCCAACAATGCTGCTTTAGAGAACATAATAAATTAGCCTAGGGTTTAAAGAGACATTTATATAATCACAAAGCTTAACACACACAAAGGATTTTGCCATGTAAGCACATTATCCTTTTATTGCCAAATCAACACTATTTTCTTTTATACTATAAAGGGGATGTCTTTTCTTTTATTTATTCATTTTTTATGTTCAAGAAAAAAATAAACTTTTTTTTTTAATTTTCACTTAGTTAAACATAAATTATTTCACATTAATATTTGAAATGTATTGTTTTCAGTGAGTGTGTTAGGCTCATGGCTCATTTTCACATGTTCACCTGTCTAACCTTAACCGCTTTGCTAAAATAGAAACATGTTTACAGAGCTAGTTGCCCAAAGTCCACATTACACACACAGCTGAATGAGTCAGAAAAGGCATACATTCGCCTTCCTCTCTGCTGTGTATGGTTCTACAGTAGGTTTTAATTAGAGAGAGATACATATGTAAGGAGAAGCTTCCGTTGCATTCTCTCATTAGAAAACTTAGATTGCTTTAAAAAAAATGCTGTGGAAGCAACCCACTTGCCAATTTTACTGCTGGTCAGTGGCTTCCCCAGGCAATACAACTTACCAGTACATTGCGGTGCTCAAGCACACCCTGAGGTGTGCAGTGATGCGATCTGCAACTGCTGTGTCCACCAGACAGAGCAGATTGCGATGTTTAGTATTGGGCCGCTGTGAGCAACCCACATACCACGTGATCGCTGTGCATGTCACCTAATAAACAGATGGAATCCATCCATGACATGAGTGTTTACTACTGTGTGTGATCTGTGATTGGTCATCAGTGATCACATGGTACTTAGGCCAATCACAGCACCCTGTACCATGTGATACCTGTTAGCCAATCACAGGATCACAATAGTAAATATTGACTCATGAATAAAAGCCATTCATGACAGTTCACACACAGGGGCGGACTGACCAATCAAATACTCGGGCACTGCCCAAGGGCCCGGGGTCAGTAGGGGGCCCCATGAAATGCCCCTGGTACCTTTTATAGGCTTTTTTTGAGTGTGGGCAAGGACACAGGAGCCCCATGATCCCCTATTGCCCGGGGGCCCCATGAGTCGTCAGTATGCCCCTGTTCACACAATTGCTCTTACAGTTATCATCACTGTAACAAGCAGTCACAGTGTAAAACAAATCCCTGATTCCCCCCCCCCCCCACTATGGTGACACTGACTTACTAAAAACTGAATAAAGAATTATTAATTTTTTTACATACTGTCAACAGTCAGTATCCTTGAACAAGACCACACCATATATGGTGACGCTGTACTGCACTGGTGACAGTATGTAAATAAAATGTGAAAAAAAGATGTACCGTATATACTCGAGTATAAGCCGAGTTTTTCAGCACATTTTTTGTGCTGAAAAACGGCCCCCTCGGCTTATACTCGAGTCAACGTCTGCAGATGTCTAGCAGGGGGCGCTGCTTCTAAAGCTAAGGTTTCCATAACCGCGGCTGCAGATATGGAAACCTTTGCAGTGATGTGCTGGGCATTCCTACAGTGTGTGCTGTGCCTGTGTGAGCGGCGGGTGCTAAGTTGTCACCTGCCGCCCGCAGAAGTAGTTGTAGTAAGCACGGACCCCCCCCCCTCCCCAACTTCCCCCGCAGAGGTACCTGTAGTTGAGCAGAGTTGGCCCCCCCTCGAGCCCGCAGCAGCACATCCTGGACAGTGTGACAGGCTCGGGCTGTCACAGGCAGCGTTAAGGAGGCTGGCACATCACACAGAGGCACAAGCTCCTCCTCTGTATGTATGTGCCAGCCTCTCAGTGAAAACACACACATAGCCCCTGTAAATTCAGCAGATTGAGCCACAAGGAAGGGGAAAGTAAAATTAAAACATGCTATATTACAGGTATTTTTTATTTAACAAGATAGTTGTGTTGCCCATGTTTAAGGTGGTTGTCCTAAGTGGGAACGTACTGTCCAGTGCCTAATGTACTATCTACTGCCGAGCGAACGTACTGTCTAATGCCAAGCGAACGTACTGTCCAGTGCCAAACGTACTGTCCACTGCCTAATGTACTGACTACCTAAGTAATATAGGGACTGATTTATAAAGCCAAATGCAAGTTAAACTTTTCAAGTGGAGAAAAAGGAGGGACGGGGCATGACGCCCCCCTCCCCATCCTAAAAATTCTTTTTTTTATCCTGTTAGAAATGGATCCCAATATCGGTGCCAGTACTTCTAATCCTGGACCAAAACAAAAACGCAGGTCATACGAAGCTGCTTTAAAACTTAATGTTGTGTCAAGAGCAGAAGAAAGCAATAACAGTATTTCAAGTAGGGAATTTTGTGTTGACGAAAAACAAGTAAGGGAGTGGCGGAAAATGAAAGCTGACTTGGAAAAGATTCCAAAGGCAAAAAAAGCTTGACGTGGTTTAACGACTTCATATGGGGCTCTAGAGACTGAATTGCATAAATGGGTTATGGAGTGTCGTCAAAATGGTTACTGTGTAACACGCATGGGAATTCGCTTACATGCCCTTCAAAGATGAAAAATTTAAAGTACCAGGCACTAAAAAATTTGTTGCATCAGCAGGATGGTGTACCCGCTTCATGAATAGGTTTGGCCTATGTTTGCGGCAAAGAACAAAGATTGCACAGAAGCTGCCAAAAGACCTTGATGAAAAAGTGATGTCATTCCATTCATTCATCATAAAACAAAGAAGGATCCATAACTATGACCTTCAAGATATTGGGAATATGGATGAAACGCCTATGACCTTTGATCTTCCAAGCAACAGAACTGTGGCAAGTTTGGGAGACAAAACTATTTTACTAAGAACCACAGGAAATGAAAAAAAACATTTCACAGTCGTTCTGTCATGTTTGGCTAATGGAACCAAGCTGCGGCCTGTTATTATTTTCAAAAGAAAGACCTTGCCTAAAAAGGTCAAATTCCCACCACGAATTACAGTGCATGCACATATTAAAGGCTGGATGGATGAAGACGGAACAAAAAAATGGATGGAAGAAATTTGGAATGGACGACCAGGAGTAGCCTTAAAGAAAAAACCATCATTGCTAGTTTGGGATATGTTCAGAGCCCACACATCTGATGACATAAAAAAATTGGCAAAGTGTTCTCAAGTTACTTTGGCCATTATTCCAGGTGGGCTTACATCTGTATTGCAGCCCCTAGATGTGTGCTTGAATAAACCTTTCAAAGACCGTGTGCGAAAGATGTGGCATGAATGGATGTCATCTGGTCAAGCTCAACTGACAAAAGTTGGAAATCTGAGAAAGCCAGACATAGAATTGATAGCACAGTGGGTTCGTGATGCATGGGAAGATATTCCAGAGGACCTGGTGCAACGCGCCTTTAAGAAATGTGGCATTAGTAATGCTATGGATGGCAGTGAAGACAGCGCATTGTATGAGAACGACAGCAGTGATGGTGATGACTGTGAAGTCAGTGATGATGACAATGTGTATGCTGATAACATCACAGGAGCTGAAGCAGCTGAAGCTCTGTTTGGACATACCGATGATGAGGAGGAGAACTCCAGTTTTGAAGGATTTTAGCTCTTGTGTGTTAGCTTGGTTGCTTATTAAGCTAAGGTTGATGTACTTTTAAAGATACGGTATTTTTGATACCATATTGTTTTTGTTGACCCCATTTTCCACTTACAGAGCTATTTTACTGTTTTTCGTTTAAATAAATATTCATGTGATTTTATTGGTCTTTATCTTTATTTTTTACATTGACTAGTAGGTGCCTCATTTCCCACCCTCGGCTTATACTCGAGTCAATAGTTTTTCCCAGTTTTTTGTGGTAAAATTAGGTACCTCGGCTTATATTCGGGTCGGCTTATACTCGAGTATATACCGTAATTTCTTCCTTTTACACCTTCACAAAACTCACCATACCTCTTACTAAATAGCTTGGACTGTCTACTTTCCAAAAAGATGTCATTTGTAATTTCCTGGCATTTTAGGGCCTCAAGAAATGAAAGCCCCAAAATGCAGCCAGTACATCAGGACTGATCAATTTCCAAATATATAGACCATGATGATTAAATAATACAGATTAAATAATATACCGTATTTTCCGGCGTATAAGACGACCCCCTACTTTTCCTGTTAAAATATAGGGTTTGGGCTATACTCGCCATATAAGACTACCCCTCTTCCAACGCACACCAAATAAAAATTAAAAAACATCAGATTTGATTTCAATATGGTATGGTATTTCAGTATGGTATTCCAATGATGGGGTGCTATTCCTCCCACTGACACCAATGATGGGGCACTATTCCTCCCACTGACACCAATGATGGGGCACTATTCCTCCCACTGACACCAATGATGGGACACTATTCCTCCCACTGATACCAATGATGGTGCCCCATCATTAGTATGAGTGTGTGAGGAATAGTGTCCCATCATTAGTGTTAGTGGGAGGAATAGTACTCCATCAGTGTCAGTGGGAGAAATAGTGCCCCATCATTGATGTCAGTGGGAAGAATTGTGCCCCATCATTGGTGTCAGTGGGAGGAATAGTGCCCCATCATTGGTGTCAAAGGGAGGAATAGTATCCCATCATTGGTGTCAGTGGGAGGAATAGTGCCCCATCATTGGTGTCAGTGGGAGGAATAGCACCCCATCATTGGTGTCAGTGGGAGGAATAGCACCCCATCATTGGTGTCAGTGGGAGGAATCGTGCCCCATCATTGGTATCAGTGGCAGCAATTGTGCCCCATCATTGGTATCAGTGGGGGGAATAGTGCCCCATCATTGGTGTCAGTGGGAGGAATAGTGCCCCGTCATTGGTGTCAGTGGGAGGAATAGTGTTCCAACATTGGTGCCAGTGGGAGGAATAGTACCCCATCATTGGTGTCAGTGGGGGAAGGAATAGTGTTCCATCATTGGTGTCAGTGGGGGGTGGGATAGTGCCCCATCGTTGGTGTCAGTGGGGAGGAGGAATAGTGCCCCATCGTTGGTGTCAGTGGGGAGGAGGAATAGTGCCCCATCATTGGTGTCAGTGGGGGGAGAAATAGTGCCCCATCGTTGGTGTCAGTGGGAGGAATAGTGCCCCATCATTGGTATCAGTGGGGGGAATAGTGCCCCATCATTGGTGTCAGTGGGAGGAATAGTGCCCCATCATTGGTGTCAGTAGGAGGAATAGTGTTCCATCATTGGTGTCAGTGGGGGGGGGAATAGTGCCCCATCGTTGGTGTCAGTGGGGAGGAGGAATAGTGCCCCATCGTTGGTGTCAGTGGGGAGGAGGAATAGTGCCCCATCGTTGGTGTCAGTGGGGGGGAGGAATAGTGCCCCATCGTTGGTGTCAGTGGGAGGAATAATGCCCCATCATCAGTATCAGTGACATCAATGATGGGGCACTATTCCTCCCACTGACACCAATAACACTTGCTGACCCCTGTTCCAGCATGGTGCTGCTGCAGCCAGCATATGTGGTTGCAGCAGCACCATCTGCGCAGCACACTTACCGGCCGCCTGTGATTGGCCGCCTGTGTGCCTTTCCTGAGCTACTGTTCTGGCGCCCAATCACCGATGAGGAGGCGAACATTAAGCTGCCGAACTGAATGAAGGATCAGCCACGCTTCCTGGACTGGATCGTCGTGGGACTGGGACCGGAGCCAGGTAAGAAACAGCAGCCCCCTGCCCGCCCCTGTACTTAGTGTCCCTTCCGTTGGAAGGTGGGGGCGGCAAAGTGCCGCCCTGACACCGGCTCGGAAGTGTCAGCATGCCGTATACCGGCGTATAAGATGACCCCCCGACTTTTGAGAAGATTTTCATGGGTTAAAAAGTCGTCTTATACTCCGGAAAATACGGTACATAGATTTAGGTTGTTTTACTAAAGAAACGTAGCAGTGTACTTTTTGGCCTAAATTTATAAAGAAAGATTATTTTTTTTGCAAAATTTTATAACAGAAAAACATGTTTGTTTTCAAAATTATCATTTTTTTTTGGTTTATAAAACCCAGTGGCGATTAAATACCACCAAAAAATCTCTATTTGTGTGAAAAAATTATATAAATTTAATTTGGGTAGTGTATTGCATGACCTAGCAACTGCCAGTTAAAGTAGCACAGTGCTGCATAGAAAAAAATTATCTGTCCATGAAGGGGGTAAAACCTTCCGGAGGTCAAATGATTAAATCTTTATTTGTAAAACAAATAATTACTATGAATAGAAAAAAATAAAATATCAAGTAAAAGGCTAAAAATCTAAATAAAATCGACCCAAATCATATCCCTTTAGGTAAAGTTAAGGTACAGTAAATGTAATATTTTGTTCTTATCTTGTTTTCAGGCTCCATGCACACTAGCTTATTTTTAAGCTTCTAGCAGTTCCTAACATCTACTTATGAGTGTTTTTTTAGCCCCTAGAGGCAAATAGAGTTACCCAATGTGCCCATGCACACTAGTCTAGGCTAGAAGCATTTTTCAAGCTTCACCTTCTCGAAGCAGAAACAAAAAAAGCTTTATTTTTTGTGTTTTTGGGAGCGATTTGCCAGCAGAAAAAAACACTGAATGCTCCTAAAATGCTCCTAAATGCCAGTTGCAGCAATGTTTTATGAATATCTGGTTGTTAAGGAGGGGGCAACTCTTTGACAACCAGCTGGTTGTTAACTGCTTCCCGTCCACCCTGTAGCAGTAATACTGCTAGAGGGTGGCACAGGTGTGCAAAATCATGTATATATACCTGATTTTGCATTTCCGGGTAGGGGGCGTACGCACTATTCTTGACTTTGGCTATCAATCACTGGGTCCCGGTGGGTGCTTACTCGTCGCCACCTGGTGATCTAGGAGCATTACTAACAGGGGGAGAGAACAATACAGTTCTCTCCCCTGTCAGCTCCTTTACACTGCTATGCATGGCTTTGCATAGCAGAGTCATACAAAGCAGTGATCTTACAGTGAAGAAGCACACACACAGAGCACACAGTAAAACAACACACAGCACACCGTTAACCCTTCAATCAGCCCACATGTTAACCCCTTCCTGCCCAGTGCCATTAGTACAGTGTCAGTGCTTGTTATTTGCACTGATCACTGTATTGGTGTCACTGGGGATGTCAGTGACACCAAGACAATTCCCCCCAGTGTCAGATTGCCCACCACAGTCCCCCTATAAGTCGCTGATCGCTGCCATTACTAGTAAAAATAAAAAATAAAACAAAAATCCCAGTATATATTTGTAAACGCTATAACGTTCACGTAAATCAATTAATTTACATGTATTGGGATTTTTTTTAGCAAAGGGATGTCACAGAATACATTTTGGACTAAATTTATGATGAACTTTGATTTTCTTCTTTTTTTTATAGCACAAAAAAACTAAAAAACGCACAGGCGATCAAATACCACCAAAGAAAGCTCTATTCATGGGAAAAATTACGTAAATTTAATTTGGGTGCAGTATTGTGGTTAAGGATGCCAGCGCTATCGCTCCTAAACATTTCTTTCGAAATGCTGATAAAAACTGCAAAAACCCCAGGAAAAAATATTAGCATTTTTATCCAGCATTTTTTTTCTAGCGGTTTTGCAACTTCTAGTGTGCATGGAGCCTCAGGGGTTAGTTCACCTTTACCAAAAACTGCCTATGCAGATAAGAAGTGCCTGTAGATACAAAAAAACTGCAGCTTTGTGTAAGGGAATCCCGATGAGACGATTGGCAAATAGAAGTGTGCATGCGCACAGAAATGCGCACACACGTGCACACGCACGGTGAAGATTGGCACCAGACGGACTATTTAAAAGGTGCCTCTGCCTGTGCTGCGTGCTGACTGGTCTTCAGCTGTTCCCCGTTTCCTGCTTGTTCCTGTGTGTTGCTGACCCGGCTTGTTCCTGACCTGACTCTTGATTACTCTCCTGCTTGATGCTTGTTCCTGACTTCGGCTCTGCTCCTGACTTTGGCTTGCTTATGATTTGGTACCTCACTGTCCGCCCGTTGATGACCCTGGCTATTCCTCTGACATTGCTCCTGTCTCCCATCCCAGCTTCCTGCCTTGCTCTGGTGCACACCTGGCGATCTACCATACCAGCTCTGCATATTACTACTGTGCCTGAATCAGAGGTTCATGAGTCTTCCAAAGTCTCCAGCTGCAAGAGCTGCAAACAAGGTTTTCCTGCCACCACATACATGTGTTACACAGTCAGCAAAATGTTAAAAATGAGTAAAGTGCTAAAAACTGTTAAAAACCGCAATATTTTAAATCAGTATACCTGTGCTGGCTGTGCCTGGAAAACAGTTATAAATTTGCAATTGCAATAACAATTTGCTAAGTGAAAGATTTTGGAGATTTGCAATTTGTCTGTGATTTAGCTGTTTGACTGCACAGTGTAAACAAGGACAGTGCACATCCTGTCAATCAAAGAAGACCTGCCTAGCATCACTTATTCTGGAGGATTAAAGAAGAAATCTAATAACTTTATCTTTTTTTCCTCAGTTCCCCTACAAGGATGATTACAGATTACATTTTACATGCTGAGAGTGACGACCAGACCTACAGTATAAGCACCTGCTAGGCCCTAAGCGCCTTCCTCAGTCATTGGTGGATGATTAAAGTCTAAACATTCTGCAGACAAACTTTGATAACAAACCTCAGTGTAAAAATATATACTGAGTTTGACTATTGTTCCCCAAAACTAGAAGTGGTTATAGACCTGAAATATAAACAAATAAATATTACGGAATGCCTAATTTATGAATGTATATGAGGATAGAACTGTTAAAAGATAGCCTGTGTTGTCCTAAAACAGTAAATGATTGTCCTGTATCTACAAAAAAAATCTGATTGGTTGTGGCGGAGCAACACAGACTATCGAGACATTTTAATATTAGAGAATTATTGTGTTTTTAGCTGTTGATTAGATCTGATGCCTTAGTGGTATTTGACATCCTGTCTTCTACTGTGCTTGTATTTTTTGTGGTCTGTACAATGCATCTCCCAATAATGGCATTATTTTCAATTACCTGAACAAAAATAGAAACCAATACCTACACACCTAAATGTCAAGTGATAGTGTAATATTAAACAAAAATAAAACCAAATCATGTTGGTCACACAACATCTAAACCGTGTAGGAGCGATGGTCCTCAACCAACTGCGTCCTAAAGGGTGGGTTGATAGTGTGCAAAAAGCATAGGGAGCAGTGGTTAAGGCCATTCATATGCTGTGAACAGTTAGAGGTCACATCATCACAAGGCATAATGTAAATCAACAATACATGTACTATTCCAAAGAGGCTATGGAAACAAATACTATTAAACCTCGTAAACACCTGAGAACATCATGCTTCCATACATAATCTAGGCTAGGAAGGGCTCTAAAACCCACACTGGGCCCTCCATAGGAAATTTGTAGGGAAACTGAAAGGGAGAAGAGAAAGAAGGAAAAAAGATAAAAAGTAGAAAAGAAGAGAAGTGAGTCACGTCCCAGACTTCCGATTCCCGGGGCTCCCCCTGCCCAGTAGGAAGATTGCAGATATCTAATCTAGGGGTTCCAAGATTTTTCAAACCTAAGTTGTTTGTCCTGAAGGATACTAGTCTATTTTTGACTATGACAAGGTTGATCATAGGGGATTTCCATGCTCGTGCTATGGTGATTTTGGCCACTAAAAAGATAAAAAAAGCGAGGGTTCCGAGATGCCTGGGGATCTCTCCCCGCAGCTCAGTAAATAATGCTGTCTTAACTTAAGAATATTGCCCTCCTGTCTGCACCCCCTGAAACAAAGGGGCGAGGCATCGAGGTAGATCTCCACCAGTCATGCTGGGACAAGATACAAAGGAGACAACAGTTTGTAGCTCGGCCTCCACCAGGGAAGTGTTGAGAATTCCTATGTGCACCATGGTCGACCATTGGAACCATACATTCTCCTCTATAACCTCACCCAGGTCTAATTCTCAGGCTAATTGGTAAGAAGGTTTGGAGCCTTGGTCCACAAACAGAGTGTACAATTTTGAGATACTTCCGTGTTTCCCTGGACCCTACATTTTTGACCTCGGACCCTCTCTATTTTTGTAGAAGGTCCTGGTAGAGGTATCCAATAACTACACATTTCTAAAACAATACTAGACATTGCTAGACATTTGCTAGCATTTCTTGAATAGATACAAATTGCAGAAACTTCACGATTATTGCATGTTTTGACATTTTTCTCTTTCTTCCAAATAACCCTAAAGGAACTGGCACAAATTCTCTCATACCAACATACTCTCCTGTTTGCACAATGAAAACCCATTTAATTTCCTTTTGTTATTTGCTGAATTTTTGCATCAGGACTATAGTATTACCGTCGTGAAATAAACTGTGTTGATTTTGATTGTATTTTTAAGTTAATGTGGTTTCACTTCTAATAAAACATCAGAACATTTTAACTGGGGCACTGTGATGGAAAAGCAGAGCGTAATCAGTCATGATTGTAGCTTGGTTACGTATTGCAAAAGTAGTTATGTTTGAAAATGGAAAACTTGCAGCCTTGGGATGAATTATTGGCCACAGGCACTTAGTTAAAATAATTTAGCATTGAATCCCACTAAACATTAGGCTAACAGAACATGAAAAATGTAGCTTTTTATGTGTCAAGCACTCAAATACAAAGACATTTCTGCAGTGATAATGTATACAAGACTGCATGGCTTAAACTGCACAAATAGTAAAGGTTTGTTTTTTGTTCCCATATAGACACTTTAAGAGAAATGTATTGTTACATTTGACATCAGAATAAAGTAAGAAATAATTTATCTCAACCCATAAGGTCCTGTTTTTTTTTCTTCACTGAAACAGGTTTAATAAAGAAAAATATTGGTGTTACAGATAGACTTTGGTAGTCTGAGACACTCATTGGTTTTATCTCTCAAAGACTCCATGGTCAGGGTTAAGCTATCTTCTTTTTGTTAGTTGATGAATTTTTTGGATGTAATATGCATGCCTCCTGTGTCCTGACACTTTCTAGATACCATGTACAGAAACTACTATAGATTACTACCACAAGGTAGGTATTTTTCCTCCTGTTGTATTCTCTATAATTTTATGTAAACAGAAAACAGGGCAAGAGAGAACCCACTAGGGTACTGGCCACAGCAACTGTTGGACCTGGCAATCCACCAATATTGACCTTTTTATTACATATAGACTGATTGGTAAAATGTAAATAAAATTAATGTAAAATAATTTTCTTAGAGTACATATAAAAGTATTAAAATTATGAGTGTCCACATGTTAACCATTTCCCACTCATAGGATGTACCCGTACGTATTGGGATTTCAGTGGTTATACCAGGGCCATGGCTATAGCTGCAGTCATGACCCTGGTATCTTTTTTTCTTTCAGTCAATGATGAGGAATAAAGTAAAAGCAATCTGAGCAGACAAATAGCCACTGGATCACTTTTACATGTGACAGAAGAACATCTTTCATGGCCTTCCTGGGCTCTTTCATTCCACCAGGGAGCCAGCTACAAAAGCTTAGCATATGGATGACTGAAGACCAAAAGTTCTCTGATCATCTCTATGGCCTACAACAGCCTTTTTCAACTAGGGTGTCTTCAGGTTTTTTCAGGGATGCCTTGGCAAAATGGCTAAAAATTGCCCAAAAATTACATACAAGAGGGTGGAGCAAGCCTGCCTTTTATTTACACAAAGTCATAGGTTTCATTGTGCACTATTACAACCTTCCAGCCGCTGTCATCTTAATAACTAATGACATTATCGGTTGATATGGAGGATGTTGGATGCCTCCCGTGGCCCTATTCATCAGCACTGGAATCACATTAGAGGAATGAGGGAGATAAACTAAGGGAGAAACACTGGAATACCAGTCAGTACCTGTGTGCAAAGGTATATTTGTTTTGGAAGAATAAATCACCTGTATTGGGTGTCCTACAGTTGTGGATGTTGCTGCATTACATAAGACTATTAGTTTAGCTTTTTTACATTTTAGAATGGGGTGCTTTGAGATTGTGTAGAATTTATTGGGTACCTTGATTGAAAAAAGGTTGAGAAACACTGGTCTAAAGAAGCGGCAGCAACACATATTTTGTTACTTTCAGTTTTGGTCTGATGAAAACAGTCTAAACAGGACATTACCAGCCTGTCAAAGCTTCTGATTAAACTGATCTCAGTTTGATCAGATGCTTTTAAGGGCAGAGGAGAGATCTCTAATAAAGCCCAGATGTCTCAGCAAAGAGTACCTGTCACTGTCAAAAACTTAAAGAGACAGTGTTAAAATATATATATTTTTTAAATAAAATAAATAATAAAATAAAAAATAAAACACTCTCCCCATTCCAGGATGGCTCATCCATTCCCCTACACATTTGTAGGTCAAGCATGCATATGGAAACTGTTTTCGCACCACACATGTGAGGTATTGCAGCAAATGTTATAGCAAAAGCAATAATTCTAGCACCAGATCTGCATAACTCTAAACTGGTAACCTGTAAAGGCTTGGAAAACATCACCTATGGAGATTTTTAGGTAGCATAGTTTGTAGCCATTCCACATGCGCACACAATTTTAAAGTGTGACATGTTAGGTATCTATTTACTCGGATTAAAGTTCATTTTTCCAATTAACTTGCACTTGAAAACCCACTGCTCAAATACTGTGTGACATAAACAATATGCAATACCAGCCATTTTATTCTCTAGGGCCCCTGATTAAAAAATATATAATGTTTATAAGTAATTTTCTAGCAAAAAAAATGTAGATTTTTACGTGTAGGAGGGGAATGTCAGAATTTGCCCGGTAGGCAAGTGGTTAAAGGGAAAAATCCAAAATGCACAAATTCTTATTTTTTCACTATTTACCAGCCAAAAAGACTTCACTCAAAGCTAATGGCTTAACTGGTCCATTAGCTGCCCTTCTTTATGCAAGGAGAGGGTATGAACACATAACTGATAACAGCACAGAAATAGATATAAAATCTAAATCTATAATCTAGGTCTTGCAGCAAGCCAAATTGAATAACATCTACCTGCCAAAATAAGTAATCGAATCTGTGTGACAGACATATGACTCTGTGTCAACTATATGATAACAATAAATGACAGTATGATGAGAACAAAAATGAGGAGATGCAAGCTTGAATTAAACATAGAGAACATTACACTTTAAATGCTGTTCACTTCTGTAATCCAGGCAGTGTGATATAAAATTCAGTGTGGGATGATATGCTACTGCTCCAGAGATGCCATTGTTGCCCATGTAAACCCATAGCCCCCTAGACTCCACATGTGGTCCTGTGCATAGGGAGAATTCCAATGACTTTTTACCACTGGCAGAAATGATCAGATGTTGCCTCATGCACAGGAATTATATGCAGAGGTCCACATTGCTTTTACACAGTAGTGTCAACAAGCTCTGGAGCAATTTTACTTCCTCTACACATAGAACAAGCTACCCTGGCTTTCTTTCGGCTTCTCTCTTTCTGTGAATTCACCAATTTATAGTGACCTATCCTCTGCATCCACCACCGCTTCTCTGTCCTGTGTCTCCCACCCCTCCACTCGCCTATGCTAATAGCTAAAATGCCCCCCTAACTGTCCTTTACACTGACATACCCTGCCTGTTCTGTTTGCTCCCCCTCTCCAGCACCAATACCCTCCCTCACAAGCTGCAACCTCTGACAGATCACTATCAGCATGGAGAGTGGGGGGCATGTGTTTACCAGCCCCCTTTCTTTCCTGAGAGCAGGGGCGCTGGTAAGCATGTGTTTACCAGCTCCCTTCCTTTCCTCAATGAATACAGACAGTGATCAGTACAGATCACTTCTGTATTCATTAAGCGCTAACAGATAGTAAACTGTGTTTACTATGTGTCAGTTTGTGAATGAAACATAGCAACACTGTATACTATGTTTCATTTTTTAATTAATAGGTGTCTATATAGACTCCTATCCATTCATCTACAGTACAGCTCAGGCTCTCCAAAGCCCCCCCCCCAAAAAAAGTAAAAAATACTAAAAATATTTTTAAAAATTATTTAGTTAACAAAAATAAATACATTAAATTGTAAAAAACAATATAAAAAATAGCAAGGCTAGGTACACACTAGTACAGGATGTATGGCCCGTGTTTCTATGGGCATCGCAAATAATTCATTGTAATGGGTCACTGTGTTGTCGTTTCACGCAAAAAAAGGTGCATGCACCTTTTCCAAAATGCATTCACAGGGTAACCTCATGGTCTTTTTGAAAATGCGGTTTCCCTGTGGTTCCTGCACCAGCAATTGTGCCGTGGGCTCAGAGGAATGGCAGCCCTGCATGTCTCACAAGAGGAGCTGTCTTCAGTCTCTTTCTTTGTTCCAAAAAAGAGACCATAGAGGTCTGTTTAGATCCCTGATGTCTCTCCAAAGCCTCCAAGCCCAAAGCCCCCCCCCCAAAAAGTAAAAAAAAAAAAAAATAAAGAATAAAAATGTACCTCTTCAAAAAAAAATGTAAGATGTAAAAAACCCCCCCAAAAATAAAAAGATAGTAAGGGTAGATTTAGAAATACATCTAAATCTGCCTAAATCTGCCTTGCTTCTGAAGCCTGATTCACATTTGGAATGTGCTTCCATGGTTACTGACAGGCAGTGAGGAAACAATGCAATGCCTCCTCACTGCCTGCTTTAACCCCATTTTAACAACAAATGCGCCGCAACCACATGCATTGCCCATTGACATGAATGTGTAGTGTTCGTTGGATGGCATCGCTACACGTTGGGTTACCTTGTCATGGGCACGAAGCATGATGGCATCATCACCCTGCCCAGTGTTTATTGCAGCTTAAGGGGGGGCGTTTAGCAGGCAGCAAAACCACAGCTCAACCACTGATTTTTTGCCTCCCCAACTGCAAGTATAAACAAGGCCAAAGGCCTCATTCATGGGGGGCATACTTCAGGGGGCCATGTTTAGCTGCACAGGGATACACAGGTGTCCCGTGCATCCCCATGCAGGCAGTCCCATTGATGCCAATTGGGACACAGTGGTTGCACTGGAATGCACAGGTGTTCCACTCATTCCTGTGCAGGTAGTCCCATCCATATCAGTTGAGACTCAGCGGCTGCATCAAGACAGCCACTGCTCCCAACTTCACATCCATGTGGGTGTATGTCCCTGAACTCACACTGTCTGCGTTTGGGGCAATGGACCTACACCCACATGGATGTCAAATCTGTCCTTGCAGCTGCTGCATCCCAGTCAGGGGCAGACTGACAACTCATGGGGCCCCCGAGCAATAGGGGATCATGGGGCCCCTGTGTCCTTGCACACCCAAAAAAAACCTATAAAAAGGTACCAGGGGAATTTCATGGGGCCCCCTACTGACCCCAGGCCCTCGTGCTCCAATGGTCAGTCCGCCCCTGATCCCAGTTGACTTGAATAGGACTGACTGCACAGGTGATGTACAGAACACCTGGGCTTCCCTATGCGGGTAAACACACCTCTCCATGGAAATACATTTTAGTACACCCCATTGAACGAGGCCTTAGTAGGAATTTAGCAGGTATTTTGGAAGTTATGTTGCAGATTAGTATGCAAAAAACGGTTTTTGTGAAAATAGCGATATGATAAACAATTTAAAATTCAATTATTTGTTAATTATTAACTCAGTACAGGTTAATCCTTTATATTTAGTAGGAATTTGCAGAAATTTTGTAAAATTTGCTGTGTTTGTATCTGCGAATAATGATTTTACTGTAATTTTAGCTAAAATATTGTTTTGATAAACATTTGCACAAATATTGTGGGGCCTTAAAAATCAGTAATACCTTCTTTTTATTTTACTGGTCTTCTTTTTATTCTGCTGATCATGTGCTTTCAGAAGATATATGGTTTGTTTGTTTTTTCGTTTTGTTTTTTGGGGGGGGGGGGAGTCTTTTGCAAACTCTGAAAGCTGTAAGGTAAAAATAAAAAAGCAATGGAAAGAGTTCAAAAATGGTCCGACCAGCCGGGTTTAAAAGTGCAGCACAGGGCCTGGCAACAGAGAAGTTAATACATGGCAAAGGCTTCCCAGAGCACTGTAGCCATTCCAAAGAGAAGCAGAGCAGTTTGTGTTACAGCTCCATTTTTCCTATAAAAGCTATAGACTCATTGCAGTTCTTTCCTTCTTTCAGGACCGCTGCAACTATCAGCTGGGTAAAGGACTAGGACTACTATATTAAAATATTATATTAAAATGCAAAAGGGTTATTTACTAAAACTGCAAGGTGCAAAATCTGGTGCAGCTGTGCATAGAAACCAATCAGCTTCCAGGTTTTATTGTCAAAGACTAATTGAACAAGATGAAGTTAGAAGCTGATTGGCTACTGTGCACACCTGTACCAGATTCTGAGTGCACCAGATTTAGCAATTCTCCCTCAAAATGTCATTTTGTGCATGACTAAGGGTCAGTGTCAAGAGGCTTTTGTGTCAGTTGGGTTTTGCATTCCTATACAAAAATGTCAAACTCATGTATTTCACACAAACCCAAAGCTCATTGACACAGGCCCTAAAAAAGGAAAAAATGTTTTTAAAATCTTAACCATTAGAAAAAAGGAATACAAGTATGTATAAAATCATTATGCATTTGCTTTAATAAAGTAACGAGAACATGCAGAAATAATGAATCTGTTTTCTTTTTATTGGAGGAAATAAGTTAAGTTTTCAAAGTCTCATCATTTAATATGGGTGGCTGAACAAAGCAAGTATGTAACTTACCTATTCAAAAACATTTAATGTCACTTATCAGTGCTCTGCTTTATTAACAAGACTCCAGGTCAGAGCTTAGGAATAAGCAATTAATCAAACGCGACATTATTTCAGATAGCATTTACAATCAATATTTCTAATTTATTTTCTCCTTGCAGTTAAATACATCTGCCCCTTATTAGAAACTAATAAGTCAGCCAAGTTCATTCAAAAAGGTAAAGAATGGCTATTAAAGGATTATCATTACCTTTATGCAAAGGTAGCAAAATATTTATTGTTTTTATTTAAAAAAAAACCCTTTTCTAGCTGTTTAAAATTCTCAGTCCCCAAATAAAATGCTGAACTAACATTAACATTGTTTGTCATTTTTATTCTGTTGTTTCAGGTTAACCCATTAGCATCCATTTAAGTTTTTAACTCTAGTAAAAAGAACTCTAGACAAATATAAAAACGCCCTTTTGTTAAGTTATACGTATGTTCATTACAAATAACATAATTGTATGGAACAGAGAATCCCTCATTTTTCAGGACATCTTTATGATCTAGTCATTTTTTGCCCTTATGTTTTAATTTTTTTTTTCAGTGTCCTCCAGATGCTATTAAAATAGGCAGCTCTCAGGCACTATCCTGCACAGTAATCTTTTCCCCATGAGATATTCTCAATATTGAGGACATCCTGCAGAGGCGTAGCTGGGGGGGGGCAAGGGGGTACCAGGGGCGGACTGACCATTTGGAAACTCGGGCACTGCCCGAGGGCCCGGGACCAGTAGGGGGCCCGATGAGATGCCCCTGGTACCTTTTTCAAAGGGCTTTTTTGAGTTTGGGCAAGAACACATTGGTCCCAAGATCCCCTATTGCGCGGGGGCCCTATAAGTTGTCAGTCTGCCCCTGGGGGGTACATATGTACCCGGGTGCCAAGGTACAGGGGCGCCAAAATGAGGCTTACAACGTTACTTTATAATAAGTGAACAAGGGTAATAAATCGGTCACAAGATCACTGCAGCGGCTGCAGCAGACGTGTCATCTGATACGTCTGCCATCCACAGTGATGATGCTGCCTGCCAGCCACTGCAGCCAGCTGAGATATGGATTCTGCATACAGCCGGTTGTTATTGTGGCAGAAAACAAAGATGGCTTAAACTCTGTTAAGGTACATGTAGGCTGTATGTTGTGTACATAAAGTGTTTATTAAATTAGTAGTACTTGTTCTAGTATAAAACAGTCCATAACTGCTGGGTAATGTCTGTTGTGCTATGATTACAACATGGACACGGCAGTGCTTCTGTTCCGTGAACGGGTAGGCTGTATTTGTTAGCTCGCCATACTCTTCTCTGGCCATACTTAAAAGCTGGACCAACGGTGGCAAGCTAACACGGTTTATCTGTAATATTTTTTTACATATAGAATAAAATTTGTTATATTGACATTTTTAAATATCTGGAGCATAATTTGTAATTAAACAGGGAGGGGGGCTGGGGCGCCAATTTTTAGTTTGTCCCCGGGCGCAAAATATCCTAGCTAGGCCTCTGACATCCTGTGAGTGCAAGACATCTTGAACCTATCTTTGGAGCGGGCTCCACTGTGGGGTCCTACACAGTGTAATAGCTCAGTGATCAGCACTGATGTCACCATGATCTTCAGACATATCCATAAGTCCTACCTTCGTGACAGCAAAACCTTTTTAGAACCACATTGTTTCACAAAATTAGATACACAAAGTTGTTTTATTTAATTAATATTTTTTCAAAATACTGTGAATATAACTGTCTCAAGGTCCCATGTCCTATATACTGTATACCATGTAATGTTCCATATATTCCGAAATTTAATATTTTCTTTGTTTCCCCTTTGAAGGAAACCAAGCAACCAAACACCTACTGGTTAATCTCAAAAGTTATCTTGGGTAGCTCCCGTTCCTGCCCTTTATCCAGTGCTACTGTGCCTCTCGCTCTCTGTCTGTCCTGCACTGCTGTGATAATGACAGTGGTGGTGGCTGGGGGACAGAACTGGCTCCTAAATAGCGTGGCTGTGGGGCACCTTTAATCATTTCCTGAAATTTCATCTCTTAAGTCAAGCCTCACCCAACTCCACCAAGAAGCTTACCTACAGTTGCAAGAAAAAGTATGTGAACCCCTTGGGATTACGTGGAGTTTTGCATGAATTGGGCATAAAATGTGCTCTGAACGTCATCTAAGTCACAACAATAGAAGAACACAGTCTGGTGAACATAATACTACACAAACATTAGATGTTGCCATGGTTTAATTGCACATAACATGTAAACATTCACAGTGCAGGGAGGAAAAAGTATGTGAACCTTTGGACTGGTTGACCCTCCTTTGGCAGCAATAACCTCAACCAAACGTTTCCTGTAGTTGCAGATCAGACCTGCACAATGATCTGGAGTCATTTTGGACCACTCCTCTTCACAAAACTGTTTCAGTGTAGCAATATTCTTGGGATGTCTGGTGTGAATCGCTCCCTTAAGGTCATGCCACAGCATTTCAATCAGGTTGAGGTCAGGACTCTGACTGGGCCATTCCAGAAGGCGTATTCTGTGCTGTTGCAGCCATTGTTTTGTTGAATTACTTGTATGCTTTAGGTCATTGTCCTGTTGCATCACCTATCCTCTGCGGAGCTTCAGTTGGCAGACAGATGGTCATACGTTTTCCTGCAAAATGTCTTGATAAACTCTGGAATTCATTTTCCCATCAATGACAATAATCCGTCCAGGCCCTGAGGCAGCAAAGCAGCCCCAAACCATGATGCTCCCTCTGCCATGTTTTACAGTGGGGATGAGGTTTTGATGTTGGTGTGCTGTGCCTTTTTTTCTCCATACATAGTGTTGTGTGTTCTTCCCAAACAACTCAATCTTGGTTTCATCTGTCCACAGTATATTTTGCCAGTAGTGCTGTGGAACATCCAGGTGCTCTTTTGCAAACTTCAAACGTGCTGCAATATTCTTTTTGGACAGCAATGGCTTCCTCCGTGGTGTCCTCCCATGTACTCCATTCTTGTTTAATGTTTTCCTTATTGTAGATGTGTCAACAAAAATGTTAGCATGTGCCAGAGATTTCTGTAGGTCTTTAGCTGACACCCTGGGATTCTTCTTTACCTCATGCAGCATTCTGCGCTGTGCTCTTGCAGTCATTTTTACAGGACGACCACGCCTAGGGAGAGTAGCAACTGTGCTAAACTTTCTCCATTTGTAGACAGTCTGTCTTACCGTGGACACATGAACATCAAGGCTTTTGGAGATACTTTTGTAACCCTTTCCAGCTTCCTGCAAGTCAACAATTCTTGATCGTAGGTCTTCTGAGAACTCTTTTCTGTGAGGCATGGTTCACATCAGACAGTGCTTCTTGAAACCAGTAAACCCAAAACAGGTGTGTGTTTTTTAAGGGCAGGACAGCTGTCAGCAACACATCCAATATCATCACACTGATTGGAGTCAAGGTTGGCTCACTCCTGGCTCCAATTAGCTCTGGGAGAAGTCATTAAGCTAGGGCCTCACATACTTTTTCCTCCCTGCACTGTGAATGTTTACATGTTATGTGCAATTAAACCATGGCAACATCTAATGTTTGTGTAGTATTATGTTCAGCAGACTGTGTTCTTCTATTGTTGTGACTTAGATGACGTTCAGAGCACATTTTATGCCCAAGTCATTATTATTATTATTATACAGTATTTATAAAGCGCCAATAGTTCGCTCAGCGCTGTACATTACAAAGGGGGACAGAACATGTGACAGAACAATACCAATACAATGCAAAACATGAGGGGATTGAGGGCTTGAAGTCATGCAAAACTCCACGTAATCCCAAGGGGTTCACATACTTTTTCTTGCAACTGTATTACCTTCTTCATTAACTAATCCCCCTTTGTATCTCTTGCCTCTCTGTTTTAGATCAGCTTTCATGAGAACAGTCCTTCTAACCATTTTGTCTTGCATTGTGTTATAACTGTACAAAGATTTTATAAAGCTTTGCAAATCATTGACACAATATAAATTCTGCACAATAATAAACATTTATTTGGAATAGAGTTTTTCATTTTTAGAACCCCTGCCAGGATTTACCTGTGCCACTTTGTGGTGACTTCCATTAACTTCCTCTTCCTGAGACACAACAGGGAGTAAGGGAAAATCTCTTCAAAATAAGGGGAAAGCCTCTCTTAGAAAATTGAGTTCACTGCCAAATAACTGGATTTTAAAATGTTACTAAACCCACAACAGTAAAATCAGTCTGTATATGCAGTAAAGCATGCTTGTTATACTCAATGTGGAACTAAAGGGGTTAATCCTCTGCACTGTGTAAAAACGCTGATTGATCCTGACTTCTCTGATCCTCCCCTTCTTCCAGTGCTCCCCTCTTATCTGCTGATAAGACATATTGTGTGGACATGCTCATGCTCAGTTTGGTGTGTATTGCTAGAGAGGTTTTTTTTCTTGGGAGAGTGCATGTGATGAGCACAGGGCCAGTCAGCGCTGCCCAGACAGAGGTCAGGGGTTCTGCATCCTTCTAGAGAAAACTCCTACAAGCTTTAACCAGTGCTAAACACTGATAGAAGTCACAAGATTGCTATAACTGCTGATGAGAAAAGGTATTTAGCAATTTATATTTACTAAAATAATTGCATTTCCATGTTCTATGTACTGTGGGAGACCAGATATAGTGAATGCAGGGTCCTGGGTTTAGTAACACTTTAAGTTGAATTTCACCCTATTGTCTGCAAAACAAAAACTCAATTTTGCTTAAAGAAATGAGCTCTTGTTGGAAGTGTTTGTTTCACCAACATTGAGCCAATTTGCAATGGAGACAAATAGTAAAGAATTTCCCTGAAATGTCACCTAAAGCATTTTGCAGAAAACTTGCTTTGCTGTTATCCATTCCCTGATAAATTTTAGATAATCATCATACCGATCAGTTGTTCCCTCGAAAATTGCAGCTCACCTTCTGTTCCATTGACATCAATAACATTTTTGATTTCCTACCACTTTTTGTCCTAGTGCCATTGGTCCGTAGGACAAACAGGGAGGCAGAAGACAGCATAAGAAAACTGATAGGGATTATAACCCTTCCACACTTCAAAATGAAGGAAAAGGTTTTGGCTACAGATACACTTCAACATTTACCCTATTGACTCACTGGTCAACAAAAAAAAATTAAAAAAATTCTGGCCTGGACTTTTGCAGCTGTTTCAGACTAATTTCAAGGTGCTGATTCCAAATCTGATCCCAGATTTGCTGTTTCACATCTCATTTTTATGCTATCGGCATACCCCATTTTCATTGATTTTACCCGAAATTAACTCTTTGTCACTTATGATTGCAAGTTGCGAGTCAGTGACTGCTTTAGTGTTAAAATATGGTGCTGTATTTTTAGGATAGTGTGTTTATAATATAATTTTTATGTAGATATCCACATTTAATATTTTCCTTCTGCAGGGCGTGATCTAACAATGGCTACAACATCCGAAAGAAGGAAATGCAGTAATGATCCAGATCTGCTACATCTGTGGCAGCTTCACTTTGCAGGATCAAAGGTGCAACATCAATAAATTTGTCAAGAAGGTTTATCTTGCCTACTTTAAAGTACGACTTGGAGACCAAGACAAAAATTGGGCTCCTCACAAAATGTGTAAAACCTGTGTTGAAACTTTGCGATCATGGTCTAAAGGAAAGAATGCTAAGCTGAAGTTTGGTGTGCCAATGGTTTGGAGAGAACCTATAAACCATTTGGATAACTGCTACTTCTGCCTTGTCAATGTAAAAGGTTTCAATAAGAAAAACAAACACTTACAATACCCAGATATCCCATTTGCCAGACGACTAGTTGAGCACTGTGAGGAACTACCTGTATCTGTATTTACTGAGCTACCAGAGATTGATGTTTAATCCCTTAGTTTACCTGCTTCTACAGATGATGATGATGCTCAGATCGAATATATGCCATCTGATGCAGATTGTGATAAAATTTCTCTGTTTAGTCAGCCTAAATTGAAGAGATTTGTATTTGCCAAAGCAGGCTGCTGAATTGTTGGCTTCCAGGATGCAAGAGAAAGGACCACTCAGACCTGGCACTAGTGTCTCCTTTTATCGTAACAGAGAAGCAGCACTGTGAAAGTACTTCCATTCAGATGATCAACTTGTTTACTGTAATGATGTTGAAGGGCTTCTTCTCAATGTGGGACTGACCGCATATGTTTTAAGTGAATGGAGACTTTTTATTGACAGTAGTAAAAGCAGTTTGAAATGTGTGTTACTTCACAACAGAAATATGTATGGTTCAATCCCAATAGGACACTCTGTAAAAATGAAATAAGAGTATGCCAACATCAAGATTGTTCTGGATAGATTGGAATACCATGTTCATGGATGGGTAATTTGTGTTGATTTGAAAATGGTTAATTTTCTGCTGGGTCAGCAAGGAGGTCACACCAAATACCCTTGTTTCCTGTGCTACTGGGACAGTAGGGCTACATTAGAACACTGGGTTAAAAAGGACCAAGAATCAGTTTGACGCCTTGTGACAAGAACATCAAGAATGAGCCTCTGATTGATAGGAATAAAATTGTATTTCCCCCACTGCACATAAAACTTGGATTAATGAAGCAATTCGTCAAAGCTCTTGATCACACTGGAGACTGCTTCAGCTATATATGTTCAACCTTTTCAAGTCTCAGTGCCGAGAATAAAAAAGCAGGAATATTTGATGGCCCTCAAATATGAACACTCATCAGGGATCCACACTTTGTTACAACAATGACTGGGGCAGAGGCTACAGCTTGGAATGCATTCTCTGATGTGGTGCGGAATTTCCTTGGGAACAGGAAAGCGGACAACTATCAAGAGATTGTGGAGGAGCTGCTCTTGAGTTTCCAAGCACTAGGATGTAGAATGAGCATCAAGGTCCACTACTTACATAGTCACTTGGACCAGTTTCCAGAGAACATGGGTCACGTGAGCGAAGAACAAGGTGACCGCTTTCATAAAGACATTAGTTATGAAAGAACGTTACCAAAGCTGATGGGACTCAAACATTATGGCAGATTACTGATGGTCCTTGATGAAAGACATTCCGCAAGCTGTACATCGGAGATTGTCAAAGAAGAGGTCGTTTATGCAGATGTGACATCACTATTGTGATTGACCATTTTGTACATATTTTTCTTATCTTCACAATTCAATTCTTACATGGTAATATGCATTCACTCACATTGATATGCAGTCACTCACAACTTTGTGCTATGGCTCATTAAATGTTTGTTTTATTATTATTGTATATTGTATCTTATCTTATCTTACTCTTGTATGTATGCTTGTATAGCTATTCGTATATGAGCATACATTTGCTGTTTTTATTGAAAATGCAATATTTGATATCTCAAAAACCTGATATGATAGACAAAAACTGATGCCAGATTTGGAATCAGCACCCCAAAATTACCTTAAAACCATTGGAATACCTTATGCCAGAAAAAGTGTGTTGACCAGTGATCCATATAAGGGAACACTTCAGTATAACAGGTGTGGCAATGTGGAGAACAAAAAAAAAGCAATTTAAATGCAGACTTTGCTAGCATTGTGCAGAACTGTATTTATGCTAAATGTGGCCTTAGACACCTTGTTTACCTTTTGATTTATGAACATAATCTATACTTACTCTCACGTGTGGACAGTGCAGCTTTAGGAGCACCCAGTTTCTTGCTGGGAAACACTGGCTGGCTGTATGGGGAAATCCATTTGTTAATGAGATTGTTTTTGCTCACCCAACTAGGTAAGACTGGGAGATATGTTTTGTATCCCTTAAGGCAGTGGTGGGCAACCTTTTTTTTCAACTGAGCCAAATCTCGCCAAAACCACGATTGAAATTTATTTTGAGAGCCACATTTTTAAAACTGAAAATACATCCCCCATATAGTAATTCATCCCCCATAGTAATTCATCCCCCATATAGTAATTCATCCCCCATAGTAATTCATCCCCCATATAGTAATTCATCCCCCATAGTAATTCATCCCCCATATAGTAATTCATCCCCATAGTAATTCATCCCCCATATAGTAATTCATCCCCCCTATAGTAATTCATCCCCCATAGTAATTCATCCCCCATATAGTAATTCATCCCCATAGTAATTCATCCCCCATATAGTAATTCATCCCCCCTATAGTAATTCATCCCCCCTATAGTAATTCATTCCCCATATTGTGTCAATTCACTTACCTTTGCTCCGCGCGTTCCTCTCGCCGTGTTCCCGCGCCGTTCCGGTCTTCAGGGTGGACTGTGAGAGGAGAGGAGTTTGTCACGCTGCCCCGCCTACATCCTGACAGCCAATGTTTGCCACGCTCCACGGGCCGGATTAAAAGGTCCGCCGGGCCGTATACGGCCCGCGGGCCGTAGTTTGCCCATTGCTGGGCTAGCTGCAGAATTCTGACTTTTGGGGCGGCCGCCCGAGAGGAGGGAGGGGAGTGGGCGCCCGGCACACAGAAGAGCCGCATTAAAGTGTGTAAAGAGCCGCATGTGGCTCGCGAGCCGCGGCTTGCCGACCACTGCCTTAAGGAATCACTTTGAACTGAGTCTACATAGGTTTGATGCTTTACAAAAAACGACTGATGTTCGAGTCAAACTTTTGTTCAACTCGAACATCAAGCCCTACTCTAATCACCACTGTTTTTTTTTTATTCTTTGCTAAATAAACAAAAAAAGACCAAACATTTTGAAAATAAACACATTTTTCTTTGTTTCTGTTCTAAAATTTTGCAAATAAATAATTGTTCTTCATAAATCCAAAATGTATACTGCTACATTTGTTTGGTGAAAATAACCTGAATATTGTGTATATTATTCAGTCTGAAGGAAAGTTATAGAGTTCAAAAATTATGGTATATACTGTATCTGAAAATCAGTCAATTCTGATGTATTGATGGCCTTCATTCCTGGAGGCCCAAAAATGTCACGACAGTACAGATATCCTCCAAAGTACCCCTTTTTGAAAAGTAGACAGTCTGAGGTATTTAGTAAGAGGCATGGGGAGTTTCACGAAGTTGTAATTTTCTGCCATAATTTTTTGGAAAATGAAAAAAAAAATTCAAAATACTGTCACCAGTGCAGTGCAGCGTCATCATATAACTGGTGTGGCAGTGATCAGGGACACTGACTGGTGACAGTACAAAAAACGAAAAACAAAATAAAATAAGAAAAAAAAAAATATATATATATATATTATTCCTTGTCTTCATTTTTTATTATTTTGTTTTTATACCACACTGTGAACAGAGTAATATAATGTTACCATAGCAACATTGTACTACTCTGGGTAAGTGATCAGTATTTTTATATACTGATTTTTATATACTAAAAGCAATCATTTTACGGAATGAAATTGATTCATGCAGTTTGTTTGTTGTGAATAACAGTGATTGGCCACAGCTAATCACATGACACAAATGGGCTGTGATTGGCCCAGTCTTTACCGTGTGATCACTGTGAACAATAAAAGCTAGCAACACAATTATATACAATGGATGGCATGAAAGGAAGCCATCCATTGGTTACAATTGTCATGTCACTGCTTTGCATGGTCACAGTGGTCACATGGTACTGGCAACGGGCTTGTACACAGCCGGTGACAGATCTCACCACAGCGCAGCCCCACTGGCGTGCACAAGGCGATGATCCAGGATGACGTCATATAACGTCCATCCAGATTGACAAAAGTCCTGCCCGGCCATCATTTTACTATAGGTTGGGCGGGAACTGGTTAAAGTGACTGTGTTGTTCCAATAAAAGAACTTGCTGCAAAGAAGATATTGAAAACTTACCTCTCCCATGTCAAAGAAGGTCACTGTAACCAGTGAAATGGCCATCTGAATTCTATTCTGGAATCAATCTTCTTGTTTTCTAGTTCCTCTGTACAATGTTTATGTCAATATACAGTGCATCCAGAAAGTATACACAGCGCTTAACTTTTGCCACATTTTGTTATGTTACAGCCTTATTCCAAAATGGATTAAATACATTTTTTTCCTCAACATTCTACAAACAATACCCCATAATGACAAAATGAAAGAAGTTCATTTTAAAATCTTTGCAATTTATTAAAAATAAAAAATGAGAAAAACCCGTATTCACAGCCTTTGCCGTGACACTCAAAATTGAGCTCTGGTGCATCCTGTTCCTACTGATCATCATTGAGATGTTTCCACGACTTGATTGGAGTCCACCTGTGGGAAATTCAGTTGATTGGATATGATTAGGAAAGGCATAAAACTGTCTATATAAAGTCCCACAGTTAACAGTGCATGTCAGAGCTCAAACCAAGCCATGAAGTCCAAGGAATTGTCTGTAGACCTCCGAGACAGGATTGTATCAAGGCACAGATCAGGGGAAGGATATGGAAAATTTTCTGAAACACTGAAGGTCCTAATGAGCACAGTGGCCTCCATCATCCGTAAATGGAAGAAGTTTGGAACCACCAGGAATCTGCCTAGAGCGGGCCGCCCAGGCAAAATGAGCGATGGAGAAGGGCCTTAGCCAGGGAGGTAACCAAGCACCTGATAGTCACTCTGAAAGAGCTCCAGCATTTCTCTGTGGAGAGAGGAGAACCTTCCAGAAGAACAACCATCTCTGCAGCACTCCACCAATCAGGCCTGTATGGTAGAGTGGCCAGACAGAAGCCATTCCTCAGTAAAAGGCAAATGACAGCCCGCCTGGAGTTTGCCAAAAGGCACCTGAGGGACTCTCAGATCATGAGAAACAAAACTCTCTGGTCTGATGAAACAAAGATTGAACTGTTTGGCCCGAATGCGAAGCATCATGTCTGGAGGAAACCAGGCACCGCTCACCACCTGGCCAATAGCATCCCTACAGTGAAGCATGGTGGTGGCAGCATCATGCTGTGGGGATGTTTTTCAGTGGCAGGAACTTGGAGACTAGTCAGGATCGAAGGAAAGATGAATGCAGCAATGTACAGAGACATGCTTGATGAAAGCCTGTTCCACAGCGATCTGGACCTTAGACTGGGGTGATGGTTCATCTTTCAACAGGACAACAACCCTAAGCACACAGCCCACAAAGGAGTGGCTATGGGCCAACTCTGTGAATGTCCTGGAGTGGCTCAGCCACAGCCCAGACTTGAACCTGATTGAACATCTCTGGAGAGATCTGAAAATGGCTGTGCACCGACACTCCCCATCCAACCTAATGGAGCTTGAGAGGTACTGCAAAGAAGAATGGGAGAAATTGCCCAAAAATAGGTGTGCCAAGCTTGTAGCATCATACTCAAAATGACTTGAGGCTGTAATTGGTGCTAAATGTGCTTCAACAAAGTATTGAGCAAAGGCTGTGAATACTATGTGTGGGATTTTTTTTTCGTTTTTCATTTTAAATAAATTGCAAAGATTTCAAAACAAACTTCTTTCACATTGTCATTATGGGGTATTGTTCATAGAATGTTGAGGAAAAAAAATTAATTTAATCCATTTTGGAATAAGGCTGAAACATAACAAAATGTGGCAAAAGTTAAGCGCTGTGAATACTTTCTGGATGCAATGTAAATTCCAGTAGTGAAGTAGGGTCAGCAGGAGGAGTCACTAAGGTTCTATCCCAAACAACTGCTAAAATATAAAGCTGGGATTACTAAGAGGGAGTGCCATCATTGGCTGCTGATATGAAATCAAAGGTAAGGAGCATGAATAGGTAATGAAAAATATAATCAGGCTATCCTTGTGCAAGCTCTAATTCTGTCAGGTTTGCTGTCACAAGAGCGAATGGGCAGGTAGTTAGGTAACATACAGAGATCAGGCATCTTTAAAGTGGAACTTCAGTCATTTTATATATTTGGCTTTGCTTGCATGGTCTACACCTCCTTTGCTAGAAATGAAACATAAAAGTACATTTTTCTGTGTCTAAATACTTCTCTTCTCCCAGTGTCATTTGCCTAGGTGACTGCCGAAACATCCTGTAGTCCGGTCACTGGAGTATTTGGGGTTTTTTTCTCTCTCCTATCATGAGATCGCTGTGAGGGGAGATCTGGAGGCAGGCTGATGGAGGGTTGAAGGTGTTTTGGAGACAGGCTTGAGGTAAGCCTGAGGCAGGCTGGAGGACAACTTGAAGGTCGAGATGAAAACCCGCATCTGAGGAAGAGCGAGATTTGTGCTTTGTGTAGTGCACAGTTGCAGCCAAGCCATCGACTTAGCGAGCATGCAAGAGATTACAGGCTTGTGGGGCAGAGCAGCAAAGGAAATATACCGGAACAGAGTGGCCAGGGCTTAATTTGCCCACAGTTGAAATGACCACATACAGGACCACATACAGTAAGTAAGCATACAGGCACATTTTTTTTTAAAGGCCTGAAAATGTATTTTTATCAGCTTAGCAGGTTTACCTGGAGTTCCTCTTTAAGCGAATGAGATGAAAACTTGGTACAAATGTACGTCTAGAACATAAAGTTTATTTTTTCAGGGTAAAGCATATAACAAAACACAGAAACCCCCCAGCCCGCACACCACCCCCTATTGACTTCTCCATCACATCCAACAATGCCACTATCAGGCCTGCCCCGCAGGCCAGAGTACTTGGTGTCATTCTGGACTCCAACCTATCCTTCAAGCCCCAAGTCCAATCACTAACAAACTCATGCAGACTCCACCTCTGCAACATCGCCAAAATCCGCACGTTCCTAACCCCAGAAACCACTAAACAGCTCATCCACTCCCTCATCATATCACGACTCGATTACTGCAACTCCCTCCTCACTGGCCTGCCTCATCACAGTCTATCCCCACTTCAGTCGATCCTGAATACGGTAGCCAGGCTCATTCACCTTACCAACCACTCCGTTTCTGCCACCCCCCTCTGCCAATCCCTCCACTGGCTTCTGATTGCACAACGGATCAAATTCAAAATCCTAACACTGACGTACAAAGCTGTCCACCATACTGCCCCAAATTACATCACCGACCTAATATCCAAGTACCATCCAGCACGCACACTCTGCTCCTCACAAGACCTCCTTCTCGCTAGCTCCCTGGTCTCCTCCTCTCATGCCCGCCTCCAGGATTTCTCCAGGGTGTCACCCATCCTCTGGAACTCCCTGCCCCAACCCATCAGACTATCACCTACTCTCCTCTCCTTTAGACGCACCCTGAAAACCCACCTCTTCAGGGAAACCTACCCCACCCCCTGCTAATTTGCCAACCTCCTCCACTCTTCCTACCACTCCATCCCCCACAGCTATCTCCTCCTGTTCCACTCTCCCCTCCCTCCTAGATTGTAAGCTTGAAAGAGCAGGGCCCTCGAACCCCTTGTGTATTGCATTGTATTGTTACTGTACTGTCGCATGTGCTGTCCCCCTTTGTAATGTACAGCGCTGAGTGAACTGTTGGTGCTTTATAAATACTGTATAATAATAATTCTCTTCTCACTTCAATACACATGAGCAAAGACCTTGGTTCTGTTCCAGCATGGCTCAGTAAGCAACAACATTGCAACACTAACACAACAACATTAAAAAATAATTGCTGATGCATAATGAATAAGGTCAAACTATAGTGTGCTACTTTCTTAGTTTAAACCTTTGCATACTTTCCAGACTAATTCATCCATTTATTGGTAGCATCCTTGATTCTTATCACTGAAAACCAACCGTCTTGTCACATTCTGCCACGCTCTACAGTGACACTAGTCAGTCCAGATAAATCCTGAAATTTCATACCTGGCATCCACAAAGGTCAGTTATCTAAGAAAGTAAATTAATAAGTCATTGAGATTGCGTGAACAAAGTTTCTAGAATCCCGTTATGCATAAATGGCAGTAGCCTAATATTATGCATTACAAATTGTTTTATAATCTGTTACAATACAAATGCTCACAAAAATGTCATGAAAACATATTCCGTGATTTAACATCAGGCTTAAAACAAAATGTTCAGAGAAATCTAGTACAAAGAGGGAGATCATTTTGTCAAAGTGGTTTGAAGAGAATAAGCAAAAAGTCAAAAGTAAATAAAGTATTAAATAATTCCATGCAATAAATAAAGTAATTAAAATGACAATACAGACCACATACCCAGGGCTCTATGTGGGTTTTCTTATGCCTCCCCCCCCGCATCCACACATGGGGTACACCTGTGTCTTGCTGAATCGATGGCCCACCATTTCACTCCTCCCTCCTATCTAGTCTGGCCCTTGCTATATGGCAGTCTATTGGAATTATGTGCATATGCATACTTATTTATGTATCAAACTCTATTACAGCATACAGTATACTTATGCATGCATCCATGCTAAATCATTTTATATATATATACATGTGTTGTTTGTTTTGCTTTAGTAGTGGCCATTATCCTCTTGAGGAAGCAGGAAGAAGGTCCTGTGAAACATGGTGAGGAATGAAAGTCATCTTCAATACAGCCATCATACTTTGCAAAGAGTGATTCTTATTACACTTTTTTTGTGCCCAGTGTAATATACACTATATTGCCAAAAATATTAGGACAGCCATCCAAATCATTGGATTCAGGTGTTCCAATCACCTCCATGGCCGCAGGTGTATAAAATCAAGCACCTAGGCATGCAGACTGCTTGTACAACCATTTGTGAAAGAATGGTTCAATCTCAGGAGCTCAATAAATTCAAGCGTGGTACTGTGATAGGTTGCCACCTGTGCAATAGATCCATCCATGAAATTTCCTTGCTACTAAATATTCCACAGTCAACTGTTAGTGGTATTATTACAAAGTAGAAGCAACTGGAAACAACAACTCAGCCATGAAGTGGTAGGCCATGTAAAATGACAGAGCGGGGTCAGCGCATACTGAAGTGCACAGTGCGCAGAAGTCGCCAGCTGTCTAAACAGTCAATAGCTAAAGACATCCAAACTTCATGTGGCCTCCAGATTAACACAACATCAGTGCTTAGGGAGCTTCATGGAATGTTTTTCCATGGCCAAGCGGCTGCATCCAAGCCTTACATCACCAAGTGCAATGCAAAGCTTCGGATGCAGGGGTGTAAAGCACGCCACCACTGAACTCCAGAGAAGTGGAGACATGATCTCTGGAGTGATGAATCATGCTTCTCTGTCTGGCAATCATATGGACGTGTCTGGTATTGGCGGTTGCCAAGAGATTGGTACTTGTCTGACTGCATTGTGCCAAGTGTTAAGTTTTGTGGAGGGGGGATTATGATGTGGGGTAATTTTTCAGGGGTTGGGCTTGGCCCCTTAGTTCCAGTGAAGGGAACTCTTAAGACATTTTGGACAATTTAATTCTCCCAACTTTGTGGGAACAGTTTGGGGATGGCCCCTTCCTGTTCAACATGACTGCGCACCAATGCACACATCAAGGTCTATAAAGACACAGATGAGCGAGTTTGGGGTGAAGGAACTTGACTGGCCTGCACAGAGTCCTGACCTCAACCCAATAGAACACCTTTGGGATGAATTAGAGTGGAGACTGCGAGCCAGGCATTCTCGTCCAACATCAGTGCCTGACCTAACAAATGCTCTTCTGAGAGAATGGTCAAACATTCCCATAGACACACTCCTAAACCTTGTGGACAGCCTTCCCAGAAGTGTTTAAACCGTTTTAGCTGCAAAGGGTGGGCCAACTCAATATTGAACCCTACAAAGACTGGGATGCCATTAAAATTCATGTGCATGTAAAGACAGGCTTCCCAATGCTTTTGGCAGTATAGTGTATGTTCACTATAGGCTTTGCTGCAATGTAACAAGATTAAACTTCATTGGAAGTATTTTACTTGGAGTTTGTCTAGTTTTTATGTTTAACATTGATAAAGTGTACCATGGGGATTAATTCTCCCTATTAATTTTAACAACTTCAGTATTGGGCACTTTCACCCCCTTCCTGCCAAAGCCAATTTCTTTCAGTGCTGTCACAGTTTGAATGGCAATTGGGCAGTCATGCAACACTGCACCAAAACTGCATTTTTAGCATTTTTTGAGACAGATAGAGCTTTCTTATGGTGGTATTTAATCACCACTAGGTTTTTTATTATTTTCTAAACAAACGAAAAAAAAAGACTGAACATTTTTGGGGAAAAGCCTTTTTCTTCGTTTCTGTTATAAAATTTTGCAAATAAGTAATTTCTGATGTGTGCTCATGATGCTGCACTGATGGGCACTGATAGGCGACACTGGGGGGGGGGGGCTGCACTGATAATTATGGCACTGATTATCAGTGTAAATGTCCCTGTTACAGGAAAAAGTGTTGAGGAAAGGAAAGGCATTTGTTTACCTGCGATCAGTTGTGATTGGACACAGCTGATCACATGGTAAAGAGCCAACGCCATTGACTCTGTACCCTGATCGGTGATACGCTGTGTCCGAGGGGCACAGCTCACCACCAATCAACACACTGTGCACCAAGATTGTGAGGACATCATATGATGCCCTCCCAGAATGCTTATTGTGTGTTACTCTTTGGGGCACCTAAAAAGTTCATGTGGTGTTTTCTTTGGAATTTTTCATTAAAAATCTTTTTGTTTTTGGATGTGGTGTCATTATCTACAGAAACAAATCCACCCAGCATATTTTTTTGAATGTTAAAATACAAATGTTCGCAAAAGTTTTAAAAAAAAATATTACATGATTTAACATTAGGCTTAAAACAAAATGTTCAGAGAAATCTAGTACAAAAAGAAAGATCATTTTAATAAAGTGCTATGAGGGGGATAAGCATAAAGTCAAAATTAAATAAAGTATTAAATAATTCCATACAATAAATAAAGTTATTCATTAAAATGTCAATATAGAGCAGGAACCAGAAAATGTTGCAACAGTGCTAAAGCCAGAATGCGCACACAGACTGAATCAACAGACTGAGACCACAGCTATTTCAGCATCCTCCTGCTCTTGAGCCCTCTGCTCAAGTAAGGAAAGGCATGACCTAAAAATCATTGTGACAGCCATTTGGCTGACTAATGGAGGAGCTGAGTCCACAAAATAGTGGAACCTGGAATAACTGAAACTCATATTTCCAGAACATTGGTGGAGATCTTGTCAGTGAGGTGCTCTGGCACTGCACAGAAATATTGGGATGGAACCCAGCCCTGACAAGGTTATTTTGTGGTTTTCATTGTTTTATTTTGGCTAGAGCTTACCTTTTACTTAGCAAACAATCTACATTTATACCCACTACAAAGTTTAATCTTAGTTCCTGCAAAAACTTTAATAACAATATTGAAAATTTGTCAAGTAAACTAAAAGGATCATATCAAGATCAAAAGTATTTGAAAAAACCATGGTCCTCAGAATCATGAAAATGGAACCTGCTGGAAAAATAGGGTTTTTTTCCTGCAACCTTATTACATATTCTTATTTGTCATCCCTCCCTCTAGCACTACTTTCTTAAAAATAAAAATCATCTTATATATACTTTTTTTTCCAGTAGTCTTCTGGCTGATCACACATCTCCCAGTATCATCTTCCTCTTTTTGCAGTGATGGATGGTCTTCAATACTGCTGCATTATGACATCAGTGCTGCTCTATGCAGCACTGTACTGTGAACCCAGTGTGATGTGGTGGCACATACTTAGAAGGCATGTCAATGACAGTCTTGGCACAGAAAATTTATGTGAATTGTACATTTTGATACACACAAATGAAAAACTGCTCACATTTCCCTTATAAGAACACTATTCATTATTGTTATACATATCAATGATTTACTAAACCTGATGCTGATAATGACACTTTTAGAGGGTATGTGTGCATTCCTTTAAAACATATTAGCAGGTAGATATGGCAAGGCTTTAGAGCATTAACTCTATAGCTTCCAGAGTGATTGCTTTGGTTTACCACGGTACCTGTAGTGATGTAGGAGTCAGCAGAAGCAACCACTGAGTGCCAAAGAGGACACAGGAAATCCATACTTCCAGAAAATGTTGGTTTCTGCAGAGACATCGGGTTAAGATTCTGCCTTACTGGAATATTTTTTGAAGGAGTTGGAAGCGGAAAGGATAGTGTTTAGTTTTTTTCCTGCATGAAAACCTTTTACTCCGGCAGTTATTTTTGCAAAGGAGTAGCTTTAAATAACAATAGAGATTGCCCTAAAATTGGGCACCAGGTGGAGAGGTATTTAACCCCTTAACACTGCGCCTCCTGGTCCTTTAAGAGGTTTTTTGATGCCGGGAGGCAGGGCAGGATTTATGATAATGTGACCGCTGTGATTAGCTATCACAGTGGTCACATGGTCAGAAAGCTCCCAATCACAAGTAGCGATCAGGAACTGTCCATTAGACTAGAGGAGCGCAGAGGGTGCACTCTCAGCTCAAATTTACTTACATTTTGGTACGCAAATATGTGGCCTCTCGGCGTCAAGGCCCACCCACCGAGAGGCCCCATACTTGTGTACTCTCAGCGTAAAGGGGTTAGACCATATATTTTGTTACCCGTACTTCCTATTCTTGAGATTTAATATCTCTTGACTATGATTTGGTTAACATTAATGAGAGTTCTTTGACCAAGAGTGAAAGGTTTAACACAACAACCAAAATTTATTAGTGAATAGTAGGGAGGTCTAAACTAACACACTGCAATCTATTTTACAACAAGAAAAAGAAAAAAAAAACGTAAATGATTAAACCAAGGAATTATAAATTATAATACTCATACCCTGAACCCACAAACAGCAAGACAGACAACACATAAGACAAGCATGTATACATGTAAGTGCCAGAGAGAGATTTATTTATCGAGTTTATATAGCGCCAAAGGGTTTGCTCAGCGCTGTACAATAGAGGGGGGGACAATACATGAAACAGTACAGTAACATCAAACAGCACACAAGGGGTAAGAGGGCCCTACTCTTTCGAGCTTACAATCTAGGAGGGAGGGGGTAGAGGTACAGGAGGAAATGGCTGTGGGGGATGGAGTGGTAGGAGGAGGGAAGGGCAGCGGCTGTTAGGTGAGGGTGGGGTAGGATTCCCTGAAGAGGTGGGTTTTCAGGGAGCGCCTGAAGGTGAGGAGGGAAGGTGACAGTCTGATGGATTGGGGTAGTGAGTTCCAGAGGATGGGGGAGGACCTGGAGAAGTCTTGCAGTCGTGCGTGGGAGGTAGAGACCAGGGAGCAAGATAGAAGGAGGTCCTGTGAAGACCGAAGGGTACGGGTAGGGTGGTACCTGGGAATCAGGTCGGTGAGGTAGTTAGGGGCAGTGTTGTGAATGGCCTTATAGGTCAGAGTGAGCAGTTTGAATTTAATGCGTTGGGCAATGGGGAGCCAGTGGAGGGAGAGGCAGAGGGGGGTGGCAGAGGTGGAGTGGCTGGTGAGGTGGATGAGTCTGGCAGCTGAGTTCAGGATGGTCTGAAGCGGGGAGAGTTTGCACTGGGGTAGGCCGGTGAGGAGGGAGTTGCAGTAGTCAAGGTGTGAGATAATCAGGGAGTGTACGAGTAGTTTAGTGGTGTCTGGGGTAAGGAAGGAGCGTATCTTGGCGATGTTCCGGAGGTGGAGCCTGCATGTGTTTGTAAGTGATTTGATATGAGGTTGAAAGGAAAGGTTTGAGTCCAGAATGACGCCAAGGACCTTGGCTTGCTGGGCGGGATTGATGGTGGTGTTGTTGGTAGTGATGGAAAGGATGGGGGGGGGGCGCGGGCTGGGGGGAAGACGAGAAGCTCGGTTTTGGAGAGGTTGAGCTTGAGGAAATGGAGCGACATCCAGTCAGAGATGTCGTTTAGGAGGTGAGTGATGCGGGCGGAGAATGTGGGGGTGAGGTGAGGGGTGGATAGGTAGATTTGAGTATCATCAGCGTAGAGGTGGTAATTGAAGCCGTGGGAGTGTATGAGTTTGCCAAGGGAGGAGGTGTAGATGGAGAAGAGAAGGGGTCCAAGGACAGAGCCCTGGGGGACCCCAACAGAGAGGGGGAGGGAAGAGGAGGTGGCACCGTTGTAGGAGACGCTGAAGGAGCGTTGGGATAGATAGGACGAGAACCAAGAGAGAGCGGTGTCTCTGATGCCAAGGGAGAGTAGTTTATTAAGGAGGAGGGGGTGGTCGACTGTGTCAAATGCCGCGGAGAGGTCTAGGAGAAGGAGGACAGAGTAGTCGCCTTTGGCTTTTGCGGTTAGTAGATCGTTGGTGATTTTGAGGAGGGCAGTTTCAGTGGAGTGTAGGGGACGGAAGCCGGACTGTAGTGGGTCAAGGAGGTTGCTGTCAGTTAGGTGGGCGCTTAGGCAATCGTAGACCAAGCGCTCAAGGAGCTTGTAAGTGAGTGGCAGCAGGGAAATTGGTCTGAGGTTGTTGAGGTCAGTGGGGTCCAGGGAGGGCTTTTTGAATATGGGGGTGATGTGCGCATGTTTTAGGGGGGAGGGGAAGACGCCAGTAGAGAGGGAGAGATTGAAGATGTGGGTAAGGGAGCAGATGAGGGAAGAGGGGGGTGACTGGAGGAGTTGAGAGGGGATAGGGTCCAGGGGGCAGGTAGTGAGGCGGGCTTCTGAGAAGACTCTGGTGACTTCCTCAGTGGTAGTAGGGCTGAAGGAGTGCAGTGATGGGGGGGTTACGGTAGGCAGGGCCTTGGGTGTGGTGGGGGGCAGTGCCGTTGCGAGGTCAGAGGAGGGGAGAGATGAGGGGGTGATGGAAGGGGGGAGGCTAGATGGGGAGGTAGATTGCAAGTTGACTATGTCCTTGCGGATTGCGTCAATCTTGTTGTGGAGATGAGTGGCAATCTCGTGGGCGGTAAGTGAGGTACTGAGTGGAGGAGGGGGGGGGGAGAGCAGGGAGTTGAAGGTGGAGAAGAGTCGGCGAGGGCAGGTGGAGAGGGTGTTGATCAGGTTAACGAAGTAGGCCTGCTTGGCGGCGTGGAGGGAGGAGGTGTAGGTGAGGAAGGCAGATTTGTAGGGGGAGAATGCATGAGAGGACCTGGTTTTGTGCCATAGTCTCTCCAGCGCACGACTGCGACGTTTGAGGCATTTAGTATGGTCGTTCTGCCATGGTTGGAGCGGTCTGGGTTTGATGTTGCGTGTGGCTAGGGGTGCCAGAGAGTCTAGGGTAGCTGATAGTGAGTCGTTGTACGCGGTGGTGGCTAGGTCAGGACATGACAGTGGAAGGATGCTGTCGTGTAAGCGGTCGGCAGCCGAGTGGAGGGGGGCCGGGTGCAGGTTGCGGAGGTTGCGGCTGGTGATGGTTTGGCGCACTGGGGGGGGAGTTAGGGGAAGGGGAGATGGAGAACGTGAGGAGGTGGTGGTCGGAGAGAGGGAAGGGGGTGTTAGTGAAGTGGTTAAGGGTACAGAGGTGGGAGAAGACGAGGTCCAGGGTGTTCCCATTGATGTGGGTGGAGGATTGAGTATATTGTGTGAGCGCGAAGGAGGAGGTTAGGTGGAGGAGTTGGGAGGTAGCTGGGGTGTTGTCGTTGATGGGGATGTTGAAGTCCCCAAGGATGATGGTCGGTAGCTCAGAGGAGAGGAAGAAGGGAAGCCAGGCGGCAAAGTCATCCAGGAAGCGGGTTATGGATCCGGGGGGCCTGTAGATCACTGCGATCCTTAGGGGGGTGGGTGAGAAGAGCCGGATGCAGTGAGCCTCGAAGGAGGAGAAGGTTAGAGGGGGGGTTAGGGAGGACCTGGAAGGTGCTCAGCGGTGATAGGAGCAGGCCGACACCACCACCTTTGTGACCGCTCAGTCTTGGTGAATGGGACCAGACGAGACCTCCATGGGAGAGTTCCGCAGGGGAGGTAGAGTCAGTGGCCTGTATCCAGGTTTCGGTGATGGCTAGGAGGTTGAGGGAGCGGGAGATAAAGAGGTCATGGATGGCAGTTAGTTTGTTGCAAACCGAACGGGCGTTCAGAAGTGCAACCGAGAGAGGGGGGATGGATGCGGGGAGGAGGTGCACAGGTATGAGGTTGAGGGGGTTGCGGCGGCTGGCAGGAGCAGGGGGGTCCCTGGAGGGGGGGTTCCTGGAGGGGGGGAGAGGTGGTGAGGGGCCAGGGTTTGGGGAGATGTCCCCAGCGGATAGGAGAAGGAGAACGGTGAGGAGGGTGGCATGGGAATGGGAGGTGCAGGAGCGTGTGGGTCTGGTAGTGGTGGCACGTGGGTCGACCGGGGAGTGGAGTACCAGGAGGAGGTGGTGAGTTCCATAGTGGGGAGAGGGCAGAAGTGAAGGGGCAATGTAGAGCTGTTTTGGGGGGGTGGGCGGGTAGAGGGAGGCGATTTTTGGGATGGAGGAGAGGAAAACGAGGAGGAGAAGTGCAGGTGGCATGCTGGGGTGAGTGCAGTGCTGTTCGGGTCAGGGGAGGTGAAGGGATACGGGTCAGGGCGAGGTGATGTGGAGAGTCTGTATCACCATGGAGGAGTCCACTAGAGTCCTTCTGTAGGGGGAGAGTGGGAGTAAAGGGCAGCAGCTGGCTGGCTGCAATCTGTGGGTGCAGTATGCTGGCGTCTTCAGTGGGTCCGGTGGATTGGCGAGTGGAGGGGTCGTAGGGTGCGATGTCTGGGGGTGTTGGTAGGCACGGTGTCTGGTGATGCTCGGTGACTGGAGATTCGCTGGGTGGCCGGGTCCGGAAGATTCGCTAGGCGACGTCTCGATTCGCTGGGTGGTCCGGGTGTTGGGTGTCCAGAGTAGGTAGCTGGGTGCCAGGTAGCTGGGTGTCCAGGGGTGGTAGCTGGGTGCCCGGTAGCTGGGTGCTGGGTGTCCAGGGGTGGTAGCTGGGTGCCCGGTAGCTGGGTGCTGGGTGTCCAGGGGTGGTAGCTGGGTGCCCGGTAGTTGAGTGCAGGGTGTCCAGGGGTGGGCCCAGAACCGATGTATGGGCTGGGCAGCGGAGCAGCTATCAGTGGGCCTGAGCTGGTTCCTGGTGGTCAGGGATGGACACAGGGCTAGTGAGGAGGGCCCTGCGGAGGCTGGCAGGTCTGTGGGGATCGGTGGTGGCAGCTTACCCGTTCTGGTGGTGCTGCCATGCAGGTATCCTGGGGTGGTCCTGGGCTGCTGTCAGCTTGGTGGTCCTTGCTAGGCTGATCTTTGGTGGGGTGGTTGTTGTCGCCTTGTGTCAGGCTGCTGTGGCCCTGGAGACGGTGGAGAGGGTCAGGGGCCGCCTGGGGAGGACCACCCCGCTGTGTGTCAGAGGGCAGGAGCCGAGGGACGGAGCGGCGGCGCCGCGATTCAGCGGCGGTGCCGCAAGTCGGCCCGCGAATAAATCGAGGCCGCGGCTTCGCCGGTTGTAGTAGGCCGCGATTTCGGAGGGGGGCAAAACTTCTCGGGACCCCTCCCGGAGGCTTTACTAGGGGCCACAGGTGTGTCGGGGCCCTCGTAGTGTCCGTTGCCGCCCGGATGGCAGCGGATTAGGCAATGGGGCGACGGAGCTCTCTGATGGCATGTTGCTCCGTCACCATCTTTAAAGTTGAATGTCTAAAGAGATGTCCTGATATTTACCAGTGGTGTAGCATGGGGCCTCCAGGATCATTGGATCTTCTCTCCTGTCTTCCCCCAATATCTACCCTGATATACACCTCTCTCTCATAGACTTGCATAGGGCCATCCTGATTGGTAGAACTGTCTAACCCATCTCCTATATCTGATGCATCTCATCCAGGATTGGACAATTTCCCCATCCCATATATTTAGCATAACCCAGCCCCTTACCAGAGCCTAGCATTTTGGTGCTAAAATTACGTATGCCAGGTCACGACCTTTGTTTGGAGGAAACATTAGTTATGTAAGGTCATAGCCTGGAAAAACTGCATTTCTGACCAGATGGCCATCCCCCTGTCATATCTAAAGAGAGAGTATTTTGAAGTGGCCATCGTAAAAACAAAAGAAATTTAAACGGCCTGATCCAGATAATTATGTCGGCCCAATAAAGCCTGAGATAAGGTAGTATATGTAGTGGTTGTCCCTTTTCGCATAATAGAGCATTCTCTGTGGCACGCACATGTTTAGCACATCAAAACATTCCTCCACTACAAAGCTATCTAGTAGGCCAATTCCTAAAACCTAAAAATAGTGCAGCGCACTATTTTTATGTTATTCTGTTTAAGTATATATCGGTTGCTTAGAGTGCTTAGCCGCTTTTAGGACCAGCGCTCACTGTTCTTTTCCTTTTTTGAATTCCTAAAACCTGATCCCTTGTTCCCATGTATATGTATAGTACACCTATAATAAACCAATCTCTGATATTTCTAACTTTTTAACTTGGTTAACGTATAGTTATAAAAATATCTATTTACAGTTGCTAATGGAGATTATACATAAACCCCTTATAAGACAACAATTTTTCCCTCGTGACTCTTCATCGTGTCATTATGTGATATGGTCACTGCATTTATTACCATGTTGATTTTTCTCTTTTGTGTGCTACAACAATGGCTATATGCTAGTAGAGTTGCCAAGGCCCACAAAATGATTTTCTAGTCTGCTTCTTTGCTTTCTTATACCCAACCGATCACTTGTGTTGTATTTGATATATATATATATATATATATATATATATATATATATATGTACTGATTTCCTCAGGCTGTCTTGGAGACAGACATCAAGTTTCTGGGAGTTTGAGAAGATGCTTCTCAATCAAATGCCACTGGATATAATGGTAATATAGATACCATTGTTGTATTTCAGTTGACAGTTGGCTATTGTTCTGATTATTCTGTAGCCATGGTTACAAATAGCTTGACCTTCTAACATGTATGACCTATGACATGTATGATACAACAGTGCCATCTTTAGGTCAAATTTGAGAATGTTTTACCTATATAATTGGATAGTGTGATAAGGTAGAGAGGGACAACGCCCATGTGGGATTAGCTATCTATGCTTTCTAAACAAAAGGCAAAATAGAAACTGATTAGAAGGACTCTAAGATGACTTAACAGCAAGGAAGATGTTTGACAGAAGAATACGTTTTTCATCTGATCTCCTGCAATTGCTGTAGAGTAAGCCTGGGTCCTCGCGTTGCCTATGGAGATCGTGAACGCACTCTAACCTGAGTTAAGTAACCTTTTCAGCATATTACTATTGTATACAAATCATAGTTTCACTAGATAGTAGTTAGCATTTTGCTTGTTATAGGTATAACTGTCAGTCTTGTATTGTATTCCTATAATTGTGTCTATGTACAGCATTTTCATTTAGTAAAAGCATATTAATACACTGCAGAGGTCTATGTTTCCCTGCTTAAAACTCAAAGTAACCTTTATTAGACACCATCAAAACATCATTATAAACACATACGGTATTTACTATTATTTCATATTTTTAATATTCCTGCTGAGCTTTTATGACTATTTATGATATTTTGCACACGTTCAATTTGTACAAGGTTTAGCACTTTTGAAGACAACCTTTTGCCCCCTACCCTCATCTGGAGGAGATCAGATCAGCCACTTAAGGTTATTGTTTGTTTAATACAAATCTAAAATGCTATGAAAAATTTAAAGAAAACAACACTAACCTTTTCATATAAAACACATCTATGAAACAGAGAACTGCTTTCACAAGCACAATGCAATTATGATTTCCTGTTCCTTGGTATTGCTCCTGCGAAGTACAACATGCATTTTTAAAACTAGTAATAATAATTTTATACTTCTGTGATACAGCCAATTTATCAAAACACTGTTATTATTACAACAAAATGTATTGACTTCTTGCAATGTTTATGCCTGTGCACTTGAGCTTTAGGGCTATTAGGTGTTGTTTAATTTATGGATATGCTGGAGTAATGATTAACTGTCACTGTATTGCCTTGTTTTCTTTTTTTTTTTGGAATTATATTATTATATATATATATATATGTGTGTGTGTGTCACTTAAAACTCTAACCTAAAAAGTAATTATGAAACTGTAGCTACATAGCCATGGAGTTCAAAAGTGATACTTAAAATATACTATAGGCCATTATTTATGTTCTACCTTGCATGACAATAGGCAATGGAGACCCACACTGAGATCTGATTTTCAATCAGCGGATCTTGGCGGGTTGTAAATCAGCTATGCTTTCCAAACTGTGAGCTGAAATGAAGGAAAGGTCTAAGAAAGGGAAGTAATTGAAGACATTTTTCATGCCACACATAGTCATCTGTCAACAAATTATGATGCCTTACTGTACCCTATGTCAGAAGCAAGTCAAGGGACAAGAACTGGTGGAATATATAGCATTTCAGAATACCCCTGACAGCTGCAGTACAAAAAAATGAATATTGTTTTCCTAATGGAATGTTGCTTTATAGTATATTATAACATATAAAACAATATAAGCAAGAAATGCTATAGGCCTCACTCATCAAGGTCTCAAGGGATGAACAGTCTTACTGTGTACTGCCCAGAGAAAGTCATCAGATTTCTTTCTCCCAGTGCAGTTTTAGAAGGACAATTGAAGGAACTTGTTGTCACAGGAAACACAGACTATATGAAACAGCTTTTTCCTCAAACAGTTTAAAGGTTTGTGTGGGTGAGCATTAGACTTCGAAGCACAGCATTCTTTGTGAACATGAAATGTGTTTGAGTTATAGTTACCAGTTTTTGCAATCCATTCCCAATGAGTAGTATTGATTAAAAGTGGTGAATGGTAAATTCTAAATCAATAGATACAGATACTTTAAAAATTAAAATTAAAATAGGACCCAAGACTTAAATGACCAACCTGTACAGAGAGAAATATATGGGGGTTAACCGATGACAATGCTAGTTGTCTGGGTGTTATACTTATCCTGTTTCTTCAGTGTTAGAATAGGATTTTGCAGAATTGGACATCTCTTTCCTGTCATTTCACTAAAATTTGCCAATAATTTTGCCATGCTGGCTGGTGAAAATTTTTAGGGAAAAAAAATACATGGCTTATTTACTTACATCTCAGTGCTGACACAGTGACCGAGGGATTTGTTTATAAACAAAGCCACCCTAAAGCTAACCCTAATACTAACCATAACCATATAGCTAACCATAAACCTAATGCTAATTCTAAAACTTTGTTGATAAACAAAGCCATGGGATGCACCATGTCAACATCAAAATTTCTGTGAAGTAAAAACTCTGAATTTCCTGCATCTCTAGTTTGGAAGAAAGATGGAAACAGTAAGCAAATCAGGAGTTTGATTTCATTTTAGTTTTACAAGCTGAATGCTTATATTAGGTCATTGAAGCCAGAGAGCCAGGGCACTAAGCATTTTCAGAAGCAAGATAATAATGACAGCTTAAGTGTAGGCAATAAATGAGGACTTGCATCTAATATAATGTGTCACATGCTCCTCCAGCAATTTGGTGCCATCAAATGGGGAATCCATAGCACTATGTAAGCCACGACTCTAGTGACTGTTACTGTATCTAGCAGAAAACTTTCCTTTGCTTCTGGAGGATGAACAGAGAGACAGTTTGGTAAAAGAAAGTTGAGGCTGTACTACTGGAAGAAATAGTTCAAAGGAAACTTGATATTTGTCCTACATACCATACGCAAATCACATGTTCACATTTTACAAGTTGTAATTGAAAAGCCATTAGGATAATGGCTGAGGTCAATAGGACAAATAACACCAGGCACCCTAAGCAGTTGGATAATGCTCCTATTATCTTCATCTACCATCTAAACTTCCATATCTAAACGTCATTATAAGATGTCAATATCACTTTATCACCCATGCGCCTCAGTAGCGCTCATTTGATATATGTTTACCATTTTGTGCAATATTTGCACTGTACTATTTTTGCAATTTTAGTATCTAGCGCCACATATTTACTATATACTGTCTTTTATTGATATCTTTCTTTACATATATATATGCAGACCAAGCTGTCCAGAAAAAGTGACATTTACAAAGCTTGGTCCACACCATGTAACAGCACTAGGAGGTGATTAAACAGGTTAAATTTAAACATATCGGATGATTTTCATTCATAAGAATAGCGTGAATTGGGGAAATACTGCATTATGGTCAATAAGATTTTCTATTCCCCAGTTAATGGAATCCACTGGATGGGGAGAGGTGCCACAGCCCCTAGCTTCATAAAACAATCAACATTTCTTACTGCATCAGTCTAATATAGAGAGATATATATTGCCCTCAGATATAGGACCCCAATGTGTTTCAATTCATTAATTAATTAATTTTTCAGGGTTTTTGATGCAGAAGAAGTTTCTAAGAGATAAAAACGTACACATGAAACAACATGAACGGAAATGCATTGGGATCCTATATCTGAGGGGGATAATATGTCTCTCCATTAAAATGATGCAGAGCCCTGTGAGACTTAACTCTGTTATATCATGATGCCATTCTTCTGATTTAATTGATGAGATTGACCTTGAGGGTTTACTCCATGCACAGCTGTAACCTGAAACTTAAACCACATAAAAATTTAAGAAACATCCTTTCTTCTTCCTTCTGCGTATTCTCTCCCCAGTGTTACAGCCTTTCTTAAATGGGGATCCCCCTATGTGGGCCCCAAGACTCCAATTTAAGCCTGAAACAATCCAGGGCTCCTCAGCAATTACAACATAGCAAGGCAATTATAATCAAGCCAGCCAATAAGGGAGGCAACACTGTGGTTATGAATACAACTGACTATGTATTAGAAAATGTGCATGGATATACTAGCAGAGACTGGAACTGTATAAAAAATGTATTGATTCTTTTAACAAAAAGTTCTATAGATGATTACTATTGCATGAAATCAAGGCATTATCAGTCAAGTTTCTATATATCCCCCTATTTTACACTCTTCCAAAAATCCATTAAAGACTAGTCGATCCCCCTGGGCGACCCACTATTTCAGGCAATCAAAACTTGATGGGAAATGCAAGTAAATGGGTGAATTCTTTTATAAGACCTTTTGTTTTGAGTCTCCTCTCATATGTAAAGAATACAATAAAGTTTTTATGTTGTATTGAAAAATTACATGTCCCTTCTGCAGCGATACTAGTTATGATCAATGTTGAGTCACTGTTTTGTTCTATTCCTCATTACAAGGGTATTATTGTAGTTAAAACATTTTTTAGACAACATACACAACATCCGGAAGTCATGTTTAACTTTGTTCTTCAGGTATTTATTTTGCAGCATACTGTAATGCTTTTGTGCTTGATTGTGCCAACTTCCTCCAGGTACAGGGCGTAGTGATGGGGACTTGTTGTGCCCCATCCTATGACAATCTGTACTTGTGGGACTGGGAACGTCATTTTCTTTTGCCAGATGATTTCTCCATGTATTCAGACCACATTCTCACTTGGTTAACCTCCCTGGCGGTATGATTATTTCCGATTTTTGGTGCTGAAAGCGGGACCATTATTTTGCATGGAAATATGTAGTTTTTTTATTGTAGGCTGTAATATTTAGGAATAACTCACTGAAATCTGTCTGAACAAGAGTCTATTAAACATCCCGGGGATGATAAAATTTTAAACACAAAATCATAAATTATAATTTAATAAATAATCATAAAAAAAATAATATAATATTAATACATTTAATTCAATAATATAATCAAACCAAAAACACTGAAATTTGAAATATAGCGCCAAGTTCGCACATCACTGAGCAAAGTCGCAGAATTGTTTTCAGTGTCTGATGACGAATTTCCCCACAAATCATTATCACTCAATTCTGCAAGTGGTTCAGATTTACTATCGCTGTTCTCTAGCTGGTCTAAACCGCTTTTGACCTAAAGGGACACTTTTTGGACGCCATGGACATTTCTCAGTTTCCAGGCAGAAAGAACAGACAAAATGCAGGCGGGGCACAGGACAAAGCAATAGGGACAAAATGTATGTGAAATTGGTTGAGGCAGCAATGTTTTACTATGTAAAATGTAAAAAAAAAAAAATGACATTATTTAAAATTTTAAAATTTCCCGCCGCCGGCGGCGCTCGTACGTCCCGACGTCACAGGGACAGGACACAGAAGCCGGATGCCGGCATCGGCCGAAGGAGATGGCCGGGGACGCTGCAGGGGACACATCGCGGGAGCGCAGGGTAAGGTAAGTGAAGAACAGATGCCGGAGCAGCGCCGCATGGTATTCCCGAGTGTAGCTCGGGGTTACCGCTCTTGGTACTGAAATGTTACCCCGAGCTACACTCAGGAATACCGCCAAGGAGGTTAAGATATATAGATGGCGTGTTCCTTAAATGGGAAGGTTCACTTGAGTTGTTACAAGATTACCTTAAAACCATTAATAAGAATAATTGCAAGCTTGCTTTTACTATGAACCAGCAAACACAAATGCTCCTGCGCTTGGGGATGGACTTGATGCAGGCTACAACCACATTAAGAATGTCCTGGAACATGCACACCTTGCTGCCCTCAATAGACCGGGGAAATCCAAATATACTGAATGAGAAAAGAACAAAGAGAGGGCGCACAGGCCTAGTGCATTACCATAAAAAATGTTTAATAAGAAATAAAGTAGGTGTTGTACTCACAAACGACAACAAAGTCAAGGCATGTCATAAAAGAACAGCTGGGTCAACACCGCTCTGAGTAACAATCCGCAATAGGTAGGAGTGTAGATATCCAATAGGCTGACACATTTTGAGGACTTGTTGGGCTCTGAGGAAGAGGCAAGTCCTCAAAACGCATCAGCCTATTGGATGTCTACACTCCCTATTGTGGACTGTTACTCAGCGCGGTGTTGACCCAGCTGTTCTTTCTTGCTTTTACTATGTCTCATACAGGGGCGGACTGGCAGCTCATGGGGCCCTGGGGCAATAGGGGATCATGGGGCCCCTGTGTCCTTGCCCAAACTCAAAAAAGCCTATGAAAAAGGTACCAGGGGCATCTCGTGGGGCCCCCTACTGATGCCGGGCCCTCGGGCAGTGCCCGAGTTTCCAAATGGTCAGTCCGCCCCTGGTCTCATAACACTCAGAGGATAATGTTTTTAGAGGTTGAAGTAGAAATCCTACCTGATAGAACACTATCTAATAACCTATATAAAAATCCCACAGCAGGCAATACCAGCTTAAGGGCTGATAGCTTTCACCTTACACCATTATTGAAATCCATCCCGTAGTCTCAATACTTAAAGTAGTTATAAAGGCTCAAGGTTTTTTACCTTCATGCATTCTATGCATGAAGGTAAAAAAACTATCTGTGCAGCAGTGCCCCCAGCCTCCCAATACTCACCAAAGCCCCCTCTCGATCCAGCAATGTGCACTGGAGTCTCAGTTATCCCAGGACTCCCTCTCCTTATTGGCTGAGACAAAAGCTGGAGCCATTGGCTCCCACTGCTGTCAATCACAGCCAGTGAGCCAATGAGAAGAGAGAGGGGACAAGAAACTGCTTCATGCATGAATGGACACACAGAGCAGCGGGTGCCCCCATAGCAAGCCAAGAAGAGGAGGGGACCCAAGAGGAGAAGGATCCGGGCTGATCTGTGCAAAACCACTGCACACAGCAGGTAAGCATAGACATGTTTGTTATTTAAAAAAAAAAAAACCTTTTAGAATCACTTTAAGACTTAGACGGAACTGTCATTAAGATGACAAGTTTAACAGGCAGCCAATGATTTGAGATGTAGAACATATGATCGGAACATATACCAAAACTTGCCTACGCAGACCTTCAATAGAGCCTTAGCAAAATCACTAACTGAATTACTATTCAGTTGTAAATGTAAACAAACAAATCGTGATCCACCGTTAAGAATAATCACATCATTTATTAACCAACATATATTAGTCAAAAAGTAAGTTAATCGGTTAAGAGATAAATTAGTTAAATACGCACAAATGAAAAGGTACATTCCCATGTAACTCCTGTAATTATTGCCAGTATATTTGCCCTGATAGACTGCCCATACTTCGGAATGGCAAACATTTCCATCCAAAACATTTTGTCGACTGTAATACACAAGGAGTAATTTATATTATGATCTGCCCTTGTGGAGCCTACTATGTGGGGAAAATGATGAGGGAATTCTGGTGGAGAATTTATGGACACACGCACACTGCTATTATTGGAAATATTTACTCACCCATTGGAAGACATATTGTAAATATACATACCGGTAATTATATCATGAAGAACCTAAAATGTTGGTCTTTGGATAGAATATACCCTAATGATAGAGGTGGGGACCTCAATAAAAATTTGTTACAAAAAGAAATGAGATGTATTCACACTTTTAAAACAAACTTTCCCCCGGGTTTAAATTAAAAATTCAGTTACAAACCCTTCCTGAATTTCATTTCATTCACTGAGTTTCATTTCTGGAAAACCAGAACATGATATGCTGTTGGATGTATTCATCCTTTGATAAAACTGTTTATATAATATTTGATTTATTTCTCAATATGTTCTGTTATTTTTGATGGCATATTTTGTTGTTTTTTTGTCTGTTTTATTATTTAATTTTTTGCAGCGCTTTCTTTTTGCTGGGCGCTGGGGGAGGGGGGCAGTATTGTACATCTGGCACATGTAGCCCCTGCACTTGATGGTTCACATAGTAGGGGAAACCTTTGGTCTCATACCATCTCCGCTTGACCATATGGATATGTCATCTCTGTTTCTCCCTTTGTGCTAAGCAGTACTGGTGAGGTTGCCTAGCAACCTTGAATCTTCTACATGCACCTTTTTTGCCAAACTGGAAAAGGCGTCACGACGTCAATTGAGTCACATGTCCTGTGTAAAATGCACCACAAATGCCATTAAAACACAGCAAGAATGTATATGTATTTTTAAGCACGTTTTCTGCTATGGATTAGTGTGAAAGTAGCCAAAGAGTAGCAACAGACTGATGAGATACTCTCTTTCAGGACCTCAAGTGCTGCCCTCCCTCTTCTAGTCTTAAACAGGCCATAGATGGTTTGAATCTGTGCTGGTTCAGCAGGAACTGACCGTGATTCGAACCATGCATGACAGGCTGGATGTGCCCAAGTGATCGATCGATCAACCTGGATACAACCAGCCTGCCAGATTGTACATGTGATTATCGCTGTTATAGCCACTAACAATAATCACTGTCTTCTCCTGGTGGGGACGGTTCCCCCATCCCCCTCCGTTGGGAGAACGCAATAACTTGGTGAGATGGATTCCCCTGTCAACACTATCTGTGTTTATGGGGAAATTGAGCATGGCTGCAGGAAAGAAATTAGAACCATCTATGACCTGCCTTAGTGCTCCTGTACAGGGAATATAAGAAGCTGAAATCAACTCAAATTCTGGCATTTACACTATCTGATCTCTACAATTAAGCCCATCACAAAGGAAAGTTTAAGGTGGGGTCTGTGATGTTTATGCCATATGCCATTTTTTAAATAAACCTTTGACTTGTTGGGCTCATTGGAGTGTTTCCATTTCTTCTGTGGACAGATTCTTACACTAGTTGCATTTTAAAATAAATTTTATTCTTTTCTAATGCATAACTGCATTTAGTGATCTTGCCTTATATCTACTTGATGTTCAGCTTCAAAATTTTAAATTTCCAACCAGCAGGTGGAACGTTTTCCTTTTTTCACATGTTTTAAAAGGCTTAGCGTTCCTGCTTTACTGAAAATACATTAGCAGTTCATCACCTTTCTCTTCCCTCACTATATGCAGACTTTCAATTAGAAAATATACTGTAGCTACTACTCTGTTCACGTTTTAAAAAACCCAGAATGATCTGTAATAACAGTGTCATGGGTGCACTCTTTAATAAATTCTTATTTGTGAAATAATGACTAACATGGTAATGCCATTGCTTTATAACCATTACAGCTTTCCTTTCAATTCTTGATAGTTTCATGATAACATACTGAAATATTGCTAATTGTAGATGCAAATTTTTTTTTCTCTTTCACAAGTGATGAATCTGATTCATATCTATATTAAATGTATTGCTGGTGAGAAGAAAATAAGAAGTTCTTGGTTATCTAGATTGTTTGAAAGATATACAGTTCTGTTCCTTGATCTTCAGTTCAGGATTTATTTAATTTGATGAAGACGCAACAATTTTTTTTCAAAACTAGTAGCAACATCTCTCAGTAGAAATGTACGCCATGAGATGAAAGAATAAGTACATCAATATTTTGTTTTGGATTTCTGAAGAAGCAAAGGAAAAAAGCTGAAGGGAGGAACATCATTTTACTGAAAGTGATAAAATACACTCATTAGGAAGTAGCTATTACCCAGCCACACATTTTGTTTATTGATCTGTTGATATACGTGCTGTGTCATACATTTGCTATAAAACTGCAAAAAAAAAAGGCAAAGCTGAAAAGAACATTATGACAGATGTATTGGACTTGTTTCAGGTTGATGATGATGAGATCCTCTTTATGAATGTTTGTATTTTCCTGTACTTATTCTGAGATGATTGCAATTGCTTACATCATTACCTTCTGTTGACTGCTTTTTTACCCCTGAATTTAAGTCTATATATTTATTCTAGCATAATTATGTTTTCTAACGGTTCTCTTATTTTCTAGAATTAAAACAAATTCCGAACACTTTTTACTGAGTATGATTTTGAAAGATCCCATTTTTTTAAAAGTTAAATTTTTATTAATCAAAAACGCTACAGTAAAAAATATAGTATAAAATTTAGTGTATACGGTAGTACACATTTATTTATACACACACAGACAGATACACTGTGGGGGGGGGGGGAGAGGGTGGGAGAGAGAGAGAGATGGGGAGAAAGAGAGAGAGAGGGAGGGAGAGAGAGGGAGAGAGAGAGAGAATATATATTGTATATACTCTTTCTCTCTAAGACTAAGATGATGAGTTGGATAAAGGAGCTCTATAATTGCCCGACAGTGGCGGTGAAGGTAAATGGGTCCCTCTCAAGGTCTTTTAAGATGTACAATTGTACATCTGATGATATGTTGTGTTCTATATTGTGAATCTTGGGTTAACTTTGCCTAACCTAATGGGATTACTAAAAGGGTACGGAGAGCTTTCAAACTTGAAAAAAAAACCTTAAAATCAGAGATCTTGAACATTAATGTTTCAAAGAATTTGATGCAGACTTTACAAAAAGACTTCCCACTTTCATGGAGGGAGAAGGAATTAAGTTACCTAGGCATAAAGTTGACGCCTTCTATAAATAATATACACCGGGTAAACTATATACCATTAATAAATGAAATAAAGGATGAGTTGAGAAGACTCTCAAGGTGAAGGGTCTCTTGGATCGGGCTTATAAATTTGATTAAGATGGTGGTAGTCCCAAAAATCTTATATAAATTCCACATGCTACCAGTCCATATCCCAGGATCCTTCTTTGGGATAATAAAAAAACTAATACTTAAATATATATGGGCTAATAAGAAACCAAAAATTAGGTATGACATTCTGTGTAATAAGAAAGAAAAAGGAGGATTAAACCTGCCCAATTTTAAGAATTATTACACTGCGGTGATATTGTCACAAATTGTAGATTGGACATATAACTCACAGGGGAAGAATTGGGTTCAAATATAAATGACATTAAGTAATACACAATTAGAGAGGATTATCTGGATACCACAAAAGTTTTGCACTATGGATGAGACTAGTAGTACATTGACACAGGAGGTATTAAGAGTATGGGATAGAATGCACAATCAAATGGATTGAAAGTATAATTCACTGTTGATTCCCCTGGTGGGTACTGAGTTTTTCCCGCCGGGGAAGGATAACATTTAGGGGAAATGGTTTAAAGATGTAGATGCACATTTGGGGGATATAGTAGTTAAAGGGAAGCTGGGCACTTTTAAAGACTTAAAGAGTAAAAAGGAGTTATTTGTGTCATTAGATGAATTGAGATATTATCAATTGAGATATTTTGTTGCGAAGTTGTCCTAACCACTGAGGATGATGGAGGACATGCTCCCATTTGAAAAGATGTTGGGTTCCAGTATGGCATCAAAAAAATGTTACTTCTGGGATATACAGATGAAACTCGAAAAATTAGAATATTGTGCAAAAGTTCATTTATTTCAGTAATGCAGCGTAAAAGGTGAAACTAATATATGAGATAGACTCATTACATGCAAAGCAAGATAGTTCAAGTCGTGATTTGTCATAATTGTGATGATTATGGCTTACAGCTCATGAAAACCCCAAATCCACAATCTCAGAAAATTTGAATATTACATGCAATCAATAAAACAAGGATTGTACATAGAACAATATCAGACCTCTGAAAAGTATAAGCATGCATATGTACTCAGTACTTGGTTTGGGCCCCTTTTGCAGCAATTACTGCCTCAATGCGGCATAGCATGGAAGCTATCAGCCTGTGGTACTGCTGAGGTGTTATGGAAGACCAGGATGCTTCAATAGCGGCCTTCAGCTCTTCTGCATTGTTCGGTCTCATGTCTCTCATCTTTCTCTTGGGAGTGCCCCATAGATTCTCTATGGGGTTCAGGTCAGGCGAGTTTGCTGGCCAATCAAGCACAGTAATCCAATGGTCATTGAACCAGGTTTTGGTGCTTTTGGTAGTGTGGGCAGATGCCAAGTCCTGCTGGAAAATGAAGTCAGCATCCCCATAAAGCTTGTCTGCGGAAGGAAGCATGAAGTGCTCCAAAATCTTCTGGTAGACGGCTGCATTGACCCTGGACTTAATGGAGCACAGTGGACCAGCAGATGACATGGCTCCCCAAATCAACCCAGACTGTGGAAACTTCACACTGGACTTCAAGCATCTTGCAGTGTGTGCCTCTCCATTCTTCCTCCATACTCTGGGTCTTTGGTTTCCAAATGAGATGCAAAAGTTGCTCTCATCAGAAAAGAGGACTTTGGACCACTGAGCAACAGACCAGGTCTGTTTTTCTTTAGCTCAGGTAAGACACTTCTGACGTTGTTTGTTGTTCAGGAGTGGCTTGACAAGAGGAATACGACATTTGAAGCCCAGGTCCAGGATCCGTCTGTGTGTGGTGGCTCTTGATGCACTGACTCCAGCCTCAGTCCACTCCTTGTAAAAGTCCCCAACACTTTTGAATGGCCTTTTCCTGACAATCCTCTTCAGGCTGCGGTCATCCCTGCTGCTTGTGCACCTTTTTCTTTCACACTTTTCCCTTTAACATAACTTTCTATTAATGTGCTTTGATACAGCACTTTGGGAACATCCAACTTCTTTTGCAATTACCTTTTGAGGCTTTCCCTCCTTATGGAGGGTGTCAATGATGGTTTTCTGAACAACTGTCAGGTCAGCAGTCTTTCCCATGATTGTGATTCCTACTGAACCAGACTTAGAGACAATTTAAAGGCTCGGGAACCCTTTGCAGGTGTTATGGCTTAATTAGCTGATTAGAGTGGGACACTTTGAGCCTAGAATATTGCACCTTTTCACAATATTCTAATTTTCTGAGATTGTGGATTTGGGGTTTTCATGAGCTGTAAGCCATAATCATCACAATTATGACAAATCACGGCTTGAACTATCTTGCTTTGCATGTAATGAGCCTATCTCATATATTAGTTTCACCTTTTAAGTTGCATTACTGAAGTAAAATGAACTTTTGCGCGATATTCTAATTTTTCGAGTTTCACCTGTATAAGATTCTTGTTGAATGGGGGGGCAGGTCCTCCGCTGTTCTTAGAGAAATGGGAAAGGGAACTGGTAACAAAGATGAATGAATCACAGAAAAATGAAATGTTTAATTAACACATGGGGTGACTAACATGGACATGATGGAAATTAATTATAAATGTTTAACGAGGTGGTATTCAACACATAAACAATGAGTAGAAGTCTCACCATAAAGTTGGAGGGGATGTGGAGCTAAGAGAACAATGGCACATGTATGGTGGGACTCCCCAAAAATGCAGGGGTTTTGGCAAGATGTAATCCAGTTTATGCAAGAGATATTGGGGACAACTATACAGAAGGATGGGTGTGTTTGTTTTATAGGACAGAAATACCAGTGAAGCAGTATAAAAATAGTGTATTATACCATCTAATTAGTGAGGCTAAAGGGCTTATTCCTAAATTTTGGTAAGTACAGGAACCTCCAACAATGAGGGACTGGTCAGACAGGGTGGAATATATAAATAAGATGGAGGAGTTATACCATATAGAGTCTATATTATAGACGAAGGTAATATGTGTAAATTTAGAAAAGATTGGGGAAGATGGTGTGACTTCAAGGCATCTGGAAAATATATGGAAGTAGTGGGAGGCCCAGGCATCTGATTTGAGGTAGGAGAATAAAGGGAATGTAAGGTGGTAGCAGGAATAGAAGAAGGAAAAAGAAAGGTTGGAGGGAAAGAAAGAAGAGTAAGAAAAAGGAAGAGTTCGAAAGTGAGGATTAAGGAGAAAGATCAAAAGGGATAGAATGGAAAGTTGGAAAGAGAAGGGAAGAGTTATATGGACCGGGGTAAATTGTTAGGGGGTTTGGGTGAGGGTGGGGAGTGGGGAGGTTAGATTGCTAAACTTAGGGGAATGTTCATATTTTGGTTGTAAATGAAACTTTGCTGTGTTTTTGTATTGGAAAAAAAAGTTTAATAAAAGATTTAAATAAAAAAATAAAAATAAAAAACTTTTCTACTAAATGTTTATTTTTAAACTGCTCAAAAAAATTAAAGGAACACTTTTTAATCAGAGTATAGCATCAAGTCAATTAAACTCCTGGAATATTGTTCCTGGCCAGTTAATTAGCAGAGAGGGTTGTTAATAACTTTCAGCTGCTTTGGTGTTAATAAAATTAACAACAGGTGCACTAGATGGGAAACAGTGAGAGAACCCCCAAAACAGGAATGGTTTTACAGGTGGAGGCCACTGACATTTTTTCCTTACTCATCTTTTCTGACTGTTTTTTACTAGTCTTGCATTTGGCTAGGGTCAGTTCACTTGTGAAACGACACCTGGACCCTACAGAGGTTGCACAAGCAGTCCAATTTCTCCAGGATGGCACATCAATAAATGCCATTGCCAGAAGGTTTGCTGTGTCTCTCAGCAAAGTCTCTAGAGCATGGAGGAGATTCCGGGAGACAGGCAGTTTCTCTAGGAGAAGTGAACATGGCTGTAGAAGGTCCCTAATCCATCAGCAGGACCAGTATCTACTCCTTTGTTTAAAGAGAAATAGGATGAGCACTGCCAGAGGCCTACAAAATGACCTCCAGCAGGCCACTGGTGTGAATGTCTCTGACCAAACAATCAGAAACAGACTTCATGAGGGTGGCCTGAGGGCCCAACATCCTCTAGTGGGCCCTGTCTCTGACCAAACAATCAGAAACAGACTTAATTAGGGTGGCCTGAGGGCTCAACATCCTCTAGTGGGCCCTGTGCTCACTGCCCAGCACTATAGAGCTCGATTGGCATTTGTCATTGAGCAGGTCCACCATTAGCACCCTATGCTTTTCACAGATGAGAGCAGGTTCACCCTGACATGTGTATGTGACAGATGTGAAAGGGTCTGGAGAAGCTGTGGAGAATGTTATGCTGCCTGTAACATCGTTCCGCATGACCATTTTTTGATGGTAGGTCAGTGAAGGTCTGGGGAGGCATATCCGTGGAGGGATGCACTGATCTCTACAGGATAGAAAATGGCACCCTGACTGTCATTGGGTATTGGGATGAAATCCTTGGACCCATTGCCAGACCCTACGATGGTGCAGTGGGTCCTGGGTTCCTCCTGGTGCACGACAATGACTGGCCTCATGTGGCGAGAGTAGAGAGTATGCAGACAGTTCCTGGAGTATGAAAGAATTGATAACATTGAATGGCCCCCACGCTCGCCTGACCTATATCCAATAGAACACGTCTGGGATATCATGTTTTGGTCCATCCTACTCTGCCAGGTTGCCCCTCAGCCCATCCAGGAGCTCAGTGATGCCCTGGTCCAGATTTGGGAGGAAATACCATTCATCGCCTGATTAGGAGCATGCCCTGACGTTGTCAGACATGCATACAGCACGTGGGGGCCATACAAACTACTGAGTACAATTTTGAGTTGCTATAATGAAATTTCAGCAAAATGGACAAGCCTGCTGCATAATTCTTTCACTTTGATTTTCGGGGGGGGTCTTTGAATTCAGTCCTCTGTAGGTTGATAATTTACTTTTCCATCAAATGATGGGGCATCTTTACGTTCCTAACATATTACCCAGTCCATGTCAGTATAGATATCCAGCATGATATTTTCCCCCATAGAGATCTGATGTATTTTCAAAGTGTCCGTGAGTGTGTGTGTGTGTGTGATATGGGATGATTTAGCTCAATAGTGGTGAGAGTTTTTAATGAGTTGTGCCAGTCTGAACTGTGGGTTTCTAGCACACTTTTATTAAAAGAAAAAGCAAACAAAACAAAAAACTCCTACAAAATTGGCCACGCAGGGGTTTCAGCTTCACAAAGCAAAACAGCTGAAAAATGTTGAGCCACCTGGCTCTCTTGCCAGCAGCACTGCTGCTCTTGTCTCCATGAGACCATGAGTTCTCCAGGCTACCTCCACCTTAGTTTCAGAACCTTGCTGCACGTACTGACTCCTAGCCCCTAGATAGGGATCTCATAGCACCCCAGACTCTCTCACTCTTCCAAGACTTAAGCCCCACAATGAGAATATCGAACAAATAATTGTCCGTTTTTTTTGTTGCATGCTAGTCTTATATTGAAAGTGAAGAGATTACTAAAGTTATGAAAATTCTTGTACGACAGAATAAAAATTTTAAACTGATGTATTGTATTGTATTTGTATTGTATTTTTGGATGAAAACTGTAATGATTAAATTAAAATTGTATGATCTGGTATCGTATGTAAACATTTTTTGTGCTTGCCCCTTAGAATAATTTCAGATAAAACTGCATACTAACAATCAGACTATCATATGATTGCTTTCAAAGCGGTATTTTTCATACAATTTTCTGATCGTGTGTACTAGTCTTTACAGACCGCCTCATATTCCTAACCTACTAAGTGACATATCAGCATGGATGTCACTCCACTTCCTCAAACTCAATCTTTCCAAAACTGAGCTCTTAGTATTCCCTCCGGCCCGTGCCCCCTCCCCTGACTTCTCCATCAAGACCAAAAATATAACTATCAGTCCCTCCCCTCATGCCAGGGTACTAGGTGTAATCCTAGACTCCCACCTGGCTTTTCAGCCCCAAATCCAATCGCTGTCCAAATCATGTAGACTTCACCTCCGCAACATCTCCAAGATATGGCAGTTTTTAACCTTGGAAACTACTAAGCAACTTATTCACTTCCTTGTTATCTCTCGCCTTGACTATTGTAACTCCCTCCTCATTGTCCTACCGAATCGTAGGCTATCCCGTCTTCAGTCTATCATGAATGCTGCTGCCAGACTTATCCACCTTACTAACCTTTCCGTATCTGCCACCCCTCTCTGCCAATCCCTCCACTGGCTTCCCATTACCCAACGGATAAAATTCAAAACATTAACAATAACATATAAAGCCATTTATAACTCTGCCCCAAATTACATCAACGATCTTGTCTCCAAATATCACCCAAACCGTACTCTCCGCTCCTCGTAAGACCTCCTGCTCTCTAGCTCCCTTGTCTCCTCCTCCCATGCTCATCTCCAGGACTTCTCCAGAGCTTCCCCCATCCTCTAGAACTCTCTACCCCGATTTATCAGACTATCGCCTACTCTGCTCACTTTTAGGCGATCTCTGAAAACCTATCTCTTCAGGGAAGCCTATCCTGCGCTCAGCTAATAATGGAATCTTCTACTCCTCCTATCAGTCCATCCCCCACAATTACTACCTTTTCTACCACTAGACCCTCCTTCTTAGATTGTAAGCTCCAAGGAGCAGGGCCCTCCTATCCCTCTTGTTTTGAACTGTATTGTTGCTGTATTGTCTCCCGTTATATTGTAAAGCGCTGAGCAAACTGTTGGTGCTATATAAATCCTGTATAATAATAATATTCCCTGGACTCACTAAGTGCCTCAGCTCTCTCAGTCCTGCTCAATCACTCAGCTCAACTGCTAAAAACCGCAAGCGTGAAAAAACGTGACAAAACGCCGCTAAACGCTAATGCAAAAATGCTAAGAAATGCTGAAAAACTCAGGTTTTTCAGCTAACGTTACCAGAGTTATTAAAATGCCCAGAAAGAAATCGAGCTTAGAGTGATGCAGGCCATAGACGGGTCGAAAATCGGCCGATTTTTCGGCCGAAAATAAAATCGGCCGATTTTCGGATCGTTAGTGGGCGATTTGGTCGGCCGTTTTTCCGTATTTTGGCCGTTTTTGTTTTTCGGTAAAGTTGGAAAAAAATCGGCCGATTTTGCCGATCTGCCGATTTTCGCGGCAATTAGTGGGCAAATCGGCCGATTTTTTACCGATAAAAAATCTGCGCATGAGCAGTGACCTGCAAGAGGAAGACAAAAAGAAGAAAAAGAAGAAGAGGAAGAGGATGAAGAAGAAGAAGAGGAAGAAGAGGATGAAGAAGAAGAAGAGGATGAAGATGAAGAAGAAGAAGAGGATGAGGATGAAGAAGAGGATGAAGAAGAAGAAGATGAGGATGAAGAAGAAGAGGAAGAAGAGGATGAGGATGATGATGAAGAAGAGGATGAGGATGAAGAAGAGGATGAGGATGAAGAAGAGGATGAGGATGAAGAAGAAGAAGAGGATGAAGAAGAAGAAGAGGAGGAGGAGGATGATGAAGAAGAAGAGGATGAGGATGAAGAAGAGGAAGAAGAAGAAGAGGATGAGGATGAAGAAGAAGAAGAAGAAGAAGAGGATGAGGATGATGAAGAAGAAGAAGAAGAGGAGGAGGATGATGAAGAAGAAGAGGATGAGGATGAAGACGAAGAAGAAGAAAAAGAAGAGGAGGATGAGGATGAAGAAAAAGAAGAAGATGAGGATGAAGAAGAAGATGAGGATGAAGAAGAAGAAGAAGAGGATGAGGATGAAGAAGAAGAAGAAGAAGAAGAGGATGAGGATGAAGAAGAAGAAGAAGAAGAGGAGGAGGAGGATGATGAAGAAGAAGAGGATGAGGATGATGAAGAAGAAGAGGATGAGGATGAAGAAAAAGAAGAAGAAGAGGATGAGGATGAAGAAGAAGAAGAAGAAGAAGAAGATGAGGATGAAGAAGAAGAAGAGGATGAGGATGAAGAAGAAGAAGAAGAAGAAGAGGATGAGGACGATGATGATGAAGAAGAAGAGGATGAGGATGAGGAAGAAGAAGAAGAAGAAGAAGAAGAAGGAGGAGGAGGATGATGAAGAAGAAGAAGAAGGAGGAGGAGGAGGATGATGAAGAAGAAGAGGATGAGGATGAAGAAGAAGAAGAAGAAGAGGATGAGTATGAAGAAGAAGAGGATGGGGATGAAGAAGAGGATGAGGATGAAGATGATGAAGAAGAAGAGGATGAGGATGAAGATGAAGAAGAAGAAGAAGAGGATGAGGATGAAGAAGAAGAAGAGGATGAGGATGAAGAAGAAGAATAATAAGAAGAAGAAGTAGGATGAAAATAAGAAGAATTCCAGTCCAGCAAAAAGTGTATCTGCAGAGAGCTCCGCTATTTCTTTGACAGTTCTCTGACAGTTCCTTGACATTTATAGAAGTTGCAACATTGTATCTATTTGTTTCCGAATAAAAACATCTGTATCCTAAATGGAAACAAATAGATACTTTGTTGCAACTTCTATAAATGTCAAGGAACTGTCAGAGAACTGTCAAAGAAATAGCAGAGCTCTCTGCAGGGACACTTTTTGCCGGCTCTAGACGGGTAGAAAATCGGCCGATTTTTTTTTACCATTGATGGTAACGTCGGCCACTTGAACAACCGATTTTTCGTTTTTTAAAAGAAAAATCTGCAGTTTTTCTCCCCATCTATGGCCTGCATAAGGTGCACATAGAAGGACTTTACATAGAACAAGCAAAACAAAAACTAAATTTTTCCCAGTACACTTACCAGCTGCAAAACGTCAATGACATACATTTGGGGATGTATGCCCAATTTTCAGAAATCCATCTATGCCAGCAGGTTTAAATAAGATGTCAGTTTTTTCACTGATCTGCAGTTTCTTATTCTGGACTGAAATACAATGTTTCAATCACCATGGTATAAATAATTTTTTGTATTTGTTTGCTCTGTAAAGGCTCTATGCGATCTGACCAGTGATTTTCTATGTGTGGTATTTATAATTATTTTCTGGTATTCACTTATTTATGAATAAGATACGTGTACTATTTGTGTACTGAATAGGGATGGTTTGAATCACAGTTTCTGGCTGCCATGGTATTTTACCTGGTTTGATATTTACCTATGTAGCTGACGAAGCGTGAGGATGTCTGAAACTATTGTATTGGATGTTTCTTTGTACCAAATAATAGATGATTTATATAAAGATTGAGCAACAGATGGTATGTTGTGACTTATTGGATAATATATATATATATTGTGACAGGAAGCTTGGAAGAACTAGGTAATGTGTCCAGGATAGGAGGTATATTTGTCCCAGATTCATGCTCTACACTGACTGTTTTTCCTTTTGTGCTGTGTAGTGAGCCTGTTTGACTCACTGATGGGTTAATGAGCTCAGCTGTAGCAGGTTAAGGGCTCTGGACTCTCAGGCTGCTTAGGGCTCATGTAAAAGGGGCGTTTGGAAAACTCTTCTGAACGATGGAAACTGACTGCTGGAAAATGTATGTTAAAAAAATGTCAGTTTAGCTACGTTTGCATACTGCTTATGTGCGTTTGTGTTTAGAAGCATTTTTAAAAGATACCCTCGGGAGACCTTCCCAAATGCCCAGAATGCACTGAAAAATAGTAAATAATTAACAATTTCAGACATTTTGAGAGAAATAAAGAGAGCAGAAGCAGAGAGAGCAGTATGTGTTGAGATTACATATCTTTTCTGGTTGTATTCACTATGAATCCCATCATGAGCATAATGCAACATGTTCTACCATTTTTGCTTCACGCAAAACCTGGAACTGACTGCGCTTGTGTACTGGGTCCATTTGAATACATGGAAAACGCTTTGTATGCATTTCTGATGGTGAAAAAAGGCTCTGGTCAGCATCTGGACATGGAACAGTTAAAAAACGCTTCTAAACACAAATGCTTATAAACGCGGTTAACCGCGCTTACAAGTGTTTTACACTCATTTACAAGCATTTGGCATTTGAAACGCCGGTAAAATCTACTCCTGAACGTAAGTTTGGTGCTTTAAAAAACACGACTGTAAACTCAACTGCCTGTAAACGAAGATGTGTACCTGGACACATAGGAAAACATTAGGGAGAGTTCAGGGGCTGCTGAAAAAAACGCTGAACAGCTCCTGAACATCAGTTTAGGTGCTGCAGTGCACATGAGCCCTTAAGGGGAATGCTCCAACCTGGAACCAGATTTCTGTGCAGGACAGACTGGGTAGCAACCAAGCAATAATGTGGTGATAGTGACTGTGTGACTATGGACTTTGAGATACTCTGTGTGAAAGCCATGTGTCTGAGCAGAGGTAGGCTTTATCCAGAGAAGTATATAGGATCCTGTGTTTGAAGCTAGAGGCCCAACGTGGCAAGGCTTTATTTTCTGTTTGTGGTTTTATTTTTTTGCTGTTTTGGATATCTGCACATCGTGATCACTGACCTTGTAAATAAAGCACAACCTGTTTCACCAAGATCCTGCTGTCGTGCCATGCCTATTTCACCTTGCTCTGACTCATCCACAGGGTCAAGCTCAACCCGCTACTGAGCTAATTCCTCACAAAAATAACTAAATTATATATATATATATATATATATATATATATATATACAGTTGTGCTCAAAAGTTTACATACTCTGGCATAAATTGTGAAATTTTGTTATTGATATTGAAAATATGACTGATCATGCCAAAAAATGCTCTTTTATTGAAGGATGATGATCATATGAAGCCATTTATTATAAAATAATTGTTTGGCTCCTTTTTAAATCATAATGATAACAGAAATCACCCAAATGGCCCGGATCAAAAGTTTCCATCTCCTGGAATGTTTGGCCTTGGTACAGACACATAAGGTGACACACACGGGTTAAAATGCCAATTAGAGGTTAATGTCCCACATCTGTGGCTTTTTAAATTGCAGTTAGTTTCAGTGTATAAATAGTCAATTAGTTTGTTAGCTCTTATGTGGAAGCACTGACTAGGCTATATACTGAGCCATGGAGATCAGAAAAGAACTGTCAAAAGTCTTGTGTAACAAGGTAATGGAACTTTATAAAGATGGAAAAGGACATAAAAATATGTCCAAAGCCTTGAATATGCCAATCAGTACTGTTAAATCACCTATTAAGAAGTGGAAAGTTCAGGGATCTCTTAATACCAAGCCAAAGTCAGGTAGACCAAGAAAGATTGCAGACACAAGTGCCAGAAGAATTGTTCGGGATACAAAGGGAAACCCATAAGTAACCACAAAAAAAAATATAGTCTGCTCTGGAAAAAGACAGTGTGGTTGTTTTGAAGGAGCACAATATGATGACACAAAAATGAGCTGCATGGTCGAGGTGCCAGAAAGAAGCCTTTACTGCATCAATGACACAAAAAGGCCTGGTTAGGCATGTCAAGGTGTTGTCAGGCATATTGTAACTGGGCCTTTTTGTGGCATTGGTGCAGTAAAAGCTTCTTTCTGGCACCTCGACCAAACAGCCCATTTTTGATCAAGCATCACCGTATTGTACTCCTTAAAAACAACCACGCCATCTTTTTCCAGAGCAGCCTGTATTTCTTTTGAGGTTGCCTGTGGGTTTTTCTTTGAATCCCAGACAATTATTCTGTCAGTTATGGCTGCAATCTTTCTTGGTCTACCTGACCATTGGCTTGGTATCAAGAGATCCTTGAACTTTCTACTTCTTAATAGGTGATTAACAGTACTGATTGGCAAGGCCTGGCAGGGCAGGAAAGAAGGAGGACAATTGAGCCCCCCTCCCTGCTGCTTATTAGGCCAAGTGCCCTCACCATTGGGACTGCGTCCCCAGGGCCAGTGCTAGACTATTTTGTGCCCTAGGTAAGACCAGCTACTTGGCCCCCCTTACCCCCCAAATAATATATTTTTTTAAAAACAGTAGAAATATTAAATAAACAAAACACGAAACAACTAAATTACTTTCAATTTGCAAAATAAGTGCCATAAGATGCCACCAGCACCACTATTAACGACAAAATATATATTAACCAAATATAAATTAATTGTATTATCCATCAGATGGAGAAACAAAAAAAAAATGACAGTTACAAAACGCCACAGAGATCAGCAGCTGCCAGCCGGCTTACAATAAGGGACTGAGTCAGAGAGGAACACTGGAAGGAGCTCCAACTCAGCTGCTACACTGGCCCCAGAAACCTGGCATCTTCCTCTGTCCTTTCTTCCTCCCCTCAGCTGAAGGATCATTCATGACGTGGCAGCGTCCCACACGACCAATCAGCATCTGCTCCCCTCACCCTGACCATTGTCTGCTCCCTTCTTCCTCCTGTCACCTTAATGACCTTCCATCCTCCTAGGCTCAGCTCACCTTTGATGGCTCCTTCCAGGGTGCCTCCCAGCACTACACTGCTTCCCTGTCATACACATAGGGTTAACTCTGAAACCAGAGCACACCCCACCCTATTTATTGGCTCCAGCTGTGTAGAAGAAGGTGGAGACAGTGCTGGACATGCCCAGTTTGGTCACTAGCCGGCTTCCTGTTACAGCTGAAGGAATGTGTGATCCAGTGTGTGTGCAGGAGATGTACAGACCGATCCTCTGATCAGAGACTGCTGACCGCCTGGGGTCCTGGGCTAATATCACTTCCCATCCTAGGGGGAGCTGACACTTCACTGCTACATGGAATACTGTTGTGTGTATATATGTACTAAATGGTCATGTGTGTAGATAGGCTGTGAGACAATTGTGCAGAGTAAAGATACCCTCATTCGCTGTGTATGAGGAGAGGGGGATTCTGCAAAGAAATTACGAATTCATACAAGTGGTCCAAATGCCACACAGGGAGAGTGCTGGCCGGCTGATTAGTTTGCCTAGTGGAAGCACTTGCCTCTTCCCTACAACCCTGGCAGGGGGGGTTTAAAAGAATCAGGGTACCCCTATAAATAAGGGGGCACCCTAATGTTGCCCCCCCTTGTGAATGAGTAAGAGGTAATTGTACACCTACCTGTTCACTAAAGGGTTAAATTTAGAAAAAATAAAGACGCCAGACTTTTGAAAAATAATTTTATTGAACAAAAAACAAAACAACAGTTTTTGACAAGTCCTTTAACAAAAAAAGCCAATAAAGCAAAAAAAAAAATGGTTCCATCATTGTAATCCATTGTCAATCATGGCGTTCAGTGTTGTTCCAATGACGCCGACTCGCCGACATTAAAAAAAAAAACCCTATGCCCACCGACCTGTCCACACCAGCCGAGCACTTGCTGCAATATGACAGGTCTGACAGTTGCCTGTCAGATGTAAACAACTGGGCAGAGTTGGCAGTGATGTCACCGCTAGCCACATCTATTTGTTTACATCTGACCGGCAAATGTCAGACTTGTCATATTGCGGCAAGTGCTCGATGAGTGCTTTCTTTTATTAACCGCTTCCCCACTGCCCTATAGAACTACTACTACGGGGCGGCAAGGCTGCGCAAGATCACGTATATATATGTGATTTGCATTTCTTGTAGGTGGCGCACACTCGCGCCTCCCTACCCATGCAGCCATTGGTGGCTACGGATGTGAATCATGGGCTCCCAGCCGGAGATTCCCCACTGGCACCCGACAATCACCATGTGGAACTGACAGGGGAGAGACCTGTGTATAAAAACACAGGTCTCTCTCCTGCCAGCAAGGATATGCTGCTGTGTATTTCTCTCACACAGCAGAGAAATACACAGCAGCATGTCTCCCTAGTAAGACACACAGCACATCATGTAAAACAGCACACTGTTAACCCGTTGATTGCCCCAGATGTTAGCCTCTTCCTGCCCAGTGTCATTGGTACAGTGTCAGTGCTTTTAATTAGTACTGATCACTGTATTAGTGACATCGGATATCAGTTCCCACCCAGTGTCAGAATGCCCACCGCAGTCCCGATATAAGTCACTGATCGCTGCCATTACTAGTATAAAACAAATTTTAAAAAATACAAATTCCATTTGTAAATGCTATAACTTTCATGTAAACCAATTAATTCACATGTATTGGGATTTTTTTTTAGCAAAGACATGTAGCAGAATATATTTTGGCCTAAGTTTATAAAGAAATTTGATTTTTAAAATTTTTTTACTGGATATGTTTTATAGCCAAAAGTCTAACTACTGTTTTTTTTTTCAATATTATATGTCTTTTTTTGTTTATAGTGCAAAAAATAAAAACTGCACAGGTGATCAACTACCTCTGAAAGAAAGCTCTATTTGTGGGAAAAAAAGGACACACATTTCATTTATGGCCTGGTTAGGAAGGTGGGTTAATCCCCTGGAGGGCAAGTGGTTAAAGGACTTGTCAAAAACTATTGCTTGGGTTTTTTTTTTTATTTATTTAAAGGAATTTTTCAAAAGACTGGTCTCTTTATTTTCGACTGAAATTAACCCTTTAGTGAATGGGTAGGGGTACAAGTACCCCTTACTCATTCACAAGGAGGGGGCAGCATCAGGGTGCTCCTTTATTTATATTCAAGTATTATTTATTGAAAAATTTTCAGACATACAGAAGAGAAAAACATGGTAAATCTTGAATGCAAGAATAAAGAATTCACTTGAGTAATTATAATACATACAGAAAATAAACAGGTGTGAAGGATCCCCACCAATAGGCCGGGGATATTTAGGTTTCAGATGTTTACATGAGAGGTATGCTCAATGTTCAGTGAACCATTCTCACGGTCATAAAAAATGATAATTAGGGAAGAGATGGAAATTGGGAAAGGGGAAGGAAACAAGAAGGGAAGGCACATGGGAATACTCTATTCATAAATTTGAACGGGTCGTATTAGTAATCAGTTTACGGAACAGTTTGGATTTTTCAGCTATCGAGACCATTGGGCTGTAAATTTGTGGAAAGCTGAGTTGTGTAAGGCTATTCTTTTTTCCATTTCACAATGGAGATTAAGGTCTTGAAAGAGGCGAGACAGAGGGGGAGTAGTGTTAGAGCGCCATAATCTGGTAATATTGGTTTTTGCAGCTGCTAAAGTATGTAGAATGATGGTCCTTGAGTTTATAGGGAATTTATCTATGCCAATGTGTAGGAGAGCCAAAGCAGGGTTTGGAGTAATTGGCGTATCTGTAATGGAGGATAATATCTGAAAAACTTTGTTCCAGTAAGACTTAATTGACTTACAGTTCCAAAGTATATGGAGGAGTGAACCAGACTCTCCACAGTGTCTCCAGCAAGCTCGCGAATGTTGTGGATAAAATACTGATAGCTTAACAGGAGTCATATACCATTCGTGTAGGATTTTTAAGTATGTTTCCCAGTGGGAAGAACATTTTGAGGCCTTGTAAGTAATGGTGAATGTTTTTTCCCACACAGTTGGGGAAACGGATTGGTGCAAATTTTTCTCCCAATTAGTTAAGGAAGACGTATACGTTGCAAATTACTTTTCGAGTATAAGAGTGTAGAATGTGGAAATTCCTTTCTTTGGGTAGGTAGTTCTATGTAAGAAATGATGAGCCGTTGCAGGGATTTCTATGTTATGTGAAAGTTTGGTTTTGTAGAGTGCATGGACTATGAGCATGTAGGTAAATTGTTCGGTGTCAGGGAGGTGGAATTTACTTTGGGTGATGGAGAAGGAGTCTAATGTGTCTGAGGTATATATGTCTTGAATATGAAGTATGCCAGAGGACGTCCATGTTATTAGGTTTAAGTGGGGAATGATGTGATGGAGGGATGAAAGTGGGGTAGGAACTTGTATGTTGTGGTTCCCCAATTTGTTATAGTCTATAAAGTCGTACCAGGCTGTTAAGGAGGCGCGGATACATGGATGTTTGTGGGGTATTCGATTTTGAGCCATGCGAGGTAGAAACATCATGTCCGTTAAAGCGTGTGGATGGTATAAAGATGTTTCCATGGTAGACCATATTTTTTCAGGGGAGGGATGCCACCAGAAGAAGAGCTGGTCTAGTAGAACGGCCTGGTAGTAGGATTTCATGTGCGGGAGACCTGCTCCTCCTCTGAGGGTAGGGCGTATTAGTAGATTTGTGGAGCATCTGGATTTTTTTGAATTCCATAGGAACTTGTTTAATATCGCCTGGAGTTTGGTGAAAAAAGAGTAGGGGACAGGAATAGGTAGTGTTCGAAAAATGTATAATATTTTAGGAAGTATACACATTTTTAGGGTTGCTATTCTACCTAGTGTCGATAGAGTAGCAGTACGGAGGCTTTTCAGATCCTGTGGGATAGTTTCAAGAAGCAGTCTATAATTAGACGTATAGAGTTGGTTAGTATTAGCGGTGAGTTTCCCAAATATGGGATGCTGTGATTTTCCCAGGTAAAAGGGAACTGCTTAGAAAGTAAGTCCTGGGTTATGGGCGGTGTGTACAGGTTTAATATTGATGATTTGGGTTCATTAAGTTTATAGTACGAAACCTCTGCGTAATCACTAATATGTGCACGTATCGTCTTAAGAGATTTGTGTGGGTTTGTGACTATGAGTATGATGTCGTCTGCAAAGAGACTAATTTTATGTTCGGTACTGTGATATTTGACTCCCGTGAACTCTGGGTCATTTCTGAGCTTAGTCGCTACTGGTTCTATTAGTAAGGCGAAGATTAAGGGGGATAGGGGGCACCCTTGTCTGGTTCCATTTGATATGGAGAAGGGTTGTGAGAGCGTGCCATTAGTTAATACTCTAGCAGAGGGTTGAGAGTAAAGAGCAAAAATCGCCGATAGTAGCCAGCCAGTAATGCCAAATTTTTGTAGTGTAAGTGCCATGAATTGCCAAGGAATTCTGTCGAAAGCCTTTTCCGCATCTAATGATAAGAAGGACGTTTATCAGTTTCTAGGTGGTGCAGAAAAGATATTATTCGCCTAGTAGCATCTGGGGCCTGTCTACCATGTATGAAACCCACTTGATCCGGATGTATCAGCGCAGGTAGATAAGGGAGTAATCTTTGGGCAATCCCTTTGGCGTATATTTTTATGTCCGTATTGATTAACGAGATTGGTCTGTAATTTTGAGTAGATTTTGGGTCTTTACCCGGTTTTGGAATAGTAGTGATTATCGACTGCAACATGTCGGAAGGGAATTTACCGGTAGAAGCTGCGTGGTTATAGAGGGCAGATAAGTGTGATTTAAGGTCGGATGCAAACGTTTTATAGAATTCATTAGTGAATCCATCATTCCCTGGGGATTTATTTAAGGGTAGAGTAGAGATAACTTTTTCAATTTCTATTGATGAGATTGGCGCCGATAAGGATTCAAGTTGAGAGGGGGAGATGTGGGAGAGCTTGGAGTTATGCAGGAAGCTTTCAATGGTAGGAGTCGTAGGTTGGGTTGTATTAGGGTCATCTTTTATATTATATAGCTTTTGATAATATGTAGCAAAAGCATTGGCTATATCTTGCGGGTTCGAAAGAGGCGAACGCGTGGTTGGGTGTTGTATCATAGATATTTTGGTCTTAAGTCGTTTATGTTTAATGATCTTAGCGAGAAGAGAACTTGCTTTATTTCCTAGTGCATAAAATTTGGTCTTCGTTTTTTGGAGATTGGTGTCATATGAATGGAGTAGTAGGGTACGTAACTTATTTCTTTCTTGATTTAGTGTCGCGGAGGTGGAGGGGTTAGGGTTTTTTTTGTTGAGTTCTTCATTTAGGTTAATGGAGGTTAGGAGTTGGTCGATTTGTTGGGACCTCTGTCTTTTTATACGCGAATTTAATTGTATGAGGATACCTCTCATGTATGCTTTGTATGTTTGCCAGAGTGTGGTGATTGAGATATCTGGCGTGGTGTTAGTAGCAAAAAATAAATTATGTGCTTTCAAGATATGCTTCTGATTGTCCGGGAATGAAAAGAGTGAGGAATTGAGTCTCCAGATCGGCGGGAGCGCCGAACGTCGATCATCATCTAAGGATAAACTGATTGGTGCGTGATCTGACCAAGATATAGTGCCAATGTTCGATAAGGTCGCTTGTTGCAATGTCCATTTATCTGTAATAAACATATCTATCCTCGAGTAGGAAAGATGTGCGGGGGAGTAGTAAGTGTAGTCTCTCTCGGAGCCATGGTGGCATCTCCATATGTCATATAGGTCATGGTCGTGTAGAAATCGATTAAAGGCATATTTATTAGTTTTCTTCTTGGATGATGAATCCACAAGTGGGTTGCTCATAACGTTGAGGTCTCCGCCTATTATGAGTCTGCCTTGTTTGTGGGTAGAGATGGTCTTGTAGAGTTTCCAATAAAATTGCAATTGGTTGTTATTCGGGCCATATACATTCACCAATGTATGGGTTATGTCATTGATCTGACAAATAAGAATGTGAAAGCGTCCAAGTGGATCAGCTATTTTTAAGATGAGGCGGAAAGGGAGAGAATCGCTGATGGCTGTGATGACTCCATTTTTCTTCTTGGGGTTGGTAGACATAAAAATTTGTGAAAAGTGGTGGAGGTGTAGCTTGGGCTCTTTTCCAGTGGCAAAATGGGATTCCTGTATGAAAAAAATGTCGGCTTGGGAGTTCCTGGTTTCTTTAAAGAGTAGTGATCTCTTAAATGGGGAGTTTAGGCCTCTAACGTTGAGAGATGTTATAGTAATCATTGGTAAGGAAATATGCGTTGATAGTACAGTGTCGGGTTGCTGTTTAAGAGAGAAAAGACTTCGTAATCTCCTAGAAATAGGGAATGGTTGTGTTCTTGTGGTACCAGTGTGGCTCGGATGGAGGTTGTAGAGTTATTGTGCCATGTGGACTGTAGGAATGCAGGAGTAGAAGTAATGAGGAGTGTTCGATAGTGCCTTAGAAGAAGGGGGTGGAGACAAACAGGGTAGTAAAAACATTCCCGCAGAAAAAGCAGGTAGGCCAAGTAGCCAACTTCGCTACTTTAGAACTGAGGGGTATTGATGGGCTTTGACCCCGGGGAGGGTCATGCCAACAAAAAACATGTAGAACAAACATCTTCAAATAAGGGCCGATCGCCAGACATTTGGACATTTAGAATAGGTCCCTAGGGGGGCAGGACATATGTCTGCACCTGGAATGCTTCATGCAACCGCTCATGTTGCTTCCATATGTTGGGCTGAGTTAGGAGTAGTGTCTTGTGTATCTGCAGGGATGATGTTCCAGGTTTTAAGCAGATCAATGCCTGCTACCAGGTTTTTAACGGTAAATATTCTGCCTTGTCGCCGCACTATTAGTTTAGTTGGAAAGCCCCATTGGTATGCTATACCATGATTTCTGAGGGCCTTTGTGATGGAGATCATTTTCTTCCTATTGAGGAGCGTAGCTTTGGAAAGGTCCGTATAGAGGCGGAGATTTGCGTGTGATGGCGGGAGAGGTGGCATGTTTCTGACCGCCGTCATAATTTTTTCCTTTACATGGTAAAAGTGTACTCTAATTAGTACATCTCTTGGGATTGAAGCTGACAAAAATGCTGGCTTGGGCAAGCGGTGGGCCCGGTCAATCGCAAGCTCTATGTCCGGAAGTGCTGGGAGAAGTATTTTGACGTATTGTTGTATGTAGGGAAGCAGATTCTCATTCGTTACAGATTCAGGGATCCCTCTAATTTTGATGTTATTGCGTCGCGAGCGGTCCTCTAAGTCAGCCAGTTTTAGGTTGATTTGTTCGATGTCGGACGCATGATCCGCGTGCGCGTCAATCAAATCATTGTGCGCTGTTATTATGTCACCCAAGCTGTTTTCAATATGGTTTATTCTGCGTTCTTGGTGTTGTACTACATTAGATATTTGGTTTAAGGATGTGAATACGTCATTTAGCAGGGATTGGCGCAGGGACGTCAGCATGTGTTTCATTGTCACCTCTGCGAGCGGTTGATCGGCTGCAGGGAATGCGGCTATGTCAGGGAGGTCTGCATTAGGGGGTGGAGGCAGGAGAGTTATGGCTTGGTATGGAGGGTCCGGGTCATGGTCCAGACGAGGTCTGGATTTGGCAGGGCTGCTGGTAATGGGGGACAGGGGGGGTGATAACTCACCAGGGTCCCCTGGATACAGCGATGCCTGGAGCCTCGGGTCCCTGTGCTGGGCTCTGTATTCCTCCTCCTCGTGCCTGCCGTCTCCCTCCACTGTGCTGTTGCGGCCGCCATCTTGGCTTCCCAGAGCAGGGAAGAATTTAGTGAGTTTCCCGGGGTGATCCGGGGCTCTGCGCCTGCGGGGCATGGCTGTTGAGGTGCGGGCAGGTGTCGGCAGTGACGTGGGGTAACTTATTTTCCCCGGGGCCGGTGAGTGCCGGGTTTCAGCTGGCGGGTGGACGAAGCGGATCTTAAGCCGCGTCCATCAGAGCCGGCCGCGCATGCGCCCTCTGGTGCTCCTTTATTTAAAGGGGTATCCTGATGCTAATGAGCCCCCCTGCCTGCAGACCCCCACAACCACCGGGCCAGGCAGGGGCGGACTGACCATTTGGAAACTTGGGCACTGCCCGAAGACCCGGGATCAGTAGGGGGCCTCATGAGATGCCCCTGGTACCTTTTTCATAGGCTTTTTGAATTTGGGCAAGGACACAGGGGCCCCATGATCCCCTATTGCCTGGGGGCCCCATGAGTTGTCAGTCTACCCCTGGGGCCAGGATTGTGAAAAAGAGGCCCTTGACCCCAGCAGCATGGAGACACTGTGCAGAAGGCACGTGGTCTGGTAAGCCACAGGGAGGGACTGCTCGATTCCTGCCCTGCCAGGCCTGTGTTTGGATAAAGGATCTGGTAGGAATTTAGGGGGGACCCCAGGCTTTCTCCTCCATTTTTGAGAGGTGGGGTTTCCCTTAAAAGTCCTACAAGGGCCTGGTATGGCTTTTAGGGGGACCCCACGATGTTTTTTTTTTCTATAAAAATGTCATTTTTTAAATAAAATGTTCAGTCCTGCTGCAGCAGCTTCTATACATTGTACAGATGTGCAATTTTGCAGGTAGTTTAGGTGACCCCCCATCCATGATATTTGAAAGGAATTTTTTTTTTTCACTGATTAATGACCCGCAGGGCAGTACTCAAGTCCCCATAACACTTTTATGGCCAATAACTTATAAGCATATAAGCTTTCAAAATGGGCACTTTTGAATTTGAATTTACAAGTTCAAGTCCCATAGACTTGCATTGATTTTGAAGTTCATGGTCGAACGTTCAATAGGTTCGAACGTTTAACCCCAAACCGAACATGGGGGCACATCGTTAGTTCTCAGATTAAACCTTAACACCTCAATGTGCTAAGCTTACCTTTACTGCCATTTGGTAGTTGCACAATAGAAACACCTGGTGGGGCAGGGCCTAATTTTGGCTAAAACAGAAGTTAATGCCCATGTATAGCCTGGAGTCAGGGTTTAAAGGGGTCCCCAGGAATACAAATATTGATTTGATGATAAACACTGGTAAGAAGGTGTTAGCATGTCTTTTGTAATAGAAAAATAGTTTAGAAAAGGTCAGATTCACTTAGAGTTACCTTTAACTGTGAATGGTGAGTGCAATATGGAGACAAAAATCCACGACTGATATAATAAAAATGCAAATGTTTTAATTAGCAAAAATAGACTAAAATGGAACGTTAAATTAACATTATAGAATACCTGCACTGCATTGGAACTAACACTAACAAGGAATTAGTAAGAAAAAAAAACTCAACCAAAGTCACCTTCCCAATGCAACATCTCTTAATAGGTCTTTGGGGATATGTCCTAAAACAGTAACATTTATCAAACAAGAAAGTACAAGTAGATTCTCTAATAGAGGAAATCCATATTGAATGAATAAAAACATTACAGGTGCTAGTTTTAGCTGCTTCAGCTTCCAGTGTATATTGTATTACATTTTTGTTGCTTTGTATGCTGCAATAAAATGAAAAATGATGAGATAAAGTGTTTAAAAAGTATACACTAATGAAATGCATTGAACAATATTACAAAAAACAGTAAAACATGTCTTATTATTGTGTAACTGTACATTGACCAACTCATAATTTTCTAAGTGCATTTTCGTTTTTCACTTTATATAGAAAATGTGATGCATAATGCATTGAGAGAAAATGTATGAGTGACAGCTCTGCTCTTGGAGAAATATAGAAAAATAGTGGTGCCCAACTGGTGGCCCTGCATTGAAATACATTTCTACATGAGCTTTTTTCCTCCCCTGTGACTCTCTAGTGTCTATAAAAGATGGGAGAAAAACAGCATGAGACTGCAAACTAGCATTGTTTTTTTGTTGCTACCCATTCACTAGGTATTATTAGTGCTCATAAAAGTGTGTTCAGTAAGATAAAATTCAATTAGAAATGTGTACCAATCCACAGATGTAAGTCAGAATCTAAACAGAATTTCATTTAACTTCAGTAAGTTGAATTGTGATTGGATGCTAGAGGTCACTGCATTGTGTTGTTTCATTAGTACTGTCTTGTGCAACTTGAGATGAAAAACTTAACAAAATATACTAAGCACTCTAATGCTGCTCATGGAAATGCAACTGTTTTTATTAGCCAGTCACCAATTAAAAAATAATGATCTCTTCTCTATGCTTGTATTGATCATTCTTGATCTCACAGATCAGGCACAAGGCTTGGCACAGAGGCATTTACTTGATCCTATCTAGCATCTTCCCCACAGAATGTAACTAGGCATGAGGTTCCAGTTTGCAGTAACTCAGGGTTCATGGCAAAATCTAACTGTTCATTTCACACTGAGCGGACAAACTAAACAGCCTGTTTGAACCAAACCTCCATCTGTGCAGCAAGTCATTCATTGGTGGTGGTATTACTACTGCTACCAAACACGATCAGCATCCTGCTGATCACGTGCCTGATGAAGGGGTCCTGCATGGCTCTAAAACAGTGCACTCAGTCTTTTGTGATGTGATTATTCTGCAATAAAAGCTTTGGACGATATTGGATGATCCATGATGTGCTGGTGAATATGTGTGTTGATTCATGATGAGCTCAGTTTCCAGCTGGTAGTTGCTACAGCCTGACAAGCCTATGTCCAGGAATGGGTGGAATGGGAAAATTGAAAATAGATTCCTGCTCTGGGCCCTCCTTGGTTGCTAGGGTGTTTGCAGCTGCCTTCATCCTAGCAACAGAGGATGTATCCTAGGCCCTATTCAGCTGCCAGCCAGGGGATTCATTGACTGGCAGCTGAATGTAAATAGAAAAGCTGAAGGTGCTGACATTGACCAAACCCCTCACCCATTTTTTTTCTTTCCCTCCTCCTCCCCATTTATAACCAAATATTGGCTACTTGCAGGCTCTCACACCTACCCCGACCCCTTTTTTTTCTTCTCTCTACTTCTGTCTCTTCTTTCTGTCCTGAGTGTCTATCTCCCTTTTTCCTATCCTTCTCTTAACATCCCTATTAGCCCCCACCTCTTTGTTCCTTCAACCTCCCAACATGTCACCCTCACCTAAACTGTGCACTCTGCACATCTCCTGCATATCTCCTTGTGGTACCCCAGAACCCATCTTGGTCTACCCAGCTCCACCTCAACCCTACCCCTCTTAATTTAACTTTTTACACTATTGTAATATGTACTGTATACATACAGTATGCTTAACATTTTTGCAATAATCTACTTTTTTGTATTAATGGTTGACATATACCTTTAATTTCTTAAAATCATCAACATTTTTGAAATAGAAAAAAATAATCAGACTTATGATCATCATCATCCTTGCCACCACTACTATCATCATTACAATTAATGATCTGATCTCCATGACAAGTATTGAATAATTTCTTTTAAATCTAAAAATATTACATTTAATTTTGGAATAAAACTAGAAACAAATTAGGATTGGCTTTCTGCTTAATTGCACCATTAATGATGTTAAATTGGTTTATTGATATTTGTTTCTCTAATAACTTAAAAAGTCAAGTGGATTGCTTTCTTCAATAAACGGTCTGGAGAGATCATTGTTCTTTTAAGCTTCTCGAAATAGAATGCTGAGTGTGCAGTAAATTGATGGTGCTATAAAATCTGAACATTTTTTATCGAGCGGTCAGTGTTTTTATAGGGAATTAGAGAACATCATTGAGTTTTTTTTTGTGGTAGTGATGCTTTACTGCAGACTCTCTGTGCGCTAACATTTAATACATTCATACTAATGTCACCTTAGTATATTGTCATCAGCATCTTATGCTACAACAGAATCACTGATACAACAGTTAGGGAATCCAAGTTTACCTGTATAAGAGAATTTCAGTTTCAGCTAAAGGAGAAGTTTGTGTTTGGATTTTTTCCCCCAATTATACATACCTAGGTGGATGGAGCATCAGTCTGATGGTGCATCTGTCCCCCGCTGGCTCTAAGTGTGAGAACTCAGCAATCACATGACCACTGATCGCTGAGCAGAGAGCGGTCTGCTTGCCACTAGAGATGAGCGAATCGAACATGACGAAGTGGAATTCGTTCCAAAGATTTGGAAAAATTCTATTCGCGACGAATCCGAAGATTAGCAAACTTCGGATGCACGAATCGAATTTTCCCAAAAATGGCGGCGACATGTGTGGCGACGGAGAAAATGGACAGAGAAGATGGGGCGGGGATCTCTGGGAAGGCGCACAGACAAGGCGCGCTGACCCATAATGCATCATGACATGTGATCGCATTAGCCAATCAGCAGCCAGCCAGCACTGTATAATGGTGGAGCTATAAATCGCGGCCATCTTAGAATTCTCCATTAGCCTCCGGTCATTCAAGAGAGACAGACCTGTGTGTATTAAGGGACAGAGTTAGGGCCACAGAGACTTTAGGGCCACAGAATCGTTACTCAGGGACACAGAATCGTTACTCAGGGACACAGAATCGTTACTCAGGGACACAGAATCGTTACTTAGGGCCACAGCTATCAAAGAATCGAAAATTTAAAGTGACATACACCCTTTTTTTTTTTGGTGGCTGTCGTGCACAGTTGGTGCTTTCTGCTTCACAACCACTATTGTACGTTCAAAGAGTTAAATCCATTTACACGCCGGCTGGCGGTAATATTTTTTGGGTGATTAGTGCATTCCAGTGACACAAACGTACAGTTTCCAGCCAACGGCAAGCTGCAATTGACCGATTGTGTACAATAAACTGACTTTCTGCTTCACAACCACTATTGTACGTTCAAAGAGTTAGATCCATTTACACGCCGGGTGGCGGTAATATTTTTTGGGTGATTAGTGCATTCCAGTGACATAAACGTACAGTTTCCAGCCAACGGCAAGCTGCAATTGACCGATTGTGCTAAATAAACTGACTTTCTGCTTCACAACCACTATTGTACGTTCAAAGAGTTAAATCCGGTTTTATTTTTGGGGTGCTTATTGAATTAAAGAGTATGTCAGACAACACGCAGAGGAGTGGCAGAGGAGGCAATGTTTCAGGAGCGAGCAGACGTGGCAGCAGAGGAAGGGGTCGAGGCAGCACTAGTCGCAGCCAGAGGCCAGTGCTCCCGGTGTCATCCAGCGGTCGTGTCTCCACCGACAACCCTGCCGTCATCGATTGGTTGACTCGGTCGTCTTCCTCTTCCCAGGTCACCTCTGACACCTACAGCCAACGGTCGGTGGGTACGTCAGACACAACCGTTAGTTGGCATGGCCCGGGAGCAAGCCCACTGAAATCACGTGTCCTCGACCTGCCCCTGTCCTTTGGTGTTCCCTCACCAAGCGAAGTATGCTGTGGGCTCAGCCCCACTGTACAGTGAGGAAGAGCTAACAGAGGGCGGTCAGGAACGGGGGGAGACATCCGCCTCTTCAGCAGCCAGGCGAAGAAGTAATGGCGAGGAGAGTGGCTCGGTAGCCGGTCTAGAGACAGGTCTGTCTCCTGACCCACATGCAGCCGAGGGGGCTAGTAGTGACGCGGAGACCCTAATTGATGATGATGAGGCTGATCGCACTTGGCAGCCTCGTCGTCATCAGGCTATTGCTTCCGCATCATCAGGAAAAGAGGGTGCCAGCTTGCCAGCGAGCAAAACAGTCGGTGGGTTGCCCAGGAGGCAGCAGGGTCGCAGCAGTGTGACTGCCCAAATGAGTGAAGTGTGCGGTGATTCTAAGATCGACGGCACTCATCTGCATGTCATACTGACTGACAGTATTATTTCTCTTCCCCAGCAGACTCCAAGGGCATTTAAATTAAAGGTACAGTGTTCTGCACTAATATAAAGGCTCTCTGAAGCCTAGAAACACCCTTTTTATAAGTTAAATTCGCAGCGAATATATTCGGCTCGAAGCAAATTTTTTCGGCGAATTCGGCGAATCAGCCGAACTGAATTTTTGAACAATTCGCTCATCTCTACTTGCCACCCCCCCCTCCCCCGGTGATTACCGGAGCACTGAGCTGTGGAGGGTGAGGTAGCTGCTGGCTCCGGCTCTCGGCACCGTGCTGAGAGGGTGAGAGGCTGAGCCAGGTGTAGCTCCAGACTCTGGGGATCTTTCCCCAGATTTGACCAGCTGAGTGAAGTCAGCCTGCAGCAAAAGTGCAGCCAGAAAAGCTTTGGCTGTACTTCTCCTTTAAGGCTTTTTCATTGATGACATTCTAATAGTTTTTAATCATTATTGTATGCTACTGTATATATAGTAACAATAATAGTAATAATAATAATAATAATAAAAAAGGATCCTCTGTATACACTGATATAATTTATGCAACTTAATCATTGCAAAAATACTATTTAAAATAAATTATGTATGTAAAGCAATACAAAGAGGGTCCCCAGGATATCCCTTTTTTGTGGTTATGGTTTATTGCTGTATCTTTATGGAAGAAGAGGCTGCCTCCAGATGAGCCTGCTCTTAGGTTTGTGCACTGCATGTATACAATAAGTCCTATAGACAGCTTTTAGATAGGGACCATGCTCTACAGGGGTGCCTTGATGTGGCTTTGTGGCTTGAACACATATCTGAATGTATGCAACAAAAGCATCTGTTTTTAACCTGAAAATGTGTTTGGTTCCCCAGTTGTATTGGTTTGTATTTTGCCCTGACCATGTGCACTTTTTCAAATTTTTTGCTAGTTTCAAACTGATTTGAGTCGCTGTCATTGTGTGTGTACATTAGTAAGTGCAGCTTGCCTGCCACTAGATGACTCCATTATAGTTTATAGTATGATAAAGGGAAAGTTGCAGCTAGGTGTTAGCCTCCCTTTTCGCTATGTCCCTCCTTAAGGGGTGTAGTTACTGCATATATAAACGCTGGTGTGGGAGCAGCCCATGTAGATGGTGGATTGAAATAAAATACCCCGGAGCTCCTAAGATGTAGTTTCCTGCCTGGCTAGGCAGAGCTATGGAAGTGTCATTGGAAAGAGAATGATACTGTATACTAAAGAAAGCAACTTGATCCCTCTGACTCTCAACTGTGGGTCCTGTGACTTGGAGATGGAAGCTTAATGATGTATACACAGGGAAGTGGTCCCAACTCTGTGGTGCTCTTGAGGAGAGGAATGGTGGTGTAGAGGGAAGATGACTCAAAAGATGTGTACCTGCACTCTGCACTGAAATTACTATAAATACCATATAGTATATCTTACTATATATATATATATATATATATATATATATATATATGCATAATTTATATATTGATCGTATGGGTGCCTTTTTATATTGTGTGGTATGATAGCCAAATAAAAGGTTTTATTGAACAAGGTTGCACTTCACTTGTTTTTAATTTTGTTTCAGATTTGTTTCAGCGTTTTAAAGCCCTGGTTGGACATTCCAAGGGAGAGCTACGCAGTTCCTGGCATTATTGCTTATAGCTGATCTTGGAGTCTTTATCTGCATGGGCCACACCTGTATGCACAGGGGGGATTATACTGGATTTAATCAAGGTACATAGCAGCTACAGGATTAGTAGAGCCAAGCTGGACAGTAGGTATAGGATCAGTAGTCAGGCTGGAGGCTGGAACAGTGGGCTAGGAGTGGAGTGGCTTTAAGCAGTAGTCGAGGACCACACTTGGCCAAGTGATTCGGTCTGCTGCATCACTCTGATGGGAATACATTAGACCTTGTTTTCTCCATCTTTGCACTCCCTACAGCCTTACAAACACCTGCTTTCCTCTCTCTGATCACAATATCATCACCTTCACAGTGTCCATCACTTATCCCTCCAAGCACCAAACAGTTACCCGCAGAAACCTTCACAACTTGAACCCTGCTCCTTTCCACTCTGCAACTGACCAACTCTATGACAGAATCTCTCCCCTGTCCTGCCTTGACCTGGCCACTACTGTCTACAACAGTTCGCTTTCATTCACATTAGACTCACTTGCTCCTCTAACAACACGAAGCATCATGCCCCGACCGTTACAACCTTGGCAGACTGACCACACCAGAAATCTTAAACGACATAGTCGTTGGAGCGATTGTGGCATAAAACCAAATCTCAGCAAGCATTCACCTTATATAAATCTGCTTTCTTAACATACGATTCCTCCCTCCATGCTGCCAAACAAGCCTTCTTTGTCACTCTTATTAATACCTTGTCATCCAGTCCTCGTCAGCTCTTCTCTACTTTTAACTCTCTACTTTCTCCACCTCCACCCAGTACCTCACTCACTGCTCACGAGATTGCAAATCATTTCAAAAACAAAATTGATGCAATTCATAGGGGCATCGCCACTGCACAGACATCCATCCCACTTAGCATACCTTACACTAAACCTCCTTCAACACTTTCCTCTTTTGACCTTGCTACTACCAAAGAGGTCACTAAGGTTTTCTCAGAAGCCCGTCTCACTACCTGCCCCCTGGATCCTGTCCCCTCACATCTATTACGGTCACCCTCTTCTTCCATCCTAAGCTCCCTCACTCACATCTTCAATCTCTCCCTCTCTAACGGTGCCTTCCCCTCCCCTCTAAAGCATGCACGCATCACTCCCATACTTAAAAAGCCCTCCCTGGACTCCACCAACCTGAACAACTTAAGACCCATCTCCCTGCTGCCATTTACCTCTAAACTCCTAGAACGCTTAGTCTACAATCGCCTGTGCTCCTACCTCACTGACAACAACCTTTGTGACCCTTTACAGTCTGGTTTTCGCTCACTACACTCCACTGAAACTGCCCTACTAAAACTCACTAATGATCTACTAACTGCTAAAACCAATGGCCACTACTCCATACTCTTACTACTTGACCTCTCTGCAGCTTTTGATAGGGTTGACTATCCCCTCCTCCTCAAAAAACTCCACTCTCTTGGCCTCCGAGACTCTGCTTTCTCATGGCTCTCCTCCTGCTGATCGCAGTGCTCCTTCAGCGTTACCTATAACACTGCCTCCTCCTCTTCACTCCATCTTTCTGTAGGGGTCCCTCAAGGTTCCATCCTTGGACCCCTACTCTTCTCCATCTACACCTCCTCCCTTGGTCACTTGATAAACTCCCATGGCTTTAAGTACCATCTCTATGCTGATGACACACAAATCTATCTTTCTACCCCTCACCTCACCCCTTCAGTCTCCTCTTGCATTACTAACCTACTAAGTGACATATTGGCATGGATGTCACTCCACTTTTTCAAACCCAATCTTTCCAAAACTGAGCTCTTAGTATTCCCTCCAGCTTGTGCCCCCTCAACTGACTTCTCCATCAAGATCAATAACACAACCATCAGTCCCTCCCCTCATGCCAGGGTACTAGGTGTAATCCTAGACTCCCATCTGTCCTTTCAGTCCAAAATCCAATCGCTATCCAAATCTTGTAGACTTCAACTCTGCAACATCTCCAAGATATGGGCGTTCTTAACCTCGGAAACCACTAAGCAACTTATTCACTCCCTTGTTACATCTCGCCTTGACTATTGTAACTCCCTCCTCATTGGCGTACCTAATTGCAGGCTATCCCCTGTTCAGTCTATCATGAATGCGGCTGCCAGACTCATCCACCTTACTAACCGTTCTGTGTCAGCCACCCCTCTCTGACAATCCCTCCACTGGCTTCCCGTTGCCCAACGGATAAAATTCAAAACATTAACAATAACATATAAAGCCATTTATAACTCTGCCCCAAATTACATCACCGATCTTGTCTGCAAATATCACCCAAACCATACTTTCCGCTCCTTGCGCGACCTCCTGCCCTCTAGCTCCCTTGTCTCCTCCTCCCATGCTCATCTCCAGGACTTCTTTAGAGCTTCCCCCATCCTCTGGAACTCTCTACCCCAATTTATCAGACTATCGCATACTCTGCTCACTTTTAGGCGATCTCTGAAAACCTATCTCTTCAGGGAAGCCTATCCTGCCCTCAGCTAATAATGGAATCTTCGACGCCTCCTATCAGTCCATCCCCCACAATTACTACCTTTTGTACCACTAGCCCCTCCCTCCTAGATTGTAAGCTCCAAGGAGCAGGGCCCTCCTATCCCTCTTGTATTGAACTGTATTGTTGCTGTATTGTCTCCCGTTATATTGTAAAGCGCTGAGCAAACTGTTGGCGCTATATATATCCTGTATAATAATACAAAAGGGTAGATAGAACTTGAGACAGGCTTGAATAGATATTATTGTGATAGAGCAAGGTTGGGGTACTGAGAGTCCCAAATATGAAAAAGCAGTAGAATTATGAAACAATGTATCAGTTCCCATGTAGAGACATTATTGCAAGCAGTCAGTTTGTTGACAACTAATAAATATGGCAATAGGAGAAAAGAGTGCAGCTGATACATTTTTTTTTCATGTTTCTAATGAGGTGTGGAGACAGACTTCAGTGGCTAACACCCAAATTGTCTATGTACAGGAAGAGCAAGGAATGTACAGGAAGAGCAAGTCTTGAGCGGAGCTGTGGATTTGGGTATGTGTTTGAATAGGCAGTAGTCAGAGCTAAGGCCAAGTCAGTAACAGACTGATCTATAGATGATGCAGTGACAGACAGGTATAGAAAAGCTGGCATGGACTTGGTAGAAATGACTGATGTTGCCAGGACTTATCAGGCATGGAGGCAAGCTAGACTGGAGCAAAAGGAATGGAGGCAGGTCGGACTGGAGTAGCAATCACAGGAGCAGGCTGGATGGGAGCAGCAAGCACTGGAACAGGCTGGATTGGAACAGCTTGCACAGACTGGACAAGAGTAGCAGGCAATGGAACAAGCTGTACTGGAGTAGGCTGGATTGGAAACAACTAGCACCAGAAGAGTCTGAACAATGTATAGGGCAGGAGTGGAGAATGACAGAATTTTGTGAGTGGGAATGCTAACCAGATTCTGCTTCCAATGGGGATGCAGTGAAAGGTAAAGATAGCAGTGGCGAATGAAGATTTCTGAGGGGCTGCCAAGGGTAACAGCGGTAGCCGGACCCCTCAAAGGATTAAATGCAAGGAAGGTGCAGCAATTGGAAGCAGGAAACTGATTTACGCAGTTAGAAGTATAAAATACCCAGTAGCAGCTGTGGTTGCTAAACATAACAAAGTAAGAGATTCTTGGTGTCTAGAGGCAGGACTGAGTTGGTGTGAATTGGCTGCAATTGGTGATAATATCTTTGACCAGGATTGGAGTACATGCTGAGCAAAGTTTAGTTTACATTGTTCTTGTGCAACTTGAGAGTGCATAGCAGCAATACAATCAAACAGGGTCCTTTGGGAACATGCTGAAGAGTGCTCAAGAAAGTAATATTTGTCATCTTCCAGCAACAGCAACCATACCAGAGACTCAACCTGAGGCATACTAAAGAGAGGAGTGAAATCATGATGGTCATGAGATATAGCAGGTAAAGCTGTCTCAGAACAAATGGAAATCAAAGGCTGTCCATCGCTAAATGGAAACCTTCCCTGATCAGCGAAGCTGTGTGCCACCTGAATATATTCTAGAGGTATTCGGTAGTGAGACCCTGTAATATCTGCACAAAAATATTTGTCCTCTGTCATCTGCAACATAAAATAGATCACCTCCTCTGGATGCATCTTGCATTAATAGATAGCAAATGCTGGGATCAGATACTTCCTAATTCCCAACTGCATCTGGTCATTAAAAGCCTCAGTGTTATGTAAGGGATAACAAAGGCGGGTGTCTAGTTGCAGCAACAATGACCAGATCAGTGGGCTACACTTAAAGTGGTAGTAAACTTGTTAAAGAAAAAAATGTCCTCCTGCAAGGTAATATCATAATGTGCTAGTATGCATTGCATACTAGCACATTATGAAAAACTTACCTTAGAACAAAGTGAAATGTGAAATGTCACATCTGTATGATGTATACAACCTACGTAAGAAAACAAAATGCAGTTCAAATTACCAGTAAATTACAGGTCCCAGCAGCTTCATTCAGTTTATAAGCAAGGCAAGCAATCTAAAGAAAAAAACAGTGTGTGATTTCCCTAAACATAAATACTAGACCTTTTATGCTTGATGATGGTCTTGATGGATGGCAAGGGGGACCACACAAAAGAAAACAGTGTGGGATCTTTCCAATATCTAGACCAGACCATTATCCAATTATGCAAACTGACTGGCCAAAAGAGGAATGGAAAGAATGTGCACCCCCCCTCCTGAACCACACCAGGCCATATGCCCTCTACATGGGGGAGGGGGCAAAGCACCTTGTCCCCTCATTGATGACAAAGGCCTCTTCCCCTCAATCCTGGCCTCATGGTTGTGACGGTCTGTATAGGCAGGGGGCATATCAAAATCTACAAGTCCCCTTTGAAAATAAGGGGGCCCCAGATGTCAACCCCACTACATAAATGAGTAGGGAATACATAGTACCCCTATTCATTCACAAAAGAAAATTTAAATAGTAAATAAAAACACACATCCTTTATTAAGGACATCATGCAATATAAGGGGTGAGTTTGACCAGGGGATTCTCTGGATGTCATTACCAAATATTGTCATGCCCAGTACCCAAAAGGTTTCAATTTCTAGCAAAGCAGTTACAGAAAGGTTCTCACCAATCAATGAAAGAGTATTGTCTCAGTTTCCAAACTACTGACATGCTGCTAGAGAGAATATTGTGGGGCTGTCGCCATTGTATTCTCTACCATCACTGTTGTACACCTTGCACCCTGATATCATGACATATGGCACTGCATGGGAATGCTTAAGATGTCATGCTGTTATAAAAAGTCCATGTCATTGTGCAGTACAGCTTCCAGCTTCCTCCCACTTCTCTCCCACTGGAAAGACCAGGTAAGCAGTTGGGCCCCTTACCCCAGAGAAGAAGAACTCTGACATGCCTGCATAATTATCTCCTAAAAGGAAACTCTGTCTCAGAAATACCCAGTATGCCTGCTAGGAGAAAACAATAATACATTGCAATAAATGAAATACTCTGTAATATGAAATCTATGGCATATGCAATAGTGCACACTATGTCAAACATCACTTAAAGTATGTTTAACATAGTGTTGTAATGCTGCTTTTCACTACAAGATGATGCATGGTACACTTAATGGGACTGATAGTACTGGGTCGATTCGTGGTGGGGCAGTGTTCATCCCGTTCCCCTTTATGGGCACTTTTGGGGGCAGAAGGGGTTCTGCTGTTTGTGGTTGTACTGGCAGTCCAGCTGTCTCCGGGCAGCTTGAATGGTGGGGCAGTTTTTCCACCTATGTCCCCGCCATCACTTCGCATGAGTATTGGCCAACGACGCATTCATCTGAGCTGCCTTTATTACTCGCAATATACAGCACTTCTATAGTAAATACATAAAGTGCATTCAAATATTCCATGTGTCTATAAATATACACAATCAAAGAAATAGTCCACAAAGTGCAATCTTCTTATGTGTAAATAAAGTTCTTCAAAAAATTAGCATTTTATGACTTTTCTTCTTTCATATGTGTGAGTTTAAAGTGCGTCATGCAAAAAACATCAACAACTCCAAATGCTGTTCCTCGTGCTCCACTCCACCACTGTGTGCCGCCACCACTCCAGAAAACCCACCAAACAGCCATGACCTTCTCTCTTAAAAGTTGGTCTATATGCACTTTTGTATAGGTTCCCCACTAGGTATACCGCTTCCAGGAATCCTTTTGATCACACCGTTACCAGGAATATCATGCAATTAGGAGGTAGAAAAAATCCAATACCCTTTAATTAAAACCAAATATTACGATCACTAAAAACATCTGCTATAGTGCTCACATTTACTGGTGCATTGCGTTCTGCATCCGAGTTCAATCTTTTAATCTCGTGGCCAGCTGGCCCCACTACTCGCAGCACAGGCCGCCTCTCAGTACAAGTATATCTCACCACTTCCGGGTGTCTCCACAGGGTCGCAATGATTTCACTTCCTGTAGCTAAGCCTCGATGTATGTTCTGTTGTGATGACATATTCAGGAGGCGTTACAGGAAGTCCATGGCTTGCTTCTTTATAGTATTCACTATTAACCATTTACTCACTATTTAATTCAAAATGTATGTCGCTCCTTATTCATTTAGTTAAAAGCCGCCAATGTATTAATCTATCTTCATATATTAACTACATTTATTACATTTCGGCTATTTTCATATTTTCATTAACTATTTATTCTTATTATCTTTTTTCCAATATACACTGGTAAGTGACTATGAATAATATATATATATATATATATATATATATATATATATATATTGGTAGGTGTATTACAACACTGAGAGACAGAATAGCAACAAAAAATTCAAAAGAATTGCATGTCTAACAAATGATGCACTGATTTGCATGTTTATGAGGGAAATAAGTGTTTGATCCCCTATTATTCAGCAGGATTTCTGGCTACCAGGTGTCTTTCATACAGGTAAGAAGCTGAGATTATAAGCAGTCTTTTAAAGGGAGTGCTGCTAATCTCATTGTGTTACTTGTATAAAAGACACCTGTCCACAGGAGCAATCAAACAATCAGATTCCAAACTCTCCACCATGGCAAAGACCAAAGAGCTGTCCAAGGATGTCAGGGACAAGATTTTAGACCTACACAAGGCTGGACTGGGCTACCAAACTATCAACAAGCAGCTTGGTGAGAAGGTGACAACAGTTGGTGCAATCATGAACAAATGGAAGAAACACAGAACAACTGTCAGTCTCCCTAAGTCTGGTGCACCATGCAAGATCTCACCTCCTGGAGTGTCAGTGATCATGAGAACAGTGAGGAATCATCCCAGAACTACACATATATATAACAATAAAACATATAAAATTCATATGTAACAATAAATAAAAATTCCCACTACTGTTTTTTGGAAACCCAAAAACTAATAATTAACAATAAAACAATTTAAGTAGATATCAATGTTGAGGCCCTCTGGTGTTAACGTGTCCAACATATATATCCATTTTGTTTCATTTTTTTAGATCATCTGTTTTTTTGTTTTGCCCTCTCCAATGGCCTTCTACTTTATCTATGGCGTAAAACTTAAAAGAGTGGCATCTTTCCCATGACATTCCTTAAAATGTCTAGACACGCTGTCTTGGGTATATCCTTTTCTTGTGTTAATCATGTGCTCCCCAATTCTTCTACTGAACTCTCTTGTTTATAAGTAATTTACACCTGAGCTGCCTGTTTCCGGAATGAGGATGCCATGGGCGATTGGGATGGGGGAAGAGAAAGCCATCTCTCCTTATTTAATCCTTGGCGGGTGTGTATCTAGGGGCTGGTATCCCCTCACTGGCATCTGGAGTGCTGTTATCCCTACAGCAGCATTTGAGATATGTCTTTTATTTCGGGCCTATTTCATCTGTTGACTTTTAGGTGGTGTGCTATTAGTTGGCAATATTTTCAATGAGGACATTTTGTTGGCTTTTACATTCAAGTGTGAAAAACATATACAATAGAGGTGAAGTACTTATAAGCAGTGGGCAGCTCTCCCTTATTGTCTTTTGGATGCCTCAATTTAAACAGGTAGTCTATGTATATACACTGCTCAAAAAAATTAAAGGAACACTTTTTAATCAGAGTATAGCATCAAGTCAATTCAACTCCTGGGATATTGATCTGGTCAGTTAAGTAGCAGAGGGGGTTGCTAATCAGTTTCAGCTTGTTTTATGTTAATTAAATTAACAATAGGTGCACTTGATGAGCAACAATGAGATAAACTCTAAAACAGGAATGATTTTACAGGTGGAGGCCACTGATATTTTTTTCCCTACTCATCTTTTCTGACTGTTTTTTCACTAGTTTTGCATTTGGCTAGGGTCAGTGTCACTACTGGTAGCATGAGGCAATACCTGGACCCTACAGAGTTTGCACAAGCAGTCCAATCTCTCCAGAATGACACATCAATATGTGCCATTGCCAGAAGGTTTGCTGTGTCTCCCAGCACAGTCTCAAGAGCATGGAGGAGATTGCAGGAGACAGGCAGTTACTATAGGAGAGCTGGACAGGGCCGTAGAAGGTCCTTAATGTATCAGCAGGACCGGTATCTACTCCTTTGTGCAGAGGAACAACATGAGCATTGACAGAGCCCTACAAAATGACCTCCGGCAGGCCACTGGTGTGAATGTCTCTGATCAAACAATCAGAAACAGATTTCATGAGGGTGACCTGAGGGCCCAGCACTACAGAACTTGATTGGCATTTGCCATCGAACACCAGAATTGACAGGCCCGCCACTGCTTTTCATAGATGAGAGCAGGTTCACCCTGAGCTCATGTGACAGATGTAAAAGGGTCTGGAGAACGGCCGTGGAGAACGTTATGCTGCCTGTAACATCGTTCACCATGACCATTTTGGTGGTGGGTCAGTGATGTTCTGGGGAGGCATATCCATGGAGGGATGCACAGACCTCTACAGGCTAGACAATGGCACCATGACTGCCATTAGGTATCAGGATGAAATTCTTGGACCCATTGTGAGACCCTATGCTGGTGAAGTGGGTCCTGAGTTCCTCCTGGTGCACGACAATGCCCAGCCTCATGTGGCGAGAGTATGCAGGTAGTTCCTGGAGGATGAAGGAATTGATACCATTGAATGGCCCCCATGCTCGCCTGACCTAAATCAAATAGAACACCTCTGGGATATCATGTTTTGGTCATGTTTTGGTCCATCTGACGCTGCCAGATTTTACGTCAGAAAGGACTAGCCTGCTGCATAATTTTTTTTCACCTTGATTTTTGGGGTGTCTTTGAATTCAGTCCTCTGTAGGTTGCTAATTTTCATTTCCATCAAACGATGGGCCATCCTTTCATTCCTAACACATTACACAGTCCATGTCAATATAGATATCCAGTATGATATTTTTCCCCATTGAGATCTGATGTGTTTTCAAAGTGTTCTACTTCCCAACCGCCCTATAGCAGATATACTGGTACAGGGCGGCATGGGTGCGCAAAATAAAGTATATATACGTGATTTTGCATCTCTGGGTAGGGGACATGCATGAAGTGCATGTGCGCCATACCAGCGCCACCATTCATGGCCTGCAGCTGTCAATCATCAGGTCCAGGCCGGTGATTACTCGTCAGTGCCCTGTGATTGAGGACCATCTCCGACGGGGAGGAGAATTGTATGTAAACAATACAGTTCTCCTCCCTGTCAGCTCGTGCACACTGCTTTGGATGGCTGTGCATAGCACAGCCATCCAAAGCAGTGTGATTACAGGGAAGCACAGACACACAAATACAAGTAAAACAGCACACAGTTAACCCTTTGATCGCCCCACATGTTAACTCTTTCCTGCCCAGTACCATTAGTACAGTGTCAGTGCTTTTTTTTTAGCACTAAACACTGTATTGGTGTCACTGGGGATGTCAGTGGCACCAAGTCAGTTCCCCCCAGTGTCAGAATGCCCACCACAGTCCCGCAGTCCCGCTATAAGTCACTGATCACCGCCATTACTAAAAAAAAAAAAATTGCAGTATCTATACCGCCATTTATAAATGCTAAAATGTTCACATAAACTGTTTAACTTTCACATATTGGGATTTTTTTAGCAAATGCATGTAGCGGAATACATTTTGACCTAAATTAATGATGATTTGATTTTTTTAATGGACATGTTTAATAGCAAAAAGTCAAAAATATTGTTTTTTTCTCAAAATTGTCGTTCTTTTCTTTTTATAGTACAAAAAAAAAAAAAGCAAACAGGCGATCAAATACCACCAAAAGAAAGCTCAATTCATGGAGAAAAAAAGGACATACATTTCATTTGGGTGCAGCATTGCATGACCGCGCAATTGTCAGTTAAAGTAACATTGCACCTTAACGCAAAAAATGGGCTGGTCAGGAAGGGGGGTAAATCCTCAGGAGGGCAAGTGGTTAATTTTTTTGAGCAGTGTATTTACCTTTTTGGCAAGGCACTATATGCCACGTATATTGACATGTATCTGTGTGGGATTTTCCCTGTAGATTTACTATCCTAATTATTATCCTATGTAGGTTTGTGGTCACCTAATTATTTGGGATTGAGAGGCGCCAGTTCCCTTCTTCATATGCATTGCTCCCTGGACCGCTTTGTTGGATATCTGGGTGTCAGTTTCACATCTTTTGCCCTCCATACTTGCAGCCATACAAGATTTGGTGATGCCCCTTTGGGGCTATTTAATGGAATTCATTCCTGTAAGTCTATTAAGCTTCAATTATTTCTATGTATTGTGTATATTGTATACTGTATGACATAGGTGTCAAATGCCATTTCATTGAGGGCTACATCAGTATTATTGGTCCTTTCAATGGGCCGGTTTTATTTGTAAGACTTTGTTTCTACTCTTTATCATATTGCGTACAGATTGCAAGGCTTAGGGGTGCATTAGGTACTGAATGCATGGTTCAAGAGTGAACGGCGTACAAAGTGCAGAGTTATGGAGTGCGCCACATACAGAGTACAGAATTCAGGGGTGTGTTGTGTACAGAGTGGAGTGTTGAGCTGTGTGCTACATACAGAGAGCAGGGTTTAGGTGTGTGCTATGCACAGTGTGCAGAGTTTAGCCCTCTTTCACAGGCTGTCCGCATCTCACTTCCACCCCTGCTCTTCAGCTCTGACCTCTGCACTACTCTCCTCTATTCCCCTCCTCTGCACACATTTCCCTCCACCGTCCCCATCTCCCCGCTTCCCAAAAGCTTCATCACATCTCACCTAACTGGTTCGGCTTCAGTGCCTCCTGGCAATGTAGGCAGCTTCACCTCTCTCTCTCTTAATTGCACGGAGATTATTGATCAGTATCTGTCCCCGCTGTGTGTGCAGAGCAGACAGGGTTCTGTAAGAGCCTCTGAAATGAAAGCTGTCTTTGTAAACACAGAAGGTTTCTGTATTAACAAATGACAGTGGTGAGTGGGGAGTGACGGGCAAAAGCCGAAGGTGGCAGAATGGAGTTCCGCCATGTTCCAGCTGAAAAAAGCCCTGAGTGTAAGGGCCACATGAAATGGCCTGGCGGGCCACATTTGGCTTGCGGGCCTTCTGTTTGACACATGTGCTGTATGATTTATGTTATGCTACTACATGTTGTTTTTCTTTGAGCCATACTCAGTTGCACCCCATGATCTCCTGAAGAAGCAAACGCATTGGGATACTGCACCCCCTCCTTGATAGATGTCACTTGTTATTCATTTTTGATGCTATACATTTGTACCAATAAAGTTAAGTGATTTATGTGGGGAGGTGCTTTTCTAGGGGGCTGACTAGCTGATTATGGTTCACTTTAACCATTATTATGGTTTTTAGAGGGTTTAATACCCCTGCATATTTTAAATGGAATTTTGTAATAAAATGTGTTGATTTTATTGAGATGTGTCTGTTTAGGATGTTCTGAGAAAAGGTATCAGCACCGTTTAAAATCCCATTTTTGTTCTTTGGTTTGCTTTTCATACATTTATCAGGGATGTGTTGCTGAGTAATTCAACTGGACCTATTACTTTATCTGTTAACTGTTATCAATTTGTTATGGGTAAAGTTACACTTTAAGTAAACTATACTGTATAGTTATGTATATTAACATGCTGTATATTAACATCTCAAATGTATGGTGATTGCTATGAGACAGATTTAAAACTCATGGACAGGAGTCCAGGAGCTATAGTGGCAGATAATGCATATATCCGCTTCATCTCATTTTTACTATGAAGTGTATTAAGTGATGTATAGTGATGGCTTGGGCCACTTGTCAAACTATAGGACTTAACATATATCCTATTTCTATAGCGTAGATGTGGTCATCTGTTGGTTTCCAAAACAGGTGTGTAGCATTTCCCACATAGTATCCTATAAATTTTTTTGAATAATATGCTTTTACAGGAGTCTCCCTGTTCACGCCCCACATGGTGCCTCATTCTTATTTATTTTTAATTGACTTGACACATCTATTGAGCAATGCATGACAATGCATATACATTGTAAAAGAAATGTGTTTCAATAGGAACTGTTCAAACCAGTGGGTTGATGTGCACTGCTACATTAGAATAGGCCCTTTTCTCAGCACAATGCAACACAAGGCATATCAAACACATGTAAGTTCACAGTAAGGCACATAAACCTAAGAGTCAAAACAGTATATTGATGTTTCCTTTACAGATAAACCGTACTGAAGTTAAAAAGTATTACAGTGCAACATGGCGCATGTTAAGCTACAATGGAGCTTGCCATCGCATGTCAACGTACGTGCATTTATGTGCTCTCAATGAACACATTGCAGTGTGAATGGACACTTAAGTAGTCAAGAGCAATCAGTGGTTAGATGCTGAGTGTATGCCCATCTAGTGTAATCAGAAAGTTAGTAGCAAGCACGCAGTTAGTGAAAAGCTTCTGAATATGTCCATCCAATCAGAGACTGATACCATGCATAAATAATCACAGCATGCTGAGCTGTATAAAACTGTGCATAATAATACATTGTAAATATGGAAAGTGGAATGTGGTTGATGCTTTGTTAATCTCTTGAAGAGTATCCTGTAGAGAAATAGTAATAAGGTATCTCAGATAATAACGCCTGAAGGCGGCAATAGCTGGTATTAATGCGCCTCCACAGTTTTTATTTTTTTGTTAGTATGGATATTTGTATATTTGGTGTGGGTACAATTTGGGATAAATTGGACACCATTTATCTTTGAATAAAATGTATTTTTATAAATTTATATTGTATACATACCCTCCTTGTAAGGCTTTTCTGCTTATCCTTTCATACGCATAATGTAGAAATACATCTCTTTGCCTCTCCTAAGCAACTGTGAATGATTCTGTAGAAAATGTCTTCTTTCCTTCCTCCATTGCTGCCTGTCAGCTCCACCCCTATCAGAAGCCTGATATGTGGGTGTTTCTCTTGTTGAGCTTAGACAGAGCTCTCTTGTTTCTGCACCCCCTCTGGCACTAATCAAAAGCTGACAGAGGACACAAAGCAGAGAGGCTCTCTATTAATACTCCAATACAGTGATAATGCCCTGCTGACTCCGTCGACTGAAACTTCCTGTTAATAAGAAGAAAGATTTCCCGTTGGATGCAGGATTGCGCTATTTCAGGTAATGAACTCCAACAGCAGTGATTTTCACAGTACCATGGAAAGAAATCAATTCAAAATAGTGTAAAAAGGATGGACCTGTTTGTGCACATCAAAAAGAATATAAGAAAACATATTAACATCAAAGTCCTGAAAAAAAATACATGACACATTGTAAAATAAAAAGCATGCTCAAAGGTAGAGATACTGCACACCCAGTTGCTCCAACACAACCCCTCCCTCTGAATATGGTGTGAAATGCAGGACTGAGGAATGCACATGGTATGAAGACAAGCATGCTCAGTCAACTCTAATTAAATATTTATCTCCTAAAGATCAACATGGTTGAACAACAGTGAGGGGAGGGGGTGCGCTGTCGACCACACTATCTCTGGATCCACAGCGCCTATTAAAACGGGACAAAGTGCTACCTTCACTTTGTCCCCTGAGGGACAGATGAGGAAATATTTTTATGGTGAGACTTCTTCTTTAAAGGCAGCCACACATAAGAGAAACATATCCCCCACTGTTGCTGATTTTCTTTCAAAAACATTGACTAGCTGTCTCTGAATTCAATATTTTTGAGACATTAGTGCTCATCTACTAAAGGAGTTCAGACTGCTTGTTATGATTCAAGCACCACTTTATGCTTTGATATACCTTCGTTAGACCTCAGTGCATCCGGTAATATGATCACCTGCTAAATAGGTGCCCTCCACAGGCACCTCAACTCTCTACATGGCAGTTTAGTTTTCTAGTTTTCTAGTTTTACTTATGAAAATTTAGTACAAGGATGTTAACCAGTCATATCAAAGTGTAAAAGGATAATGGAATTCCACACCTTGTGCCCACTATGAAGGCTGAAAACTAAGACAGCCCATAGGTGACTCGAATGCCCCATCAACACAGTCAGTGTTCCACAGTCCACAGACCACAGTCAGAGGGAATGCCTCCTGTGGCGCTACTGCGTTCTGCTGGGGGGCATGGGGAGCCTTCCTGGCTGGGAGAACCCAATTATTACTCATTCACTCCCTTATCATATCATGACTTGACTACTGTAACTCCCTCCTCTCCGGCTTACCACACCACAGGCTATCCCCGCTTCAGTCTATCCTGAATACTGCGGCCAGACTCATCCACCTTACTAACCGCTCCATATCTACCACCACCCTCTGCCAATCCCTCCACTGGCTTCCGATTGCCCAACGCATAAAATTCAAATTACTAACATTGATGTACAAAGCTGTTCATAACACTGCCCCAAACTACATCACTGACCTGATATCCTTATACCACCCAAAATGTACTCTCTGCTCCTCACAAGACCTCCTACTCTCTAATTCCCTGGTCTTCTCCTCCCATGCCCGTCTCCCCATCCTCTGGAACTCTCTACCCCAATCCATCAGACTATCACCTACTCTGCTCTCCTTTAGGCGCTCCCTGAAAACCCATCTCTTCAGGGAAGCCTACCCCGCCCTCAACTAATTGCCGATCTCCTCCACTCTTCCTACCACTCCATCCCCCACAGCTATTTCCTCCTATACCACTATCCCCTCCCTCCTAGATTGTAAACTCCAAAGAGCAGGGCCCTCTAACCCCTCGTGTATTGAATTGTATTGTTACTGTACTATCTCGTGTACTATCTCCCATTGTAATGTACAGTGCTGAGCAAACTATTGGTGCTATATAAATACTGTATAATAATAATAATTACTTCTAGCGGCTATAGTGGATGGCAGTAGCAAAGTCAATCAATGAATTGACTTGGGTACAATCAGCCTGCACATACATGTATTGAAATTCCCTTATGAACTGGCCAAATTTTGATCCATGAATGCCCGGCTTAACTGAGGGAACAAGAATAAATAGGAAAGGGTCTAGCTAAGAACTAAACCAACTAGCATAGGCACATAGGTAAACTGCAAACAAGAAAGTGCAGCACCCTGCTAGTCAGGTGCTAGGTTTTATATCATTAGGTTAAGCATAGCTGTGTTTCTCTGCATATCAGAAAGACAGTTAGAGAAATCGATTGGAGCTCTCTGCTTATCAGAGTGCTGTGATGGATTAGTTAGGTCTGTTCAAGCTGCTCTAATGCTGTTTGAGTTTGCCTGAGTTCTGCCCACCTTCAGGAAGCTATGAGAGCCTTTCAGGACATTGGTAGGGGCTAGGCAAATGAATAGCATGAATATGGATACAGCCCTGGTGAATTGCAAGGGAGGACAGTCCCATTGCATGCTGGGAGTTGTATTTATGTTCTTTAAGCACATGGGTTCAGCGTCTTTCCTGGGAGAGGATTAACCTATCAGGCTGGAGGCAGGCTGCCTCACCTGGCACATGCTGCTATGTGACCTTAGGTGGGTTGACCTGAGGGCCTGTAGCCAGAGAGAGTGACCCTGGTTCTACAGTGCACTGACTGAGGGGAGCTCTCTGCCAAAGATCTGTCTGATATCACTGGAGATAGTCGCTGGAAGGATTGGAAGGAGAAAACTATTCTGTCCTTGGACTTGTGAGTACAGACACTGAGAGATCTTGGGGACTCGTGTGTTTGCTACCCCTCTGGTGCTTGATAATCAGCATGCATCTGAGAAAAGGGAACATTGGCTAGTGTTCTGAAGAGCTTGTCCAAGTGTTGCTACTGCTAAATGGACTTTGTTCACTCCTAAAAAGAGAAGTCTGCTATCTGCTTTCAGTCGAGACTTCAATAGTGCTCAACTAAGAGATCAGCTAAATGTCCTCAGTGTGAATAGTTCTAATTTTGGAGTATCCTACTACAATTCCTCATCCCTATCCCCAGTTCTACAATAAAACTCCAAAAACAAACACCCCCTAGACTGGTTATTGAAGACAATGAACGGAAGTGTGTGTGTATTTGTCTGAAGAAATGCACTGTGCCTGGCTGTGGATCAAAGTAAGGGGAAACTGGGGAAAAAATACTAACGGCCCTCGAAAGGGTAGCGCTACAAAAATAACAAGTTGTAGTTACAGTAATTTGACACTAGATGTTAGCACAAAGATATTATACATTACATAATGAAATCCAATGCATCGTGATGGATAAACAGTAAGTGTTGCAGAACAATTTTCAAATAATAGATTGTATGAATATTCACTTCAATTATCAAATCATCTACAGATGAAATATCTAAACAGGAACTTGCTTTTTACATGATTGGCTAATTGAAGAGAATATTCACACAGATCAAAATTGTACATGTGATGAGCTGGGTAAGGAGGGGGAGGAGCCTGAGCATGGCGGAGGCAGAGGGCTTGATGTAGGAGCTCTCAGTTAAGCTCCTCCACTAACCTCCCCAGGGGCCCTCTAAATGGAGTAGGGGCCGTGGAGAGACCTACCTGAGTGCCGGGGGTGTTGGCAAGGGAGCTGAGGTCCTGAGCTGTGAAGGGGTGAGAGAGGTCCGCCTGGAGTCCGGCGGATCAGAGAGCCGGGTTGCCGGGAGATGGAAGAGCGTGGTGGTCACGTGTCCAACCGCAAAGGAGTACTGGGAGCGGAGGAAGCCGGCCAGCGTGTTGAGAAGGGGAGAAGGCGGCTTTCTGCTCCCTGTTTTCTTGCTCCCTAGTCTGCTCCCTGGCTGGCCGTGCATAGGGGCGAGGACGTGGACACAGGCTCTCTGTGGAAGACCCCTATGGAAGCAGGAGAAGCAGGAGAAGCAGCCCTGTGGAATCCCCCCCAAGGAAAGAACTGTGCAGAGGAGCTGTATACCTGAAGCCCCTACCTGCCCCACAGCAAGGGACGAGAGACATGGGTGAGTGAGAGAGACAGAACTGTTATATCTTATATGTCCTATTTTGCTGCTAAGGAGAAAAAGGGGTGAGGGGGAGAGAAGGGGGATTCCCAGGGGCTTTTGAAATAGAAGAAGAAGAGGAAAAAAGGAAGAAAAAAAGATTAAGCAACTTAAAAGAGGGTTGTGTTTTTTCTTTTTTTTTTTCTCTCCTCAATCCTCATGCCTCTCTCTCTTTCTTCTTCCTTGCCCTTTAGTCTTTCTTATAGTACGATACTTAGTTTTGTTTCAAGGGGCACCTGGAATTTCATGGAGTTAATAAAAAGATGGAGGGTACTGGGGAGGTGGGAGGGAGGAGGAGCCGTCCATGGGCGGAGTTTGACCCCTAGTATTACCTCAAAGGTGGGGAGTTTGACCCACAAATGATTAATAGGTATAATAGTTGCCTAAAAATGGGAAGGGGTGGTTGGGGGGAGGAGCGGGGGGAGGGGTATTAATATTAGGGTTAACACTCTGCAGGATTGAGGGGGGTACTAAAGCAAGGGAAAAAGAGGAGGAGGGTTGGAGGGGAAAAGGAGGGATATAAGAAAGATGAAAGAACTACAAGTTATCACTTATAATAAAAAGGGGTTGAATTGTCCTGGGAAGAGATTTAGGTTATTTAAAGAACTTCATCATAGAGTAGCTTCAGTGTTTTTTTTGCAAGAGACAAATTTTGAGATAGAATCCAAGGTTAAGTTAAAATCTAGATATTATCCAACATGGTATTATGAAGATTCCCCGATTAGGAGAGCAAAAGGGGTGGCAATAGGGTTCAAAAAAATATAAGATTTGAGTTGTAGGATAGAAAAGTGGACCCAGAGGGGAGATATTTGTTTTTGAAGAGTAAAATGCAGGAGGTGGAGTGTACAGTAGCTAATATAGATTGTCCAAATAAGAAGCCGGAGATGTATTTGAAAGGTGTGCTAAAAAAACTGATGGATTTTAAAAAGAGTCATTTGATATTGGACGGGGATTTTAATTTTTGTATGGACCCACAAAAAGATACAACCTCTTCTGTGCAACGTGAGGGGAGTAGATCTCTGAGATTACTAAAGAAGGTGATCCATGAGTTTCAATTCGTAGACCCATGGAGAATTATGCATATGAAGGATAGAGACTATACATTCTTCTCAAATGCACATGAGACGTATTCAAGGTTGGATTACATATTGATAGAACATCGATTTATTGAGTCAATGGTTAAAGTAGATATAGGAGTAATGACTCTTTCAGATCACGCCCCTGTTGTATTGAGGATGGGATGGGGAAGGGGGAAAACAGATGGGGTAGGATGGAGGTTGAATGAAGCACTTCTCCTGGATAAGGATACTGCCCAGAAGATTAAAAAAGAAATTGAGAGATTTTTTAGAGAGAATGAGACAGAGGATGTGTCGATAGCTACAGTGTGGGAGTCTCATAAGGCATATATAAGAGGTATCCTGATTGCGATTGGGGCAAGAAAGAAAAGAGAAAGGAGAGAGAAAATTAGTGGGCTCTTAAAAGATATATATGACCTGGAACAGACACATAAAAATAGTATAGCAAAAGAAATCAAGCAGAAGATAATAAAAAAGAAAGAGGAGCTAGAGACTTTGATGGAGGAGGAGAGAAGGAGAGTCTATAATAAAGTGCTAAGTGAGAGGTATAAATGGGGAGAACACCTAATGAGAGCCTTAAGGAAAAAGAAAAATAGGAATTATATTGATAAAATAAAAAGCTCTAAGGGAGAACTGGTTCATTTAAATAAAGAGATTGCAAAGGTGTTTATGGATTATTACAGAAAGTTGTATAACATCAATCCCTATGACGCAGTAAATAATACGGAAACTGAAAACAAGAAAAAAAGAAGGATATATTTAAAAACTGTAGTCTACCGAAACTAAAAGAAGCTCAATTAAACTCCCTAGAAGCATAAATTACACAAGAAGAAATAAAAGCAGCACTAAAAAGCACAGAGACGGGGAAAAGCCCAGGACCGGGTGGCTACACGGTGAGGTATTATAAAAAATGTAGTGAATTACTAATTCCCAAACTGGAGAAATATATGAATGCTCTGGGAGGAGAGATGGACATGAGGAGAGAATCTATACAGGCTCATGTGGTATTGTTACATAAGGAAGGAAAAGACGCTTCACAGTGTTCTAGCTATAGGCCAATTTCATTGTTGAACTCAGACACCAAGCTATATGCAAAGGTCTTAGCAAATAAGTTGAAAGAGCTTATGCCTGAATGGGTACATGAGGACCAGGTGGGTTTTGTCCCAGGGAGGGAGGGCAGGGACAATGGGTTGAGATCCCTGATGCTTATTCAGAAAAGTAGAAAAGGGGAGTTACCGGCGGTGGTTCTTTCGATCGATGCTGAAAAGGTCTTTGATAGAGTAGACTGGGGCTTCATGATGGACACCTTAGAAGCCCTGGGAATTGGAGCTAGAATGAGGGAATGGATTAGAAAGTTGTATAGGGAGCCCTCCGCAGTTGTTCTAGTAAATGGGGAAAAACAGAGCCCATTGGGATGTCAAATGGAACAAGACAGGGCTGCCCTTTGTCCCCCCTTGTTGTATGTTATGTCATTGGAGCCCTTGTTGTCCACAATAAGGAAGAATAGAGATATAAAAGAAATTCAGATAGGAGACATAGAGCATAAAGTGGCAGCCTTTGCGGATGATCTGCTATTTTATGTGGGGAATCCCAGGATAACACTCCCAAACTTAATGAAGTCGCTGAAGGAATATGGGGAATTATCAAACTTAAAAATGAATCCAACAAAAACTGAGATCCTAAATATAAATATCCCAAAAAGTGAAAAAGAGAAAATACAAAAGGAATTCCCCTTCATCTGGAAAGAAAGAGATATAAAATATTTAGGAGTAAGGCTCACTGCGGCGTATAAGAATCTGTATAAACTAAATTATATTTCATTATTAAATTAAGTGAAGGAGGAATTAAAAACTTTAGAAAGAGGAATCCCATCATGGATAGGACGTATAAACCTGGTAAAAATGATAATTGTACCTAAAATCTTATATAGATTTCAAATGATCCCAATTAAACTCCCAGAAGCTTTTTTCAAGGTAATAAAAAGAATGATAACAAGATACATCGTGAGGAATAAAAAACCGAGGGTGTCCTATGAAATATTAGGTAGAGACAAAGGGAAGGGTGGTCTGGGAGTTCCAGATATTAAGAGATATTACAAAGCAGTAATATTAGGGAGAATTTTTGATTGGATGTTTAATTTAGAGGGGAAAAGTTGGGTAAAAATTGAAAAGGAACTTTGTGGAACTAATTTGAATAGAATCATATGGTTACCGGCACAATATAGAGGATTGAAGGAGGATTTAAGTTTATACACTATAAATGTATTAAGGGAATGGGATAAAGTACACAAATATATGAAGTGGGAATTTAATTCTATATTAATGCCACTAAGAAATACAGAATTATTTCCCCCAGGTAAAGAGGAGATAACAGGTAGATGGTTTAAAAAGGAAGATGTCCAACTGAGAGATATAATGGGGGAGGGGAAATTGAAGTCTTTTAAAGATTTGGCAAAGGAAAGGGGAAAGATTTTTTCTAGGTTAGATGAGTGGCGTTATCACCAATTTAAAATGTTTTTGGGGAAATCTCCCAAAGCCTCTGAGAATGAAAAAGGATTGGAATTTGTTTGAAAGGTTGTTGGATTCACGGGGGGATGGGAAACATGGAACAGCTAAAATATATAGAATTCTCACAGAATTAGACACAAACACCAAACCAATGCACATAGTGAAATGGGAAAGAAATATGGGGGTGGTATTAGATGAGGAAAAACAGAAAAAAATAAATAGATTAGTTCACGAAAATGTAAGTTTGAGGGATGTAGAAATAAATTATAAATGTTTGATAAGATGGCACATTACACCAAGTGTAGAATATAAGATAAGTGGGGAAAATCACAGTGGTGTTGGCGAGGGTGTGTAGAAGTAGGGACAGTGTATCACATTTGGTGGGAATGTCCAAAAATTCAAGTATTCTGGAAAACAATAGTACATTTAATTGAGATCATAACTGAGATAAATATCGGGTTAGACCCAGAGATGTGTTTGCTGCATAGTTCAGAGCTATCAGTTAGCAAATATAAGAAATTAGGTTTAGGGTATTATTTGAATGCTGCAAAATGTCTGATCCCTAAGTATTGGAGGAAAATAGAAGTACTGAAAGAGGAGGATTGGATAGAAAGCGTGAACTGGATTAGTAGGATGGAAAAGCTCTACTATATGCAGGAAGATAAGATGGAGATGTACTATGCGAAATGGGAAAAATGGGAAAACTCTGGAGTAAATGTGAAAAAGTGAAATGTAGGATGATATAGAGTGGGTGGATGGGTAGGATATTCTTGCTTTAGATGAGAGGTAGTGAAAGAATGCAGAGTGGGGGGATCGGGGGGGGGGGAGGGGGAAGGGGGTAATGTTTTAAGAGGGAAAAAGAAAAGTAATAAGAAATAGTTATGTATATTTATTATGAATGTGATGAAAGTGTTTGTTATTGCTTTGAAAAATGAATAAATATTTAAATTAAAAAAAAATTGTACATGTGACATGCAAGAATATTGATGAAACAGAATTTGCATGAGCACGTTTAAGTTTAGAGATGTTTTAAAATAATTTATCTGTATCCACATTTGGATAAACATAAAAATGCAAAGTAAAAAAAACAGGTTTGCAAAGTAAAAAGAGTGTTTGTTTTATATATAACAAATTATTTAAAAAAAATCTAAACTCTCTTTATGGCATTACACACTGCATTTAACTTATGTATAGTGATGGAGATTTGGTGTGCTCCTGTTATTTAAATGTTGCTTTTCGGTATGCTATCATGCAAAAATACTGCATAGAACAATAAGTTTAAATAAAATATGTATTTAGCATGAGAACAAAATGTAGAAAAGCCTACTTTTTCCTCAGTTTCCTCACTGAGTCAATATTGAAATGATAAGAGGCAAGCAGGAATAATTATGATAAAATACTGGTTACATTCACTGCTTTGCTGAGCAAACAATAATTCTGCTCCACAAAGTTTGAAGAGTAATATTTGACTACAGTAGTCTCTAACTAAATTAATGCATGCCAGAGTACACCTTCTGTTATAAATGAAGATTAATCGAGTTTTGTCTGTATATTTCTTACTGAAATAAGAGAATGCCCAAGAGCACTGAAACTGTATGAACTATAGGATTTTCACTGAATTAAAAAAGGATGAAAGACTGAGATCAAGCATATATTTGCTTTACCTCACAAAATTAAAGTGATATGACCCTATTAATTAAAGGCAAACAGACAATATATTGACAGATGTTGGATAAGATTTCTTCATAGAGCAATATTTAAAGTGTACCTAAACCCAAATACAAAAATGTAATATATTTATCATTTTTATTCTTTTACTTTTAGCTGTTGATTATGCCATTAACACTCCCTGCCCTAGGGTTACACTTCACCCTTTTTGTAAATGGAGAACAGAAAAAGAACAGGGTTAAATCCACCTCTCCCTCTTATTTTCAATACTGACCACAGGAAGTTATAAGCTGAGAACATATCTGCCAAGATCAACAATTATTTTTTGTGCTTATCAGCAGATATAACTAAACACTTTTAATGGGATTAAAGAATAAAATAAGGGAAATGTACTGTTAAGTTTTTTATACACTTTACCATTGTAGTGAAACGTTATTTAAATGAATCAACAACTTGCTAAAACAAGTTTAATAAAAACAACTTTAAGCTGGCAATAAAGAAGAAAATCCTAATTATGTCTCGAACAACCACTGTATCATAATATCTCAATAATATACTAAAGCGGAATAAACAATTTAAAAAATACCAGCTGCTTAAAACATCAAACAACACAATTTATTACCTTTTAGATTTTATGTATCTTGTATCACAGGTGAAAATATGCCATATACAGATACAAGATACAAATAGTTTTTTGTCTTTACAGTATATTTGAGTCCAGTCTAAATGTTTGTAAACATGGAAGAAGATACTGGGAAGTTACTTTAATTTTCTTGGTCAAATTTTTTTACATAACATTTGTATGTGTTATTAAATTATGTAATTTAAAGTTATAAGCAGTTGTTATTTTTTATTTTTGTTCTGCATTAGTAAATTGTTGAAATATTATGGCACAATGGTTTCTTGAGTCATAATCAGGTTTTTATTCTTTAGTGTCAGCTAATTGTAGTGGTACCGAAGACCCCTTCACTCTCTATGTATATATATTTTGTTTGTTTGGGTCCATTTGTGGTGGTGTTTGGACAAAAATAACTTTAACCAAAGCCAGAGCCAGTGATTTAGGCTCAAGTTCTCCAACCAAACATTCACCATAAATACATCAACATCAAAGACTAAGCTATCTAGGTCCAAGCCCTAAATATCAACAGATGAACAGTGTCCATAATAACCTGTCCACTCTAAAACATAGAGTATACCTGCGACAGAAAAAGAACTCAAAAAGAGAGAGGGAAGTTCATCAGTCTTGATGATGAGATGAAGAATGCTGTTAAGAAATATTTAGACACAAGTACTCAGCCATTGGTGTCAGTTCTTCCCATCCAAACGTTCCAACCAATTACCAAAAAGTAGAATGTTTAACTTTTTCCTGCTGACAAGCACAGCTGACAGATTTACTCAGTGAATCCAGAGATTTCTGTGACCCAATGACCTGAAGGATAAAACACAGATCCGGAAAGCTGCTCCAAACTATGACAGGCACATTAACCACTTGCCTACCAGGAACCTATACCCTCTTCCTTTCCAGGCCAATTTTCTGCTGTCGCGCTTTGAATGACAATTGCATGGTCATGCAACATTGTACCCATATGAAATTTTTATCATTTTTTTCAAACAAATAGAGCTTTCTTTTGGTGATATTTTCTCGCCGCTGGGTGTTTTTCTTTTTTTTTGCGCTATAAACCAAAATATTTGAAAAAAAAAAGTTTTTCTTTCTTTTTATTATAAAATTTTGCAAACAGGTAATTTTTCTCCTTCACTGATGTGCGTTGATGAGGCTGCACTGATAGGCAGCACTGCTGGGCACTGATAGGCATCACTGCTGGGCACTGACTGGCGCACTGCTGGGAACTGACTGGTGGCACTGCTGGGCACTGATGGGTGGCACTGATGGATGGCACTGCTGGGCTACACTGATGGGCACTGGTGGGTGGCACTGGTGGGCACTGCTGGGCACAGATGGGTGGCACTGCTGGGCACAGGTGGGTGGCACTGCTGGGCACTTGTGGGTGGTACTGCTGGGCACTTGTGGGCGGCACTGGTGGGTGGCACTGCTGGGCACAATCATCAGGGCACTGATCATCAGTGCCCTGATGATCGGTGCCGATCCCTCCTCTGGCAACTGCCTGTTCTCGGCAGTATATTCCTCACACTGCAACAGTGTGAGGAAAGTGCAGCCGATAACCGGCAATTGCATTTCCCGGTGTGTCATTAGACACGGCTGATCATGTATTCATGAAGGAAAAGAAGGGGGCTGGTAAACACATTTATCATCCCCCTGCTCTCCATCCTGGCAGCATCTACCTCCCAAGCAGCAGCTTCAGCCTGCGGGAGGGAGGGAAAGCTGACTATCAGCACTGCAGGAAGGGTTGCCACGGGATTAGTGGGGAGGGGGGCGGGGGCACTATAGGGGGATCATAATGGTGGTGGGGGGATGCATTTTTATGTTTTTTTTTCTCTGCCGCTCCCCTGCATTATAGAAATCTGGCAAGAGGATAGAGGAGGGAAGCCGGTTGGAAGCTTTAGGGGACGATCGTTGGGATGGAACGGTGCAGGGAGGTGGGGGAAGGGAGGGAAGGGAGGGGGTAGAGAGAATCAGTGCTGCAGGGTTTGGTGAGGTGAAGATGTGGAAAAAAGAGTAGCAAGTGAGAACTGTAGGTGACAGTGGGGGCCCAGTGATTTCGTTGAGGCAGCAGCAGTGGAGGAAGGGTGGGGGCCATATTTTAGGTGAACAACTCTGATCAGCAGATTGTCATCCTATTATTTTGTTCAGAAGTGTCTGATGAACCTTTCTGCTATAAGTTCATAATCACTGAAGTGATCATGAGCTTATAGCAGAAGGAGGAATGCAGGTCCATATGGTGTATGGACCTGGTCAGCTGGAAGCAGTGCTGTAGGTCCATACACCATATGGACCTGGCAGTGAAAGGGTTAAAGTCCAACTGCAGATAAAACTTTTTATTTCATTTTGGATAAAGCTAGGAAAAGCTCTTCTGTTGGATTCTTATTCCCTGTTTCCTTAATCAAGAGTTTTTCATCACTTTGTCTTCCTCAGAACAAAGACAAAAACAATACACATTTTTATGTGGAACAATGGGTCTCCGACAAATAAAAAATTTGACAGACCTCCATATCACTACAGGGCACAGTACTGGCATGGTACATGGGAGACACCAATAAGTGCATGAAATTGACACTTACAGAAGCATTGCTTTCTAAAGAAACCTCTTGATCAGAGTTGTATTTGGTGGAATGGGCAGCAGAAGAGATAAGTATATACTTTTCTTTTTTCAAGTACCATGTTGATTCCATTTAGGTTTTAGTGAGATGGCCACTTTATGAGGATTTTTTTTATCCCATGAAAGGAGAATTCCAAGGGATGCTACACCACAATATTAAAGATTTGTACCAATGGTTTGGCTCTTGTTTGTGCTGAAGTCCACACTGGACTGACTGGATCAGTCACTGGTCGTGGGTGGGTACTTGTGTGGGTGGGTAGGGAGATGTCCCTCCAGTAGGTTGTGCTCAATGGTGGATACTGGCAGCAAACCCTCTTAGGGTTTGGGCTGCTGCCTTTCTAGTACAGCCTTAAGGTTGTTTCCACACCTAGACTTGGAATGATAGGAAAGGAGTGCTCGATGTCCAAAAGAATGCAAGCTGGATGGTAGATTAACCAGTTGCTGACCGCAGACGCGCACACCCGACGATCTCCATGATTGCTCTGTCCTACGGACACAGCTGATCACGTGATGTGGTAAAAGGCCAATCACAGTGGCTTTTTACCACGTGATCAGCTGTGTCCAATGACACGCTGATCACAGGGAAATGCAATTGCCGGTTCTCGGCTGCACTTTCCTCACGCTATCAGAATGTGGAGAAAGTACTGCCGAGAACCGGCAGTTGTCAGAGCAGGGATCGGCACCGATCATCAGGGCAGTGATGATCAGTGCCCTGATGATCGGTGCCCAGCAGTTCCACCCTTCAGTTCCATCCACTTGTGCCCAGAAGTGCCACCCACTAGTGCCCATCAGTGCCACCCACCTGTGCCCATCAGTGCCACCCACCTGTGTCACCCACCTGTGCCCATCAGTGCCACCCACATGTGCCCATCAGTGCCACCCACATGTGCCCATCAGTGCTGCCCACCTGTGCCCATCATTGCAGCCCAGCAGTTGTGCCAGTCAGTGCTCAGCAGTTGTGCCAGTCAGTGCCCAGCAGTGCCACCAGTCAGTGCCCAGCAGTGCCGCCTATCAGTGCGTACTATCAGTACCCATCATCAGTGCCGCCTATCAGTTCCACCTATCAGTGCCGCCTATCCGTGCCACCTCATTAGTGCTACCTATCAGTGCCGCCTATCAGTGCCCTTCAGTGCTGCCTATCAGTGCCCATCAGTGCTGCCTATCAGTGCAGCCTCATCAATGCACATCAGTAAAGGAGAAAAATTACCTGTTTGCAAAACTAGCGCAAAAAATAAAACCCCCAGCGGCAAGTAAATACCAATAAAAAAACAAAGTTTGTGAGAAAAAAATGATAAAAATGTCATATGGGTACAATGTTGCATGACCACGCAATTGTCATTCAAAGCGCGACAGCGCTGAAAGCTGAAAATTGGCCTGGTAAGGAACAGGGTATAAGTGCCCGGTAGGCAAGTGGTTAAAAGGCGTTTATTGAAAATAGCAACATCAGCCCAACATGTTTTGAGAGAAAAAAATATTCTCCCTTCTTCAGGGCTATTGCACAAGTATGAAAAATAGACAGAAAACATATATATAAAAAAACAAGAACATAACATGTAAAAGCAAAAATACAAACAGGTAATCCCAGGATAAAATATGTTACAAATTATTCAAAAGGGTATATCTGGATACCTAGTAGAAATGCCACTGTGTAAACACATTAACAATCCATGTAGGTCATATAATGATAAATCCTATGTATAGATCGCTCATGAACATGTCTCATTTTGTAGCTCATTAGAATTTGTTTGTGTTTTTAGTTTGCTGCTGCACAACACTAAAACAGTATTTACTTGCGTTTAATTTGCATGTACTTTGTATTCGGTTAATCCTTCAGGGAATAAAGATCTTAGCCAATATATTCAATAAATCACCCTGTTAATTAACCTTTGTAATCTCTCTCCTCCTTTTTATCCTATAGCTACTATTTTTTTATCCCTCAGGCATTTTATCATGTAGCATTGAACAATACATAGACACACTATGAATAACAAATCTGTCTTCAATATTACATCAAGCTTATCTTAACCAAGTCTAATATATAGTTATCGAGCAGAATATTTTACATGTTACAGTCTACAGTGTGACCCCAAAGGAATTCCGCATACTGATCTACAGCTGAATTCCAGTTAGCTATAAAATAGTCCCTAGATGATTATGAAAAAATAAAATATGCAAAAAGGGTCAGTGATTAAATTTTTATATCTAAGACTACCAATGTATACAGTATATTCATATGAAACTGTATAATAATTACAATAAGTAATACAGTACATAGGAAATAAACATAACTGGCACATTTAGGAAGTGCTAATACAAGTTAAGTATAGTGTTTACGTATATACAGTATTTTATTTCTTTATAATCACCAGGGATAAATAAAATAACATAAAAAAATGTAGCCAGATGAAAAATTATTAAAACAACAAATATTAAAAAAATGTGCCCTGAAGTAGATCCAATGTCAATCATGATGCCCATCGGGCATTGGCTGTGTTTCCCTTGTATAATGGTATCACATTAATCCAGTCATTTGCGATATGTCCCATCTTGCTATGATTACATTCAGGTGCTATTAATACTAACCAATGAGAATGTGGGCAGCTCTTTAAGAGCTCGCGCCACCCACTGCTGATCACACCCTCGGACGAAGTCATGTGATGAAACGCGTTAGGGCGTGATTCAGCAGTGACGTCATCACACACGCTGTATCACGTGTCCGGACCACGTAACCACAACTGCGTCATCTGTTGCAGGCTGGTGAGATGCCACTGTAGAAGCAGGGAGCACTGTGTATAACTCTGCTGTGTATAATGCTGCTGTGGGAAAGATTTTAATTATAAGGCTTTTGATGTACTGACATAATGGGAGTGCAGTTTTTATGGGTTTTTTTGATGGAATAAATTGTTTCAAACGGTATTACGCTATGGAGAGTGTTCTTTATTCTATTCACATGTGAACTATGGAGGTTATTGGACCCTTCAGCTGGTATACAAGAGGGATTATTATTATTATACAGTATATATATAGCGCTAAAAGGTTTGCTCAGCGCTGTACATTATAGTGGGGGACAGTACATGCGACAATACAGTAACAATACAATACACGAGGGGGTCAAGGGCCCTGCTCTTTCAAGCTTACAATCTAGGATAAGCTGTGGAGTGTATTACATCTACTGAGTTTTAAAAGATATGCTGGTATTTCACCAGTATCTGGTGAGTTTGCACTTTGATGGGGTGTTGAGCACTGGAATATTTACTGGTGAAGGCATAGATTCTATAACTTCATTTGACTGAAGATCATATACATGATATGTGGACTTTATTGAATGGACTTTAATGAGGATGTATTATTTAATTTAATTTAATTTAATTATTATTTCCACACATTTTATTTGTTTTGGTGGTGGAGTAATATTATTATTATTTATATATTTATTTATTATTGATTATATTCTGTGAGCGCTATTATTTGTGGTTATATTTTTATCATCACATATTGAATATATATATTTTGGGCTGTATAATAGCAGCTCCTGTGTCAAAGAATTAATTATTTCTTGGTACTGCATTCCTAAGGTGCGATGATGTAGACCTTGGAATATATTGATTTGTATTAATTTAATTTACCAGGGTTTATATTATTTACATAAAATCTTTATATAATGCCCACCGCTATCGCCCATCTGCTCTCAATGCTGGCTCCTGCCGTCTGACAGCTCCGCCGGCCTGACAGTTCTTAAATCTCTAGAGGGAGGGGCCACCCGGTCCCCACAACCCTGGTCTGTTGTTATGTATCATACTATTTTATTAAACATTAAGTTAGATATGCAGGGTGACATTTTAACTGGTCATTTTCACAAACTTTACCAACAACTTTTCAATATAAATGAGAATTTTTCTATTGTATTAGAATAGATTGTTTAGGATGGGCCCATTTTTTTTTTACAGTAGGTGGGACATTTTGTCGAATGCAGTCTTAGTTGATCATATCCAGTGAAAAGAATGCAAATCTTAAGTGCAGCCAATTTGAATTCAAACTGCTGAAGTCAGCCTGGAATATACTCTTTATCCTATATTGCTTTATGGCTTAGTGAGCATAGGAATTAGCACTATTTATTGAATAAGAGCATTTGTGTATAGCAGCTTAAAGAGTAACTCCACTTTTGCTGAGAAAAAAACATTCTCCCCTGGATGATCTATGTACATTGCCAGGATTTTAACAAACTTAGTTGCAGACTCCTACCTTTTGCTATTCTCAAAAAATTGCTTTTTGTTTGTCTGAGTCCATGTACAAAATGAATGTGAATGGGAGTGATTTTATAATTATCAAACAGTTGCTGCACTTGCAGGGTTCTAATGAGAAAAGTGGCAGGGTCTGCATCCTTTTAGATGTGGTTAACTTTTGGGAGTATTTCACCAAAATTTACATTTTTGTTGGCAGGGGATGCTCAATTTATTTCATGTATCTTAGTACAGTCTTCTGAGAAAATCATTAAGCCAATCACACAAGCAGGAAAATACATTTCTGTGGAAGTTCTGTATACCATCTGTGTACAGAACATCTCCAGGTTGCCATGTGTTATGGCATCTTACAGAAAATTACAGCACTGCAGACTGAAAAGGAAAGGTCATTTTTAATAACTTTTAAATACAATATAACTTGTGTTGCAATTGTACATGATATATTACTTGTTTTCATTTGGTATTTTTTCCCCATAATGGAGTTACCATTTAAGAACAGTACCTAAAAAACTAAAAGATGAGTGAGGTTATGTATCAGAAGAAAGTTATAAATACAGCCAATTAAACATCTATCTATAACTCTACTTAAAGTGATTCTAAAGTCAAAACAGTTTTTACCTTCATGAATTCAATGTTTTAGACTATCTGTCTCCCCTCCCCCAACCTCTAAAGATTTACCTGCCTCCTCTCACTGTTCCAGCGCTGTCCTGGCTTCAGCACCTTTCCTCTCACTTCTTAGTCTCACAGGACACACTGACCATAGGCTCCTGCTGCTGGCAGGCACACTCTTGTGAGGAGGGAGCAGAGGTGTGGCTTCTGGTGCTATGTGTATCCATGGACACACACAGCACAGTTCAGGAGCATGTGCATGTATGTGCCTCCTTAGCACTTGACTTGCTAAGGAGGCACCCAGAGGAGGAAGGAGCGAAAAGCACCAAAGAGAAGGGACCACTCTATGCAATATCATTGCACAGAGCAGGTAAGTATACCAACTTGTTTTCATTTTAACTTTAAAAAAAATACCCTTTATTATCACTTTAATAATATAATGGCACATTGTGTGTTGAATGTTTTAAATTAACATTATGCATGTACTGGTTAAAAATCAATATTTAATGAAATACCATATCATTCTGATATCCACTTGCCGTTTGCTCCACAACTAGACACAATATTTTATGCATTAGCTTATTTCACAGTTTTTATTAGTTGCACCGTAGTTTTCGTGACCTCCAAGTACCCGCAGCTATAATCTTTTATTTCTACTGGGAGATAATGATGGATTGATATAGAAAACACAACATAACAGATTGTAATGTTGGAAACACACTGTTTTTTTTCTGTTTTTTTTTTTTTTGCTTATGGCTTAAGTGCTTAGGTGTCCCTAATGTTTATTTGACAAGTTGTGACGGCCGTCGAACGCACTTATTACCATACACTGGGGAGATGCTTATAGATGGATATTAAGCTAAATTACCTCAAGGGATTCCCTAAGTTGTAACAGTGTAAACCATGAGGTTTGATGATTTCCCTGGCTACTGCTATCTTATCTCCTCTAGAGCATGGACAGGAGCTCCGTGGTGCAGTCATATCTGACAGTGCCATTAGTAGCTCATTTTACGCCAGCCCTGGGTTTTCAGATTATTTTCTCTTCCACATTTCCCACTTAGTTGTCACATTAAGATTTATCACTGTGCAGTCCATCTTGAAATGAAATTTACCAATAGCCTTCTTCTATTAGTTGAAGACAGAACTGCTTCGTTGTATCCCTGGGATAAAGATATGAGGATATAACCAATCTCTGTAGATAGGTAATGTAGATGTAAGAAAACAGCTTCACGTACTATGTTGTAGTAATGTTTTCTTTGAATTATTTATATTTAAACTGTGTTATATACTTATATTTTCCCGTCACGCAGGCCTTGACAACATATTTATAAACCTTTTGTATACTAATACACATTTTCTAGAAGAAGACATACCTACATTTAAAGGAGGACAACTCTGATTTAGAATAGGGTCATGTGGGGCAGTCAAGATGTCAGGATGTGTTCCAGTTCTTTTTTTTAACAATGCCTTTTTGTTGCCCTTTTGTTACTATACTACAATGTTGTGGAACCAATGTATTTTTACTTACAGTGCGATGCACACTCATTTTCCAGTTTTTGAAATTGCATCTATAAAGTTGTTATGTACCATGTTTTGTACATTTTCTTGCGCAGTTCAAAATCTGTATAGATGAAGGACACAGTGGACTTATGTGTCAATAAAGAAAAACCTGACACTTTAGACTAGACTTATCCAATTCTCTTACAGTGAGGAACAGAAGTATTTGAACACCTTGCGATTTTGCAAGTTCTCCCACTTAGAAATCATGGAGGGGTGTGAAATTCACATTGTAGGTGCATCCCCACTCTGAGAGACAGAATTAAAAAAAAATTCAGGAAATCACATTGTATGCTTTTTTAAAGAATTTATTTGTCTTGCACTGCTGAACATAAATATTTGAACACCAGAGAAAATCAGTGTTAATATTTGGTACAGAAGCCTTTGTTTGCAATTACAGAGGTCAAACGTTTCCTGTAGTTCTTGACCAGGTTTGCACACTGCAACAGGGATTTTGGCCCACTCCTCCACACAGATCTCCTCTAGATCTGTCAGGTTTCGGGGCTGTCGCTGAGCAACACAGAGTTTCAGCTTCCTCCAAAGATGTTCTAATGGATTTAGTTCTGGAGACTGGCTAGGCCACTCCAGAACCTTGATACGCTTCTTACGGAGCCACTCCTTCGTTATCCTGGCTGTGTGCTTCAGGTCGTTGTCATGTTGGAAGACCCAGCCACGACCCATCTTCAATGCTCTGACTAAGGGAAGGAGGTTGTTGCTCAAAATCTCACAATAAATGGCCCCATTCATCCTCTCCTTAATACAGTGCAGTTGTCCTGTCCCCTTTGCAAAAAAGCACCCCCAAAGCATGATGTTACCACCCCCATGCTTCACAGTAGGGATGGTGTTCTTGGGATGCAACTCATCCTTCTTTTTCCTCCAAACATGACGAGTGAAGTTTAGACCAAAAAGTTCTACTTTGGTCTCATCTGACCACATGACTTTCTCCCATGCCTCCTCCGGATCATCCAGATGGTCATTGGCAAACTTCAGACGGGCCTGGACATGTGATGACTTGAGCAGGGGAACCTTCCATGCAATGCATGATTTGAAACCATGACGGCGTAGTGTTCTACTGACAGTGACCTTTGAAACTGTGGTCCCAGCTCTCTTCATGTCATTGACCAGCTCCTCCTTTGTAGTTCCGGGCTGATTCCTCACCTTTTTTATCATCAGTGATACCCCACGAGGTGAGATCTTGCATGGAGCCCCAGTCCGAGGGAGACTGACAGTCATTTTTAGCCTCTTCCATGTTCTAACAATTGCTCCAACTGTTGATCTATTTTCACCAAGCTGCTTGGCAATTGTCCCGTAGCCCCTTCCAGCCTTGTGTAGGTCCACAATTTTGTGTCTGGTGTCTTTTGACAGCTCTTTGATCTTGCCCATGGTAGTAGTTGGCATCTGACTGACTGTGGGGTGGACAGGTGTCTTTAAAGAGCGCAGGCAGGTGCTACTAAGTTAGATTAATGAGTGGAGTAGAGGTGGACTTTTTAAAGGCACAGTAACAGGTCTTTAAAAGCCAGAATTCTTGCTGTTTCTTAGGTGTTCAAATACTTATGTTCAGCAGTGCAAGACAAATAAATTCTTTAAAAATCATACAATGTGATTTCCTGAATTTTTTTTTTAATTCTGTCTCTCAGAGTGGGAATGCACCTACAATGTGAATTTCAGACCCCTCCATGATTTCTAAGTGGGAGAACTTGCAAAATTGCAGGGTGTTCAAATACTTCTGTTCTCACTGTAATTACAAATCGAAGTTCGGATAAAATTTTTGTAATTTTTCATTAGTCAAAGATTTGGATTTGACCAAATCCCCGAATCATAATAGTAACAAATTTAAACAAATCTGAAGTAAATTAGAACGAAAACAGCAAATTAATTTGTTTCATTTGTTTGCTACTTTTGTTTTGTAAGTTCAATAATATGTGTCACGCTGTTTATTCTTATGATTGGCCGAAGCCAAAGTCAGAAGCAAGTTGCATCAAAGTCGCAAGCAAATCACAAACAAGTCGTTATAAAGTCGCAAGCAAGTCCCATCGAAGTCACAAGCAAGTCGCAGAAATAACATAACAAATAATCCCTGGTTAACACTATGCAGGCTGGTTGTGGGTGCGGAAATGACAACTGTCCCTCACACACAACCACTCGCAGCAGAATCGGGCTGCTCTTATGAGACAGGGCTGGCATTTGATCTGAATGTCACCCTCATGCATCTCAGCCCACAGCGCAATTGTGGGTGTTGAAATCGCAAGCAAACTACATGGTCGAAAAGACCAAGTGGTTTCCCTGCAACCATGGTTTTAAAAAGGTGCAAGCAACTTTTTTGTACGGGAAACGTGGGCACAGTAGCCCATTCAAATGAATAGAGTGCCGTGCCCAAGCAAGCACGGGCTGCACAGCCTGCAATAGTGTGAACCCAGCCTGAATCCAAATCTTCCAAAATAACTTCTAAAAATACTTGATAATCAATTTGCAACAAGATGTACAGTATATGAAACAAATCTGAATATACAAAACAAATATACAAAACAAGTCATTCTAACATAACGAATGTGATGAAATGAAATGATTGACTTAAAGAGTAATTCCACTTTTGTTGAAAAAAAAACATTCCCTTCTGGGTGATCTATGCGCATTGCAGGAATTGTAACAAACTTTGTTGCAAGTTCCTATCCATTATTATGCGGCAGAAATAGCTATTTGTTTGTCTTTGTCATGTGTGCAATGAGGAAAATTGCAGGGCCTGCATCCCTTTACCCCACGATTTCTGCAGCGTTTTGCATTTTTGCAGAAACGCAGTACAGTCCATTTAACATGATTTCCTATGGGACATGTTCACACCTGTGCGGTTTCATCTGATGCGTTTTTTGGAAAGGGTCATGGACTTTTTTAATGCAAAAAGTTGCGTTGTTCTTTCCTTTAGACTTCAATGGAAACGCTGTAGAAAAACATGTATTGCGTTTTTGCCACATTTTTTATGCGTTTTGCGTTTTAAATCTGCCTAGCAACAAGAAAAATGATGAAAAAACCTCAAACGCATCGAAAACAAGGCAAAAACGCAATGCAGAACCGGTCAAACGCAACCTGCACAGGTGTGAACCTAGCCTTAGATGTAATTTCTTATTGGGAATATGACATTTTTGTTGCAAGGGATGCCAAAAATCTGATTTGTATTTTTCAGAAATCTGGGAAAATCAGTGAGCCAATCATATAAGCAAGAAATGACATTTCTGGGGGGTGTACCATACACCCTCTGTGTACAAAGGCCCTTAGGTTGCCAAATTGCATTGCATTTTACAGAAACTTACAGTGGCTGCATATTGAAAAGGAAAGGTCATTGTATATGTTATATTATTTTTTAATTTGCTATTTTTCCCCATGAAAGTGGAGTTACCCTTTAACGAATGAATCCAAACCAAAAGCATTTTTGTATTTGTCGTGCACATCTCTACTTTAGACAGAACCAGATTAGCTGATGTAAATAATGCTTTGAGAGGGTTGTTCTCTACACCAAGTGGTAGATAGGTAAAGCCCCCAGAATAGATAAGCAGACAGACAGACCTTGTACCAATGACCCCAATTCTCTCCCCTCTACTTCCCTGTTAATGCAGCTGTGCTGTGAGTTCAAATCAAGTCTAAAGTGCACTCTGTAATGTAACAGACCTGGTCATATACTCCCCCTCCATGCAATACGTCTATGAAGAAGCTTGTGCTGAGAGGTGAGGTATAGTTGCCAATGTTTAAAAAATTTTTTAGGGACGCTTTTTTTAATTATATGTCCAGAAAGCCAGTGTAGGTGGAATTATATGTAAATTAGGGGTGGGGCATCACTTGTGGGTATGGCTTGGAGAAAAATATGGCTCAGCGCTTAGCTTAGTGTGGCTTAAATTACTCTAAATGTTGGGCGTGGCTTAAAGGGGGAGTGGTTAAATAGAGTCTGAGATTTTCTTGGGCTCCCCCATACAATTTTGCTCTCCACCCCAACAGCCCAAAAAAATAAACTCACACATAGACTTATCTAAAAAAAAAAAAGCTTTAATAATATAAATATAAAGAACTGGTCCACACTCTGATTGGTTGCTAGAGGTTACAGCACATTACCTCTCACTGATTGGTTGCTAGAGGTTACTGCCATTAGTACAGGGGAGGGGCAGAGACTGCAGGAGTAGTACAGGAGACGGTCAGAGACTGCAGTCATAGTACAGGAGACGGTCAGAGACTGCAGGCATCGTATAGGAGATGGTCAGAGACTGCAGACATGGCACAAGGGATGGTCAGAGACTGCAGAAATGGCACAAGGGATGGTCAGAGACTGCGGAAATGGCTCAAGGGATGGTCAGAGACTGCGGAAATGGCACAAGGGATGGTCAGAGACTACATACATGGCACAAGGGATGGTCAGAGCACAGTATGCTCCACCATAAATATTACAGATGTTCCACCATTAATATCACAGTAGGCTCTAACATAAATATTACAGATGCTCCACCACAAATATTACAGTATTTTCCACCATAAATATCACAGTATGCTCCACCATAAATATTACAGATGCTCCACTATAAATATCACAGCATGCTCCACCATAAATATTACGCATGCTCCACCATAAATATCACAGTATGCCCCACCATAAATATTACAGATGCTCCACCATAAATATCACAGCATGTACCACCATAAATATCACACTATACTCCACCATGAATATTGCAGTATGCTCCACCATAAATATCACAGTATGTCCCACGATAAATATCACAGTATGCTCCACCATAAATATCAGAGTGTGTGCCACTATAAATATCACAGTATGCTCCACTATAAATATTACGCATGCTCCACCATAAATATCAGAGTGTGTGCCACGATAAATATCACAGTATGCTCCACTATAAATATTAAGCATGCTTCACCATAAATATTACAGTATGCTCCGCCATAAATATTACATATGCTCCACCAAAAAATAATCCAACAGTATGACTCCGTGCAAACAATGGTTGGTGACAGGTCTGGTGATCCCCTTATCAAACATATCCAACACCTGCTAGCATGCCCACTCACCTCCATGCTGCGGCCCCTATGGACCAATTCACATCAAAACAGCGCTCAGCGAAGTGGTCTAGATCCCTCGTTGACCTTTAGCGGTAATCCAGGAATGGTAACAACAGTGTTGGTATCCCCCTCCTACCAGTGATGGACCGGTTAGCCTCTGAAGCAATCCCCATAAAGAGGTAAGATAAAAGGACTCCCATAGTGTAGTAAATCAAGCTATTTATTAAGGCAACACATGCCAAATACCCACTTACAGAAAAATCACAGTATGTGCAGACCCACAAGCTTTATAATCAGCATAGAACACACAGAGTGTACTTGTATGGGTGTAGCAAGATGGCAGCTGTCGTTCCACTCCAGAAATTACGTCACCATGCCTCCGTCCTATGCGTTGCATCACAGGTCACGTGACTTCCTCAGGTCTCTGAAGAAGTCACGTGACCTGTGATGCAACCCATAGGACAGAGGCATGGTGATGTCATTTCTGTCGTGGAACGGCAGCCGCCATCTTGATTTTTCTGTAAGTGGGTATTTGACGTGTGTTGCCTTAATACATTGCTTGATTTACTACACTATGGGAGTCCTTTTCTTTTATATCTTTATGGGGATTGTTTGAGAGGCTACCCGGTCCATCATCGGTAGGAGGGGGATACCACCACTGTTGTTACCATTCCTGGATTACTGCTAAAGATCAAAAAGGGATCTAGACTGCTTTGTGATCGCTCTTTTGAGGTGAGTTGGTCCTTAGGGGCTGCAGCGTGGAGGTGAGTGGGCATGCTAGCCAGTGTTGGATACTTTTGATAAAGGGATAGGCCAACTCAATAATGAACCTTACAGACTAAGACTGGGATGCCATTAAAGTTCATGTGCGTGTAAAGGCAGGTGTCCCAATTCTTTTGGCAATATAGTGTATATCACATAGCTGTTCAGCCATCAAAACTGCATGTACATTTTTTTCTGCGCAAATGGGGCAAAATCAAATGTTCTCATTCTATTTTCTCTGCGGATTGGATGTGTGATTTTAAAAAAATATTGCATTATGGCCACTAGATTCTGGGGAGAAGCTGAGGAGTATGCTTATTTCACATGATAGTCAGCACTGTCGAGTTGCCATATTACAGTATTTTTTCCATTCACACATTCTCGAATTGCTGAAGATATAGCCTGAGAAAAATCAATTTACACAATTTGCACAAAATAAATTTATATGCAGTTTCAAAGAACAAACAGTCATGGCATTTGAAAAAAAAAAAAAATACACCCTATAGTGTTTGGATGGTGGGAACCATTTCTATATAAACTTTACCTGGATGAATTTTTTAACAGGAACATTTTGTGGCACTATAAAAAAATATTTGTTTAATTTAAGAAGGATGAGTTTGATTTCTTATAAAGCATTTGTCAACTTTCCTTTTTTTAAATATACTTTTCCTCGTTCTGGGCACCTTTCTCCTTTTTGTAGAGGAATGCATGCTGAATTTCAGAATCCTTCTTAAAACATCAGCCCGATGTTTAACAGGAAGACAAACAAATATTACAAGGGATCCTGTAGGCCTGTATGTTGCAGCCCCAAGGTGGAGATTACCTGCATTTATACTTGGTGTTCGAGATTGGTTTCATTCTTGGGGAATAGGGTTATTTTGTGTGGTGTGTAATCAAAAAAAAAAAGAGATTGGATAATCTGTTGCCTGAGATTCTCAGATACTCTCTAAGTATGCCCAAACTGATTCACTCATCTTTAGCATGCACATTACATTAATGTGAATTGCATTTGTAGCAATTGTGCATACAGAGATGGACGCGGTCACCCATCATGCTAAGGATCCTCCATCATGTATCATTTCTACTCCCAAATCAGCTTCCCTCCAATCCCCCCTCAGGAATGTGGTCTGTATGATGCAGAGATCACAGGCAGCAAACACAGTGGGAGGGCTTCATGGTTATAAACCCCAATTAGCCTAGCCCCAGTATGTCTGTGAGACTCTTGCTTGGAAAAGGATTGTAAAGCCATAAAACAAGTCCTTCACTGAGCTTCAAAGACATTCCAGATAAGCCATAAAACAGACATCACATTCAAAATCCACTTTCCCCTATGATTTCATATCTTGGAATATGAAAGACTTACAAGGAGACCAGGCATATATTCAGATCAGTCACTTTAATACAAGTCGCCTGATATATTACACCCCCTAGCTGACATCTACAGGAGAGCAGAAAATTATATCTCCTTAACCGTCTCAAGCAGGTATGTCATATTTCATATCTAGACATTCAGCAGAAGCTTCTGCATATTAATCTACTAGTGGCAAGGCTGCTACATGCACTGAGGGTACGTTATGGGTCATGATATAAACTGGGAGGGATTTTGGTTCTAGCTTGGGTCTCCGCTTGCAACACCCTCCCCAAATGAGGCGATTGGTTCTCTGCTTCAGGGAGACACCCTGTTGAGATCCTAGAAAGGCTGTTATGCTTGGAGCAGAAAGCAAAGTTAAGCTGCGTTGAGCTAAGTTGAAGAATTCTCCCTTTTAACACCAGGAACCAACTTTGGGAGATAAAGGCCCTTTTGCTCAGGAAACTTGAAAGCTGCTTAACCCAGGACTTTTGGCAAGTACTATATCTCTCTAAACTTCTTTCTGTTATCTCTTTGCTGTGTTATTGCTTTCTGTATATTTATATATATATATATATTGGCTACATCTTTTTTCTGTAAATATTTTTATTGCACCCTTTTGACCTTTTAGTAATAAATCTTACTTTCTGAAAGTATTGAACTGTTTCTAAAGCTCTTTAATGCAAACTAAGAATCCCTGCCTCTGAAGAGCGTTACTGTGTGTTTTAAACGTCTGCATACATCTGTCTGCGGTGACATTGCGTATACAAACGATTATTGAAACATCATAGTGTATTGCTAATATTGCCGAGTTTTCTCTTTCTCTGTACAAAAAGGAGGTGGTGGCAGTGTGAAGGGGTAATTAACCTGACCCAGTAACAATCGCTCCCAGGCTGCAGGGACACAGATTATGGTCCATTAGCTGGAAAATCTTTGTGCAGAGTGTGGCTGGGCGTGGCATTGTTACGCACGTGACAGCGTGGTTTTAGATTGGCTAGTCCTTCGGTCACGAGTTTGGTGAGAAGGGCTGGGGTCTGACGCTGCGATCGTCACAGCATTTTTTATTGATTGTAATGCTGCAGACTCTGTTGATTTGAATTATCTTCCTAGCTGTGTACCAACATCTGACAAATTCTACACCAAAGCTTTTTTTATGTACTTCCACATCCATCAATTGTCTGTAGAAGCCCCTAAGCCCGGGTTCACTCCAATGCGGTGTGGGAAATCCTGTGCGTTTCCCACACCTTATTATAATCACATCACGTTCATGCAGTCTGGTGCTGGTATCAATGTTAAAATTAATGATACTCCGAAACAGATTGCAAAGTGCGATGTGATTGCCAGAAACACCCGTGAGATCACCCATGTGATGCGATTCAGGTGCGGATTTAAAAAAGGGTCCTGCACCTTTTTGGTGCGGATGTAATGAGATTTGAGTTATACAAAATGTATGGCACTGCACAGACATTGGCATGTAATTCTCACAGGAATTACATGCGGTGTCCCACAGCACATAGTGTGAACCCAGGCTAAAGCAAATTAAATTAATACATTTCATAGGATTTGTGTTTCAAAGCTCTGGGCACAAGTGTACTACTAAGTACAAAATAGTTTTTATTTATTGCATTAATATTTTTGCTGCTGTGCAAAAATAAGTTCTTTATTAAGGGCCGGTTCACACCAGAAGGCAGTGCTGGAAAGGCAACCCTAAGGACCGGTTCACAACAGAATCAAACAGGAATGCGCGAGTTTAAACCTACGTGTTCCCATGTGATTCTTGTGTGTTCCTGTGCAGTCAAATTTTCAAATGAATGGGCTGAATGTCAAACCAGAATGCAGAAAAAGTAGTGCATGCACTACTTTTAAAAACGCACCACAAAAATTCATAAGGTACTGCGGTACCATGCAAATTGGTGGGAGGAAAGCCAAAGTGGATAATGTCACAGGAAAACCTGTATAACAAACTGCGCTCACCCCCAGGAAAATGCCACCTGTAGTTTAAATAGCTGTGATGATTCCAATAAGGCTCTCCACTTGCCAGAGCCTGATAAGGATTGTGTGTGTGATGAAAAAAAAAAGAAATCCTAAAAATGAGGCTGAGAATAAATAAGTTAATCTGAGAGTACAATATACATCTAATAAATGCTAAAAATATACAGACGTATATGCTGGCTCTGGACTTATCCTCCAAGCCATCTGACAAGCCCTTATACCCCACAGTTGTATCTGAATGCAGCTATTGATTTTATTTTGTCCATTAAACTTCCTTATGCATGCTACACTATGGGGTGTGCGCTGCTCTCTCTGTTTTCTTGTTTTACACAGCCATGAAATTTGGTGCCTGCACTGCATTTTTGATCTGTGTTTGGGGTGCCATTAACAGTATTTTGGGTGCCAGCATATTGTTAATGGCACCCCAAACACAGATTCTGGTGTAAACTGTCCCTTAACAAAAGTCTATTTTTTTCAAAAAAACTCACTAGCCTGCCATCCCATGTCCAGTAACCTAACCTCAACTAGAACCAACTACTCTGATGATTCCATACCTTTCCATAACATTTACTCTTGTGTGAAGCCTTCTTCAGCACTTGCCACTCCTGCTCAGTGAATGTCAATTAAATGGGGCCATGTCCCATTCAAGTCTAGGGGAAGTCCCAGCCAGTGTAGAATACAATTTCAGGCTGAATGAAGGTAAATATAGTTAAGTAAGCAGATATCTAACCTTCTATGTTAGATTAGGTTAGGAGTAGAGATGAGCTTTGGGTTTGGTTCGACCAGAATTTTGACACAAACCAAGCCTATTCACAGTTCTGTGAAAGGGCAAACAAACTTGTCAGATTTGGACACATAGAGGCATTTTTAAAAAACAATGTGTAAGTCCCTTTAAGAAAAAAAAACAGTGTGGGTGGGATGTGAAAGGTTAGAGCAGTGAGTGTGTGCCCCTTGAACATACCAGGCCACATGCCCTAAACATTGGGAGGATACCTTGCAACTGCAGGTGGCAAAATCTACTTCCCTGGCAAGTAGCCATGGCTGGACAGATTTATACTATATACATCTACTGGACCCACTCAATGGGATATTTTGCCTGAGGTGCTTGTTAATGTCTTCTGGCAATTAAAAAATATTCTAATATTCACAAACAATGCATGGAATTGTGAGGTTTGCTTGTAGGTATTATATCGTCTATGGTCAGCCCAGGTGTATTTTCTGAATGCAGTAAACCTGCATGCAAGATCATAGGTTGGCCCCCTTCCTTTAAGAAATAAGAAACGAAGGGTCCTTTCATACAGGTGTTCCGTATGCCCGTTTTTCATCTGTCCGTTTACAGAGGAAAAACGGACACCCATGCATTTCTATGGACTAGCGGATGTAAACAGATGATCATCTATTTACATCCGTTAATGTCCACATCCGTTAACATCGGTTTTTTTTTAACAGAAAAAAACTCTTTCTTCCATAAAAAAAAAAGGAACGGATGAAAAATGGGTGTAAACAGATGTAATGGGCATAAGATCTGTTTTTGCATCTGCTTTTGCATTGGTAAAGGATGTAAAAGAACTGATGTAAAAACTGATGAGAAACTGAAAAGAAAATGATGAGAAACTTATGAGAAACTGATGTAAAAACTGATTTAAACTGTTGAAAAACTGATGTAAACTGATCCGTTTTTTTTTTTAAAAACATGACTGAACTGATAAAAAAACGTAATGCCCATGTGAAAGGACCATAAAGCTTTAGTTATGCTGGCCTTTGTGGTGCTGTGTGCAGATCCTTACATATGTATTCAAGCTTCAGGTGTTTTTATTTTAGCCAATAAAAAACACTAAGGAGAGGAGATTAGGGGTGGAGAGTTGCTGTTTTGCTGGAAAACATGCAACAAAACACTCGTAAAATGCTTGAAAAGAGTTCATATTGAGCATTTTTCAGGCCTACCCATTAAAGTCTATGGGGTCAATCTGCCTCTGATCTGCCTAAAAAAAGAAACTCATGTACTTTTTGGAGTGACAGGCATTTTGCTACAGGTGACAAAATGGTCAGATGTGAACAGGGGCGGACTGACAACTCATGGGGCCCCCGGGCAATAGGGGATAATGGGGCCCCTGTGTCCTTGTCCAAACTCAAAAAAGCCTATGAAAAAGGTACCAGGGGCATCTCATGGGGCCCCCTACTGACCCCGGGCCCTAGGGCAGTGCCCGAGTTTCCAAATGGTCAGTCCACCCCTGGATGTGAACAGGAGCCTTTAAAATGAATGGGATTTGGTTTGTTGAGTGTATTAAAGCTACAAGCTTCAAGCAGAAAATCACTCAGATGTCAACGGGGCCTTAGGTACATCCGGAGGAGATGAGAGGAGAGAGCTCTTTCAGACTGCTGCTGTGTATGCCCATAACCCAGAGTTGTGCCTCACCCAGATCCATGAGATTAAGGCCCATGTGCACTGCACATATTAGCAGTAAGCCAGCAATAGGGCAGAACTAATTAAAACTTTTTAAACTTGTTGGAATGCAATGTTCATGTGCTATTTGTATGACAACTACATCAGTATTCAGTAGAGATATATTCTTTAACCAGTAGATGGCAGTGTTTATAAGTTTGTAGCTGAATCTATGATAAAACTCTATGTCTTTTCTCTGAATAAAAAGTTCATGTTTCCTGTTTGCAGAGAAGCAGCAGATAAACACATGTGGACTGTGTTTTGTAGGGCGATATAAAGAATCTCTAACATAACTAAAAAAAAAAGTAATATATTCAAGCTTACCAGTCCTTTGTTGTGGTGGCTTGATATGTTTTTCTTTTACCTATTTTCACATGGTGTTCTTCCCCGTAATACACTTCCTGTAAGTAAGGTAACAACGCTCATCTACCTTACTGCATCTATGAAAGGGCATGATCGGTACCATAGGAAAGCTACAGAACACCTCCTCCTCTTCTCCATAACATGTGGGAGGGAGTGTTATTTTAGATAATTGGGAGATCTGTGATCAATGTTAACAATAAGGATTCCTTCACCTCCTTCACATGCTCCTGTCATTCCAGTCTCTACAATCTGCTGATTCATACTGTTGGAATCTGGTGAATGCAGCAAAAAAAAAACGGCTGTTTGAAGGAAGTATAAGAGTACAGCACAGGCAGGGAGGATGGAAACGTATCAGTTCACAAGGTTGCTGGTAAGATCAACAGTCATTTTTACATAGGATTAACAAAGCACTCTCAAAGATGTATTTATTAAACCAAAAGGGATAAAATAGGAGAAGTTTATTTTTAGGGTTTACAATTACAATATAGGGCCTTTGGTTATGTTCATTTTGAAGAGTATAATTCCCAAGCTTGCATTGTGTAACTTCCAGTTTGTCTGCTTACTGCATCATCCATCATATTCAGTTTTCCATGGCAGGTTTGAATTTGATTGGTGGCTTTGAGAAACTTTATTACATGAAGAATTAGATTTCCATCACGTTGGACACAGCAAGAGAGTGTTCCAGCATTGTGCTCCAAACTACAGCCTACATTACAGGCTTTAGGAAATGGAGTGAACAATGGGGTAGATTTACTAAAGGCAAATAGACTAATAGGTAAATGGGAGAAGCTCTGCTGATTTTCATCATCCAGCATGAGCAAGCAAAAATGCTTTTTTTATTTTATTTTCCTTGCATTGAGTATTCTTTGCAAAGTGAAGCCATGGGCAAGATGTGCCATAACTGGAAAGAGAACTTGGGGTATACAGCAGAGACATAGAAAGCAACAGGTCTGTTTAGAAAAACAGCACCTAGTACACAATAAAAACACTCCCTAATACACAATTAACCCTTTGATCACCCCAGATGTCAACCCCTTCCCTCCCAGTGTTATTAGTACAGTGTCAGTGCTTTTTATCAGCACTGATCACTGTATTAGTGTCTCTGGAGATGTCAGTGGCAGTTAGTCAGTTCCCACCCACTGTCAGAATGCCCAACACAATCCCACAGTCCTACTATAAGTCACTGATCACCGTCAATACTAGTATAAAAAAAAACAAATAAATACAACTTCCAGTAGCTATACCCCCATTTGTAGATTCTATAACTCTCACGTAGACCAATTAATATACACGTATTGGGATTTTTCTTATCAAAGACATGTGGCAGAAACATGTGTGCTCCAAACTACAGGCTACATTACATGCTTTAAGAAATGGAGTGTACAATGGGGTAGATTTACTAAAGGCAAATAGACTAATAGGCAAATAGGAGAAGCTCTGCTGATTTTCATCATCCAGTCATGAGCAAGCAAAAATGCTTTTTTTTTTTAATTTTCCTAGCATTGAGTATTCTTTGCAAAGTGAAGCCATGGGCAAGATGTGCCATAATTGTAAAGAGAACTTGGGGTAAGCAGAGACGTTTTGTGACTTGCACGGGCCCTACAAGTGTCCTTTCATTCATAGCTGCTTCGCTGCTCTATTGTTCCATGTGGCTAAAGGATTGTCAGCCTGTGTATGCGCTTGTATTTTCATAATGGTCACTTCATCTGGGAGCTGTAGGGCTGACATCCTCCATTTGACTAGCTTAGCAGCATTAAACCCAAAAGCAAACATTTATTATATTGCAGCTTACCAATTCTTAGATGTTAAGGCTGCATTAGTTTTCCTTTTTAAGCTTTCATTCTATTGTCATCTGGTGTTCCAATCACTACATCTGTTGTTTTTCATAGGAACCAGCTTTCTTGAAGATTGTATCAGTTACAGAGATGAGACAAACCATTTAACTCTGGCAGGTGTGCCTCCAATGATCAGCTTTTATTTTTTTTATGTAAAACTTTCATCTCAAAAATAAAAAATGTTGTAACCTAGGTATAAAGTGCTAACTGGAGTTTGGCTTCAATTATTTGGTATATCTAAATCTGCTAGTCCATAAAAAAACTCCACCTTACCCCTTAATGCTGCTGTTTGTTGTGCCCCCTGTGTCCATTCATCCAGAGTGGGGGCAGTCTAATACAGGAAGTGTTTTACTGGTCAAATCACCTGGTGAAAACCAAGGGAAAAAAGCTGAAAAAAAGAAAATTACTAGGAAAATTATCAAACTACAACATATTACATATTTGATTTGGGGTTTAATACCACTTTAAATGATATGCCTGCTGAGATAAGCAGGATTTCTAAATCAGGTCAAAATCATGAGATATCCCAAAGGCATAACAGCTGCCTTTGTGGACATTAACTCTCTGTCCTTTTGCTAATTTCCAGTCTATTGCAAGGGCATATAACTCGGTCTGAGGCAGAGGGAGCTAAAAGACGAGCTTATTTTGTAGAATTTTGAGTAACAACTGCGCACCCAGTATGGGGATTCCATTTTCATAATAGGATCTGGAACTTTCTACAAAAAATGTCAAATCTAGGTTTTCCAGAGGCTGATCCAAAATTGGACTGGCCTGAGGTTTCATCAGCAACATTGCTGGATTGAATGTGGTACACCTTTGTAGGTGAGAGCAATACTACATAATGTTTCATTTGACACACATTTAGTCTGGTAGAGACAATGCGGGACCAGATGCCACTGCCTTGATCAATTTATCCTTTTCCTTTAGCTCTGGTTCAATTTTAAATGGATGTTGGACTGCAAGTGCATATAGCTGATCAGCTGTGAACCATTTGGAATCCATTCCCCATAGTAGCCCAAAAGGCCTAAAAAAGTCATGGGTTGACTCACATTTTTTGGCACATGGTAATTCTTTAAAGCTTCAATCTTTTCTTCTGTTCCCTGAGGAATATAATATCCTAAAAAACCTGGTTTAACAAAACTGCAATGTTCTTTACGTGCCTTGTTATTGGTTGTCACTATAGATGGTACAACAGGCTCTTGGTTTCTTCTCGGTAAGTTTCTCAATCATTATCAAAGCATTGACATACTGTCATAGTACTATATAGTCCTGCAGATGTTCTTATTGGTCCAATAACTTTCTCAGGCCCTTTAGGTCTGGTTTGAAGTTTAAGAGGGACCCTATGTAAAATGGAAAAAAGCATGAGATCCCCCCATATTTCATATCTGGTATGAATTTTTAGGGGGAATCCCACACAAAAATCAGGAAAAAAGTGTGAGGACCCCCCTAAAAATCAATACCAGACCCTTATCCAAGCATGCAGCCTGGCTGAATCACTCAAGACTACATGCACTCAACATGGAAGGGGGGGGGGTACCTTGCCCAGGGGGCAAATAGCACCTTATTGCCATGTTGACAAGGACACGGGCCTCTTCCCCACAACCCTAGCCTGGTGTTTGTGTAGGGGCTGTAAGCATGGGGCTTATTGGGATCTGGACTTCTTTTACTCTAGTTTCTATGCTCAAACAGGCAGCTGTAGTGCTTGACCTGTCCAAGTAGTTGGAAAACACAGGGAGCTATCTCACCACTATTTTACATTTTTTCTACTAACACAGATTTCAACACTGAAAAAAACCTGAACATATAGTCAATCCATCAAGTCTTTGAGGGATCTGGAAAACCCTTTTTATCTTGAAAGTAAAAAGCACAAACAGGAGGTCAAGCAATCATATTATTAAACAAAAAAGGGTTTACTTAACAGCTTAGAATTGCAAAATCCCTCCAGCATCTTCTAGTTGTTTTCTGGATTCAGGGGTTCACTGTACCTCCCAGGTTCCATTTCCGACCATTGAACGTCATGGAAATGTAAGGTTCAGCAATGAGATTTGATCAGTTGTTCCCATTGGTCAGTAGATTAGCTGCTGCAGCAGCAGAGAGTACAGACAGATACCCAGGTACTTGGAGTGACATACAAACTGTTGTAGTTTATTAGGCAAGAAGGCAGGAGTTATTTAAAAATTGCCTGTACGCCCAACTGTGGTGGTCAGTGGTTGACCTTAACCAGTTGCCAACAGCCCCATAGCAGATATATTGCTAAAGGGCAGCCTTGCTGTGCAAAATCACATAAATATACATGATTTTGCATTTCTGGTTAGGGGGTACGTGCGCCACCCTAACCGTGCTGCTATTGGCTCCTGAGGATGTAATCATTGGGTCCAGTCCAGTGATTCCCAGCCAGGACTCGATGATCAGTGATGAAGCTGAGAGGGGAAAGGCCTGTGTGTAAACAACACAGATCTCTCTCCTGTCAGGATGGACATGCTGCTTTCTATCTCTCTGTACAGCAGAGACATAGAAAGCAGCAGGTCTGTTTAGAAAAACAGCACAATAAAAACACTCCCTAATACACAGTTAACCCTTTGTTCACCACAGATGTTATCCCCTTCTCGCTCAGTGTCATTAGTACAGTGTCAGTGCTTTTTATTAGCACTGATCACTGTATTTGTGTCACTGGAGATGTCAGTGGCAGTTTGCCAGTTCCCACCCAGTGTCAGAATGCCCGACGCAGTCCCACAGTCCTGCTATAAGTCTTTGATCATCACCAACACTAGTATAAAAAAAAAACAAATAAATAAAAATTCCTTTAGATATACCCCCATTTGTAGACGCTATAACTCTCACGTAAACCAATTAATATACACGTGTTGTGATTTTTGTTATCAAAGACATGTGGCAGAATACATTTTTAAATGTATGCCACATGAAAAATTTATGAAGACATTTTTTTTATTGGATATGTTTTATACCAAAATGTCAAAAATATATATATGTTTTCAAATTGTCAGATTTTTTTTGTTGATAGTGCACAAAATGAAAAATGCATAGGTGAGCAAATACCATCAAAAGAAAGCTCTATTGATGTGGGAAAAAAATTACATATATTTCATTTATGTACAGCGTTTCATGACCGCAAAATTGTCAAAGTAGTACAGCACAGTATCGCAAAAAATAGCCTGGCCAGGAAGGGGGGTAAATCTTCTGGAGGGAAAGTGGTGACAAACTCTAAACAGCAACCAGCCTAATTGTAGAAAAGTGTCTTAAGTCACAAATTCTAATAAGTTTCAGGTAGAAGTTACCTTTTAACTTTAATGGAGTATATGAAGACAAAGAGATGAAATGTATTTCTCAAATGTACACATGAAATAGGTTTGCGTGTGTAGACATATTAATGTTATGTTTTGTATGGCATGTACCTTTCCTGGTATATTTTACTTTTATTCTGTTTTCTTAGAAGTTTATGTTGAGCATTACTATAAGGATCAATTTAACAGTCTTTGCTGTATTTATAGAGAGAATGCTATGAAAGAAATGTGTAAAATAACCATTGAGTGGTGTAGTTTTTAGATGTTTTACAGAATAAAAACCTATGAAGAATTCACTCTGGAAGGTTGTACTGCAAGGTTCCTAAAACAATATTGAAGAGGGCACTTTAAAACAAAGATAATCTGCTTTGAACTTTTCTTTTGTTTGCAATGTGACAGTTAAAAATGATTCACTGTTTCTCATACAAATAATAGCTGCCGGTAGATCTGATATTATTAATGTCTTCTCTTGTCATTGGGCATACACAGACATTTTGTACATAAACATTGCAATGTGTTGTTCCATGTGTCACAAGCAATAAACCCCAGACCTTTGCAGATGTAGTGATATGCTGACAAAGACTCAGACAAACTGCTTAGTATTGTATGCCGGGTGAATATAAATCAGTTTTCTCCTTTTACTGAGGTGTCAACTTGCAATACGTGCAATAAATATAAGTCCCATTTTCATATTACTTTGATCAAATTGGTTTAATGTAAGTTCAGCACTTGTTAGTAGCACTGAAAAAGAAAACTCCAAGAAAATATCAGTGCTTTGATCATTTTTTATTACCCTTACCTTTGTGTAGCAGTGCATTACGCCCCTGTTGGTGCAAAAAGGTGCAATGGATAAAGGAGGAAGTAAAGGGAAAAATCAAAAAAGCTGGAATTCTCTTACTAGAGACCTGACCAACTGAATAGTCTCTCCAACTGGACAAGGGGAAATACAATGAGATTCACAAATAAGCAGAAAGCAGGCTACTTTTTTTTTTTTTTTTTTTTACTTTATTCTTATTTATCTTGAAGTACAGACAATACAGTGGATGATAGGATATGACTATGTAATATTGACCATCTGGATGTTTACACTATATGTATTTCAGCATAATAGACAATGGTGTTGGAATTATGTAATATAGGCAATAAAGTTGTTGGAACATGCACAAGTAGACACTTAGGGGTGGATTTACTAAATGCAAATAGACTGTGCTCTTTTCAGGTGCAGTCAGTGGTGTATTTAGGTTTTTTGCTGCCCTAGGCAACATAAAACTCATCTGCCCCCAAGGACACCGACCAACACCCCTGCCCCCCTCCTGGGAGAGCCTTTCACTTCCCCCCCCCTTCCCCGGCGATAGAGAGACTCCCATCTTCACAGCTCCAGACATCCCTGAGAACGAGAGCCAGGTTCTACATACACCATCAAGCAGCCCGCAGCCTCTCTCAGATCCCACCTGGTTCCCATGGTGTGCATGTCCCTTCTTTCATCCCTTCTTCTGGGGGAATGTGCTGCCCCCCTGAAAAATGCTGCCCTAGGCAAGTGCCTTGTTTGCCTTGTGGTAAATACACCCCTGGGTGCAGTTGCACTTATTTTCCCCAGAGCTTAGTAAATATGGTAAAGTTTCACTTTGTAAAGAATACACAATCAGATGCAAAGAAAAAAAAAACAGCATTTTTGCTTGCACGTGATTGGATGATGGAAGTCAGCAGATCTTTACCACATTTGCCAGAGCTTGTGGAGAAAATCAGTGCAACTGCATTTGCAGAGTGCACAGTCTATTATCCTTTAATAAATCCATGTCTAAGAGTATATATTCTAAGAAAAAGCATTAATGGAGTACATGGGTGTATGTGCTGTATATCACTAGAGAGGTCTCTGATATGATTACCATTAAAGTGTTACTAAACCCAGGAGCCTGCATTCGCTATATCTGGTCTCCCACAGTACACAGAACATGGAAATGAATTTATTTTAATGAATATAAACTGCTACATACCTTTTCTCATCAGCAGTTGAAGCAGTCTTGTGACTTCCATCAGTGTCCAGCAGAACACTAGTTAAAGCTTGTAGGAAGAGTTTTCATTCTGCTGTAGGAGGATGCAGGACCCCTGACCTCTGTCTGGACTGTTCTGATTGGCCCTGTGCTGATCACATGCACTCTCCCAAGAAGAAAAAAAACTCTGTCTAGCAATATACACCAACCTGAGCATGTGCAAAGTGACTCCAAACCTTTGTTCTAGCAAGAGATATTTAGGGGACAATGGAAGAAGAGGAAGATCAGAGAAGAGAGGATCAAACATATTTTTTAAACAATGTGGAGGATTAACCACTTAGGTTCCACAGTGAGTATAACCAGTATGCTTTACTGCATATACAGACTGATTTCACTGTTGTGGGTTTAATAACACTTTAATATCCTCAGTATGGAGAACCTAATAATTAAAAAGGCTGAGATGGTAGCAGAAAGGTTGTAATGGGAGGAAACCTATCTCTCTTTCTTTGGCACACCAAATCTTCCCAATTTGGCTAATAAATTGATATAAATTGCTAGTGGCAGTGAACAGCAAAAGTAATTGCTGGAAAGAGGATTGAAAGGGTGTCATCAGTAATTCCCATGCGTTGGTATATTATTATTATTATACAGGACTTATATAGCGCTGACAGTTTGCTCAGCGCTTTACATTATGGATGGAGACAGTACAGTAACAATACAGTTCAATACAAGAGGGATTAGAGGGCCCTTGGAGCTTACAATCTAGGAGGGAGGGGATAGTGGTACAAGAGGTAATTAGCTGTGGGGGATGGAGTGGTTGGGGGAATAGGGGATTCCAGTAGTTAGCCGGGGTCAGGGTAGGCTTCCCTGAAGAGATGAATTTTCAGAGTGCGCCTAAAAGTGAGCAGAGTAGGTGATAGCCTGATAGCTTGGGGTAGGGAGTTCCAGAGGATGGGTGAAGCCCGTGAGAAATCCTGGAGAAGAGCATGGGAGGAGGAGACAAGGGAGCTAGAGAGTAGGAGGTCTTGAGAGGAGCAGAGAGTACAGTTTGGGTGATATTTAGAGACAAGGTCAGTGATGTAGTTAGGGGCAGTGTTATGTACGGCTTTATATGTCAGTGTTAGTGTTTTGAATTTTATCCGCTGGGCAATTGGAAGCCAGTGGAGGGATTGGCAGAGAGGGGTGGGAAATACAGAGTGGTTAGTAAGGTGAATGAGTCTGGCAGCAGCATTCATGATGGACTGGAGTGAGGATAGCCAGCGATGAGGTAGGCCAGTGAGGAGGGAGTTACAGTAGTCAAGGCGTGATATAATAAGGGAGTGTATGAGTGGCTTAGTGGTTTCCGAGGTTAGGAACGGTCGTATCTTGGAGATGTTGCGGAGGTGAAGTCTACATGAGTTTGTCAGTGATTGGACCTAGGGCTGAAAGGACAGATTGGAGTCTAGGATTACACCTAGTACCCTGGCGTGAGGGGTGGGACTGATGGTAGTGTTGTTGATCTTGATGGAGAAGTCGGGGGGGGGGGGCACAGGCTGGGGGGAATACTAGATGCGTATAGATACGTAGGGAGTTGTTTAGGCATACTGTGAAATATTATATGTTTTGGGTATCAGAAATGCATTTATATAGATTGATTTTGGATGGTCCAGCTGGGTGCCTCCACTTCAGAGCTATTAACCTTCTGCAAAGAAAAATTCCCAGCTGAACTTACCAACCAGCCTGCAAACAACCAAATTGTCCTCTCTAACAGTTCACGTTAAAAACAGGAGTTTAGTTTGCATACGTCTACAAATACATGCGTAAGCTGTAGAGCCCTCTTCAACGCACTCCAGTATTTTCTGCAGTCCTAACTATAAATTTTGAGAGCCTCCACAGTAGAAGCACATGCATAACAATAGATAGCTTGAGGGCAGGTAAGCCTGGAAGGAGACCACCCCTCCTTAAAGGCAGAGGGGCGCACTGGACACCCAGCATATAGCACAATGGCAGCTAAGGTTTCCAGTGCACCCCTCACCAAAACTGTATACCAACAGTACAAACAAATGGCAACTGTCCAAATCAATAACTGGCCTTTAACCATCTTGCAGCTGTCAGAATGTGATTCATTAATTTAATAAAACATCAAAGTAAATTAATTATAGTTAGGCCAAAGATGAAGTGAACTAGTTAAAGAGAAACAGGTTAGTCAATTAATGTGTCTAAAACGGATTTGTTGATTTGCCAGAAAGTTTTTATTTTATTTACTTTCCTAATAAATGTGGTACTGGGTACCTGTATGGGTAGTGCTTCCCAGCGGGCAGAGGGAATCACTGGTATTTAACACGTGAAGGAGCTCTGGAGCGTGATACCAATAGAAGAGTATTTTAAATTGATTTGCAATTGATATGGCAGTTTTCTGGGCATTCCATATCACCTCCCATTCTCCTAACTAAAGTTTCTTTCCCAGAGAGCTTTCCCATTTACACATATATTTATGTTGGGAAAATGATTGGCGTACTCTGTGTTTATGTGATTATCAAGAATTTTTGAAAAGGGTCTTCTAGGCAAACTTCCTCAAAGGTAGACAGACTGGAAAACTGTACAGTTTTCGAGAGGGGGTAGGCATTGTGTTTAAATTGAAGGAAACTGAATAAGGATTTAGAAGACAAGTTAAAAATATTTTTCGGGGTGGGAGCTGGCCAGATGTAGAGTGGGACGGATGTCAAAGTGAGCAGCTCCTGGGACTCCTGTGAAATCCTTCCCCTGTCTACTGGCACCGGACACCAGACCTTCATTACAGAGAGTGCAGTGTCTCTCCTGATCACAGTGATCACCCTGACATGCCTTCCAAGAGCCGCTCATCCACCCCGATGCCAGCGAAGAAGCAGAGGGGTCTAATGACCTGTTGTGACGATGCCATGTTGGTACACAAATTACAGGTGCTGCTGGCACATATGGACCTGGCTTGGGACTCAGAGCGGGCTGCTCCTCTTCCCTCCTTATCGCAGGGCTCAGACACAACGGTCATCTTCCAGGCTATAGAGCAAAGTAGGACCTCTTTGTTGGTGAGGAAAGATCGTTTGGTGGAGGAGTGCAATCTTATTTGGCATGATCTTGATAAGATCCGGGGTAGGCTAACGGTTGATCTGTTCTCTTGCTGACAGCTCTACGTGAGTATTATTGACTCTGAGATGTCTCTGTACCTGAATTTTCCATATGTGCCACCCGGCTCATCTATTGTGTTTTACCTATAAACCTGGAGACAACAACGGTGATTATCTAACACTGATTTTTTTATTGCTCTGGGGTGACCCCTGAAAGGTGCCATGATACTCTTGCCTATGCAATCTTAAGGGACTTTCTCCTGACCCCGGGATGCTCCCTGTCACAGGCCTGAAGGTGATCCCAATGATTTTGGAACCTCCCTCAGTTTGTCTACTCAGAAGGAATTTCAACTCCAAGAGGCTACTTGGATGTTATAAACTGTACTGGTTTGAGTAGCAGAATATTAGGTTACTGTTCTAGGGACTAAAACCGCTCTAGCTGAATTAATGTTGGGGTACAGGCAGAGTGGTAGAGAATTTCTAATTGTTTTGTTCGGTTATACCTGCTCAGTCTCCCCTCCTGCTAGTCTCTGCAACATGCTTGCTCTATTCTTTTTTCTCCTTCTCTTGTTTCTTGCTCCTTTTCCTTTCTTAAGGCTATCCTTGCTCACTGCTTGCATAGGCCCCCATGGGTCTGAGTGTCCTATCCCTATTGTTATATGATTTTTGTATTATGGCACTTAAGCTGATATCGTGGAATATAAGGCCTCATGAGGCCTCAAAAACAAATTCAAACGCTCCCTTATATTTAAATTCTTAAATTCTCATAAGCCACATATCTTGTTTTTCCAAGAAACACACCTGACTGGTAACAAAATTCTAGCTCTACAATGATCTTGGGTTTGCCAGGCTTTCCATGCCACGTACGCCACATATGCCCGGTGTGTTGCAATTTTAATAATCAAGTTCCTCTCCTGTAAGGTAGAGTGAGTAATTTTTGACTGGTGGCAGATATCTCATCCTACATTTGGAAATTCATGCTGTCCTTTGGGCTTTTGTTAATATGTACCTGCCCCCACCAATGGAGTGCTCGCTGCTATACACAATTTTTCAGAAGTTGGCACCCTAGAAGATCAGACATCTCCTGATTGGAGGTGATTTTAACTCCGTATTAGACCCGAACCTTGACACCTTAAATCCGCATCGTATTATATCTCCTGATCTCCAGAATTAGAGGCATACCTTTGCTCTTACTGAGCTTTGGAGGTGGAAACATCCAGGTACCTCAATGTTCTCATGTCTGTTGGCTCCACACTAGAGATGAGCGAATCGAAGTAGGCGAAGTGGAATTCGTTTCGAATATTAGGAAAATTTCGATTCGCGTCGAATCCGAAAATAAGCAGACTTCGGATTCGCGAATCGAAATTTTTCCTAAAATGGCGGCAACATTTGCGGCGACGGAGCCGGGATGTCTGGGAAGGCGCGCAGACAAGGCGCGCTGACCCATAATGCATTCATTCATGACATGTGATCGCATTAGCCAATCAGCAGCCAGCCAGCCAGCACAGTGTAATGGTCGAGCTATAAATGGCGGCCATTTTAGAATTCTCCATTTGCCTCCAGTCATTCAACAGAGGCAGACCTGGCTGTATTCAGGGAGAGAGTTAGGGACAGAGAAACGTTACTTAGGGACACAGAAACGTTAGTTAGGGCCACAGAATCGTTACTTAGGGCCACAGAAACGTTACTTAAGGCCACAGAAACGTTACTTAGGGCCACAGAATCGTTAGTTAGGGCCACAGAAACGTTACTTAGGGACACAGAATTGTTACTCAGGGACAGACAGAATTGTTACTGAGGGATACAGAATTGTTACTGAGGGCCACAGAATCGTTACTTAGGGCCACAGAAACGTTACTTAGGGCCACAGAATTGTTACTTAGGGACAGACACAGAATTGTTACTGAGGGACACAGATTTGTTACTGAGGGCCACAGAATCGTTACTTAGGGCCACAGAAATGTTACTTAGGGCCACAGAAACGTTACTTAGGGCCACAGAATTGTTACTTAGGGAAAGACACAGAATTGTTATTGAAGGACACAGAATTGTTACTGAGGGCCACAGAACCGTTACTTAGGGCCACAGAAACGTTACTTAGGGCCACAGAATTGTTACTTAGGGACAGACACAGAATTGTTACTGAGGGACACAGATTTGTTACTGAGGGCCACAGAAACGGTACTTAGGGCCACAGAAACGTTACTTAGGGCCACAGAATCGTTAGTTAGGGCCACAGAAAAGTTACTTAGGGACACAGAATTGTTACTCAGGGACAGACACAGAATTGTTACTGAGGGATACAGAATTGTTACTGAGGGCCACAGAATCGTTACTTAGGGCCACAGAAACGTTACTTAGGGCCACAGAAACGTTACTTAGGGCCACAGAATTGTTACTTAGGGACAGACACAGAATTGTTATTGAGGGACACAGAATTGTTACTGAGGGCCACAGAACCATTACTTAGGGCCACAGAAACGTTACTTAGGGCCACAGAATTGTTACTTAGGAACAGACACAGAATTGTTACTGAGGGACACAGATTTGTTACTGGGGGCCACAGAAACGTTACTTAGGGCCACAGAAACGTTACTTAGGGCCACAGAATCGTTACTTAGGGCCACAGAAACGTTACTTAGGGCCACAGAAACGTTACTTAGGGCCACAGAATTGTTACTTAGGGACAGACACAGAATTGTTACTGAGGGACACAGAATTGTTACTGAGGGCCACAGAACCGTTACTTAGGGCCACAGAACCGTTACTTAGGGCCACAGAAACGTTACTTAGGGACACAGAATTGTTACTCAGGGACAGACACAGAATTGTTACTGAGGGATACAGAATTGTTACTGAGGGACACAGAACCGTTACTTAGGGCCACAGAAACGTTACTTAGGGCCACAGAATTGTTACTTAGGGACAGACACAGAATTGTTACTGAGGGACACAGAATTGTTACTGAGGGCCACAGAACCGTTACTTAGGGCCACAGAAACGTTACTTAGGGACACAGAATTGTTACTCAGGGACAGACACAGAATTGTTACTGAGGGATACAGAATTGTTACTGAGGGACACAGAACCGTTACTTAGGGCCACAGAAACGTTACTTAGGGCCACAGAAACGTTACTTAGGGCCACAGAAACGTTACTTAGGGCTACAGAAACGTTACTTAGGGCCACAGAAACGTTACTTAGGGCTACAGAAACATTACTTAGGGCCACAGAATCGTTACTTAGGGCCACAGAATCGTTACTTAGGGACACAGAAACGTTACTTAGGGCCACAGAAACGTTACTTAGGGCCACAGAATTGTTACTTAGGGACAGACACAGAATTGTTACTGAGGGACACAGAATTGTTACTGAGGGCCACAGAACTGTTACTGAGGGCCACAGAACTGTTACTTAGGGCCACAGAAACGTTACTTAGGGCCACAGAAACGCTACTTAGGGCTACAGAAACGTTACTTAGGGCCACAGAATTGTTACTTAGGGCCACAGAAACGTTACTTAGGGCCACAGAAACGTTACTTAGGGACACAGAATTGTTACTCAGGGACAGACACAGAATTGTTACTGAGGGACACAGATTTGTTACTGAGGGCCACAGAACCGTTATTTAGGGCCACATAAACGTTACTTAGGGACACAGAATTGTTACTCAGGGACAGACACAGAATTGTTACTCAGGGACAGACACAGAATTGTTACTCAGGGACACAGAATTGTTACTGAGGGACACAGAATTGTTACTGAGGGACACAGAATTGTTACTGAGGGACACAGAATTATTACTCAGGGACAGACACAGAATTGTTACTCAGGTACAGACACAGAATTGTTACTGAGGGACACAGAATTGTTACTGAGGGCCACAGAACTGTTACTTAGGGCCAGAGAAACGTTACTCAGGGACACAGAATTGTTACTCAGGGACAGACACAGAATTGTTACTCAGGGACAGACACAGAATTGTTACTGAGGGACACAGAATTGTTACTGAGGGACACAGAATTGTTACTGAGGGACATAGAATTGTTACTGAGGGACACAGAATTGTTACTGAGGGACACAGAATTGTTACTGAGGGACACAGAATTGTTACTCAGGGACACAGAATTGTTACTCAGGGACAGACACAGAATTGTTACTGAGGGACACAGAATTGTTACTGAGGGCCACAGAACTGTTACTTAGGACCACAGAAACGTTACTCAGGGACACAGAATTGTTACTCAGGGACAGACACAGAATTGTTACTGAGGGACACAGAATTGTTACTGAGGGACACAGAATTGTTACTGAGGGCCACAGAACTGTTACTTAGGGCCACAGAAACGTTACTCAGGGACACAGAATTGTTACTCAGGGACAGACACAGAATTGTTACTCAGGGACACAGAATCGTTTAATTAAAGAGTATGTCAGACAACATGCAGAGGAGTGGCAGAGGAGGCAATGTTTTAGGAGCGAGCAGACGTGGCAGCAGAGGAAGGGGTCGAGGCAGCACTATTCGCAGCCAGAGGCCAGTGCTCCCGGTGTCATCCAGCGGTCGTGTCTCCACCGACAACCCTGCCGTCATCGATTGGTTGGCTCGGTCGTCTTCCTCTTCCCAGGTCACCTCTGACACCTACAGCCAACGGTCGGTGGGTACGTCAGACACAACCGTTAGTTGGCATGGCCCGGGAGCAAGCCCACTGAAATCACGTGTCCTCTACCTGCCCCTGTCCTTTGGTGTTCCCTCACCAAGCGAAGTATCGCATGCTGTGGGCTCAGCCCCACTGTACAGTGAGGAAGAGCTAACAGAGGGCGGTCAGGAACGGGGGGAGACATCCGCCTCTTCAGCAGCCAGGCGAAGAAGTAGTGGCGAGGAGAGTGGCTCAGTAGCCGGTCTAGAGACAGGTCTGTCTCCTGACCCACACGCAGCCGAGGGGGCTAGTAGTGAGGCGGAGACCCTAATTGATGATGATGAGGCTGATCGCACTTGGCAGCCTCGTCGTCATCAGGCTATTGCTTCCGCATCATCAGGAGAAGAGGGTGGCAGCTTGGCAGCGAGCAAAACAGTCGGTGGGTTGCCCAGGAGGCAGCAGGGTCGCAGCAGTGTCAGTGGAGGCAAACGGCCACGGAGTAGAGCACCAGCTCCACTGCAGCCTACCACCACGGCCAGTAGTGGTGCCGGTGTGCACGGAGGAAGTAGCAGTCAGCCAGTGAGGAGTATCGGGGGCAAAGTTTCCTACTCGGCGGTGTGGCAATTTTTTGTCAAGCCGCCCGAGGAAGTAAACGTAGCCGTATGTCGAATATGTGGCCAGAAAGTCAAGCGTGGCCAGGGGGCCCATGTTGGGACTACAGCGTTGCGGCAGCATATGCAGCGTCGCCATTTGGTGGCCTGGGAAAACCGTGATAAAGATACGGCGGTTCTGCCCGCCCCAGCCCCCGCTCCATCACCCGCTCCGTTACTTGCTCCGTCACCCGACGTCAATCGCCCTCTATCAGCCAGTCAAGGCTCCAACACTTCTGCTGAGGGGAGTTGTCGCTCGTTGCCATCTTTCGCTCGTTCAGATGCTCCTTCTCCTGCTACTCCTCTTCACGGATTCCGTCAGCAGTCTTTCTTGGAATCCGTTTCCAAGAGACAACAGTTTGCGAGCACGCACCCGACGGTGCAAAAGCTGAACGTCCTCCTGTCCAAGTTGCTGGTGCTGCAGTCCCTCCCTTTCCAAGTGGTGGACTCAGCACCTTTCCGAGAAATGATGGCTTGTGACGCGCCGCGGTGGAGAGTGCCAAGCCGTCATTTCTTTGCCAAAAAGGCAGTGCCAGCCCTGCATTCACATGTAGAAGAGATGGTGGGCCAGTCTTTGAGCATGTCGGTCTCTGCCAAAGTGCATGGTAGCGCCGACGTGTGGAGCTGTAACTACGGTCAGGGACAGTACATGTCATTTACGGCCCACTGGGTGAACGTGCTGCCGGCACAGCCGCACCAGCAACTTGGACAGGTCACGCCGCTTTTGCCTCCACGTTTGCACGTCCTTGGTCCACAAAAGATGTCCGCCTCTACCACCTCTTCTTCCGCCATGTCCTCAGCCGCCACCCCCGTGCCAAGTCCCATTACCCGACCGGCATATCACATGTGCAGGGCGCAACGGTGTCACGCTGTGCTGCACCTGGTATACCTTGGTGAACGTAGTCACACAGGGGAGGAACTTCTGAGTGTAATGAACATAGAAATCGACAGATGGCTGTCTCCGCGCAAACTGAAAATCGGAACCATGTTGACCGACAACGGAAAGAACATGGTGTCTGCTCTGCGTCAAGGAAGGTTGTGCCATGCGCCATGCATGGCTCACGTGTTCAATCTGGTTGTGAAGCGGTTCCTAAAATCCACCATCCCACTGCAAGACATCCTTAAAATGTCACGTAAACTTTGCATGCATTTCAGCCATTCCTACACCGCAAAGCACACCCTCCTTGAGCTGCAGCGGCAGAACGGAATTCCACATCATCGCCTGATCTGCGACGTTGCAACAAGGTGGAATTCAACCCTACACATGTTAGACCGCCTTTACGAACAGCGAAAGGCCATCACCGATTTCCTGATGTTGCAAGCGGATAAAGGTACTCCCCTGTGTAACTTCGATGTCAGCCATTGGCAGCTCATGCGTGACACCTGCCGCTTGCTCAGGCCCTTTGAGGAGGCCACGCTATTCGTGAGTCGGCAGGACTATGGGATGAACGACGTCATTCCTCTGTTGCACGTCCTGGAACAAATGCTGTTAACAATGGCTGGTCAGGGTGCGGTAGACGTGGCGCACAGATCTCAACGCCACATGACCCCTGTGGGGGCAGGACAGGAAGAAGAGGAGGAGGTAGAGGAGGACATTGGTGCTCAGGAATTATTGAGTGAAATGGGTGGTTTTTCCACTCAGCGGACAGGAGTAGAGGAGCAGGAGCATCTGGTAGAGGAGGAGGAGGAGGAGACAGAGGACCCAGACACACCGTGGCAGTATGCTGTGGAGATGGAGGCAGGGAGTCCCTCGCATTCCTTGGCACAAATGGCCCATAGCATGCTCGCTTGCTTGCGTAGCGACAGACGAATAATAACCATCAGACAGAGGGATGACTTTTGGCTGTCCACCTTGTTGGACCCTCGCTACAGTTCAAAAATGGTGGCCTTTTTCACACCTACTGAGAGGGAGGCCAAAATAACGTACTATAAAAACCACCTATGTAGTCAGTTGGTCTCTGCCTTTGTGCGCCAACGTCCATCCTCAGACACTGTGGGCCCTGTGCGCTCGCGTTCCGCTGCCATGGCAGCAGGGGAGGGGTGGGGTGGTAGGAGCAGTGGTAGCTCCACCAGCAGCGGCTGCCTCAGTCTGCAGTCGATGATGAGTAGCTTTCTTCACCAGCGCAGTGAGGAAACTACTAACCAGCCGCAGCAGCAGCAGCATCAGGTGGACCTGGAGCAGGACCTCAAACAACAGGCTTGGGCCTACTTGGACAGCACCCTGCCAACCGAGGTAGACAATCCCCTTGACTACTGGGCAACGAAACTTGACCTTTGGCCCCAACTAGCTGAATTTGCCCTTGAAAGGCTGTCATGCCCGGCCAGTAGCGTGGCATCGGAGCGCGTGTTTAGTGCGGCAGGAGGTATTGTAACTCGGCGGAGGACACGACTGTCCACCCAAAGTGTGGAGAGACTCACGTTTGTGAAAATGAATCAGGCGTGGATTAGTCTGGATTTCAAACCACCAGTTCCTGACACAACTGACTAAATCCGCCATGAATCATGCCCCTGCCATGTGCCACTTTCACGTCTCCTCACACTGCTGGTGTGTTCAATTTTTTGTCATAGGGTGCTGGCAGATTACGGGCCTCCCATAGCTGCTGCCAGGCCCCTAATCTGCCATGGGCCCCTATACCGCCTCCTCATGCTGCTGCCAAGTCCAGAGTCTCTCATGGGTCCCTGTACGGCGTCCCATTGCTGCTGTCTCCATCGCCACACTCTGCCATGTGCCACTTTCAGGTCTCCTCACACTGCTGGTGTGTTCAATTTCTTGTCATAGGGTGCTGGCAGATTACGGGCCTCCCATAGCTGCTGCCAGGCCCCTAATCTGCCATGGGCCCCTATACCGCCTCCTCATGCTGCTGCCAAGTCCAGAGTCTCTCATGGGTCCCTGTACGGCGTCCCATTGCTGCTGTCTCCATCGCCACACTCTGCCATGTGCCACTTTCAGGTCTCCTCACACTGCTGGTGTGTTCAATTTTTTGTCATAGGGTGCTGGCAGATTACGGTCCTCCCATAGCTGCTGCCAGGCCCCTAATCTGCCATGGGCCCCTATACCGCCTCCTCATGCTGCTGCCAAGTCCAGAGTCTCTCAATGGTCCCTGTACGGCCTCCCATTGCTGCTGTCTCCATCGCCACACTCTGCCATGTGCCACTTTCAGGTCTCCTCACACTGCTGGTGTGTTCAATTTTTTGTCATAGGGTGCTGGCAGATTACGGGCCTCCCATAGCTGCTGCCAGGCCCCTAATCTGCCATGGGCCCCTATACCGCCTCCTCATGCTGCTGCCAAGTCCAGAGTCTCTCATGGGTCCCTGTACGGCGTCCCATTGCTGCTGTCTCCATCGCCACACTCTGCCATGTGCCACTTTCAGGTCTCCTCACACTGCTGGTGTGTTCCATTTTTTGTCATAGGGTGCTGGCAGATTACGGGCCTCCCATGGCTGCTGGCAGTCCCCTAATCTGCCATGGGCCCCTGTACCGCCTCCTCATGCTGCTGCCAGGTCCACAGTGTCTCATGCCATGTGCCACTTTCAGGTCTCCTCACACTGCTGGTGTGTTCAATTTTTTGTCATAGGGTGCTGGCAGATTACGGGCCTCCCATAGCTGCTGCCAGGCCCCTAATCTGCCATGGGCCCCTATACCGCCTCCTCATGCTGCTGCCAAGTCCAGAGTCTCTCATGGGTCCCTGTACGGCGTCCCATTGCTGCTGTCTCCATCGCCACACTCTGCCATGTGCCACTTTCAGGTCTCCTCACACTGCTGGTGTGTTCAATTTTTTGTCATAGGGTGCTGGCAGATTACGGGCCTCCTATAGCTGCTGCCAGGCCCCTAATCTGCCATGGGCCCCTATACCGCCTCCTCATGCTGCTGCCAAGTCCAGAGTCTCTCATGGGTCCCTGTACGGCGTCCCATTGCTGCTGTCTCCATCGCCACACTCTGCCATGTGCCACTTTCAGGTCTCCTCACACACTGCTGGTGTGTTCAATTTTTTGTCATAGGGTGCTGGCAGATTACGGGCCTCCCATAGCTGCTGCCAGGCCCCTAATCTGCCATGGGCCCCTATACCGCCTCCTCATGCTGCTGCCAAGTCCAGAGTCTCTCATGGGTCCCTGTACGGCGTCCCATTGCTGCTGTCTCCATCGCCACACTCTGCCATGTGCCACTTTCAGGTCTCCTCACACTGCTGGTGTGTTCAATTTTTTGTCATAGGGTGCTGGCAGATTACGGGCCTCCCATAGCTGCTGCCAGGCCCCTAATCTGCCATGGGCCCCTATACCGCCTCCTCATGCTGCTGCCAAGTCCAGAGTCTCTCATGGGTCCCTGTACGGCGTCCCATTGCTGCTGTCTCCATCGCCACACTCTGCCATGTGCCACTTTCAGGTCTCCTCACACTGCTGGTGTGTTCAATTTTTTGTCATAGGGTGCTGGCAGATTACGGTCCTCCCATAGCTGCTGCCAGGCCCCTAATCTGCCATGGGCCCCTATACCGCCTCCTCATGCTGCTGCCAAGTCCAGAGTCTCTCAATGGTCCCTGTACGGCCTCCCATTGCTGCTGTCTCCATCGCCACACTCTGCCATGTGCCACTTTCAGGTCTCCTCACACTGCTGGTGTGTTCAATTTTTTGTCATAGGGTGCTGGCAGATTACGGGCCTCCCATAGCTGCTGCCAGGCCCCTAATCTGCCATGGGCCCCTATACCGCCTCCTCATGCTGCTGCCAAGTCCAGAGTCTCTCATGGGTCCCTGTACGGCGTCCCATTGCTGCTGTCTCCATCGCCACACTCTGCCATGTGCCACTTTCAGGTCTCCTCACACTGCTGGTGTGTTCCATTTTTTGTCATAGGGTGCTGGCAGATTACAGGCCTCCCATGGCTGCTGGCAGTCCCCTAATCTGCCATGGGCCCCTGTACCGCCTCCTCATGCTGCTGCCAGGTCCACAGTGTCTCATGCCATGTGCAACTTTCAGGTCTCCTCACACTGCTGGTGTGTTCAATTTTTTGTCATAGGGTGCTGGCAGATTACGGGCCTCCCATAGCTGCTGCCAGGCCCCTAATCTGCCATGGGCCCCTATACCGCCTCCTCATGCTGCTGCCAAGTCCAGAGTCTCTCATGGGTCCCTGTACGGTGTCCCATTGCTGCTGTCTCCATTGCCACACTCTGCCATGTGCCACTTTCAGGTCTCCTCACACTGCTGGTGTGTTCAATTTTTTGTCATAGGGTGCTGGCAGATTACGGGCCTCCTATAGCTGCTGCCAGGCCCCTAATCTGCCATGGGCCCCTATACCGCCTCCTCATGCTGCTGCCAAGTCCAGAGTCTCTCATGGGTCCCTGTACGGCGTCCCATTGCTGCTGTCTCCATCGCCACACTCTGCCATGTGCCACTTTCAGGTCTCCTCACACTGCTGGTGTGTTCCATTTTTTGTCATAGGGTGCTGGCAGATTACGGGCCTCCCATGGCTGCTGGCAGTCCCCTAATCTGCCATGGGCCCCTGTACCGCCTCCTCATGCTGCTGCCAGGTCCACAGTGTCTCATGCCATGTGCCACTTTCAGGTCTCCTCACACTGCTGGTGTGTTCAATTTTTTGTCATAGGGTGCTGGCAGATTACGGGCCTCCCATAGCTGCTGCCAGGCCCCTAATCTGCCATGGGCCCCTATACCGCCTCCTCATGCTGCTGCCAAGTCCAGAGTCTCTCATGGGTCCCTGTACGGTGTCCCATTGCTGCTGTCTCCATCGCCACACTCTGCCATGTGCCACTTTCAGGTCTCCTCACACTGCTGGTGTGTTCAATTTTTTGTCATAGGATGCTGGCAGATTACGGGCCTCCTATAGCTGCTGCCAGGCCCCTAATCTGCCATGGGCCCCTATACCGCCTCCTCATGCTGCTGCCAAGTCCAGAGTCTCTCATGGGTCCCTGTACGGCGTCCCATTGCTGCTGTCTCCATCGCCACACTCTGCCATGTGCCACTTTCAGGTCTCCTCACACACTGCTGGTGTGTTCAATTTTTTGTCATAGGGTGCTGGCAGATTACGGGCCTCCCATAGCTGCTGCCAGGCCCCTAATCTGCCATGGGCCCCTATACCGCCTCCTCATGCTGCTGCCAAGTCCAGAGTCTCTCATGGGTCCCTGTACGGCGTCCCATTGCTGCTGTCTCCATCGCCACACTCTGCCATGTGCCACTTTCAGGTCTCCTCACACTGCTGGTGTGTTCCATTTTTTGTCATAGGGTGCTGGCAGATTACGGGCCTCCCATGGCTGCTGCCAGGCCCCTAATCTGCCATGGGCCCCTGTACCGCCTCCTCATGCTGCTGCCAGGTCCACAGTGTCTCATGCCATGTGCCACTTTCAGGTCTCCTCACACTGCTGGTGTGTTCAATTTTTTGTCATAGGGTGCTGGCAGATTACGGGCCTCCCATAGCTGCTGCCAGGCCCCTAATCTGCCATGGGCCCCTATACCGCCTCCTCATGCTGCTGCCAAGTCCAGAGTCTCTCATGGGTCCCTGAACGGCCTCCCATTGCTGCTGTCTCCATCGCTAGACACTGCCATGTGCCACTTTCAGGTCTCCTCACACTGCTGGTGTGTTCAATTTTTTGTCATAGGGTGCTGGCAGATTACGGGCCTCCCATAGCTGCTGCCAGGCCCCTTATCTGCCATGGGCCCCTATACCGCCTCCTCATGCTGCTGCCAAGTCCAGAGTCTCTCATGGGTCCCTGTACGGCCTCCCATTGCTGCTGTCTCCATCGCCACACTCTGCCATGTGCCACTTTCAGGTCTCCTCACACACTGCTGGTGTGTTCCATTTTTTGACATAGGGTGCTGGCAGATTACTGGCCTCCCATAGCTGCTGCCAGGCCCCTAATCTGCCATGGGCCCCTGTACCGCCTCCTCATGCTGCTGCCAGGTCCACAGTGTCTCATGCCATGTGCCACTTTCAGGTCTCCTCACACTGCTGGTGTGTTCAATTTTTTGACATAGGGTGCTGGCAGATTACGGGCCTCCCATAGCTGCTGCCAGGCCCCTAATCTGCCATGGGCCCCTGTACCACCTCCTCATGCTGCTGCCAGGTCCACAGGGTCTCATGGGTCCCTGTACGGCCTCCCATTGCTGCTGTCTCCATCGCCACACTCTGCCATGTGCCACTTTCAGGTCTCCTCACACACTGCTGGTGTGTTCAATTTTTTGTCATAGGGTGCTGGCAGATTACGGGCCTCCCATAGCTGCTGCCAGGCCCTTAATCTGCCATGGGCCCCTATACCGCCTCCTCATGCTGCTGCCAAGTCCAGAGTCTCTCATGGGTCCCTGTACGGCCTCCCATTGCTGCTGTCTCCATCGCCACACTCTGCCATGTGCCACTTTCAGGTCTCCTCACACACTGCTGGTGTGTTCAATTTTTTGTCATAGGGTGCTGGCAGATTACGGGCCTCCCATAGCTGCTGCCAGGCCCCTAATCTGCCATGGGCCCCTGTACCGCCTCCACATGCTGCTGCCAGGTCCACAGTGTCTCATGCCATGTGCCACTTTCAGGTCTCCTCACACTGCTGGTGTGTTAAATTTTTTGTCATAGGGTGCTGGCAGATTACGGGCCTCCCATAGCTGCTGCCAGGCCCCTAATCTGCCATGGGCCCCTATACCGCCTCCTCATGCTGCTGCCAAGTCCAGAGTCTCTCATGGGTCCCTGTACGGCCTCCCATTGCTGCTGTCTCCATCGCCACACTCTGCCATGTGCCACTTTCAGGTCTCCTCACACTGCTGGTGTGTTCAATTTTTTGTCATAGGGTGCTGGCAGATTACGGGCCTCCCATAGCTGCTGCCAGGCCCCTATTCTGCCATGGGCCCCTATACCGCCTCCTCATGCTGCTGCCAAGTCCAGAGTCTCTCATGGGTCCCTGTACGGCCTCCCATTGCTGCTGTCTCCATCGCCACACTCTGCCATGTGCCACTTTCAGGTCTCCTCACACACTGCTGGTGTGTTCCATTTTTTGACATAGGGTGCTGGCAGATTACGGGCCTCCCATAGCTGCTGCCAGGCCCCTAATCTGCCATGGGCCCCTGTACCGCCTCCTCATGCTGCTGCCAGGTCCAAAGTGTATCATGGGTCCCTGTACGGCCTCCCATTGCTGCTGTCTCCATCGCCACACTCTGCCATGTGCCACTTTCAGGTCTCCTCACACACTGCTGGTGTGTTCAATTTTTTGTCATAGGGTGCTGGCAGATTACGGGCCTCCCATAGCTGCTGCCAGGCCCCTAATCTGCCATGGGCCCCTATACCGCCTCCTCATGCTGCTGCCAAGTCCAGAGTCTCTCATGGGTCCCTGTACGGCGTCCCATTGCTGCTGTCTCCATCGCCACACTCTGCCATGTGCCACTTTCAGGTCTCCTCACACTGCTGGTGTGTTCCATTTTTTGTCATAGGGTGCTGGCAGATTACGGGCCTCCCATAGCTGCTGCCAGGCCCCTAATCTGCCATGGGCCCCTGTACCGCCTCCTCATGCTGCTGCCAGGTCCACAGTGTCTCATGCCATGTGCCACTTTCAGGTCTCCTCACACTGCTGGTGTGTTCAATTATTTGTCATAGGGTGCTGGCAGATTACGGGCCTCCCATAGCTGCTGCCAGGCCCCTAATCTGCCATGGGCCCCTATACCGCCTCCTCATGCTGCTGCCAAGTCCAGAGTCTCTCATGGGTCCCTGTACGGCGTCCCATTGCTGCTGTCTCCATCGCCACACTCTGCCATGTGCCACTTTCAGGTCTCCTCACACTGCTGGTGTGTTCAATTTTTTGTCATAGGGTGCTGGCAGATTATGGGCCTCCCATAGCTGCTGCCAGGCCCCTAATCTGCCATGGGCCCCTATACCGCCTCCTCATGCTGCTGCCAAGTCCAGAGTCGCTCATGGGTCCCTGTACGGCGTCCCATTGCTGCTGTCTCCATCGCCACACTCTGCCATGTGCCACTTTCAGGTCTCCTCACACTGCTGGTGTGTTCCATTTTTTGTCATAGGGTGCTGGCAGATTACGGGCCTCCCATGGCTGCTGCCAGGCCCCTAATCTGCCATGGGCCCCTATACCGCCTCCTCATGCTGCTGCCAAGTCCAGAGTCTCTCATGGGTCCCTGTACGGCGTCCCATTGCTGCTGTCTCCATCGCCACACTCTGCCATGTGCCACTTTCAGGTCTCCTCACACTGCTGGTGTGTTCAATTTTTGTCATAGGGTGCTGGCAGATTACGGGCCTCCCATAGCTGCTGCCAGGCCCCTAATCTGCCATGGGCCCCTATACCGCCTCCTCATGCTGCTGCCAAGTCCAGAGTCTCTCATGGGTCCCTGTACGGCCTCCCATTGCTGCTGTCTCCATCGCCAGACACTGCCATGTGCCACTTTCAGGTCTCCTCACACTGCTGGTGTGTTCAATTTTTTGTCATAGGGTGCTGGCAGATTACGGGCCTCCCATAGCTGCTGCCAGGCCCCTTATCTGCCATGGGCCCCTATACCGCCTCCTCATGCTGCTGCCAAGTCCAGAGTCTCTCATGGGTCCCTGTACGGCCTCCCATTGCTGCTGTCTCCATCGCCACACTCTGCCATGTGCCACTTTCAGGTCTCCTCACACACTGCTGGTGTGTTCCATTTTTTGACATAGGGTGCTGGCAGATTACGGGCCTCCCATAGCTGCTGCCAGGCCCCTAATCTGCCATGGGCCCCTGTACCGCCTCCTCATGCTGCTGCCAGGTCCACAGTGTCTCATGCCATGTGCCACTTTCAGGTCTCCTCACACTGCTGGTGTGTTCAATTTTTTGACATAGGGTGCTGGCAGATTACGGGCCTCCCATAGCTGCTGCCAGGCCCCTAATCTGCCATGGGCCCCTATACCGCCTCCTCATGCTGCTGCCAAGTCCAGAGTCTCTCATGGGTCCCTGTACGGCGTCCCATTGCTGCTGTCTCCATCGCCACACTCTGCCATGTGCCACTTTCAGGTCTCCTCACACTGCTGGTGTGTTCAATTTTTTGTCATAGGGTGCTGGCAGATTATGGGCCTCCCATAGCTGCTGCCAGGCCCCTAATCTGCCATGGGCCCCTATACCACCTCCTCATGCTGCTGCCAAGTCCAGAGTCTCTCATGGGTCCCTGTACGGCGTCCCATTGCTGCTGTCTCCATCGCCACACTCTGCCATGTGCCACTTTCAGGTCTCCTCACACTGCTGGTGTGTTCCATTTTTTGTCATAGGGTGCTGGCAGATTACGGGCCTCCCATGGCTGCTGCCAGGCCCCTAATCTGCCATGGGCCCCTGTACCGCCTCTTCATGCTGCTGCCAGGTCCACAGTGTCTCATGCCATGTGCCACTTTCAGGTCTCCTCACACTGCTGGTGTGTTCAATTTTTTGTCATAGGGTGCTGGCAGATTACGGGCCTCCCATAGCTGCTGCCAGGCCCCTAATCTGCCATGGGCCCCTATACCGCCTCCTCATGCTGCTGCCAAGTCCAGAGTCTCTCATGGGTCCCTGTACGGCCTCCCATTGCTGCTGTCTCCATCGCCACACTCTGCCATGTGCCACTTTCAGGTCTTCTCACACTGCTGGTGTGTTCAATTTTTTGTCATAGGGTGCTGGCAGATTACGGGCCTCCCATAGCTGCTGCCAGGCCCCTAATCTGCCATGGGCCCCTATACCGCCTCCTCATGCTGCTGCCAAGTCCAGAGTCTCTCATGGGTCCCTGTACGGCGTCCCATTGCTGCTGTCTCCATCGCCACACTCTGCCATGTGCCACTTTCAGGTCTCCTCACTCTGCTGGTGTGTTCCATTTTTTGTCATAGGGTGCTGGCAGATTACGGGCCTCCCATGGCTGCTGCCAGGCCCCTAATCTGCCATGGGCCCCTGTACCGCCTCCTCATGCTGCTGCCAGGTCCACAGTGTCTCATGCCATGTGCCACTTTCAGGTCTCCTCACACTGCTGGTGTGTTCAATTTTTTGTCATAGGGTGCTGGCAGATTATGGGCCTCCCATAGCTGCTGCCAGGCCCCTAATCTGCCATGGGCCCCTATACCGCCTCCTCATGCTGCTGCCAAGTCCAGAGTCTCTCATGGGTCCCTGTACGGCGTCCCATTGCTGCTGTCTCCATCGCCACACTCTGCCATGTGCCACTTTCAGGTCTCCTCACACTGCTGGTGAGTTCAATTTTTTGTCATAGGGTGCTGGCAGATTACGGGCCTCCCATAGCTGCTGCCAGGCCCCTAATCTGCCATGGGCCCCTATACCGCCTCCTCATGCTGCTGCCAAGTCCAGAGTCTCTCATGGGTCCTTGTACGGCGTCCCATTGCTGCTGTCTCCATCGCCACACTCTGCCATGTGCCACTTTCAGGTCTCCACACACTGCTGGTGTGTTCCATTTTTTGTCATAGGGTGCTGGCAGATTACGGGCCTCCCATGGCTGCTGCCAGGCCCCTAATCTGCCATGGGCCCCTGTACCGCCTCCTCATGCTGCTGCCAGGTCCACAGTGTCTCATGCCATGTGCCACTTTCAGGTCTCCTCACACTGCTGGTGTGTTCAATTTTTTGTCATAGGATGCTGGCAGATTACGGGCCTCCCGTAGCTGCTGCCAGGCCCCTAATCTGCCATGGGCCCCTATACCGCCTCCTCATGCTGCTGCCAAGTCCAGAGTCTCTCATGGGTCCCTGTACAGCCTCCCATTGCTGCTGTCTCCATCGCCACACTCTGCCATGTGCCACTTTCAGGTCTTCTCACACTGCTGGTGTGTTCAATTTTTTGTCATAGGGTGCTGGCAGATTACGGGCCTCCCATAGCTGCTGCCAGGCCCCTAATCTGCCATGGGCCCCTATACCGCCTCCTCATGCTGCTGCCAAGTCCAGAGTCTCTCATGGGTCCCTGTACGGCGTCCCATTGCTGCTGTCTCCATCGCCACACTCTGCCATGTGCCACTTTCAGGTCTCCTCACACACTGCTGGTGTGTTCCATTTTTTGACATAGGGTGCTGGCAGATTACGGGCCTCCCATAGCTGCTGCCAGGCCCCTAATCTGCCATGGGCCCCTGTACCGCCTCCTCATGCTGCTGCCAGGTCCACAGTGTCTCATGCCATGTGCCACTTTCAGGTCTCCTCACACTGCTGGTGTGTTCAATTTTTTGACATAGGGTGCTGGCAGATTACGGGCCTCCCATAGCTGCTGCCAGACCCCTAATCTGCCATGGGCCCCTGTACCGCCTCCTCATGCTGCTGCCAGGTCCACAGTGTCTCATGGGTCCCTGTATGGCCTCCCATTGCTGCTGTCTCCATTGCCACACTCTGCCATGTGCCACTTTCAGGTCTCCTCACACACAGCTGGTGTGTTCAATTTTTTGTCATAGGGTGCTGGCAGATTACGGGCCTCCCATAGCTGCTGCCAGGCCCCTAATCTGCCATGGGCCCCTATACTGCCTCCTCATGCTGCTGCCAAGTCCAGAGTCTCTCATGGGTCCCTGTACGGCCTCCCATTGCTGCTGTCTCCATCGCCACACTCTGCCATGTGCCACTTTCAGGTCTCCACACACTGCTGGTGTGTTCAATTTTTTGTCATAGGGTGCTGGCAGATTACGGGCCTGCCATAGCTGCTGCCAGGCCCCTAATCTGCCATGGGCCCCTGTACTGCCTCCTCATGGTGCTGCCAGGTCAACAGTGTCTCATGCCATGTGCCACTTTCAGGTCTCCTCACACTGCTGGTGTGTTCAATTTTATGACATAGGGTGCTGTCAGATTACGGGCCTACCATAGCTGCTGACAGGCCCCTAAACTGCCATGGACCCCTATACCGCCTCCTCATGCTGCTGCCAAGTCCAGAGTCTCTCATGGGTCCCTGTACGGCGTCCCATTGCTGCTGTCTCCATCGCCACACTCTGCCATGTGCCACTTTCAGGTCTCCTCACACACTGCTGGTATGTTCCATTTTTTGACATAGGGTGCTGGCAGATTACGGGCCTCCCATAGCTGCTGCCAGGCCCCTAATCTGCCATGGGCCCCTATACCGCCTCCTCATGCTGCTGCCAAGTCCAGAGTCTCTCATGGGTCCCTGTACGGCCTCCCATTGCTGCTGTCTCCATCGCCACACTCTGCCATGTGCCACTTTCAGGTCTCCTCACACTGCTGGTGTGTTCCATTTTTTGTCATAGGGTGCTGGCAGATGACGGGCCTCCCATGGCTGCTGCCAGGCCCCTAATCTGCCATGGGCCCCTGTACCGCCTCCTCATGCTGCTGCCAGGTCCACAGTGTCTCATGCCATGTGCCACTTTCAGGTCTCCTCACACTGCTGGTGTGTTCAATTTTTTGTCATAGGGTGCTGGCAGATTACGGGCCTCCCATAGCTGCTGCCAGGCCCCTAATCTGCCATGGGCCCCTATACCGCCTCCTCATGCTGCTGCCAAGTCCAGAGTCTCTCATGGGTCTCTGTACGGCGTCCCATTGCTGCTGTCTCCATCGCCACACTCTGCCATGTGCCACTTTAAGGTCTCCTCACACTGCTGGTGTGTTCCATTTTTTGTCATAGGGTGCGGGCAGATTACGGGCCTCCCATAGCTGCTGCCAGGCCCCTAATCTGCCATGGGCCCCTATACCGCCTCCTCATGCTGCTGCCAAGTCCAGAGTCTCTCATGGGTCCCTGTACGGCCTCCCATTGCTGCTGTCTCCATCGCCACACTCTGCCATGTGCCACTTTCAGGTCTCCTCACACACTGCTGGTGTGTTCAATTTTTTGTCATAGGGTGCTGGCAGATTACGGGCCTCCCATTGCTGCTGCCAGGCCCCTAATCTGCCATGGGCCCCTGTACCGCCTCCTCATGCTGCTGCCAGGTCCACAGTGTCTCATGCCATGTGCCACTTTCAGGTCTCCTCACACTGCTGGTGTGTTCAATTTTTTGACATAGGGTGCTGGCAGATTACGGGCCTCCCATAGCTGCTGCCAGGCCCCTAATCTGCCATGGGCCCCTATACCGCCTCCTCATGCTGCTGCCAAGTCCAGAGTCTCTCATGGGTCCCTTTACGGCGTCCCATTGCTGCTGTCTCCATCGCCACACTCTGCCATGTGCCACTTTCAGGTCTCCTTACACACTGCTGGTGTGTTCAATTTTTTGTCATAGGGTGCTGGCAGATTACGGGCCTCCCATAGCTGCTGCCAGGCCCCTATTCTGCCATGGGCCCCTGTACCGCCTCATGCTGCTGCCAGGTCCACAGTGTCTCATGCCATGTGCCACTTTCAGGTCTCCTCACACTGCTGGTGTGTTCAATTTTTTGACATAGGGTGCAGGCAGATTACGGGCCTCCCATAGCTGCTGCCAGGCCCCTAATCTGCCATGAGCCCCTATACCGCCTCCTCATGCTGCTGCCAAGTCCAGAGTCTCTCATGGGTCCCTGTACGGCATCCCATTGCTGCTGTCTCCATCGCCACACTCTGCCATGTGCCACTTTCAGGTCTCCTCACACACTGCTGGTGTGTTCCATTTTTTGACATAGGGTGCTGGCAGATTACGGGCCTCCCATAGCTGCTGCCAGGCCCCTAATCTGCCATGGGCCCCTATACCGCCTCCTCATGCTGCTGCCAAGTCCAGAGTCTCTCATGGGTCCCTGTACGGCCTCCCATTGCTGCTGTCTCCATCGCCACACTCTGCCATGTGCCACTTTCAGGTCTCCTCACACTGCTGGTGTGTTCAATTTTTTGTCATAGGGTGCTGGCAGATTACGGGCCTCCCATAGCTGCTGCCAGGCCCCTAATCTGCCATGGGCCCCTATACCGCCTCCTCATGCTGCTGCCAAGTCCAGAGTCTCTCATGGGTCCCTGTACGGCGTCCCATTGCTGCTGTCTCCATCGCCACACTCTGCCATGTCCCACTTTCAGGTCTCCTCACACTGCTGGTGTGTTCAATTTTTTGTCATAGGGTGCTGGCAGATTACGGGCCTCCCATAGCTGCTGCCAGGCCCCTAATCTGCCATGGGCCCCTATACCGCCTCCTCATGCTGCTGCCAAGTCCAGAGTCTCTCATGGGTCCCTGTACGGCCTCCCATTGCTGCTGTCTCCATCGCCACACTCTGCCATGTGCCACTTTCAGGTCTCCTCACACACTGCTGGTGTGTTCAATTTTTTGTCATAGGGTGCTGGCAGATTACGGGCCTCCCATAGCTGCTGCCAGGCCCCTAATCTGCCATGGGCCCCTTTACCGCCTCCTCATGCTGCTGCCAGGTGCAGAGTCTCTCATGGGTCCCTGTACGGCCTCCCATTGCTGCTGTCTCCATCGCCACACTCTGCCATGTGCCACTTTCAGGTCTCCTCACACACTGCTGGTGTGTTCAATTTTTTGTCATAGGGTGCTGGCAGATTACGGGCCTCCCATAGCTGCTGCCAGGCCCCTAATCTGCCATGGGCCCCTATACTGCCTCCTCATGCTGCTGCCAAGTCCAGAGTCTCTCATGGGTCCCTTTACGGCCTCCCATTGCTGCTGTCTCCATCGCCACACTCTGCCATGTGCCACTTTCAGATCTCCTCACACTGCTGGTGTGTTCCATTTTTTGTCATAGGGTGCTGGCAGATTACGGGCCTCCCATTGCTGCTGCCAGGCCTGTAATCTGCCATGGGCCCCCGTACCGACTCCTCATGCTGTGACGTTGCAACAAGGTGGAATTCAACCCTACATATGTTAGACCGCCTTTACGAACAGCGAAAGGCCATCACACATTTCCTGATGTTACAAGCGGATAAAGGTACTCCCTGTGTAACTTAGATGTCAGCCATTGGCAGCTCATGCGTGACACCTGCGCTTGCTCAGGCCCTTTGAGGAGGCCACGCTATTCGTGAGTCGGCAGGACTATGGGATGAACGACGTCATTCCTCTGTTACACGTCCTGGAACAAATGCTGTTAACAATGGCTGGTCAGGGTGTGGTAGACGTGGCGCACAGATCTCAACGCCACATGACCCCTGTGGGGGCAGGACAGGAAGAAGAGGAGGAGGTAGAGGAGGACATTGGTGCTCAGGAATTATTGAGTGAAATGGGTGGTTTTTCCACTCAGCGGACAGGAGTGGAGGAGCAGGAGCATCTGGTAGAGGAGGAGGAGGAGGAGACAGAGGACCCAAACGCACCGTGGCAGTATGCTGTGGAGATGGAGGCAGGGAGTCCCTCGCATTCCTTGGCACAAATGGCCCATAGCATGCTCGCTTGCTTGCGTAGCGACAGCCCAATAATAACCATCAGACAGAGGGATGACTTTTGGCTGTCCACCTTGTTGGACCCTCGCTACCGTTCAAAAATGGTGGCCTTTTTCACACCTGCTGAGAGGGAGGCCAAAATAACGTACTATAAAAACCACCTATGTAGTCAGCTGGTCTCTGCCTTTCTGCGCCAACGTCCATCCTCAGACACTGTGGGCCCTGTGCGCTCGCGTTCCGCTGCCATGGCAGCAGGGGAGGGGTGGGGTGGTAGGAACAGTGGCAGCTCCACCAGCAGCGGCTGCCTCAGTCTGCAGTCGATGATGAGTAGCTTTCTTCACCAGCGCAGTGAGGAAACTACTAACCAGCCGCAGCAGCAGCAGCATCAGGTGGACCTGGAGCAGGACCTCAAACAACAGGCTTAGGCCTACTTGGACAGCACCCTGCCAACCGAGGTAGACAATCCCCTTGACTACTGGGCAACGAAACTTGACCTTTGGCCCAAACTAGCTGAATTTGCCCTTAAAAGGCTGTCATGCCCGGCCAGTAGCGTGGCATCGGAGCGCGTGTTTAGTGCGGCAGGAGGTATTGTAACTCCGCGGAGGACACGACTGTCCACCCAAAGTGTGGAGAGACTGACGTTTGTGAAAATGAATCAGGCGTGGATTAGTCTGGATTTCAAACCACCAGTTCCTGACACAACTGACTAAATCCGCCATGAATCATGCCCCAAACATGTGCCACTTTCAGGTCTCCTCACACTGCTGGTGTGTTCCATTTTTTGTCATAGGGTGCTGGCAGATTACGGGCCTCCCATTGCTGCTGCCAGGCCCGTAATCTGCCATGGGCCCCTGTACCGCCTCCTCATGCTGCTGCCAGGTCCAGAGTGTGTCATGGGTCCCTGTACGGCCTCCCATTGCTGCTGTCTCCATCGCCACACTCTGCCATGTGCCACTTTCAGGTCTCCTCACACACTGCTGGTGTGTTCCATTTTTTGTCATAGGGTGCTGGCAGATTACGGGCCTCCCATAGCTGCTGCCAGGCCCCTAATCTGCCATGGGCCCCTGTACCGCCTCCTCATGCTGCTGCCAGGTCCACAGTGTCTCATGCCATGTGCCACTTTCAGGTCTCCTCACTCTGCTGGTGTGTTCCATTTTTTGTCATAGGGTGCTGGCAGATTACGGGCCTCCCATTGCTGCTGCCAGGCCCGTAATCTGCCATGGGCCCCTGTACCGCCTCTTCATGCTGCTGCCAGGTCCAGAGTGTGTCATGGGTCCCTGTACGGCCTCCCATTGCTGCTGCCAGGAGGCAGCAGGGTCGCAGCAGTGTCAGTGGAGGCAAACGGCCACGGAGTAGAGCACCAGCTCCACTGCAGCCTACCACCACGGCCAGTAGTGGTGCCGGTGTGCACGGAGGAAGTAGCAGTCAGCCAGTGAGGAGTAGCGGGGGCAAAGTTTCCTACTCGGCGGTGTGGCAATTTTTCGTCAAGCCGCCCGAGGAAGTAAACGTAGCCGTATGTCGACTATGTGGCCAGAAAGTCAAGCGTGGCCAGGGGGCCCATGTTGGGACTACAGCGTTGCGTCAGCATATGCAGCGTCGCCATTCGGTGGCCTGGGAAAACCGTGATAAAGATACGGCGATTCTGCCTGCCCCAGCCCAGGGTTCCATTTTGTCATAGGGTGCTGGCAGATTACGGGCCTCCCATTGCTGCTGCCAGGCCTTAATCTGCCATGGGCCCCTGTACCGCCTCCTCATGCTGCTGCCAGGTCCACAGTGTCTCATGGGTCCCTGAACCGCCTCCCATTGCTGCTGTCTCCATCGCCACACTCTGCCATGTGCCACTTTCAGGTCTCCTCACACTGCTGGTGTGTTCAATTTTTTGTCATAGGGTGCTGGCAGATTACGGGCCTCCCATTGCTGCTGCCAGGCCCGTAATCTGCCATGGGCCCCAGTACCGCCTCCTCATGCTGCTGCCAGGTCCACAGTCTCTCATGGGTCCCTGTACGGCCTCCCATTGCTGCTGTCTCCATCGCCACACTCTGCCATGTGCCACTTTCAGGTCTCCTCACACTGCTGGTGTGTTCAATTTTTTGTCATAGGGTGCTTGCAGATTACGGGCCTCCCATTGCTGCTGACAGGCCCGTAATCTGCCATGGGCCCCAGTACCGCCTCCTCATGCTGCTGCCAGGTCCAGAGTCTCTCATGGGTCCCTGTACGGCCTCCCATTGCTGCTGTCTCCATCGCCACACTCTGCCATGTGCCACTTTCAGGTCTCCTCACACTGCTGGTGGGTTCCATTTTTTGTCATAGGGTGCTGGCAGATTACGGGCCTCCCATAGCTGCTGCCAGGCCCCTAATCTGCCATGGGCCCCTGTACCGCCTCCTCATGCTGCTGCCAGGTCCAGAGTCTCTCATGGGTCCCTGTACGGCCTCCCATTGCTGCTGTCTCCATCGCCACACTCTGCCATGTGCCACTTTCAGGTCTCCTCACACACTGCTGGTGTGTTCCATTTTTTGTCATAGGGTGCTGGCAGATTACGGGCCTCCCATTGCTGCTGCCAGGCCCGTAATCTGCAATGGGCCCCCGTACCGACTCCTCATGCTGCTGCCAGGCCCGTAATCTGTCATGGGCCCCTGTTGTCGCTTGTTGGCATATTCCGCTCGTTCAGATGCTCCTTCTCCTGCTACTCCTCTTCACGGATTCCGTCAGCAGTCTTTCTCGGAATCCGTTTCCAAGAGACAACAGTTTGCGAGCACGCACCCGACGGTGCAGAAGCTGAATGTCCTCCTGTCCAAGTTGCTGCTGCCAGGCTCGTAATCTGTCATGCGCCCCTGTACCGCCTTCTCATGCTGCTGCCAGGTCCAGAGTGTGTCATGGGCCCCCGTACCGACTCCTCATGCTGCTGCCAGGCCCGTAATCTGTCATGGGCCCCTGTACCGCCTCCTCATGCTGCTGCCAGGTCCAGAGTGTGTCATGGGTCCCTGTACGGCCTCCCATTGCTGCTGCCTGGCCCGTAATCTGCCATGGGCCCCCGTACCAACTCCTCATGCTGCTGCCAGGCCCGTAATCTGTCATGGGCCCCTGTACCGCCTCCTCATGCTGCTGCCAGGTCCAGAGTGTGTCATGGGTCCCTGTACGGCCTCCCATTGCTGCTGTCTCCATCGCCACACTCTGCCATGTGCCACTTTCAGGTCTCCTCACACTGCTGGTGGGTTCCATTTTTGTCATAGGGTGCTGTATGGCCTCCCATTGCTGCTGCCTCCACCGCCACACTGTGGCTCCACACTCTGGTTTTGGCCCCGTGACTACCCAAATGAGTGAAGTGTGCGGTGATTCTAAGATCGACGGCACTCATCTGCATGTCATACTGACTGTCAGTATTATTTCTCTTCCCCAGCAGACTCCAAGGGCATTTAAATTAAAGGTACAGTGTTCTGCACTAATATAAAGGCTCTCTGAAGCCTAGAAACACCCTTTTATAAGTTAAATTCGCAGCGAACATATTCGACTCGAATCGAAATTTTTCCACGAATTCGCCGAATCAGTCGAATCGAATTTTTGAATACTTCGCTCATCTCTACTCCACACCATTCAGGCTCCCATATAGATCTAGCTTTTGGCAGTATGCCAGTTCTTTCGAAGTTGTCTGGGGCCTCATATCTTCCAGCTAGTCTTTTCGGCCGTTCTCCATTGGAAATCTGTTTGCGTGTGGGGTCTCCGAGGGACCCAGGTTTGTGGAGACTAGCTCCACATTGGGTACATGATGATAAGGTAGCTGATATGGTCTCCCCACATATGACAATGTTTTGGTTGACCAACGAGAACTCCTCCAGCAATGGTGTGGGAGGCGTTTAAGACGATTACACGGGGAGAATATATTTCCGCCATCAAAGCATATTGTGTAGATCACAAGGACCACTTGACCCACCTCAAGAAGTGTGAGTCTGAGGCTGCCACAGCCTTTGCCGCAGATCCCACATCCGATGTATATCTCCAACTGGCACAGGCCAGAAGGGATTTGAGTCTTCATTATGTGACAATTACCCGATCTGATGCTCAACTGTTTTTGGGTAGGCTCTTTGAACTGGGGGACAAGAATGGGAGGCTTTTGGCTAACCTGGTGGCAAACCCTTCTTACCACGGTGATCCTGGCATTTCAGTCTACTACAGGGAAGCTAATCACAGAACCTATGGCCATACTCCATGAACTCTGTAACTTCTACAGTTCCTTGTATAGTGAATCCACTTCTCTATCTAGCTGGGCCGTACGTATGGAACTACAGAGCCTCTCTTTGCCCACTCTTGACCCTCAGGAGGCAGAGGCACTGGAGGCTCCCATATCCACCTTTGAAATTGAGAATGCCATAGGCTCTTTCCCTTAGGCTAAGTCTCTGGGCCCAGATGGTATAAGACCTATGGCAAAATTCTGGCTCCCGTACTTTAAAATTTATTCTCCAACTGTCTGGAAGGTGAGGATTTGCCTTGTTCAATGTACCAAGCACATGTTGCTTTCATCCCAAAGCTCGTGAAAGATCCTACCTTATATGCATCATATAGACAAATTTCCCTTTTGACCTATGACCTTAAGATCCTAACGAAGGTTATTGCCACAAGGTTACTCCAGGTCCTGCCCTCATTGATAGATATTGAACAGACTGACTTTATGCCAGGTAAATCCATGGATATTATTCTTCGTCGGTTACTTACTCATCTCCAACTCCCTTCTGAAGACTCCAGGAGCTGAATTCTGGTGGTTCAGGGCATCCATGTGGGTACCATAACAGAGAAACTAGCATTGTATGCTGACGATTACGTTCTATTTCTTAATAATCCAGGACCCTCCCTACTTGAAGCCTTGAGTATCCTCTCTGACTTTTCTGATCTATCTGGCTTAAGAGTAAACTGGGAAAATCTCTTATACTACCTATTGACCAGGAGGCCAAAAAAGTGTCTGACATGTCCCTTCCTTTGCCTCGAACTACCTCCCTACATTATTTGGGTATTACTGTCTCCCCAGATGTGACTGAATACATAAAATTAAATCTACATCCTCTCCTGTCCTCTACCAAACTCCGGTTGAAGACATGGGACAATCTCCCCCTGACACTTATAAGTAAAATAAATCTGCTTAAAATTAAAGTCCTCCCTATATGGTTATATGCTCTGCTCCACTCTCCCTTCTGGATACCAAAGGCCTTCTTTAGGAAGCTTAATTCCATAATCTCGTCTTTTCTTTGGAAATTGGGTGCCCCAAGATTTAGAAAGGTGAAACTACGTAGGCCCTGGACACAAGGAGGTTTGGCGTGTCCGGACTTTCAGACCTATTTCATAGCGACCATGCTCACTCATGCTCACAATTGATTGGTTTTAGATGATTCTAACTCATCATTAGTTGTGGAAGCAGCTTATATGGGGTCATATGAAGCACTGAGAAACCTCCTGAATAGAGGCACTGGGGCCCCATTCTTACTTACTCTATCTATGAGGACTGTGGTCAGTGCATGGCAATGGGTACTCGACAAACAATCTCACACCACTGACACCTGGTCTCCTGATACTCCTTTATGGCTCAATCCACAACTTCCCGAATTCCAGTCAATGCCTCATTCTAGGGTGTGGGCCTCCCATGGAATCAAGACCTTGGAACACATATGTGAATGGGGTACCCTTAGGTCCTTTGATGTTTTTAAACTGAAGGTTGATTTAACTAACACCCAATTTTTCCGCTACCTCCAGATTCGACACGCCTCTCAGTTTGGGTTGACATGCCTGGCCCTTGACAGGTCTGACATACAAAAAGTCTGTAAGTCCCAAATAAAGTTCGTAACTGTATAACCACTTTAGGTGGCAGCCATCCCAGAGTGAGCCAACTCTATGTGCATGATAGGAAAGAAAAGAGAAGAGGCGCCTCCTAAGTGCAGTATTCAAACGGTTTTTAATAAGCCACAAATGTAAAAAGTCACAAAAATGGGGTGGTAAATTAGCCCATCATTAAGGTTAGCTGTAGAGCCATCTTCTGTGTCCTGCAGGGATCTGTCCAGTAGGGTGATGGCCGCCGTGAGTGGTCAGGAGGGTCTTAGAGCATTGTGGATGGTCAGGAGTCTCAGGAAATGTCGACGAAACCGGAACCAGGCCGAGAGAACATGATGACACACAGGAGGAAATTCGGCAATGAGAGAGGCTACGCGCTTGGAGCTTACTGCTCTTTCTAGAGGCCTCTAGAATTGTAATTGTTATACTCATATACTTCTGACCACGTGGGGGCTGTGGTACACTGAGTAGTTTTATAGATCTCTTGCAATAGTGCAGAAGCAGTTTCACTGGTCTCCTTTATTTTCATATGTCTGGGTAATATGGTGGAGACGATTGTATCACAGTATTATTACTCTCCATTTTAATTGAACCGAGCAGGGGATTATGCTGCCGATTGTTTTGAAGTTGTTTTGAAATGTTTTTTGGTAGTAATCTATGTTAGAAGTGAAATTCGAGTCGGGGAATGCTCAGAGGCTCTGTTATGTAAGTTTTTCTCATTTGTTTTTTCACTGAAAAATGTAATAAATAGATTTTTTTTAGAAAAGTATTTTCAATTCTTGGAATAAAAAATGGTCTGTGTAGTCCTATTGATAATTTCCCTGAATCAGAAGAGCGAGTTGTCTAACCAGCTATGCGCCTTGTAATTAATGAGGCTGGGGGGTAAATATCATGTGTATAGAAAGGAAGTATTTGGAGAGGTTAGATGTAATCAAGTTTTACAGTATAGTCAAATGTCCTGATTAGGTTATGGGGGACAGTATGTTGAGGTTATTAGTGGGAGGTGTGATTCACCATATGAGATAATTAGCATGGATTGATGTAATCCAAAGCCTCTCAGCAAAGATGGCAAATAAGAGGGATCTTCATATTCTTATTCCAGTTGTCTCACTTTAGGTCAGCAAATATGGCAAGAAAGAATTATAAACCTTCTTCCAATGAAAAGAGTAAAACTGGCATGTTTTAGGCAAAGATATTTCAACAAGAAAATGTCTTAATGTAAATTAGCACTTTCCAACACTGGTTATAGCTCCCTAGGTAATCTGTACATTTTTATCTGTTGTACCACTTGCTTTGCTTGCCACCCCAAGGCAACCAAACACTCATTTTTGGCTGAAATTTTATTTTGTGTTGCTATCCCCAATTAGAACATCCCCAACACTTCAACTTTTTTACATGGAAAGTCTGATAGGGGGGGTTTTCATGTTGTGAATCTTTCTCTACAATAACCAAACCAGTTTAACATAACCATCCTCATTATTTTATTATTGGAACTATGGTAATTAGAGATTATATACAGTCAGGTTGTAGTAAAATAGACCAAAAGGAACAAAACATCCCCCCCCCACCTCCAACTACTTAGAAGTACAGCAGATGCTCCTGTCACTAATCCAAATCAATTGGAAACACAGACATTGCCAAATCTTATAGATCACTCCATTCCAAATTGTATCCAGATGTTTCAGGTTTACTGACCTTCACCAATGCTTTTTTTCTTTACTCTGAGTAATGGACTGATTTTCAAAATTTCCAGCACTGAAGAAATGTTTTTAAGTTTAGCCTTAATATTCCTCTGTTTTTAACACAGAAGCATTATATGTAAAATGCAAGGTCAATATTTGCTTTGATTGCATGGGTTCCTGGGGTTATGTTGCATACATTCAGGCATTTTTCAAGCCATGCTGCCTTAGAGCTTCTCTAAGCAACTGAACTTTATCTAACCTTACTTAAAATGGCCCCCAAAGTCAAACAAATAACTGGCGCTATATTAACACAGCTAGATGCAGGAACATAAAGGAACAGCAGCTGGGATTCTACACTCTACATTTCATTTCTGGCAAGTTATCTACAACAAAAGGGCACTATAAGGACACAGAATGATTATTCCATTGTTATAGTCACTGGCGGCAGACACAATTGCCGCATATGAGATGATGATGTGCTTGCGCCATCTTTGCTGCAATAAAACCAACACTTTATTTTGTTAATATATAAATAAAGTGTATTTTCTGCCTTTCTAGTCTAATTTTTTAAACTAATGTACATTGAAGAAAAAAAAAACACACATACACAAGACCTTATAGTATAAGGAGACCCAAAGATCACAAATTCACGCCCAATTTATCTAACAACTTTCTGGGCTCATTCAATATTTTAGAACTTAAAGGACAGCTCCAATGCATATCACAGTTGAAATACCTATACAGACATTACTTTACCTGGTAAAAAAAAACTTGAAACCATACATTTTGGGTCTATTTAAAAAACCTGTTGTACAAAGGTCAGAAGTATATGTGCAGGCTGCACAAATTATCCCTGTATTTTCTATAATAAATTATTTCCTATTAGCCCTCATGCAGACTGGACGTTTTCAAATGTAAAATACAGCGCTATATGATATGATCAATGAATGAAAGTGACTACAGTATATACAGGAGTGAAGCGCAAATGATTAAGCGCTAAAGTGACCCCTATGCAATAAAGTGTCTCGCCAAGCAATAGCAATAGTGAAATATTCGTGCAAGTGACTCAGGGATTGCTAAGGGATTGCTGTATGAATGCACTCACCAGAAGCGCATTATAACTGCGCATAAAATCATATCCAAATTTTCTGTGATGGAAGTATGGACCCAGGAAAGGAACTCCGTTGGCTTATTTGCAGCATACAGGGAAGGCACCAGGTATCAAACACTGGCCTCTCACAGCATACAGCGATAGCTCCAATGGTCCCTCTCCACCATAGATAAACAATGTCAAAATTGAGATGTTCCACCTTAAGGGAAACAACTCGCATAAACAAGCCACAACAGGAATACTGATAGTGTAGTATTTGTATTATTGAATAAAGCAAAGCATCCATGTGGATAAAAGCATAGAACTGGCAGCTCAACACTCACAAAAATGGCCACCGGCCCTCCATGTGGACTCGGCGGCATGACGTCAGTATGACAAGGCTCCTCTGTGGCGCGTTTCGTGCGCATGCACGTTGTCAAAGAGATCTCTTTGAGCTGCCAGTTCTATGCTTTTATCCACCTGGATGCTTTGCTTTATTCAATAATAAAAATACATTATCAGTATTCCTGTTGTGTCCTGTTTATGCGAGCCATTTCCCTTAAGGTGGAACATATCAATTTTGACATCATTTATCTATGGTGGAGAGGGACCATTGGAGCTATCCCTATATGCTGTGAGAGGCCAGTGTTTGATGTCTGGTGCCTTCCCTGTATGCTGCAAATAAGCCAGTGGAGTTCCTTTCCTGGGTCCATACTTCCATCACGGAAAATTGGATATGATTTTATGTGCATTTATAATGCGCTTCTGGTGAGTGCATTCATACAGTAATCCCTTAACACGGAGTCACTTGCATGGATATTTCACGGAATATATTGGACTTTGTTCATTAATATTTACCTTGCATTATACTATATTCATGCCAAACTATTCACTATTGTCACCTTTATTTATTTATATATGTCACTACCATCCTCGCTATTGCTTGGCGAGACACTTTATTGCATAGGGGTCAATTTAGCGCTTAATCATTTACGCTTCACTCCTGTATATAATCACTTTTGTCACTTATTGATCATATCATATAGAGCTGCATTTTACATTTGAGTCATATTTGAGGATATAGGGGTTCATCCTTTTTTGCTAGCTGCTTCATTGTATTGTGCGCTCGCTTGTTACCTTTTTGTATGACACTAGACGTTTTGATAAGGTTGGTAATGTTAGCTGTGTAAAGTCACATTAAAAACTTGAGTTTTTCAGGGGTTTTTTAGCGCTTTTGCATTAGCATTCAGCAACGTTTTGCCGCGATTAGCGGCGTTTTCCCACGATTTTCTGCGTTTGCGTATTTTAGCGTTTTCTTACAAAAAAAATGTCCATAAATGCCAGTTTTGTGGAGTTTCACTCCACGTGGTTTTGCCACGTTTTTCAGCGTTAGAGAGTTTTTACAGCTTAAATCTTCTCTAGAAACCCACTAGTCCTGGGTTTTTTTTTCCAGCCAAAAACATCCCAGCCAAAAAACAATGATTACAGTCTATGTGTGCATGGACACATAGAAAACATGCTGGGGGGTTTACTGGCTGTAGAAAAAAACGTCAAAAGCCAAAAACAGCAGCTGTAAAAATATCAAGTGTGCATGACGACTTATTGTCAACTCCATCTAGAGGCCAAAACACAGTACATTATCTCACTGAGGTATTTCAGGAAACTACTGCATTTTGACTGAAAATCTGAAAGAAATTTTTGGTAAGTTGAAGACATCATTTTATCTTATCTCTATTATTAATATCTGACAGATTTATAGCACTCCCAGAAGATAGCTATTGCTGTATTTGTGGAAGCCTAACACTGATCCTTCTGAATTTTACAGGTTCAACAGTAGAGTCACTGCAGATGTTATGCCCGCTCCTCCTCCAGCCCAGTCACAGAAGCCTTGGTAATATGTGAGCACATTCACAAAATACAAAGGCTTCTGTGAATGGGCAGCAGAGGGGAGAGTTAAGCATAGCTACTCTATGTGCTTCTCTCCTTTCAGATCCTGGGGTGTCTCTCCGACAGAGCAATATGTCATATGTCATATGTGAATAATAGAACAAGTGATGTTATGCACCTTGTTAGACTTAACTCCTAACTGTGTCCAGGGGCGGACTGACCATTCGAGCACTCGGGCACTGCCCGAGGGCCCGGGGTCAGTAGGGGGCCCCATGAAATGCCCCTGGTAACTTTTATAGGCTTTTTTGGGTGTGTTTTAAGTGTGGGCAAGGACACAGGGGCCCCATGGTCCCCTATTGCCCGGGGGCCCAATGAGTTGTCAGTCCGCCCCTGACTGTGCCTTCACTTTTTACAAAGTGGCTGAATTCCTGTAATTTAAGATAAGGATGTTACATTCTACAATGTATGAGTCGCTTACAAATAAGTACTCTGTAGGGAAGGGGATAATTGTTTTAAAAGAATTCTTAAAAACACATATAACATGTAATAGAAATTAGTTTATAATGTTAGTCCCAATCAAGGTATAGTAGGGGAGTTTTGTATGTAATATACTCATGTATTTAGTGCCCCCAATAGCAAGTCTCTTGCTATGGGGCAGTTAAACAATTTCAAGCTCCCGTAAAAGGACATTTTTTATTCACACACAGAGAGCAGCTCGGCCCTGTCCCCCACTCTTTCCTCATTGGCTTACTGGCTCTCATTGACAGCAGCAGGATCCAATGGCTCCCACTGATGTGTGAGCCAATGAGGAGAGGGAGACTCGGGAGAGCCGTAGCTCTCATGCACATCTCTGGAGTGAGAGCTCAGATAAGAAGAAGCGGGGGGCTGATGGGGGAGCTGCAGCCAGAATGTTTGTTACCTTAACGTATAGAATGCCTTAAGGTAAAAAACCTTCTGCCTGTAGAACAACTTTAAGTAAGAAGACTCGGTATATGAGTAAAAAGGAGTTGCCGCATTATCAGAAAGTATTAAAAAATCCATACTTCCTGACATTTTAACTCTCTCTGAACCAAAGTCTTTGACTGAGATTTTCTTTAACTATGCACATGACTTCTCTGCCCCTCACACCTCCTTAAAATAAGCCTGCCAAGATCTAAAGTGGAAGAAAACACATAAGTGTCACTCACAAGATAATATGAAAACCCTCTGTCAGTTATCTGACATAAGCAAGGGAAGATACTAGAAAAGTGAGAACAGAACTGAACAAAATATTAGAGAAAAGTTATACATGAAGGACAGGGAGTTCTGTGGGTGGATGTATCTAGTTTGTAAATTGTTTGTAAATTGTAATATTGTAAATCTCCCTACTAGTGTAATAGAACTGATAGACCTTTTAAGAATGCAGATGGTAATAAAAGATTTATTTCTTATCACATATCAGTAATGCAAAAGCACTCTCCCCTCTCTTTGTGCTGAGAGGCAGAACCAGCTGTCAATCAGGAAGATTGGTGGATCCTACAATATGGTTGAGAGCCTTCTAGACTCTGGAGTGGCTCTGTGCAGTCAACAGACAATGGGCTTTAGGTAGCTTTCATTTGATTCTGAGTCACAGGAGTAAGTAAGAGTACTCCTGTGACTGAGAAGAAAAGTATGACCTATAAAGTATTACCAAAATGGCTGAGCAAGGCTATGTTAAATCTGATGGGTCGCCAATAATCCATGGTCCATACAATATAAAATACAATACATATAATATAATACGTATACTTATACGTATTATACATATAATATAATACGTATATATATATACATTATATATATATCTATATAACATATAATACATATATTTTATGATCTTGTGGATACCTATAAACATCCTTTAGCTCTAATTAAATGTGCTGCACATACCAAGGGGAATGGAGTCTATTTGCAATTGGCTGAAGAAGCAACCAAGCAAGCCTCATATATTGGAACACTATTTTGTTTTAGAGGATTCTCACTTAGGAGGATGGGGAGAAACATCCTAATGATTGTCCTGCATAGGCAAAGGGAATAAAAATACTTTCCTATGTACATTGTCTAGTTTTCCTATGTTTCAAAAGTTCAAATCCAGACCTAGAAAAGTTATTATGTCACAAATCCCAAAACCACAAGGACCATTCCAACATTTCCATGCAAGTACCCTTGATATGACCAGAAGAGTGCAACAAAACAGATATATTTAGGTGCTTCTTTTTTAATGTGAATGGGGTTAGAGTTGTATTAAAGCAGAAACACAGTAGGAAGAAGGGAATTGTTTTCTGTATTTGGAGTGTGTAACCCAAAAGAATCAGATAACAAACCTTGCACAGTTTTGGGAATGGAACAGAAACTAGTAAATCCGACCATAGATGTAGAGATTTTATTTCCTGCAACCACAGGTTGCAGAAAAGGCAATCACTTGATTCCCCTATCAACACAGTCAGTGTTGATATGGGAATCCCTCCCATGGAGCCATTGTGATCACAGTGATTACTGCTAGTGGCTATAATAGGCACTAGCAGTAATCACATGTAAAATCAAACAAGCTGGTTGTACCCAAGTAAATTGATTGATCACTTTAGGTACATTCAGCCTGCCCATACATAGTACAAATCTCAGCCAGTCTCTGGCTTAATGGATTGGTAGAGATGATAAATGGGATTGAAGAACAATTTGTCACATCACAAACAAGAACTGGGTATACTGATCTTCAGCCTTAATGTCCCTAGGGAATTTGAGGGGGATAAACCATCATTCAGCCCCTCATGGAATCATTACTAAAAGGCTAAAGAGAATACAACCAATGTTGACAGTATAAGGGTTATTAGGAATGAAAGGTTTAGAAGATGGATTGACAATACATTCATAGGAACCAACAGCTGTTTTGTTATCAACAGGTCATGGATACCATTTCAGTTACAGATAGGAAATAATTAATAATCTGCTTTCTAGGGGAAGTGTATTTAAACAGCAGTGACTTTTCTGATGTACCAAAGGATGATGCAACAGCCAAAGAAAAGAACCCCCCTATAGGACTTTCATGCAGCAAGCTGTAGCATTAGACATATAACCAAAGACATTTCTTTAGAAAGGAATAGACTTTATTACAAAGACATACTCATGAGAATACATAATCTTTAGAGATGAGCGAATTTTTCAAAAATTCGATTCGGCTGATTCGGCGAATTCCAGGAAGAAATTTGAATCGATGCGAATTAATTTGCTACGAAGTTAACTTATAAAAAGGGTTTCTAGGCTTCAGAGAGCCTTTAAATTAGTGCAGAACACTGTACCTTTAATTTAAATGCCCTTGGAGATGAGGAAGGAGAAGGAGAAGGATGAGAAGAAGGAGAAGGATGAGAAGAAGGAGAAGGATGAGAAGAAGGAGAAGGATGAGAAGGAGAAGGAGAAGGATGAGAAGAAGGAGAAGGATGAGAAGGAGAAGGAGAAGGAGAAGGAGGAGAAGGAGAAGGAGAAGGAGGAGAAGGAGAAGGATGAGAAGAAGGAGAAGGAGAAGGATGAGAAGAAGGAGAAGGAGAAGGATGAGAAGAAGGAGAAGGAGAAGGGTGAGAAGAAGGAGAAGGATGAGAAGAAGGATGAGAAGAAGGAGAAGGAGGAGAAGGATGAGAAGAAGGATGAGAAGAAGAAGGATGAGAAGAAGGAGAAGGATGAGAAGAAGGATGAGAAGAAGGAGAAGGATGAGAAGAAGGAGAAGGAGAAGGATGAGAAGAAGGAGAAGGATGAGAAGAAGGAGAAGGATGAGAAGAAGGATGAGAAGAAGGATGAGAAGAAGGAGAAGGATGAGAAAAAGGACAGTTCTGTGACAGTTTCTGTCTATTTCTGACAGTTCTGTGACATTCACTCCATACAGCGGTTTCAACCGCTGTATGGAGGGAATGTCCCAGAACTGTCAGAAATAGTCTATTTCTGACAGTTCTGGGACATGTATGGAGTGAATGTCCCAGAACTGTCAGAAATAGTCTATTTCTGACAGTTGTGGGACATTCACTCCATACAGCAGTTTCAACCGCTGTATGGAGGGAATGTCCCACAACTGTCATAAATAGTCTATTTCTGACAGTTCTGGGACATTCACTCCATACAGCGGTTGAAACATTGTATCTATTTGTTTCCATAAATGGATCCATTTATGGAAACAAATAGATACAATGTTTCAACCGCTGTATGGAGGGAATGTCCCAGAACTGTCAGAAATAGTCTATTTCTGACAGTTGTGGGACATTCACTCCATACAGCGGTTTCAACCGCTGTATGGAGGGAATGTCCCAGAACTGTCAGAAATAGTCTATTTCTGACAGTTGTGGGACATTCACTCCATACAGCGGTTTCAACCGCTGTATGGAGGGAATGTCCCAGAACTGTCATAAATAGTCTATTTCTGACAGTTCTGGGACATTCACTCCATACAGCGGTTGAAACATTGTATCTATTTGTTTCCATAAATGGATCCATTTATGGAAACAAATAGATACAATGTTTCAACCGCTGTATGGAGGGAATGTCCCAGAACTGTCATAAATAGTCTATTTCTGACAGTTGTGGGACATTCACTCCATACAGCGGTTTCAACCGCTGTATGGAGGGAATGTCCCAGAACTGTCAGAAATAGTCTATTTCTGACAGTTCTGGGACATTCCCTCCATACAGCGGTTTCAACCGCTGTATGGAGGGAATGTCCCAGAACTGTCAGAAATAGTCTATTTCTGACAGTTCTGGGACATTCACTCCATACAGCGGTTGAAACATTGTATCTATTTGTTTCCATAAATGACATTCTGCAGATACACTTAGAGGAGCTCTGCAGATACACTTTTTGCCGGCTTGGAATTATTCTTATTTTCATCCTACTTCTTCTTCTTCTTCTTCTTCATCCTCATCCTCTTCTTCTTCTTCTGAGGATGAGGATGAGGATGAAGAAGAAGAAGAAGAAGTAGGATGAAAATAAGATTAATTCCAAGCCGGCAAAAAGTGTATGTGCAGAGCTCCTCTAAGTGTATCTGCAGAGCTCCTCTAAGTGTATCTGCAGAATAGAGGAACTCTGCACATACACTTTTTGCCGGCTTGGAATTATTCTTATTTTCATCCTACTTCTTCCTCTTCTTCTTCTTCTGAGGATGAGGATGAAGAAGAAGAAGAAGAAGTAGGATGAAAATAAGATTAATTCCAAGCCGGCAAAAAGTGTATCTGCAGAGCTCCTCTAAGTGTATCTGCAGAGCTCCTCTAAGTGTATCTGCAGAATAGAGGAACTCTGCACATACACTTTTTGCCGGCTTGGAATTATTCTTATTTTCATCCTACTTCTTCTTCTTCATCCTCATCCTCTTCTTCTTCTTCTGAGGATGAGGATGAAGAAGAAGAAGAAGAAGTAGGATGAAAATAAGATTAATTCCAAGCCGGCAAAAAGTGTATGTGCAGAGCTCCTCTAAGTGTATCTGCAGAGCTCCTCTAAGTATATCTGCAGAATAGAGGAACTCTGCACATACACTTTTTGCCGGCTTGGAATTATTCTTATTTTCATCCTACTTCTTCTTCTTCTTCTTCTTCTTCATCCTCATCCTCTTCTTCTTCTTCTGAGGATGAGGATGAGGATGAAGAAGAAGAAGTAGGATGAAAATAAGAATTCCAAACCGGCAAAAAGTGTATGTGCAGAGTTCCTCTATTTCTGACAGTTCTCTGACAGCTTCTTCACATGTACAGCGGTTGAAACATCTGTATCCTAAATGGAAACTAATAGATACAATGTTTCAACCGCTGTACATGTGTTCCTTCTGTCAGAGAACTGTCAGAAATAGCGGAGCTCTCTGCAGGGACACTTTTGCCGGCTGATCGGGAAAAATCCGATTCGCGCACCCGAAGTAGGCAAATATTCGGATTCGACGCAAATCGAATTTTTCCTGAAATTCGTATCGAATTCCGGTTCGCCTGGTTCGATTCGCTCATCTCTAATAATCTTTATTCTTGCAAAAAACACATAATCTTTAAAACACGCTCTGAAAAATATTGCAAGAAAACTTTCTTCACAATATGAAAAACCACCCATAAAGGGAGGAGATTACCCTGAGGTGTTTAGATCATTCCACATTTTTGATCTTCTTCATCGGTCATAGATACAAAGAGAGTTTCTAATAAGCACATAGAAAGGATTGATAATATGCATATATAAACAGTGGTCAGTACCATGTATGTCAATGGTATATAGATACTAACAGAAAATCAATATTGATCAGAGCAATTGCAAAATATGCACATCCGGGATGAAACCACATAGACTAAGGCCGCAAGGTAGGGGACTCAAAGAGAGCACAAGTGGTCAGATGTCGATCCCATGGATCCAACGGCAACTGGGAAACATCAAATCACCCTCTATACCTTCTAAGGATAGTATTAAAAATTATTTACTGTGTAAGAAGTGAGACTAACCACATTAGACATGGCCAATAGGTGTGATGAATGAAAATATTTTTCATTCAGTGGTAAAGATGTTACAGGTCACACAGGACCACGACACGAAACGATTGATTGAAAGAAAGATTGAACGTTTTTTTCTTCCGAAAGTGAAGATATCTCAAATCACCCAAGACCAAGACATAAGATAGTTTGTTGAATTACAATAAAAAATCAACAAATTATTAATGAACTGGCACAAACCGCTTTAAATGGTATTGTAATCACTGTTATAATTATCCATAATGCTTACTAGAATATAGAAATGTAAAAGTATCCTTACCTCAGAATAATGCAGAGTAAAGGCATGGAAAGTCTCTCCACGTACAGAATTATATGCAGCTAGGATATCTATAAATGGAAAAACACACCAAAGGATGAAAATACTGACAGATTGACATAGTAATAGATATCAATCTCCTATAAAAGGACTGGGTTCATTGCTCACCAAACCATGGAGACAACACAAAAAGCTACCCTAGAAACTGAGATGTCAAACCGCTAAGAGGCAGAGATGAAAAAGGCCTCAGCCAAAAGAGTTATATCCCGATTTTTTCTATAAGGAAAAAAATTAAAATATATAAAAATCGTCCATGAGCCCATTGACAAAACTTTACATAGTAATAAGTACTTCTTTTTCCCAAAAGAACAAGAGATTCATGATCACCAAACCAAGGAGATGAAATGAGAGACCATCTTCAAGGCAAAAAGCAAGAAACCAACTGTAATAATGCATCCAATAAATAGGGTTCAATGTAGAGTAATTATCTCATAAAAGGCCTGGAGGAAGGGGCAGCAAACCACCGCCCATGACGCCAATATGGCATCTCCATGTGGCCACCCCGACATCTGTGAGGGAGATGAACTCCCCCATCGCAAAAACATGACATTGCGATCACGTAGGGCGCACACCCGGCAATACACAATGTCCGGGACAGTCATTGGATGCTGCCACCATGTAAGATTGCCCCCTGCAGGCCATGGAAGAAGTGACTTCCTCCGCACTGCAGGAGGCAGTGGATGGTCCACAGGAAAATAATTCCTGGTGTAACCAGCCACGTCCCATGCCGAATGCTCTGAAAGAAGGCCACCTGTCAGGACCAAAGCCAGCATCATCCTAGAGGTCATCTGAAATACAAAAAAACAAGACTAGTGACAAAAGGATTGTTTTGTCAATAATATCAAAATAACAAAAATATTTAATTCCACAACACATACAAACAATAATAATAATAATAGTAGTGCACATTCCCTAAATAAATGCTTGAACTTGGGCAGATATGAAAAAATCAATATTATTACAATATATGAGAGTGACTCCAAGGATTGTAAGCAGACTAAAAGGTAAATCATGTGCATTTCCCTTCAGAAGGAAATTCAATCGGTTTTTCCAGAAGTAAACCCCTTCAAAAAAGGGGTGAAAGGATATAGCTTAATTCAAACCTGGAGGCACTGTGGACTGCATCCTCTATATCCATTTCTGTTCTAATTGGAGGAGATTTTTATTCCAATCCCCTCCACGGTCAGGAATGTGTGTACGATCCAAAGCAATGAATTTAACTTGAGGGACTTTATAATTATGAGCTAATGCTGCATGTCTTTCAATGGGGAGATATCGATTACCTATTTGCATACTATAAACATGTTTATAAATGCGAAGACAAAATTATTGTTTGGTCTTACCAATATAGAATGTGCCGCATTCACATGACATGAGATATACCACCCCTCTAGGCTGGCTATTAGCAAAATGTTTTAATGTGTAATGGGTACCATTAGGTAGCGTAATGACTTTCTTCTTTTTCTTCGGGGGCAATACGAACAATTCTCACAGGGATATATCCCATAATCCTGACAATGTTTGTCTGTAGATTTCTCCTTGTATTCACTATGAACAAGTTTATCCCATAGTGAACTAGCCTTTCTAAAAGTTATGGAAGGTACAGTGTCTACAAATTGTTTTAACAAATCATCATCTGTTAGGATAGACCAATGATGTTGCAGGATTCTTCTAATTTGTAAATGCTGATTGGAGTATCTCAACACCACACGAGTAGGCGCTTTTGCCATATCCATATTTTTCTTTTTTTTAAACAAAAGGTTGTGACAAGACTGTCGACAAGTACGATTATATGCTTTACGTAGGGAGGTCTTACTATATCCTCTATCGGGTAGTCGCTGTCTAAGATTCTTTGCTGCTTCTTGAAAACTTTGTTCAGTAGAACAATTGTGTTTAAGTCTCAAATACTGGCTATATGGTATAGAATCCTATAGATATGTCTTTTTCATCTTTGCCTCTTAGCGGTTTGACATCCCAGTTTCTAGGGTGGCTTTCTGTGTTATCTCCATGGTTTGGTGAGCAATGAACCCAGTCCTTTTATAGGAGATCGATATCTATTACTATGTCAATCTGTCAATATTTTCATCCTTTGGTGTGTTTTTCCATTTATAGATATCCTAGCTGAATATAATTCTGTCCGTGGAGAGACTTTCCATGCCTTTACTCTGCATTATTCTGAGGCAAGGATACTTTTACATTTCTATATTCTAGTAAGCATTATGCATAATTATAACAGTGATGATTTTCAAAACCATTTAAAGCAGTTTGTACCAGTGCATTAATAATTTGTTGATTTTTATTGTAATTCAATAAACTATCTTATGTCTTGGTCTTGGGTGATTTGAGACATTAAAAAGTTTTAATCTTTCTTTCAATCAATCATTTCATGTCGTGGTCCTGTGGGACCGGTAACATCTTTACCACTGAACCAAAAATATTTTCATTCATCACACCTATTGTCCATGTTTAATGTGGTTAGCTTCACTTCTTATAGATTATTTTTAATACTATCTTCAAAGTGACATGGAATAAGTCTTATATTTTAATCTATATATTTTTCACAATGTCCTTAGAAGGTATAGAAGGTGATTTGATGTTTCCCAGTTGCCATTGGATCCATGGGGTCGACATCTGACCACTCTTGCTCTCCTTGAGTCCACTATGTTGGGGCCTCGGTGCATGTGGTTTCATCCCGGATGTCCATATTTTACAATTTCTCTGATCAATATTGATTTTCTGTAAGTATCATTATAGCAATGACAGAAATGGTACTGACCACTGTTTATATGCATATTATCACTGCTTTTTCTATGTGCTTATTAGAAACTCTCTTTGTATCTATGTCCCCTGAAGAAGATCAAAAATGTGGAATGATCTAAACGCCTCAGGGTAATCTCCTCCCTTTATGGGTGGTTTTTCATATTGTGAAGAAAGTTTTCTTGCAATATTTGACAGAACGTGTTTTAAAGATCATGTATTTTTGCAAGTATAAAGATTATGTATTCCCATGAGTATGTCTTTGTAATAAAGCCTATTCCTTTCTAAAGAAAGGTCTTTAGTTATATGTGTAATGCTCTAGCTTGCTGATTGAACGTCCTATAGGGAGGTTCTTTCTTTCATACATCTACTAGGGACAAGCAGCCAGATACTGGATCTTTTTAGAAAGATATATATCTTTATCTGTTAGGAATAGAATTGATGGTCTCCATGGGGATGGAAGTCTGAATTGATATCAGTCTACACTAAAATGTCAAGTAATTAACTGAACAACTAAATAATAATTGTACTAACCACACACATAAATTAAGTTTAACTAATATATGACAAATGTAGTCAAACTTTTTAGTAATGGAACATAATCACAATCATAAATCACAAACTCTGTGTGCTCTTTTTCATCATGCCACAGGAACAGAGCTAGTGGGGTGTACTAGGAACTTTGAAAACAAAGATGTAAACTGTATAAAACATGTGATGTTATGTAAGATTTAAAGAGAGGTTTAACATTATCAGCTGAGTATAAGCCCTCAGCTGGTCAATATTACCATTTCGGGAACAGGGCACATAATTCCAAAAATTCAATCAGATTTTATTGGATGAGAAAAGAGGTGCAAGATGTAACAAAATGTCTATGTTCACTTTGCTTGGTAAATGTTAACCTCTTCGCGCCGGCCGCACGCAAATGGCCTCCCGCCTTCTGGGCCTTGATGCCGAGAGGCTGCACATTTCCGTGCAACTAAGAAAAACATATGTGCTGAGAGAACACGCCCTGCGCGCTCCCGGCACACATGTCCGGAACTCACGGAAAGGTCCCGATCTCTTTCGATCGGGACCTTTCCTGATCATGTGACCACCGTGACGGCAAATCATGGCGGTCACATGACCTTAAAAACCCGCCCCGCCTCCCGGCTTCTGAAACCCTTAAAGGGCCGGGAGGCGCCAGCACCAAGGGGTTAATAAGGTAAACCTGTGTTTTCTTTGAATAATCAATCATGATCGAGATAAATTAACCACTTCAGGATGCTCAACACAAGAGATATGGCCTAAAAACTTCAATAGAGTTTTTAGGACACATCTCATATTTTCTGCTCCTTTCTCCTGCCATCTCTCCCCCTGCCGCTGTTACCGGCAATTACTGGAATTGATTTGTATTACACAACAGGAGTGTCTGTGAAAATGCAGCATCTATACAGGAAAATATACTTTCAGATAGTCTACACATATTATTGAGTGTGTAACCCATATGTAGATCAAAGTAGTGTGCTTTGATAAACATATTACATCAGTTAAAGAAGCAGGTCAAAAAATGTTTAAATAAAACGTATTTCTCTTTAATCCTTTCTTGACCTTATGTCTTTCCTCCCTTGTCCCTTTAGCTATCATTTTTTTTTTGTTTTGTTTTTTTTCCATTTTCGCCATTTATATTTTTTCTTTTTCCATTTCATGTATTTTTTTCAGTGTCATATAGAAATGTGAAAAAATAATTAAAAACTATTTTTTTTTATTTGCAAATACCTTTGCAATGTTTTGTATCAGAAACATCAAATGCAAAGTAAAATGACTTTATATTTTTTACATATTCTTGTCCATAGATTACACAGAAAAAATTATTATCGTAAGGCAATATTGCCAAAAGAAAACATAGGTTGTCCACAAGATGCAATATATGTTTTACTTTGACATCGTAAGCAATGACAAAGTTACTGCCACACCCAGAGGCCCACAGTGAGAGCTTAAGTAGGTAAAAAACAAGGGCTTTGCTAGCATATGTTTGGGTATTCCATGCAAGCACAGGTCTATTATGACCACCGTTATTTACTGTCATTCATTGTAAACTTACTTTTTGCAAAGTGAACCTTTATTTTGCTAAATGAACAACCTTCACTCATCCTAGTAAATTATCCCCTCTTTATCAGTTTTGTTTCTGAAGCAAACCAACAATTAGAAAGCTCCATATGGAAAGTCCAGACCAAACAGAAGACACTGAAAGACATTTAAAGAGACTCTGTAATGTAACAAACACAGACAAACGCAGTCATCATACATCTTTCTATCATGGCCGTTGGATGCCTTGTAGATATAAATTGGCAAATGCTTTTTGCCCCATATACTGAATGATTCCCTACAGGTGAAGACAGGGTAGCAATGCAATCACCCATCATTTGTCTACCATGTAGTTTATGCTTTCTTTTGAAATCCACACAATTGCATTCTAAAGTTCTAATTTCACACAGATGATAGTGTAATTGTTGTTCTGTCTACGAGCAGCCAACTTTACTGATTTTATTTATTTTTGAGACCTGAGTTATTTTATACATATCATCTGTGATTCCCTTGATTCACTTGAGCAGGGCTATGTTAGATAGAGATGTTTATTCACGTGGAAAGCTAATAGCAAGCTGTGTTGAACATGCAGTGCAAAGATAGTTCCCCTAGTTGATGTGTGATTTAAAATACATGTTTAATGGCTTCAGAAGTCTTGCAGTGACAATTCAGGGAGGCTTAAACTGATTGATGACAAGGGGAATAATGCAATTGTAGGTATCTGGCTGAATAGATAAAACCAAGGCTATTTGTTCATTTTAATGGATATATATTACTCTGTAAGACACATTTAACACATTAAAAGGTCTAAATGCCACAAAGAAAAACATGAAGCTTTTACTTGTCCAAAACACTTTAATGTACTGTTCTACTTTCAATGTGATAATTTACTTGATAGTTGGGCTGAAAATGTAACTTCTGCCTTAGCCATGTTTATATAATCATTAAGCGTGAAGATATACGTAGCTGTTGCATTTCCAGTTTTACCTGAGAGCAGATAGTATAGAAAATGTCAAACTATCGCTATACATACAGAATATGAAAGTCTGAACAAGTTCTGTCCAGATCTGAGACATTTGCACTAACATAGAATTTTATATGCAAGTCACCATTCAACAAGAAAAGGGTTATAAAAAAAAATGAATGACATGAAATAAGAGAGAATAGAGGAAAACAGGACTGGATGACATTCTTATTGTGTGGTAGTCTCTCCTGGTTTTATGTATATCAGCATCAAGGACAGGGCCCGGTACAGGAGGGCTGGTTCTACTGCCTTATCAGTGGCCCCGATCAAGGATAAGTTTGGAAGTGTATAGGCTGGTCAATGCATTCCACTCATACCCCAGGAGATGAATTTGTAATACCATAGAGATATAGGAAGAAACCCCCTATTCACTGCAAACACATCAAGAAGTTATTCACATGCACACAAAGTTATTTTTATGTTAAGTTTCCAGGCATATAATTAGATATCTACAGTAAACGCAGATTTACTTAGATTCTTTTTTTTTTTTTTTTTTAGATATTTATTTATTTTCCATACAAAATACATATTCCATGATTACTCTCATATACAAAACCATCAATTATACCCCTTTCTATCCTTATTCCCTTTACCCCCCCCCACCCGATCCAAAACGAAACCCCCCCCCCATATACCTACCCCCCTACAGAATAAAACCATCCACTCTGCATTTCTCCGTTACCTCTTTTTCCTTAATAAGGGGTACTTTTACATGTCCCACTGTACTGCTTCATGTATTTCACCTTGGGCCCAAAATCTTCCCATTTTCCCCACCTCCTATAATATAACCCCATCTCGTCTTCTTGCATATAATACAGTTTCTCCATCCTACATATCTGATTCACTCTTTCCACCCAATCCTCTTCCGTCGGCACCTCTGTGCTATACCAAAACTTAGGTATCATACTCTTTGCCGCATTTAGAAAATGCCATATACCTGAATGCTTGTATTTATTCACTGATAACTCTGTACTATGTAATAGACAGTTCTGGATCCAATTCTATCTTTATCCCAGAGATTATTCCAATTAAACGAACCATTGTTTCCCAGAAACCTTGAATCTTTGGGCACTCCCACCATATGTGATATAACGTACCTATCTTTCCACACCCCCACCAACACTCTGGTGTATTCTCCCCACTCATCTTATATTCAACGTTCGGTGTAATGTGCCATTTTGTTAAACACTTATAATTTACCTCCACCTCTCTCATGCTTATGTTCTCATGTGTTAGTCTACAGTCAGGTCCATAAATATTGGGACATGGACACAATTCTAACATTTTTGGCTCTATACACCACCACAATGGATTTGAAATGAAACAAACACGATGTGCTTTAACTGCAGACTGTCAGCTTTAATTTGAGGGTATTTACATCCAAATCAGGTGAACGGTGTAGGAATTACAACAGTTTTGCATATGTGCCTCCCACTTGTTAAGGGACCAAAAGTAATGGGACAGAATAATAATCATAAATCAAACTTTCACTTTTTAATACTTGGTTGCAAATCCTTTGCAGTCAATTACAGCCTGAAGTGTGGAACGCATAGACATCACCAGGCGCTGGGTTTCATCCCTGGTGATGCTCTGCCAGGCCTCTACTGCAACTGTCTTCAGTTCCTGCTTGTTCTTGGGGCATTTTCCCTTCAGTTTTGTCTTTAGCAAGTGAAATGCATGCTCAATCGGATTCAGGTCAGGTGATTGACTTGGCCATTGCATAACATTCCACTTCTTTCCCTTAAAAAACTCTTTGGTTGCTTTTGCAGTATGCTTTGGGTCATTGTCCATCTGCACTGTGAAGCGGCGTCCAATGAGTTCTGAAGCATTTGGCTGAATATGAGCAGATAATATTCCCGAAACACTTCAGAATTCATCCTGCTGCTTTTGTCAGCAGTCACATCATCAATAAATACAAGAGAACCAGTTCCATTGGCAGCAATACATGCCCACGCTATGACACTACCACCGCCATGCTTCACTGATGAGGTGGTATGCTTAGGATCATGAGCAGTTCCTTTCCTTCTCCATACTCTTCTCTTCCCATCACTCTGGTACAAGTTGATCTTGGTCTCATCTGTCCATAGGATGTTGTTCCAGAACTGTGAAGGCTTTTTTAGATGTCGTTTGGCAAACTCTAATCTGGCCTTCCTGTTTTTGAGGCTCACCAATGGTTTACATCTTGTGGTGAACCCTCTGTATTCACTCTGGTGAAGTCTTCTCTTGATTGTTGACTTTGACACACATACACCTACCTCCTGGAGAGTGTTCTTGATCTGGCCAACTGTTGTGAAGGGTGTTTTCTTCACCAGGGAAAGAATTCTTTGGTCATCCACCACAGTTGTTTTCCGTGGTCTTGCGGGTCTTTTGGTGTTGCTGAGCACAACGGTGCGTTCCTTCTTTTTAAGAATGTTCCAAACAGTTGTTTTGGCTATGCCTATTGTTTTTGCTATCTCTCTGATGGGTTTGTTTTGTTTTTTCAGCCTAATGATGGCTTGCTTCACTATTAGTGACAGCTCTTTGGATCTCATCTTGGAGTTGACAGCAACAGATTCCAAATGCAAATAGCACACTTGAAATGAACTCTGGACCTTTTATCTGCTCATTGTAATTGGGATAATGAGGGAATAACACACACCTAGCCATGGAACAGCTGAGAAGCCAATTGTCCCATTACTTTTGGTCCCATAACAAGTGGGAGGCACATATGCAAACTGTTGTAATTCCTACACCGTTCACCTGATTTGGATGTAAATTCCTTCAAATTAAAGCTGACAGTCTGCAGTTAAAGCACATCTTGTTCGTTTAATTTCAAATCCATTGTGGTGGTGTATAGAGCCAAAAATGTTAGAATTGTGTCCATGTCCCAATATTTATGGACCTGACTGTATATATTTTCCTCTGTTTGTCTTCATCTATCTCTATTCCTAAGTCCCTTTCCCATTTTGCTATGTACATTGGCTTTGTGTGTGATTCTAACTCAGTGAGAATCTTATAAACTTTTGCCGTGCCCCGTTTCCCATCCCCACGTGATTCCAACAACCTCTCAAACAAATTCCAATCCGTTCTCAATCTCAGAGGTTTCGGAAGACTCCCAACAAAATGTTTTAATTGGTGATATCTCCATTCATCTATCTTAATGAAAAGTTTCCTTTTATCCTTTTTCAAGTCCTTATGTGTTCTCAATTCCTGTCCTTCCATAATATCCCTCAATTGAATATCCTCCTTTTTAAACCATTTTCTTGTATTCTCCTCCCTACCTGGAGGGAAATACTCTGTGTTCCTCAGTGACATTAATTGTGAATTAAAATCCCACTTCATAAACTTGTGCAATTTATCCCAAACCCTTAAAACATTTAATGTATAAACACTTGTGGTATCTGTTAATCCTCTATATTGTGCTGGTACCCAGATGATTTTACTCAAGTTACCTCCGCTTAATTCATTTTCAATTTTAACCCACCTTTTCCCCTCTGAATTGTGTGTCCAGTCATAAATTCTTGCAAGAACTACTGCTCTATAATACCTTATACTATCTGGCACTCCCAATCATCCCTTCTCTTTATTTCTATTCAACAGATCACAAGATATTCTAGGTTTTTTATTTTTCCATATATATCTTGTCAACATCTTTTTAATTACCTTTAAAAAAACCTCCGGGAGTCTAATTGGGATCATCTGGAATTTATATAGGATTTTAGGTACAATTACCATTTTTATCAGATTTATGTGCCCTATCCAAGACGGGTTACCTCCTCCCAATTTCTTTAGTTCCCCCTTAATCTCATTTAGAAGTGTGATATAGTTTAACTTATACAAGTTTGTATATGAAGCAGTGAGTTTAACCCCTAGATATTTTATCTCTCTATCTTTCCATATAAAAGGGAATTCTTTTTGTATCTTTTCTTTTTCACTATTTGGAAGATTTACATTTAAGATCTCAGTTTTTGTTGGGTTGATTTTTTAATTTGATAGCTCTCCATATTCCTTTAAGCTCTTCATTAAATTTGGGAGTGTTATCCTAGGATTTTCCACATAGAACAACAGGTCATCTGCAAAGGCAGCTACTTTATGTTCAATTCCTCCTATGTGTATTCCTTTTATATCCATATTTTTCCTAATTGTTGCCAGTAAAGGTTCCAATGACAATACATACAACAATGGGGACAGTGGGCATCCCTGTCTTGTTCCATTTGACATCCCAATAGGTTCTGACCTCTCTCCATTAACCAAAATAACCGCGGAGGGCTCTCTGTACAATTTTCCTATCCACTCTCTAATTCTAATTCCCAATCCCAGGGTCTCCAGGGTGTCCATCATAAAGCTCCAATCTACTCTATCAAATGCCTTTTCAGCGTCGATTGAAAGCACCATCACCGGAGTTTTCCCCTTCCTAGCTCTCTGGAAAGGCAACAAAATTCTCAACCCATTGTCTCTACCCTCCCTCCCTGGTAAAAATCCCACCTGGTCCCCCTGGATCCATTCTGGCATTAAATCTTTCAACCGATTTGCTAAAACCTTTGCATATAACTTAGTGTCTATGTTCAAGAGTGAGATTGGTCTATAGCTAGAGCACTGAGAAGCATCCTTCCCATCCTTTTGAATAAGCACCACATGGGCCTGTAAAGATTCTCGTCTCATCTCCATCTCCCCACCTAGGGCGTTCATATATTTCTTCAGTTTCGGTATTAAAAATTCACTATATTTTTTATAGTACCTCACAGTATAACCATCTGGGCCTGAGCTTTTCCCCGTCATGGTACTTTTTAATGCATTTTTTATTTCCTTCTGCGTAATTTCTAAATCAAGAGGATTCAGTTGATCTTCACTTAACTTCGATAGTCCAGCATTTTTGAGATATGTCCTTCTTTTTTCTCTACTCGCATTTCCACCTTTATTTACTGAATCCTGGGGAGTAATATTACACAGCTTGCTATAATATTCCTTAAACACCTTAGGGATCTCTTTAGTTGAATAAACCATTTCTCCCTTAGGGTTTCTTATTTTTTCAATATAATTCCTGTTCTTCTTTTTCCTCAGGGCTCTCATTAAATATTTTCCTGGTCTATCTCCCCATCTATACCTCTTACTTGCCACTTTATTAAAAACTCTTCTCCTCTCCTCTTCCATCAGCATCTCTAGTTCTTCTTTCTTTTTTTTATACCTTCTGTCTTATCTCTTTTGTTATTCTATTTTTATGTATCTGCTCTAGGTCAAATATTTATTTTAACAGCCCCATCAGTTTCTCTTTTCTTTCCCTTTTCTTTTTTGCCCCGGATGCGATCAGTGTACCTCTTATGTAGGCCTTGTGGGACTCCCATACTGTAGCCACCGACACTTGCCCTGTCTCATTCTCCTGAAAAAATCTTTCAATCTCTTCCCTAATCTTCTGATCAATCTCCTGATCCAGGAGAAGAGACTCATTCAACCTCCATCCTATACCCCCTGTCAACCGCCTCCCCCACCCTAGTCTCAATGTAAAAGGGGCATGGTCTGAAAGAGACATCGCCTCTATCTCTACTTTAGCCACCAGCTCAATAAGTTGATGGTCCACTAATATATAGTCCAATCTCGAGCACATCTCGTGTGCATTAGAGAAGAAGGTATAGTCTCTCTCTTTTCCATGTATTATTCTCCAAATATCTACCAGTTGGCACTCATGCATCACCTTCTTTAAAGTTCTCAGAGACCTACCTCCTTCTCTCTGCGCTGGAGAGGTCGTATCCATTTGTGGATCCATACAGAAATTCAAGTCCCCTGCCACTATTAAGCACCCCTTTTTGAAGGCCATCAATTTTCTCAAAACACCTTTCAAATATAACTCCGGTTTCTTATTTGGGCAATAGATATTCCCTATTGTACATTCCATTCCTTGCAGGTTACCTCTCAAAAACAAAAATCTCCCCTCAGGATCTATTTCTCTTTCCTCCAGCTCCAGCCTTATGTTTTTTGCAAATCCTATTGCTACTCCCTTAGCTCTCTTAACTGAGGAATCTGCATAAAACCATGTTGGATAGTTTCTAGAATTAAACTTAATATTTGACTTAATCTCAAGATGTGTCTCCTGCAAAAAGACCACAGAAGCTTCTCTATGTTGCATCTCCTTGAATAGCCTAAATCTTTTGCCAGGACAATTCAACCCATTTACATTATATGTTATAAACCGTAGCTCTTCCATTTGGACAATATATATTAGCTACTGTACATTCTCTTCTCTTAATCAGGGAATCTGCATAGTACCATGCTGAATAATATCAAGGCTTCAACTTGCCATTCATCTCTGTCTCAAATTGTGTCTCCTGCAAAAAAAACCACTGAAGATGCTCTATGCTGTAGCTCTTTAAATAACCCAAATCTTTTCCCAGGACACTTCAACCCATTCACGTTATAGATTATAAACTGTATTTCTTCCATCCTTCTTAAATCTCCCTTCTTTTCCTCCATCTCCCCTCCTCCCTTTCCCTTGCCTTTGTACCTCCTTCAGTTATGCAGAGTGTTGCCACTAGTGCCCCTCCCCCTCACCTCCCATCCACCTCCCTATCCCACCCCTCTTCCCCCCCCCCCAATTTTAGGCTTCTAATATGCCTACTATTCATTTGTGGGCCCAATCCCACTTTTTATTCAAACCTTGGGGTCAAACTCCGCCCATGAACAGCTCCTCCTCCCTCCAACCTGCCCAGTACCCCCTACCTATCCAATCAACTCACTAAATTTCCACAGACCCTTGAGAACAGAGATCTACAGGATGTACCATAAGGAAGGAGAAGGAGGGTGGAAGAAAAAAAAAAAAAGGAAACCACCCTCCTTCTCCTTACCTTCCCCCTCTAACACACTGCCAGTCCTCTTGTCTTATAGCTCCTATTTCTCTATCTTTTTCTTCCCATCCAGCAATCTCCATTCTTTGCAACTCAAGTCTTTCACAGAAGGCTCTCAAGTCCTCTGGAAATCTCAAATAAGCTGTAACTCCATTTTTCCATCCAATTAGGCACGCTGGGGTCCCCCATCTATAAAACACCTTCTTCTTTCACATCTGCTCTAACAGGGGTTTCAGGGATCTCCTTCTCCACAAAGTCTCCGGTGTTAAGTCTGCAAAAATCTGAATGTCAATTTCTCCATACTTAATTGTTGTTCTTCCTTTGATCTTCCTCCAAATCTCTTCTTTATCCCCATACTTACGGAATTGAACAATTATGTCTCTCGGTTTTTCCTTCCCAGTACCTTGTTGGTACTTTCTTATTCTCAAGATTCCATCCAATTTAATCAACTCTATATCAGGGCTGTCCATTATGGAGTTTAAGATTTTACATACTAATTCTTGCAGTGCTTCTCCTTTTGCGATCTCTGGGACTCCTCGTATCCTAAGATTACTCCTCCTGTCCCTGTTTTCTTGTACCTCTATCTTATACAATAATTTTTTCTGGACTTTCCCCATAATACTTATCTTCTTTTCTAATTCAGAAATGTTTTGGGCCTGATTTTTTTCCTCATTTTCTTTCACTCTCAGTAACAGCTGCCCCAAATCATTCCGGATAGTTGCCATTTCTTGCTTTATAGTTTTCTGTAAGTCCTTAAACATGTCATCTCTTTTTTATTCGGTACTTGTAGTTCGCTTTCAATTTCTCTCATCTCCATATTTCCTGTTATTTGTTGACTACTGACATTCAAGCCCAATGATAATCTAGGGCTATTTATCAGACTGATATCCCCTTCGCCGTTCCCGTTTATACCTTGAGGCCTTTTTGGGGTCACATTTTCCTGGGACGTGTATTTTTTGATCGTACCCGTTTGAGATCCTTTGAGCCCACTTTTGCCACTTTTATTCTCCATATCTTCTATGGGTCCTATTCTCCTCTACTATCTCAGGGTAGGTAAGTGTTGCAAGTATGTGCTAGGATCCCAGCTTTGCCTAGCTATTTGTCCAATTACTCTCCTTTCTAGGTCACTTAGTCCTCTTCTTTTTTCACTCCTTTATACCCCCTGGGAATCCCCCCTTTCTCTCCTTCACGCTCTGCTCTTTCATACAGCACTATAGACCATTTAGAATATAATAAGATCCAGCCACTGTCACTCACCCTCCTCTCTCTTCCTTTCAAGGCGGTTCAGGGCTGCAGATGTCAGGTTCTTCCCAACATTTCAGTCTTTAGGGGGATTCCGCAGGGTTAATCCTTTTACTTTTATAATCTCCCTTTTTAATAGGGGTCTGTCCGTAGAAAAGGTGCTAGGGCATGTGGCTTCTCTCCGATCCTGGCGACAAGCCGGGGAAACGAGCTGGGGAGCAGACCGGTACCTCCTTCCCCTCTCAGGATGCCGGCCGGCTTCCTCTCCTCCCAGTACTCCTTCGCGGCTGATTACGTGGTCACGCCGCTCTCTCTGTCTCCCGGCAGCCCAGCTCACTGAATTGCCGAGCTCTGGGCAGACCGCGCTCTGTCTCCAGCTCCCAGTCCTCCGCGTCCCAGGACCTCTGCTCAGCTGCTGAGAAAATGTAGGGAGATAGGGCAACATAAATACAATTATATTACAGGGAACATCTAGAATTGTTATTTGTGCCTAAGCAGTACCTTGAGAAAATCTACCTTTTGCCTTGAAAAAGAGCAGGGCACTTTTTGATATATGAGTGTGCCTGGGTACTCTTAAGTGTATGGCTGCTATCTGTGAGACACTCCTGCCTGGATCTGCAGGGAGATTTAATGAAGCCAGTACTGGTGAGAAATTTGTACTTGAGAACCTTCACAGCAAGCATCTCCCTGCTTCTGCTTTATTCATTCTGGTGACGTGTGCTTTCTTCACCTGTCCTACTGCTTCTAGGATATTACCCCAGCAGTCATCAGATCACCAATCACCAAGGCGGTTCTGATATGAGAAGGAAAAGCCCTGTTCCTCTACCAAGATGGCACCTTCCAAACAAATACACAGCAGAACAATTCATGGTAAGTCAGTAATGGGGATCAGCTACTGGGAGACCACAGACAAAATTGGTCAATAGTCATTGGCCTTCTGCTTGTCTATTTTTAACATAAGTTCTACAGTATTTTTTAAGAACAAGCACACCACCTAAATTCCCAAGTTTTGACTTCAAATAAAAGTAGACCAATTTTCCAGATATCAATTTACAATGCTGACAAGGCTAAACACCAAAATATTAAGCTGACAACATTAAGCTGATATTGCTCTTCACTAAAGACAGTACACATTCCATACAAGCTTGCATACCAGCATTAAAAAATATATGAAGCAATATAATTAGGATGAACTTGATCCCTTCCTAATATAGAAGATATTATCCAAATCCTTGAGGCAAAAAACCTACCAACCGATCTGTCATACAAATTTGAAAACTTTTACTTTCAATTTTCTGCTTTTACATTCCAAAACACACCCAGGAAGAGGACCTCAGTGAAGCACAAAAAGTATTTCAGATTAAATTAAAACTGCCCAGTAAAATATGGTGTGGCAAGAAAATAAATCATGTTTGATGGTATCCTGCAGAGCCCATGCTATAAGCAAATGACCAAGGTCTGTTTGCTAAAGTTCATCTTTTGTGTTTTTCCCCATAGAAATCAAAGGGACTTTTGTTAAAAAAAAAACAAAAACAACCTATAGTTCTACAGCTGATCCCCCCCCAAAAAAAAAACATTTTATATATATATATATATATATATATATATATATATATATACATTAGTCAATAAGTAATTGTCAAGTTAACTGACATAAGCTGACCCTGCTAAATTTGTCTTGGGCATCTAGACATCAATGATGTCTGGTTTAAAAAAGGTTTAATAAGCTGTACATTTGTCATGTTAACTGTCTGTTAAAACCAATCACTTGCTACTGAATTCCTTTCCTTGCTACCAGGGCAACAAGAAGATAGAAAAACTCCAATAAAGTAAAATTCTGGACTAAACCAGTCTTAAGAACACCATTCGGAAAATACTACACCATTAAACTTCTGTGCAGGCAGCATCATTGTATAGCTTTAAAAAAGAGTTAGGAACTTTCTTTTCTTGACAACAGAACTTTCTATTGGTGTCATATAAAAAAATCAAACCTGACATCCAGATCATTATTTGTGGGCCTGGTCATTAGAATGCACCGTTAAAGCGTAACTCTAATTTCATGGCAAAAAATTGCTCCAAATATAATACATACAATTACGATACAAGCCGAATTGCAATGTATTGTTGTTAAAATGTATTTTTCCTCTTAAATTTGCAACACTGTAATTTTTTGTAAAATTCAATACAATATGGCAACCTGGAGGTGTTCTGTACACTGTACGCCTCCAGAGATGTAATTTCCTGTATATGTGATGGACTCAACAATTTTCTCAGAACTGTCCACTAAGATACAAGTCAGTCCCTGCCACTCTCCCCATAGGGGCCCTGCAAGTGCATCAGCTGATCAAAAATGAAAACATCACTCCCATGGGTTGCAGGAAATAATATCGCTTGTTTCCTCCATCAACACAGTCAGTGTTGATGGGGGAATCCCTCCTGTGGAGATATTGTTTTCTCTCAGCAGGGGGGCACGGGGAGCCATCCCTGCTGGGAGAACACAGTCATTCTTGTTAGCAGCTACAGTATAGCTGCTGGCAGTAATAGCATGCATAAATCCTACATGCTGGTTGTATTGACTGTGTTGATAGGGGAATTGAGTTATTGCATCATCTATGGACTGCCTTAGGTGAGCTCTTCTCTGGACTTAACTCCAATACTACCAAGCACTGCTTTAACCACTGGCCACTCTGCAGTGAGATCTATCACCTGCTGTATCCAGCAGACATGGCAGATGACCAATCAGTGTACTGGCCGCTGCCGTTACCATGTGATCATTGAAAGCAATCACAGCAGATGCAGATCACATGACAATATTACACAATGGATGGCTTTCATTCATGCCATCTGGTATATAATATTGTGTTGATCTCTGTGATTGGTCACAGTAATCACATGGTACAGACGAGGCAAATCACAGCCCATCTGTACCATGTGATTGGCTGTGGCCAATCACAGCTAACCACAATAGTAAACACTGAATGAATAAATTTCTTTCATGAAATTCACTGGTATAAGCAATCATAATGTGTAAAAAAAAAATAATCCTGATAACTTCCCCAGAGTAGTACAGTGTTACTATGGTAAAATTCTATTGCTCTGGTTACGGTGTAAGTAATGTGAACCAGCGCTTTGGATGTGACCCCTTATAAAGTGTCCACATGCCTCGAATTATTCACAATGCCTTCAAACTTATTAAAGTGTCCGTGCTTAAAAAAGTGCTGCACTTCCAACAATCAGTGCCATAGTGTTCCCGAAATCCTCCACCATAAACACAGAAAACTCACCAGATTTCATACAACTTACCAGAGTCATCCAACGCTTAGTATCATGGATAACCACCATCTTCTCTTTGTTGGGCCAGCTGTACACCCTCCTTTTAAATGTCTCACACAATATGTAGGGAGAGATGGAGGGAGACTACCATACTGTGAACTCTTTAAAACCTTCTATTTATTAAAAACCACTTCCACAATGCCCACTCACATTGGTAGGTGCATACCCTTGCACCAGGATAAAAATGCATGTTACATCATAAGCAAAGGGATAACATGGATCTGGCTCTAGCCTCTTTCACCACCACGTTCTCCTGTATTAACCCCTTCCGGTATAGCTGTGTGGGATTACGTCCCTTCCTGCTATGCCCTGATGCAGCGTTTCATCTTCCTAACGTTCTCAAAAGGCATTGAAGCATAAAGGACACTTTATTGAATCATGTCTAATTTTCATTTGAGTATATGACCATTGCAGAGAATATGCGTGTTTATTGCACACGTTTAAACAAAAAACAATAGCACTGTATAAAAGATAGAGTATATATCTGGTCACAGTGTGTTTAAAATTAAAAAAAAAACATTTAAATCAACTATTATTTTTTTTTTTACATTTTTACATACTGTCACCAGTTGGTGTCCCTGATCACTACCACACCAGTCACATGATGACACTGTACTGGTGACAGTATGTAAAAAAAATGTTTTTAGTTTCTTAATTTTCCAAAACAATTGTGACAAAAAAAACCAACTTCAAAAAACTTGCCATGCCCCTTACTACATACCTAGGACTGTCAGCTTTCCAAAAAGGGGTCATTTGGGGGATATTTGTACTGTCCTGGGGATTTTGGGTCTCAATAAATTAGATAGGCTGTCAGTACATCAGGACTGATCAATTTTCAGTTATATATACCATAGTTTGTGGACTCTTTAACTTTCCTGTAGACTAAAAAATGTACACTTCAAATGTAAGTGCAGCGCTAAAACATAAGTGACAAATGCAATAATAAAGTGCTTATGTGAATAAAAATGTACATACGATTTTCAAGTGACATAAATCTAATAAAATGTCTCAGATCATATAAAATCATACAATCATAAAATCACTTAAAATATGAACATAAATGGTGAATATAAATAGTTTGTGGCACTACAGGTCACAGAAGTGCCAAGTGGTACGTGAGTGCTTCTCAGCAATAATACTGATTATAACTAGTCCGTGGCACTACAGATCACAGCAATACCCGGTATTCGTTGAGCTACAAGGTGCAGCAATACAGATGGAATGATCAAGAGTGCTCATGATCCAACACGGAAATCCACCACCTTATATGGATGTGCACTCACCAGAACGCTACTTGTATGTTAGCGTTAATGCTGATCCTTATGGAGGGTCTCGGGAAGCCATAAATAGGGACTGGACTTCTCCAGAGTCAGGGCTATGTAAAACCAGCTATGAATCCTCCTAGAGGGAGATGCTTCAAGGTGTGCGGGGTGGCCTGACCCATGGGCCTTTTCTTTTTCCCAGCTGGACTCTGCTCCCTGGCCTATGGTTTGGGGTTTGTCCCGGGAGGAGAGTCCAGCTGGGAAAAAGAAAAGGCCCATGGGCCAGGCCACCCTGCACAACTTGAAGCTTCTCCCCCTAGGAGGATCCTTTGCTGGAACTTTGATCAAGCATTGATCTGTGTTTGATGTCCACTATAGATTACATCTACATTAAAAGATTGTCCTTAGGAAGCACACTCCCAGTGGGATGACTAACATAGATGGGCTACAAAGGAAAGCCACCAAGCCAGCAGGTGCAGGAGTTGAGGTTACCAGACTCTTTACCAAAAGTAAGATTTGTGTCCCTATAAGAGCAGGTAGCAGCTTATATGATAAACCCTGCCAGTAGAAGGATGTGGTCTGGCAAATGCTTGTTTAAAGCACCTTTATTTTTACAATTTTTGCTTTCAGGTACAGGATGTAGCTTGCAAACAATTTTCTGTAGTAGAACCTGCTAGCTAGCCTCCACCTAGCAAGTTTACCCCATAACAAAGTATATTGGAAAACTCACTCTAAAAGGGCCAAGGGCCAGTTCACACCAGATGCAGTCCAGTGTGTTTTTTTTTTTCTGCATCAAAAATGTATGCACAGTTTTTTCCATGTATATCAGTGGCCCTAGTTCACACAACTGCAATCAGTTACAGTCAGTTTCCGGTGCAGAAAAATAGTAGAACATGCTGCATTTTTCTTCACAGAACTGTACTGGAACATAACAAACTGCATCAAAACTGCACTGAAAAGTATGAACTGTAAGCAAAAACATATCCGGAATGCATCAGGAGTGCGTTTTTGTGGTGTGAACTGGTCCTTTGTCTTAAACTGACGTATGAAATCCTCTAGCAGAAATGTAGAGCCACAAAATATCAGCCTGTGTACCAGGGGTGTATTTACCACAAGGCAAACAAGGCATTTGCCTAGGGTGGCATTTTTCAGGTGTGCAGCACCACCTCCCGGACACATGCCGCCTGGGGAGCAGGTGGGATCCGAGAGAGGTTGTGGGCTGTTTGATGGTGTATGGAGAGCCCAACCAGCTCTTGTTCCCAGGTATATCCAGAGCTGTGAAGGTGAGTGTCTTTCTCTCTCTTGCCGGGGGGGGATGGTGTTAGTGGTAGGCTCCTTCAGGTGGGGAGTGGGCAGCGGTGTTGTTGGTCAATGTCAAGCTCTCTCCGTGTGGGGAGACCGATTTTCGTGTTTCCTAGGGCAGCACAAAACGTAAATACACCACTGCTGTGTACTACGGACCAAATTAGTCTCTTCTTACCTTACAGTACTTATATGTCACATTTAGCTCTCAAACCTTTAAGAACATCTTTGTGGAGAATAGGGTGATAGCACGTAATTGTAGTAATAGTAATATTAATAATAATAATATTTATAACACTATGCTTTAGGTTTATTATTTCTGTTACTATGAGACCTATGGAGAATAACAAGCCAGTGCTCTTACAACATCATCTTAAGATGCAGGTTCAGGCCCAGCTATAGCATTTTTAAAATCTAATATTTCCTATTCTGCCTTGCTGCGTAGAGTACACTTACTTCCTTAATTGGAAAACATAACGTGTGCACTTTAGATTTCATAGAAAAGGTCAAGTTGGCATTAGCCAGGTAACAAATGGTTCATAATACAATCTAAAATTCTGCTATAACATGGCTTTTTTCTTGGAAGATATTCTGTTTTCCCCATTGCAGAAGTGTCTTCTGCAAAATAAGTAAATAAATAAAAAAAATACAAGTTTAAGCTGCATATTTTGATGTCTGAGATAAACATGGACTTTGATTTCTGGCTAAAATGTGCTAGCTCAGTCAGACATAAGTGGCAGAATGCCTGTCTGTTATAGTGCTACTTAAGGAGATTTATGCAAATAATCCTATTCCATTCCTACATTACTATAAAAAACTGATAAAGCACAAATTTTTATTTCATGTTTGTAGCATAAAATTTAGCTTATTACCATACTGTCAGAAATGGAATGTATCTGTCTTACCTATTAAATAATAAAAAAAAGTTTGAAATGGAATGCATAAAACATTAAACCTAAAAATAAAAAAATAAATAAATATTAATATGTAATGTACAAGAATTAGGATAACATAAATTCTTGACCTACTGTTGGAATAAATCCATCATCATAAATAAAGGCAAACAAACGTACACTAAGGTAATAAGATAATTAGTTAAGTAAATACACTAATATCATTTTATACCAGCCAATGCTATTAACATTTTATACTAGCTTTACTTGCAATATCAACTTTTTTCAGTACAAGACCACTGTATGGCACCCAAAGAGAAACATTTCAGCTGGATTAGTTGTATGGGTAAGTATGTGTTTTGAAAAGAATGCAGCAATAAAAGCAAGTGGGTAAAAAACATTGATTAACAGAATGAAATATGATATTATCTGTATGAATTATTTCCACTTAATTATTAATAGATTATATTTACTGGAGAATGCTATACTATAAATTCTATGCAGAAATTCTAACACCATACCAGACTAAAGTATATAATAACGTGGTAAAGACTGGTAACTTTCCTAAGGAAATGCTGCAAGCATTTATTATTACAATGCCAAAACCTGGTAAAGACACTAATCTTCCTCAAAATTTCAGACCAATTTTGCTATTTAATACAGATCTCAAGATATATTCAGAAACAATTGAGTACCATCTGTGAAGCAATTAAAAGGTCTCACTAAAACACTACCAAAACACCTACATTCAGAGCTTATCAGCACTAAACCAAATAATCCAGAAATTGGGGAATTCTACATGCTACCCAAGATCCATAAGCCAAGAATTCCAGGCAGACCCATCATAACAGGTATGAACTTACCGAACAAATCTCAGGCCTTGTAGAAAAAATGTTAAAACTCTTAGTCATGAATACTGCTAGTTTCCTGCAAGACACGACTGATTTTCTGAACAAGATCAACAATATAGAATAATTACCACCAAATACACTTCTAGCCACTATGGATGTAGAATCTCTGTACAGTAACATCCCTCACAAGGATGGGCTGGCTGCATGGCAAAGATTCTTATCGTCCTCACCAAACCATAAATACAGCGCTGAGGATGTCACACAGGTCATTGAACTCATTCTTACACACAACTACCGTATTTTTCGCTCCATAAGACGCACTTTTTCCCCCCAAAAAAGGGGGGAAAATGTCAGTGCATCTTATGGAGCGAATGTAAAGCGGCCGGTCCGGTATTTCTGCCGCCACCATGTCAGAATATCGGGCCGGCCGCTCAGCTCTTCTCTCCTGCAGGACTTTACCAGTTCCTCGCTCCAGCTCTGCAGTCTTCCCGCGCCGGCTTCTGTGACAGCCGGGTGCCCACTGCGCATGCGTGAGAAGCGCCGCGCTTTGTGAATGCTCCGGTGTCTTCTGGGACACATGACAGGTCCCAGACATGTCACAGAAGCCACCGCAGGAAGAAGAAGGAAGGACAACTCCGCGGAAGTGGGAGCGGGTACCTGTCAAATTCAGGTACCCGTTCCCCCTTCCTCCCCAAAGGTCCGCAGTCTCTGGTAATCTCCTTTACTGTCTGCAGTCTCTGGTCATTCCCTGCACTGTCTGCAGTCTCTGGTCTTCTGTACTATGTCCACAGTCTCTGGTCATTCCCTGTACTGTGTCCGCAGTCTCTGGTCATCTCCTGTACTGTGTCGGCAGTCTCTGGTCATCTCCTGTACTGTGTCAGCAGTCTCTGGTCATCTCCTGTACTGTGTCCGCAGTCTCTGGTCATCTCCTGTACTGTGTCCGCAGTCTCTGGTCATCTCCTGTACTGTGTCCGCAGTCTCTAGTTATCCCCTGTACTGTGTCCGCATTCTCTGGTCATCCCCTGTACTGTGTCAGCAGTCTTTGGTCATCCCCTGTACTGTGTCCGCAGTCTTTGGTCATCTCCTGTACTATGTCCGCAGTCTCTGGTCATCTCCTGTCCTGTGTCCGCAGTCTCTGGTCATCCCCTGTACTGTGTCCGCAGTCTCTGGTCATCTCCTGTACTGTGTCCGCAGTCTCTGGTCATCCCCTGTACTGTGTCTGCAGTCTCTGGTCATCCCCTGTACTGTGTCTGCAGTCCATTGGTTCAGAATATTTTATTTCTTGTTTTTCTCCTCCAAAACCTAGGCACGTCTTATGGTCAGGTGCGTCTTATGGAGCAAAAAATACGGTACTTTGCTTTTAACAATGACATCTATCTTCAGTGTTTGGGCACTGCTATGGGAAGTAAAATGGCACCCCATTATGCAAATTTATGGCTGACCTAGAGAGAAACTCCTGAACAGCATACAACAAAAGCCATACAGATACTATTGCTATATCAATGATATTATCATTATATGGACAGAAGGTGAAAAAAATCTAAAACAATTTTGTTCATTGATCGACAACTTTCACTCATCAATCAAACAAAAAATGGATTATTCAAAACACACATGTCAACTTCCTGGACACTACAACGCATATCAGAGATGCCAAGCTGCACATCTCATTATTCAGGAAAACCACTGACAGATGTAACTATCTCCATAGTTGCAGTTTTCACCCCCAACACACTAAATGGGCCGTCATACACAGACAGGCCAGCAGATACCTCCGAATATGCTCAGACCTGGAAGAGATAAACATCTCAGGGTACTAGTAGACTCCTATCATAAGAAGGATTACAAAGACAAAACCATCAACAAAGCATAAGCACAGTCTTGAAAGCCCGAATAGAAAATCTACTTCAATACAAAGAGAAAAAACTAATCACTGTGTACCTTTAATAACCATATACAATCCAGCACTAGAAGGGATAAGAAAGATCATTAAAAAGGTACAACCGATCATAACAGAGGATGAAATTCTAAAAGAAATATTCCAACAACCCCCAATGCTGGCTTTCAGACAACCACCCAACCTCAGACATAAACTAATGAACAGGAAACTTCATTCTGATCATGAAGTCACATATATTGGAAGCAAACCCTGCAATAAAAAACGATGCAAACTGTGCAACCAATTCTATCTATCAAAAAGTGTCACACACACAAAAGGTACCTTTAATATCATGGGATCATACAGCTGCACCTCCAGTAATGTTGTACCTCATCCAGTGCAATAACCCGCATGGAAGAGAAATATTTTTCCAATATATTTAGAAAAAAAATTACATATGTATATATATATATATATATATATATATATATATATATATACACACACAGTGTATGTATATATATATGTATATATATATATATATATAAATATTTTTTTTTAAATATATTGAATATGGCCAAAATATTTATATTTTAAATATTATTATTATTATACAGGATTTATATAGTGCCAACGGTTTTTTAAGCGCTTTACAATATAAAGGGAGAAAATACAGCAACAATACAGTTCAATACAAGAGGGATAGGAAGGCCCTGCTCCTTGGAGCTTACAATCTAGGATATATGTCAATATATTTTGGAAGAATATTTTTAAAATATATTTAAAATATATTTTATTTTCCATGTGGGAAATGTAGCAAAGGATGTTATGTTAGCAAAACAGGACAGAAGTTACAAACAAGGATGAATTTGCACAGGCACACAATCAAGGAACATACAGAAGATAGTTTCCATACACCTGTGGGACATCAGTTCTCACAATCAGACCACATAATGTGCTGCTTTACTTTAACTGACAATTGCGTGGTCATGCAACACTGCATAGATTAAACTTGTGTATTTTTTTCCCTCATATAGAGCTTTCTTTCAGTGGTATGTGATCACCGCTGCGTTTTTTATTTTTTGCTGTATCAACAAAAAAAGACTGACAATTTTGAAAAAAAACTATTTTTTTTACTTTTTGCTATAAAATATATTCAATAAAAATATTTAAAAATTAAATTTCTTCATAAATTTAGGCCAAAATGTATTCTGCTACATGTCTTTGCTAAATAAAATCCCAATAAGTGCATATTAATTGTTTTACGTGAAAGCTATAGCGTCTACAAATGGCAGTATATATACTAGAAGTTTTTTTATACTAGTATTGACAGCGATCAGCGACTTATAGCAGGACTGTGGGACTGTGATGGCATTTTGACACTGGGTGAGAACTGGCTAACTGCCACTGACATCTCCAGTGACACTAATACAGTGATCAGAAAGCACTGACACTGTACGAAAGGGCAGAAAGGGGTTAACATCTGGGGCAATCAAAGGTATAACAGTGTGCTGTTTTTGTTTTACTATGAAAAGCGTGTGCTGTTATACTAAAGAGACCTGCTGCTTTCTATCTCTCTGCTGTGCAGAGAGATAGAAAGCAGCACGTCCATCCTGATAGGGGAGAAATATGTGTTTTGTAAAACAGATCTCTCCCCTCTCAGCTTCGCTGATGATCAATAAGTACTGGCCGGGAATACGGTGATTGACATCCTCAGGATCGATTGTAGCACGGGTAGGGCAGCGCATGCCCCCTACCCAGAAATGCAAAATCACTTATATGTACGTGATTTTGCACAGCTCGGCCATCCTGTAGCAGTACATATGCTATGGGGCAGTTGTCAAGTGGTTAACATTCTGCTAAAATTTGTGCATTAGTACTGCTTGTAACTTGAAGAAGGGGGTACACCCCGAATGCTTGACCTGAAAAATGGTATGTTAGTGCAAATAAAAAAAGGATCACGGACAACTCAATTGTTCTGCCACAAGAGCAATGCATGCTACAATCACCTCAAGCAAGATATATTCAAAAATATTAATAGATTAGTAGAAGTAATTACCCTTCCTTGTAGCTCTTGATCAGGTAGGATTTGTAAAGGGAAGACAAGCTCCTGATGGTCCTGATGGAGAATGATAAATCTAAGTAAATCTAACAAGTAAATGTCTTCTCTGCTCTTAGCTTTAGATGTAGAGAAGGCATTTGATAGAATTCATTGGGGTATATATCTCAAACCTTATTACATTTTGGCATATCAGGGTTTATACATGCAAAGAAGGGGGGGGTTGTGAAAGTGGTTACATTATGAACAGAATGCGATACTCAAAGTAGTTCCCAAAAATTATGCTTTATTACACAATAACTATCGACAATTAGGGTAAATACCCTGGTTCACCATCACCTCAGTATGAGATAATACAAAAAGACCTAAAATCACATAAAAGCAACATCAAGACTGGTCTTTATAATAAAGTGCTGCATATGTAATGACAGATACCTGTCTAGTACATTTTGCAGCAACAACTCATTGGTTACACCACCAGTGGTGGGGGTGTCAAAAAATTGTACTATCAGGTATAATATACTATGCAATGCTATGCAATAATGGCTGATAACAGGCACCACATAACAGTAACAAGATTACCCATAAACCAATTTGGGCATGAAAAATTGAAGATATATGTGGGGATACGGATGCCCCTGTAATAACCAGGTGATTACAAAATGACCAGCAAACACAAATGCTCCTGCGCTTGGGGATGGACTCGATGCAGGCTACAACCACATTAAGAATGTCCTGGAACATGCACACCTTGCTGCCCTCAAATGGACCGGGGGAATCCAAATATACTGAATGAGGAAAGAATAAAGAGAGGGCGCACAGGCCTAGTGCATTACCATAAAAAATGTTTAATAAAAAATAAAGTAGGTGTTGTACTCACAAACGACAATATAGTCAGGGCACATCATAAAAGAACAGCTGGGTCAACACCGCACTGAGTAACAGTCCGCAATAGGGAGTTTAGACATCCAAAAGCTGACGCGTTTCGAGGACTTGCCTCTTCCTCAGAGCCAGTGGCCCCCTATTGCGGACTGTTACTCAGCGCGGTGTTGACCCAGCTGTTCTTTTATGATGTGCCCTGACTATATTGTCGTTTGTGAGTACAACACCTACTTTAGTTTTTATTAAACATTTTTTATGGTAATGCACTAGGCCTGTGCGCCCTCTCTTTATTCTTTCCTGATTACAAAATGACCCCTAATTTAGGGCATGAGTAAGTGGTGAACACGTGCAAATTCACAGTGGACATGTCCATATTGTATGGATGCAGTAAGTCGTAAAAGAATCACTATTGTATCCTTAATGTAATGAAGATGATAAAGATGGCAGGGCCCTCCTTCAAGGGGTTTCTTCACCGCAACATACTATAAACTACCTTAATATAGATAACAGTGTGAAACCTGCTGGGTCTTCCATTTCTCTATAGCAGTATTAGCGTTAAAGTATACATAAGTTCTCTAAGGAATAGGTATTTCAGTCATATTTCAAAAGAAATAGAATGCCATCCAAATTGATACAGTAAAAGTATCTTAACTATATCTCCGACTCACTTAAACAAAAGCGTGGATTATAAACCTTAAATGCTGGAATACAGAAAAAAATGGCTGTTGACTAGTCCATAGCCGCCTAAAAAGTGGTTAATTAAATCCCATGCGGAGTAATATTCACTACAAAAAATTCAATGCATTGTTGTATTTATTAGATCACATCTTCATATTCTATATTGCCTCATGCTTATCCAAGATGGAGCTGCATCATTTGCTTCTTCTCCCCTTGTGGATACCGCACCCTATGAAGACGCAGAGCATGATGATGTCATTACGTTGACGCGTTTCGTCCACCAATCACCGCTGACTTCGTCAGAACTGGGAGGGGACAAGTCATCCATTGCCTTATATAGTGCCTTAATTGCACTTTTTTAAACCACTTACATCGCCCTCTTGTGTTGAAATGTCATCACTACATTAAAATCAAAATCACATAGAAAAACATATGACTATAGAAGAACATTAAGAAAAAGGCCCATTTTAGAAAAAATTGCTCAAGATAGTGTTCAAACTGAATTTTTAGATTAAAGTATGTTCCCATATTGTCAAATAGTCTTGTGGACATATTAATCACACAGATTCTTACTTATTATTCAATTCAAAAAAACTTTAAAGTTAAGTTCTGTATTTAGGCCATATGGCCTAAATATACAGCCAATATAGGAATTTTTTCTACAGTCTCAGTGAGAGGGATTCTATCTGATCTTCTTTATGGTAATACACATTATTTTACTTTACTATATATATTCCAGTATCACTGATATTGTATTTTCACCATTCACGTTTATTTTACTTTAGAATCACTTGTTATTATGGATTCATTTTCAGTTGGGGTGCTTATCCAGGACGGTTTCACATCTAATATATATTCATGCTGGCACAGCCAATGAGAAGGTAAAGGAGAGCTATATATGGCTATCTGAGCATGTGCACCCCTTTTAGGTGAAAGATATGTGACTATTCTCTGTTTCCTCTGCATTCATCATTTTTCCATGATTTCATTCCTAGGAGTTCATCCAGTTTCACTGTGTGCTTTATGAAGGAATAGCCCAAGAAGAATTTTTCTTCACTAGGATGTATTATATGGAACTTTATTGTTGCTGAGTACAGAAAGGAAACTCCATTGCCTCAAATGGACCCATTCTTGCTCATACAGCCGTATTTGAAGACGCCAAACGGTTCTTTCATTTTAATTCTTTGATTTTATTATGATTGCAACATGTTCACCATGTTAATGTCAACCTTTCTATGATCCATGTGATCTAATAAATACAACATTGCATTGAATTTTTTGTAGTGAATATTACTCCGCATGGGATTTAATTAACCACTTTTTAGGCGGCTATGCACTAGTCAACTGTCATTTTTTTCTGTATTCCAGCATTTAAGGTTTATAATCCACGCTTTTATTTAAGTGAGTCGGAGATATAGTTAAGATACTTTTACTGTATCAATTTGGATGGCATTCTGTTTCTTTTGAAATATGACTGAAATACCTATTCCTTAGAGAACTTATGCATACTTTAACGCTAATACCGCTATAGAGAAATGGATTTTGCAAGGATATAACTACGCTGCTTAAAAAAATTAAAGGAATACTTAGAAAACACATCAGATCTCTCTGGGGAAAAATATCATGCTGGATATCTATGGACTGGGTAATGTTTTAGGAATGTAAGGATGCCCCATTGTTTGATGGAAATGAAAATGATCAACCAACAGAAGACTGAATTCAGAGACACCCTGAAAATCAAAGTGAAAAAATGATGCGGCAGGCTAGTCCATTTTGCTGAAATTTCATTGCAGCAACTCAAAATTGTAGTTTGCATGGTTCCCACGTGCTTGTATGCAAACCTGACAATGTCGATGCATGCTCCTAATGAGACGACAGATGGTGTCCTGGGGTATTTCCTCCCAGATCTGGACCAGGGCATCATTGAGCTCCTGGACTGTTTGAGGTGCAACTTGGCGGCATTGAATGGACCAAAACATGATATCCCAGAGGTGATCTATTTCGTTTAGGTCAGACGAGCGTGGGGGTCATTCAATGGCATCAATTCCTATATGCTCCAGGAACTGCCTGCTTACTCTCGCCACATGAGGCCGGGCATTGTCATGCACCAGGAGGACCCCATGACCCTCTTCAGCGTAGGGTCTGACAATGGGTCCAAGGATTTCATCCCAATACCTAATGGCAGTCAGGGTTCTATTGTCTAGCCTGTAGAGGTCTGTGTGTCCCTCCAAGGATATACCTCCCCAGACCATCATTGACTCACCACCAAAACGGTCATGCTGAACGATGCTACAAGCAGAATAACGTTCTCCATGGCTTCTCCAGATCCTTTCACGTCTGTCACGTGTGCTCAGGGTGAACCTGCTCTCATCTGTGAAAAGCACAGGGCTCCAGTGGTGGACCTGTCAATTCTGGTGTTCAATGGCAAATACCAATCAAGCTCTATGGTGCCAGGCAGTGAGCACAGGGCCCACTAGAGGGCGTCGGGCCCTCAGGCCACCCTCATGAAGTCTGTTTATGATTGTTTAGTCAGAAACTTTCACAGCAGTGGCCTGCTTAAGGTCATTTTGTAGGGCAAATATTATACACTTTATAAATGTATAAACCAATGACAAATATGGCTTTCCAATCCTAAAGCAGCTAGTTATATAAGAGAGCTTTCTAGAAAATAATTTTTTGTAACATATACTATTGCTATTTCTTAACCATTAGGAAGCACTGATAGATATAGCGTTTTGCTTCACATTCTGGGTGTGTTTGTTAATAATTAATACACAGTAGGTCTTTGTTATGTTGGTGTTTATTTTGTGTGATAAATATAATAATTTTTGTGTGTGATAAACATACAGGTATATAAGTACCTGTAATAAGTAAAAAATAAATAAATACATTTGCTGTAACTGACTACCTATTATATATAGATAATCTTTATCTTTCACATATAATTAATATGTGCTGCTTTTTGTATCTTATATAAATTGAAATTAATACAAATACTGGGGAAATATATTTATAGATTGCAGTATATTGGATAATGAATTACCCATGAATTAAAAAACTATGGTTAAACATTGCGTACAGAAGCAAGAGTATATTTGGGGCAAAACGGTATAAATAACAGAGGACGGGATCAGAAACAGTAGCTTTAGTGTTCATCTTATAACAAGTCCACTTTAAGTAAATGTTCATGATTAATTGCTTTGATACTGAAAACTTGGCATTAGACATATTCTTTTTACATTTACATTTAGCAAAGGTAAAGTAAAAAAAGAACAGGCTTTTCTAAGATTTACCTTAGATTTATCAAAATCAAATGAATATGTTTGATAAGCAGAAGGTGTACACAGTAAGGCCCTGTTCACACTAGTGAGATATCTCTTGTGTATGCCATTATGCTACAATGCATGACAGTGAAAATCACATTTTCTATGGTGCCCATTCACATCAATGCAACATGGTGTAGTGTGGTTTTGTAAAGGTCCATGTGCCTCTTTTGGTTCAGCTTAGTGTGTTTTTGGATTCCTAGACTTCAATAGGAGTGCATTAAAAACTCATGCACATGTGTTTTTGGTACATGTTTGGCAGAAATTTGCATTTAACAGTTTCCTCCTACTACAAAAAATTCATGAAGCTTGAAAACCTTTCACAAATGCACTCAACTAATTTTAAAAGCACCCACTCTTTCAAGATCCGTGAAATAGATATTAAGCTACTGTAGGTAAAATCTACACTTTCTATTCCAGTGTTCCCTCAAATTGCTTCTGTGGGTGCCCAGACTGTGGTGCATTTCTCCATATCATTTGGAGCTTTAAAGTACTTTTCCCCTTATGGCAGAAAGCCACAACTAGATCTTGTCAAACAGCTGGCTCCAATATATCGCTAACTATGCAGATGAGCCATTTGTTTGCTTTGATCGCTGATGTACCCACCTCTTGTGAGAGATCGTCGCACCCTTTATTTAGTTCCATACAATGAGCGAGAGCATTCAATTGCCGTGCTTATTTGGCACTTTGGTCCCAAGTGTTGTCTAGGATGAAAATTATTAAACTACTAGAACGTATACCCCACACCGTTCATGATGCTATGCCTGCCTTTGGGATTATCCAGATACATTTTTGACATGATCTTTTCTGTCTTGGTTTCATTAAGACCTTTTCACTTATACTGAACAATTCTTACAATATCCTAAATTATTTTATCTGCTTTTCATACCTACTGTGATCGTATCTTCAAATATTTTCACCTATGTTATTTGTTGTTATAAGGTTTATTTTTCATTTTCATGCTCTTAGGCATGTTACAGTATAATCATATGCTTCTCTTCTGGATTCTCTGAGTTCAGTGTTTGTTCTAATATTTCCTGTCATCTCCTGTATCAACATTGTAATTGAACCTTGCTTTTTCTTGCTCCTTGGATGATGTAGTATTAATTTTATAAACTGTACATGTCTTTGCCTCTCACAATAAAATGTGCATAAAAATGCACCCAAAAACACCCCAAACATGCATTGAAAAATGCATAATTATGCATAAGCACTAGTGTGAACCTAGGTTTAGTCTTCTCTAGGACTTTTAGGACCACTAAAACAGATGTGGGCTACTGTCCACTTTGAACGTTACAATGAATTGTTACAAGGCAAGGCACTGCTTAAATTTTTGTTTAAATATTGTAACAGTGCAGGACCCTGTCACAGGATAAATATATGTAGAAGTGGTCAGGTAATAGACACAGGGTCTGCACATGTGTGTAGTGCAGAACTGCAGAGCGTAGATTTTGAGTGGAGGAAACTGCTGTTGCAGGTTTCTATGGATTTTGATATTTCTGGATGGGGCTCTATAGTTTGGAGATTTCAAAGTGCCTTTGGAAGTAAGAAATCTCCAATCCAGTGTCCAGAGTTTGTAGTCAACCAGCAGGGTGTGGGCCCAGGTGCTCACAACCCTTATAATTATGGTCTGCTGAGAGTTGCAAGGGATTAGTGGAGTGCAGTTGGAGCAGTGGCTGCCATTGTGAGTCTCTGTGTGAGACGGATGCTGTGTGCATCAAAAGGGCTCAAGGCTGTGCGCATTAAAGAAGTCTGAGGAAGTGTGCCAGGAATAGCCCGTGGTCTGGGAGACCCATATCAGCAGAGGTACTGCTGAACAGCAGTGCTAATAAAGAGTAGCCAGGAGGCTTAGCATTTTTCATTGGTATTTACCATTGGAGAAGAACTCCTGTGTGGGAAATCTTATTTTGGACTTTTGTGTTTTTGTTTCTTGCCTTTAAATAAAAGTGGGCTACCAAGCTCTAAAAAGAGTTTCTGACTAGCGTGGACTCACTTGGAAAGCATCTACCACTAGAGCTAATAATTCCCCATGTCACAATATATACAGGTGAAACTCGAAAAATTAGAATATCGTGCAAAAGTTCATTTATTTCAGTAATGCAACTTAAAAGGTGAAACTAATATATGAGATAGACTCGTTACATGTAAAGCAAGATAGTTCAAGACGTGATTTGTCATAATTGTGATGATTATGGCTTACAGCTCATAAAAACTCCAAATCCACAATCTCAGAAAATTAGAATATTACATGCAATCAATAAAACAAGGATTGTACATAGAATAATATTGGACCTCTGAAAAGTATAGCATGCATATGTACTCAGTACTTGGTTTGGGCCCCTTTTGCAGCAATTACTGTGGCATGGCATGGAAGCTATCAACCTGTGGCACTGCTGAGGTGTTATGGAAGACCAGGATGCTTCAATAGCGGCCTTCAGCTCTTCTGCATTGTTCGGTCTCATGTCTCTCATCTTTATCTTGGCAATGCCCCATAGATTCTCTGTGGAGCTCAGGTCAGGCGAGTTTGCTGGCTAGTCAAGCACAGTAATCCCACGGTCATTGAACCAGGTTTTGGTGCTTTTGGCAGTGTGGGCAGGTGCCAAGTCCTGCTGGAAAATGAAGTTAGCATCCACATAAAGCTCGTCTGTGGAAGGAAGCATGAAGTGCTCCAAAATCTCCTGGTAGACGGCTGCATTGACCCTGGACTTAATGAAGCACAGTGGACCAACACCAGCAGATGACATGGCTCCCCAAATCAACACAGACTGTGGAAACTTCACACTGGACTTCAAGCATATTGCAGTGTGTGCCTCTCCATTCTTCCTCCATACTCTGGGTCCTTGGTTTCCAAATGAGATGCAAAAGTTGCTCTCATCAGAAAAGAGGACTTTGGACCACTGAGCAACAGACCAGGTCTGTTTTTCTTTCGCCCAGGTAAATCGCTTCTGACGTTGTTTGTTGTTCAGGAGTGGCTTGACAAAAGGAATACGACATTTAAAGCCCATGTCCAGGATCCGTCTGTGTGTGGTGGCTCTTGATCCACTGACTCCAGCCTCAGTCCACTCCTTGTGAAAATCCCCAACACTTTTGAATGGCCTTTTCCTGACAATCCTCTCCAGGCTGCAGTCATCCCTGCTGCTTGTGCACCTTTTTCTTCTAAAATTTTCCCTTCCACATAATTTCTATCAATGTGCTTTCATACAGCACTTTGGGAACATCCAACTTCTTTTTCAATTACCTTTTGAGGCTTTCCCTCCTTATGGAGGGTGTCAATGATGGTTTTCTGCACAACTGTCAGGTCAGCAGTCTTTCCCATGATTGTGATTCCTACTGAACCAGACTGAGAGACCATTTAAAGACTCAGGAACTTTTTTTAGGTGTTATGGCTTAATTAGCTGATTAGAGTGGGACACTTTGAGCCTGACTGCAAGCAGTGTGGTGTGAGAGTGTGCTCTAATACTCTTGGAGGCCTCATTTTGGCCTAGGCCTCAATTTTGGGCTGTATCCCAGTATACTATGGCCGCGCCCAGCCGTGATCTAGGCAGGGGACTCCCCCCCCCCCCAGGGTGAGCCTAGTACTGGTCCCATGGATGTGGAGGACCTGGAAACCACCCCTAAAGAGGGTGAAAGCTATGCCACATATTGTGGTCGAGTGATGGCTCATGTGGCCAGGATTAAGAAGGAGGAGGAGAGGCTGACCAAGATGCAGCTGGATCTCAAGAAAAAGAGATCCAGTTATGAAAGAGTGTGGAGCACCAAGAGGAAGCAGATGAGACCCAAGCTGGGCACCATGGAGCAGGCTGTTCATTGGCACGGCAACCTCATGTCATCCCTGAAGCAAGCCAGTGGGAGCCTGAGGGAGAAATTCTCCAATGAGGAGCACTTCAGACAAGCCAGGGAACGATCGGTGGTGGCGGTGAGAGGGCAGCCTGTGGAGGAGGTATAGTCCGGGGACCAATCTGAGCCAGCCGGAGCACCAATGACATCAGGTGGGCATTCCCCAGCTGGAGGGAGCCCGCCAATGGCAGTGGAAGTGGGTCTGGAGGCCAGAACAAAGGAGACACAGGGAGCCATCCCTGCTCAGCAGCAGCCGCCGCAACCGGAGTGGGGGTCACAGGAGACTCCCAGTGACGGTGCAGCTGGGCTGCAGTTCAACACGGAGTTGGAGTCTCTGCTGGAAGGCCAGTGCTTTGTGTTTACATCGAAGGAGTCTGCTGATGAGGGGCATGGCCACCTGAAGCCGGCTAAGCACCGGGGGAAAGAGAAAACCATGTATGTGTGGCTGCAACGGATCCAAAGGGGCACCGTTCAGCGTGCGTTCCACTCACCGGAAATGACGTCAGGCGCACGGAGTGTGGACCGGAAATGCCTCAACGCGTTTCGCCCCTCCCATCGGGCGTTATCAAGCAAGGCTTGATAATCAAGGCTTGATCAAGGTTCCAGCGGCCATCTTGGTTCACTGTTTGGTCTAAGAGGAGTCCTGGCTTTGTTCTATTGTGGATGTGAGAGCCCTAGAAGGAAAAGTTTGTATACTTGCTGGAACTGAAGCCTTTTATATATAATAAACATGCCTTTATCAAGTGTTTAACATGTGAGTGGCCTTAATCTCCGTTTGAAAAAGTTACTATTGTGTGACAATATTATGCTATGTGAGTTTTTTTCCTTTTGGTTGAATGGTGGAGTCTATTCGGATGGTGAAGATTTTCCCTAGCGTGGCACCAAAGAGGGTTTAGGATCCCTAAAATTCCTTAAAGGTTTTTCACTCACCAAGTTCTGGTGAGTGTATTTGATCTTGGTTTGTGCCTCCCCCCATACTTCTCCCACGGCGCCGCCGAAATTCTGGTGGTGATGTGGTGGCATCTGAGGTGGTTGGGAAAGAGGCAGGATTGGTTTCTGCCCCTAAGGAAGGTGGGTTAGGTACGGTGACCAAGGGGGAGGGGTGGTCTGTGGTTGGGAAGGGAGGGAGCAGAGTAGTGTTGTCCCCTGCATCATCTATTTCCTCTTTGGAAGTTGAGATTGTATCTAGCAACAGGTTTGAGGTCCTTTCCAGGGAGGAAGGGGATACTGGAGGAACCCTCTCCCCTATGGATGATGGGATTGGAGGGGGAACCCAAAAGAAAGTTAGGTCCTCTGCAAAGCAAAGGAAAACAAAGGTTAAGAAACAACCATCTCAATTACCTTGATGGCAGTTCCCACTCCGATAAAGGTGGCAACCATTAATGTTGCCAGCATAAAATCTGTAGGTGCGGCCTTATTTTTGCTCGATAGTATTTGTGCTGATGTTTTGTTTTTGCAAGAGACCCAGCTTGGCAGTCTTGCCGATATCCACCTAGCAAAGAGGGAGTGGAGGTGTGGTCCCTCCTTCTGGTCTCTTGCGACCGAGCCTTACAGTGGAGTTGCGGTGCTTTTTACCGGAATGGTAACGTGTCGGCGGGTCATTGAGGTGGAGGTTGGAAGATGCATGGTCTTAGACGTCCTTGTGAAGGGTCAGGAGCTAAGGCTCATTAACATCTACGGTCCCCAGTCTAAGTGGGATAGGAAATGCCTCTTTACAAGGATTAAGCTTTTCCTTTTTACGTCCTGGCAAGTTGTCTTTGCAGGAGACTTTAATACTGACACTAGGCCTAAGGACAGGAAGGGCTCCAATGCCAGGCTGGGGTATGACAGCGTTTTCTTAAATACGATAGTTAAGGAAGCAGGTCTGGTGGATGCCTTAATTAAGTGCATTGATTAATTAATCCTTAATTAAGAGGGCCTTCACTTATAGGCGAGGTAGAAGTGAGAGTAAAATAGATAGGTTTTTTTTAAAAGGGGACTCCGTCTTCTCGGCACCTGTGTATCAGGCGGTGGAGTTTTCTTACCACCTTTTGCTGACTGTGTCTTTAAATATTTCAGATGCACCACTAAAGGGGAGGGGTGTCTGGAGATTGAACTTGACTCTGCTGGATGATGAGGAGGTGAGACAATCCTTCGAGGATTTTTTCAGGCTCAGGTGACCGTCCTGGATTTTTGCAGCAGTAAGTCAGAATGGTGGGAGCTTACCAAGGTGCAGATTGGCAGGTTTTTCAAGGCCCTAGGTAAGAAAAAACAATTTGATAAGTTTGTTGCCTACCAACAGCTTCGGAGGAGGCTCAATCGCCTTTTCTCTGATGGTGGAGATTCTGGGGCAATCTCGGAGGTCAAGCTTCTCCTGAGGAAGTATCAGTATGACCGGCATGCCACCTTCATTCTGGAGAGGGATTATGGAAAGTAGCATTCGCCTGACCCTTACCAGAACTGCAAGCAAGGTATAGCGATTAAGACGGTCACCGGCCTGAGAGATAGTACAGGTTCCCTGACAAAATCCAGGTCAGCAGAATTCTTTAAGGTTTTTAAGTCCAGCTTGGCACCTCGCCTTGCGGAGGTCTTTTATAGCTGTCTGGATGAGGGTTCACTCCCTCCCTCCATGAGGAAATTGGCTGTGATCTTGTTGTCAAAGAGTAAGGACCCTTCGATGATTGAGAATTGGCGCCCCATCAACCTTCTCAATGTCGATAGGAAGATTCTGGCCAAGATCCTTTTCTGGTGCTTACTCTATGCCTTTGCCATTGACCCCTTCGTCAGGAGGCTAGATGGCGGGGCATTGGGCAGGGTGCTGGTGGGTGCTACCGGTGAGCCGCCTTTGAGAATTGTGGCCTATGCCGATGATGTGTCTGTTTTCATCTCTGGGACTGAAGAGGCGCAGGAGGTGGTCTCAGAGATGGAGCAGTATGCGGAGGCATCAGGCTCCAAGATCAATCGTGAGAAAAGTTAAGTTTTCTGGATGGGTAGGGAAGGTGAGAACTTCTCGCTTCCTGATGCCTTCCCAGAGCCCCAGCCAAAGATCAAAGTGTTAGGCATCACATTTGGCCCTGATGATTATGGTAAATCAAATTGGGAATCCAGATTGTCTGATGCCGAGGTTAAAGTGAGATGCTGAAAGGGGTGGCGGCTCTCCTTAAGGGAAAGGGTCGATCTGATCAAGACCTACTTAAATCCGGTCTTTTTGTACGTCAGTTACATTTGTCTCTTGCCAGAGTCTCACTATACGAGGGTCTACAGCTGTTTCTTCCAGCTGTTATGGGGGAACAGACTGAACCTTGTGAAGCGGAATGTGACCTACCGGTCCAGGCGGGAGGGTGGCCTAGGGATGGTCAACCCGATCGTTTTCTTCTCTGTTATGTTTGTAAAACAAAATTTTGGTAATATGCTGAAAGAGAAGCCGCCTGCATGGGTAGGTTTGTTTCAGGCTTGGTTTAAACCCTTCTGAGCTGTTGGGAGAGTGGCAGGCCGGTGAGAAGCCTGAGAGTCAAGCATGGTAATATCCCGGCTTATGTTGCCCCGAGCTTGAAAATACTTAGGTGGTGGTGTGTGACTGCGGAGGAGATCAGGGAGAGGGTCGTGGCCACCGCCTTTCGTGCACCACTGGTCTTGAAGGATTGCCCAGGCCATAGTCTGCGGGAGGGCTTAAGATTGATAAATATGGAAAGGATTCCCTTAAAGTTTCGGGACCAGGCCTGGCTCGCGTTCCATGGCAGGCTATATGTGAGAGGGAACTTGAAGTACCGTTCTCTGGACGACCTAGGTTGTCCAAGGACAGAGTTTGGGGCTGAAGTGGAGACTATGGACCACTTCTTGCTTCAGTGCCCTTTCAATATAAAGGTATAAAAAGAGGTGGGGAGGGCTCAAGACATCCCCTTCATGCACTGCATGTATTATGCAGAGTGGGTATATGGGGCATTTGAAAGACATGCATTTTGATTTTGACACTCTTTTTCTAGTTTGTCTAGTGGTCCAATATTTCACTTGGAATGCATGGTGCCAGGTCTCCCTTCGGCAAAAAATCCTTCCGGTCTCGGTGGCGGTATATGACATTCTTGGTAAGGTTGGGAAAATTTGGGTCTTGAGAAAGACAGACTGCGATGAAGGGCCTGGATAGAGGCGTGGAGGAATATCAGGTCTGTAGCCGCGGTCTGTTAATCTCTGGGTGAGGATGCTGTTCTTTTTCTTTCTCTGTGCGTTCCACTTCTTTAGATTTTGACAAAGAATTCTTGAAGAGAGGCTACATGCATCTGAAGACCTGCGTTTCTTAGCCTTTGTTCTGCATTGTATGCTTTTGTGTTTTATGTGAATGATTATGTTATGGCCATAAAGGCCTAAGTATGTGTATGTATGGAATGAGGCATAAAGGTATCTTCCTTATCAGCAGGCCGAATGGGCCTATGTTAAATTCCCTCCTTTGAGTTTGATAGGCCGAATAGGCCTTTGATTGATGGTTTCCCTTCCCAGATTAAGTCTGATCCTCACACAGGCTAAAAACCGTGTCATGAGACATATGGGCCGTAATGACGCCATTCTTGCCCGAAGGGCTGAAAGAGCCTCTGAGATAATTTTGTCTCCCAGAAGTTTGTCCGCACTGGCGGAAGTTCTCTCATACAGGCCAAAGCCGTGGTATGGGATAAGGGCCATAAAAGGCCTTGCCTTGTCTGATAGTCCAAATGGGCTTCTTTGCCTTTGAGAGCAGTTCTGGATCTCACACAGGCCAAAGCCTTGTGATGGGAAAAGAAAAATACGAGCCATAAAGGCATCAGTCCTGTATGAAGGGCCGAAAGGGACATGGTGTTTATCCCCACAATTAATTGTCTCTCATAGCGGGCCAAAGCCTTGCTATGGGGCAGATGAGTCGTAAAGGCCTTACCCCTGGTAGTAAGGAGGTTTAAAAAAATAATAATTTTTTTTTTCATTATTGCAAAATTGTCCTGTTGATGATAATGCCTGGTAGAGGCCATAAAGGCCTTGATCTTTATAAGTCATTATGTTTCCCTTTTTCTGCCATAAAGGCGTGTATCTGTTTATGTTAAAATGTTTCTGATTATGCTTTATAATGGAGTATCATTGTATTTAGTTGATCTTTGTTTAGACCAGTTGTATGGTATTTGTATTTATTTGTATATACTAATTTATGTATTTTTGTAAAAAAAATGTGTTTTTGTTGTTGCTGGTTGCAAGATACCTTTAATAAAAAAAAATTTCCAACTTCTTTTGCAATTACCTTTTGAGGCTTTCCCTCCTTATGGAGGGTGTCAATGATGGTTTTCTGCACAACTGTCAGGTCAGCAGTCTTTCCCATGATTGTGATTCCTACTGAACCAGACTGAGAGAACATTTAAAGGCTCAGGAACCCTTTGCAGGTGTTATGACCTAATTAGCTGATTAGAGTGGGACACTTTGAGCCTAGAATATTGCACTTTTTCACAATATTCTAATTTTCTGAGATTGTGGATTTGGGGTTTTCATGAGCTGTAAGCCATAATCATCACAAATATGACAAATCACGGCTTGAACGATGTTGCTTTGCATGTAATGAGTCTATCTCATATATTAGTTTCACCTTTTAAGTTACTGAAATAAATTAACTTTTGCACGATATTCTAATTTTTTCGAGTTTCACCTGTATATTAAACTTCATTGAACTTCCACAATATGACACTTTATTCATATCTATGCAATGCAGTCCATTTTTTTTACAATGACGCAAAACCCACCTCATCACAGCATTGTGGGGTGAACAAAACACTCTTGATACGCAGATCAACACAGCTCAACTGAGATGGTATGGTGTGGACAAGCCCTAGGAATAATATGTGTAATTACAGAGTTGATAAAATTGTGGATAAGAATGTACAGCCTGAACTATTAGATAAAGCCTTAGCTGTAATAGATAGAGCTCTCCTGACCATGTACACAAAACATATGGTGCAAAGTAGATAGAGCATGCAAGCCTACCAGGAACCATTTTCCTTTTCCTAAGTGCATTGTAGTTAGTTTCAAAAAGCTTTTTGATCAAATTAAACAAAAAGGTAACTTTTTTTAAAGATACCTCAAAATGTCTTTGTAGAAAGTTAGTTTACCTTTTAGGGTGTATTCAAACTTGGGAATGCACCCTGTGTGAGATCAGCTAGAAGAACCCCTGCAAGGGTTCCCAAAAATAGCTGAGAGTAGACAGTCCCATTGTGCCCACTTGCATGTAAACACTCAAGCAGCGATGACATGCAAGTGATTGTCTCTAGAAGCTTCAGGGTCTAGATGAAGTGATCTTGCTGAATCTGCCGATTGCAAAGACCTGGGTGGATAGCTATATATATGCAAGTGCACATTGCTGGCTGTTTTATAAATAGAGCCTGAAGGAGTCTGTAGGTGAGTAACCAGTGTGGAATGGTGAAGGACATGAGGTGTGGAGGAGGCACTGAGAAGACTTCATTTTGCATGTTAGCACTATGGCACTTCATTTGTGGATTTAAGAAACCATTTGCTTTTTGCTTTTTGCATGGGACACTTAAATTTATATGAACTATGTTTTTGATTTATGAATGTGACCACTTGAACTTTTTATTGATGAACTTTATATATCACAGTGATTAATTGTTTTTTGAAGCATTTTTTTATTAATTGCAGATGTCAGTTTATGCTTGTGGTGCACAGATGAATTTGCAATTCTTATTTATTTATTTATTTATTGTTATTGATGAATTGATCATAGCCATAGGGCAGTCACACTTTTCACTTTTGAACTGCAAAAAAAATAAGCTTTTTATTTGAAATTTAACTGTACAATTAAGTATACAATTAAAGAACAATATTCTTTACCTCACAATGTGAGGTAAGAATGAAAATCTCATAGTTACTGACCTGTCTATACATTCTGGTTTATTAAATAGTAAATAACAATTTTATGCATGGTATTGTCTTTGGATGTCAGGAAATTACAGCAGTTAAGCTTTTACATTAAAAAAAACTAATAAGCGTTAGAGAGAGTTTTGAAAAATAAACTTCTATAAAATTTCTAAGTTTAAAAATGGCCAGTCTGCTGCCTTATTGATCTGGAAAGGGATATCAGTCATTGCTCTGTTAGTGGTCTGAGTGGATCACTGGCAAAGGTACATAGCTAATCATAGTGGCTCTGCACCACTTGATTGCTGTGACCAATCACAGTGCATAACAATTACAAACAGTGGTTGTTGTTTGCAGATTCTTATTTGTAGTATGAACGTGTAGAAAGCTGGTGTTCTTTGACAGTTACCTTTGATTCAGAGAACAAAGAGGTCCTTGCTAAAAGTGTCAGGCATAGTATGTCACTAAGCACTGGGGGGATGAATTTCAAAAATGTGGCTATTTGGGGGGGGGGGGGGGGTTACCATCCTGGCATGCCAGTGCCACTTCTGGTGTAGCGTTCCGTGGCCATCTTTAGTGTGGGCAAAGAGGTCTATTTTTACAATTTTGCCAGTTCTTCATTGCCAAAGCTGAGCAATTGTGTCTGCCTAGCTGGAATTGTCAGAGGAGCTATTGGAACAAGTTTGATAAGTCCTGATTTATATACAAAAAGGCTTTTTATTCAGTTTGAAAATGTGAGTGCATTTGGAGCATCACTTGAGTATTAAATAGTTTTTAACAGTATTACGCTATTTTGGTAGTTTTTCTTTTGCATTTTGCTCATCCATCCATCCATGAAAATACATTTGGGGTAAACAAGGAGGAATCATGAGCGAAGGCTTGAGATTAACAAGCTGGTCATAAAGTACCCCTATCCATCCATCCGTCCATCCAGGAGTGAGAGCTTGGAGGAAGATAAGGGTGAATCACCATCTGTGATGTGGGAGATCAAATTACCCTATGGAAATTGGGGCTTACTTATTTTATGTGAGTGCAAGGAAGGTGTATTTTTGCATTTTTTATAAAATATATTTTTTATCGGTGTATATAGCAATATATCATTGGCATCTTTTTCTTTTATGTTTTTCGCTATATGAGGAAATATCTGGGAAGGAGAGTCAGTGTGAGATCGCATAAAGAGTTATATCATCTCTGAAGACACCACACCCCACCTGCAGGCTTGTCTTTTTTGCATCTTAAAGCCATACCAGTTTGGGAATTTACAGCATTTGGTGAGTGTGGATCTATAAAATGCTTTTCACAGAAGATGTGAGCAAGCTGGAAAATTTATAAAGTTTGAGTAAATAATAATTTTTTTCACATTTTTTGGGACATTAGACTTTAATTTTGGACTTTTTTTTTTACTTTCGCATATAATTTGTCACAGTTTTGATTATTTGCATTATTTGCGCTGTATTATTTTTATTATTTTTTTATGTTTAGTCAATCCTTGAACAGCAGCATTTAATTTTTCACTTAATTTTTCACTCATTTCCTTGGCGCAAGTTTGATACATATTATATGTGGTACATACTTGGGAGGAGTAAGAGAATGTGTTTTGGGGTGTAATTTCAATTGTGCCCATGCTTTGTCTGAGAAATATCTAATTAAAATAACAACTTTGTATAAAAAAATACATTTATATTTTCTTTCTTCATTTTCCAAAAACGTGATGGGTCATTTTGTGATGTGTTTACTGTCCTGGTACTAAAGTGTAATAGGTATTCAGAAAATCAGATGCATAATTTACACCACTTGAAAGCTTGAAGGTGCTCATTGGATTTTGACCACTTTTCGACTAGACTGCAAAAAGGTGTGATGCTCACCATACTCAGTAGGAGTAGAAGAATGTGATTCTAAGTATTCCCATTGTTTGTGTTAGTAGTATCTCATTAAAATGACAACTTTGTGTGAATTTTTTTTTTTTCTTCATCTTCTCAAAAATTGTTGCAAAAAATGTAATCTTTAAAAGGTTCACAGGGGTCTTTTACCAATGTACTTTTTGTTGTGGTTACTTTTCGAAAATGGTCTTTTGTGTGGTGTTTATACTGTTTTGGCATTTAGGGCCTCAAGACAATTAGGACAGCAGGGCTGATAAACTTTCAAATAAAGACAGCATACTTTGTAAATGTTGTATAACTTTGTATCCAAAGCAAGCAAAAACCTTTCTTGTAGTAATAGAGTTATGGACTGCAGAGAGAGAGAGAGAGAGAGATAATTTTGCCCCTATACAAATTATTACTAACACCTCATCTGGAATATGCAGTTCAGTTTTGAGCACCAGTTCACTAAAAGAATATCATGGAACTGGAGAAAGTGCAGAGAAGGGCAACCAAACTAATAAGAGGCGATAAAAGGCATGGAAGAGCTCAGCTGTGAGGAAAGATTAGGTGACCTGAATTTATTCTTGAGAAGAGGAGATTAAGCGGAGATATGATCAACATGAATAAATACTGTACATATGTGATTCATATAGCGAAAAGGGTATAGAGGTATTCACTTTAAGGTCATCACAGAGAACACGGGGCACCCTTTACGTCTAGAGGAAAATAAATTTAATCTCCAAATACAGAAAGGCTTCTTCACAGTAATAGCTGTGAAAAATTTGGAATAGAGCCCCTCAAGAGCTGGTTCTAGCTAACTCAGTAGATTGCTTTAAAAAAGGAAATGGATTATTTCCTAAATTCACAAAATATAACTGGATACTAATATTTATAGGTAAAGTTGATTCAAGGAATATCCAATTACCTCTTGGGGATCAGGAAGACTAACTATGTAACGCTGTAACTATGTAACTTTTACACAGTCTAATTACCAAATGGAAATGGAACAGCATACCATTTGGCCTAAATTTATAAAGAAAGCTTGTTTATTTGATATGTTTTATAACAGAAAAGGAAATGGATCCTTTCTTAACCACTTGAGCTCCAGAGGATTTACCCCCCTTAATGACCAGGCCTCTTTTTGCTACTCGGCGCTGCATTAATTCAATATTTTTTACTTTCAGCTATAAAAAATATATAGTAAACTCAAAGTTGGTTATAAATTTAGGCCAAAATGTATTCTGCTCCATGTTTTTGGTAAAAAAAATCCCAATGAGTGTATATTGATTGCTTTGTGTGGAAGTTATAGCGTTTACAAACTATGGTATAAATACTGCAACTTACGCCATTTTTCTGCTATACAGCGCTGCGCTAGTTCAATGGAAAATTGCGCGGTCATGCAATACGGTACATAAATGAAATTTACATCCTTTTTTCCCCCACAAATTGAGCTTTCTTTTGGTGGTATTTGATCGCCTGTGCGGTTTTTATTTTTTGCGCTATAAAAAAAGGCTGACAATTTTGAGGAAAAAAAACAATATTTTGGACTTTTTGCTATAAAACATGTCCAGTAAAAAAAAAATACAAAAATCAAATTTAGTCATACATTTCTGCCAAAATGCATTCTGCGACATGTCTTTGCTAAAAAAAAAACCCAATACGTGTAAATGAATTGGTTTACGTGAAAGTTATAGCGTTTACAAATGGCGGGAAAGATACTGGGATTTTTAGTTTTTTTTTCATACTAATAATGGCGGCGATCAGCGAATTATGGCGGTGATCAGGGACTTATGGCAGCAACCAGCGACTTATGGCGGGACTGCGGCAGACATTCTGAGTTTGGGGGGTACTGACTTGGGGTCACTGACATCCCCAAAAACACTAATACAGTGATCAGTGCAGAAAAGAAAAACCTGACACTGTACTAATGGCAATGGGGAGGAAGGGGTTAACTTTATTTTGCAGGGAAGGGTTATAGGAGTGAGGGGAGTGTTTTACTAGGGGGAGGGGGTGTGTACTGGGCGGGACAAGGCTGATCGAGAAAGAGAAACTCTTCTTTCTCGATCAGCTCATCCTCGAGCTGACAGGGAAGTGACAGACAGCACAGCTACTGCAGCTGTGCTGTCTGTCACTGTTTGCCGCCGATCGCCGTGACATAGCCGCTAACGAGCGGCTGTGACCCGGTGACTGACATCTGCGGTGGTGATCCGCAGGACAAATAGGGCAGTGGCGCGCCTCGCGCGCCCCCTATTTGTTTACAAAACACATGTCTTAAAATGTGGTTTTGCCTGTGAGTGCCGCCTTGCCGCCGTATATGTACAGTGGCTGGGCGGCATGCGGTTAAATTCACAAAATATAACTGGATACTAATATTTATAGGTAAAATTGATCCAAGGAATATCCAATTACCTCTTGGGGATCAGGAAGACTAACTATGTAATGCTGTAACTATGTAACTTATACACAGTCTAATTACCAAATGGAAATGGAACAGCATACTGTTTGGCCTAAATTTATAAAGAAAGCTTGTTTATTTGATATGTTTTATAACAGAAAGGAAGAAAAATATTTTTCCAAACTTTTCAGTATTTTTTCCTTTATATAGTCAAAAACAATCCAGTGGTAATTAAACCAAACAAAAACTCTACATGTCACAAAGAATGCTAAAAAACAATTTGGGTACAGTGTTGCATGGCTGAGTAATTGTCAAAGTATCACAGTGCTGAAAACTGAAAATTGGCCTTGTAATGAAGGGGATGAAATATGCTGGTACTGATCAGGCTAAAAAGATCACCAGATTGATTATGGTTAGAATAAAATATAAAAAAAATGAAAAAAATGACATTAGATTATATTGGATATTTGAATTTAATTATTATTATGTAATCTAAGGTGTAATAGTCCTAATTAACTCTGATTTGCTCAACTCTATTGACTTTAATCTATAGCGTCATTGATTTTTCTATATTCTAAAAGCATAAATGTGTGTTTTTTTAACATTATTTATTAAGTTCCATTTTGCATTGCAAATTATAAATATTACAATAACACAAATGTCTGGGTTCATTTATTGAGCTAGAATTGTTCAGGTTTTTACCACATCATAGATATCATTAGATAAACAGGCACATCCTTTCATTCATGAACCAGCACTATTATCTGCTATTAAATTATTATCTACTCTTACATGTTTTTGTGTCTCATCTCTCAAATATCTTGAATTAATTTACGCACATCATAAGAAAGACTTATTGATCTAGAGCTAGGCAACCTGACATATAGCAGCTAACTCTAACAGAATTCTACAAAGGTGCGCATAAACCAAAGAGTTATTATACAAAAAGTTTACACAGTGTTACAAATATTAGAACACAGTCCAGCTAAATATGTTTTCCAAGTATGGACTTTATAAATTAAAGTTTTTCCAATAACAGTAATGAGAAGAACCTCACCCTCATGGGAATAGTTGTGACTCCCTCATCATACGAGATCTTAAAGTATATGGAGGGCAGATGTTGTCTCTCAGTTAGATCTATCATCGGACAGTCATTAATTTCCAAAAACCGTTATTAAAAATCACCTAAAAGAATGAATAGTTTTCTTGAACCTGAGACTAGTAAACAAAATTTTGATCCAGGAAATTGTTTTGACTACTTGGGGGCATCTCATGCTGGGAACTGTTGCCCAGAGGATTTTTATTTTTCTGTCTCTGGAGGAAAATTGCAGGAGCTGTCAGCAGGCTGTTTGTCTTTTTTCTATTGGTAACTATCCATGAAGCATGAGTTGCCACAGTCTGACTCTACTTTCTGGGTAAAAGCATACATGAAATCAAAACTTACATATAAATAAACCAACTCTTTTTTTCTGTAGATATTTGTACTGTTCCAACTACCTGAAGCAGAGAAAGTTATTTTTACTATGTGGGGTAGTTAGAGAAGACATTTATGTGGGGTATGTAGATAAGTCAACAGATATCTATCTAGCTTGCTATGCTGATTGCAGCATTTGTACTGATTTCAAAATCTCTGTAGAAACTCACATTTTGTATTCATTAAAAAAAGGAACTTAAATGGCCCTGGTAAACAAAGGGGTTTGTGATATCTCCAGAAAAGATGCATTTGGAAAGGCCATTTCAACTTTTTACAACAGTTTTACTTTGCAGTAGCTACAAACATTGACTTTGAGCTATGTCTTGAGGCAACACAGATTTGTTTAATTAGCCACTAATGAGCCCTTAATATACTCTTAGCATTAAAAACAATGTGTTTAAAAAGCAAATGGCATTGTCTTCCTAATCAGTCACAGTAGGCAGTAATTAAAGTACTTGATAGAACAGATGTATTGGGATCAATAAAGGAAGCATCAGACTCCCATACTTCCAGTTGTCCCATATTATTAAAGTAACTCAACCATGAAAATAATATTTTGCACAGTAAAACTGCATATTATATATATATATATATATATATATATAAAACCATACAATTTTCCATGTTAATGTTAATGGATGGAGATGGGATATTGTGTGACTGCAGACCTGGGAGTCTAGGAGATGAGTAGGAGCTGATTCTGAAAAAGAATGGTGGCTGAAAATAGACTGAGGGGGAGGGGGTAGATAAGGAAGAGTGGAAGCTGACAGGGTAAGATTTGGGCTAGATTGGAGTAATTTCAGTGTCCAACATTGGGTGTCTCTCAGCAGCAAGCAAAACTCTGAAATTGGTCATCACCTGATGCTGGCTGCTGTTAGGCTATTTAGCCCCACCTCTAGAACATCAAGTACCTTAATACTGTGCTTGTGTGTTCATTCCGGGTCCTGCCTAACATGTAACTTCTGTACTTAACATGTCTTAAAATGTTTTTCTCTCTGCCATCCTGCCTTTTCACCTGAGCTTACTTTACTCTACTTCCCTTTGTCTATTAGTGTGAGTTTTTTTGTTCCATTTGTTCCACTTGCACATGTTACACTGTTTGGTCATTGGTTTTACTATATGTATGTGTTATAATATGTATGTTGTATATGTACAATAAATTGCATTGTCATAACTTTATTAGTTGTACCTTCCATTGTATAGCTCATGTCCTTGCAGACACCAGTGGTTTACCGACAATTTGGAAAGGGAGAGGATGCAGTGTATACGCTGAACTGGAAATAAAGAGGAAGAAAGTCAAAATAGACCACTAGTAGATTAGATACATTTGGACTGATTATGAATTCATAAAGAAAGATGATTGTCTCTGTAGAAGAGGGAGGTCGAGTGAGAACTAAACAGACAGGATAGAAAGGAGGAACACTGAGACCTGAGTGTAGTTTCCCATCCCTTTATTTACATTCCAAATGACAGCCTGAGGAGAACTAAGAGAAAAAAAAGCCTTGATCAGGATTGACAAAGATCTACATCGCTGGACAGCATGATTGACAACGGATTTTCAATGCTGAATTTTTGGGTTTTTTTACATTTTTTGTGTAATAATGGTCTTTTAAATATATTTCCATTGTAATTTTAAATATCAATGAGTAGGGGTATTAAGACCCACATGGATATCTGGGGGGCCCTATCTTAAAGGGGGCTTTCAGATTCTGATATGTTCCTCCCTGCACCCCACAGTCCACAAATGTGGACTGTGGGGTGCAGGCAACCCCACAAATGTTTTCATTTTTTTTGCACTGGGACTCCCTAAACTCCATACCAGATTTGAAGGGTTTGTTGTGGATTTTCAAAGGGACCCCACTCTTATTTCGTTTTTACAGAAAAAAGTGACAGTAAGGAAACAAAAAACTGTCATTTATTTTTCCTACCCAGTTTCTTTTTTGTAAAAAAAATGGCATGGGGAACCCCTAAAATACGTTAGATCCTCATCCTCCTTGATTATGGTCTGGTATGTATTTTGGGGGTGCCTTATGCTGTTTTTTTTAAATAAAGGAAGCCTGTCCTATAAGATAGAGCCACAACGTATGCAAAAATCTGTCCGCTATGGGCCTATCTTCCCCCACACTGCAAAGATTCACTTCTGCTTCCAAGCTAGCAGCTTTTTGTGTTTGATTCCACACTGCCTTTTTAATCTTGCCATACATCAGACGTCTGGGACTTCTCTTCCTCTTGTCTCTCTCTTGTTCCTTTCTCCTTACTTTTCCTCCTTCCTTTCTTAATTGCTGAATCTGGGAAAGCCTGGGTGTCTCAGCTCACTACACATTTTTTCTCCCTACTCTAGAATATGCTCAAACTTTTACCAACACTCCTTATCCTTGTTGTAACCTGCCTCAGTGGGACTTTTTTGATATCCTATCTAGGTTTGCTGATGTTGATCTGAACTCACCAATCTCAGTTAACTATTTTGCAGCTTTTTGTTACCTGATCTTGTTCTGTTACATTGTATTTTATCTGTATTACTAGCCAGAACACTGACTGTAATGTCCTGTCACTGATGTGCAACCCCATAGACTTGAATGGGTTACATACACACAGCACCTGGCAGCTTCAGCTGCTTAAACACATGGCTCATTTGTGGACTACAGGTCTCAGTGCCGATGTAAATGAGCCCTATTTGTAAACAATATATAAGGCTGGCCATACATTATACAATTTTCTGTTCAATTTCTGCCCAATTTCCTTTAGATTTACCTTCATCTATGTAGTGCAAAGGCCTGCCTAATTGGATACAATTGAAAGTGTTGTTTAGGTTTCACCTCATATTATATGGTTTTTGGTAAATCTAAAGCAAAATTCTCACAAAAATTGTATAGTGTATGGCCAGCCTTAGAATAAGAATAACATTGTGAAGAATTGGTATTAGAAAATAAAAGAGAAACTGGTATGCAAACAATCTTGTTATGCATGTCTGTATTCACTGCATATTAGTAACCAAGCTAAAACTCCGGAGAACTATATGTGCCCTTTACACCTTATGGCTGATAATATGATCTATAGGAAATGCTTCATGTCTATGTGAAAAAGAAGCAATAAAAGCAAAAAATATTTTGTTTTACTGATGAACATAATACATAAATAAAAAATATATGAAAACATATATTTCCTTTAATAATTTTTATAAACAGTAATGAAGTCCACAGATCTTTAACAACCAATCAGATATCAATTAAAACAGCTAAAAGTATTTTAAAGGATTTTATGTTGTAATTAAACTACACTGTCAACAATGTAGTACTGATATTTTGTTACATTTGTAACTGTTAAATTTAATTTGTGATCTTCTTACTGCATTCACTTGTCTTGTCTTTTCCCTTAGGATTTTGAGAGGTGCATCAAGAGTTTACAATGCCAAGCTGCATTACCTTCTACATGAACCATGTAAGAACATAATATGAATTTCTGCTGTAATATCTAGGGTGTATTATCCATGAATGTAATTTCAAGTTTAAGAATGCAAGCTGCAGACTATTTCACAAGATTATTATGTAAGATGCGTACTATATTTGTTTGGATATCATGAAAATTAACATTTCTCTTGAAATGTAAATAAAATCCCAGATGGGAATTATTGTGATTGGAAAAATATGCGGACAAGATAATTTTGTATCCATTTAGATATTTGTCTGCAGTATGAAATTTACATTGTCTGTTCAAAGAACATTGTAAAAAATATAATCAATAGTTAAAAATGCTCCACATCATCTTCATAATTTAGTTTAATTTAGTTTAATTAAAAGAAAAATATATATTTTTTTAATTAAAGGAAAACCTAGCAAGAAAGACAAAGCAACAAGACAGAAAACATCCATATTGACTATACAGTTTAAAACTGTATTTATGGTATCTGTTACTTGAATAAACGCTAGTAGCAGTGTAAAAATTACAAAAAGATTCTTCCCACAGAAGTTCTTTTTTTAACCTATCACAGACCAGAACAATAACATTTGAAACAGGATATCAATTATATAAAACAGCACAAATCAGCACTAGCTTATGAATGTGTTTAATATACTATATGGAAAGGTTCTTTATAATATAGGTTTATTTATTCAAAAAGTGTAAAGCTTTCCAGTTTAAAATGATTGTATTCTAGCTTAAAAAAAGAAGCTTAAAATATTTTTCACAGCCATTCCTTTCTCCACTAGCTACAAAATGCTAAATTTCATACATGAAAATGTAAGAATAGCAAGAATAATGGTCTGATTGATGATGGTGATGGCAATGTCAGTGGCACTGTCATCAGAAACAATAGTGGGGGTGATATGAACAAGCTTATAATGGATCATAGAAGGGAAGAGGAGAGGTGAATTTTTCTCCCATCTTCCTCTACTGCAGTGTTTCTTAACCATTTTTGAGTCTCGGATTTCTTTAAGAATCTGATGAAAACTATGGACCCCCACTTCAGAAATATTCACATAAAGACAACTTTACTTGCAAGGAATATACATACAGGTACTTTATTTTATTAAAATGTGATTGCCTTATACACATACGACAAACACAATGTTCAAATAAAGTAAACAATCTTTACATATTAGACAATACAATTATAGTTTTGCTCAAATCTACTACTACTATTACTACTACTACTACTACTACTACTACTACTACTACTACTACTACTACTACTAGAAAATGAGAATTAGTACTTGCTAATTTAAATGGTAAAAATTGGCCAACAACGAGACAAGAGATGTGTAGTGATCAGCATTATAAGCAGTGGCAAGGCGCATTTTTTAAATTTCTGTCAATGGGAAACCATTGATTTGGGCAAGGGGGAGAACTATATAGTGAATGTAAATTTTATTTTTTATCTGACCTTAATAGACTCCCTGAAACCTATCCAAGAGACTATTAGGGGTCCATGGACCTCAGGTTACAATTCCCTGCTTTACTGTAATATCATCTGTGACGGGCGTGGTGTCAGACCCCAGTCCTTCTCACCAACTTGTGACCAATGGACTAGCCAATCTAAAACCGCGCTGCCACTTGCATGACAATGCCACTCTCAGCTGCACCATGCACAAAGATTTTCCAGCTCACTGGACCCCAATCTAGGTGCCAACAGCCTGAGAGCGATTGTTACTGGGTCAGGTTAATTACGCAATTAACCCTTCACACTGCCACCACCACCTTTTTACAGAGAAGGAGGAAACTCACAAATCTTAGCAGTAATACTATGATGTTTGAATGAGTGTCTGTATACACCTTGTCACCGCAGACAGATGTATCCAGAGGTTTTGAAACACACAGTAGCGCTCTTCAGAGACAGGGATTCTCAGTTTGCATTAAAGAGCTTTAGAAACAGTTCAACACTTTTCAGAAAATAGGATTTACTGCTGAAAAGGTCAAAATGGTGCAATAAAAATATTTACAGAAAAGATGTATTGAATATATATATATATATATATATAGAGAGAGAGAGAGAGAGCAATAACACAACAGAGAGAATAAAGAAAGAAGTTTAAGAAGGTAGAATACTTGCAGAAGTCCTGGTTTAAGCAGCGTTCAAGTGTCCTGAACAAAAGGGTACCTTTTCTCCCGAAGTTGGTTCCTGATGTTAAAAGGGAGAATCTCTTCATCTTCTCTCTCCAGGCATGACAGCCTGTTTTCTAGGAACCCAGCAGGGTCTCTCCTTAAAGCAGAGAGCCAATCGCCTCATTTGCGGAGGGTTGTTTAGGTGGAGACCCAGGCTGTGACCCAAATCCCTCCTAAGTTTATACCATGGTCAATAACCTTCCATAGGTGCATGCAGCAGCCTAGCCACAGGCAGGTTAATATGCAGAATGATATTCTGAATGTCCAGACATCAAATATGACATATCTGGCTGTGACGGTTAAAGAGATATCGCTTTCTGCTCTCTGGTGGACGTTATCTAGGGGTGTGAGGTATCAGGTGCCTTGTATTAAACTGACCTATCTGAATATATGCTTTGATTTATTGTACCTTGTTCCAGCTGGGATTTATGAAATTGTATGAAAAAGTGGTTTCAAGTGGGATGTATGTTTTACTACCACTTCTGGAATGCTTTCATGTCCAGTGACTGACTGGTTTATAGCTTTACAACCAGGCCAAGGCAAGGGTCTGGCAGAATTCATGGAACCAGCTAATTGGGTTTACAACCATGAAGTGTATCCAGCTGTGCTCGATGCAATTGTGACCCCAGCATACACACACACCACATGCCATTAAACAAAAAGGGAGGGGGACTGATTTGGAGTGAGAATGACATTTGCAGAGTATGATCCAAATTATGGTTGTCATTGTCCATATCTGTGCGTACAATTATCACATCATCCATTCAAGATACAACAATGCATCAATTGCACTAGGTCTATCTATCTATCTATCTATCTATATATCTATCTATCTATCTATCTATCTATCTTTTTTAAGAATTTTGATGTTTAGTTGAAATGGCCTTGAAAAAACCCAATAATAATATTTTTTGCATTATCATTGTAAATATATGTTGATTACTGCCTATAAATGTGTATACAATTCACCATTGCAGAACAATGCCATCAATAAAGGATGCAATGTAAAGCAAATACTCATATGTAACAAAGTATGGATACCTCTCTCTTTTCTTACATAATTAAGATAATTCTTCAGAAATATTAATTCAGAATAAATTCCAGTTATGCTCCATAAGGACTAGAAAATATCAAAACACATACTGTATCTGAAGTTCATGCAGAAATGTAAAGAGAAACTTTGGTCTTTTAAAAAAAGAAATAAAAGTCAACAGCTTCAAATACTGTAGCTGCTGACTTTTAATAAACAGACATTCACTAGCCCAGAGATCCAGCACTGTCTTCACCTGAGCAGGTTCTTCACTGGTCTTCGGATCCCCAGCACTGCCATCTTGGCTGTAGGAAACTGGCTGTGACTTCTTACTGTATCATAGCTAGCTCCCCACGGTGCATATGTGAGGTTACACTGTGCTTCCAGACTGGTCCCACAACTCCTGCAATCTGTGACGTGTCCTAGGAGGTAGTGGGTTGGAAGGAGGGTGAACTTTCTCAGTACTCTACTAGGCAAGAAAAACTGAAGTGGGTACCTTTTTCTTACAAAAAAATGTCAATAATGGTGGGGGGAGGGAGGAAGATAGGTAGAACGTTCACTTTAAGTGAAGTTCCGCATTAAGCACCTCATTAGACAATACTATGTAGTGTGCTGGTGATAAAAAATAATAATTTTGCATTGTACAGTATAAATGTATGTTTTTGCATAAAAACAAGCAGTTTCCAGTTATCCAAATTACCTGTCTTAGTGGGTTACTGAAAATATTTTACTTCACCACAGCAGGAAATTTGATTACACTCTGTGTGAAATCTGCAGATGTAAGCACATACTGCTTTTTTCATTAAACTGGTTAAATATCCTGAAAATTGCTACTTTGGCCAACAAACCAATTTACTATTAAATTATCATTACATTTCTTGGTTGAAATAATTTTGTTTTATTGAGTCACACTTACACATCTCCATGAAAGTACAATGCTGTTCCATGATAATCTAATTACAAGTTAATGCTATGATCAAAAAGGTATTTTAGGCTTGCACATTTAAAGTGTGGAATTATCTTCAATAAAATATGTTGTGTATTGTAGCTGAACTGTTTGAAAATATGTGATTATAAACTAAGAGACATCATTGGAATATTAAAATTCTAATTACTGTAATATTACAGTGTATCTATAGCCAACATTTTGTTATTTTTTATTTTTGGAAAAGAGGTTTTGTTTTAATTGAGAAGCCTTACCATCTCTACTGGTCCTGGTGCCCATTGCCACTGAAACATAAATATTTGGAAAATGTTTTGGTTGTCACCAGAACACCAGAGTTGCAAGGAGCTCTTCTAACAGGCAAACACCCTTCCATGCTAGTTGTCTAATAAGGATTTCCCCTTACTTTGAAGAGATTCCTCTCAATTCCTGTTGTGCCAAGAAAGAACAGAAATCCCCCCAATGGATACATGCAGCAGAAAAGGCAAAAAAAAAAATATTTATATATATATATATATATATATATATATATATATATATATATATATATATACTCAATGGCCACTTTATTAGGTACACCTTGCCAGTACTGGGTTGGACCCCCTTTTGCATTCAGGACTGCCTAAATTCTTCATGAAATAGATTCAAAAACGTGTTGGAAACATTCCTCAGTGATTTTGGTCCATATTGACAGAATAGTATCACCCAGTTGCTGCAAATCTCCCGTTCTACCACTTTCCAGAGGTGCTCTATTGGACTGAGATCTGGTGACTGTGGAGGCCACTGAAGTACAGTGAGCTCATTGTCACGTTCAAGAAACCAGTTTGAGATGATTTGAGCTTTGTGACATGGTGCATTATTCTGCTGGAAGTAGCCATTAGAAGATGAGTACACTGTAGTCATAAAGAGATGGACATTTAAATGTTGCTCAAATGGTACTAAGGGACCCAAAGTGTACCAAGAAAGTATCCCCCACACCACCACAATACCACCATTAGCCTGAACCATTGATACAAGGCAGGATGGATCCATTCTTTCATGTTGTTTATGCCAAATTCTGACCCTACTATCTGTATGTAACAGCTGAAATCGAGACTCAGACCAGGCAACTTTTTTCCAATCTTCTATTGTCTACTTTTGGTGAGCCTGTGTGAATTGTAGTTTTTGTTTCCTGTTCTTAGCAGACAGGCATGGCACCTGGTGTGGTCTTCTGCTGTTGTAGCCCATCTGCTTCAAGGTTCTATGTGTTGTGCGTTCAGAGATGGTATTCTGCATATCTTGGTTGTAATGAGTGGTTATCTGAGTTACTGTAGCCTTTCTATCATCTCGAACCAGTCTGCCCATTCTCCTCTGACCTCTAACAACAACAAGGCATTTCTGTCCACACAACTGCTACTAACTGGATATTTTCTCTTTTTTGGACCATTTTCTATAAACCCTAGAGATGGTTGTCCATAAAAATCCCAATAGATCAGCAGTTTTTGAAATACTCAGGCCAGCCCGTCTGGCACCAATAACCATGCCATGTTCAAAGTAACTTAACCTCCCTAACGGTATTCCCGAGTGTAGCTCGGGGTAAAATGTCTGTACCAAAAGCGGTAACCCCAAGCTACACTCGGGCTTACCATGCGGCGCTGCATAGGGAGTCCCTGCAGCACTTACCTTGTCCTTCGCTCCCGCGATGTGTCCCCTGCAGTGTCCCCGGCCATCTCCTCCGGCTGATGCCGGCATCCGGCTCCTGTGTTCCGGTCCCTGTGACGTCGGGACGTACGGGCGCCGGCGGGAAATTTGAAAATTTAAAAAAAATGTCATTTTTTTCAAAACAATTTTACATAGTAAAACATTGCTGTTTCAACCCATTTCACATACATTTTGTCCCTAGTGCTCTGTCCTGTCCCCTGTCTGCATTTTGACTGTTCTTTCTGCCTGGAAACTTAGAAAAGTCCATGGCGTCCAAAAAGTGTCCCTTTAGGTCAAAAGCGGGTTTAGATCAGCTAGAGAACAGCGATAGTAAATCAGAACCACTTGCAGAATTGAGTGATAATGATTCATGGAGAAATTCGTCATCAGACACTGAAAACAATTTTGCGACTTTGCTCAGCGATGTGCAAACTTGGCTCTATATTTCAAATTTCAGTGTTTTTGGTTTGATTATATTATTGAATTAAATGTATTATTATTATATTATTATTTTTTATGATTATTTAATAAATTATAATTTATGATTTTGTGTTTCAAATTTTATCATACCCGGGATGTTTAATAGACTCTTGTTCAGACAGATTTCAGTGAGTTATTCCTAAATATTACAGCCTACAATAAAAAAACTACATATTTCCATGCAAAATAATGGTACCGCTTTCAGCACCAAAAATCTGAAATAATCATACCGCTAGGGAGGTTAAATCCCTTTTATTTCTTATTCTGATGCTCAGTTTGAATTCCAGCAAGTTGTCTTCACTACGTATAGATGCCTAAATGCATTGAGTAGCTGCCATGTGATAGGCTGAATACCAATTTGTGTTACCAAGCAATTGAACAGGTGTGCCTATTAAAGAGGCAGGTGCACATTGCTGGATCACAATGGGGCTCAGGTAAATATTAGGGGGGTTGGGGAGGCTTCTGCACACAGAATGTTTGTGTTACCTTTATGCATAGAATACATGAAGATAAAAAACCTTCAGCCATTAGAATCACTTTAATTGCAGGTGTTTAATCATGCGTTTTGAATACAATTATCTACATATGAGTATGGGTGCCAAACACCATACCAGGTTTGGTAGCAATAACCACCATTTATAACTAAGCATGTTTGTAGCTAGACGGCAAGTGAAAAAAAAAATTAAAAAGTCAATAATTCACCAAAAAACTGAAAGATATACGCCACTTTGCTGCAAAATTGAGATAACATATATTTCTACAACGCAAGCCATTTTGTAATTTAATGTTATTAAAATTAACCCTTTTAGAAAACCAATTTTAACGGCTGTAATTTTTTTTAAAAATAAAATTAATTTGTTGCTTATTTGCAAAAAGGTGACCAAGTAGCATGTAGTACTGTTGATGCAATCTGATTTGCTGATTTTGTGATTGGCTTTTTACTTTTCTTAGAATTCTGCACAAATAGAAAAAAATGTTATACAAATCAAATTTTAGACACTCACTGTGACAGTTGTATTTTTCATTAGAATCTCATCCTCTTCTAAAGGGCCACATTTCTCAGTCCAACTTTATTTAGGTGATTATAATGAAGTCAACCCAATTTAGAAATCAATTGTAGATATGATGAAAAAAATAGCAATTTATTAAAATAGAGAAAGATATACGTCTGCAAAAATAGATTTGGTAAGCTCCTTACAATATATACAGTTTACTCATATGCAATTATATATATATATATATATTTTTTAAACTGAAGCTATACTTTACCTGCTGGGTCAAACAGAAAACATAACCTATAAAATAACGATATTTCTTAGCAGTATGCTATCTTTTATTTCTATACTATGTGATTATTTTAAAGAAGAGCTCTGGTTATAAATGCAGTGGAACTTTGTCCGCAATGCACGGGTTAAATGCTCGTTTTGGCTTGGGGCTCATGTAAAAGCTGTACTTACCCATTCCTTCGATTCTCAGGAAAACCACACTCCCCCACAGTTGGTGGTGGACTGTTCCTGCCATCCTCACATCCTGTGTTGGTCTATGGGTGTGATGACATCAGGAAAATCCCATTCACAAGACTGTTAGCTTGCGGAGGGAAAGAAAAGGCAGGGACCGATATTGCGATTGGAGGATCTGCATATTAGGTAAGTATATCGTTGCTTTATGAGCCCCTAGACAAAAACTAGCATTCAATCCATGTAGTGTGGGCACAGCCCCACTGCATGGGATAATAATAATAATTTTGCATTGATTTCTTCTTTAAGATAATACTTCAACGTGAATTATGCACTCAGTGGTGGAAGAACTGTCAATTTTTTGTTTGTTTTTTGTTTTGTTTAGTGCAGATGATATCTCATATACATCTTCCCACCTATCAAACACAATGGAAGATAACTGTTGAGGAAACATGTGTCAAGTACACTTAGAAGTACAACTGTGGATTCTACAACACAGTCAATGTCTGTACTGCCAGGAGCCAATCATTTCTAATGCACCATGCCCTCACGCAGCCACTGGAGATCACAAACTGCTGAAAGCAGGCAGCAGTTCAATCATTTTTATGAAGTTTAAAGAACAAATCAAAAGACTAAGATTCTTTTTAGGTTCCTTTAAGAACACACTTACTGGGACTTTAAAGTGTATATGTCAGTACTATTCACATCTGACAATAATAAGCACCACCGGGTGCCAAAACATGAGTTTACGTTTCCAAAATGCTGCAGCAGAGCTCTAGCACTGACAGTTTGCAATTTTTTTTAGGAGACACTAAAATATGCCTTGCACATCACACAATGCAATACTGGCCTCAGCAACCTAATTTAAATGTGGTATGCAATGGATACTTCTAACAGCTTGCGAGCTGCAGACTGCAGTAATGTATTGGAAAATTAAACACACTATTCTTGTAAACAGTGAATGGCAGGGTTTCTTTACACATCTGAAAACAGAACTGAAATGTTCTCCATTCATAGTAACAAATCTAGAGCAGAATATTCAGCCCTGTTAGAGCTCTACTTTGCAGAACAACCAAACTCTCATGTTTCTGATTAAAAACTTAATTATATTGTAACTAGTGGTATGTGTGGATAGATCCACCTGAATTGTGACCTAACTCTAAGAAGCAATCTGTTAAATACATGTAGTATATGTAGTAGTACAATAGTATATGTGAACCCTCATCTTGTAAAACAACCCATTTAGTTTAAAATAGAAATGAAAGGCAAAACATGTGTATAAATATAAAAAAACATTATAAATAACTTTTTTCCCCTTTTTATAAGTGATCACATTTTCTCTGTTCTCAGCTCAGAGAGGTGGGGGAGGAGGGAAGGAGAAACAGCAGTACAGTAATCTTCCCAGTGAATGGGTGTGCGTGTGTGTGTATGTGTGGGGTGGGGGGTGTTTCAGGACATGTCTGATCATTGGAGGAGCGGGTTAAGTTCCCAGCATAGTTAGAGAACTAACCACGCTGTTCTCTCATTCTTAGTGTAGTGATGGCAGGAACGCCAGGAATTTCACACAAAGGGAGCAATACAAAGAGAACAGGGTACTTTTTCATACAAGTACCTGGTACAAGAGGCACATATTTGAAATATGAAATGTTGGGTTTACGTATTATTTAAGTGGATTAGTAAAGAGATCCTTTCGTACCAGTTCTTTTCTAGAGTCCAGAAGTCAGTATGTTATACTGTTTTATTATTTGGAATTATGCTGCTTCCTTATTAGTAATTAGTATAAATTCTCATATCTCTATATTGTACCGCGCTCCAAACACTCTAAATAAATAATAAATAAATATTGTGTATCACCGATAAATCAATAATAATCTATAACCTTGATGCTTAAATCCATAATTGCATAATACTTAAATCCATGATTGAAGTGAAAAAAATACTATTAATATTTATAAATCAGTGCATAAAAAACTGCGTGCATAAAAAACTAATGAAGACTGAAAAAAGAAGAATGAAAAAATAAAATAAAAATATAAAAAATGAAAAATATAAAAAATATAAAATGCAATAAACTGGAAGAAAATATATATAGGTGAATAATAATTCAGTTCATACGAATTGAAATGGTGATGTGGTTCAATCTAATCTGCGTAGTAAGTCAATGTTCATAACATGAACCTCTCTCTCCTTCCTCCTCTCCTTTCTCCTCAGTACAGCTTTTCTCAATAAGGACTTTCTCCTCTAGCTGCTTGGCTTATTCCTCCATAACCGATACATACAGAGAGAAGGGAAAAAGAGACATAGTGTCTTATCCTGGGTAACAAAATGTTTAATGAGCTTCTAATCTCCCACTCACATGGTATCAGCAAAAGTAGCGCTTTGTGTAAATAAATCAAATCCTCCTGCAAACAGCCCTGCAGGTGTGTGTGTGTTCACTCGCTATACTCGCCGTTCCTCTGTGGATGCGTGATGACGTCACCGCCCCTCCCCTACGCGTTACGCTACAGGGACTCGTAGCTTCCTCTGGGGGATGTAGTCCCCTACATCCCCCAGAGGAAGCTACGAGTCCCTGTAGCGTAACGCGTAGGGGAGGGGCGGTGACGTCATCACGCATCCACAGAGGAACGGCGAGTATAGCGAGTGAACACACACACACCTGCAGGGCTGTTTGCAGGAGGATTTGATTTATTTACACAAAGCGCTACTTTTGCTGATACCATGTGAGTGGGAGATTAGAAGCTCATTAAACATTTTGTTACCCAGGATAAGACACTATGTCTCTTTTTCCCTTCTCTCTGTATGTATCGGTTATGGAGGAATAAGCCAAGCAGCTAGAGGAGAAAGTCCTTATTGAGAAAAGCTGTACTGAGGAGAAAGGAGAGGAGGAAGGAGAGAGAGGTTCATGTTATGAACATTGACTTACTACGCAGATTAGATTGAACCACATCACCATCTCAATTCGTATGAACTGAATTATTATTCACCTATATATATTTTCTTCCAGTTTATTGCATTTTATATTTTTTATATTTTTCATTTTTTATATTTTTATTTTATTTTTTCATTCTTCTTTTTTCAGTCTTCATTAGTTTTTTATGCACGCAGTTTTTTATGCACTGATTTATAAATATTAATAGTATTTTTTTCACTTCAATCATGGATTTAAGTATTATGCAATTATGGATTTAAGCATCAAGGTTATAGATTATTATTGATTTATCGGTGATACACAATATTTATTTATTATTTATTTAGAGTGTTTGGAGCGCGGTACAATATAGATATATGAATTTAGCATCCACACACCTGGAGAGGGTGTAAAAAGTACCTGGCGATCTAAATATCTAATTAAGCACGTTAATTGATTTATTACTGGTTCACTTTATTCATTAGTTAATATTATTCATTTTTAAACACGGAATTAATTGCTTCACCAGTAAGATAACTTCTAGTGGCTCACAAGTATTCAATTAATTTGCATTTTAGTATAAATTCTCTTTCTGGAGCACAGGAATAGGAGGTTTGCCAATTCCCCTCCAACCTGAGAATTGACAAATAATCTGCCCTGCTTAATGAATGATAAGGCTGGATCCTCAGATATGGAACTGGACTTTAAAGTGTATGTAAAAGCAGGGGGAATTCACTCCTCTATTTTTTCTGGTAACCACAAATTATGGGGAAATCTTGAATTTCCAATGGGAATATGTGGTCATTCTATTCACTTTGGAAAGTTTTTCATCTAATTTCCTGCTGTGCCTGCAGGACAGGAAGTAGTGGAAAATCTTCTCAGTGGAACACAGGTAGTGAAAAAAAAATGAATAGGGGTTTTAAATCATAAGGGTAGTTTGAGGTTTAGATCTAGAGGTAATTTGAGGTAACTTGTATATTTAGTATTAATCTATTGAGATTTAATTAACTGTGTGCATAACATTTTTTTAGATATGAAATTAGTTGGCACTCTGTGTGCCCAAAACAACAGTGTTAATTTTAGAGCTGCAACTAGCAGTTAACTCTAGTATTGTTGACCAAAGTCAAAGTTTTCTCTTATAACTGTAATATATAGAATTCTATAACTACAAAATTTGATCATGGGATTTAATTTACAATGAAGTATTCTAATTGTATAAAATCATTGATGGACAGCATTTTTCTTATCATTTATTTATATGCTCACAGAATAAATTACCGGTAATTTAAAGAATGTAAACACTATTATCTGTGAAGCACTGTAATAGGCTGGAAACTTTCAGCTCATTTAAAATGATACATTAAACATGGTTTGCGCTTTACTCAAGAAAGTTTTCACCAATTACAGAGATTCTCTATGTAAGAAATTCACTTAATATTGCTGTTGCAGGTGTACCATTACATTTATTTTTCCCCATCTACTCTGTGCAAAAGAGGCAATCTACAAGCCAATATAGCTCCATCTGTTATGAAGATGTGTTATTATACCCACACTGTCCAAAAGCTGTTTTCTCTTAAACCATTAAACTTGATGTCAGAACATGCAAGACTCCGCTTAACTTTTTATTATTCATGTTATTGTTCTCACAGGATGCAGAGAAATATTCCTTCTCTGCAGGGGTCTTACAGTCTCCGGTATTGTCTTTCTATCAAGTAGATGGAAGTTTAAATTATTTATTTAGATTTCTGTTTCTTTGTATTTCCCGATGTGGTATTTTCCATCGTAATTATATCTCACGTGTTTAGGTTTTGAAGAACAGAGTAATCAGATAAAAATAAAAACTATCATTTAGTTTGATTGGTTAGATAAAATCTCTGCACTAGAACAAAATGCCTTTGTTTGGCAGGAGGTTTTCATACAAGCAACGTCTAATTGTGAATGTAGATTGCATTCATTTAAGACATTATTTTTTCTGTCTGGTTTTGTCTAACACCTGGTGCCAAATTGCTTGATTTTGAAGCTTGCAATTTTTTTTTTAAATCTTTTGAACATTTTTATTAAATCAGTTTTATTAAATGGACCAAAATCTCATATTTCCTGATGGTGCTATGTCAGCATATTGGTGGGTTGTCTCCACCTCCCCAAATACCCCATAGGATAGATCTGTAATAAATCCCACCCAGTAGTATTTCACCGTGTAAATTCTCTGTCCTCTTTCATCATGCATGGATCTCCAACTTCTCCTACCAAGCTGTGGTAAATCCATAGCAGACCATCTGGGGAAGCCCTTGACTGGTAAATTTCCTGTGTCTGAATGTCTAAAGGAACCCCATCAGGGAACCCTATCTGCTGATCTTTAAGGTTGTTATGTCCCAGTGCTGTTTAGAGCAGGCCCAGTAGAATGGCAATGACCATCTTAATGTGGCCATTGATTGTTCCCTGCTGAGTGGGCTCCTTTGCTATGACACCTTATTTAAAGAGGCAAGGAACTTTTTTTTCAGAGGTTGCTGTTTGCTCAATGCTAATGAAAACAGGTAGGCTGTTGTGCCTGTCCATGCTTCACATAATTTCTACTTCTTTCCCTGGAACCTGTTTAGTATTTTTGAAGTCACCCTCCCAGAACAATGCATTGGTCACCATTTTTTTATAGAGGAGCTGGCCAGCATAGAGAAGATGTTCTCAATGCATAATACCCTCAGAGAGAGGAGGAAACAAAGAAACCTGGAAGCTGATTGGTTTCTATGCAGAGCCCCACCCAATTTTGAACTCTCCAATTTTAGTAATCAACCCCAAAGTTTTTAGGTTTTTCACTTTTAATAGATGTTGCCTTAAAGCAGCAGTAAACACTGCATGGTCACTTGTACCTACAGGTCAGCTTATAGTATGGTGGCCTTATTGAGAATGTGTCAGAAACCTGGGTACTTGAACATATGGCCAGGCACACACTTGAAATGCCCTTATCTCAATTCCATCATCTTAAGAAAAAAGAGAGACATATTTTCAGTACATCAAAATCACTTATTTGAATGGACAGTAGTCCAAGTCCTGGAGGCTGGTAGAGCACAAACGCTACAGGAGGGACTGGTGGAAGGAAAGAATATTGCATAATCTATGGCCTGCTTTAGCCTCTCTTTAATGTCTATGAAGGGGATTTGTAGTTAATGTTTAAGATAGTTAAACCTGGCAGATCTTATTATCAGTTGTAAATGAGATTTGAACACTGTTTAGAAGGCTTCATACATTGTATGTTAATGAGGGAGTGCTCAGTGTGTATCTGTGTGAGGACAGGATTGCTGTGATATAGTTCAGTGTAGCTTGTAGGCTACCCAGAGGCCTGCTTCAAACAAACATCCAAAAGGTAAGAAATACAAATCCCTGGCGATGTTTATGATAAATGCGGCAAGGCATTGCATCCGTACCAATGGCGTTCAACTAGAGTTCCAACAGTTAAAGAATGGTTCCAGAGATTGACCGCGATGGAAGAAATGGAAGAACTGAAATGCATTTCCCAAGACAATATTTCAAAATATACCTCTACTTGGTATTGTTGGACTCATTTTCTTGTTCAAACTTTTTATTAACAGTAAAACCAATGTACCAGGGGCAGAGAGACATCATCAATTTACAACAGAAATTGTACTGATAACATAATGTTAGGAATAGACAACACAATGACAGAGTCACAATAATGAGAACGAAAAAATATATTGCAAAAACAATGCAAAGTTTCTAATGATAGTAAAAAGTCGGGGGTTGTCAACGATGGATTCATATTTTCGATCAGTTAGGATAATGACTCACTGGTACGTTGTGGAAAAAAAAGGGGGCTTTAGAGGAGGGTAGAAGAGGGGATAGGTGAGGACAAGGGGGAGAAAGAGGGTGACAGCAGTGACTCCATGAGCGGTAAGGAGGAGCATGGTAACAGGCGGGCATCATATAGGGTGGGCCAAGAACAATGTCCAAGGCACTCAGTACGAAAATCAAGGAAGAAGAAGGGATTCGTCAAAATTAGGTGGGAGAAAACATTCTACCCAGGGGCTCCAAACATTCAAGAATTTAGGGATCGTGTCAAGAATAGTGGCTTCCACCTTTGCGTGTATCATAGCTTGCGTTATTCTAGATTTAACAGCTGTGATGTTTAAGCTGGGGGATTTCCAGGATTTCGCTATGACCTGCTTGGCCGCCGTAGTGACATGCAGAAGAAGTTTGAATTCTGAATTGGTAATACCCGGAGGGCGTTGATTGAGTAGGGCTGTGGCTGGATTGGGTTGTAACTTGGTGGTACTGAGTTCGGATAATATATGGAAGATTTCAATCCAGAAAGCTTGAGTGACTGGACAATCCCACCATATGTGGAAATGTGTACCTAGGTCCGTACAGCCTCTAAAACAATTGGGTGAGTAGTTAGGGGTATACTTTGCAATTCTCGCTGGGACCAAATACCATCGCGTTAAAACTTTATAATTGGTTTCCAGTGCAACAACGTTCTGAGATGACGATTTTGTATTGGCCCAAATGTGTTCCCACTCCGAAAGGTCTAATTGCCTACATAAGTCTGTTTCCCATCTACGGGTGTATGGAGGAAGGGGTGTTGTGACCGTAGTTGTGAGGTGGGAGTATAAGCACGAGATGAGGCCCCGTCCGTGTGGGTCCTTGCAAAATGCCCGTTCGAAGGGAGACATGGTGCTGGGTTGACTTGTTGTTGTAGCGTAGGGGGCATAGAAGTGACGTAGTTGTAAGTATTTAAATAATTCGGAAGCAGGGAGGCTATAAGTTTCCTGTAGCGAGGCAAAGGATTTAAACTTATTTCTCTGTAGGAAGTGGTGTGTACGGATCAGGTTAGCAGTGGTCCATGCTTTAAATGAGAGGGGCGCCTGCCAGGCCGGGGGAAAGGCTGGGTTTCGAAGGATCGAGAGCAGGGGGTTGTGAGGAGATTGAAGGAGATGTTGGACTCATTTTAAGACAACCCAATATTATCAGGATCTTTGTCGATAGTGACATAAATGTAGCATCGCTATGATCCTATAATCTATCCATCCTTCTTCAGCTAATGACACTAGGTGAATTTTACTTTCTTAGGATGGACCCCAACCAAGGTGCTGGGAGGGGAGTTTGGCCAGCGTAATTGCTCTAAATGCTCTTTTCCCTTCCCCCCCCCTTTTTTTTTTTTTTATTATTTTTCTTCTCCCTTTTCTCTTCTTATTCCTCTAAATTGGTTACTCTTTCTTGTGGAGTATAATTAATGTCTTGTTATTTTTTGCACCCAGTTAACACATGTAATTTAGTTATGCATTACCGAGGCCACTGTTATTGTTTGTTTTGTTTTGGGCATCACTTTGAGCAGGTAACTTAGCTATGGTGCCTTTAAGGTTTTTAGGACCCCAGTTAATGCCTGTATCAAGGGGTGTTTATTGTATTGCTATTCCCCCCCTCTTGTAGTTCTATTTTTTTTCTCTTTTTTGTATGTATGTATTTCTTTATTTAATTGTATGCACAGTTGTGTTGTATATTTTCTCTTATTGTTTGAAAACTGCAATAAAAGTTTATGAAACAAAAAAAAAAGTAAAAAATAATTTTTCAGTTAATTTTATATATAGAGGAGTTTTCTCAAATTTGACTGCAAAAATGGAAATACAATTTATTCAAAGCTAACATTATTAGCTAGCTATCATATTAAAATGATGGGGTTTTTTGTTTGTTTTTTTTTAACAGGGTAGAACATTCACTTTTTGAAGCTTTTGGAGCCATGTACCATACATGGCTCTGCAATTTCCTTCAGCTGGTTTGTGCACCTTCATTCCAAGTAGATTAGAAATTAGACTGACTCTTACCATAGAGAATCTCTTTCATACAAAACACATGTACCCATCTATTTTTTATATGCTATGATGATGTTAATAAAGGCCATTGGAATTTTCTTTTATCAAGGATGTTCAAAACGAGCACCGCTTGCAGTCACTCTAATAGTAATCAGTTTCAGAAGCTATGGGGGCACATACCAGTGAAAGCTAATTTCTTGCTATTTGTCACATGTATTTTACACCAACTGCCTTTTGCGATAATTTATGGGCTTTAAAGTAAAACTAAGGTTTGAACACTGCTTCTGCGTCTACTAAGTAGTCTTTCTTTCTTGTACCTAGCCAGATTTACCCATAACGGCATCTGTAGCATTAGTTATCCCCTGAGGGAAAATAAAAAATGTTAAAGATTGTCAACAGAGCAACAGGTGAGGATAAAATACCTTCTGGAGACAAATGTTCCATTTGGAGCTGGCCTAAGATGGCCCCTCCTCACTTTTGGGAGATTTTTGCTGATATCCATCATCCATTTACGCTCATAAAAACAGAATACTTTTTTCTTTCCTTTCACATGATTGGGCATTCCAGACATGTCTAATCTTCAGCACATTCACTAAGCTTAGTCAAATTTTCTTGCAAAGTGAACCGCCTGTTTGCCGTTTTCGTAAAATCAACCACTTTAAATCTTCTGACATCACTCTGAAAACATTTTTGTTTTTAAGAGAGCAGTGGGAAAGGGCTAACTTTTTTTCACTTCACTGAAAGGAAGGACAAATTTGGTTAGTCTCAGTTTTGTTTGTAAACGTTTCCTACAATAAAACCAGCAATATCTATTGAGAAATCTACTGTATTGGAACTGGAATGGGTTAACATTCAGTAACATAACCTTTCTAATTGCTTCTAACACTGTTGAAATACAATATTTTGTGAGCATCAAACTACAGAGTTAGTTTCACTTAATCTATTTCTCCAAGGATTAGTATGAATCTCCTTTTTCTGTGCTCGAGGTTTCAGGATCTAAAAAAAAAAATCTCATATCCTTCTGACAATGTGAGACGTAAAACAAACAGAAAACCTAAACTATATCAACAAAACTGCTATTAAAATAAAAAATGTAAAATGCAAAATGGATAAGGCATTTGTCCCACGATGGACAATCCATCCTCAAAGCTAATTACAGAAACTTTAATTAAAACTTCAATTAAGTCTCGCTCATTTAATGCCTAGCTGTAAACCACTGGGGCTGTTAAGAGCTTTACTGTGAGCGAACCGTAAAAAAAATTTAGCAATGTGAGTCCCTGAATTTTCCTTCATTACAAACAATTTAACAAATTAAGTACTTTATGACAGAAGGGACTTTGGAGAGCAAATGCAGTGCTTGATGAGTGAAACGAAGTAAATTCTTGTTCCTAGCTGTTACCCATTTTTATAATTCTGTTAACATAAATTATCCAAGCTATACTTCATAGCATTTACTCATGCTGTTTTTCATTTAGATGGGTAAAATAAAGGGTCACAAACAATTTAAAGGATTATCCAGCTGTTCACACTACAATTTATTTTGATAAGACCAAAAATCAAAAAGTTTGATAATGATAGATCTTTCAGAGCAAGCTTATAAGGGTGCTATTGAACACAGCAAGTGTTTTAAAGTAAGTGCTTTAAAATATGGTGAAATATAATAATAGTTTTACAAATATGTTCCTTTCAATTTTAATCTGCAGGCTGCCATTGTTTGCTAAAAGTGTGTAGAATAATTAAAGACATTCTGCCTTGTAACCATGAAAACAATATTGATTTTGTAGAAAAGTCCCAAAAACATTATCCCCCTACTTTTTATAAGTCCTTTGGTTTATTCCACTGGGAGTTTTATCATTGGACTGTTTTGGAGTTCATTGTTTATTATTAAACCACTAGTACTGACCATACTGCAACCACTGAAGGGTAGACAATGAAAAGTCCAAGTGTGCCTAACTTGCAGCTTTCTGACTGAATGCAAATCTTCCCACAATATTTTCTGATAATATACTGCATTTATCTTGCCATCAGTTATGACTAAAGTCCCTATGTTTACAGCCCAAAAAAACAGAAATATAATCTACATCTATGCCCTATAATAGAGATGGTGAGGACTCTGATATAAAGGGGATGTGAAAGAGAACAGAGAACTTGAATATAAAGTGGGCTCCTGATGTGAAGGTGGACTGAGGGCTCTGATATGGGTCAGCACACATATGTCTGCTTTCCTTTTCATATCAAGTGAAATACCCAGGAACCTGTCAAAACTAGAGGCCTCTGCTCTGCTGTTCTTTTATATTAGAGTCCTGGGTCTTCCTTAACCTCCCTGGCGGTATTCCCGAGTGTATCTCGGGGTAACATTTCAGTACCAAAAGCGGTAACCCCGAGCTACACTCGGGCTTACCATGCGGCGCTGCTCCGGCATGTGTTCTTCACTTACCTTACCCTGCGCTCCCACGATGTGTCCCCTGCAGCGTCCCCGGCCATCTCCTCCGGCCGATGCCGGCATCCGGCTTCTGTGTCCTGTCCCTGTGACGTCGAGACGTACGGGCGCCGCCGCCGCCTCCGGCGGCGGGAAATTTCAAAATTTTAAAAAATGTCATTTTTTTTTTTTTCATTTTACACAGTAAAACATTGCTGTTTCAACCTATTTCACATACATATTGTCCCGAGTGCTTTGTCCGGCGCCCTGCCTGCATTTTGTCTGTTCTTTCTGCCTGGAAACTGAGAAATGTCCATGGCATCCAAAAAGCGTCCCTTTAGGTCAAAAGCGGTTTAGATCAGCTAGGAGAACAGCGATAGTAAATCAGAACCACTTACAGAATTGAGTGATAATGATTCGTGGGGGAAATTCGTCATCAGACACTGAAAACGATTTTGCAACTGAGCTCAGCGATGTGCGAACTTGGCGCTATATTTCAAATTTCAGTGTTTTTGGTTTGATTATATTATTGAATTAAATTTTTTATTATTTTTATATTATTTTTATGATTATTTATTAAATTATAATTTATGATTTTGTGTTTCAAATTTTATCATACCCGGAATGTTTACTAGACTCTTGTTCGGACAGATTTCAGTGAGTTTTTCCTAAAAATTACAGCCTACAATAAAAAAAATACATATTTCCATGCAAAAAAATGGTACCGCTTTCAGCACCAAAAATCTGAAATAATCATACCGCCAGGGAGGTTAATATCTGGAGTCCCCTTTATATCTGAGTCTTTGGTCTGCTCCTATATCTATCAGTAGCAGAGAGCTGTCAGGAGACCTGAGGGCTTTGTAGCAGTAGGGATTGGACACCCTCCTTTCACAAAGCCTTACTAGGAAACAGCCATGCATCATGAACACACTGTTTCTGTCAATCTCTTCTTAGTTAGGATGCTGTGGGCATAAATCTCAGGGGGTAGCGTGTGACACCTGGTGTCCAATTCCTGGAAGCTGAGAAATCTCACAAACAAGATGTACTTTAAAGGGTTATGGAAAAAAGGGAGAGCAGCCACAAAGTTACAAATAATGTGTATCAGTTACTTTTGTCAATTTGTATTGCCCAGAGCTTTTCTTTTATTAGTGTTTTGTGCAGATTTTTTTAGCTGTGATCATAAATTTTAATTTTGGTCTTGTTACTCCAAATTATTTTGTTCCAGAAGTTTTGATACTTCTCCAGGAGCTGTTTTGCATAATGTAAGTGGGCTGTTTTTTTTGTCGGTGAAGCAAACATTTTACAAATTCTTCAAGGAGTATGTAAACTTGAGCACAACTGTGTATTTATTTGACTGTAACATAAACATCTTTTGGAATTTCTATACAACATAACATAAATAAATCTCATATATATGTTGATAATGGGGAACAATCATGTTACACATGCATTGTCTGTTCATCTTTACAATTTTGTCCCTACCTCACTCTGCAGCTAGGAGATGCTCTAGTTAGTCATTAGTCCTACCTGTCTTCTTCATGCTTTAGCCTCCATTCACAACATTTTTCTGTTTTCTGCTGGAGCTAGACACACTATGGTATTTTTGACCTGTCTGATGTTCTTCTGTTATGAGCTACACAAATTTTTGGATTAAAGCTTTCTACAATCTGCAAGATGTCATTTGGCTTGAATCACTGTCGCCAACCATCTGAGACTGTAAGTTGAGCTATCGCATCAAAAACTATGAATATTGTATTCTTTTACCACTAAGGATTTCAAGCACTATATAAAGCATGGTTAGAGGAAAAACAAAATTCTTACCAAATAGTGTAATTTGAGATGGAATTTGTACCACTGAAGGAGGATGTGAGTGCCATAGCAGGACATGTGTGAAGTAGACTATTCACCATACACTGTCAGGTAGATTTTGGAAACAAGGTAAAGTGTTTAACTATATGATTTGAAAAGTTCTTTAATTGTCTTGTAGTTTAGAAATCAGAAAAACAATCTTAAAATTAATTTTAGATGTTTTTTTTGCAAGGGGTGGACTATGGTTTAATACAGAGCTACAGTCATATTTTGTGTTTATGAAAAAGTCAGCAGCTACAAAAACTATAGCTACTGACTTTTAATAAACAGACACTCACCTGTCCCAGGATCCAGCGATGTGCTCACCCAAGCTGTTCTTTCCATCAGTCTTCTTTCCCTGGCACCATCATATCAACTGTGGGCACCTGGCTGTGACAGCTTCACAGCCGGGTGCCTACTGCAAATGTGCGAGCCGCGTTGTGCATTGTGAATGTTCTCACAGTCTTCTGGGACCTGTGACATGTCCCAAAAAACTGCAAGGAGAGAAAGGGGGAGGAGAATCTCCACTCGGATCACCTAGGCAAAGTGGAAGCAGGTGAGAAGAGAAAAACTATAAGATATTTAATGGTGAACATAAATAAACCCACTCCCATGTAGGAGGAAATAAGTAGGCTCAAAAGGGGTTAAACGAAGCACAAAGCCAGAGTTGTTATCTGGAGCATCGAACAGGAGGCAAGCTGGACAGCAGGGAGCGCTGGAGAGGTGTCAGGATGGATTCTTAAAATTATTCTTGACTAACTATCGTATAAGCATGTTCTTCTCCAAAGTATGAAGACAAAATGAAATAATGAATTAGATTTAAAATGATTGTAAATGCAGTTTTTCTTTCAAACTAACAAACATATCATAGTTACCTGCTCTGTGCAATGGTTTTGAACAGTGCAACCCCGATCTTCCTTTTCTTGGGTCCCTTGCACTCCTGACCCCTCCCGCCTGCCAAGTGCCCCCATAGCAAGCAGCTTGCTATGGGGGCACCTGAGTAGGCTTGCTCCTGTCCCACTGTTCTGTGTGTCCATTCACACACAGATGCCATTCATACCCGGCACCCACTCTGTCCTGGTTGGCTCACTGGCTGCAATAGACAGTAGCGGACGCCTATAGCTCCTGCTCTTGTCTCAGCCAAAGAGGAAGGAGAGACCCAGGAGAGTCGAGGTTCTCTTGCACATTGCTGGATCACCATGGAGCTCAGGTAAGTGTTATGGGGGAGTTGTTGCACTCAGAAAGTTTTTTTACCTTCATGCATATAATGCAACCTTGAGCCTTTACAATCTCTTTAATATGGTTTAGTCCACTTGGTACATAGTAACATTTTTCAGCTGTTCAGCTGTGCATTCATTTTCAAAAGTAAAATCACAATTGAAGAAATGTTTACTAAATCTCCCATTGCAGTCACTTCACCTAAGTCTTTGGTTCTCATGTTATAGCATCTCCACTTTTCAGTGAATAAGTAAGGAACTCTTTTTTTATATGCTATTTGTAAAGAAAATGTGTGTGCATACCAAAAACAGTGCATATTACAGTCCTAAAGTATTCTGCTAATATCCAGCCTCACCGGTACAACCTGCATGGTGATTCAAACGTGGAGGTTCACTCCAGACTAAGGTTCCAGGCAGGGGCGGACTGACAACTCATGGGACCACCAGGCAATAGGGGATCATGGGGCCCCTGTGTCCTTGCCCAAACTCAAAAAAGCCTATGAAAATGGTACCAGGGGCATCTCGTGGGGCCCCCTACTGACCCCGGGCCCTCGGGCAGTGCTCGAGTTTCCAAATGGTCAGTCCAGCCCTGGTTCCAGGCCGAAGTCAGATTTGGAGACTCTGTTCCTGTATGTGCTCCAAAATTTTACAGCTTTTTGCAACACCTACTCCTAAGTGTGATAGATAAGACATAAAATATGCACACAGCAAGGGTCAAACTCACAGCCAGTAGGCGAAAGCCGAAAAACATTTTTATTGCCTCAATTTCCCCTCATATATTTATCAGTTTCTTCAAACTGCCCACTGAGTTAAATCCCCCAAATGATAAATATTCATAACTCACACTGTTTTACATTCCCCACACAGTTTACTTGATACAATTCAACATTATCTGGCAGAGAATATGAGAGATAAGGTTTGAGGCACTACAAACCTAGATGAACTGCTTCAAACAGTGTTGCTAACATATGGAATCTATAACTATGATTTACTAAAGGAGTAGCTCAGTAAATTATGTAAACCTCTGTGCACTCTATGAACACCCAATGTTGTGCAAGGAAAATTTAAAAGATTGATGCATGCTCACTCTTCATAAGTGTTGCTAAGTAAACAGCCTCCCTAAATAAATCAGCCTTAGTTGCTCTGTAGCACCTAAAAGCACACTCTATAATGAAGAAATATTGGTTTTGATCACTGTTTTTGTCCTTGTTGGGGGGCAATTTCCTTCACTTTCTGTGACATAAATTCAGGGGAAACCTCACCACGAGATATACAGACAGCAGACTAATATGAGGTTCCAGTCCTTCTCCAGTCCAATCCAAAAATATCAATGTGACACAGATTAACTCTGGATTACAATTATCCCACCTGAAACAATGTTAGGAGCCTACGTGAATTAATTGCAACGTGGCTGGTTGGAAACCTATGGCCCATGCTCCAGTTCACACTAATAGGCCTTTGTCAGGGTGTTAAAACTTCACTTTAACAATTAAGTTGTAAGGGTCACTGTGTTTAGGGTTCCAGGATGGGTTCATGGAGGGGTCTATGCCACTCACCTGGCCTAAAAACCCAGGGGGGAAAGGGAGGCAAGTTTTCTTGTGCTTTCTCCACATATGGACCTATTGCTACTGCAGGACAGGCCAGCTCACCTTCACCCACAACCAAACAAGTATGCACACTTACTTTTTGTTCCCCAGGCATAGGCCACCATGCACTAAGGGTATAAAGTCACTTTCTCCTAGAACCTTTTGTGTAATCAGCAACGTAACAGTCCACTTGAAGCTGTTCACTGATAGTGTATTTCAGGATAGTTTGCAACGGGCCCTACGTCATGACTCCAGAAAGTCATTCATGTCTCAGTAGTCAGGAGGCTTAATGATTACCTGCATATTACTATTATTATACAGTATTTATATAGCGCCAAAAGGTTTGCTCAGTGCTGTACATTATAGTGGGGGACAGTACATGAGACAATACAGTAACAATACAATACACGAGGGGTTCAAGGGCCCTACTCCTTGGAGCTTACAATCTAGGAGGGAGGGGATAGTGGTACAGGAGGAAATGGCTGTGGGGGATGGAGTGTTAGGAGGAGTGGAGGAGTGCATAATGAATGGACTGTGGGTTTGACAGAAGCAATAAACCCAGGATGCTGGAAACCATGTGCCACTGTTTCCATGTAATTGTGAGAACCCCTGTGTGGGGAAATCATACAAAACTTTATTATGATGTTGTCATATAAAAAAAACGACATCACATTTGTAGTTGTAAAGGTTTAAAACCAACAAATCGCTCCATGTGGCTCAGAATTCACGATGCAAGTGTTCCCACTCTACAAGTTTCGCCAATTTTGGCTTCTTCAGGAGATTTACAAATAATTGCATATAATTGCCACAGGAAGAAGATAAAAATATAACAATTAACAAATTTAATTAACAATAATACTAAAACACTGCATAAATCATCAATACTGTACACATTAATCATCCATACATATTAATCACTGCACCTACTTGATATTGGACTTATAGGTTTAACCCACCAGGGCTTTTCTTACCAGGTGTATCTTCACTAAAAAATAACACAGCAAACAAGCCTCAACTCCCTTGTCCCCAGGAGGGTCCAAAATTAGCTAAAAGAGGGAAAAGATGTTGCAACCCGCCAATACGGACCTCCCTGCTAACAACCACACCAACTCCTAAGTATAACAAAATGAATAAAAATAGAAGGAAAATGCCCTACACCTTCCAACTCATAGGCAACCTCATTCCCCTCAAATGATCCAGGGCTTGTATCACCAACTGATTACCCCAAGGGACACAGGGAAGAACAATGCCAAACACCTATGTAAACCCTTGAATTCCAAAGAAAGTATAATCAACACCACAATAAATCTAATTAAATATGTACACACAAAGGAAAAAGAGTTTAGTCATTAAACTTAAAACACTACATACCAGCCATTAAGGAAGTAGTTCTGGCAGGTCTCAAGAGAGCTGGGTGCAAGGACCATATAGCCAGCATTAGCTGGCTTAAATATCCCTCCCAACCTGCCGGTTAATACCAGCCAGGTGCGGACACCCAAAATGGACCACGCACATGCGCACAAGCATGCCAGAAGTGACGTCACATGCTTGCACAGAGGCACTTCAGCGCCATTTTGGAACATCCCCACTGCCCTCACCAGCGCATAGAGTCCAAACAAAGCAGGCCAAAGAGATGGATACCTTGTGGCAGACGGGACCCAACTAAGTCTGCCACCTCATGAAGGGATACATTATACATTGGGTGCCTGATGGCCATCAAAAACTCCGCAAACATTTCCCCCTGAAAGAGGGGAGGGGAATAAAAAAGAGTGAAAGCAGAAAACATACCAAAGAAAAATAAATAAATAAATATTCATCGCTTTGTGGTAGGTGTAGGGCATTTTCTTTCTAATTTTATTCATTTTGTTGAGCTGGTGTCATTGTATTGGCGGATTGCAGCTTCCTTTCCCTCTTTTGGCTCATTTTGGACCCTCCTGGGACAAGTGAGTGGAAGCTTGTTTGTTGTGTTTTTTTGAGTGAAGATACACCTGGTAAGAACAGTCCTGGCAGGTTAAGCCTATGAAACCAATATCCAGTAGTAATATCCACAGTGATTAATATGTATGGATGATTAATGTGTATTGATGATTTCTGCACTGTTTTTGTATCATTGTCAATTAAGTTAATTCATTGTTATATTTCTATCTTCTCCTAGTGACAATTGTATGCAATTATCTGTAAATCTCCTGAAGAAGCCAAAATTGGCGAAACATGTCGAGTGGGAACGGTTGCATTGCGAATTCTGAGCCACATGGAGTGCTTTGTTGGTTTTAAACCTTTACAATTACAAATGTGATGTAGATGTTTTTCTATATGACAATGTTGTAATAAAGTTTTGTATGATTTTAGTACAACAACATGTTTAAGATTTTTTGAGCAGCTTAAAGATCCCTTTGTCTTTGCATATTAATGGGTATTTACTACTGTATGTGGGATGTGGTGCCAACTGACCTCCAACCCACCTATAACAATTTAGAAAAGGATTATTGTAAAAGCAAATCATTATCTATTGAATAATCTTGGCAACATTAACTAGTTGCTGACCGCAGATAGCCGAATGACGGCTGCACTGTGGCAGGCCAGTTCTGAGTGGACTTCATATGACGTCTTCCCAGAACGCGCTCTCCTGCGCTACCCCGGGGACGTGCACCCGGCGATCTCTATGACACAGCTGATCACGTGATGTGGTAAAAGGCCAATCACAGTGGCCTTTTACCATGTGATCAGCCGTGTTCAATGACATGCTGATTACAGGGAAATGCAATTGCCAGTTCTTTCCTCACGCTGTCAGAGTGTGAGGAAAGTACTGCCGCGAATCGGCAGTTGTCAGAGCAGGGATCGGCACCGATCATCAGGGCAATGATGATCAGTACCCTGATGATCGGTGCCCAGCAGCGCCACCCACCAGTTCTGCCCACCTGTGCCCAGCAGTGTTGCCCACCTGTGCCCAGCAGTGTCCATCAGTGCCACCCACCTGTGCCACCCACCAGTGCCCAGCAGTGCCATCCACCTGTGCCACACACCTGTGCCCAGCAGGTCCACCCACCTGTACCCAGCAGTGCCACCCATCAGTGCAGCCCAGCAGTGCCCATCAGTGCAGCCCAGCAGTGCCACCAGTCAGTGCCACCAGTCAGTGCCCAGCGGTTGTGCCAGTCAGTGCCCAGCAGTTGCGCCAGTCAATGCCTAGCAGTGCCACCAGTCAGTGCTCAGCAGTGACACCAGTTAGTGCTGCCTATCAGTGCTAACTATCAGTACCCATCTTCAGTGCCGCCTATCAGTGCCACCTATCAGTGCCGCCTATCCGTGCCACCTCATTAGTGCTGCCTATCAGTGCTGCCTATCAGTGCCCTTCAGTGCTTCCTATCAGTGCCGCCTATCAGTGCCCATCAGTGCTGCCTCATCAACGCACATCAGTGAAGGAGAAAAATTATCTGTTTGCAAAATTTTATAATAGAAACAAAGAAACTTTTTTTTTTTTTAATTTTTTGCCCTTTTTTTGTTTATAGTGCAAAAAGTAAAGTTCCCAGTGGCGATTAAATACCACCAAAGGAAAGCTCTATTTGTGAGAAAAAAATTATAAAAATTTCATATGGTACAATCTTGCATGACCGCGCAATTGTCAAAGTGCGACAGTGCTGAAAGCTGAAAATTGGCCTGGTGAGGAAGGGGGTATAAGTGCCTGGTAGGCAACTGGTTTTAAGATAAAGTATGGGTCTCGGTTAAGCAGCAAGAGAGATGGTTTGTTACTCTAACAAGCAGACACAATATTGACCAGAATGTGCTGTCTGTGTAACTCTATGCACATACAGCAAAAAAGTCACCAGAACGACACAGAAGTGGAATTACTAATGCTTCAATTTTTCTAAAAGGTAATACAAGCACACAACTTTGCTTTTTCAGTTTTATTCTGAGCTGATATTTTTGGATGAAATGAATATTGTGACTTTTGATTTCTGTGTACTGATTTCCACAATCAGGTCACTTTCTAGAAAAGCTGCACCTCATTTAAATTGGAAACTCTAAGATAAAAGAAGCTGGGTCACCTATTTTAAAGCCAAAAACTTCTATACAATCCATTTTTCTTAAAAGAAGGTATTTCCCTTTATACATCTGCAAAAGCGCAGCAATATTTTTCTGGTCCTCATTTGGGTTGTTTTCAGTGTACTGTCTGAAAACAATTCAAAGAAAATCATCAAAAGGATTAAAAATTCAATTTTTAGCACTTTATGTTCAGAACATGACTGATATTTTAAAATGCTCCATGATGTTATCTTTAACACTTTCTGATACAGGGATGTAGATTTCCTTTAAAATTCTGTGAACTGTGGAAGGAAAACACCATTGCAGAGAAAAATCTAGTTCCCAAGATTCGTTTTCCTGATGGCAGCTGCTTTGTACCATGTTCAAGTTAAAGCCTTCTAGTTTAAGGTTGGGTCCCGAAGTAAGCAAGTTTGTAAATTCTCAGGAAAAGGGTCCTTCTCAAAAACAGTCAATCGAGAAGCCAACATGAAAAACTACCTTTGTTTAACCTTTCCAGCTGGCTGTTTCTAGTATGTCCAGAGTTTGAAGAGGTAAAAACAAGTTCATGACTGTTTTACCAACATGGCTACAAGCCTCCTAATCACTTTTACCTGACTATAACCCCCTCTGTGGTTCTAGGGCAGAGGAGACATTAGGGGGGTTATTTACAAAAGCCGGCGAGTGCAAAATCAGGCTCACTTCTGCATAGAAACCAATCATCTTCCAGATTTTATTGCCAAAGCTTACCTGAACAAGCTGATGTTACAAGCTGATTGGTTTCTATGCAGAAGTGAGCCTAAGTTTGCACGCTCCAGCTTTAGTAAATGAACCTCTCAGATAGACCCCTAATGTATCCATAATAAGTACCTGTCACCTGCTCATCATATAAGGGCATGGTGATAATAAAGTTAAAAAATAAGTTCACTTGTTGACAGAAAATAATACATGCACTTTTTATGCTCCTAGATTGTAAGCTCGAAAGAGTAGGGCCCTCGAACCCCTCGTGTTTTGTCTTGTTACTGTATTGTCTCATGTACTGTCCCCCACTATAATGTACAGCGCTGAGCAAACCTTTTGGTGCTATATAAATAATGTATTATAATAATAATATGCAGTTAAAAAAATTGTGTTTTTATTATTTTTTGTTGCAAGTGCCTGTAAAGCTTTGCAACAGCGATCAGCAGATCGCTGGTACCAAGCAAGTCTCCTGCAGATCTGCCAGTTTATCTGATTGTCTGTACAGGATGTATGGGCAAGCAGATATACTTACAGGAATGAAACTACCATGGTGCTCCACAGCGGCATGGTAATTAATTGAGAACTGCAAGCCAACAGCTGCTAAGGCTGTCAGGATTTGTAGCTCATTCATTCACAGTATCCTGTGAACGAATAACGCAGCCGTGTGGGCAGGGAGGGGGGCAGTTGGGCAGCTGCTGCAGCATTGGGAACATAAAAATGGGTGGAACATGTAAAATGTTCCCAAAGGTTGAATATGTCCTTTACATAAAAAAATAAACAAATAAAAGTGTTCTAAATGTGAAATATACAGCGGGGCCCCTAAGACACTCCCCGCCCAGCCCGACCACCAGGGAAGGCTTCTGGACCTTTTCCCGGAGCTCCGGGAATCGCGGCCTACCCGCGCACCTGAAGCCGCGGCCTTGATTTTTGCCACGGCCGAGCTGCGACCGAACCGGATCGCAGGACATCCGCCCGGACCGTCTCCGCTCTGCCCACCGGGTCCCGCCGATCTGCCTGCCTGCCCAGGACCCTCCCAATCAGCCCTGGGTCCTCGCTGATTACCCTGGACCACCAGGAACCGGCACGGCCTCGCGGTCTCCCTGGAGCCCTCCCTACTAGCTCAGGGACCACCCCAGACCTCCCGCGTCCAGCCGCTGGCACCCTGCCGCCACCTCGGGGCACCCAGCATCCAACACCCAGCGGCCCGCACCCGGCGACCCTGCCTGGGAACTGCTTTGGGCCTCCCAGAACCCTGTGGGCTGCCCTGCACCCTGCACCAGCCGGCCCCAGACCAGGGACCTTTCCAGGACGCCGCCGCACCTCCGCTACCTGCATCGAGAGGGTAAGCCTCCCCTTTCGGGCACCTACCACTGAACTGCCCAAACCCTATCCAATTCGGCGGAGCCAAGCCTACCACGCGGCCTTACCGCTCCCACCGACGCAGGGCCCCTAGCACCCCCAGTCGCTAGCCCACAACATCCACCTGCGCTGCTCACCTCACCCACGGACGCTGAGCCCGACTGCGACTAACCCACTCCACCTCCAGACGTCGGTCCTCACCACCTCCTGCCAACGGCCCCTCTACACCGCCTAATGCCGGTCCCTTCTACACCTCCTGATGCCGGGCCCTTCAGCACCATCAGCGCCTCCCGACGCTGAGTCCTCAGCGCCTGGCCCTCAACATCCGCCTGCGCCGGCTCACTTCGTTCACGGATGCCGAGCCTACTACAGCTGCCAACGCCCAGCCTACTCCACCTCCAGACGTCGATCCATACCACCTCCTGACGACGACCCTTCCACTCCTCCTGACGTCGGGCCCTTCAGCACCCTCAGCGCCTCCTGACGCCGAGCCCTCAATACCTGGCCTCAACTTCTCCGGTCTCCGAGCCGCCAGCATCACCAGATGCCGCGCCTACTGCACCCCAGACGTCACGCCCTATGATCCCTCCGCTCACCGAACCACCGCACCCACTGATGATGTGTCGCCGGAACCACGGACACCAACGTACTTCACCCACAGACTACTACCAACCAGATGCTATCCTTGCTGCCCTCCACTCTCCCTCTCCCCTCACAGAAGAACTCAATAGTCTCCTCCACAGCGCTACAGACGCTCTGCTTCACCATTCCGGACCTGCACCCCTCACCTCCCACGGCGTTTTGGACACTCTGCTTTGCCATCCCTGACCAGCACCCCTTCACCCCCCTGACCTTTCCAGCACCCCGCTCACCCCAACATGCCGCCCGCGCTCCTCCTCCTCGTCCTCCTCTCCTCCATCCCTAAAACCACCTCCCTCTACCCGCCCACCCCCACTAAGCAGCTCTATATCGCCCCCTCGCTTCTCCCCTCTCCCCATTACGGCACCCACCACCTCCTCCTGCTACTCCACTTCCCCGTTGACCCACTTGCCACCACTTCCAGACCCACACGCTCCTACACCTCCCGTTCCCATGCCACCTTCCTCACCCTCCTCCTTCTCATATCAGCTGGGGACATCTCCTCGAACCCTCGCCCCCCTAGAGCCCCACCACCTCACCCCCCCCTAGAGCCCCCCCTGCTCACGCCAGCCGACGCGACCCCCTCAACCTCATACATGTATCCCTCCTCCCCATACCTCATACATGTACCCCTCCTCCCCCCTCTCTCGGTTGCACTCCTGAATGCCCGTTCGGTTTGCAACAAGCTTACCGCCATCCATGACCTCTTCATCTCCCGCTCCCTAAACCTCCTAGCAGTCACCGAAACCTGGGTACAGGCCACCGACTCCACTTCCCCTGCGGCACTCACCCATGGAGGTCTCATCTGGACCCATTCGCCAAGACTGAGCGATCGCAGAGGTGGTGGTGTCGGCTTGCTCCTTTCACCACTGAGCACCTTCCAGGTCCTCCCTAACCCACCCTCTCTATCCTTCCCTTCCTTTGAGGCGCACTGCATCCGACTCTTCTCACCCACCCCCCTAAGGATCGCAGTGATCTACAGACCTCCTGGGTCCATACCCCACTTCCTGGACAACTTCGCCGCCTGGCTCCCCTTCTTCCTCTCCTCTGAGCTACCGACCATCATCCTCGGGGACTTCAACATCCCCATCAATGACAACAACCCGGCCACTTTCCAATTCCTCCACCTAACCTCCTCCTTCGCGCTCACACAGCACATGCAATCCTCCACCCACATCGGAGGGAACACCCTGGATCTCGTCTTCTCCCACCTCTGTACCCTCAACCAGTTCTCTAACACCCCCTTCCCTCTCTCTGACCACCACCTCATCACGTTCTCCATCTCCCCTTCCCCCAACTCCCCCCCCCCAAAAACGCCAAACCATCACCAGTCGCAATCTCCGCAACCTGAACCCGGCCCCCCTCCACTCAGCCACCGACCACCTACAGTTGCAAGAAAAAGTATGTGAACCCCTTGGGATTTTGTGGAGTTTTGCATGAATTGGGCATAAAATGTGCTCTGAACGTCATCTAAGTCACAACAATAGAAGAACACAGTCTGCTGAACATAATACTACACAAACATTAGATGTTGCCATGGTTTAATTGCACATAACATGTAAACATTCACAGTGCAGGGAGGAAAAAGTATGTGAACCTTTGATTTAATAACTGATTGACCCTCCTTTGGCAGGAATAACCTCAACCAAACGTTTCCTGTAGTTGCAGATCAGACCTGCACAACGATCTGGAGTAATTTTGGACCACTCCTCTTCACAAAATTGTTTCAGTGTAGAAATATTCTTGGGATGTCTGGTGTGAATCGCTCTCTTAAGGTCATGCCACAGCATTTCAATCGGGTTGAGGTCAGGACTCTGACTGGGCCACTCCAGAAGGCGTATTCTGTGCTGTGGCAGCCATTGTTTTGAAGAATTACTTGTATGCTTTGGGTCATTGTCCTGTTGCATCACCCATCCTCTGCGGAGCTTCAGTTGGCGGACAGATGGTCGTACGTTTTCCTGCAAAATGTCTTGATAAACTCTGGAATTCATTTTCCCATCAATGACAACAATCCGTCCAGGCCCTGAGGCAGCAAAGCAGCCCCAAACCATGATGCTCCCTCCGCCATGTTTTACAGTGTGGATGAGGTTTTGATGTTGGTGTGCTGTGCCTTTTTTTCTCCTCACATAGTGTTGTGTGTTCTTCCCAAACAACTCAATCTTGGTTTCATCTGTCCACAGTATATTTTGCCAGTAGTGCTGTGGAACATCCAGGTGCTCTTTTGCAAACTTCAAACGTGCTACAATATTCTTTTTGGACAGCAATGGCTTCCTCCGTGGTGTCCTCCCATGTACTCCATTCTTGTTTAATGTTTTCCTTATTGTAGATGTGTCAACAAAAATGTTAGCATGTGCCAGAGATTTCTGTAGGTCTTTAGCTGACACTCTGGTATTCTTCTTTACCTCATGCAGCATTCTGCGCTGTGCTCTTGCAGTCATTTTTATAGGACGACCATGCCTAGGGAGAGTAGCAACAGTGCTAAACTTTCTCCATTTGTAGACAGTCTGTCTTACCGTGGACACACGAACATCAAGGCTTTTGGAGATACTTTTGTAACCCTTTCCAGCTTCATGCAAGTCAACAATTCTTGATCATAGGTCTTCTGAGAGCTCTTTTCTGCGAGGCATGGTTCACATCAGAGAGTGCTTCTTGAAACCAGTAAACCCAAAACAGGTGTGTGTTTTTTAAGGGCAGGACAGCTGTCAGCAACACATCCAATATCATCACACTGATTGGAGTCAAGGTTGGCTCACTCCTGGCTCCAATTAGCTCTGGGAGAAGTCATTAAGCTAGGGCCTCACATACTTTTTCCTCCCTGCACTGTGAAAGTTTACATGTTATGTGCAATTAAACCATGGGAACATCTAATGTTTGTGTAGTATTATGTTCAGCAGACTGTGTTCTTCTATTGTTGTGACTTAGATGACGTTCAGAGCACATTTTATGCCCAATTCATGCAAAACTCCACGTAATCCCAAGGGGTTCACATACTTTTTCTTGCAACTGTACATGACAGCATCCTCCCACTGTCATGTCCTGACATAGCCACCACCTTGTACAACGACTCACTGTCAGCTGCCCTAGACTCTCTGGCGCCCCTAACCACATGCATCATCAAACCCAGGCCGCTTCAACCATGGCAGAATGACAGCACTAAACGCCTCAAACGTCTCAGTCGCACACTGGAGAGACTGTGGCGCAAAACCAGGTCCCCTCACGCATTCTCCCTCTACAAATCTGCCTTCCTCACTTACACCTCCTCCCTCCACGCCGCCAAGCAGGCCTACTTTGTTAACCTAATCAACACCCTCTCCTCCTGCCCTCGCCAACTCTTCTCCACCTTCAACTCCCTGCTCTCTCCCCCCCCTCCTCCACTCAGTACCTCACTCACCACCCACGAGATTGCCACCCATTTCCGTAACAAGATTGACGCTATCCGCAAGGACATTGTCGACTCACAATCTACCTCCCCACCTAGCCTCCCCACCCCCGTCACCCCTTCTTCTCCCCCCTCCTCTGCCCTCAAAACCGCACTGCCCTCCACCTCTCCCGAGGCCCCGCCAACCGTAACCCCCCCTGCACTGCACTCCCTCAGCCCTGTCACTACTGAGGAAGTCTTCAAGGTCCTCTCAGAAGCCCGCCTCACTACCTGCCCCCTGGACCTTACCCCCTCTCAACTCCTCCGGTCACCCCCCTCTTCCCTCATCCGCTCCCTCACCCACATCTTCAATCTCTCCCTCTCTACTGGCGCATTCTCCTCCCCCCTAAAGCACGCACATATCCCCCCCATCCTCAAAAAGCCCTCCCTGGATCCCGCGGACCCCAACAACCTCAGACCCATCTCCCTGCTGCCACTCACCTCCAAGCTCCTTGAGCGCATAGTCTATGATCGCCTAAGCGCCCACCTTATTGACAATAACCTCCTTGACCCATTACAGTCCGGCTTCCATCCCCTACACTCCACCGAAACTGCCCTCCTCAAAATCACTAACGACCTACTAAACGCCAAAGCCAAGGGCGACTACTCTGTCCTCCTTCTCCTGGACCTCTCTGTGGCCTTTGACACAGTCGACCACCCCCTCCTCCTTAATAAACTACTCTCCCTTGGCATCAGAGACACCGCTCTCTCCTGGTTCTCATCCTACTTATCCCGACGCTCCTTCAGCGTCACCTACAATGGCGCCACCTCCCCCTCCCTCCCTCTCTCTGTTGGGGTCCCTCAAGGCTCTGTCCTTGGACCCCTTCTCTTCTCCATCTACACCTCCTCCCTGGGCACACTCATACACTCCCATGGCTTCAATTATCACCTCTATGCTGACGACACCCAAATTTACCTCTCCACCCCTCTCCTCACCCCCACTATCTCCGCCCGCATCACTCACCTCCGAAACGACATCTCAGACTGGATGTCGCTCCATTTCCTCAAGCTTAACCTCTCCAAAACCGAACTCCTTGTCTTTCCCCCTGCCCACACCCCCCCCCCCCAGCCTATCCATCACCACCACCAACACCACTATCACTCCCGCCCCGCAAGCCAAAGTCCTTGGCGTCATTCTTGACTCGAACCTCTCCTTCCTGCCTCATGTCAAATCACTTACAAACACCTGCAGGCTCCATCTCCGCAATATTGCCAAGATACATGCCTACCTCACCCCAGACACCACCAAACTTCTTGTACACTCCCTCATCATCTCACGCCTTGACTACTGCAACTCTCTTCTCACTGGCCTACCCAAGTGCAGGCTCTCCCCGCTTCAGACCATCCTGAACTCAGCGGCCAGACTCATCCACCTCACCACCCGCTCCACCTCTGCCACCCCCCTCTGCCTCTCCCTCCACTGGCTCCCGATTGTCCAATGCATCAAATTTAAACTTCTAATCCTGACCTACAAAGCCGTTCATAACACTGCCCCTGACTACCTCACCAACCTGATCCCCAAGTACCACCCTACCCGTACCCTTCGCTCCTCACAGGACCTCCTTCTATCCTGCTCCCTGGTCTCCTCCTCCCATGCACAACTGCAGGACTTCTCCAGGTCCTCCCCTATCCTCTGGAACTCACTGCCCCAATCCATCCGACTGTCGCCTTCCCTCCCCACATTCAGGCGCTCCCTCAAAACCCATCTTTTCAGGGAAGCCTACCCCACCCTCACCTAACGGCCTTTCTCCCTCATTCCTCCCACCACTTCTTCCCCCTCAGCCACTTCATTCCCCTCAGCCACTTCCTACTGTTCCACTACCCCCTCCCTCCTAGATTGTAAGCTTGAAAGAGTAGGGCCCTCTTACCCCTCGTACGCTGTCTGTCTTTGTTGTACTGTGCCATGTATTGTCCCCCCTATTGTACAGCACTGAGCAAACCCTTTGGCGCTATATGAACTCGATGTAATAATAATAATAATAATAATAATAATAATAAAAAAAAAACTTAAAAATCACCCCATCGTCCCACACATACACACTACAAACATAACACATACTGAATATTCCTGCACAAGCAAAAGTGAGAGCAATGATTCTAGGTCCCTAATTCATGGTAAACTGATTAACTGTAAAGCATTTAAAATGTAATTTATTAATAATTTTGGTACCATCTTATTTCTTCCAAGCAGTTTTGAGGCTTAACATACCTAGTATATATCTACTTAATACTGCCTCTACTGCACTAAATATTATTCTAGTATATTTTTTTGTAAAAAATATAGTTTTGATAAGGAGTTGCACAAATATCAAGCAGCATAAAATAATTATAGCTGCTGCTCACTTCCTCTGCTAGCTTCTGTTTTTAACAAGCGGCAATGCACCTCTCAGGTAGCTCAAGTGCAGAAGCCCCCCTACCCCTTCAATATAACACAGAGGAGACCCAGTGGAGGAGTTCAACCACCCCAGCCTCACTGCAACAGCTCCTCCTGCAGCCCCACCTCCAGCTGGCACTGAGGACTTCCACTAGTAGGCACTCTAGCTGCACTTCCACAGCAATCCCTCTCTCTGCTATGCTCTGCTTTGGAAGCGGAATTTGGGGTGGCATGATAGCTCTGTACTGGGGGTAAGAGGTTGGGAGGAGATCTCTGTACTGGGGGTAAGAGGTTGGGAGGAGAGGGTCTGTACTGGGGGGAAGAGGTTTGGATGGGTGATCTCTGTATTGGGGGGGGGGGGGGGGGAATTGGGAGAGGAGCTCTGTACTGGCAGGTGTTTTGGGAGAAAGTAATTTTTGGTTGTACACTGGCCTGTCTTACCCATTCATGAGCCCTGGGTCCTATGTGATATACAGTTTGAAGCCTTGCACTCTTTAGCAATACACAGTATATGGTGATGTACATGTCTCTTACCAAAGAACTATCTGTAAACTCTTTTTACAAAAATATATATATATTTTTATTACTGATAATTAGTTAACGTTAGCAAAAATATGCAAAAATAACATTTGTTCACAAACATCCTCATAACATTTGTGACTAACTTACTTCGTTTCCTTATAACCTCCACCCCTTAGCACACTAGCTTTATTCTGTACTGAATTTCACACTAGTATGCAGAACTGTTATCATAATAATGGTGTGCAAAAAAAGCTAAAAAAGCATTGTACAATAAGAAAGTGTATCTTTTAGTGTTTTTTTTCGTATATGCAGAGGTCAGAAGCTGAAGAATAATATTCAGTTATTTGAAAAAACCTCTTTAGGAGGAACTGAACTTTAACAGCTGTGTCCAAAAAAAGGCAAGCAGAGGGCAAAGCAATAGTCACCAGTATTGCCCGTTTTCTCCTTGCAACTGATGTTTTCTCCATTGTTGACTGGTAGAGGCCAGGTTTTGCCTCCTCATAAGCAAGAAGAACATCATATAGCACAGTAGTTAAATAATTGGATACCACTCCAAATCTAGTGAGACTAGCAGTCAGAGATACAGTGTTCACACAACAGATACTATATACATCTTTAAAGGAGAAGTATGGGAAAAAAACAAACATCCATACTCACCTCTATGCTATGATATACAGTTGTGGCCAAAATTATTCAACCCCCAATGCTGTAAAGGGGTTTAGGGACTATAGTGTACATTTGGAATTGTATTCAGAATCAAATCCTACAAGGACGTTGTAACTACCCAAATGCAACTAAAATGACATCAATTGTTTATGTAATACAGTAGTAAATGGTTCTTATGTGGTTTCTTCATTGCCACAATTATTCAACCCCTTAAAGACTACCACTCTGAAGAACAGAGGTTCATACAGGTGCTTTCCATCAGGTATTGAAAACACCTGTGGATGTCACCGAGCAGCAATCAAGCATAATAAGCACCAATTAGGCAGCTTTAAAATGACTGTGATACTCAGCTCCTTCTAGACATTTACTGGTGTGGTTACAAACATGGTGAAGGCAAGAGAATGGTCCAGGAAGACAAGAGAAGAGGTGATTTCTCTTCACAGGAAGGGCAATGGCTATAAGAAGATTGCAAAGATGTTAAACATACCAAGAGACACCTTAGGAAGCATCATTCGCAAATTCAAGGCAAAGGGCACTGTTGAAACGCTACCTGGTCGTGGCAGAAAGAAGATGCTGACTTCGACTGCTGTGCGCTACCTGAAGCGTAGAGTGGAGAGAAGTCCCCGTGTGACTGCTGAGGAACTGAGAAAAGATTTGTCAGATGTGGGTACAGAAGTTTCAGCCCAGACAATAAGACGCACACTGCGTAATGAAGGCCTCCGTGCCAGAACTCCCAGGCGTACCCCCTTGCTGTCTCCAAAGAATAAGAAGAGTCGACTGCAGTATGCCAAAAGCCATGTGGACAAACCACAAAAGTTGTGGGATAGTGTTCTGTGGACTGATGAAACAAAATTAGAACTGTTTGGGCCCATGGATCAACGCTATGTTTGGAGGAGGAAGAACAAGGCCTATGATGAAAAGAACACCTTGCCTACTGTGAAGCATGGTGGAGGGTCAATCATGCTTTGGGGCTGTTTTGCTTCTGCAGGTACAGGGAAGCTTCAGCGTGTGCAAGGTACCATGAATTCTCTTCAGTACCAGGAGATATTGGATGGAAACGTGATGCAGTCCGTCACACACCTGAGGCTTGGGAGACGTTGGACCTTTCAACAGGACAATGATCCCAAGCATACCTCCAAGTCCACTAGAGCATGGTTGCAGAGGAAAGGCTGGAACATTTTGGAGTGGCCATCGCAGTCACCAGACTTAAATCCGATTGAGAACCTCTGGTGGGACTTAAAGAAAGCAGTTGCAGTGCGCAAGCCTAAGAATGTGACTGAACTGGAGGCCTTTGCCCATGAAGAATGGGCGAAGATACCCGTAGATCGCTGCAAGACACTTGTGTCAAGCTATGCTTCACGTTTAAAAGCTGTTATAACTGTAAAAGGATGCTGTACTAAGTACTAAGATTGAATGTCACTTGGGGGTTGAATAAAACTGATAATGCTGTGAGCACAGAAAAGACATTTGTGGTTATTTCATTATAACTGTTATGTTATATTTGTCTGACCTACAAGTGCCTCTTTAATGTAAATGTAAGCAAGATGACTGAATGATCAAAAGCAATGTCAAACTGGCCAAAACACTCAATTTCAGTGGGGGTTGAATAATTTTGGCCACAACTGTAGGTGTGATGCTTCATCTGTCCCACATTGGCTCTAAGACTGAAAGCTGAGCAATCACATGACCATTGATTTGTCAGCTCTGGATTTTCTCGGAGAGGACTGTCAGTCACCACACTACGCTCTGTCCCTCCAGAGCTCACTGGAGTGCTGAGCTGGAGAGGTGGCAGGTGTCTTCAGCTCTTAGCAGTGCTCTGAGAGCTAATGCCATCTGTCAATCAGGAAGATGGGAGGATCCCGAAAATCAGAATCCTTCCAGAGCCTGGAGAGGCTCTTTGACAGCAGGCAATAGTCTGCTATGAGCTGACTCTATGTCACAGGAGTAAAAAACCCCTGTGAACCACAAGAGAGGTGTGGCCAAAAAGCTTTGGCCATACTTCTCTTTTAAGGCTCTAGGCAAAGGGGTGCCTAGTCACCCTCCCATGCCAGGACGTGCACTGCTATTTTCCAGCAGGAATTTTAGACAAAAGGTTTTTCAGGGTACTGATTAGCCACAAATAACATTTCTGGACGTTCTCTATAACGCAGAAAATAATCTCTTGTTGAGACTTTAATTTGCGAACAGTTCTAGTGTGGCATTGTTTTGTGGCCTTGAAGTGTTTACCAGTTCAGCTTAAAACAATACAGGTATATTTCGTACTTCTGTATTTTTTTATCTGATTTCTTGAGAAATCTAACAGTAATTTTCTGTGGGTCATATATCCTCAGTGGAAACAGTCTTCTTTGAAATGTTGCCAGTTTGCTTTTCTAAATAATCTCAAAGGATTTTGAAACTCATAAATTCAGATGGAAAAAAATATTAATATTACATAAAACTGCAAAGACTGCATCCAACTTCGCTATAGCAGAAATGTCAGGATTTTAAAATTATTGAACTAGAGGAATCCATTCCATTACCCAAGCGATGACCTATTGTATTTACTTAGCCAGTTATGTGAAACATTAATACAAGTGATAGAAAATGCATTGTTGCTGCCATGATTAAATGAAAGAAAATGACACTGACATTATCCTGCAACATAGAGGTTCTGCAAGGATAAGCCTGCATTAAGAATAATGTAATATTTGGGGCCAGGCCATATGCTTCATTAGCACTTTCAGCAATTGAATATGAGATAAGAGGGATAGACACGTTCACTGAGGTTATTACTCCTATACGTTAAGGATTCTTCTGACCATTTTAATAGTTCTAATATGTGTGGGATGACTGTAAAGTAGGCTGCAAAATTCCAGTTACTAAAATGATCACCCTGACCTGCACAAGGCCTGCCATCAGCATGCCAAATAATGTGTCAGCTAAATCCTTATCAATTCATCAGCTGTTTTCTTAGCCAGTTAGCAGGCTTTGATAGGCTTTTGACCTAAAACTTTATTTCTTCTCTAAGCAAATATTATTAAAGTAATCCAAACACATCTAAAATGCTAAATAAATACATTTTTCAAATATGACATTTTAATTTTTGTTCTTCAGGAGAGTTATTTACCCCAATGGTTTTTGCTAACACAATTCAATGTCATTCCTGGCAGCAAGACCGTTCCCTTGTACCTAACCTCCGGGGGAGGGGGGTGAAGCTCCATGATGAAGGTGTTTTACCTGCAGCCTTTAAAACTACTTTAAATATCGTATGCCTAACCAAACACAAAAAACTGAAATAAATTGACACCCAGTTTGCGGTTTACAGAAATGGACAATTTTGGTTTAACTAGACATAGCAGAAAATGTAGTTCTGAAACAGTCTAAATCTATAGTTAAAGGATGATTTTGCGAAATATGTTGTACTAAAGGTTTCAAGTGTTAAGACAATCATTGTATCATAATGTAGGTGTTAAAAAAGCTTGGCAGAAAAATATGCATGATAGCTGCTTGTCAGCAGTAATATGAATTCAAGATGCATTTCCATATACTGTTTAGTTCTAGATAAAATGGCTGGTAAAAAACAATATGGGTGCTGAATGCAATATTGTTAACAATCTCTCATGAGTTGAGGTTAGGCTTTGCAGGTTAATATTTTCAACAGATTTTCCACTGTAGTACTTCCCCCTGCACTTGTCTGGGTCGCGGACCAGTAGTCTTTATGAAGCAGTAGTAGAAATAACACGTATGTGCACTATACTGTTGGAGGGAAAAATTAATTAACATAAAATTTTGCATGCAAAATGGCAAAAGTGCAAGTGAAACTTTAGCTATGTTACAAAAGGCCTATGGTGAACACTCCATGAAGAAATCAACTGTTTTTGAATGGCATAAGCAGTTTTAGGAAGGGAAATGTCCACTATGAGGCAAGAAATAGGCAGCCAAAAAGGCAAAGGAGAGATGCAAATGTGGAAGGAGTGTGAACCCCAGAATGAAGATTGAGTGTGCGAATGGTAGCAAAAAAATTGAACATGAAAAGGGAAGATGGAGGATTGAGAAAGATTTCCGCAAAGATGTTGCCTCAAATCTTGACAGAAGATCATAAAGAACGTTGTCTTTTAATTTTATCTGATCTTTTGAAGAATTAAGGAGTGTTTGATAAGGTTATTACCAGTCCATTCCAAGAATTAGATTGTCACATCTTATACAATTCACATAACTAAGAATACTCTCTACAGTCCTGGGAGCCATCCTTTAGAGTGGATGCCAAAATCAATACTCTACACCGATGTACTAAGTATTTTAGATGAGTATTAAACAAGATGAAACAATTATAACGTTTTTTTTTCAGATTGAAGGTGAGATACGATAGTTTTAAAACCTTAAAAAAGAGTCAGAGAGAAGTGAAAGAGCCTCATAAGGTACACCTTTCTCTGAAACGACCTTTCCTTTTCCACTGGCACCCAACCTAAAATGAAGTCCTTTAAGGGCCTAATGTGCAAGGAATTTGCCTTTCAGTTTTTTTTTGAGCCATTGATCTCAGTACCTTTTAAAAGAAGGTATCTGGTGTAAGTGCAAATTTTTCTGACCTTAACATTCAACCTTCTGATTTTAAAACACATTAGTTTATGGAAGAGAAGTAAAACTAGTATTAAAATCAATACAACACGGTGGAGCAGAGTAATAAGAAAAACAGTGGCTTTAAACAATACCCAAATAAACTCTCCTGCCAAGAAATCTTGGTGTCCTACTCAAGTGCATGTGACATTTCAGCATGTTTGTTAAGATCACAAGTAAGGTGTATAATTACTTCCTCAGTATCACTTGCTTTAACTAACTTGTCCTTTACTTAAGCCACAAATCCCAGTGTAATTTTTTTACAAAAACTTTCCACATTCACACACAGATTCCTATATACAGTGCATACCCCATATTACTGTTATTAGGACTGTAGTTTTGGTATCTGTAAATACTAATGTCCTACAGTACTTCCAGTTTTATTTATTCATAATAACATTTTCTTTCTTTTGAGGTGGCTTATTTTGTTTTAGCCTTGTTTCCAAATTTACTTGAAAATCTCATTGAATGTTTTCTTTTACAGTAAAGTTTTTGACATTATCAGCCCTATTTCATATCTTAATCCAGTCTCTACATACTGACGTGTAATTTTTCATATGGTGTATATTCCAGATGTTTTATCAAACCTAAGGCTTACAAACTCATTTCCTTAACTTACTATTTAGCCAGCCAGTTGACCACTACCTTCCCTTGGTTTGACCACTACCATTTCCTCTTAGGGTTTCCTCCCGCTAACCATTGGGCAGGCACTACAATTCACTTTTAGTGGTTACTCCCTCCTCCTGGTGAACCCAAGACCCCAGTTACTAGAGGTAGCCAATCCCTGCCAACCACCAAAGGTAGCTAGTCTCTGGTCACTGGGTCAGGGGATTGGGTATTTCAAAAGTTGCTTGCATAAGGGTCTGGTATGGATTTGGGGGGACCCAACTCTTTTACCCCCTAAAATGTGAGACCCCACAATATTGTTTTTGGGTATTTTTTGTGGGGATCCCTCTTGAAAAGGCCTGGCATGAAATTTGGTGGGGATCCTATAGCCAACAGCTGAATGTGCCAGGCATTGATGAGTCACTGATAGGATGCCAGTGGGTAATGGTTCTCTAACCATGAATGCTGAGACATTTACAAAGCAAATTTTTTATGCATAGCCCCCCTTTTCAATAAATACAGAGAGGTGTGAGGCTGCAAAGCAGGCAAATTAAATATTTTCCTGTTCTTAGACTCCATCCTCATTAATTTAATCCAGTAATCAGAAGCAGGACTGGGTGCTCCAGCTCAGAACTCCATCCATGGTGGACTACAGAGACAACAAATATTTTAATGTACAAATTATGAAGTTTCACTGTATTCTTACTGGTGGCATACTTAAATCATGTCTATTCTGATTGATGTGAGTCATTAGACCATGCTTGGATGATATATACAAGTTTGTGTGCATTCTATTCTATTCACAGAGTTCTTTTATATTGGTTATGTTACATTATTTATTTGTATATTTTGTATATCTGATGGCTATTGAGTTAAGCTAGTAGAAGTAATATAGGACTGGGATAGCGCTGCACCAATTTGCTTCATAATGTGTACATTATCCATTTGGTATATGGTTGAGTGATAGCAGCCCCCCCTCCTACCTGTTATTAGTCATTTGTGAGTAGCGCAGGAGGCCCTTATTGAAATATTTTGCATGTGCATGTTCATTCTAAATTAACAAGAGAGCCATATATAAAGTGTATCTAAAGGCAAACATTCAATATTTTAAAAGTGTCACTAGAGTAAAAGGTCAAGGTAAATCATCTAATTTTGACATCTAGGACAGAAAACAGATATAAATATTCCCATCAGGACAAAGAAAGCAATAGATAACCAACTCTATCCAAAACCCCCACAATGTTTGGCTATACATACACATTAACTGTGTCCAGCCAAAACTATTTACTCCCCATTCTGATCCCATTACATTTTCTTCACATAAGTGACCCTACACAAAGCATAACACCTGGCAAAAGGCTAGAATTCTGCCTAGAGGCCACATAAAATCCTTACTACAACAAGCAAGAGCTCACAGAAAAATGAAACAGAAGCCAGTCTGAAGTCAGTGGCTTTGCCTTCTGACTTCATGACATTGTTTTTATTTTCAAGCTGCAATAGCAAGTTGCTTGGAATTAGTCTTTAAACTTAAGCAAGTTGGTAAATGTAAAATCAGTCCTGAAACTTACATGAACAAGAATATGCCACATTTATGGACAGTAAGGTATTTAAAATGCAGCACACATTTTCTACATCCATTTAGCACTTCATTACTGTCATTTTCATCAATGATTTCAGAGACAAACAATTGTGTGAGGTCTAATAGTCAATCTTTGTTTACAACCAGGATATATGTGTGGCTTACAGACTAGCTTAATAGCTGATGGATAGTACTGCAAGTAAAATCAGAAGTGCCTGCAGATGTACTAAAAGTACTGAAAATGTAGGGTAGAACAAGGGCAAACCTTTATATTGTGTCAATAAGTCTTGCGGCAAAAGACATTTATTGGCGTTGTTGTGTCTCAGCGCAGTAAACCTAAGAGATAGACCAGCAGTGATATCACATGATTTGTTCTTACTCTCTGTCTTATGTTCACAATAAGGATTGTCATTTGCAGGAGTTATATGTGGCTGTCTAACTGGCTGCATACAAATGACAAGATTCTTACAAGGTTTAGTGTGCCGTACTCCTGCACAGTTTATTGCCCAGCAATTTCTTGCAGGCGGGCATGACTGTAATTTAAATGCTAAGATTTTTAACTTCTCTGCTGCAGTCCTCATAAATGTAGCTTTATCAAAACTTTAAAGCTCGTGCTTAATAAGCAGTTTAGGATTATAAGAGATCACAGAACACAGCTGGGTGCGCAATATCAAACTCATCTATTTACTCCATTAATACCTACACAGTAATAAAAAGCCCACAACAATTTAAATCTACATCAATGTTTTCATTTAAACAAATGATGGGAAATAAGACAGCTGGAAGATAGCCTTGGAGCTGGCTGGGAAAAAATAAAGTGAGAAAAATGGTTATACTGTCCATAATAAATAGACCTGAGCTGCTTTTTATAGTTTAAGTTAATAGGAGCCCTTCTTTATCTTGGGACTTCATAGAAGTAGTTTTCAGTAGTGAATGAAGAAAGATCACACAAAAAGCACAATTTATTTTGATTCAGAGAATTATGTCTCATATTTCTGCAGCACACCCATGGACTTCCTAAATTTTGATCCTTGGACAGTCATTCCAGAGACCTCACAACTGCATTTGAATGAATGAATATGAGGGATAATGCTCTCATGTTTGGAGGCATATACTGTATTTTTTATTTACAACATTTGGTTTCCCCCAAATTCCTACCACAAAATGTTGTGAAGAAATGTTTTATTGGTAAGATAAGTGTCTATAAAAAACATAGCAAAACATATCCTATAAAATATCTAAAAAAATACATCGCTCAAAAAAATACTATTTCTCATAGAGTGTCCTTCCCCCCTCTCGTATTATATCATTTGCTCCAATGCGATTCTCCAAATATTCTTTAAAAAATTCAGCAAAGTGGGCTCTATATTAAACATATGGTGGACACGTCCTAAGAATTGTTGTCTAGATCAGAATACATTGATTATTTATTTCAGTAATCCAATTCGTTAATTCAGTAATCTTATTTCTGACTGAAGATTTATTAAGCAATTCAATCTATTACATATGCCAAAACCATAAAAGTGGATTCAAGACAACTAAGCAGCTAAGATGTCAAAAGGGCTTTTATGGAAATTCCCTGTTATCAATTTGGACCTTACTAAATGTAAACTCCCTGGGAGGAACTTACTAAATCTAGACTGAATCTGGAACAGTTGTGCATAGTAAGCAGTCAACTAATGTCAGCTTGTTCATACATTATACATTATTATTTTCTTATTCAATTTCCTTTAGATTTACCTTCAATCATGTAGTACAAAGGCCTGCCTTATTGCATAAAAACTGAAAGTATTTAGGTTTGACCTCATATTATATGGTTTTGGTAAATAAAAAAAAAATTGTACAAGAAAATTGTATAATGTATGGCCAGCCCAAGCTTTGAAAAGGAAAGCTTTTTGATTTGTCATGCACAGCTGCTCCAGATTCTGGCTGCTCTATCCTTAATAGGTTTTCCACTCTGAATCTTGAGCAGCAAAAAAAACTATCTAGCAAATTAAATATTTGTGAAAGCTTTCTTTTACAAAGATCATTGTGAAGCTAATAGTAATAAATCACAATCAACCAAACTTGTTTTGTAATGTTGAAAATTTTTCCTTACTCATCCAAGAGGCTGCAAATGGGTGTTGGGAGCCAGAGCTGCTGTTAGAAATCAAATAGCCCCATACAGCCCCCTCCCAAAAAAAAAAAATATTAAAACAATACTTTATTTATTATTTTGTGTTTATTTATTACAGGTACTTGTATAGCAATGCCAATTTATGAAGCACTTTACATACGTATATATTGTATATTCACATCAGTCTCTGCCCTCAAAGAGTTTACAATCTAAGGTCCCTATCTCACATTCATACATTTACATAGCAGGACCAATTTAGACAGGATCCAATTAACCTACCAGCGTGCCTTTGGAGTATGGGAGGAAACCAGAGTAACAAGAGGAAATACACGCACAGGGGAAAAAAATAATAAACTAAAATCATTATTAACGGACACAAACACAAAATAACTTTCAAGAGTTAATAAATAAAGCACTGTGTGTGATTAAGGTTGTGGGGCTCATCCACATAGGTGCTGTGGCCTGTACTGTGTGAATCAGTGTTTTTTTATGTGTGTGCCTGCAGTTGTGTATATGCAGCTTATGTTACGCTATGAGGATGTACAAACATAGCTGCAGGTCTAAATTTGACAGGCATGCAGATGCAGGTGTACACGGACAGTGTGCCTACTCACCTGCTCCTGCACATCTATCAAATTAGGACCTGCACCCATTTTAAGAACCTCATAAAGCCACTTCATCCTCATAGATGCAGCTTCAGTAACACAAAAAAAACCACTTATTCACACTGTATGGACCAGAAAACCTGTGTGAGCCCTTTATTTTCTAATTATTTTTTACAATTTTTATTATTATTTTTTAATGTATTGTTGGGGAGGGAGGCTTCGGTGAAATATCAGGGGTCTAAAGAGACCACTGATGTCTTACTTTTGAGACAGAGAAAGGGAATGAGGATATAGATTCCTCAGTCCCTTTCTCTGCAGCCTCAGCTGCACTGGACAGTGAATGAATAGAAAGCTCTGTACAGAGGCTCTTGTTCATTCACAAACGTAAGCATAGTAAACACAGTTTACAATGCTTCAGTTATGAATGAACATAGTGAGCGATTGGTACCGATCAATCATTGTGTTGATTCCCGAAAGGGAGAGGCTAGTAAATTACATATTTACCTGTCCCTTCCTCTGCTCTCCATCCTGAAAGCAGCAGCTGGTGGGAGAGGATAAAAAGGAAGCCAGCAGTGCTGCATGGGTGAGGGGGCTAGGGAACACAGGGGGGGGGGGGGCCTGGGCAGCAGGGAGAATAGAATCCTGGAAAGGGTGGGCGATCTGTGAGGGGGGGGCAATTACAGGAACAGATCCCGTGCGTCTCTCCCTGTAGCAGTTAAAACCCAGATAGAGGGAGGGGAAGAGAAGATTTCAGCTGCTGTAAGGAGAGACAAACAAAGGACCAGTTCCAGGTATTGCCCCCCCCCCACCTCACTGATCACCCCCTCTCCTGCCCACATCCATTTCCTCTGCTTCTCAGGCCCTGCTTCTGGACTGGGCCCAGTACAGAAGGACCAGTGCTACCCCCTTATCAACGGCCCTGTTGGGAACATATATCTAGCCACATGGGTAACTCAGTTACCTTAATCCAATCACTATATTCAAACTGGAACAACCTTCCTTAAACAGGGGTAGGGACCTTCAACACAACTTGTAACCTATATATAATGCTGTTTTAAAATCTTTACCTTGGCAATTTAAAAATACTTTGCACCTTCACCTGTGTAACACAAACAAATACCACATGTTACAGACTCCATGGCACCAAGGTAACTGGATAATGTACATTAGAACAGGATTATTACACTTGTTTTTACACCTTCTATGTTGTTCTTAGACAATCAACATCTGCCTTGACAAAGGTTAAGACACAATTGTTTTATTGTGTAACAACGTTTATTTTTATTACTGAACACATACTGATGTTTTCTACTTTGATTGCCATACTTTCTTGTAGCTTGTGGCCAAACACAGTAAGCACAACGTACGAAGACATAAAATGCTTGACCTTAAATTATAACTCTTCTTAACAGTAACCTTTTTCTCTTCAAGTGCTACAGGCATCCTTTTGATTTACTGTACTGTCGGATATTGTATATTTATGTGTTGAATGTAACTGGAGATTCAATTTATGACACCCTGGCAGTAGAGCAGGCTTAGAAAGAGTGTGAAGTAAGAATAATGGAAAATCCACAAAGTCATTACAGATCCTGAATTCTGGAAAGTAATGTCAGTGATAAAAGATAAAACAGGGAACAAAAACAAATAAATTGAAATGAGTAATTTGATCAATTCTCACTGTAAGCAAAAGAGCAGGGTTAGTTTTCAATGTATTTTTGTCTAGAAATTGTCTAGAAACTGTTTTCCTTCCATTGACTTTCTTTACATTTTCAGCAAAAGTATGCATTGTTTTGGTTTGTTTTTTTCGTATGCAAGGGGTCTGTACAAGTATATGCACATATGCATAAAAGATATGATGCTTTTATTATCAGCACTCTGAACAGCTCTCCTAAATATAATGTATATGAAACAGCTCTCCTGATCTCCAGGTCAAATGAAACTGCTCTGTCTGTTTTATATACTGTGTACTATGTAAATAGTCAAAGCATTTAGGTCACGGCTATGAACAAAATATACATTCTTTTTGAAACAATTTCTAAGGTGTGGTTTGGGTGCATGAACCCATACAGTGGTTTGATATTATATAATATTCATTTTTCATTCTGCTTAGTGTAGCAAGTCTATATAGATGCAGAAATAGTACCCTGAAATATTTCTCAATTACCAAGTTATATTTTCAATGCTCTGTAAAAATGCAATTATTTTAAAAGAAAAATCTCCATGTCCAGGAAACCTGAAATCTACCTTAAACTATGAATCTGAAAATAACTGCAGAATGATATCACACAGTTCAGTGAAAAAGAACAATTCATTACAGTTGCCCGTTGTGCAGATGTCTATGGGAATAAGTTTAAGTACCTTGGAAGCAGCTGGATCCTAGGAGGGGAAAATAAAGTGTCCCTGCATTCAGTTAATAAAGACCGCTTACCTGCTGAACCAATAATTTCTTATGCCATGAATAGCACAGCTTTCCCTACATGCATGTGCTGGCTGAATATACTTCAAATTATTGATGACTTATCTGTTTTAATCCTACATTCCTCTAAGCTATATCATTTGCTTATGAAAACACTTTCTTATTTTATTTATTTTTTTTATTTTCTATTTGCAGACAGCCAATCTCTAGGGCAGCCACATGCTTATGGACAAAATCTCTGTATGTACACTTTTGATGTTAAAAATTAACTTACAACCCCCAGCTGAAATAATAACTCCACCCCCCCCCCCCCCCCAAATCACCCCTCCCAGCACAAATCCTCTCCTTGTAGCACAAAGTTTTGTCACCCCCCAGATCATTGTGTTCCCCAGTACAAACAACTCCTCCCTTCCTGTACTTACAGACTCCAGACACAGCATGGTAGGTAGCCAGGGCATGTTCTTCTTCCCAGGCTCACTGTCATACTGTGGCTTGTAGTACATCTGAACCAAGAAGGAACCTAGGTGCAGCTTCCCTCTGCTCTGATGTTTACTGATCTGATAGGCAGCCAGCAGGGATAGATGCTGCTTCAGTAACCAGCAAATCAAGCCTCAGGGACCCAGGGAACCCACATGAGATGTGGGGCACATGCTTTGGGTGCAGACCCATCTTTCCTGTCATGGTCTCCTGTCAGTTGTGTGGTTTTAAAAAGCTAGGGGCTCTGCCATTATTTTCATCACAGCAAGTCTTTGCTTGTGCTCTGCAGCTGTCATTTTGTCCATCCAGATCCATGAGAGCTGTCCTTGCATGGCTACCAGTCATTAAAGCGGTATACAGGAGTTTCAGATGTAAGTGTACCTTGTAATAAAGTGTTATCTTTTATCACAAACTATTCTGGCCTCCTGCTTTATTCCTTTTTCATGAAGGATTTCCCATATCCTTGAAGAAGAGCTTTACTTTAATTTTTAAAATGATTATTTTATTATTTAATTAATTTAAAACATTTTTATCACTTGTATTGCTATCATAAGGGATGAACAACATTCATTGTGACAGTATGGGCAGTTACAGAATTTTACTGAAACATCTGAGGTCTATGCCATTTTAAGCATCTGATCAAACCGAGATTGGTTTGATCAGATGCTTTCACAAGCTGGCAATGGCTTGTTTACATCTGAGTGAAACCGAAAGTGATACAATCCTTGTTACTTCCGGTTTCTTAGACCATAGAGTTGATCAGGGAACTTTGGGTCCTTGGCCATCTCTATGGTAAGCAAGTGGAACTGCTTGCTTCAGTCCTGGGCTCACTGGTGAAACAGGAGAGCCCAGGAAGCAGGCGGAAGGTGGCAGAAGGCAACAGACAGGGAACTCCCTTCCACCTCATGTAAAAGGGATCCAGCCACTCAGATCACTTTTACATTGGAGAGCAATTTCGGCTGAAAAAAAAAGGATACTGTTGTCCTGACTCCATCTGGCCCTGATATAACCACTTCAACCCAAGGACATACACATAGCACCTTCACCATTATTTCCTGGGGAATCCCCAATTTCCTTAAACTTCATTTGTTCTCAGTCTTGAAGGGGACAGGTAATGGCAAAGCACAACACTGAGCTGTGTGGAAGTCAATTTTACATTAGTCATCTAGAACAGCTGCAAGCTTTTATCCAGTATCTGTTACAGGAAATACTCATTGGCAGTAAACTGAAATGCTCAGTATAGGAAAACAGAAGCAGGTGTCTGAGCAGTGATATGTTACATGACAGAAGTACACTGGCCACCTTCCATTGACATGTTGCGGCCACCTAACCTTTCAATATCTTATTTTTTTACTAGTGCTTAGCTGATGAAATGAATGCAAATCCAGGCTTGCACTCAATCCTTATTGAATTACCTTAATGGGATTGATATAAGCCCATGGGAAATCTGAGGCAGGGAAAATGAATGCAGTAGTGAGGATTACAAAAATCCATCTTGTCAGTGAATTCACTGTACAAACAGGTTGTCAGGGCTTCTATATTTCCAAACATATTTTCATCTTCGTACAAACGTAAGATGAGCCCCTTCTCAAGGTCGGCTTCAGCTATATACGGATACAGGCTTTCAGCTTCTAAAAGAGCATTCAAGCACTTTTTTGTAGTGCCTGACAGAAATCCTGTATTTTAAATACTGCGAGTGTTTCTTTTGAACCGTGGCTCAATATATTTATTCTGCAGCAGCTCATTCTCTCACAAAGCTTTTTTATGAACAAACTCTCTACAAAGCTTTACAGCTGAACTTTATCTTTGCAATTACATAAAGAATAGCTATACCTATTGCCAAATCTGTACCTATTGCTAAAAAAACGCATACATACATACATACACACACAATGAATACCAGTACAGGCATGTGGTAGGGGTGTAAGTTTGGGTATAAAAGTACAAACTCTATGTTATACCTTATAATTGATATTTACCTCAATGTGTACAACATCAGTGACTTTTTTACCCCCTCCCCATGTCAATTATACCATTTTGCTCTGATATCATTTTTTATTTTGACCCATCATGAACCTTAAAGTGGAGCTTCACCCAAAAGGGGAAGTTCTACTCTTCTTCCTTTCCCCCCCCCCCCCCTCCTCCTTAACATTTAGAATTTGTTTTGTTTTTTTTAGGGGGAGTGGGTACCTGGTTTTGACAGGTACCGGCTCCCTCACTTCTGGTAAGATCCCTGCTGCGACCTGAGAGACAGTTCGCCAATCATATAGTGTAGCATGGCTTGCCCATGTGCAGAGGCCAGCCAGCTGTGAAGCTGCAAGCAGTCACAGCTGGCTGCATACAGTTAATCCGGAGCATACAGTTAATCCGGTGCATACAGTTAATCTGGTGAATAAACTGGCCGGGTGAGGACATCGTTGGATCCTGGGACAGGTGAGTGTCCTATAAAAGTCAGCAGCTACAGTTTTTGTAGCTGCAGACTTTTATTTTTTGAACAGATGACTGGACAACCAGTTTAAGATTTTAATTTTATGATTTACTGAAGTATCAATACACACTGATGCATAGAATCAGGCTTCTGTAGGTACAAAGAGAAATATTATTATTATTATACAGTATTTATATAGCGTCAAAAGGTTTGCTCAGCGCTGTACATTATAGTGGGGGACAGAACATGAAACAATACAGTAACAATACAATACACGAGGGGTTCGAGGGCCCTGCTCCTTGGAGCTTACAATCTAGGAGGGAGGGGATAGTGGTACAGAAGGAAATGGCTGTGGGGGATGGAGTGGTAGGAGGAGTGGAGGAGATCGGCTGTTAAGTGAGGGTAGGGTAGGCTTCCCTGAAGAGATGGGTTTTCAGGGTGCGCCAGTGTAGTATATGTATTGATAGATATTATTTGTCTGATAATATTTAATCTTCCCCACAATACAGCAAAGAAAACATTTTTTAAAAATTACTTGCTATTTTATTAAAGCATCTTTTAGCTGCGTTTATTGTCTTACCCCAAACGTTTAAATGTCTGTGAAACTGAAACTATTCCTCAAGAAATAAGTATACAAACTGCTCAAATTGGGCAAGGATAAAAGTGATTTTAAAGCTTTCTTTATTTTAAAAAAGTTATAGTCCCGATCCTCCACTTCTGGGGTCTCCCGCAGGGTGCTCCTGGCTCATCCTCCCTTTTGATGTGCCCCCATAAGCAGCTGCTTCCTAGTTTCCTGTGCATGCTTGATCCTGAGCCAGGCTGTTTGACTCTATTCAGACACACAGCCGTTCTTGACATTGGCCCTCCACTCTATGCTTACAAATTTTGACTGACAGCAACAGGAGTCAATGGTCAGGGGAGGGGCGAAAAGATCTGCTTCACACATGCACATCGCTGGATCCAGATTGCACTCTTGTAAGTGTTTAGGAGAGACTGGGGGATGTGCTACTATTAAAATGTTTTTTACCTTTATGCAAAGAATACATTACGGTAAAAAACTTTTATATTTACAACCACTTTAACTTAACAGGATTTTCTGTGTAGTATATCTACATCGTTGATGTAGTTGGATACCAAGCTTGATTTATAACCAGCCAACTGACTTAAACAGTCAGGGTTGTTTTGGCTTTGGATGGTAACAGGCATCAAAGCTAGCCTTCACACTTTATTAGAAAAAAAAATCTGTATTTTCCGTGGAGCCGGAGATGATGAGAGTGGCCTTCCCATCCAAGCACCCCTGGTAGTGGAGACAGGGACTGCTAGGCCAGTGGAAGGGTGCAGGTGCCAGAAAGCTGTTGTAGTGGACCAAAGCTTGGAAGCACAGGAATCCTTCCACTGGTAGTATGGGGTCTGGCCACAAGCCTTGTTCAGCAGCAGCCAGGCAGACAGGTGCAGGGTCAGGATCAAGTTCACTGTCAGAAACAGGCAGAAGTCAGTAACGTGCTGGCAGCGAGGTACCAAGCCAGGAGGCAGAGACATAGTCAGAAATCCAAGCTGAGGTCACTAACACAAGTGAGCAGCAGACATAACAGGTAGGGGTGATCCAAGAGAGATGATAGATGAAGCCTGGTCAAGAACAAAGTTAGCAGACTTTCAAGAATCAGGAACACAGGAACTAGAGCTGAAGACAAACCAGCACTAAAGCAAGGCAAACCCTCAGTTTAAATAGGCTGCTTGGTACCAAAATCAGTGGATGCGTGCACACACCTGTGTGTGTTCACACGTGCCCGCATGTATGCACCAGTGCTTGTCCATGTGCACATTCTAGCCCTTGTTTGTCTTGTTAGGCTTCTATGTGCACGATTCTGCACATGCGCATAAGAATGAGCACTCGCTGCACAGAAATGAGCATCTGCTGTACGAGATTCCTGACAGAGACATTCTATAAACTTTTTTTATTATGAATGAGCATGTTACCTAAGTAAATAGAAGCTGAGAGTATACAGCAAAACTCCACAGTCCATAAATCCATACATTCGCATACTGTTTTTTCAAAGAAACTATTGCCTCATAAAACCTGATTTTAAAACTAAATCAGGGTTTATCAGTTTCTTTTAGTTCCCCTATCCTTCTGGCATTTTGCTTAATCTGTCTCATCACTTGTGTTACCACAATCAAATGCCCTTAAAAATAGAAGCATTTTTGTCAAACCTATCCTCATTGACCATAGACCATAAAATTAAAATGGTTGGGATTTGTGATTGTTTTCCTGCACATACAGTAAGTGTAGCCTATAATTTTACCAAACAAGACCTTAAATAGACATATTTTGACTCACTTAACAACGCCAGTCTTTACATACTGATCATTATCTCAGTTACTTTCTGCTGTAAAATTTAAATAAAATGTCAAATAATTGACATTTTTTTAACAGCGGCTCCTTCATACATGGCAGATTAAATTTCAGTTTTGTGCACTTTCAATTATCATATTATTATTATACAAGATTTATATAGCGCCAACAATTTGCTCAGCGCTTTACAAAATAAAGGGAGACATTACAGTTACAATATAATTTGATACAAGATTTCTCCACCATTGTACTTCAATTCCTCCACAAGAATCTGGTCAAAGTTATTCAACCCAGAAGATGGAGGACATACTATGAAAGCAGGGCATCATTACATTGCCCTTCATTCACAGTGTTTCAGTGTTTTGAAGCTGAGAACATTGCTTATGTCATCAGAGAACCGCCCCTGGATGGGAAAAAGATAAAAAGGAAAACCCAGGGAGTCACGACCCAAAGACTTTTCAAAAAGGTAACAATAAAAGGAAATCTTACAGAGTGAGGGCATCCAGGGGGAAAAGGTGTTTGGGGAGTGTGGGGTTAAGCCCAGAGTAGGACTTTAAATACTGGCATTTACAGATTATATAGAGTATATTGATCTTTCAAAGACTATAATGTAAAAAGCCAAACTTAATCCCTTGGACTGCTTACACTGGTCTTACTTAGGAGCAGTTATTGATTATCACTCAGTATTATTGGTACTCTATATAATTTAGCCTTATACAGATTACATCCTTATATACATTACACTGTGATTGGACATTAAAGGAGGATCTTCTGCAAAGCAAACTAAATCATCAGTGCGTGAATATGTATGCTCAAAATATACAGTCGCCCCTTCCTTCCCTTGAGGGAAACAGTAGTGGCTGGCTAAAAAATAATCCAGACTGGATAATCAACTGTTTCTGAAGGATGATTAACCAGGGTATCTGATTTTACTTTATGTATCACCTTTGATTATCTTCCGTCTATGGAGATTTTAACTATGCAAAGTTTGAGAATGCCTAAGCCTATTACAAATGTACTTTCCGGCAGTATTGATAAAGACAAAAAGACAAAAAGACTCATAATAACCTAAAAAATTTAAATTTAATCTCATGGAAAACAAACTATTAAAAATGTACCGTCTTTTCTGAAAACTAAAGTGTTTCATATTGCAGTTAAAAAAACTGCCAGACTACTGAATTAAAAAGTCTTCATTTAGCAGAGGGATTTAACAGTATGTCTGAAAGTTTCAAAGGTCCTTTAAAGATTTTGATTGAAGAAGCAAATCACTGACTCACTTTTATATCTACTGATTCTATTGATGTAAAAAAACATTCAAGGGACAGGGGACCTATTGTGAACAGCAAGCAGGGATTTGTTTTGTTTCTATGAATATATTAAAGCATACAATTCACATTTCTGAAAGCCTTCAAAAAGTTTGCTTCCAGGCTTCAGCATAAACCCCAAACTGATTATTTTTTACTAAAGCACATGAAATATTGTTGCATTAATATACAGTGTAATATATTATCTATGGAAAGAAATAGAAACATGTGGATAAGAAAGAAGAAAACTGATCTATCATGTTGAACATTTTTGAAAATCTCATCAATGCCTATATTAGCAGAGAAAATACATCCTCAATTTGTGCAAGTTTGTATTTATATTGATTTTAAATCCAAGTTAAATATGTCAATAAATATAAATATTTGCACATAATGTATTGATGGAGACCAAAATGATATTCACGAAAGCCGGCCATAGATGGGTCAAATCTAAGACGGCTCAGCAGGCACCGGCTCAGCAGGCTGAATGTACCCAATTAGATTGTTGGACAACCTGAGTACAACCAGCTTGTTGGATTTTCTATTAGATTATTTCCAGGGGGCTTTAGCCACTAGCAATAATCCCTCTGTTCTTCTGGCAGGAATGTCCCCCCCCCCCACCGGGAGAACACAGTAGCTCCATGGGAGGGATTCCCCCATCAACACTGACTATGTTGATGGGAAAATTGCTTGATTTATTTTGTTTTCCACAAGGCTGTATTTTGTATCTGTATGTTGTTAGTTTGGAAGTCTGATTACAATTGTATGGGGGGAGGAAAAAAGATGTGCACAAACATCTAAATACCTCCACCTGCAGCTTATAGTTGCTACTGGCTTGTATTTGTGTAACAGTGCAAGGACTAAACTGTGCAAGGTTTGGCATGTAAAGTGCATTGCTGTGTTAAGTGAATAGTTTAACATAAGGGGCAGCAAACCAAGGAAATCTTTTAAGCTAATACATAACATCCTTTTATTTGTATCAGTGTATCTTATATTACAGATTGTTGGTTGGGGCTGAAGAAGATTCAGCTGTCATGCTACACAGTGATATGAAAGACTTAGTTAAAGATAGGTGGAGCATCCTAGAAAATATTTTTAGGTACTTAGGTAGCAAGCTTAAAAGTAGGACTGTCACGGTAGTATTTTCAGAAAAATTTCCTGTACCAAAAGCTACTCCAGATAGGCAGCAGGAACATACGGATCTGTGCAAGTAGCTGAAAAATTGGCGTAAGAAGGGATTTAGGTTCCTAGGGAATTGGGTTGACTTTCTGGTTTGCTGTGGGCTCTACTGTTGGAGCAAACTGTATCTATGTGGGGAAAGTACAGAAATTTGTTAAAAGGCTGAAGGTGCTTCTAAATGAGGACCTCAGGGGAAAGAATCTGACAAAAATGTACAATAGAGTGAGCATGTGTTACAGAGGACACTGGAAATAGAGGTGGGGGAAGAAGGAGAGGAAGAGGGTTCATATTAGATGGAAAAGAGGCAGCATAATCTCTGTCCAGTACAGAAAGTGTTTCAAATTAAATATTACATTTAAAAGTAAGCAATAAATGATGACAGCACAAGATTACAATGTACATTTACAAGAAGTATGAAAAACAAATAGACAGAGGTGGAACTTGTGTTAATTGAGGAACATTGTAACTTGGTGGGAGTATCAGAAGCTTGGATAGATAACTCACATGACTGGATGGTTAATATCCAGGGGTAAATTCTGTTTCAGAGGGACAAGATTAACAGAAAAGGTGGTGGGGAATTGCTGTATGTTAGGAGTGATTTGAAAGTCAGTACGAGAGATTATATTACTAATGAGAGTTGTGATTAGGGTTGGGCTTCATGTTGGGCTTATGTTCGACTTGAATATGGGCTGTTCGTGAGTTCACAAACGGTAAGGGCATTTGGCGAACTGCTCGCCGGCCATGCCCCACAATGCACTGCGCCCTGACAGTGTATTGTGATTGGTCAAGGCAATGTACCTGACCACAGGTTAAATGCAATGCTTTGGCCAATCACAGAGCATGATGACATAACAAGGGTGCCCCACCCCCTTGTGATGTCATCACAGTATTTAAGAACTGTCATCCCAGCGCAGCTGTCAGGCGGCGGGAGTCAGAGTCGAGAGTGGAGTGGTTTTTTTTCTTTTTTCAGGTCGGCTGTGCTGGTGGGGATTACAATTGATGCTGGATCTACTTCAGGGGACATTTATTTTTTGTTAATTTTTGTTTTTAATAAAGGACTTGTCAAGACTGTCTCCTTTCATTTTTACACTACACTTTTTTTTTGTGAATGGGTACCCCATACACATTCATATGGGGGGGCGAGATCCGGGGGCCCACTTGTTAAAGGGGGCTTCCACATTCCAATAAGCCCCCCCACCTTCAGACCCCCACAACCACAGGCCACAGTCATGGGGAAGAAGCCCTTGTCCCCATCAACAAAGAGGGACAAGGTGCTTTGGGGGGAGCCCCCCGCCCCAAAGCACCCCCCCATGTTGAGGGCATGTGGCCTGGTATGGCTCATCCCCACTCTTTCCTGACCTGCCAGGCTGCATGCTCAGATAAGGGTCTTATATGGATTTCAAAGGGGACCCCCATGCCAATTTCTTTTAAATTTTGGCGCCGGGGTTCCCCTCAAAATCCATACCAAACCTCAAGGGCTTAGTATGAATGGAGGGGTCCACACCATTTTTTAAACATTTTTTAATTGCCGGGCAATGCCGGAGATTCTTTTTACATTCACCTGTCAGCAAGCTGAAACATTAAAGAATGTATTCACTACTAAAATACCACATGACTTAATAATATAACTCATGCGGTATTTTAGTAGCTGTGTGATATCTTACCGCATACTCAGATGCAGTAAGATACTATTTAGTGAATTGTTCCTGTTCAAAGTTCACGCTCCAACGTTCGGTAGGTTTGAATGTTCGACCGTGAACCTAACAGGGGGTATTCAGCCCAACACTAGTTGTGATGGTGCAGAGTCCTTATGGCTAGAGCTTCATATCAGTGCACCAAAAGCTAAAGTAATTGTGGGAGTATGTTATAGGCCCCCTTACATAAAAATGAGCAAGATATTCAGCTTCTATCAGAGATTGAAAAGGCAGGGAAACAGGGCGTTGTCCTTACTATGGGGGATTTCAATTACCCCGATATTGATTTGCTGATGGAATTGAACATTGAACAAAAGTCTTGTCAAATCTTGACCTTATTGTAGGAAAATGTAATGAGTGGAAACCTCAACTAGGAAAATGTTCTGCTTGAGCTATTAATTTAAAATAACACAGAGCTCATTAAAGAAGTGTAAATTAGAAGCAATCTGGCTCATAGCGATTATAACAAAATTACATTTGTCTTAAACTACAGGAGAGAGCGTCATGTTAGTATGACAAGAATGCTATATTTCAATAAGGCTAACTTTCCTAAGATGTGCTCTTTACTCTATATTATTCAATGGGATCAAACAAAGAACACAAAAGACAAGATATTTTGTTTTTAGGATGTTTTAAACAACAGCTTTTGGCAGTGTATTTCAATGGACGACAAATATAGAAGAATATAATTAAATGATATATAAATACGAAGGTGCAGCGCTAAAACAGAATATGCACCATAAGAGTAAATATCATAAATAACGTATATCAATATGAAGGTGCAGCGCTAAAGTAGAATGTGCAGCATAAAAGCATAAGGAGAAATATCATAAATATCGTATATTTGCCATGCGTTAAAAGCAAATCTAAATCAAAACATAAATATCATATAATGCGTATAAATATCGTGAAGATAATGATGTCACCAATTGGTGAACTTAGTGCATAAAGAGTCCCAGATATAACTGCCCATGTGAGGATCCTGTATGATCCCGATAAGCATGCGTGGAAAACTGATCCAAGTGGCAGGTATACATCCGAAGTAAGTAAGTTGCGCACGCACCAGAAGTGCGTAAAACCATGCATTTGAGATATAACCTATCTCATCAGGTATTGCTCAGGTCAACTGTTTCCCAGGTCAAGTCAGGATCCTGTACACCTCCCGGTCACATCTGCATGGAGTACTCAGGGGTCCTTGATGCGTATCACCATCTGGGGTCACCTTTAAAGCAGACTCTGAGGATGGCCCTCATGAAGAGGGACCATGAGGGCCATCCGCAGAGTCTGCTTTAAAGGTGACCCCAGATGGTGATACGCATCAAGGACCCCTGAGTACTCCATGCAGATTTGACCGGGAGGTGTACAGGATCCTGACCTGACCTGGGAAACATTTGACCTGAGCAATACCTGATGAGATAAGTTATATCTCAAATGTGTGTTTTTACGCACTTCTGGTGAGTGCGCAATTTACTTCGGATTTATACCTGCCACTTGGATCAGTTTTCCTTGCATGCTTATCGGGATCATACAGGATGTCAGGAATGGACTCAGCACTGGTGGTGGGACTCACCTGCCGTGTGGGCTGCAGTACCAGGGCTGACCAGCAGGTGCTCTCAGCAGCCAGAAGCTTACTCCTACAGTCAGCCAACACCTGAAGCTGATTGCAGGAAGTTTATTTAAGGAATGACCAGGCCTGTGATCAGGGCCTTGGTGTATGAGTCCCATGAGCCCCTGTACCTGGTATCCTGTGTTCCTGCCTCGTTGCTGACCCTGCTTTGATCCTGACCTCTTGTGACCATCTCCTGTTGAACCCCTGGCTTGCATGACCATCCTTCTGCCTGATCCTCAGTACCGCGCTACCCGCTACCTGCTGAACCTGGCTTCTGACCCCGTCCATTCTCTGCTTGCTCCTCCTGTACCACGCTGCCCGCACGATACCGACCCGGCCTGTCTGACTACGCTTACTTCACCCGACGATCCATCCATCCCGCACGGATCACCTTTAGTAAGTCTATCTGCCTCTTCCCATCAGACTCCGTTCCTGCACTCCCCTGCCAGTACTCTCTACCAAAGCCGGACGCACTCAGGGATCGCGACCTGGTTCCAGTCTGCACCAAGTCCATCCCCACCATCAGGGGCCCTGGTGAATAGCAGACTGGGACTTAGACCCCACACCCTGAGGAAACCCGTGCTGTGGGCTGCTAGAGACACTGCCAGGCGGCACCTGACAGTACCTTACGGCCTGCCTGACCATTCCACCTCTCCAGCCTGACTATGCCTGTGTTCCTGAAGCCTGCTACTTCCCTGTGTCAGTCCACACATTTCTGGTCATACCCGGATCCCTAACACAGGATCCTCACTTGGGCAGTTATATCTGGGACTCTTTATGCACTAAGTTCACCAATTGGTGACATCATTATCTTCACGATATTTATACGCATTATATGATATTTATGTTTTGATTTAGATTTGCTTTTAACACATGGCAAATATACGATATTTATGATATTTCTCCTTATGCTTTTATGCTGCACATTCTACTTTAGCGCTGCACCTTCATATTGATATACGTTATTTATGATATTTACTCTTATGCTGCATATTCTGTTTTAGCGCTGCACCTTCATATTTACATTCTTATTGGAAGGTTTTGTTTGGTTGCCTTTTTGGTGCTTCAGCGACAATTTTTCTCTAAGATAGCGCTCACTTATTTATTCTTTATCCAAAATTAAATATGTTCACCTTTTGCACAAAAATAATAAATGCACATCTTTTTGCAGGAAAAAAATGTGTATTTATTATTTGTCTGCAGAAGCCTGCAAAGCATTGCACCAGTGATCTGCAGATCGCTGGTGCCATGCAGAACTCCTGTCAGTATATCTGCTTGCCCATACAGGAAGAATCAGTGAACTACCGCTGCTCTGCGGTAGTTCATAGAGAACTACAAGACAACAGCCACAAAGGCTGTCAGGACTTGCAGTTCATTCATTCACGGAACTGTGAATGAATGACGTGGCCATGTGGGCAGAGCCCTGCATGGCTGTGCTGTTTTCAAATCTGATTTTTGTCACAGGAAGGGGGGGACAGCAGATGGTGGCTGTAGAATTGGGAACATGTTACATGTTCCACCCTAACATGTTCCCAAAGGTGATCTTATCGTTTAAAGCTCATGTAGCTCAATTCTAGTGTGAAAAGGAAAAATGAGAAAAAGCAGGCATTAAAAAAAAAAATGATTTGGAAGGGAAACCGTCTTCATTTTAGAACTACAAGGAATGCAACAAATATTAAAACAGTAAGTAGAACGCAAAATATTCATATACATTAGTAGTAGAAAGATAAAGAGAAAACACATAGCTGGATTAAAGATGCACATGGGAGTTGGTTACAAGTGATAAGGAGAAGGCAGATGTATTAAATACATTTTTGTCTTCGATTAATACAAATAAAAAGGATATGCCTGAATCATTTACTGAATGTGCTATTGCAGCTTAGAGAAATCTAGGTTTAAAACAAATTAGACAAATTTAAAGCACATTTCCAGTCTCTGGTGAAAAAAATAAAAGTCAGCAGCTACAAATTCTGTAGCTGCTGACTTTTTAGGTGCTTACCACAAGGCCTTAAAGCAGAACTTCCCCTTTTGGATGGAGCTCCACTTTACTGTGAATATATCACCTGAACCATATGGCTTACACCCATGAGTACTCAGAGAACATAGTTCTGTTGTAGCCAGACAATTGTTCCTGATTTTTAAGAATGCAATACTGACTAGAATTATACTAATTGATTGGCATAAAGAAAATTTGGTACTAATATTCATAAAAGGGTTGAGATATACAGTCAGGTCCATACATATTGGGACATCGACACAATTCTAACATTTTTGGCTCTATACACCACCACAATGGATTTGAAATGAAACGAACAAGATGTGCTTTAACTGCAGACTGTCAGCTTTAATTTGAGGGTATTTACATCCAAATCAGGGAACGGTGTAGGAATTACAACAGTTTGCATATGTGTCTCCCACTTGTTAAGGGACCAAAAGTAATGGGACAATTGGCTTCTCAGCTGTTCCATGGCCAAGTGTGTGTTATTCCCTCATTATCCCAATTACAAGGAGCAGATAAAAGGTCCAGAGTTCATTTCAAGTGTGCTATTTGCATTTGGAATCTGTTGCTGTCAACTCTCAAGATGAGATCCAAAGAGCTGTCACTATCAGTGAAGCAAGCCATCATTAGGCTGAAAAAACAAAACAAACCCATCAGAGAGATATCAACAACATTAGGCGTGGCCAAAACAACTGTTTGGAACAGTCTTAAAAAGAAGGAACGCACCGGTGAGCTCAGCAACACCAAAAGACCCGGAAGATCACGAAAAACAACTGGTGGATGACCAAAGAATTCTTTCCCTGGTGAAGAAAACACCCTTCACAACAGTTGGCCAGATCAAGAACACTATCCAGGAGGTAGGTGTATGTGTGTCAAAGTCAACAATCAAGAGAAGACTTCACCAGAGTGAATACAGAGGGTTCACCACAAGATGGAAACCATTGGTGAGCCTCAAAAACAGGAAGGCCAGATTAGAGTTTGCCAAACGACATCTAAAAATGCCTTCACAGTTCTGGAACAACATCCTATGGACAGATGAGACCAAGATCAACTTGTACCAGAGTGATGGGAAGAGAAGAGTATGGAGAAGGAAAAGAACTGCTCATGATCCTAAGCATACCACCTCATCAGTGAAGCATGGTGGTGGTAGTGTCATGGTGTGGGCATGTATGGCTGCCAATGGAACTGGTTCTCTTGTATTTATTGATGGTGTGACTGCTGACAAAAGCTGCAGGATGAATTCTGAAGTGTTTCGGGCAATATTATCTGCTCATATTCAGCCAAATGCTTCAGAACTCATTGGACGCCGCTTCACAGTGCAGATGGACAATGACCCAAAGCATACTGCAAAAGCGACCAAAGAGTTTAAGGGAAAGAAGTGGAATGTTATGCAATGGCCAAGTCAATCACCTGACCTGAATCCGATTGAGCATGCATTTCACTTGCTGAAGACAAAACTGAAGGGAAAATGCCCCAAGAACAAGCAGGAACTGAAGACAGTTGCAGTAGAGGCCTGGCAGAGCATCACCAGGGATGAAACCCAGCGTCTGGTGATGTCTATGCGTTTCAGACTTCAGGCTGTAATTGACTGCAAAGGATTTGCAACCAAGTATTAAAAAGTGAAAGTTTGGTTTATGATTATTAATCTGTCCCATTACTTTTGGTCCCTTAACAAGTGGGGGGCACATATGCAAACTGTTGTAATTCCTACACCGTTCACCTGATTTGGATGTAAATACCCTCAAATTAAAGCTGACAGTCTGAAGTTAAATCACATCTTGTTCAGTTTATTTCAAATCCTTTGTGGTGGTGTATAGAGCCAAAAATGTTAGAATTGTGTCGATGTCCCAATATTTATGGACCTGACTGTATGCTGGTAAATTACAAACCAGTCAGCTTAACATCAAATATTTGAGGGACTGGTAAGGGACTATATTCAAGAATCCATTAGTTATAATGAAGGAATTGTCTGTTCATAGACAGAAAACAGGAAGGTGTCCAGAGAGTAGTGTTCAATTGCTCATTCTCTAAATGGACTAAGGTTGTGAGTGGTGTTACCTAGAACTCCATCTTGGGGGACAGTGATGTTTAACTACGTAAACTGTCAGTTCTATAAACACCTTTGGCACAAGATGTACCATTGCTACAGGAAGACTTGATAAAATAAGTAAAATGGAAGGGGGGAGGGGCAGCTGCAGGGCAGATGAGATTCAGTTTTGAAAAATGTAAAGTTACAAGCTTGGAGACTAAAATATGTATGCAACATACCCTTGTGATATGTGAGGGAAAAGGATTTGGAGATCTAGACTTAGCAAGAACATGCAATGCCAATGTGAAGCTAACAAAGTTAGCATAATTCTCCTATTAAAAAGGGAATATCAGGGGCGGACTGACAACTCATGGGGCCCCCGGGCAATAGGGGATCATGGGCCCCTGTGTCCTTGCCCAAACTCAAAAAAGCCTATGAAAAAGGTACCAGGCAGGGGCGGACTGACAACTCATGGGGCCCCTGGGCAATAGAGGATCATGGAGCGTCTGTGTCTTTGCCCAAACTCAAAAAAGCCTATGAAAAAGGTACCAGGGGCATCTAATGGGGCCCCTACTGACCCTGGGCCCTCGGGCAGTGCCCGAGTTTCCAAATGCTCAGTCCGCCCCTGGGGAATATACAGTATTTCTGAAATAAATCAATAATGTGGCCCTTTAATCATATACTGGTTTGACCCCTTCTTGAATATGAAGTTCAGTTTTGGTAATCAATCCACAGGAAAGATTTCCTTGAGTTAAAGAGAGTTCAAAGAACTGAAGAGGACCTCACTTATGAGGAACAAAGGTTACATTTATTCATTCAAGAAATTGATTATCCAATGCATTTCCTGGAGTAGTGTCTGCTTTATTAAGGATGCATGTGCATCTAATAGTTTATCCTTAAATACGAAACACATAAATATAGTGTGTCATTGAGGTGACTATGCCCGTGTACTAAATACATTTTCCAATGAGTTTTGCCAGTCCAAACTGTATTTTAGGGCATGGCAGCCCATTTTTAATAAACAGAATAGAAAAGCTCACGCAGGGGTTTCCACTATCAGTATGAACAGTTACATGAAAATGCCAAGACACCAGGCTCCCTTGGCAGCATTACCGCTGCTCTTCTTACCAGTCCCTCTGACTGTATCACCCAGCTCTCCTGGTTCTTCTGGCTCTCTCAGCCTTTAGTTGCAGCATTCTGCATGAGCCCACTCCTGGCCTCTGGATAGGGAATTTCATCCCCAGCACCCCAGTATCTGCATCAGCAGTCAAAAACAAAAACTGCTAATGCAGATAATGCTGGTCAGGACTCTTAATCCAGCAATCAGCTTTCCTACACTGATTCAAACAGGAAAGCCTTTACTTTGAGTCCACTCCAGGTTCTTATTTTTAACTGAAGCCCTGATGAGGGGAGGAGTTCCCTTGACCCCCAAAACACACTGGCTGTCTTTTAACACAATATCAATACATTCATTTGGACTCTTTTATCTTTTGGTCTGGTGCTCCTTCCATATATGCACCTTCTTTTCTTCCCATCCATGGCTCTTTGAAGTCTCCAAGATCCAGACCCCTGGTCTGGGGATTACAAAACCTGGAAAAAGATGAAAAGCCACATTTCCTTGCACAGAGCCGACATTCTGGAGCCGCACACTCTGCCTATATGTAAACCCTGTGTAACTTTCTTCTACATTTTTTACAGTGGCAGGGCCTCACACTGTCACAATATTATTATTATTATTATTGTTATACAGGATTTATATAGCACCGACAGTTTACACAGCTCCTTACAACTTAGGGGCAGACAGTATAATTACAATACAAATTAATACAGGAGGATTCAGAGGGCACTGCTCGTTAATATATATATATATATATATATATATATATATATATATATATATATATATACAGTTGTGTTCAAAATAATAGCAGTGTGTTGAAAAAAGTGAATAAAGCTCAAAATCCTTCTAATAGATTTTATTTCCATACACACAAATGCATTGGGAACACTACACATTCTATTCCAAATCAAAACATGAAGAAAAATATATCAAATTTGTGTTGTTCCTCTAAAAAAATTGAAGAAAAGTGAATATTAGACTGTTCAAAAAAATAGCAGTGTTTGTATTCTTCTTTACAAACTCAAACATTCACTATATAAACTGAAAAATGTTTGAAGATTTTGCTTTCCTTTGAATCACTTAATGAATATTTAGTTGTATAAGCACTGTTTCTGAGAACTGCTGTACATCTGTGTTGCATGGAGTCAACCAACTTCTGGCACCTGTGAACAGGTATTCCAGCCCAGGATGATTGGACTACATTCCACAGTTCTTCTCTATTTCTTGGTTTTGCCTCAGAAACTGCATTTTTGATGTCACCCCACAAGTTTTCTATTGGATTAAGATCCGGGGATTGGGCTGGCCACTCCATAACGTCAATCTTGTTGGTCTGGAACCAAGATGTTGCACGTTTACTGGTGTGTTTGGGGTCGTTGTCTTGTTGGAACACCCATTTCAAGGGCATTTCCTCTTCAGCATAAGGCAGCATGACCTCTTCAAGTATTCTGATGTATTCAAACTGATCCATGATCCCTGGTATGCGATAAATAGGCACAACACCGTAGTATGAGAAACATCCCCATATCATGATGCTTGCGCAACCATGCTTCACTGTCTTCACAGTGTACTGTGGCTTGAATTCAGTGTTTGGGGGTCGTCTGACAAACTGTCTCCGGCCACTAGACCCAAAAAGAACAATCTTACTTTCATCAGTCCACAAAATGTTGCGCCATTTCTCTTTAGGCCAGTCAATGTGCTCTTTGGCAAATTGTAACCTCTTCAGCACGTCTTTTTTTCAACAGTGGGAATTTGCGGGGGCTTCTTGCAGATAGCTTGGCTTCACATAGGCGTCTTCTAATTGTAACAGCACTCACAGGTAACTTTAGACCTTCTTTGATCTTCCTGGAGCTGATTGTTGGCTGAGTCCTTGCCATTTTGGCTATTCTTCTATCCATTCAAATGGTAGTTTTTCGCTTTCTTCCACGTCTTTCAGATTTTGGTTGCCATTTTAAAGCATTTTCGATCATTTTAGCTGAGCAGACTTTTTCTGCACTTTTTTATATGTTTTCCCCTCTCCAATCAACTTTTTAATCAAGGTACACTGTTCTTCTGAACAATGTCTGGAACGACCCATTTTCCTGAGAATTTCAGAGAGAAATGCACTGTAACCAGCATGTACAACATTTGCTGCCTTCCTTCCTTAAATAAGGGCAATAATTGCCATCTTTTTTTCAAAGAATGAATGACCTCACTAATAGAACTCCACACTGCTATTATTTTGAACATGCCCCTTTCAATTAGTGATTCAATGACACAGAATCAGCATGCATGTCATGACTGTTGGGTCTGTTGGATTTCTATTACTCTACTACACCTGCTAGTAAATTATTTGCCATGTAGAAATATCATTTCTACCAAAAACAGCAATTGATCAGGTTAGTGATGTCTGACTGCTATTATTTTGAACACAACTGTATATCCTATAATGCATCCATAAGTTATACAAAGTTATCTAGTCTATTAAGACATAATAAACATACCTCATATGAAATTTGTATTTAGCATATGCCAGACCCATAGGAGAGAGTTACTAAAACTGGAGCACTCAGAATCTGGTGCAGCTGTGCATGGTAGCCAATCAGTTTCTAGCTTCAGCTTGTTCAGTCAGCCCCAGTTCACATATATGCGGCCGTACGGGCAGCATTTTACACAGGCATGAGAGTCCATTCATTTGAATGGACTCCCATGCATGTGACATACAGGGAAGAAGTCCCTGCACTTCTTCCGAAAACTCAGCCCACACGGGAACCTCAATTTTCCAGTTTAGAACTAATGGCACTCGTCTGTGGGTCCGCATTTCTCTGTGCGGGTGGTACAGCTGCATGGATTTTCGTGCGGATCCGCAGCGGCACCACCAGCAAAAATGTGAACCTAACCTTAGCTTTTGGCAATAAAACCTGGAAGCTGATTAGTTACCATGCACAGTTGCGCCAGATTTTGCACTCTCCAGTTTATGTAAATCTCCCCCATGGTATGCATTGGAACCATGTAAGTAAAAAAGTCTTGAGTACCCATACAATCAAGAGGCCTGTGTACAATTCCTCATATGAGCTGCACATAAACCTCACACAAATAAATATGCTCTGTGTGATAAAATTTTTCCTCTTTTTACAATTCTGCAGAGAACAGAAGGAAGCCTGGGGGCTACATGAGAGGACACATGTCACTGGAGTATAGAACAGAATAAAGGCTAATATGTTTTGACACTATAACATTTATCTAATTTACTTTGCATCAGAACTTTCAGGATTTTAGTTACCCACCTTGGGTTTTAGTTAACATATAGAATCAGATGCCTTCCATTTATACAAATCTAACATGCAAATGATAAGCCAATTCTCTATAGCGTATTTATTTTAGTATCTCTGATAACCACTTCCATGTCTTACTACTGTTCTATAAAAGAATAGAAATATTGCCCTAGCCCTTTTCATGTATTCAAGAGACACACCACTCCTGTTCTTCTTTTATAAAGCAATTTCCCTGTATATAATTGGAAATTAAAAAATACTGCAGGGAAACTGCTACAGTATATCTGCAGGAAATGAAAAGTGAATATACATAAAAAGTAAATGGCTTTGGTTTTCTAAGTTTGAAAGTCTGCAGTGTTCAGCCTAACCAGAATCTTAAGAGATATTGTTGAGATGAGAGCAGATCATTCTCAAGGTATTATCGACATTATACTTGCAAAGAGGACATTTTATGCCTATCATAAAATACACCTTTCCTATGCTACTTATATATATATTAAACTTTTAATGTGATTAGCATATGCTATACAAAAATTGTAGTCATGTTTTTTTTTTTGTAGGCTTGGAAGAGAATTCGAATTACGCCTTCTGCCTCACAATATTTCAGGAAGAACCTGCACTCCTCTTTAAACAAGCTGCAGACTTTTAAAGTGGTTGTAAAGGTAAAAAGGGTTTTTTTAAAATAAAAGCATGTCATACTTACTTGCTCTATGCCCCTTGATTCCCCTTTTTTGTGGGTCCAACGCTGGCGCTCCTGGCTCCTCATTCCCAATGAGCTCACCCAGAACAAGCTGCTGGTTCTGGGGACACACATGCATGCTCGCTCCTGAGCCGGTTCTGTGTGTCTACAACACACAGAAAGCAGCTTGGCCTAAACAATGCTCCCTCCTCACTGGCTGTGATTGAGTGTCTGAGTCAATGAGGTGGGGGAGAGTCTCTGCTCTCATGCACATAGCTGGATCTAGATTGGGCTCGGGTGAGTATTGGGGGGGGGGGGGGGGGAAAGAAGCACGCAGAAGGTTTTTTTAAATGAATGCATATAATTAAGATACACTACCTATAGAATTGGGAGTTATTGCAAAAGTATTAGGACTTAAGTACCCATGCTTCAGACTTAGGAGCATTTAAAATTCAGTTTGCTAATGATGTTACATCAAGCTGCTTTGATTGCTTCGAGTTACTTTGCATTCTGTTTGACCAATATACACTGCAGGAAAATAAATATTAAGTCAGCTCAGAATCAAGCAAAAGTCTTTATGGATGAGACCATAATTTAACAAATTGAAGAATTATTTGATGGGAGGCACAAATTGCTGTACACATAAGTCCAAGTGCAAGCATCTAAAAAAAAGTCCCCGTAGTTTGTGCAAAAACCTTACAATTTCAACACTCTATTAAATTTGGCCTAAACTTTGTCTCTTCGATGTTTGGTGAACAGGTGAAATAATTGGGGTGTTCACCCGCCTGCTGAACCGAACCTCCAGCAGGCAGTGCAACGTTTAGCAGTGATATTACTGTTTAATATGCCAGTTTCCTGCTCATGCTAAGTTTAGGGAGCTGGCTGCCATCGGTATCACCACCTGGCCATTCAGTTGTCAGTCTGGGATTCTGGGCTGACAGCTGAAAGTAAACAAAGGAGATCTGACATAATATTTATCAAATATATTGATAGCCATATTTGGTAAATTACATCAGCCACCATTCTCATCCCTTTGTTTACAATTCAGTTGTCAGCCCAGAATCACTATGAGTCTCCAGGTCAGCAGACAAGACAGCAAGTCAACATTTTTATTTTTTTTACAACAATTGTTCGTTGTAATTGAATAATATTTTTAATCGCTTCTCGGCCTTTTGGCTGCGATCTCAGGATTGTGGTCATTAGGCAGGTAGTAGGGAACCAGCGCCCTCGGCCTTGACACATATCACAAGCATGACTTGCTGGTATTGGGGGTGGCGCTTCCTGAACCCATTGAGTCGTGATGACCTTACCTGATCCTCTCCCTAGGGATTGGTGACGGAGGGTTGTTTGTTGCAGTGGGATGGCTCCTGTCCCACCGGATGCTCCTAACACCGTCTGGGTGATTGTTCCAGAGGCCAGGAGGGCCGAATGAGGATTATATGTGGTCCAGAAGAAAATCTTGATGGAGCTGTTGGGCATTGCCCATGAGAACATCTTTTGCGTCCAAGCCTTCCCGGCAAGCGGATTTTATGATGTGACCTTTTTCCGTTTGAGTGATCTCTGGACATGCCTGCTCAGAAAGGCTGAGAAGGAAGAAGACCCTTTGTTGAAGGATGTGTGCTTTCTGGCAAGTGAATCGAAGCAGCGTGTGCCCCTCACTGTGCAGTTATATAATCCGTTCGTGAGGGAGGAGGAGATAAAGGCCTTTCTTTACAGATATTGTTCGGTGGTCTCTGGAGGAGTTATGCAGACTAACATATTTGGCACCTTTAATGGGAAACGAAAATACTGGGTACAGCTGAAGAAAGACATCGGTGGGATTGGGGGCACGCTTCACCCGCCCCAGGCTTTTTCGATTGGAGCTAACAGAGGCATTTTGTGGTATCCTGGCCAACCGCACTTCTGCCGCAACTGCTTCTCTTTTGGCCACACAAGAGAGCATTGCGAGGCTGGAGTGGTGTGCCGAAACTGCTTCCAGGCTGGGCATCGGACGGCGGAGTGCTCAGCGGGCAAGAAATGCCATCTGTGCGGTAGCGGGGGATACCTCGCTAAGCAGTGCCCGTCAGTGGATGGGATTGCCCTTGGCACGGAGTGCAGTTCTGGGAGTGGTGGTGGAAGTGGGATAGTATTGTCCTACGCAGAAGTTGCCAAGGGTGTGGGTGCAGGAAACACACCAGTGATAGACGCAGGGCCCGAACCCAGGGAGGAGGTGGTGGTAGTGGCAGAGTCCCCGGTTGTTGAAGGGACGGATCCTGGAGGGGTGGTCCAAGTGGAGCTGGATCAGATGCCTGTGATAGATCCTGGAGGGGTGGTCCAAGTGGAGCCAGGGCCTGAACCCAGGGTGGAGGTGGTAAGAGGGGCAGAGTCACCAGTCGCTGGGGGGACAGCGCCGGATCAGATGCCTGTGATAGATCCTGGAGGGGTGGTCCAAGTGGAGCAAGGGCCCGAACCCAGGGAGGAGGTTGTGGTGGTGGCAGAGTCACAGGTGGTTGAGGAGGCAGTGCCGGGCCAGGCGCCTGTAGAGGGCAGAGTTGAGCTGACGGGGGAGGAGATGGACCAGTCCCTGGGAACACTCAAACGGAAGCTGCCGGTGGTGGTCCTGACCCAAATGATAGAAGAGTGCCCTAGTCCTGGTGAGAGGGAGGAGGATGTTGAGTCTGATTCTTCAGCCCAGTCCATTGAATCCTTTGCGAGTACAAGTACATCAGAAAACTTGCAGGATTGAAGGGGTTTCAGAAAACCGGCTGCTGCAGATGGGGACCCAGGAAGGAGTAGAGTTAGGAGGGAGGGTCTTCGGTCTGGGAAGCAGACTAAGGCCCGTGGGAAAAAGCCAAAAAAATGATATGTTTTTGACTGACCTGTTTTCCTTTTTCCTTTCATGTAAATGCACCTTCGCTTTTCTTCCCTGAATGTCAGGGGTTTATGGTCGGCTCCGAGGAGGGCGTCAGTGTTGAACTATTTGTCTCTGATGTCATCCGATGTCCTATGTATACAAGAGTGCAACATTTTGGAAGAACCTGAAAAAGACACTTGGCCGCAAGGGCCAACGGCTTGGTCGATAGGGACGAAAAAAAACGAAGGTGTAGGAATACTATTCAAGGGGTGGAGGTTCAGAATCCTGGGGGTTATTCATATTGTAAAAGGCAGAGCCTTATTATTGAAGGTGGAGGTTGATGGGTTCCTGTTCAGGGTTCTGAATGTATATGCCCCTGTGAATAAAAATGAAAGGATTTCTTTGTTTGAAACATTAAGGTTCTTCTTGACCGGGAGGGATCCTTTAGTCGTTTTAGGCGATTTCAATTGCATTTTGCAGGAAGGGGACAGGAGGAGGGGGCTTGGTGGGAGGGGTGGGGGTAGGGGGAGTGTTGGGGGGATAAGGGGGGGTGATGGTGGGGGGAGTGGTGTTGGTGGTGGTGGGGGGAATGGGAGGGGAGGGGGTGGTGATGGGGTGTGTGGGGTGGGTGAGGGTGGGAGAAGGGGTGTAGATAAGTCAGGAAAAATCCTCAGAAATATATGTGAGGATCTGAAATTATGTGATGCCGGGAAGGGTAGAGGAAGTACTTGTTTCTCAGCCAGTCACCATACGCAGTCACAAATTGATTTCTGTTTTCTGTCCAGAGAGTTCCAGATTGAAAATTATATGATCCAGAGGGCACCGTTCACGGACCATGGTCGGGTTGCGTGTGGGGTGAGTGTGGAGTTGGATCGGGAGCATGGTAAGGGTGTGTGGAAGTTGAATGTTGAGTTGTTGGAGGATGAATGTATACGGAATGAGTATAGAGTTTTGTTTGGGAAATGGGAGAAGCGATTGTTGGATTTTGAAAGTGTAGTTACATGGTGGGAATGGGTGAAGGTAAAGACAAAGTCTTTTTTTTGTGCGGAAGGGATGTGAGAGAGTTAAAAAAGCGAGAGAGGAGTATGAATGGTGGCAGAGGAGGTTGGAATGTTTGGAGAGGAGGAGAGAATGGGGAGAGAGTGTGAATGAGGAAGTGGCGGAGGCGAAAGAAAAAATAAAGAAATTCATGGTGATGAAAGGTAAAGCGATTAAGGCGCAGGCAAAAGCTGCCGTGAAAGAGCTTGACGAAAAATGTACGAGGTTCTTCTTTAAAAAAATATACGGGGGTAAGAGTGAGTTGATGAATGTTTTGGATGAGGATGGTCACGAGGTGAGTGGAAATATGAAAGTGAGAGAGGAGGTGTGGAAATTTTATGGTAAGTTGTTTGCTGAGAAAGAAAGGGATGTGAGTGCGGAAGAGGATGTGTTGGAGGGTGTGGAGAGGTGTCTGGATAGGGAGGATAGAGAGGTGTTGGGAGAGGATGTGGTTTTGAGTGAGGTTGAGAGGGGTTTGAAAGAAATGAAGAATGGGAAGACGCCTGGTTTGGATGGATTGCCGGCTGAGTATTACAACACGTTCTGGGATATGATTGGTGGATGGGTGTATAAAATGTGTGTGCAGGTGTTAAAGGATGGGACAGTACCAAAAGGTATGTCAGAAAGTTTGATTATCTTGATACACAAAAAAGGAGAGAAAAGAGACCTGAAAAATTGGAGACCCATATCTCTACTAAATGTTGATTATAAATTGATCGCTAAAGTTATTGCAAATAGGTTGAAAGGGGTGATTGAAAGAATGGTTGGAGAGGAGCAAGCGTGTGCAGTGCCTGGGAGGACGATAGGTGAGAGTTTGGTATGTTTGAGGGATACGTTGTGGGATGTGAGAGAGCGAAAGCAAGTAGCGGCTGTTGCAACGATTGACTTTGAGTAAGCGTATGATCGGGTGGTGCATGGTTTTATGTGGAAAGTTTTGGAGAGAATGGGGGTGCCTGAGAGGATGATTGGATGGGTAAGAAGTTTGTATGCTGGAATTCGGAGTAGAGTGCAGGTGAATGGTTGGTTGACTGAGGGCGTGGATGTCAGATCAGGAGTGAGACAAGGGTGTCCCTTGTCCCCGGTTTTGTTTGTTTGTGTGATTGAGCCTTTGATTAGGATGATTGCGAAAGATAAGTGTGTGAATGGTGTGGCGATTCCTGGAAGTGGTGGGAGAGTGTTGAAAATCATTGGCTATATGGATGATGTGACGGTGGTGTGTAGGGACGTGAGAAGTTTGAAGAGAGTGAGATTGTTAATGGATATTTTTTGTTTGGTGAGTGGTTTTAAAGTTAATTTGGATAAATGTGAATGTAAGTTTTTTGGTGACTGGAAGGAGATTGGACAATGTGGTTGGAGGGTGTGTGTGGGTAGTATAAAAGTGCTGGGTGTGAGGTTTGAAAGAGATTTGTATGGGAGAGAAAGTTGGGAAGAGGTGTTGGGAAGAGAATTGCTTTTTGGTCATTAAGGACCTTGACGCTGGAAGGAAAGGTATTAGTGACTAAGTCTGTACTAATGCCGATTTTGCTGTTTATATACAGTGTCTTTCCGGCTCAGGACAGGATCCTGAGGAAAATTGTGAGATTGGTGTTTCAATTTTTCTGGTCTTCTAAGGCTGAGAAACTGAAGAGAGAAAAAGTTGTGAAAGGTAAGATGAATGGTGGGAAGGGTATGGTGTGGATTGAGAGATGGTTGTTGGTAAGGTATGTGAGTATGTGTGTGCGATTGGGTGAGAAGGAGAGTGTAGCAGGATGTATGACTAAATATTGTGCTGGGAATGTACTACGCAAGTTGGGTTGGCATGAGGTAGAGCTAAAGAAGCCAGTCTGTTTCAGGGCACCTTGGTTCTATTTGAAGATTGCGAAAGGGGTTGACAAGTTTGCTTTGAATGGTGTAACAAAAGAAATGTGGGGTGATTGTAGGAAGATATGTAAGCGATTGGATGAGAGTGAGGTGATGGAAGGGATAGGTGGTTTGAGGTCGGTTGAATGTGAGAAAGTATGGAAGAATGTGAGTTACTGGGAGTTGGATAATCGGCAAAAGGATATTGCGTGGATGGGGGTGCATAAGTGTTTGCCTGTGAGGATGTTTCAGAGACGGCGTGGGATGTGTGCGACTGAGAGGTGTCCGAGGCGGGGCTGTGTGGGGATTGAAAGTGTTGAACATGTGTTTTGGAAGTGTGGTTTTGCGGTGAGGGTATGGAGATGTTTGGGGGGTATGATTGAGGGTCTGGTGGGAGTGAAGGGGGTGACGTATGAGATGGTGATGTCTGGATTATGGCAGTTGGGGAAGAATGATGGGAGAGTGTTATGGATGCTAGTGAATTGTGTGAAGGAATGCTTGTGGGACGTGCAGAATATTTTGTTGTTCAAGAAAGAGGTGTTGAGTGTGCGAGAATGTGTGGCCATGCTCCGTGGACGGCTGTATAACTATGGATATCTTGACTGTAAGAAGTTGGGTGCTGTAAGAGCAAATGAAATCTGGCAGTTTGCTTCTTGGAGGAGATGGATTTTGTGTTAATGTCCTCTCCGTGAGTTGCATGAAGATTGATGTTCTCTCCTTTTTCAGTCTGGAAGTGTTTAAGAGCCTGGTGGAATCCCAGTGGCCTGGAATGTGCAGAAATCCGTGAGCCTTGTGGTTCATGCGGTCTGTGAAGACATTGAAACGGAATGCTTCTTGTCTTTGTTTTTCTATGTCTTAATGATGATGAAATTTATGTTTTCTTCCTTTTTGTTATAGGTGATATGGCTGAAAGAGGGACATTGTTGTTAAGGGATGGATAGGTGGACTCTGTCTAGAAATTGAGGGAAAGCTGTGAAGGGACAGAACTATATTTGGACGTACACCTTAAAACCCTGTGGCATTACATATCTGTTGAAATGGTTTTTTTGCTTTTTGCATAAATTTGCATATATGTAAATATGATACGTGTGTGATTTTTGGATATTTTTTCCTATGGCTGTATGTAAATATGGTATTTGTATTTTTTGGTGTGTACTGTGGAATAAGAAGCAGACACATAAGAAACATGACAAAAATGTTTTTTCTTGTTTTTTATTCTGTTTATTTTGTTTATTTAAAATTTTTGATTTTTCATGTAAAAATGATTACGTTTTTCTTTGCATATTCTTTGTAGTTTTGTAAATTGATTTTTGTGATGTGTTCCTTTCTTCTGATTTTGCCTGATGGAACCTGTAAATGGAAAAAGCTGTTATCTTTTGTTGTACATTGTTTTGAAATTTTCTAATAAAAAGAATGAAAAAAAATCTGTTCTTATCAGTGTCCAGTAGGGGTGCTCTGCCATCATTCTCGCCTTTTTTCAAGGATGGCTGGCTGTATAGTACCCCTGCTGGTATGATGGGGGCTTGGAAGGTTAGTACCAGCTAAAAGAGAAACCGGGGCGCTCACAGGCTGTTGAAGCACGAGAGTAATTCCCTCAGGAAAACCTGATGCGCCCAGTTCCTCCTGATTTGAATGGGTCTACCTTGTCTGGCCAGGGGCCAGGAGGTAGAAAGTCTGCGGAGCAGTGCCACCTGGGGTGCTCTTAGTAACACATGAGGGTGGGATCCCCCATGAACAGTGCACATGGTCACTGCTCTAAACACTTTATCTGCACTGTTTGTTTTAAGGCTAGGCCTTTAGGCTAAGTTCAGGGCAATTTGTTTGCTACAGCCTAGCCAGTGCACAATTGCAGGGCCACTTATTTATTTATTTTCCCTCACTGTGTGTCACCTTTCACTTACAGTCAGGTCCATAAATAATGGGACATCAACACAATTCTAACATTTTTGGCTCTATACACCACCGCAATGGATTTGAAATGAAACAAACAAGATGTGCTTTAACTGCAGACTGTCAGCTTTAATTTGAGGGTATTTACATCCAAATCAGGTGAACGGTGTAGGAATTACAACAGTTTGCATATGTGCCTCCCACTTGTTAAGGGGCCAAAAGTAATGGGACAATTGGCTTCTCAGCTGTTCCATGGCCAGGTGTGTGTTATTCCCTCATTATCCCAATTACAATGAGCAGATACAAGGTCCAGAGTTCATTTCAAGTGTGCTATTTTCATTTGGAATCTGTTGCTGTCAACTCTCAAGATGAGATCCAAAGAGCTGTCACTATCAGTGAAGCAAGCCATCATTAGGCTGAAAAAACAAAACAAACCCATCAGAGAGATAGCAAAAACATTAGGCGTGGCCAAAACAACTGTTTGGAACATCCTTAAAAAGAATGAACGCACCGGTGAGCTCAGCAACACCAAAAGACCCGGAAGACCACGGAAAACAACTGTGGTGGATGAGCGAAGAATTCTTTCCCTGGTGAAGAAAACACCCTTCACAACAGTTGGCCAGATCAAGAACACTCTCCAGGAGGTAGGTGTATGTGTGTCAAAGTCACCAATCAAGAGAAGACTTCACCAGAGTGAATACAGAGGGTTCACCACAAGATGTAAACTATTGGTGAGCCTCAAAAACAGGAAGGCCAGATTAGAGTTTGCCAAACAACATCTAAAAAAGCCTTCACAGTTCTGGAACAACATCCTATGGACAGATGAGACCAAGATCAACTTGTACCAGAGTGATGGGAAGAGAAGAGTATGGAGAAAGAAAGGATCTGCTCATGATCCTAAGCATACCACCTCATCAGTGAAGCATGGTGGTGGTAGTGTCATGGCGTGGGCATGTATGGCTGCCAATGGAACTGGTTCTCTTGTATTTATTGATGATGTGACTGCTGACAAAAGCAGCAGGATGAATTCTGAAGTGTTTCGGGCAATATTATCTGCTCATATTCAGCCAAATGCTTCAGAACTCATTGGACGCCGCTTCACAGTGCAGATGGACAATGACCCAAAGCATACTGCAAAAGCAACCAAAGAGTTTTTTAAGGGAAAGAAGTGGAATGTTATGCAATGGCCAAGTCCATCACCTGACCTGAATCCGATTGAGCATGCATTTCACTTGCTGAAGACAAACCTGAAGGGAAAATGCCCCAAGAACAAGCAGGAAAGGAAGACAGTTGCAGTAGAGGCCTGGCAGAGCATCACCAGGGATGAAACTCAACATCTGGTGATGTCTATGCGTTCCAGACTTCAGGCTGTAATTGACTGCAAAGGATTTGCAACCAAGTATTAAAAAGTGAAAGTTTGATTTATGATTATTATTCTGTCACATTACTTTTGGTCTCTTAACAAGTGGGAGGCACATATGCAAACTGTTGTAATTCCTACACCGTTCACCTGATTTGGATGTAAATACCCTCAAATTAAAGCTGACAGTTTGCAGTTAAAGCACATCTTGTTCATTTCATTTCAAATCCATTGTGGTGGTGTATAGAGCCACAAATGTTAGAATTGTGTCCATGTCCCAATATTTATGGACCTGACTGTATTTGTGTGTTTCTTTCTCACTTGGATGGAGGGTATGGGTTCTCGGGCCTGCCCTGAAGTCTAGGGGGAGGATGTGCAGCCATTAGGTTCCTTCCTCTCCTATTCTTGGGGGGGGTCTGTCTTTGGGAGAGCTCCCTGACCTAGAACTTGGTGGTTGGCTTTGGCTATCCACAACGAAAGGGATCCGCCAGGCCTTCTGGCTAGGTGGACTATGTTGGAAACCCTTTGTCACTGTCAGGAGCCTTGCGCCCTGGGGGATCAGGGTAGAGGTCCTACCCCTTCGGGGAGTGGACAAAAGCACACCCCTAAGTGCACTTTCTTTGTGTTGGTGTTTTGCACTTTTTTTTGCTTTTTGTTAACTTACGGGTTTTAGTTTTTGCTTGTTGTTCACTTACGGGTTTTAGTTTTTTCGCACCTCCACGGACTGAAAAAAACTTGTCAAAGTGTGCTATATGCTTATTTACTGTTAACGTTTTTGTGAATGCGTAGGGCTACTGTGTACTCCTTACACATTCACATAGTAGGGAGACTGGATGTTATCTGTGTTTTTTTTGTTTGTTTCTTTATGTGTGGAGTTTTCCTTTAAAATCCAAAACAGACCTTAACCAAGGATAGAGGTTTTTGTATGAATTCTCGAGGGACCCCACAATTCTTTTTTTCCCCTGTTTTTTGTGTTATTTTTGCTGTAGGATGTAACACAGGAAAAGTGACAGTTTTAAAAAAAACACACATTTAGTGGCAATTTACATTTCCCTGTAGGCTTCATAAAAAAAAAACAGCATGTGGTTGCCCAAAGGTCTCCTAAAATGTATACCAGACCCTTGGAGTGGAGCCCCATGCCTTTTTTTGCAAAGTAAACTAGGCTGGCATGAAAAAGTAATTTCCATTAAAATAGTATTTTTCTTTGTAAATGTCACTTCTGCATTATATACATTATGTACATTTTACATGTCCATCACTTCACAGACAGATTTAAGGCATCCCCAAACACCCTATTTTAAAAGGAATCAGGTATTTTTAATGTTTTGTTTTTTACATTTTCTGCTACCTGTAAAAGAATATTTGAAAGAAAAATGCGTTGGTACAATTCCCCATGTCAGTGCCCAGCCCCCTATTCCATCAGTTTACCAATCCCTTTCCTATTAGCCTTGAAAATTGTCAGAGTTAATCTTAAAGATTCAGCTCCTCTTCACATCAAAGGGTTCGGATTAACATTCAGAACTTGTGAGCTGTTTGGCAAGCATTTCACAAAACAGGGCTCATCCCTGATCATAATCAGTAGGATTACTTTTTGGGAAGTCAAAAGTAGGGATTTTAGGGGTTACACTGAAAATGTTTTATCAGAAAGGAGATAATGTGAAGAAACCCCACTTATTTTTTATATACAGTTTGTCACTTTGACATCTTTAGCATCAGGAATTGCAGAATGATACATATACAGTAGAATTGGAGATTTGTGCCATCGTGAAATAATTTTACACTACAAAGAGAGACAATACAGTAACAATACAATTCAGTAGGGTTAAGAGGGTCCTGCTTCTCACAGCTTACAATCTAATAGGGAGGGGCAAGTATAACAAAAGGTAATAACTGTGGATGATGAGCTGATGGGAGAAAATCAGTTTTTAGCTGGGGGGCAGAATAGGCTGAATAGATTTCAGGGGGTCACCTAAAAGTGGACAGAATGGGAGATTGGCATAGACAGCTCCAGACGCTTGGAGAGACTCTGGAGAAGTTTCGGAGAAGAGCATGGGAGCAAAAACAAGGTAGCTAAAGAGTAAATGGTTTTGTGAGGACCAAAGAGAACGGTTTGATTCGTATTTTTAGACAAGATTAGTGATGAAGCTTGTGGAAGAGTTGTAAATGGCTTAGTTTGTTGTTGTTAGTATTTTGAGCAGTTGGTAAGGTGGATGAGTCTAGCAGCAGCATTTATGATAGACTGAAAGGGGATAGTCTGCGTACTGGTAGACCTATGAGGAGAGAGTTGCAATAGTCAATGTGAGAGATGGGAGAGGATGAGTTTCTTAGTGGTTTAATTGATTAAATTGGAGTTTCACTCAGTTTTTTTTTAACTTAGACTTATTGTAATGCCCACCAACAGTGCTGCTAACCTTAGATAATAATACTTTGCAAAATTGTCAGAAAGTACCTTTTTTAATATGTTTCTCCTGGACTTCCAGCCTCAGCTGCCTAGGCGACTTCATCATCAGCCTGCCTTGTTGACTGCTTGATATCTATGTCATCAATACCAATAGTCTTTGGGCATCTAAGGCTTCTCAAAGCCTGGGTTGGGAGTTATTGGGATATATTATGAGCTCCGTTTTAGAAAGATTGCATTTGAGAAAGTGGTGTTATATCCATACTGATATGTCATTTATTAAATTAGTAACATTTGTGATTACACAGGAGTAAATGGTTTTGCTTAAAAAAGGATTTGCCATTAATAGGGGAGGGAAGACAAATATATGATGAGACTGTATGGTCAATAACAAAAGAATTCATAACAACTAAGGTGGCCAATTGAACCACATTTTTATCATGTGATTGAGAGTTGATCTCTTGGCTGAAACCATGGTAAAGAAGAAAATAGTTGTTTGTTTGGTTTTTGTTTTTGTTTTGTTTTTTTTTTGGGGGGGGGGGAATATTGGTGTCACATACTGCATACAGTATTATATGTATGTTTAATGTACATTATATATTACATGTTACACATTTTTCTCCAGCATGATCTTAATATTAATTCGAAAAAGTAGGGGAGTGGGGGTAGTTTGTCTGGCTGGACAAGTGGTGTTAGGGGAACAATGCTGAAACCATTGTGGAAGATACCATACATATCCTGAGACACTGGACTGCAATCCATCTCCATCTGGAATGGTAAGGGTGCTTGAATCTATTTCTACTTGCCAAAATACTTTGACCACTAAAGTAGAAAAACTAGAAGAGATATTTCTGTAATTTGTCCACACTTACAGAAACTGAGAGATACAGTGACTGAATCCAGGATTAGTGTTGTAGAAGATCAGTTAAATCCTGTACAGCATATACTGATCATATTTATGCAGACATAAACTCTGCTATATAAGCCTCCCAGTAAAAATGAAGGGGTCTAATCCTGTGTTTTTTTTTCCATTTTGATTCTCTTTGACCTTTGAGGTGGAACAAGTTTACCATCTACAAATGATACCCCACCTCCAGGGCCACTTCCCCAAACTTGTATTGCTAAATGTCTTAATTTTTAGGACCACCATCTGGTTCTGAGATTTGCCAGGAATATGGGCAATATAGCTTTTGCTAAACACCACTGTGGCTGTTTACCCAGACTTTTCTACAGTAATGACGAAACAATGAGCTAGGTTTAGTAAGGCCAAATGGAGATTGCGTGTACTCAACATAAAATATACAATGCTGTACCCACTTGGCTGTGGGTTACTGAGGGTGACTGTACACTTTTTTTTACTATCTTGAGGATGTGTTTTACTGGCTTAAGAAATTGGATCTGGCTAGGAAAGCTCCTGAGTGATTTACGCTTATACTACTGGAAGATTAGACATTAAAGGGTTAGTTCACCTTTACAGAATAAATGGAAAGATGAGCTAATTATAGACACCCTCCCTACACCCCGGTTCCAGCTGTACTTACCTCCAGAATTGCAAAGCTGTCAGCACCCCTGAAGCCACTCCAGGGGTCCGGGGATTTGAAATTCCCACTGTTCTCCATTAGTGCTTCTGGGATGTCAATTTGACGATGCTGACTAATCGATGCAGAATCAATCTGGTTCATGCTGAAAGTGCTGCATGGAGATGAGGGTGAAAAACAGGGAATTTAAAATCCCTGGACTACTGGAGTGGTACTGACAGCTTGGCAACTCCAAAGATAAGTACAGCAGGGACTGGCAGGGTAGAGAGGGTGTCTGGTGTTAGTTAACTTTTACATTTTTTCTGCAAAGGTGAGCTAACATTTTACAGGATATGTTCACCAATAATAAATACACATGATTTTACAGGTAAAAAAATAGCATTTATTCTTTTTTTACACTAAAGCCTGCAAAGCATTGCACCCACGATCAGTAGATCACAGGTGCAATGTCAGGCTCCTGCAGACACTCAGTACAACTATCTGCCTGTACCTCCATATCAACAGACAGTTACTAAAGAGCAGAAAGAATCAATGAACTATGAGGGTACTTGTCAATGCCCTTGCAGTTCATTGAAAAATACAAGCCATTTGCAGTAGTGAAAGACTAGTTTATTCATTCACAGAACTCTGTGAATAAATGATGCAGCTATGTATGTGTGAAGCCCCACACTGTCACTCGATTGTTAAAATGACTTTGGGTTCAATGAGAATATCCCCTGCCCACTGCTACAGGGGGGTGAGGGGGGGTTTGGGGATCTTCTCCAAATAACATTTTACTTGGTATACCCTAAATATAGGTGTAACATGTAACATGGTACAAACAGTAAGCATATTCTTTAAGGTGGAGGTCAGCAACCTGTAAATCATGGTCTACCAGTAGATCACAGTCTTGGCTTGCTGACCCGCCATCCTAGAGCATCAAACAGAGTGCAGTGCAAAAGAACTACTTGTAAAGTTGGAGCTGTAGTAGGGAGTTGCATAAGCTGATGTCTCCTCTGTAATGTTGGCTCCGCTCCCATGCAGATTGATACCAACTGCACTCCACCTCTTATCCCAGCTAGCAGTCTCCAGAGTGGTGCCAGCAGCAGGAAAGAAGAGATCTTCAGGTTAGTGTGAAGCAATACACTGTGCATAATAGTATAGGGCTGCTTTCACACTGATGTGCTGCGGTTTACCCACACCTCGGATTGCAGCTTTCCTGTGGGTTTGCTTCACTTAGCCATAGTCTTCTATTATATCCTGCTGGTTTGGTGCACTTTCAGAAAGTGCACCACACCTGCAGGATATAACAGAAATCTATGGCAAAGCGCAGCTAACCCAGGAAAATCGCAGATGCACTGTGCTACACCCACGGTACTGGTAAACTGCAGCACATCAGTGTGAAAGCAGCCTTATAGAGGGATCAGAATTGTAAGGGTTAATTTACATTTGCAGTTTGGAGGGTGATAAAACCCCATAGTATGTTTTTACCACCCCCCCCCAACTAATCACACCCCTTTAGCTGCAGTAGCCAGGAGTATACACCTGTTGCAGTTGCAGCAAGAGTTATATGTCCTGTCATGGTTGGCGGGTGTAGCACCTGCCAAGCATGACCCATTCATGTGAAAAAGGCTGCTCTGCAAGTTCCCTGAAATCTTGTGCAGTACAGCAAACAAGGGGTTAAAGCAGGCAGCATTGTGTTGCTTTCTCACCACCTGTATTAACCTCTTGGACCCCACAGAATTATGCAGTTGATAGGCGCTTGCAGAGTGGTCCCATTTACTTAAATTGGCCGTAAATGGCAGGCAGTTGCACCCACCAAAAGTTGAGCTGGTGGGACCTATTTAATTCATGTGGCATGCAGGGTAAGTGTCAGGGATCCCCTCGGTCCCCGCCGCGATGGTCCCGGCGCAGGCGCAGTGTGCCGCCCTGTGCTGGGACTCGAGCATTAGGTCCGGGCCGGCCGCGGCGTTCGAGTTCGCGCATGCGCAGTAGAAGCCGCGGCCGCCCGCTGGGCACCAATGGCAGCGCAGGGCGGGATATTTAAATGGCCCTGAGCTGTCATTCAGTGCCTTCTGGTCTTACCTGTATCCTGTATCTGCGAACCTGTGAATTGTAAGTTGCTGACCCGGATTGTGCTTGACCTTGCTGTATTTCTCCTGCCCTGACCCTTGCTTTGCCTGACCTCTCTCTTGAATGCCCCCTATTGGATCTGACCTGCTGTTGCTGACCTGGCGTGTGACCCGACTGTTCTCTGCCCGCTGCCTTGTGCCGTATAGCCCTCCCTGTTGCCGACCCGGCTTGTCTGACCCCGCACCTGCTCAGCCATCCATCCATCCGTCCATCCCTCCCAGTGGGGTCTCCTGACCTCCTCATATCAGGCTCTTCCCCGCAGGAGCCCTCGGCGAATACCACTACCACTAACGGGTTTGCCCAGTAGTCACGACCTGGTCTCGGGGGGCTCCAAGTCCATCCCCACCATCAGGGGCCCTGGTGAACAAGCACCCTGGGACTTAGACTCCGTGCTCTGGAAACACCTATTTAGTGGAGTGCTAGTGGTACCGCCGGGTGGTCCCTTACAGTACCAGAAGGCCATGACGGAGCCTCGAGGAGGACCCTCCCCGCTGGAGGAAGTTTGTAGGCACCTGGCTTCCTTGACGCAAGCTGTAAACGTATTACAGGACAGGTGTTTACAGATTGAAAATCGGTTCCAGGCCTGCACGATATCTGCCCCTCCACCACAGGCCCCGACCCCTGCACCTCCACCCGTAGCGGCCCCTGGGCCTGCTTCAGGGGCCCCCGCATCACTTCCTATGGCCGAACCCCGGGTACCCCTACCGGAGCGTTTTCACGGGGACCGCACACGCTTCAGGTCGTTCCGTGAATCCTGCCTTCTCTATTTTGAGTTGCAACCTCGTACCTTTTTGACGGAATCAGTAAAGGTGGGGTTTGTCATCTCCCTCCTGCAGGGTGAACCCCAAGACTGGGCCCACCGACTGAGAGGGAACAATGACCCCCACCTAGGCTCAGTTAATGTTTTTTTTTACGCAATGGCCATCTTATATGATGACCCACAGCGGGCAGCTTCGGCCGAAGCTACCATTTACACACTCCGGCAGGGCCGACGGGCGGCGGAGGAGTACGCCTCTGACTTTAGGCGTTGGATGGGGGACACACGCTGGAACGAGTTTGCCCTTGTGCACCAGTTCCGCATGGGCCTGTCAGAGGCCCTGAAAGACGAGCTCGCCCGGGTAGAAATGCCTGAGGCGCTTGAAGACTTAATTGCACTAACCATCAAGATTGACCGAAGATTGCGGGAACGCAGGTTTGAGAGGTCCGGTCAGGGTCGAGGAGGTACCTGGGGGTCTTTCCAGGGTCACAGCCAATCCACTAGGCCACAGTTCCTGAACCCACCACCGGAGGATACTCCTGAACCCATGCAGCTAGGCCTGGCGCGACCTAAGCTATCTCCAGAAGAACGCCAGCGCAGACGCTCCCAGAACCTATGCCTCTACTGTGGTGAAGCTGGTCACATGGTACGATCCTGCCCGCAGAAACTGAGTAAGTGCACCTCTTCTTCCTTATCTGTTGGCGATGTTCATTCTTCCCAATACTTAGTTGTACCCCTCTCCTTTCAGCTGCCAGAAAGGACCGTGGAAGTGACAGCCATTATTGACTCGGGGGCATGCAGCTGTTTTGTAGATATTAATTTTGCTCACCAGCAGGGTATTCCCCTCCAACCAAAAGAAAAGGGGTTCAACATATTTCTGGCCGATGGGTCCCAGATAAGATCAGGGGTGGTTAACCAGGAGACCCCTTCCATTTCTACCACCATTGCCAGCCAACACCAGGAACTCCTCCGCTTGGATGCCATCGCATCACCCCTTTTTCCAGTCATTCTGGGGCTTCCGTGGTTACGGGCTCATAACCCCCAGATTGACTGGGAAACCAGGGTAGTCTCGTTCCCTTCCTCATACTGTCGGGAACACTGCCGCACTTCGGGCCCGGGGGTTCCCAAGGTCCTTGTGTGCTCAGAGGGGGATGCCGACTTAAGGCAGGTCATTCCTGCAGCCTACCATGAATTCCTTGATGTATTCAGTAAACGGGGAGCAGATACTCTACCCCCCCACCGCCCGTATGACTGTCCTATCGACCTGTTACCTGGCTCAGAGATCCCTTTCGGGCGGATCTTCCCCCTTTCGGAGCTCGAATTGGGGGCCCTGAGGGAATACATTGAGGACAGGCTGCAGAAGGGATTCATCCGCCCCTCTACCTCTCCGGCAGGGGCAGGGATTTTATTTGTAGAAAAAAAGGACAAGACCTTGAGACCGTGTATTGATTACCGGGAATTGAATAGAGTTACAATCAAAAACCGTTACCCCCTGCCGTTGGTACCAGAGTTATTCCAGAGTTTAAAGGCGGCAGTGGTGTTCACAAAACTGGACTTAAGGGGAGCATACAACCTGGTTCACATAAGGGAGGGGGACGAGTGGAAAACGGCATTCCGCATCCGCTTCGGCCACTTTGAATATCTGGTCATGCCGTTCGGTCTGTGCAATGCACCGGCCACCTTCCAACACTTTGTGAACGACATTTTTAGGGATTTCCTGGATGTCTTTGTTATAGTCTACTTAGACGATATTTTGATTTTTTCACCTTCTCTGGGGGAGCACAGGGTTCACGTAGCAAAGGTATTAGGGCGGTTGCGGCAGCACGGCTTATACGCCAAAGCTGACAAATGTTGCTTTGAACAGTCTAGTATTACTTTTCTGGGTCTGATTATCTCCACCGCGGGGGTCGCGATGGACCCTCAGAAAGTCTCTGCAATACTGGATTGGCCTGAACCCACAGACAGGAAGGGCGTCCAACGGTTTGTCGGGTTCGCAAACTTTTACCGCAAGTTCATCAAGAACTTCTCGGGTCTGGTCTCCCCCATTACTCAGCTAACCAAGCTTGGAACTCGATTCAGGTGGATGCCAGAGGCGCAGGAAGCTTTTGAAGCTTTGAAGAAACTATTCACTTCGGCACCCATCCTGGGTCACCCCGATGCCGCCTTACCCTACATCTTGGAGGTAGATGCGTCAGAGAATGCGGTAGGTTCCATCCTATCCCAGCGAAAGGGCACCAGGGAATTGCTCCACCCTGTGGCATTCTTCTCACGGAAACTCACCCCGGCGGAAAGGAACTACGATATCGGCGATCGTGAACTTCTGGCGATTAAGACAGCGTTAGAGGAATGGAGGTACCTGCTGGAAGGTGCCTCACACCCCATCTTAATATTTACGGATCATAAGAATCTGGAGTACCTGAGGACCGCCAAACGCTTACGCCCACGACAGGCAAGATGGGCACTGTTCTTCTCAAGATTCAATTTCCACATTACATACAGGCCGGGATCTAAGAATACAAAGCCAGATGCGTTGTCACGCATGTACGAGGACGCCAAGGAGGTCCCAGCGCCCGACACTATCCTGTCTTCGGGAAACTTCTTGGCGCTCCAGACGGACCTTCGTTCCAAGATAATGGAGGCATCCACGGCCATATCCATCCCAGCCGGGGTGCCCCTCCAGAACAAGGGGGGACTCCTGTGGAAGGAAGATCGGATTGTGGTGCCAGAGGGAATCCGAACTCTGGTCTTGGGCCATTGCCATGACCACCCGATGGCAGGGCACTTTGGGTCGGCCAAGACCTTAGAGCTCCTCCGACGCTCCTTCTGGTGGCCGGACATGGCAAAAGACTGCAAACACTACGTTAACTCCTGCATCACCTGCCAGAGGAACAAACCATCAAGGTGCAAGGCTTGGGGTCTTCTGCGGCCTTTACCAATTCCCGAACGGCCTTGGCAGAAAATTTCAATGGATTTCATAGTCGAGCTCCCACCTTCACGGGACCACACAGCAATTCTTGTGGCCGTGGACCGTTTATCTAAGATGGCCCACTTTATACCATTAAGGAAGACTCTGTCGGCAGCCGAAACTGCGCGAGTATTCATTCGAGAGATTGTAAGACTGCACGGGGTCCCTGAAGACATCGTCTCTGACCGAGGGGTTCAGTTTACCTCAAGATTTTGGAGGGCTCTGTGTAAAGCTCTGAACATCCAACTGTCCCTCTCTTCTGCATTTCACCCTCAGTCCAACGGACAGACCGAGAGAACCAACCAGACTCTGGAGCAGTACCTGCGCTGCTATACATCTTTTGCCCAGGATGACTGGATACCACTTCTACCCTTGGCGGAATTCGCGTACAACAACGCGTGCCATTCGGCAACGGGGCAGTCCCCGTTCTTCTCCAATTGTGGGTTTCACCCTACCTTCCTCCCGGACTTGGTCCCTGAATGCCCAATTCCGGCAACACAGGATACATTGTCGTTCTTCTCCTCGAACAACAAGAAGCTACAGGAAGCCCTAATTCGGGCCCAAGATGACTACAAGAGGGCATTCAACAAGAGACGAAGGGGAGATCTGGTGTTGCGACCCGGTGAGAAGGTTTGGTTGTCTACTTCTAACTTAAAGATGCTTTGCCCCTCAAAGAAATTAGGCCCTAAATTTATAGGACCCTTTTGCGTTAAGCGAATGGTCAACGAGGTGGCCTACGAACTTGTCCTCCCTGACACACTCAAGATCCACCCAGTCTTCCATGTGTCCCTGCTGAAGCCAGTGGTCCCGGATACCTTCCCTGAACGAGAATCTAGGCCTCCGCAGGCCATATCGGTAGAAGGGGAAGAGGAATTTGAGGTGGAATCAATCTTGAAGTGCCGAAGGAGGGGGGGCCAGACCCAATTCCTAATCAAATGGAAGGGCTATGGCCCTGAGGACAATTCTTGGGAACCAGCCCATAATGTCCATGCATCTAAACTTGTCCGGAGGTTCTTTCGCGATCACCCGTGGTGGAGAGATCGGGTGGGCATCCGGAGGTTACCCGTAGGGGGGGGGCAATGTCAGGGATCCCCTCGGTCCCCGCCGCGATGGTCCCGGCGCAGGCGCAGTGTGCCGCCCTGTGCTGGGACTCGAGCATTAGGTCCGGGCCGGCCGCGGCGTTCGAGTTCGCACATGCGCAGTAGAAGCCGCGGCCGCCCGCTGGGCACCAATGGCAGCGCAGGGCGGGATATTTAAATGGCCCTGAGCTGTCATTCAGTGCCTTCTGGTCTTACCTGTATCCTGTATCTGCGAACCTGTGAATTGTAAGTTGCTGACCCGGATTGTGCTTGACCTTGCTGTATTTCTCCTGCCCTGACCCTTGCTTTGCCTGACCTCTCTCTTGAATGCCCCCTATTGGATCTGACCTGCTGTTGCTGACCTGGCGTGTGACCCGACTGTTCTCTGCCCGCTGCCTTGTGCCGTATCGTCCTCCCTGTTGCCGACCCGGCTTGTCTGACCCCGCACCTGCTCAGCCATCCATCCATCCGTCCATCCCTCCCAGTGGGGTCTCCTGACCTCCTCATATCAGGCTCTTCCCCGCAGGAGCCCTCGGCGAATACCACTACCACTAACGGGTTTGCCCAGTAGTCACGACCTGGTCTCGGGGGGCTCCAAGTCCATCCCCACCATCAGGGGCCCTGGTGAACAAGCACCCTGGGACTTAGACTCCGTGCTCTGGAAACACCTATTTAGTGGAGTGCTAGTGGTACCGCCGGGTGGTCCCTTACAGTAAGGTTAGGGGTGGTCCTCCCCCCAACTTTACGTGTGAAGGAGCCCTAAGGGTGCCGCTGCCAAATGCAACTAAGGGCTCTTTCACAAGTGCAGCAGTTAGATAGTATAACAATTAGAGGTTTAAATCAGGTGTGAGGAGAAGACACTGGGCGACACCGTGCCCGGAGATCTTTGACTTCTCCCATGTTGTTCAGGTAGATCTCCACCTCTTTAAGGTTGCTTACCCCTGCTAGAGTTAACATGATCTCTTCTCTCTTTTTTCTTCTGTAACCTCTTTATGCCTGTCCACCACCATCTACTGGTTGTTATTATTTGCTCATCCTGATCTCATGTCTTGCAGGAGTTTACTCCAAGGGGGTTCCCTCTCCAAGATGGTTTGACCCCTCCCTTTTTCTTCATTGCCCAACATCATTGAACCTATAAATGACTGCACAAGCCCAGGGGCGGACTGACAACTCATGGGGCCCCCGGGCAATAGGGGATCATGGGGCCCCTGTGTCCTCACCCACACTCAAACCACACCCAAAAAAGCCTATGAAAGGTACCAGGGGCATTTCATGGGGCCCCCTACTGACCCCGGGCCCTCGGGCAGTGCCCGAGTTACCAAATGGTCAGTCCGCCCCTGCACAAGCCTAATTGGTGTGGCCTCATTAGAAACGCTTATTTAACTCTCAAGCTCCTTCATCTAGAGTCTACAATGTTACATGTTATTAGTTCTGACTTTTAGTCCTTCCCCCTGTTTATTACTTTTGTTTTACAGGTTGCATGTTAATGTTTAGAAACATGCATTGGTGCAGTGGCAGTGAGTGCAAGCAGGGCAGCCAAATAGGGGGAAGAACTAGCCCTCATATACAGGTCCCATCAGCTCACTGAGTGACCTGAGTGGCAGAGTAGGCCATTCCTTGAAACCAACCCCCCTGTGTCTCACCCTGCAGTGCAGCTGACTTCTCCTCCTAATCCTCCAATCACCCCTTAGTTTGTGAATGAACAGGGAGCCTTTGCTGAGCGCTTCCTGTTTATTCAATTAGCCGTGCAGCTGAATCTGTGTCCTCAATCTCTTTTTCTGCTTCAAAAGTGACAAAGGCCTGTTTGGTACTAATAGTTTGTTCAGTTTATTCCATTTTACTTGCTACAGGTTTGGCATGGCAGCTCATTTCAGAAAACAATCCCATTGAATGGGTTGTAAACAATTTTTCTGATAATCCACTGCTTGTCATTGTTATTGCTAAAATAAAAACTGAAGGTCAAATCACACACAAAATTGCTTCAAAATAATTTCACTGATGTGCTAAATATCATCATAAATCTGTCCTAATGTATCTATGTACTATTTTTTTCAATTACAATAGTTATGTTTTGCACATTTGAATGTTCATTTTTATAGTATGCACATATACATTATAACTGTATCTGTTATTAGTGAATCAATAGTTCATAAATAATATTTTAGGTATAAAATAAGAGCATGGGTGATATTCAGAGTGATAGGGAAAATAGATCCATTTTGAGAAAATGAGGAATAAAATACTCTGTCATTTTAAATTTGGCTTGCTGCAGTTTTCGTAAGACCCCTATTTTGTATGAATAGTGCTACTGATACAGAAGTGAAAAATAGTTACTGCCATGGACTCAAATAGATATAAATTCTTGTCAGAATTAATCACAGGATATGCTATGGTGTCCTTGTAAAAAATGCAAAAGGGGTTGAATTAAATTAAAAATGTAATGTATAGCAAACTCATTTATTATAATCATTTTAGGTGAAGAAGAATCCTTAAAGCCATTATTTATCCTTCACATTTCATTGTTCCTAGAAGATCTTTTTTTTTATAAAACAGAGAAACAGAAGAAGATGTGTATCACCTTGAAATCAGTGGTGTGAGCAATCAGCATTAAAATCAATTCAGAAAATATGAGCATGTCATTGTTTCTGAAGCCGCTGTACACACAAAGAGAATATCAGATGAACGATTATATATTTTTTTTTTTTTGCATGCTAGTCTCCATATTGAAAATTAACTAAAGTTACAAAATATTCTTGTAAGACTGAATAAAAATTCAGAAGTGATGTAATGTGTTGTATTGTATTTGTATTGTATTTTTGGATGAAAACTGTACTGATTAAAAAAAAAACATTTGTGCTTGTCCCGTCAAATAATTTTTGACAAAAGCTGTGCACTAACGATCAGATTATCATACAATCACTTCGAAAGCAGTATTTTTCATATGATTTTCTGATTGTGTGTACTAGGCTTTAGTGAACCAATCTACTGTATACTAACATACTGTATATATAAGTTTCAGCTCATAAAGCATATAAAGTGAAAACGTGTCAAAAAGGTATAAATATACATATATATCAGTGCAACCAATATCGTATTAAACAAAAAGTCCTTCCAGTATAAATCTGTATATCAGTGATGTGATACTAGTAATCAAGCAAAGCAAGCAAATCGTGTTTGGTTCCACACAGTGCTCTGGAGTCCAGTGTGCAATCCACCACCACTATGCACTCACCAGAAGGCTACTTGTTAGGTAGCAAATATAACAAAAGATCTGTGTTGTCCACTTTCCAACATTTGTTGGTCCAGCTACATCCTAAAAGGAAATGCTCACCACATGGAGCCCGAAAAATGGTGTATATAATGTAGTATTTATTTAAAATGATGCATAAAAGCATTCCATGTGGAAAACAATAAAACATTAAATATGCCACATACCAAGATGGCCACCGATGGCGTGACGTCAGCACATAGGCTCCACCCAACGTGGTTTGTGCACACGCACGTCTTCAGGGGTATGCCCATTGCCGACATCAAAAGCTAGCACTGTTTAAATAGCCTATGAGGCACACCTGTAATTACCGGGCGCCATTTTGTTGTAGTCTATGCCAAAAGTAATTGTTTGGATGGAACATTTAGTGGAAAAAAATGTACTAAGGAATTTCTACATTATATCACTATAGGGCACTGTGCACCTGCAATCACTGGGTGCCAATACTGTTTGAATAGCCTATGAGGGGCACCTGTAATTACCAGGGTTCCATTTTGTTGTAGTCCATGTCTGAAGCCCATGTTTGAAAGGAACATTTAGTGAACAAGAATGTGCTAGGGAATTCCCACATTATATCACTATAGGGCACTATAGGGCACTGCTCACCTGCAATTACTGGGCCCCATTTTGTTGTAGTCCATGCCAGAAGCCATTGTCTGGGAGGAACATTAAATAGATAAAGATATATTAAAGAGATGCCACATTATATCCCTATAAAGCACTAAATAGCTTTATGTTCCTTTATGTAATATGATTAATAACAGCTGGAAGCCATTTTATCAGTGATTCATATCTAATAGATGTAAATCCTAGGTGTATAAGGTATGTCACTATGGTGTAGTAATTGTCCATACCATTCGTATGGTGATAAAAACCGGCACCAAATATTGCTGCCGTAAAAATGTAAAGGCATACAAGCCCAAAATACAGATTAAAAAGCAGGCTATTTAGATCAGTGTGAAATATTGTAATTATTACATTTACAGAAAAACATACAAAACAAGCAAGAAAAGAAAAGGAGAAAAAAAACCTATATCAATTCAGCTATTATCTATAAGGGCTCGTTCACACTTGGCTGTTTTACCAACACTTGCCAAACGCCCCTATAGCGTTTGACAAGCGTTGGTCCGGCGTTTGCGGAGCGGTTTTTAACGCTCGGCAAACACTCCGCAAACGCCGCATTCGCTAGGCGTTTGCCGAGCGGTAAAAATGCCCCACAAACGCCAATAATGAAGTTTGAATGGTGTTACTGCTACGCAAACACCCCGCAACCGCGTCGCAACCGCACCGCAAACGCCGGCTGGGTGTTTTCCGGAGCGGCACCATAGGCTAGAATAGGAGGCTTCAACGCCTCCTGACTCGACCAGAGGCGTCCGTTTTGCCGCGACGCTACCGCTCCCGTTAGAACAGCACCATGTGCTGCAATGTGCAGAATTGGCAGAGGCGTTTGGGAAGCGGTAAAAACGCTTCCCAAACGCCTCTCTGCCACCTGCACACAACGCTAGTTTGAACGTAGCCTTCAGCAGTTAATATCAATATCTACATTCAGGCCCCGAGGCACCAATGTACACATCTCATAAATCCATTTGGTTTCGACACTTCTCTATGTTTATTATATCCCCACCAATGAGGATGTATAATATCAATACCCGTAAACCTAATACCTTTTGGGTTTCTCCAATGGCAGTCTCTGATATGTTTAGATAAAGAATGTTCCTTAAATCCATTTTTTATATTGTACAAATGTTCCCTCATCCTATCTCTCATACGTCTCCCAATATATTGTATACTGCAAGAACATTCCAGTAAATACACAACATACCGGTTATTACAGGAAATGAAGGAATCGATGGTATAAATTTTCCTAGTAATACTAGATGTAAACGAGACAACTTTACTGCACCTACTACCCCCTAATTGACAAATCATACAACAGTTGCAGGGGAAAAACCTTTTGAGGTCAGCAAAGAGAGAGATTAAACAAAAAATGTTCGTTCTTGTCCTGTCTAATCATTTCTGACGAAAGCTGTGCACTAACGATCAGATTATCGTACGATCGCTTTGAAAGCAGTGTTTTTCATACGATTTCCTGATTGTGTGTACTAGAGAATTAATCTACTGTATACTGTTAACTGAATTTAACCAGTATTTGTATGGTGAAAGTAAATTGAAGGATTCTTTTGGGTTTTTACTGTACCTTTCAAAGTATGATTTTACACCTTTAAACATATTTCTATTAGCACTCTGTAAATAAATGTTTGTGTTTGATATTCAGTATTTGGTATTCAGTTATTCTCAACTTTTGCCTTTTTTCAAATTAATAATATTTATTGGGTAATTTTCAACAGCAGTATACAACACAATACAATGGACAACATCACATAGGGATAAGTTATCATGTTGGAAGAGTGTAGGAAAAACACAAAGGAAAAAAATTAGAAAAAGGAAAAAAAATTAAAGAGAAAAGAAGAAAAACAAAAAGTGAGGAGGGAGGTGTTAGAAGAGAAAGAAAAAGGGCCATTAGAGAGGTAGCAGGAGTGAGGAAAATAGGGAAGATGTCTACTCGCTAGCAATCTCCCTAGCAAATCACTCAGTAGCCTGTTCTTTCACAAGGTGAGTACCAGAGATAGCAGCTATAAACTCTATCAGTGGGACATGACATTGCAATAAGTTGGTTTCAACTTGATATAGTTCCAGCAAACCCAGATTTTAATATAATCAGTAAGTTGAACACTCCCAAGTAAATGCACATAAACAAGGATAATCATCTGAGAATATTGAAATTTCATTGTGTATGTGTATAGCTGTCTTATGTTGAATCCATCTAGTGATAATGGAATGGTAGGGACACCTTAGAGCCAGGAAATGTTTGAGGACTATTGGACTTGGTGATGGCCATCAATGAAGATGTAGGTTTGGATCCGGATGAGGAAATAACAATGGCAAGGTAAACAGCTTTTCTGTAATATATAATACAACATTTCCATGTCAGTGAAAATAGGTAACCGATTTTGTAATTTCAGTTTTGCTTCATGATGCAATACCTCTGTGTACCCAGTTCTTCATGGTTTTTGTACATACAAGTGGGGCAAACTTGGGGATTGCATCCAAGAAATGACCTTGTATCAAATTCGATTTACACCTTCAGTGGCCCTAGAGAAGACCAAGTGCTTATATGTGAATCTTGTCATATACTCCTGCATTTAGGAGTATAGGCTTTCTGCCCTCAATCTTTGAGCTCCATGACAGAGTGAGTGGTCAATAGGATTATGTCACCTTATTTTCAGGGGATTCATTGAGATTATTCATCCCACTTTTATTCACAATTATATCATAACCAGCAGAAACACTGTAAACTTAAACACTACTATTGACTGAGTGAATTTATTATAAATGAGAATGTGGGAAAATGCAGGCCGGGATATGTGCAAAACAATGTGTGAAGTGCTACGTAAATTGATGACACTATACAAGTACCTGTAATAAATAAATAAACTGTTACTTCATTTCATAAGTATCAATATCAGATTGCCTCTGTAAATTGACAGGGGGAGATGAGGGGCACATAAACAACAGGATCCTTTCACTGTATGAGATCCATATCTCTTATTCATTCACAGAATGCATTGTCTTCTGTTTATCTGTGAATTAACAAGTAGAGAGGAAGGTCTGGAAGTACAGTGCTGGCTGAAATATGCACCCAACAAGAACAAGCTGAGCATTTAACACACCTCACAAGAAGTAACTTTTTCCTCCGATGGTTTGGTATAATTGCCTGTGGTGTGAGTTCAGCTTGAAGTGAATTAGTAAAGAAGTTCTTTGGTTCCCTGTCTGTTACATTGCAACCACTTCCATACACACTGCAGACTAACGTAGGTTCCCAGCCAATTCTTTCTAATGTGAAGTATGCAATCAAATGGGTCAATAGGATACTGTGTATTACTTAGGGTGCACAGTATCACTTTGACATAGATGTTCTTGACATAGATGTTCTTATCAGAATTTACATAATCATCTAATGACCCATTCATTTGCTGATTGAAAGTCAGTAAAAGTAGGCAGTGAATGAACTCTTATAAAAGGAGAACAGGTGACTGCAATATTGAATTGGTTTAAATCCCAAACTTCATACTAGTCAATGAAGGGTACTGGTGAAAATGCAGACTTCCTAACTTCCTAATCCTTTTACTAGTTTACTGAACAAGGCAATCCAGGTGTAGCACCCTCCTAGATAGGTTACTTGAAAGGTTGGGTAAATTTAGTCTTTTTGACTCCCCTGTAATCAGTGGAGCAATTTTTGATTGCTTTGGGCTATCCTAGGCTTCACTGGCTGCAGGATTGACTGCTTCCCCCTGCCTTCTGGAGGATTCGAGAATGCAGTGAGCTAGAAGATGCAAACTCACAGTCTGAATATTTATGTGGTCTCAGCCAATCCCTGGCAAAGGGTGTCCAATAGGTGGCTGGGGAGTGCATAAATAGTCTGGGGCATAAGGCAGCCCTGTTCTTGTCCTGAAAGGCTGCTACCCTTCTGGGCAGTGCAGCTGAAATTCTTATAGGAACTCCTCAAGATCCCAGCTATGGTAGAACTGGGGATCCTGTCTGCTGAAATGTGCTGGGACTGACTAAGGGATTTCACTGAGGATCTGGTCTGGAGAGACATTGTGAGTACAGACCTGAGTGTAGGATCCTAGTGCCTGTGGGCTGTTACTATCCCTTCTGCATCAGTACCATAGTTTGCTTAAATTGGTACAGTTCTTATGCTGTCCCAGTGCTGCTAATTACCTTAGATGCTATTGAAGGGATTGTACTAAGAAGCTTTGACCATGTGAAGAGTGTCCTTTTGTTTCTGCATTGTGTTACTGTACTATCCAACAGCTCCCTGCATCCTATCCAATTTAAACTTAAAGTAAACCATCCAAAAAATATACAGTTGTGGCCAAAATTATTCAACCCCCACTGAAATTGAGTGTTTTGGCCAGTTTGACATTGCTTTTGATCATTCAGTCATCTTGCTTACATTTACATTAAAGAGGCACTTGTAGGTCAGACAAATATAACATAACAGTTATAATGAAATAACCACAAATGTCTTTTCTGTGCTCACAGCATTATCAGTTTTATTCAACCCCCAAGTGACATTCAATCTTAGTACTTAGTACAGCATCCTTTTACAGTTATAACAGCTTTTAAACGTGAAGCATAGCTTGACACAAGTGTCTTGCAGCGATCTACGGGTATCTTCGCCCATTCTTCATGGGCAAAGGCCTCCAGTTCAGTCACATTCTTAGGCTTGCGCACTGCAACTGCTTTCTTTAAGTCCCACCAGAGGTTCTCAATCGGATTTAAGTCTGGTGACTGCGATGGCCACTCCAAAATGTTCCAGCCTTTCCTCTGCAACCATGCTCTAGTGGACTTGGAGGTATGCTTGGGATCATTGTCCTGTTGAAAGGTCCAACGTCTCCCAAGCCTCAGGTGTGTGACGGACTGCATCACGTTTCCATCCAATATCTCCTGGTACTGAAGAGAATTCATGGTACCTTGCACACGCTGAAGCTTCCCTGTACCTGCAGAAGCAAAACAGCCCCAAAGCATGATTGACCCTCCACCATGCTTCACAGTAGGCAAGGTGTTCTTTTCATCATAGGCCTTGTTCTTCCTCCTCCAAACATAGCGTTGATCCATGGGCCCAAACAGTTCTAATTTTGTTTCATCAGTCCACAGAACACTATCCCACAACTTTTGTGGTTTGTCCACATGGCTTTTGGCATACTGCAGTCGACTCTTCTTATTCTTTGGAGACAGCAAGGGGGTACGCCTGGGAGTTCTGGCACGGAGGCCTTCATTACGCAGTGTGCGTCTTATTGTCTGGGCTGAAACTTCTGTACCCACATCTGACAAATCTTTTCTCAGTTCCTCAGCAGTCACACGGGGACTTCTCTCCACTCTACGCTTCAGGTAGCGCACAGCAGTCGAAGTCAGCATCTTCTTTCTGCCACGACCAGGTAGCGTTTCAACAGTGCCCTTTGCCTTGAATTTGCGAATGATGCTTCCTAAGGTGTCTCTTGGTATGTTTAACATCTTTGCAATCTTCTTATAGCCATTGCCCTTCCTGTGAAGAGAAATCACCTCTTCTCTTGTCTTCCTGGACCATTCTCTTGCCTTCACCATGTTTGTAACCACACCAGTAAATGTCTAGAAGGAGCTGAGTATCACAGTCATTTTAAAGCTGCCTAATTGGTGCTTATTATGCTTGATTGCTGCTCGGTGACATCCACAGGTGTTTTCAATACCTGATGGAAAGCACCTGTATGAACCTCTGTTCTTCAGAGTGGTAGTCTTTAAGGGGTTGAATAATTGTGGCAATGAAGAAACCACATAAGAACCATTTACTACTGTATTACATAAACAATTGATGTCATTTTAGTTGCATTTGGGTAGTTACAACGTCCTTGTAGGATTTGATTCTGAATACAATTCCAAATGTACACTATAGTCCCTAAACCCCTTTACAGCATTGGGGGTTGAATAATTTTGGCCACAACTGTATACTTAGATTGTTCCTTGAGCCAGAAGAGTGACTTTTACTGGTTGTCTGGCTGCTGCTGCTGCTCTAGCTTGGGAAAAGAACGTGAGGTGAAACAATAGGCCTTTTGGGGGTGAGTGCTACACAGTCAAAGTGCAGATCGGGGAGTTTACCACATTATATGTTTCAAGATAACCAACCTGATCTGCAGCAATCTCTAAATCATACAACCTGCTGCACCCATCTGTAGTGCTTTACAGCAATGAATTTGCATTGGATCAAAAAGACCAGTTACCTGAACCTGTTACCTTATTCAAGAAGCAAAGCCTTTCCAAACATGGTGATACATGTGCAAATCCAGGTTTGGGCAAACTAATTTGCTTATTCTTAGTGATTGTGATAAAAAATGCAAAAAAAAAGCAAAATTAAGTCTTACAAATGGATTGTAAACAAATTTTCAACAAAATTTTTAACCAAGCTCATCCACTGTAATGAATGATGAGAGTGATATTATAGTAATGTCAGAGCATAGAGTAACCCTGTAACTACTGAACTCCGAAAACTGTAACTAATGTGCTTGTAATTAACCACTTGCCTATAGGGCACTTATACCCCCTTCCTACCCTGGCCAGTTTTCAGCTTTCAGCGCTGTCACACTTTGAATGACAATTGCACGGTCATGCAACACTGTACCCATATGAAATTTGTATAATTTTTTTGAGACAGATAGAGCTTTCTTTTGGTGGTATTTAATCACCTCTGTTTTTTTTATTTTTTACTAAACAAACCAAAAACAACTGAAAATTTTGAAAAAAAAGTTTTTTTCTTAGTTTTTGTTATAAAATTTTGTAAATAAGTGATTTTTCTCCTTCACTGATGTGCGCAATGAGGCTGCAGCAATGGGCACTGATAGGCTGCACTGATGGGTACCGATAGGTGGCATTGATGGGCCCTGATGAGGAGGCACTAGTAGGTGACACTGATGGGCATTGACAGGCATCACTGATGGGCACTGATAGGCAGCACTCATATATGGCACTGATAGGCAGCACTGATAGGTGGCACTGATAGGCAGCACTGACTGGCACTGATAGGCGGCACTGACTGGCACTGTTAGGTGGCACTGACTGGCACTGTTAGGCGGCACTGATGGGCATTGATAGGTGGTACTGATGCACACTGATAGGCGGCACTGACTGGCACTGATAGGCGGCGCTGACTGGCACTGATAGGTGGCACTGACTTGCAGCACTAATAGGTGGCACTGACTGGCATTGATAGGTGGCACTGACTGGCACTGATAGGTGACACTGAAAGGCAGCTCAGATGGGCACTGATATGTGGCATTGATGTGCACTGGTAGGCACTGCTATGTGGCAGTGATGTGGCACTGATGGGCACTGGCAGGTGGCATTGATTGGCACTGACAGGTGGCATTGATGGGCACTGACAGGTGGCACTTCTGGGGCCACACTGATCATCAGGGCACACTGATCATCAGTGCCCTGATGATCAGTGCACATGTCCCCTCCGCGGAATGCCGATTACCGGCTCTCCTCTCCTCTCCTCTCGAGCTGTCAGCATGACAGCTCATGAGGAGAGAAATGCCGAAAACCGGCATTTCCCTATTTACATATGATCAGCTCTGATTGGACACAGCTGATCATATGACCAAGCTGACATCTTCGGCTCTTTTCATCGATCAGTGATCCGCTGTGTCTGAGGGACACAGTGCACCACCGATCGCCGTGGAGCCATACATGTGCGGTTAGAATAGGACGATGTCATATGACGTCCTCCCAGAACGAGAGAACCGCCTTGTGCCCGTCATTACACTATATGATGGGCGGGAGGCGGTTAAAGTACTGTAAATCATTTTGGATAGTGTAGGGAAGGGTAAGACCTATTAAGCTTTTAGAGCTGTCTGTGAACTGACTGAGAATATTCACCCCTCTATTTGGTGACCCTTGTCACAGAGATGGAAAATGAGGGGCAATCCAAAATGTTAGTGTTCTTACTAAAGCAAGGCAGAACAAGATTCTTACTAACTTCCTGTTACATGAAATTTCCCTAATGGTACACAGACAGCAAAAAAAAATCTTGCAGGGGTTTTACTTTTTTCATATTCTCAAAAAACATAAGGTTTTGGCTATCTATATACGTTATATAACAAAAGACCCATCGGTTTATAATTATTGAGAGTCTCGTGTGGGTGGCACATTTCACTATATTAACAAAATTGGCCTATTGGAAACTTGCTGTTAACATGTTCATAAAACAGTGGTATTGATGTGTAAACCTGCATGAAAGCCATAACCTGCTCTTTAGGTGCAGCTAAAGTGTGGTTCTATCAAAATTGGGAAATATATAGAAATAGCAAAATTATGAAAAAATTTTCTTAGAGGTTGCCAAAGCACCTAAAGGTTCATCAATACACCCATATCCTCAACCAGCAGCTAAGACCTGTCATAGGTCCATACCAGATTACATAAAGGACTTACATCTCTGTGACAGTTTGAGCCTAAAGTAATTTAAAAACTTTGGATGAGGTCCAGGGGTATTTCTAGGGTCCTAATAAACCAAGGGCACTTCTGAACACAAAAATTAAAATGTTGAGGGATTGGTAGGACACCATAAAGACCACCTTGTGTCAAATGTAGGACTGATACAACTTTTAAATATGAATCAGTCTAAATACTGTAATGCCACATTAAGATGACAAATTATATTTTAGATTGAAAAGTAGATACATTATACAAAGTTTCAAAACTGTATAAGGCATAGAACTAACTGATCATCTCAACAGCTGAGAGGACACCCTGTAGAAATAGAAGTAGAAGGATACTCCGTATAAGACCTGGGGCATGTGCCCTGGATGCCAGGGTCTAATAACACCCCTGGTGGGGGTCTCCTAATAGCTAATATTATTTAATTACACAGTAAGAAAAAAATAACTTTTTTTAAATAAATACCCCACATATTTAAACAGAAGATATTTTAAAAATGAATATTCTGACACTAAGCATTTTTCTGTGCCTGCTGTTTTCTTGTTCACAATGCCCTTGAAGCCCTTGACTCCTTTATTGTACCTGTGCATTGCAATTGCTGTTGATAGAACATGGTTTAGTAAAGAGCACTCTAGCAATAATTAAAGGTTGTCTTGTTTGCCTAGGATTTTCTGTGGGATATAAAATACACAAGACACGTTGTCAAGGTGAGAAGAATTTGAATTTTCGTGATTGATTGCTTCTGTTTCAGAATTAATGGTGTGTGCACTCTTTGGTCAGAGCAGAAGAAGAGACATCTATCTCTTTTAGATTCCTGGTAACTGGAGCAAGATCTTTCTCTAAGAGGAGGTTTATGACTTCACCTTTATGTAGGAATACCGATTAGAATCTTAATAACAACATATCTTATGTTTGCATTGTCCTATTAAATTACCTGTCCTGGAATTTAGAATAGAAATCTAACATTATACTATGTGTATCATATAAACAACATACTGTACTATAACGTTTAGCAGTGGTATATAAAACCATTTCTGTTGGTGTTTATGCTTGTGTTTATCTACTTGACTCTAAAGACAATGCCCAACTCTTATCCCTTGGGAAAATAACAATGGGTGCACATATGAATTTTAAAGTCCTATATAATAGCTCACCTGTCAGCATTAGGCTTTTCCCAAGCTCCTAATTTTAATTGCTTCTCCTCTGTTGATCTGTTCCAAAAGGCTATGTGTTCCACTTGAGCCATGAATATATAAACATATGTTAGCCAATCACTGTGGGTGTTTTTCAGTAGAATGTGTTGGTAAGATGATACATATTTATGACTTCCTGCTGCTTCTAGAATGTGGCAGAAGAATGCATCATAACCACAATAAGTGAGACTGGCCTGACTGGAGAAAGAATGGAAACTTAGAGCAGAAAAGCTGACTTAGCTTTTGGGATACATTCAGCCTGGCGCCACTGTGTATCAGTAGGTAACAAAATTCAGCAAGAGAAGTATGACTTCAGCCTCGATTGCTAAAGTGACTTGGGGAATACCTATTGGCTCCATCCCTCTTCCTTTAAATTCTGACTGCAATACATTTTAATAGATGAGAAAGTGAATAGGGTCTTGTTATTCAACCACTTACAGTGCTCAGCATAATTGAGTACACCCCAGCAGATTTGTCAGAGAACCTTTATTTTTCTTTCAGAATCAACATTTTCTATGGGACACTATAAAGCAAAATACACCCACAAATGTGGGCCATTGATTGTAAACAAGATTTGTTAATTTGCACACACAAAAAAGTATTTTTCCTAACAAATTCATTAAAGACCATGTTGAAAAAAGGAATAGACCCCAATGAAAGTCTTAGGAGCAAAGCTAAATTTTAGACAACAAAATTATAATTAACATGAATTCAACTACAGGTGAGTCTAATTATTCATTAATCAGGTGTCCAGCAGACAGCTGATTATAAAAGGGCGTAATTTAACAAAGAAAACCCCTTCCCATTTCATGCTGTCAGCAATGCTACCACATGGAAGCTAAATGCCATGAGGCCTTAGAAAGAAAATTATTTCATTACAAAAGAAAAGTGAAGGCTACAAGAAGATCAGCAAAGCTTTACTTATCAGTCAGAATATTGTAGCAAAAGTGATACAGACTTTTAACAAGGATGGAACTGCAACCATCTCACAGAGACGTCCAGGCTGTCTGTGGAAGTTAACACCTCGACAGAAGCATCTTCTGATGAGAAGGGTTGAAGAAAATCGCCATGCAAGTTCACTGAAGTTTACTAAAGAAGTAGAAAACCAAACGTGGGTGATTGTTTCCTGTGACACAATATGGCGTACAGTGCAGAGGAATGTCATGCAAGGGTGTTGTTCACGAACTTAGTGTTTCCTAAAGCCCATGCACAAAAAATCCCGCCAAGAACTTGCCAGGGCCCATGCTGAAAAACAAGACTACTGGGACTCTGTACTCTGGAGTGATGAGACCAATATAAATGTTTTTGGAACGAATAGCTTCGAAACTGTGTGGCGTTGCAAAGGTGAAGAGTACAAAGAAAAATGCATGGTGCCTACAGTGAAACATGAATACATTTCGAGTACATGTTTCAGCTCTGTCCTCAATAACAGGAGTGAGGTGGGCCACACATCAGCTGGTACATCAGTTTCTAATGGCATGCACTAGAGCGCTCCAGCCAAGAAGACCATTCATTCCTCCATGGGACTTAAAAGTGGTGCTTGACATGCTAGCTCAGCCATCATTTTTGTTGATTCAGTCTTTTCCAGTATGGGAGGTGACATTCAAGGCAGTATTCCTCACAGCCATGACATCAGGGAGGAGAGTGTCAGACATTCAAGCCTTGGGCTATAAACCTCCTTATTGTTGCCATTTCCCAGTTAGGGTAGTCTTGAGGACACTTCCACATCATCGTCCTAAAGTAATCCAGCCATTCCACTTGAATCAAGACATCCTCCTTCCAACTTTGCAAGGTGAATTCTCCACCTCACCGCACGTGCTGGATGTGGGTTCTACCCTTAAGCTGTACATACAGATATCAGCCTCCTTCAGGAAGACTAAAAATCTATTTGTCGTCCCTAGCGGGATCAGAAAAGGGCTTGCTGCATCCACAAGGACGTTAGCTTCATGGCTGGTCAAAATTATTAGGAGAGCTTACTTGTCGAAAGGGATGGAACCACTTATCAATCTGAGGGCTCACTCTATTAGGTGTATGGCAGCCTTATGGGTGGAATTCAGAGGAGTTTTGATGCATTTCCTCTGCTTTTCCATTGAAGTCTATGGAACCAAAAATGCAACCTGCTGCAGGAAAAAAAGTCCTTGACCCTCTAAAAAAATGCAACAATGGAAAACGCACGGATGTGAGCATGACCCATAGGAAACCATGTTAAATGAACTGTAGTGCATGTCTGCAAAACTGAAAATGCACAGAAAAATGCATAGGTGTGAACCAGGCCTCAGGATCCTGTCCATCTTGCTTGTAGGATTACCATGCTCTACAAGGGAACCAGGTTTACATAGCACATTTCATAACATCTAGCAACATTATCCCTCTTGAACTTGCTTTTCTTTAGGACAAATAACATGGAAACTACATACTACCAGGCACTGGAGAAACAGAGTGTAATCCCGCATTCTCTCTTGCACCATAGTAAAGTAGTCTATCTATAGAACTATGTTGTTTCTTCACATTACAAAACTAGACAGGAATTTTTCTACAACTTTTTTATCCCGAGGTTGACTAAACTAACCTTCACATCATTGACTGTGACCAGAACACTAGGGTGAAATTGTAGGAGCTGAAGGATTGTAACTGCATGCTGTCCAAGAATATTCTTTCTAAAATCTCTCCCTTATCTTCCTTGCATTGACAGTGATAATGGATATTGACTTATGGTATATGACAGTGGTCTCCAAAACCCGGCCCAGAAGCTGGATGTGGCCCTTTTCTTGCTTTTATCTTATATTATAATATTTTATTCACTGACACCAATGAAGAACACAGATCTTCACAATGACACCAATGATGGGGCACAATTCCTCCCAATAATACCAACAATGGGTCACAATTCCTCTTAATGAAACCAATGACGAGGCATGATTCCTCCTGATGACACCAATGATGAGGCGCAGTTCCTCCAATGGACACCCATAATGGGGGATTGCTTACTCCCACTGATACTGGAACATTTTGTACTCCCAATGGCCATGTTCCAACCCTCCTCAAGTGTGAGGGACAGTAAACTGGCCCTTTGTTTAGAAAGTTTACTGACCCCCGGTCTACAATGTAATGTTCTTACAAGACACCCATATACCAATATGCTTTAAGTGATTATGGTTTTTTAGACAAAATAGTGTCAAAACTAAAGTACGATGTTATACATCACCTGACTATAATTCGAACCACTTCTGCTATGATTGGACACAGTAGAGTCCGATCAACGGGTGCTGGGCAATGGATGAGCACTGGCATCCATTGATCGCCGAGGAGACTGACAGAACACAGCTCTGCCTATGTAAACAAGGCAGAGCTGTGTTCTGTCAGCGGCAATCTGCTAGATTTTCTTTCCCTGCAAAGCAAGGAATAAAATATAGCAGATTGCCTAGTGAAAACACATTGCTGTGTACACAAAACACATAGCTAGGCACACAGTTAACCCTTTGATCACCCAAGATGTTTAACCCCTTCCAAGCCAGTGTCATTAGTACAGTGACAGTGTATATTGTTAGCACTGATCACTGTATTAGTGTCACTGGTTCCCACAAAGTGTCAGACTATACGTCGCAATATCGCAGTCCTGTTATGAGTCACTGATCGCCAACATTACTAGTATAAAAAAATAAATTACAGTGTATATATCATAGTTTGTAGACGCTATAACTTTTGCGCAAACCAATCGACATACACTTATTGGGATTTTTTTTTACCAAAAATATGTAGCAGAATTTTGGCCTAAATTTATGAAGAAATTTTATTTTTAAAATTTGTTTATTGGATATGTTTTATAGCAGAAAGTAAAAAATATTGCTTTTTTTCAAAAAAACATTTTTTTTCATAGCCCAAGAAACAAAAAAAAAAAACAGAGGTTATAAAATACTCCTCTATTTTTGGGAAAAATTATTAAGTTAAAAATAATTTCACACTTTTGGGATCAGACTAACAGTGTTCACTACAATAAACAGGTAAGTTTAGTAAGGTAGAGAACAACATCCAAATCTTGTGGTCAGGGCAATAGAACCCAATTATTAATAACTATTTACTGAACAGTCCACAGCATACCAGTAAAAGATGAAATCTGATTGAATGCTATGAATAACTACAATTGGCATGCATCTTTTTCTTTACTTATAAAATATGGCTGACTCTATAAAGAACAATGAATTTTTTCCTTTGATGTAATTTATTGTTAGTCTTAGAGTTAGCAGAAAAGTGAAATGTGCTGTATTCGGTGTCGGCTTTAGAAAATACCTAGTTTGTCTTCAGGTTTAAAAAAATCCAAGTCATCTAATTCAACCAACAGAAAAAATAAAATAAGAATACATAAACAGAAAACCCTGATGCAGAGTCCTATACCCACATTTGATCCAGAGGAAGACAAAAAACCCTGTAAAGCATCCAATTTGTTCCAGCATGGGAAAAATTGATTCTTTTTTATCCCCTGGAAGAAAATCAGATATTTGCTGGATCAACAATGCTTGGTGTTATTGCCTATAAATATTAATATCTAGTTATATTTTTGTCCATTTAGGATTATATTCATTTAGGAATGCATCCAGTCCTTTTATTAAACTAAACTGGCCAGAACTAGTTCTTGGTCAATTCTATAATTCTACAGCTCATACTGTGGAGAAGCCTTTCTGTATGTGCAGGTTAAATATCTTTTGCTCCAAATTTAAAGAGTGTGCTCTTGTCCTTTGTAATCTACACCATAGTAATGCAATTGTCTATATATAAGGACTATTTAAATAAAAAAATAAATGGTAAATTTAGCAAATACTGTACATACAAGAAGATGCTAATGGTATTTCTCATCTTTTCTGCTTTTGCTTCTTTACTGCTGCCATTTAAACTTTCAGGTCCTAGCAGTAGGAAGCTTCATGTAACGTTACATGTTTTCTTTTATTGCACTTAGGGTTATCTATGCAATTTAATACAATTTTTGCACAATTAATTGTTAGATATTGAGTTTATGTGAAATCTCCATTAACAGATGTAAACAATATTATAATTACAAGTATATTTTAGTTAGATGGAAATATACATTATTTAAACCATTGAGTGTTTTGCAGCATCAAACTATTTCTAGCTTCCATAATAGTGTGAATGTATATCGTTTTCCACTATATACGTTCTGGTCTTTTGTTGTCCCTTATCACATCTCACATGAGTTGTAAACAGCAGCCTTCTTTGAATCCTCCAATCAGGCTGTGCCCAATATACATTTGCTAGGTACAGTGACTAATTAGGGAGCATTATATTAGCCACAGTACAGAGAGGAGGGGGAAATATAATGTTTTGCAACCAAGCTGTGGGTCTCTTTGTGTTGGGAAACACAGCAGCCAGCATAACCAGACCTGAAGTTGAGAGGACAATTAAAGTCATACATGTATTGTACATTGTATTGTAAATATGGTTTTGTGGGTAATTTGTAAATATTGTTTAAGTCAAGGGACTTAAACTGTACATTGTGTTGTAAATACTGCTTAGCTTGTAATTTGTATATATTACGTAACTCTATCAATAAATGTATACTGCAGATGGAATTACCTCTTTTGTGTAAGAAATCTCATATCTGGCTGTTTATATGTAAATACTCTTACAGGGATTAGGGTGTATTCACAAATACACACAACCTAGGTAACATAATGTATCTATGTTATTCTTTTTATCTTACATATTGTAGATCTGTGTACATTATGTCTGTAAGCTGGGATTGGTTCCTATATCCAAAGACTTGACTCTTTTGCAAATCATTAGTTCTGACATCACTATGCTTGTTCCAGGTTGATGACACAATATTGAAAACCAGGAACAGTTAAGAAGGCAGGGTAGAATCCACCTCGGGTTCTGTGGTGTGTGGCACAGTTTGCTTCTCCTGCGTCTACAAGACTGGGCAGCCTTCTTTTATAAATTAATAAATAACAGGACTTAACTGTTACAATGACAGTCCATCCCTGCAGATTACATGGGGAGCACATCTCTCCAAGTTTAATTAGTCCGGCTCCACTGTAACAGCCAAACCCACTCTGTTCTGAGAGTGCTGACAGTAGATTGTTATAAATAAAGTGCAGCAGACCAGATGTAAAAGTGATAGTAGAGCCCTGCTGATTACACTGGAAGAGCCATGCTCCTAATTTCAATTATTGAATTATTATTATATTATGAATTATTGTTATGTGTATATTGTAAGGGACTATGTATAAGAATTTGACAGTGAAATTAATATCAGTAGTTGTAACCATCATTAATATATAAAAGACTGTTCTTGTCAGACCAACCTTTTAATATTCTATGAGAAGGTGAGCTGTAATTAGGATAGAGGAAGGCCTGTGGATGTAGGGTATCTAGGTTTCATTGAGGACTTTGACACAGTACCCAAAAATGCTTAATTTACAAATTAAGTTCATTTGGAATTGATGATATTTAGAGATGAGCGAATCGAAGTATCCGAAGTGGAATTCGAGTCGAATATCGGAAAAATTTTGATTCGTGCCGAATCCGAAAAATAGCCTAATTCGGACGCGCGAATCGAAATTTTTCAGAAAATGGCGGCTGACATGTGCGGCGACGGAGCGGGGATGTCTGGGAAGGCGCGCAGACAAGGCGCGCTGACCCATAATGCATTCCTCAACTACATGTGATCGCATCAGCCTATCAGCAGCCAGCCAGCCAGCACTGTGTAATGGTCGAGCTATAAATAGCGGCCATTTTGGAATTCTTCATTTGCCTGCAGTTATTGAACAGAGGCAGACCGCTCTGTACTAGGGACAGGGACAGAGTTAGGGCCACAGAAACGATAATTGGGGACAGAGAAAAGTTACTTAGGGACAGAGAACCATTACTCAGGGACACAGACTTGTTAATGAGGGCCACAGAATCGTTATTTAGGGACAAAGAAACGCTAGTTAGGGCCACAGAATTCATAATCAGGGACAGACAGAATTGTTACTCAGTGCCAGAGAATTGTTACTTAGGGCCACAGAAACGTTATTAGGGCCACAGAATTGTTACTCAGGGACAGACAGAATTGTTACTGAGTGCCAGAGAATTGTTACTCAGGGACAGACAGAATTGTTACTGAGTGCCAGAGAATTGTTACTTAGGGCCACAGAAACTTTAATTAGGGCCACAGAATTTTTACTCAGGGACAGACAGAATTGTTACTCAGTGCCAGAGAATTGTTACTCAGGGACAGACAGAATTGTTACTGAGTGCCAGAGAATTGTTACTTAGGGCCACAGAAACTTTACTTAGGGCCACAGAATTTTTACTCAGGGACAGACAGAATTGTTACTGAGTGCCAGAGAATTGTTACTCAGGGACAGACAGAATTGTTACTGAGTGCCAGAGAATTGTTACTTAGGGCCACAGAAACTTTACTTAGGGCCACAGAATTGTTACTCGCACAGACACAGAATTGTTACTCGCACAGACACAGAATTGTTACTGAAGGCCACAGAACTGTTACTTAGGGCCACAGAATTGTTACTCGCACAGACACAGAATTGTTACTCGCACAGACACAGAACTGTTACTGAGGGCCACAGAACTGTTACTTAGGGCCACAGAATTGTTACTCGCACAGACACAGAATTGTTACTCAGGGCCACAGAACTGTTACTTAGGGACAAAGAAACGCTAGTTAGGGCCACAGAATTCATACTCAGGGACAGACAGAATTGTTACGGAGTGCCAGAGAATTGTTACTCTGGGCCACAGAAACTTTACTTAGGGCCACAGAATTTTTACTCAGGGACAGACAGAATTGTTACTGAGTGCCAGAGAATTGTTACTCAGGGACAGACAGAATTGTTACGGAGTGCCAGAGAATTGTTACTCAGGGCCACAGAAACTTTACTTAGGGCCACAGAATTTTTACTCAGGGACAGACAGAATTGTTACTGAGTGCCAGAGAATTGTTACTCAGGGACAGACAGAATTGTTACTGAGTGCCAGAGAATTGTTACTTAGGGCCACAGAAACTTTACTTAGGGCCACAGAATTGTTACTCGCACAGACACAGAATTGTTACTCGCACAGACACAGAATTGTTACTGAAGGCCACAGAACTGTTACTTAGGGCCACAGAATTGTTACTCGCACAGACACAGAATTGTTACTCGCACAGACACAGAACTGTTACTGAGGGCCACAGAACTGTTACTTAGGGCCACAGAATTGTTACTCGCACAGACACAGAATTGTTACTCAGGGCCACAGAACTGTTACTTAGGGACAAAGAAACGCTAGTTAGGGCCACAGAATTCATACTCAGGGACAGACAGAATTGTTACGGAGTGCCAGAGAATTGTTACTCTGGGCCACAGAAACTTTACTTAGGGCCACAGAATTTTTACTCAGGGACAGACAGAATTGTTACTGAGTGCCAGAGAATTGTTACTCAGGGACAGACAGAATTGTTACGGAGTGCCAGAGAATTGTTACTCAGGGCCACAGAAACTTTACTTAGGGCCACAGAATTTTTACTCAGGGACAGACAGAATTGTTACTGAGTGCCAGAGAATTGTTACTCAGGGACAGACAGAATTGTTACGGAGTGCCAGAGAATTGTTACTTAGGGCCACAGAAACTTTACTTAGGGCCACAGAATTGTTACTCGCACAGACACAGAATTGTTACTCGCACAGACACAGAACTGTTACTGAGGGCCACAGAAACTTTACTTAGGGACAAAGAAACGCTAGTTAGGGCCACGGAATTCATACTCAGGGACAGACAGAATTGTTACGGAGTGCCAGAGAATTGTTACTCAGGGCCACAGAAACTTTACTTAGGGCCACAGAATTTTTACTCAGGGACAGACAGAATTGTTACTGAGTGCCAGAGAATTGTTACTCAGGGACAGACAGAATTGTTACGGAGTGCCAGAGAATTGTTACTCAGGGACAGACAGAATTGTTACTGAGTGCCAGAGAATTGTTACTTAGGGCCACAGAAACTTTAATTAGGGCCACAGAATTTTTACTCAGGGACAGACAGAATTGTTACTGAGTGCCAGAGAATTGTTACTCAGGGACAGACAGAATTGTTACGGAGTGCCAGAGAATTGTTACTCAGGGACAGACAGAATTGTTACTGAGTGCCAGAGAATTGTTACTTAGGGCCACAGAAACTTTAATTAGGGCCACAGAATTTTTACTCAGGGACAGACAGAATTGTTACTGAGTGCCAGAGAATTGTTACTCAGGGACAGACAGAATTGTTACGGAGTGCCAGAGAATTGTTACTCAGGGCCACAGAAACTTTACTTAGGGCCACAGAATTTTTACTCAGGGACAGACAGAATTGTTACTGAGTGCCAGAGAATTGTTACTCAGGGACAGACAGAATTGTTACGGAGTGCCAGAGAATTGTTACTCAGGGACAGACAGAATTGTTACTGAGTGCCAGAGAATTGTTACTTAGGGCCACAGAAACTTTAATTAGGGCCACAGAATTTTTACTCAGGGACAGACAGAATTGTTACTGAGTGCCAGAGAATTGTTACTCAGGGACAGACAGAATTGTTACCGAGTGCCAGAGAATTGTTACTCAGGGACAGACAGAATTGTTACTGAGTGCCAGAGAATTGTTACTTAGGGCCACAGAAACTTTAATTAGGGCCACAGAATTTTTACTCAGGGACAGACAGAATTGTTACTGAGTGCCAGAGAATTGTTACTCAGGGACAGACAGAATTGTTACGGAGTGCCAGAGAATTGTTACTCAGGGCCACAGAAACTTTACTTAGGGCCAGAGAATTTTTACTCAGGGACAGACAGAATTGTTACTGAGTGCCAGAGAATTGTTACTCAGGGACAGACAGAATTGTTACTGAGTGCCAGATAATTGTTACTCAGGGCCCCAGAAACTTTACTTAGGGCCACAGAATTTTTACTCAGGGACAGACAGAATTGTTACTGAGTGCCAGAGAATTGTTACTCAGGGACAGACAGAATTGTTACTGAGTGCCAGAGAATTGTTACTTAGGGCCACAGAATTGTTACTCGCACAGACACAGAATTGTTACTCGCACAGACACAGAATTGTTACTGAGGGCCACAGAACTGTTACTTGGGGCCACAGAAACGTTAATCAGGGACACAGAATTGTTACTGAGGGCCACAGAACTGTTACTTAGGGCCACAGAATTGTTACTCGCACAGACACAGAATTGTTACTCAGGGACACAGAATTGTTACTCAGGGACACATAATCGTTTAATTAAAGAGTATGTCAGACAACATGCAGAGGAGTGGCAGAGGAGGCAATGTTTTAGGAGCGAGCAGACGTGGCAGCAGAGGAAGGGGTCGAGGCAGCACTATTCGCAGCCAGAGGCCAGTGCTCCCGGTGTCATCCAGCGGTCGTGTCTCCACCGACAACCCTGCCGTCGTCGATTGGTTGGCTCGGTCGTCTTCCTCTTCCCAGGTCACCTCTGACACCTACAGCCAACGGTCGGTGGGTACGTCAGACACAACCGTTAGTTGGCATGGCCCGGGACCAAGCCCACTGAAATCACGTGTCCTCTACCTGCCCCTGTCCTTTGGTGTTCCCTCACCAAGCGAAGTATCGCATGCTGTGGGCTCAGCCCCACTGTACAGTGAGGAAGAGCTAACAGAGGGCGGTCAGGAACGGGGGGAGACATCCGCCTTTTCAGCAGCCAGGCGAAGAAGTAGTGGCGAGGAGAGTGGCTCGGTAGCCGGTCTAGAGACAGGTCTGTCTCCTGACCCAGACGCAGCCGAGGGGGCTAGTAGTGAGGCGGAGACCCTACTTGATGATGAGGAGGTTGATCGCACTTGGCAGCCTCGTCGTCATCAGGCAATTTCTTCCGCATCATCAGGAGAAGAGGGTGGCAGCTTGGCAGCGAGCAAAACAGTCGGTGGGTTGCCCAGGAGACAGCAGCAGGGTCGCAGCAGTGTCAGTGGAGCCAAACGGCCACGGAGTAGAGCACCAGCTCCACTGCAGCCTACCACCACGGCCAGTAGTGGTGCCGGTGTGCACGGAGGAAGCAGCAGTCAGCCAGTGAGGAGTATCGGGGGCAAAGTTTCCTACTCGGCGGTGTGGCAATTTTTCGTCAAGCCGCCCGAGGAAGTAAACGTAGCCGTATGTCGACTATGTGGCCAGAAAGTCAAGCGTGGCCAGGGGGCCCATGTTGGGACTACAGCGTTGCGGCAGCATATGCAGCGTCGCCATTTGGTGGCCTGGGAAAACCGTGATAAAGATACGGCGGTTCTGCCCGCCCCAGCCCCCGCTCCGTTACTTGCTCCGTCACCCGACGTCAATCGCCCTCCATCAGCCAGTCAAGGCTCCAACACCTCTGCTGAGGGGAGTTGTCGCTCGTTGGCATCTTCCGCTCGTTCAGATGCTCCTTCTCCTGCTACTCCTCTTCACGGATTCCGTCAGCAGTCTTTCTTGGAATCCGTTTCCAAGAGACAACAGTTTGCGAGCACGCACCCGACGGTGCAAAAGCTGAACGTCCTCCTGTCCAAGTTGCTGGTGCTGCAGTCCCTCCCTTTCCAAGTGGTGGACTCAGCACCTTTCAGAGAAATGATGGCTTGTGCCGCGCCGCGGTGGAGAGTGCCAAGCCGTCATTTCTTCGCCAAAAAGGCAGTGCCAGCCCTGCATTCACATGTAGAAGACATGGTGGGCCAGTCTTTGAGCATGTCGGTCTCTGCCAAAGTGCACGGCAGCGCCGACGTGTGGAGCTGTAACTATGGTCAGGGACAGTACATGTCATTTACGGCCCACTGGGTGAACGTGGTGCCGTCACAGCCGCACCAGCAACTTGGACAGGTCACGCCGCTTTTGCCTCCACGTTTGCACGTCCTTGGTCCGGCAAAGATGTCCGCCTCTACCACCTCTTCTTCCGCCGTGTCCTCAGCCGCCACCCCCGTGCCAAGTCCCATTACCCGACCGGCATATCACATGTGCAGGGCGCAACGGTGTCACGCTGTTCTGCACCTGGTATGCCTTGGCGAACGTAGTCACACAGGGGAGGAACTTCTGAGTGTAATGAACAGAGAAATCGACAGATGGCTGTCTCCGCGCAAACTGAAAATCGGAACCATGTTGACCGACAACGGAAAGAACATGGTGTCTGCTCTGCGTCAAGGAAGGTTGTGCCATGCGCCATGCATGGCTCACGTGTTCAATCTGGTTGTCAAGCGGTTCTTAAAATCCACCATCCCACTGCAAGACATCCTTAAAATGTCACGTAAACTTTGCATGCATTTTAGCCATTCCTACACCGCAAAGCACACCCTCCTTGAGCTGCAGCGGCAGAACGGAATTCCACAGCATCGCCTGATCTGCGACGTTGCAACAAGGTGGAATTCAACCCTACACATGTTAGACCGCCTTTACGAACAGCGAAAGGCCATCACCGATTTCCTGATGTTACAAGCGGATAAAGGTACTCCCCTGTGTAACTTCGATGTCAGCCATTGGCAGCTCATGCGTGACACCTGCCGCTTGCTCAGGCCCTTTGAGGAGGCCACGCTATTCGTGAGTCGGCAGGGCTATGGGATGAACGACGTCATTCCTCTGTTGCACGTCCTTGAACAAATGCTGTTAACAATGGCTGGTCAGGGTGCGGTAGACGTGGCGCACAGATCTCAATGCCACATGACCCCTGTGGGGGCAGGACAGGAAGAAGAGGAGGAGGTAGAGGAGGACATTTGTGCTCAGGAATTATTGAGTGAAATGGGTGGTTTTTCCACTCAGCGGACAGGAGTGGAGGAGCAGGAGCATCTGGTAGAGGAGGAGGAGGAGGAGACAGAGGACCCAGACGCACCGTGGCAGTATGCTGTGGAGATGGAGGCAGGGAGTCCCTCGCATTCCTTGGCACAAATGGCCCATAGCATGCTCGGTTGCTTGCGTAGCGACAGCCGAATAATAACCATCAGACAGAGGGATGACTTTTGGCTGTCCACCTTGTTGGACCCTCGCTACCGTTCCAAAATGGTGGCCTTTTTCACACCTGCTGAGAGGGAGGCCAAAATAACGTACTATAAAAACCACCTATGTAGTCAGTTGGTCTCTGCCTTTGTGCGCCAACGTCCATCCTCAGACACTGTGGGCCCTGTGCGCTCGCGTTCCGCTGCCATGGCAGCAGGGGAGGGGTGGGGTGGTAGGAGCAGTGGCAGCTCCACCAGCAGCAGCTGCCTCAGTCTGCAGTCGATGATGAGTAGCTTTCTTCACCAGCGCAGTGAGGAAACTACTAACCAGCCGCAGCAGCAGCAGCAGCATCAGGTGGACCTGGAGCAGGAGCTCAAACAACAGGCTTGGGCCTACTTGGACAGCACCCTGCCAACCGAGGTAGACAATCCCCTTGACTACTGGGCAACGAAACTTGACCTTTGGCCCCAACTAGCTGAATTTGCCCTTGAAAGGCTGTCATGCCCGGCCAGTAGCGTGGCATCGGAGCGCGTGTTTAGTGCGGCAGGAGGTATTGTAACTCCGCGGAGGACACGACTGTCCACCCAAAGTGTGGAGAGACTCACGTTTGTGAAAATGAATCAGGCGTGGATTAGTCTGGATTTCAAACCACCAGTTCCTGACACAACTGACTAAATCCGCCATGAATCATGCCTCAAACATGTGCCACTTTGAGGTCTCCTCACACACTGCTGGTGTGTAGAATTTTTTGACATAGGGTGCTGGCAGATTACGGGCCTCCCATAGCTGCTGCCAGGCCCCTAATCTGCCATAGGCCCCTATATACCGCCTCCTCATGCTGCTGCCAGGTCCAGAGTCTCTCATGGGTCCCTGTACGGCCTCCCATTGCTGCTGTCTCCATCGCCACACTCTGCCATGTGCCACTTTCAGGTCTCCTCACACACTGCTGGTGTGTAGAATTTTTTGACATAGGGTGCTGGCAGATTATGGGCCTCCCATAGCTGCTGCCAGGCCCCTAATCTGCCATAGGCCCCTATATACCGCTTCCTCATGCTGCTGCCAGGTCCAGAGTCTCTCATGGGTCCCTGTACGGCCTCCCATTGCTGCTGTCTCCATCGCCACACTCTGCCATGTGCCACTTTCAGTTCTCCTCACACACTGCTGGTGTGTAGAATTTTTTGACATAGGGTGCTGGCAGATTATGGGCCTCCTATAGCTGCTGCCAGGCCCCTAATCTGCCATGGGCCCCTATATACCGCCTCCTCATGCTGCTGCCAGGTCCACAGTGTCTCATGCCATGTGCCACTTTCAGGTCTCCTCACACACTGCTGGTGTGTAGAATTTTTTGACATAGGGTGCTGGCAGATTATGGGCCTCCTATAGCTGCTGCCAGGCCCCTAATCTGCCATAGGCCCCTATATACCGCTTCCTCATGCTGCTGCCAGGTCCAGAGTCTCTCATGGGTCCCTGTACGGCCTCCCATTGCTGCTGTCTCCATTGCCACACTCTGCCATGTGCCACTTTCAGGTCTCCTCACACACTGCTGGTGTGTAGAATTTTTTGACATAGGGTGCTGGCAGATTACGGGCCTCCCATAGCTGCTGCCAGGCCCCTAATCTGCCATAGGCCCCTATATACCGCCTCCTCATGCTGCTGCCAGGTCCAGAGTCTGTCATGGGTCCCTGTACGGCCTCCCATTGCTGCTGTCTCCATCGCCACACTCTGCCATGTGCCACTTTCAGGTCTCCTCACACACTGCTGGTGTGTAGAATTTTTTGACATAGGGTGCTGGCAGATTATGGGCCTCCCATAGCTGCTGCCAGGCCCCTAATCTGCCATGGGCCCCTATATACCGCCTCCTCATGCTGCTGCCAGGTCCAGAGTCTGTCATGGGTCCCTGTACGGCCTCCCATTGCTGCTGTCTCCATCGCCACACTCTGCCATGTGCCACTTTCAGGTCTCCTCACACACTGCTGGTGTGTAGAATTTTTTGACATAGGGTGCTGGCAGATTATGGGCCTCCCATAGCTGCTGCCAGGCCCCTAATCTGCCATAGGCCCCTATATACCGCCTCCTCATGCTGCTGCCAGGTCCAGAGTCTGTCATGGGTCCCTGTACGGCCTCCCATTGCTGCTGTCTCCATCGCCACACTCTGCCATGTGCCACTTTCAGGTCTCCTCACACACTGCTGGTGTGTAGAATTTTTTGACATAGGGTGCTGGCAGATTATGGGCCTCCCATAGCTGCTGCCAGGCCCCTAATCTGCCATAGGCCCCTATATACCGCCTCCTCATGCTGCTGCCAGGTCCAGAGTCTGTCATGGGTCCCTGTACGGCCTCCCATTGCTGCTGTCTCCATCGCCACACTCTGCCATGTGCCACTTTCAGGTCTCCTCACACACTGCTGGTGTGTAGAATTTTTTGACATAGGGTGCTGGCAGATTATGGGCCTCCTATAGCTGCTGCCAGGCCCCTAATCTGCCATAGGCCCCTATATACCGCTTCCTCATGCTGCTGCCAGGTCCAGAGTCTCTCATGGGTCCCTGTACGGCCTCCCATTGCTGCTGTCTCCATTGCCACACTCTGCCATGTGCCACTTTCAGGTCTCCTCACACACTGCTGGTGTGTAGAATTTTTTGACATAGGGTGCTGGCAGATTACGGGCCTCCCATAGCTGCTGCCAGGCCCCTAATCTGCCATAGGCCCCTATATACCGCCTCCTCATGCTGCTGCCAGGTCCAGAGTCTGTCATGGGTCCCTGTACGGCCTCCCATTGCTGCTGTCTCCATCGCCACACTCTGCCATGTGCCACTTTCAGGTCTCCTCACACACTGCTGGTGTGTAGAATTTTTTGACATAGGGTGCTGGCAGATTATGGGCCTCCCATAGCTGCTGCCAGGCCCCTAATCTGCCATGGGCCCCTATATACCGCCTCCTCATGCTGCTGCCAGGTCCAGAGTCTGTCATGGGTCCCTGTACGGCCTCCCATTGCTGCTGTCTCCATCGCCACACTCTGCCATGTGCCACTTTCAGGTCTCCTCACACACTGCTGGTGTGTAGAATTTTTTGACATAGGGTGCTGGCAGATTATGGGCCTCCCATAGCTGCTGCCAGGCCCCTAATCTGCCATAGGCCCCTATATACCGCCTCCTCATGCTGCTGCCAGGTCCAGAGTCTGTCATGGGTCCCTGTACGGCCTCCCATTGCTGCTGTCTCCATCGCCACACTCTGCCATGTGCCACTTTCAGGTCTCCTCACACACTGCTGGTGTGTAGAATTTTTTGACATAGGGTGCTGGCAGATTATGGGCCTCCCATTGCTGCTGCCAGGCCCCTAATCTGCCATAGGCCCCTATGTACCGCTTCCTCATGCTGCTGCCAGGTCCAGAGTCTCTCATGGGTCCCTGTACGGCCTCCCATTGCTGCTGTCTCCATCGCCACACTCTGCCATGTGCCACTTTCAGGTCTCCTCACACACTGCTGGTGTGTAGAATTTTTTGACATAGGGTGCTGGCAGATTATGGGCCTCCTATAGCTGCTGCCAGGCCCCTAATCTGCCATAGGCCCCTATATACCGCTTCCTCATGCTGCTGCCAGGTCCAGAGTCTCTCATGGGTCCCTGTACGGCCTCCCATTGCTGCTGTCTCCATCGCCACACTCTGCCATGTGCCACTTTCAGGTCTCCTCACACACTGCTGGTGTGTAGAATTTTTTGACATAGGGTGCTGGCAGATTACGGGCCTCCCATAGCTGCTGCCAGGCCCCTAATCTGCCATAGGCCCCTGTTGTCGCTTGTTGGCATATTCCGCTCGTTCAGATGCTCCTTCTCCTGCTACTCCTCTTCACGGATTCCGTCAGCAGTCTTTCTTGGAATCCGTTTCCAAGAGACAACAGTTTGCGAGCACGCACCAGACAGTGCAGAAACTGAACGTCCTCCTGTCCAAGTTGCTGCTGCCAGGCTCGTAATCTGTCATGCGCCCCTGTACCGCCTCCTCATGCTGCTGCCAGGTCCAGAGTGTGTCATGGGCCCCCGTACCGACTCCAAATGCTGCTGCCAGGCCCGTAATCTGTCATGGGCCCCTGTACCGCCTCCCCATGCTGCTGCCACGTCCAGATTGTGTCATGGGTCCCTGTACGGCCTCCCATTGCTGCTGCCAGGCCCTTAATCTGCCATGGGCCCCCGTACCGACTCCTCATGCTGCTGCCAGGCCCGTAATCTGCCATGGGCCCCTGTACCGCCTCCTCATGCTGCTGCCAGGTCCAGAGTGTCTCATGGGTCCCTGTACGGCCTCCCATTGCTGCTGTCTCTATCGCCACACTCTGCCATGTGCCACTTTCAGGTCTCCTCACACTGCTGGTGGTTTCCATTTTTGTCATAGGGTGCTGTATGGCCTCCCATTGCTGCTGCCTCCACCGCCACACTGTGGCTCCACACTCTGGTTTTGGCCCCGTGACTGGCCAAATGAGTGAAGTGTGCGGTGATTCTAAGATCGACGGCACTCATCTGCATGTCATACTGCCTGACAGTATTATTTCTCTTCCCCAGCAGACTCCAAGGGCATTTAAATTAAAGGTACAGTGTTCAGCACTAATATTAAGTCTCTCTGAAGCCTAGAAACACCCTTTTTTAAGTTAAATTCACAGCGAATATATTCGACTCGAATCGAAATTTTTCTACGAATTCGCCGAATCAGTCGAATCGAATTTTTGAATACTTCGCTCATCTCTAATGATATTGTATGTACCTGGATAAAAAAACCAGTTGCAGGAGCATAACCAGAGAGTAATGATTAACAGCATATTTTCAGAATTTTTGGAGCAGTGTGTTATTTGCTGATGAGACAAAGCTAAGTAGGGCAATAACTTTGAAACAGGATATACTAACTGTACAAGAAAAACCTTGATAAAATAGAGGGGTGGGTAGATATATGGCAGATGAGGCTTAATATTGAAAAAAGTAAAGTAATGTAAAGGAATTGAGCAAAAGGAGGAGAACCTTTGGGGGAATTGAGGATGGAAAAGGATCTGGGGGTCCTTGTAGATCACAGAAATAGCATGCAAAGCCAAGCTGCAACAAGCAAGGCCAACAGACTATTATCGTGCATTAAAAGGGTATTAACTCCTGAGATAATACTATGATTCTACCACTTTACAAAACCACATTTGGAGTATGCATTCCAGTTTTGGTCACCAATCCTCAGAAAGGATGTACTTGAATTGGAGAGAGTCAAGTGAAGGGAAATGAAACTAATAGAGGAGCTGGAGGACCTCAGTTATGAGGAACGACTACAATTATATTCTCTTTGGAGAAGAGATACTTAAGAGGGGATATGATTGCAATATACACATTTTTAAGTGGTGACTGCATCATTGGGAGAAATCTTTTTACTCTTCAGTCTCTAAAGAAGACATAAGAACATACAATAAAGTTGGACAAAAAGTGGTCCAATCATAAACTGCTGATAGAGTGGTAAAGATACAGAACACCCTTCCACAGTTAGTGGTGTCAGTAAGATGTGTAGATAAATTAAAAAAACAATGTGTACAATATGTACAGGTATATGAAACTTGGTAGAGACCAGGGGTGGACTGATAACTTATGGGGATCATGGGGCTCCTGTGTCCTTGCCCAAACTCAATCAAGCCTATGAAAAAGGTGCCAGGGGCATCTCATGGGGCCCCCTACTGACCCCGGGCCCTCGGGCAGCGCCCGAGTTTTCAAATGGTCAGTCTGCCACTGGTAGAGACATAGGCACACACACACACACACACACACACACACACACACACACACACACACACACACACACACACACTGAACTGGATAGACCAGTGTCTTTTTTCAACCTTATCAGCTATGTATTATGCAACTATGGTGGTGTGCTCACTGATGGTAAGGATGCTGCTGCCAATTTTATCTGGATGGCACTACAGATTTAAAATAGTTGCTCGTCTATGTATGAAATGTTGGATCATCTAACAAGTGCAGCAGAACTATTTAATTATTTATAACATGCATCACAGTCCAACGCTAAATTACCATAGGAGTCATTTTTATACTATGTCAGTATCTCATTCTTTCCCATGAATATGACAGGATGTTTGATAAGAGAACAGGTTTGCTTTGTTAGCTAGCAGGCATTTTCCTTTAATAAAGCCACCTTTTAATGCCTACAGTAAATACAATGTTTTAAGATCAGGGTAATAGTTAAAATACTGTGACAAGCCAAACAATAACCGTACTGTACTTTTGATAATGGTTTTCCAAATTATACATAATTATACTTTAGATGGTAATAGCTTTCTCTCTAGTTTTATGTGGTATGCCCTGATGTTAGCACTTTATTTTCATAATTCTATGGCAACAAAAAACTGGCTTTGTTTGTATGTTGCACAGAGTAATCATTTCAAGCATTACATAAAGTAATCAGTGCATGCAAACTAATAATTTGGTTTATACAATTAATACCTATTTCAAATCAGAGAAATCTGATATTTGAATATATTATTTACAGAAGGTGTGCTTTTTAAATTCTAACAATTTTGGTTATTCTGTTTATATTGTATATATATTTAGTTTTCCACTATCAAGAAGAAAGAAACGAAACTTAGAAGATCAACAAAAGAAAATCATGCAATAGTCAACAACAACAAAATGCAAATTATTTTGGAATTCAAGACCATAATTAGGCATTTTGAAATCTCAACTCCAGTCAAAAAAATTTGTTAGTTTTGGATAGAATAATTCGAAGTGATACCAGTTTTTAACTGCTTCCTATGTACCCTTTAGAAAACAAGTGTCCCTCATAGGGACAAAGATGACAATCCTGACCAGGGTTTTAAAACTTCCTCACTTCCTCAATTTCTTAATTTATTTTGAAAGGTTTTTTTTTTTTGCTTCCTCCAGGTTCTGTCTGCAATTTGTCAAATAGTGGTGAGAATTTGAAAATTTATGTCACTTTGTGTTCTGTGTTACTATCAAAAAAACAGGAAGCACAAATCTCTAGAAATGTGTGATTTGTCTAGTTAGTAATACAAATTTGGCCAAAATTTTCATTATTCAGAGATTTGAATGTATCCACATTTTCAAATTTTCCAATTTCAACAAATCTGAAATAAATTCTAACAAAATGACTTAACAAAATAACAAATTATCCAAATTCAAAAATGAATTTGAAAATGAATTTGAAATAGAAACATACTGCAATAAATACAGTAAGGTAAAAAAGTGAAATAAGATCATGATTCATACTTAGGTTGCTTTCACACTGTTCCATTGCAAACACACGGCAAAAATGCATATGTATTTGTCACATTTTTGCTGCAGCATGTTGCATTTTCAAGACTAGAATAAAAAAAAAGAACAGAATAGAAAAGAAAATGAGAGAAGAGAATTAAACATAAAATAAAGAATAAAAAAAGAATAGAAAATAATAGAACAAAATAAAATAGATTAGATTATAATAGAATAAAATAGAATGAATACGGTCATCTTACAAATTTAAAATTATTTTCAAATTGATTCAAAAATATCTACCGAATCCGAATATACAAAACAAATCCGAATATACAAAACAATTTCAGAAAACAAATCTTTCTAACAAATGAAACAAAATGATTAATTTAACCAATAATAACTAAACAAATTTTGCCTATTGCACATCTCTAGAAATCTCTGATATGGGGAAACAATTGTGAAGAGTTCCAAGTCCAAGTTGCATGTTCTAGCCAAAACTAGAAAAATAAGGACATGTGATGCTGTTTTTTCAAAATAAAATGTCCATATTCTTGTATTAAAAGTAGATTTAAACCCACTTGCTAACATTTTATATAGGATTTAACAAGTTAATATAATTTTAAAAGTTGTTCTTAATCATTTTTAAATACATAGCATTCATTAAATGATTAATTGGTGACCTGGATAAGAAAAATTGTCTTGGATGGCTTTTAAAATAGTGCCTCTTTTTGCTTCTGTTTTGTAATTAATTAAAACCCCACCAAAAAATAATGGTAAAGTCAACTACACTATACACTCAACAACATAGATTTATTTGTTGAGCTATTTTTTTGAGATGATAAAGTCAATCAAAATATTCTAAAAGCCTATTACAATGCTAGGGAAGCACCAATAGGACTTATGGAGAATGTATTGGCCAGTCCAGAACTAGCATAGTATGTTTCCACTTGTAAAGGTGTTTCTGTTCATGATCCAAAGAATCACTTAATAATCAGGTCACAGGACCAGGTTTCACCAGTCCTGTAAGAATTACAAAGAGCTCTTTGTACAATAAAATGCAGTAGCGGACACATCAAAGGCTTTTTTGGCATCAGTGCTTGAACACATTACACTTTAGCTTCCATAATACCTCTGAGGCTTTGCGAGTAGCATTACAATCAAACTGACTGGTTTCAGTAGTGGGGTTTGAAAATTACATTGAATGTTTTTTTTTTTCTTTAGCGTGAAGGAAAGGCTTAGAGCTTCATTTAGAGTGACCTTGAAGGAGAATCTCAGTCTCCTTGTGTGTAGTTTATGCATGGTTTTAAAATGTTGCAGCCCATTTTTTTTGTTTTCTAAAACCAGGCCAAGTATTTCCACACTGTATATTTTCTCTCTGTTTATGTCCCAAATTGAATTTCAAATATGCAACCATTTTTGTACCACTCAAGAGATGTTTGTCATGGAGATAAAGAGGCACATGCCAGCTAACCCAATAATGCTTGATGAACTAGGAGCATAAAAAGATTTTACAATTCTGCACCTATTAATGCAAAATAACATTTCTGTAATGGTTTGAATACTGTAATTAATCCCTATTGACAATCAGGCTTTGATTAGTGGGAAGGTATCATGTGCTATGATCTAGGATGGTAAAGTTTTGGATGTTTTGGAAGCAGGTTTGCTGATCCTAGTTTTACCGCCTTAAAAATATTTGTGGAACATAAATATTCAGAGACCAAAATTAACATTCTACTACATATATATGAAATGTATAAGTAATCAGAAAAGACAATACAGAGGGTGGCCACTTGCAAAGTTCCCCTCTAAGAACCCCTACAAGTTGACAGGGGATCTGCAGGGGTGATGGAAAGGCATACAGTAGGTGCTAGGGTGCAGACACTGTAGGCTGGAACTTGAGAGTTCTGGTACCATAAGAGCACGTGTACAGCAGGCAGCACACCGTGGATACACCAAGTTCAGTTTAAAGTGGAGTTGGGTCATAACCATGGTCTAGTAACAGCTGAGCAAGAAGACACCGAATCGTAGGCAGGATCAGAGTCAGAAACAAGCAGAGGTCAGAAACATGCAGGCAGCGAGGTACAAAGGCAATGGGCATCATTTTGGGCAAAAGTCCAGGCCAAAGTTGGTAACAGAGACAGGCTGCAAATATAGGCAGATAAGGGAAATCCAAAAAACAGGTCAGGTCAAAATGAGTATCAGGATCAAGAACACAGGAGCAAAGAATGAAGGACCATTCAACAATGATCCAGTACAGAACTTGGGTTTATATTCAATAATATTTATTGAGGATTTTGAACAGTACATGGTATCAATATACGATTCAGTCAGAAATTATAACGACAATACAGGTATGCAAAATAAGTTCACCACCTTTCGGCTGGGGGCATAATTATGCAGGTTAAAGAACCGTAACTGTGTGTGTAGGCTATATAAACATGTAAAAGGGGGAAGCAGGGATAGGGGTTTGGATGGGAAGGGAAAAGGCAAAGGGAAAGGAAGGGAAATAGGGGGGGAATATAGCAATATACCAGTCTAGTGCAAAAGGTTCTTAGTTTCGAACAGATAAGTAATCAACATGTTATGGAACAGTTCGGGTTTCGTAACCATCTAGCCCATTGAAATTTGAATTTATGGTATGAGGAATTTTTAAGGGCTGATTTTCTCTCCATATCACACTGGACGTTGAGGTCTGCTATAAGCGAAGTGAGAGAGGGGGGTTGGGTAGAGTTCCACAATCTGGTGAGATTGATCTTAGCGGCTGCTAGTATGTAAATAATGATGATGCTAGAATCTCTTGGGAATTGATCAATTCCGATGTGCAGTAATCCAAGGGCAGTGGTAGGTGTAACTGAAGACTCAGTTAATGTTGAGATCAGTTGGAAGACAGTATTCTAGTATGATCTAATGGATTTGCATGTCCAAAGTATATGGAGAGTTGTTCGCATGTCTCCGCATTGTCTCCAACAAGTAGAGGAGCATTGGGGATAGTATAAGGAAAGCTTAACCGGTGTTAAGTACCATTGATGTAAGATTTTTATATATGATTCCCAGTGGGAACTACATCAGGAAGCTCTATAAGTAGCGATAAAGGTTTTTTCCCATGTTTGTGATGGAACTGGTTGTGAGAGAAGTTTCTCCCAATTGCTTAGAGAGGTTGTTTGTAGGGAAAATTGCGAGTTGGTGATGGACGTGTAAAAAGTAGAAATCCCTTTTCTTGGGTACTGTGGTTTATTGAAGAATTTGTGAGCGATAGTAGGGATGTTCAACATAAGTGGAACATTTTTATGTTGTAGAGAGTGTGCTATTCTCAAGTAAGTAAAGTTTTCTGTGTCAGGAAGATTAAATTTCCGTTGTAGGGTGGAGAAGGGATCTAAGATGTTTTCTGTATACAAATGTTGTAAATGGGTTATTCTAAGAAGGTGTAGCGTGGTAATGGTAGTAGGTAACGATGTAGTTTCGATCGAAGTGCAATTTAGGAGATCATACCAAGCTTGTAAGGATGCCTGGATACATGGGTGGTCAAGCATGGTAGTGGTCGGAGGGATTCGTAGCACAAACAGGATATCTCGAGATGATTTCCAGGAATATGAAGTCGTTTCCATAGTAGACCATATTTTTTCCCAAGTGGGGTGCCACCAGAAATAGATCTGGTCTAGAAGAGTAGCAGTGTAGTATGACTTCAGATGCGGGAGGCCAGTGCCTCCTCTGGATGTAGAGCGTATCAAGAGATTTGTAGTATATCTAGGTTGTTTTGAGTTCCAGAGGAATTTGGCAAGTATCGCTTGTAGTTTGGTAAAAAAAAGTATTGGGGATAGGAATAGGAGGTGTGCGGAATATATATAGAATTTTGGGAAGTATATACATTTTTAGAGTTGCTATCCTTCCTAGTTTCGATAATGTTGAGGCGCGCAGATTAGTGAGTTCCCATGGGATAGAGTCAAGTAGTAGTTTATGGTTTGACTCATATAGTTTATTTATAGAAGGAGTGAGTTTTATTCCCAAGTAGGGGATGTAGAACTTGGGTTTAAATATCCCATTTAGTACCAGTGGACATGTCTGAACACACCTCTACCTATGCTATAATGTGCAATTGTGTGACAACACACCTGTACTTAGGTGTCTATGCCTGAAACAAAATGCATGCACTTATGCACACACACAATAAAGTGATGTATGGGATGATGTTCCTGACAAATATGAAGTTGTTAGGAAAGAGTATGGACAGATACTGGCTACCAGAGTAGCCACTGGTAGAAAGAACAGACAAAATGGAGCAAACCATGATATAAAATCTGTCCACACTCGCCAGAATCTGCACAGATTTTCAGCAAGTTTTGCAGTTGTGGAAGTACAGATATTATATTACAGAAACATTTTTTGAGCATGAGCCATTTCTTTCCTTAAGGCTTGGTCACCATTTGGACCATTTTTATAGATGAGGATGTATGAGACCTGTTAGAATGTTGACATTCCCTTACTTGCCCCCCTTTTACTGCTCCCTGCACTAATCTACCCCTTTATGCTCCCCTTTAATGGATCCCATCACCATTTGCAGGGGGCATCAATTCACATTAGGAACATACCTTCCCTGTGTGGAGGATCCAATTACAGTATATCCAGTTTCAGAGTTAGGGGAAGGGGAATGAAACCTGTCATATCCTGCCCAACCCCATTACTACAGCAACAGAGTAGGGAACCAGTTGCTGCAGGGGCTTATGCAGACTTGGACCTGTATCATTGGTTTCAACCTATTTTGAACCCCAAATCCTTCATAATTACTCTAATCCAGCAATGGACTGATATATAAAGTAACAAGACATGGCAATTAAAAAAGATAAGACTATAGACTATGGTTTAGCCTGGAAGCCCCCAATTTCACTCCTTCTTGACCCACCTCACTGACCCATACATAGACATCACTTCAACCATGTGCTTATGTAACTGATATGTTTAGAATGGCTGTTCATTTCTACAATTAGTTTGCATTTTCTGAATTCAAGGTGTGTACATTTCTCTGTAAATGTCCTTGGACTCTACTTTATGTTCTATTTATTTCTTATAAAAATCTACAGATAAGACTGCAAGGTGGAGTATATTACATAAATGAAAATATGTGAGGAATTGTACATTACACACTGTATTATATATATATATGTGAATATAATACATTACAAAAAATATTCACTCTGCTTATTGAAAAACACAAAAACAAAAAACAAAATCTATGTTTTAGATTTATTACAATAAAGCATACTTTGACAGAGAAACACCAAGGATTACATTTATAAATGAAAAGGTTTAATAAAACATTATGAGTAGAAGGGAAGATCCATTAATAAATCAAGTCATTGACCTTTTCTTTAAAACTTCATTTAACTGAAGTGTAAAATCTAAGTGCTTTAACGAGTTCAGTGGGACTTCTTATGTGTCTTGCCTTGGTAGAAAGACTTAAAATATTTCTATGCAGCATTCATATTAAAGGGAATGTAAAACATGAAGAACTATTGTATTTTACTTTGTAAAATAATTTTTCTATAACTTTTAACTGCTAAACAATTTTGCTCAAGTATAAATATAGAATATTGCATTTTAATATTTTGCCACCAAGTGGAGCTTTAGGTCTTTTTTTTTTTACATAGGCAGAAGAGACATGCAAATAGGAATTACTGGAGGAGACAGAGACAGAGTGGTAACAGACAGCCTGGGTCTGACAATACTGTAGGAGCGCATTCTTGTAGGTAAATGTACCATAATGTGTAGGTGTGCTGTGCAGGTATACTGTTCATGCTTGCTTATAAAGACAAGACCCCACTTCCCCTCTCGATCCTGCTGTTTTCAGTTGGCAATGTTGAAAGTTTCAATTAGAGGAGAAAGTAAAATAGGCAGCAGTTTTTGCTCTGCTAGCCCTTTTGAAAACCCACATATCTTTGGAAATTGTTTGTTAATGTTTACCTGTAAAAATAAATACATAAATAAATAAATAAATAAAAATAATATATATATTATACTGTATAATTTTAGTTTTTTACATATTGTGACAGTGCAAGGCCCGACATGGTGTGAGTTTAGGAAATGGATATAGGGCTGACACAGGATTTGCACTAAGACAGAGGGTAAAGCCCCAGAATGTTTTTTTCTGAATGGGGAAGACTAGGGTTTCAGTTTTCTTTGGGCTTTGTAATCTGGGGCCTGGAGTTTCAAGACTTTGAAGAGATGTGGGTAGGAAGTCTTCAATCCTGTGTCCAGTTCTTACTGGAGGCCTGCAGGCTGTGTGAGTGCACAGGTGTGCAGGGTCATTATAAGCCAAACCTGAGCATGTACAAAGACAGGTGCGTGATCCTGTCTTGAGATTGAAGTGCTCTATCAAAGAGACTGCACTCCATGATGGAGATGCTCTATGTCCAAAGGACTGAGAATGTTGAGGCAGCTACTTAAATCTGGGAGACCAAGAGAGGGCCTGGGAGACTGAGAAGGCTGGGATAACTATGCGGGAACTCAAGTCTCAGAGGAGAGAGAGAGCCCAGAGTGTCAGGAGAACCCCTATCCAGAGGCCAGGAGTAGACCTGTGCAACAAGGTGATGCGACTAATGGCTGGATGATCCAAGAGAACCAGGAAAGCTGAGTATTATAGTCAGAGGGACTGGTAAGAAGATCAATGGTGGTGCTGCTGACAAGAGAGCCAAGATGCTCTGCATTTTCTACTGACTGCCTTAGTTTGTGAAGCCAAAAGCCCTTTGAAGACTTTTCTTTTGTTTTAATAAAAGTGGGCTGCCATGCCCTTAAACTGCAGTTTTGACTGATATGAGTTACTAAAAGCTAATCTACCACATCAGCTAAACATCTCCATATCACAATATATATACAGTGGGGATCGAAAGTTTGGGCACCCCAGTTAAAAATTTGTATTAATGTGCATAAAGAAGCCAAGGAAAGATGGAAAAATCTCCAAAAGGCATCAAATTACAGATTAGACATTTTTATAATATGTCAACAAAAGTTAGATTTTATTTCCATCATTTACACTTTCAAAATAACAGAAAACAAAAAATGGCATCTGCAAAAGTTTGGACACCCTGCAGAGTTAATATCTTGTACTGCCCCCTTTGGCAAGTATCACAGCTTGTAAACGCTTTTTGTAGCCAGCCAAGAGTCTTGCAATTCTTGTTTGAGGTACCGTTGCCCATTCTTCCTTACAAAAGTCTTCCAGTTCTTTGAAATTTCTGGGCTGTCTGTCACGCACTGCTCTTTTAAGGTCTATCCATAGATTTTCAATTATGTTGAGGTCAGGAGATTGTGAAGGCCATGGCAAAACCTTCAGTTTACGCCTCTTGATGTAATCCCCCGTGGATTTTGAGGTGTTTAGGATCATTATCCATTTGTAGAAGCCATCCTCTCTTTGACTTCAGCTTTTTCACAGATGGCATCAAGTTACCATCCAAAATTTGCTGAAATTTTATTGAATCCATTTTTCCTTCTACTCGTGAGATGTTCCCTGTGACACTGGCTGCAACACAACCCGAAAACATGATTGATCCAACCCCATGCTTAACAGTTGGACAGAGGTTCTTTTCATTAAATTCTGTGCCCCTTCTTCTCCAAACGTACCTTTGCTCATTCCGGCCAAAAAGTTCAATTTTAACCTCATCGGTCCACAGAACTTGTTTCCAAAATGCATCAGACTTGTCTATATGTTCATTTGCAAAGTTCAAACGATGATTTTTGTGGTAAGGACGTAGAAGAAGTTTTCTTCCGATGACTCTTCCATGAAGACCATATTTGTACAAGTATCTCTTTATAGTGGAATAGTGTACCACAACTCCAGTGTCTGCCAGATCTTTCTGGAGGGATCGTGCAGCCAAACATGGGTTTTGAATTGTTTTTCTCACAATCCTGCGAGCTGTTCTGTCTGATATTTTTCTTGGTCTTCCAGATGTTGCTTTAACTTCCACTGTTCCTGATGACTGCCATTTCTTAATTACATTCCGAACAGAGGATATTGACATCTGAAAACGCTTTGCTATCTTCTTATAGCCTTCTCCAGCTTTGTGAGCGTCAACTATTTTCAGTTTCAGTTTTCTAGACAACTGCTTAGAAGAACCCATGGTGCTGATTGTTGGGGCAAGGTCAGATGAGTCTGGGCATTTAAAACCTTTGAGATTGACATCACCTGGACGATGATTGAGAACAATCCATGACACTGGCAGGTCTCAGCTTGGCAAAGGGGGCAGTGCATGCTATAAATTCTGCAGGGGGCCCAAACTTTTGCAGACGCCATTTTTTTGTTTTCTGTTATTTTGAAAGTGTAAATGATGGAAATAAAATCTAACTTTTGTTGACATATTATAAGAATGTCTAATCTGTAATTTGATGCATTTTGGAGATTTTTCCATCTTTCTTTGACTTTTTTATGCGCATTAATACAAATTTTTAGCTGGGGTGCCCAAACTTTCGATCCCCACTGTATGTATATATATATATATATATATATATATATATATATATATCTTAACAGACTATTGAATTGTAAAAACTGTATACAGAAAGCAGGCTAGAAAGCATGACAATGATCCCAACAATGATCAGCAGATCTCTGTATTAGTATTGTGATAAATGAGGAATTGTATTTATGGACACAACTCATGGCAGCTAATTGACAGAAATCAATGTTGGTGCTCAGAGGTCTAAATTTTCTATATGGTCATTGTCAGGGATGGGAATACAGAGGATACATGGACAAGGAAAGCAGAAAAATGTACAAGGTATCGCTGTGCATAGTTGTCCTCAGAAATTGACCAGCATGCCTGCAAAATATCATGAGAACCGAAAGTTCCCTGATCTGGACACAGCAAACAACAGAAAGCAGCTTGCATACATTAATATCCATGCTGGAATTACTCACAACTTACATGCCTGTGAGAACCCTTGCTCCTGACACCTCCAGTCACTACAGTCTGCACTAGTACCCAGGCTAGCATAGACTACATACAGTGCTCTGTCTAGCAGCTACAGGTTAGCTAAACCAGGCACAATCACCTAAAGTGGTAGTGCAAGCACCTACTCACAGAACCTTCTGATTCTTCAGAGCAATAAAACATAATGAAGTCTTCCTAGAAGCCTCCCTGCCCCCCCCCCATGGACACAGCTGATCACAGAACAAGGTAAAGGGCCAATCACAGTGGCCCTTTCCCTTGTGATCAGCTGTGTCCAATCACAGCTGATCACAATGTAAACAGACTTGCTGGTTATCGGCAGTCTTTTCCTCACACACTGTGACAGCATAAGAAAAGAAAAGCTGGTAACTGGTAATTTACACAGGAGGCATTTACACTGATAATCAGAAAACTGATCATCAATGCCCTGATTATCAGTTCAGCCTATCAGTGCCCATCAGTTCAGCCCATCAGTGACCATCAGTGCAGCCCATCTTTGCCCATCAGTGCAGATCAGTGACACCTGTCAGTGCCCATCAGTGCAGCCTATCAGTGCTGTCTATTAGTGCCCATCAGTGCAGCCAATCAGTGCTGCCTATCAGTGCCTCCTCAGCAGTGCCCATCAGTGCCGCCTATCAGTGCCCATCAGTGCCGATTATCGGTGCCGATCAGTGCAGCCACATCAGTGCCTCCTCATTAGTGCCCATCTAGTTACGCCTCAGTCTTTATAGTACACATACAGGATGAATACCGAAGGCCAAACCCAACAACTGACTTATCTCTAGATGATAAAACGTTTTCAGGCTGGTTTAACATTAAATTGTATCTAAAGTCTAAATGTAAATGCTGCATTTACCAGATGGGAAAATGACATTTTCAAACTACTGTTCCCTGGCTTTCAAATAAGAAAAAACTCTAGTAATAAAATTATAAGTATTCTTCTAATAGGTTACATTTCAGCATATAAGCAAGAGAAGGATATATTTTTTAAACTTAAATGACTTTTCTCATAATTTGAAAAATATCTCAAAGTTTAGTACAAACTTCATAATCATGTTTATTTTATGTTTTGAAATACAACATCCAAAAACAATAGATATAGTCTTATGTAAATTGTATTAATCTGTCTGCTGCAAAAAATGACATTCTAAAAAATAAGTGTTTTACAATATGAACTGCAATCAATATCCTCTAGTGTTCTGTTCGGGATCATTAAATCATTTTCTGAACTTCTTTCAAAATGAGCTTTGAACTAAATACAAAGATAAAATGTATAGAGGCTGCTGTTTTAATTGTCAAAGAGCTTGGAGTTCTGTACAAGCAAGTTTGTGTTGCAAGCATCCTTGTCAGACAACACAGTGGGTCCATGACCTCCTCTGCAGTTTGGTCAAGAACAGACCCACAACCAGTGAAGGAATGGCATTACACTGATGAGGTCAGCTTGCTATCTCGTCATATGGAATACAGCAGAGCCTGATAGGCCCCTTTCCCCATCTCTGTTTAAATTCTGGGTAGAAAGTAAATATCTGGACAAATTCAAACATGGCATATGGAAAGTTTACGCCTCTCTTTAGCTTTTTATTTTGCCAAATCAATCCCTCCCTTATAAGTTGTCCAGTTACGCCTACACTTGTAATGGCTATCGATGATCATATGTTCTCAGAAGGATACCAAGTCATGAACTTCCGTCCACTTTCAGCTCCTTGAATGTGTTCTCTGTCTTGCACACGAAGGACTCCTGAAGGCCAGGTTTAGACATCCTAAACCAACTGTTCCTCTAAAGAGTGATCCATGTTTGTATCACTTTTCAGTGGCAATTGATAGGTAGTAAGCAGGCAATGAAATGCCTCCTCATTGCCTGTTTTAACACCTGTTTTGCTGAATAAAGGCGCTGTAACCACGTTAACTGAGCACGGCTGTTAGGGGGCTTCCCCATGTGCTTGAATGGTCGCATTCACTGGGCTTGCTGCCTGCTGATCATTTGTTGGATAGTATTAGCCACGGGCGCAAAGCATTGCAACTGTGGCATGTAAAAATCCATGTCCACTGCCATTGCAGCTTGTGTGTGTGTGTGTGTGTGTGTGTGTGTGTGTGGAGTGCTATAAATGCAGATCAACCATCCCTAGATTCTGGGTGCAGTTCTGCATGCATGCTTGTATGCATTTGTATTGCATTTGAAGGTGTGTTTGTTGCATGTTTGGCAATATTTATAATCTTTATTTCACCTGCATTTCAATATGTTTTCCTTCTTAAAAATGCAGTATGCTGTACTTTTTTAAACTCACATGAAAGCACTGCAATGATGTAAACTATGCTCATTTCAATACATTAATTTTTCATTTCAATACATTTGTACTGCATTTGAAAACATATTCCACTGCATCTGGTGTAAATAAGCTCTGGCATCAATGCAGACGTATACAGTATCTTCTCTTTGTCCTAGAAATTGGATCAGCTAACATTCTATCAGTTACAGCCAGCAGCTTCCTCCCTAAAGACACCCAAATTGGCCAGATATAAAACTAGGCAGATCCTGTAGATGCTTATGTTGATGATACATGGACTTGTAGATTTTGTTTGCCAAGCAATATTCAGCTGTCCTCCCCCCCTACTGACAATGCTGAAGCTGCTGTTTAAAGCACTGTGAGAGAGTATAAAGGTTCTGCCAGTAAATGTTTTAAAACATTTGTGAAGACATTCCTAAAAATGCATACAGCAGAAATAACTTTATTAACTTTTGTAAACTATAAAAATAATCAATAGAAAATATGTTATAACTTAAAATTATAAAACATATGATAAAACTAATTATATAAATATTATAATCCCCCCTCCCTTGTAGGATATAAATTCCTTCTTCCTTATTTGTGAGCGCCTGTATTTTTATGTTTTATGTATTTTTCTTACAGGAAGGGATCTGTTTGTTCGTTTGTCTTAGAAACAGCAATCAGGTTACTTTTGAATGTTTGAGTAGACTTCTCAAACAAATGCCTTGGTATCAATTACACAAGCTGTCTTCTACAATACTGAGAACTTACAGTAGATACCATTGTTGTATGCTGGGCTCTTCTATTGTTTTACATTTAATTGTAACTGAAATCAACAAGTCAAGTCAATCAATGGTTAACAATAGCTTGACCTTCTAACATATATGACCTATGGAATGTATGATACAGCATTGCCTTCTAGAAATCAAATTGGAGCATGTGTCTCCCATTGAAACATGTTATTGCAAAAGGATATGCCCACGTGGGATTGGCTACCCAAAACGTTTCAAATAAAACATCAGCAGGACAGCAGGATAAGCTGACAGGAGGACTCTCACACCAAGGAAGATCTCTGCCAGAATCTGAAGATGCTTTTAGCCCAATCTCTAGCAACCATATTAGAGCAAGCCTGGAGTCCGTGTTGCCTATGGAAATTGTGAACCCTCTATAAGTGGAGTTAAGTAACGTCTACTATTGTATACAGAACATAGTTTTGCTAAGCAGGTAGCATTTTGCTTGTTATAGGTATATCTGTTAGTCCTGTTTTGTATTCCTATAATTGTAATTGTTTGTATGTACAGAATTTTTGTTTAGTAAAAGCACATTAATGTACCACAGAGGTCTAAGATTCCTTGCTTATGTCGGAAATAACCTTACTAGACACCAAAGCAAAACATACTTTAAGACACAAATTGAGGTAAGGAAAGAAAATATTCATATTGACCACTACAAACAGTTTAATAAAACTTCTACTGCAGCATATAGTTTGCCACAACTTTCTGCATGCCAGGTGTTTGGTGAGTTCAGCTATCTGATGAAGATTGTCTCTGTTATATTCAGGCCTGGTATAGGGGTCCCAGGAAGGGATATGTCAATATTACAATCAATTTCCCCCTGATGAAGTCACGTGACCCTGTGACGATACGCGTAGGGGAGGGGCTCTGACGTCACGACGTTGTATCGGAGAGGCTCGGCGATTCCAGCGAAGGCAAAGGCAGGCAAGGAGGGATGCAGTGGTAGAGGATTACTTACTGTTGACTGTGATATCTATGCTGCCCTGGACCACCAAGGAACCGCATATTGCTGTGTAATACCACTACAGGCAGAAATAAATTTCAATATTCTAAAAGGATAAGACACTATGGTTTCCTTTCTTTTCTTCCACATCTGACCCTCAAACTCCACATTGGTGGAAGGAGGATATGAGAAGGAGGTGACCCCTGGAGGGGAATTAGGAGATAGAGCTGGTCTCATTATCGGTGTATGAGCAGCTGAATAAGAAGAAGGAGGAGAGAACAGGAGCACCTATATCTACACCTTGGAATATCTAACACATGAATACTAACCCACCGATCCTGGAAGGATCAAAAAGTCTATTTGCCTGAATTTATTCAGGCAAATATAAAGGTGAGCACATAGGGAGACCACAAGACACCTGGAAATAAGGAATCACCTGCACTCTTTGCACTTTCTAAAGACTTTATTTGTTTATGAACTTATGCACGTGCACATTCAAATATGTTTTTTTTGCACAATTAGGGTTTGATTGATCACATATAATTTAGAGTGGCAGTAATTACACTCATATGTTTATTACAATGTATTTATTTATTCACTATTGATTATCATCCACCACATGAACTTAAGGTCTTTTGATGTATGTACTAATAATATATTGGTAATTATCCAGATATATCAGTCTATGGACTATCACTTATCACAATGATTTATATTTGATTTAGTTATTTACCAATCAGAATGAGAACAGATTAGATATAGATTTATAGATACACAAACAGGAGCGCGGCACTATAAAGATACCCATATTGCTGATTTTACACTATTAAGTGAGTTTGTGTAAGTGCCAGCGCACCAATCACATTCAGACAAGTAGATAATTGTATAATACCCACTGAATGCCTCACTTCATAATAGCTCACAAGGAATCACAGTATATATAGCACTAAGAAATGTATTTGGTTTCTTTGAGGTGGAATTGCTGCTTTAAAGTATTAAGGGTGTGGCGCTTTTATTACACTTGTGACACTCTGAGATTCCCTCACTTTGGAGGGGTTTTCTCTTATTTCCTGTTTGGCTGTGGGGCAAGAAATGAAGGGAAATTTCCCAATGGAACACAGATGGCAAAAAAATGTCAGGGGTTATAATCCTACCCTTTTCTATCCATCATGAAAAAAAGGTTTTATTCAAAAGAGAAGTATGGGCTTAAAAAATATATATTTATACTTATTTAGGTGCTGCATCAGTCCCCCTCCGGCTCTGCAATGAGAACTGAGTGATCAAACTCCACAATCGCTCAGTTCTCCCCCTCCACTATGAGCAGAGAGCCATGGCTCTCAGTCTCCAGCACTCTGCTCTGTCCCTCCAGTGTTCACTGGAGTGCTGGGCTGTGGAGGGGCAGAAGCAGCTGGCTCAGGTTCTCAGAAAATACTGAGAGGCTAAGCCAGGCGCCTAGACTAGCTCTATGGCGTCATCTGACTATTGGCTGAAAATGGGTCACAGGAGTACAGAATGAAAAAGCTTTGGCTACACTTTTCTATTAAAGCAAAAGAAAACCCTCCTATCCTTTGCAGTCAAGGCAAGCTGTCAACCTAGCCTCTTTTTGCCATGGTGCTGCATATGTGGTTGGATATGATGCCTGCCCTTTGATGTCTTGACTGTTCTGCTGAGAGCAATGATAACTGTGACAGTTATCATCAATGGCATGACTTGAATGAAAATGCTTTGGAAAACAGTTAAATCATTGGGTTTAGTTTGACTTTAAGTTCTATTTTTACCTCTTTTATGGAATATTTATCTTTTAACCATTTTGTTCCTGTAATGTTTTGCTATTAGGCATCCAAGCTATGTACACCGCCTTGGTGTTCACATATCATACTGCAGCTATCATTCATATCTATTTAATGTCACAATGTTTAAGTAATAAACTCATAAATATAAGATGAATAAGTAGCAGGAATAATATAACAGGGATTACTACGGATTGGAGAAAATTCTGACTTTTTCTATCTTGTATGTTGGCACAGCACTGCATAGGCTCTTAGATGTAGTTATTACTCTCCTGGGTCACGTCTGTGAGTTGTTTCATTGCTAGAAAAGCAATCTTAATGTTCCAGTCCAGACACGGGGACATAATTAGTGCACACGGCTATAGAATCCATTAATCCTCACACAGACAGCTTATGGAGAATAAATACCCCACCTGCTGTAGGCCCTCCAGGGTTGCTTCACAGGTGTTAATCACTGTTGTTTTTGTTTTAATGAGGTGTTTGTTGTGGCAGTTTAGCTAATGTGACTTTAACTTTTCATTTAACCCATACTTATCAGTATATTTTGTGAACTGACCTACTATTTTCTCTTCACAAATATCGACTGCACCTGGTGACATGGTTAACCTTACAGCATGATGCATATCACTGCTGACTTTTTCATTTCTCTGTCAAAAGCAACAATATCGGGTTGAAGGTTTAGTTTGTACATGTTGCAACTTGCTTCAAAGCTGAACTCCAGTTTCCCGATTTCCCTATAGTAGAAATACTGCTACAGAGTGGCAAGGTACACAAAATCACGTATATATACACATGATTTTGCATTTCCAGGTAGGGGGTGCGAGAGGCGCGGCTGTCAATCACCGGGTCCCAGCCAGTGATTACTCCCTGGCACCCGGTGATCGTTGAGAATTACAGACGGGGGAGAGAACTGTATGTAAACAATACAGTTCTCTCCCCTGTCAGCTCCTGCACACTGATTTGTATGGCTCTGCATAGCAGACTCATACAAATCATCCTGAACACTGCTTTGTATGGCTATGCTATGCTATGCAGAGCCATACAAATCAGTGTGCTTACAGTTGAAAGCACGCACACAGCACACTGTGGAACAGCACACAGTTAATCCTTTGATCGCCTAATATGTTAACCCCTTCCTGCCCAGTGCCATTAGTACAGTGTCAGTGCTTTTCATTAGCACTGATCACTGTACTGGTGTCACTGGGGATTTCAGTGACACCAAGTCAGTTCCCCCCAGTGTCAGAATGCCAGCCACAGTCCCGCTATGAGCCGCTGATCTCCGCCATTACTAGTAAAAAAACAAAAACAAAATTCCAGTATCTACACCGCCATTTGTAAACGCTATACCGTTCACGTAAACCAATTCATTTAAACGTATTGGGATTTTTTTTTTAGGAAAGACATGTAGCAGAATACATTTTGGCCAAAATTTATGACGAAATTTGATTTTTAATTTTTATTTATTGGACATGTTTAATAGCAAAAATTCAATAATATATTATTTTTTTCTCAAAATTGTCGGTCTTTTTTTTTGTTTATAGCGCAAAAAAAAAAAATTCACAGATGATCAAATACCAGTGAAAGAAAACTCAATTCATGGGTAAAAAAGGACATAAATTTCATTTGAGTGCAGCGTTGCATGACCGCGCTATTGTCATTTAAAGTAACGCAGCGCCGTAACAAAAAATGGATTGGTCAGGAAGGGGGGTAAATCCTCAGGAGGTTAAAGTAAAAACCTGTTTCTCTAAGAAAATAATTGTGAATTTGTAAAAGCAACAAGTGTAAGTACTTGCTATTGATCAATATCTTGTATTCCCAATTACAACAGGGCTCAGACTAGGGGATTCGGAAGCAGCACAAGGAGCTGACGTGGTGCTTGTGTGCTAAATAGGAACATACGTTAGAAAGAAGAATTACAAAGAGATGAGCTCATTAGTCTGTTGCTTCTCCTTCAGTGAATATCTGCTCCGCACATTATTGCAGCAGTTATAGCAATACAGCTTTCTTCGTTATGACTCAGTACTTGTCCATAACTTGCAAAGCTGTTTGCAATTTTAGCTGAAATATATCAAAAAAGTATAGCACATTGCAGTTAATTTGTTTCTCAGCTTTTTCATCATGTTTTTATGATTTTGTGCGCGTTATTTTCAAATCCCAGCCAGCGGCATTTTGCTTTAATAGCAGTTGAGTATGTGAGACATCAAACAACAACTTGTATACATTAAAGAAAGAGCTAGAGGAGGTATGCCTTAAAAAAATCACTTTGCGCTATACAGATATTTAGTTGGACATTTCAATTAGAATCACAGCTCATCCCACCATTGGTGTTCTTAGCTTTCTTCGAATCTTACTAGAGCTCTCCAGAAATAAATGGTTGCCTGGGAAGACAAGAGAAACTATAAGCAACTAACCACATCACTAAACAATCAGAACTCTTCAAGGACTGCTTCCCTGTGGCTTTATATTTACCCACATTTCATTTTAGAGGAAAAAGAGTAGATTACAGCTAAATCAAAGACAATGTACAATAAAAGTCTGACGCTGCCTTGAAAAAATCTATATTCATTTTCCCATGCAGTACTTTGGTTTCTCAGTATACATCCAAAATAAATGAAAAACCCCAAATACCACCACTTGAAATAAAAGCCTCTCTTTAACCTCCTCGGCGGTATGATTCTTTCCGATTTTTTGTGCTGAAAGCGGTACCATTTTTTTGCATGGAAATATGTAGTTTTTTATTGTAGACTGTAATTTTTAGGAATAACTTACTGAAATCTGTCCGAACAAGAGTCTAGTAAACATTCCAGATATGATAAAACTTGAAACACGAAATCATAAATTATAATTTAATAAATAATCATAAAAAATAATAATATAATATTAATAAATTTAATTCAATAATATAATCAAACCAAAAACACTGAAATTTGAAATACAGAGGCAAATTTGCACATCGCTGAGCAAAGTCGCAAAATCGTTTTCAGTGTCTGATGACGAATTTCCCCACAAATCATTATCACTCAATTCTGCAAGTGGTTCTGATTTACTATCGCTGTTCTAAAACCGCTTTTGACGTAAAGGGACACTTTTTGGACGCCATGGACTTTTCTAAGTTTCCAGGCAGAAAGAACAGTCAAAATGCAGGCAGGGCACAGAACAAAGCAGTAGGGACAAAATGCACTGAAACAGCAATGACAGCAAAATTACATTTTTAAAAAATTTCAAAGTTCTGGCGCCTGTATGTCCCGACGTCACAGGGACCGGAACACGGAAGCCGGATACCGGCATCGGCCGGAGGAGATGGCCGGGGATGCTGCAGGGGACACATTGCAGGAGCGAAGGACAAGGTAAGTGCTGCAGGGACCCCCTGAGCAACGCCGCATGGTAAGCCCGAGTGTAGCTCGGGGTTACCGCTCTTGGTATTGAAATTTTACCCCGAGCTACACTCGGGAATACCGCTAAGGAGGTTAAAGGGAAGCCTTGCAGCAAAAAAAAAAAAAAAGAAAGTTTGCTATGAATGGGACAACAGCTAAAAGTCAATGCTGACCCAAGGCTCAATTCACACTTCACACGCTCGTGTTTTGTTTTTGTTTTTTTTGCACAATTTTAGCTGGAAGACTTGGATGGGCTGCCGTATGTGCAACAAATGTGGCAAAGAAGTAACCCTTCACCCTTTCAGACAATGATTGTTGCACATTCTTTCAGCAAGCATTTGTCATGCGACAAAATGTGTGGCAAAACATGCATCTGTTAACTGCATTTGGGGTGCCACGATTGTAGTGTGATCTGTAGTCACGGGCAGAATAGCACGATTCTGCCCATTATTATGTATCACTTAGATGTGAATGGGGCCTAGGGCCTCACTTCAGGTTTGATTTCAATTTAAATATTTTGTTTGGCCCAAGTTCGACCAAACACTTTATTTCCATTACTAAGAAATGTGAGTGTTGTCTGCCTTGTAAAAACTGTATACAGCTACACATAGTATACAGCACTGTGTTCAGCGGTTTGGGGACTTCCCGTCTTGTTCCTGAAACAAAATTGAGTCTGAACATTGATCATCCATTCACAGGAAGCTTTGTATTTTTATGAATGAATGCAAAGCTTCCTTTAATTGGCTGAGATGGAGATCATTAAGTCATCTGCCCATCTCTCCACCTCAGCCAGTCAGAGGAAATCTTGTATTCATTTATGAAATACAAAGCTTCCTGTGAATGGCTGAGCAGCTCTCACAGGAGGTGTATTTCTTTACTAAGGGGGATAGTTTGTTTGGGCCAGTTTGGCTCAAGCAAACTATTTAAAGTAAAATGAAACCTGAATTGGAGTTTAAAATCAATCAAATATGCTGAAAAACAAAAAGCCTTCAATAATAACAACAAATAAAAAGGCATAAAGGGGCTTATTGCCCAAAGAACTAGCAATCAGAATTAAAGTGCAGTTTCAAAACTGATACTAATCTCCCCATTTGCAGTTTGCAGCCTTCCCTATGGTTTCCCTTCAACAACTTCCAATTAATTGACACAATAGTTGCTCTGTGTGCCCCTCCCCTTTATATTGATGGGGCTGGCCTAACTAAAACCCTCTTAACTACTTGCCCTCCAGAGGATTTACCCCCCTTAATAACCAGGCCTCTTTTTGCTACTCGGCGCTGCACTAATTCAACTGATAATTGCGCGGTCATGCAATGCTGTACACAAAACAAAATTTACGTCCTTTTTTTCACACAAATAGAGCTTTCTTTTGGTGGTATTTGATCACCTGTGTGCTTTTTATTTTTCATGCTATAAACAAAAAAAGAGCAAAAATTTTGAAGAAAAACAATATTTTTTACTTTCAGCTATAACAAATATATAGTAAACTCAAAGTTAGTTATAAATTTAGGCCAAAATGTATTCTGCTACATGTTTTTGGTAAAAAAAATCCCAATAAGTGTATATTGATTGCTTTGTGTGAAAGTTTTGTGTGTACAAACTATTGTATAGATACTGCAATTTACGCCATTTTTTTGCTATAAAGCGCTGCGCTAGTTTAACGGACAATTGTGCGGTCATGCAATATGGTACATAAATGAAATTTACATCCTTTTTTTCCCCACAAATTGAGCTTTCTTTTGGTGGTATTTGATCGCCTGTGCGTTTTTTATTTTTTGTGCTATAAAAAAAAGGCTGACAATTTTGAGGAAAAAAAACAATATTTTGAACTTTTTGCTATAAAACATGTCCAGTAAAAAAAATTTAAAAATAAATTTAGTCAAAAATTTCTGCCAAAATGCATTTTGCGACATGTCTTTGCTACAAAAAAACCCCAATACGTGTAAATTAATTGGTTTACGTGAAAGTTATAGCATTTACAAATGGCGGGAAAGATGCTGGGATTTTTAGTTTTTTTTTATACTAATAATGGCGGCGATCAGCGAATAATGGCGGCGATCAGTGACTTATGGCGGTGATCAGCGACTTATGGCAGGATTGCGGGACTGCGGCAGACATTCTGACACTTTGGGGGAACTGACTTGGGGTCACTGACATCCCCAGTGACACCAATACAGTGATCAGTGCAAAAAAAAAAACACTGGCACTGTACTAATGGCACTGGGGAGGAAGGGGTTCACTTTATTATTCAGTGACAGGGTTAACTGTGTGAGGGAAGTGTTTTACTAGGGGGCGGGGGTGTGTACTGCAGGGAACAACGCTGATCGGGACAGATAAACTCTTCTGTCCCAATCAGCGTGTCAGGAGCTGTCAGGGAACTGACAGAAAGCACAGCTACTGCAGCCCTACTCTCTGTCAGCGATTGCCGCCGATCACTGGGACATAGCCGGTAACGACCGGCTGTGACCCGGCGACTGGCATCCGCGGCCATGATCGGCGGGACAGGTAGGGCGGCAGCAAGCCCCGTGCGTGCCCCCTACCTGTTTTAAAAACACAGGTTTTAAAACGTGCTTTTGCCCAGCCATGCCGCCCTGCCGCCGTATTTCTGTAGTGGCTGGGCGGCATGTGGTTAATGGATTTTTTAGGCCTGCTGATCATAGTTCAAAGGCCATGCAGTGCATTAAGTTTTAAAAAAAAATTCTTCCAGGTGAATCTGCACAATAATTTGTCGGGACTGTGAATCTAGAACTTCAAAATGGTTCAGCTCAAACGTATGGTAGTGGTGAACTGAACCTCATCCATGTTTATGTTATGTTAGAATTGTGCTTTTGTAAAATGTACACTATAGGAGCTATATGCAGTCTATGATCCATCCAGCAGGAAAAAAACATAAAACACAGTTTGGTGTCAAAGGACAAATGCAGTTTTCTAAAAAGCTGAAGGGATGCACTGGGTGGCCATCCGTCATTTGATATTTGACATTTGAAGCTTGTACACTGCTCAAAAAAATTAAAGGAACACTTTTTAATCAGAGTATAGCATCAAGTTAATTAAACTCCTGGGATATTGATCTGGTCAGTTAAGTAGCAGAGGGGGTTGTTAATCAGTTTTAGCTGCTTTGGTGTTATTGGAATAAACAACAGGTGCACTAGATGAGCAACAATGAGCCAACTACCAAAACAGGTATTGTTGTACAAGTGGAGGCTACTGACATTTTTTTCCCTACTCATCTGTTCTGACCAGGGGCAGACTGACAACTCATGGGGCCCCCGGGCAATAGGGGATCATGGGGCCGCTGTGTCCTTGCCCAAACTCAAAAAAGCCTATGAAAAAGGTACCAGGGGCATCTCATGGGGCCCCCTACTGACCCCGGGCCCTCGGGCAGTGCCCGAGTTTCCAAATGGTCAGTCCGCCCCTGGTTCTGACTGTTTTTCACTTTTTTTGCATTTGGCTAAGGCCAGTGTCACTACCGGTAGCATGAGGCGATACCTGGACCCTACAGAGGTTGCAAAGGCATTCCAACTGCTCCAGGATGGCACATCAATACGTGCCATTGCCAGAAAGCTTTCTGTGTCTCCCAGCACAATTTCAAGAGCATGGAGGGAATTCCAGGAGACAAGCAGTTACTCTAAGAGAGCTGGACAGGGCCATAGAAGGTCCCTAACCCATCAATCTGCTCCTCTGTGCAAGGAGGAAAAGGATGAGCACTGCCAAAGCACTACAAAAGGACCTCCAGCAGGCCACTGATGTGAATGTCTCTGACCAAACAATCAGAAACAGACTTCATAAGGGCGGCCTGAGCACCTGACTTCCTCTGGTTGGCCCTGTGCTCACTGCCCGACACTACAGAGCTCAACTGGCATTTGCCATTGAACACCAGAATTGGCATGTCCACCACTGGCACCCCGTGCTTTTCACAGATGAAAGCAGATTCACCCTGAGCACATGTGATAGATGTGAAAGGGTCTGGTAAAGCCGTGGAAAATGTTATGCTGCCTGTAACATCGTTCAGCAAGACCGTTTTGGTGGTGGGACAGTGATGGTAATGGGAGGCATATCCATGGAGGGACACACAGACCTCTACAGGCTAGACAATGGCACCACGACTGACAGCCGAGAGGGCAGACCATCTGTGAGGGGTGTTGAGGGTAGTGCAGGAAGGCCTAGACAGTTGGTGGTAGTAGGGGATTCTATAATCAGAAGGACTGATAGAATCATTTGTTGCAAGGATCGCCTCAACCGGATGCTTTGCTGTCACTTTGGTGCTAGGGTTCGGCATGTGGTGGACCAGGTTGATAAATTACTGGGAGGGGCTGGGCATGACCCAGCTGTCTTGGTCCATGTTGGAACCAATGACAGAATACATGGAAGGTGGAGGCTCCTTAAAAATCAATTTAAAGAACTAGGCTACAAGTTGAAGGGAAGGACCTCCAAGATGATATTCTCTGAAATATTACCTGTGCCATGCACAACTTAGGAAAAGTCATGGTGAGATTAGTGAGCTAAATGCATGGCTAAAGACCTGATGTAAAAGGGAAGGATTTGGGTTTCCAGAGCACTAGGCTGACTTTTCATTAGGGTGCAACCTATATGCTTGAGATGGTTTGCACCTAAATGGAAGGGGGTCTGCTGTGCTGGGCGAGTGGTTTATGGGGAGGCTGGAGGAGTATTTAAACTAGGATTAAGGGGGGAGGGGGAATTAGATTATAACGGGGTAGACAGATTAGGCAGGGGTCAGTCCTTATTGGTGGGTGGAATGGCGAAAGATGGGAGGAGGGCTATGGCAGATGGTAAGAAGTTTCCCATGTTGCAAACAACCATTGGAATTTGTACCATTTGTATGAAAATAAAAACATGCAACATACGTGTGCAAAAGGTATCAATTGATTAAAGTGTTTGTTCACCAATGCCAGAAGTCTGCCAAGCAAAATAGTGAGTTGGAAGCTTTGGTGCAAGAAGAGAAATATGATTTCATTGGTATTGCAGAATCTTGGCTTCATTCTTCACATGACTGGGCCATTAATATTACTGGCTATGTTCTGTTTGAAAGAGACAGGGTCAAAATGAAAAGTGGTGGTGTTTGTCTCTATGTAAGAAGTGATCTCAGAGCAAGTGTGAAAGAAGACCTAGTTGATGGAGAGTGTGATGAGGCTGAAGTATTATGGGTGGAGCTACACATGGGGGTGCGTACCTCAAAGGTAATCATTGGAGTTTGTTATAGGCCTCCCAGTGTTAATGAGGAGGTGGAGACTCCGCTCCTTGCACAGATCCAAAGGACTGCAAGAGCTGGGACAGTGATAATAATGGGGAATTTTAACTACCTGGAAACTGACTGGAGTAATGGTACTGCAGGAAAAGGGCAAAAATGTATAAACCTACTACAGGACAATTTTATGGTACAGTTCATAGAGGCTCCAACTAGGAATGATGCTGTGCTGGACCTGGTAATCTCAAACTATGCAGAGCAAATTAGTCAAAAAACAATTCAAATCGATGTCAATCGATGTCAATGTTTAACCCATTAGATTGTAGTGTGTCTAATTTGTAAATCCAATGGGTCTCTTTTTTTGATACCTCTTTCAACATATCTGTACCGTTCCAATGATACTTAATTTTTTCTATCCCATAAAACGTTAACATACTGGGATCTTTATTATGTTTTAGTTTAAAATGTCTAGAAACACTGTGTTTATCAAAACCATTTTTTATATTATTAATATGCTCTCCAATTCTTGTTTTTAATTGCCTTATGGTTCTTCCCACATACTGGATGCAATATGGTCATTCCTGTACATACACCACATGGGAGGAATCACACGATATAAGGGACCTGATTTTTATATTCTTTCTTCGTAGACATCGAAGTAAATTTATCTCTAGCCTTTTTGGTCATTTTGCATGCTTTTCATCTATTGCATTTATAAAAACCTAACATTTTTACAGGCTTTGGTGGATCAATCACATTATGTATAATCTTTGTCTTTAGGGATCTATATTTCTTGTATGTAAATCTTGGATTTCCTGGAATGATCTTGTTCAAAACATCATGTTTCAGTAAAATGGGCCAATATTTTCTAAAAATTCTTTCCACCTCTTTATATTGTGCATTATAATCAGTAATAAACTCAACTTTATAATTTACTTTTTCTTTCTTACTTTTATTCACCTATAAGGCTTCTCTGTTCTTTGTGAAAATTTCCTTTTTCAACAAATCTATGTATTAACACATCAGTTTGATTCATAAAATCTCTGTCTTCATCACAATTTCTCCTAATTCTGGTAAACTGGCTTATGAGAATATTATATATCCACCTCGGATGATGAAAACTCGAGGTGGGTATAAAACTATTCATATCTGTCTCTTTAAAAAAGCTCTTTGTCATTATTTTCCCATCCAGTTTGAACAGGGTAAGATCTAAGAAATTTACCTGTTGTGCCCTACTGTCCACTGTAAACATAAGACCATATATGTTATTAAAAAAACACAACCAAAAACCTGAATGCATGCTTAAGCCCCCAGTCACATCAAAGCCGATTTTTAAATCGTGCGACTTACAGTGAAGTAGCACGATTTCAAAATCGGGTGACCTGCTGATTTCAGTTGCGATTTGCAAGACATCTGACACAGATGTCTATGCAAATCGCAACAAAAAAAATGCATGCACCACTTTAGAAATCGGTGCAAGTCAGAACTGCACCGATATGACTGCTCTAATAGCGGACAATAGGGTGTGACTTGGCATACGATTTGCAAGTCGCAGGGCATGCAAATCGCATGCCAAGTCGCACCCGATGTGACCGGGATGTAAAGAAATTACTTCAATAGTTAACAAATAATCACTGCTGCCACTTTAAATAAATAAGCTATATATAAATAAACATAAATAATTCAGTAGCGCTTTGATCAATTAATAAGTGAAACACATTTCCAGTGATAAATTGTGAAAAAAGAAATGAAGTGAAAATAAAACAATCATGTGATATGTGTCAATCAATTAATGTGAAAATAAAGTCCATCATAATAGAGATGTCACTTCGAGTGTTGCACTCTTCTATTGTTCCCAAAAAAAAGCCGCCTTCCCTTTCGGGTATGCACTCACCAGACCCACATGCCTTGCACTCTCATGGTCGGCATGTGTCGCTTGTTAAATCTCCAATTGTGCTATCAACATGTAAATTTCATCAAAATCTCCATAAATCTCCTTACTCTTCTCCACCACATATCTTGTTTATATAAGATAAACTCCAATGGTACAGTAACCAATATCATCTATTTTATTAAATAAGTGAAAAGCCACTCACAAAAAGAATTAATAAAAACACTTGTTACAGTCAATATAGTAAGATGCCATGTTGTGCTTTCACCACCTCCGGATCCCACGAAATGGAGCTCCCGTGTCACTTCTGGTTCCGGTTCACAACGTCACTTCTGGTCGCTGCACAGCCTCACTCTGATGCATTGCATTACTTACAACTCAGTCATAGGGCAGCACGGGTGCACAAAATCACATATATATATATATATATATATATATATATATATCAGGGGCGGACTGACAACTCATGGGGTGCCCGGGCAATAGGGGATCATGGGGCCCCTGTGTCCTTGCCCAAACTCAAAAAAGCCTAAGAGAAAGGTACCAGGGGCATCTCATGGGGCCCCCTACTGACCCCGGGCCCTCGGGCAGAGCCCGAGTTTCCAAATGGTCAGTCCGCCCCTGATATATATATATATATATATATATATATATGTGATTTTGCATTTCCAGGTAGGGGGCGCACGCACACCCAACCGGCACCGCTATTCGCATATTATCTCTCTATATTATCTTTGCATACAGTTCTCTCTCCTTTCAGTTCCTGCACACAGCTATGCATGACTTTGCATAGCGGAGCCATGCAAAGCAGTGTGCTTACAGTGAAGCACACACACACAGCACACAGTAAAACAACACACAGTTAACTCTTTGATTGCCCCTCATGTTAACCCCTTCCTGCCCGGTGCCATTAGTACAATGTCAGTGCTTTTTATTAGCACTGATCACTGTATTGGTGTCACTTGGGATGTCAGTGACACCAAGTCAGTGCCCCCCAGTGTGAGAATGTCCACCACAATCCTGCAGTCCCGCAGTCCCACTATAAGTCGCTGATCACTGCCATTACTAGTAAAAATACAAAATAAAATAAAAAATCCATATATATATATATATATATATATATATACCGCCATTTGTAAACCCTTTAACTTTCACGTAAACCAATTAATTTACATATACTGGAATTTTTTTTTAGCAAAGACATTTAGCAGAATACATTTTGGCCTAAATTTATGATGAAATTTGATTTTTGAAATGTTTTTACTGCACATGTTTAATAGCAATAAAGTCAAAAATATTGTTTTTTTCTCAAAATTTTCAGTCTTTTTTTTGTTATAACTCAAAAAATTTAAAATGCACAGGCGATAAAATACCACCAAAAGAAATCTCTATTTATGAGGTAAAAAGGATGTACATTTAATTTGGGTGCAGCGTTGCATGACCGTCAGTTAAAGTAACGCAGCACCATAATGCAAAAAATAGCCTGGTCAGGAAGGGGGGTAAATCCTCTGGCTGGCAAGTGGTTAACAGAATTTTACAAAATCTCACCCAATGCTTTCTCACTTGTCTTATTATCCATAATGCTGCCACAGCAGGTACAGGCAGGCTGAGGTTGAGAGAGTGACAAGTGTAAACTGATACTGAATACTAATCTCAGTCAGTCTGCTTGACCTTGCTAACATCTGCAATTGATCTGACAGAAATCAACAGATAGGCACATACTGATCTGCTGAATTGTGAAGGTGTTACTTTTGTTTTAATTTGTCTTGAGTTCTTGAAGGACAAAGGGCAAGCCAATTGCTCATCCAGTACAGAGACACTTCTCTTTAATTGACTTTGACTAGATGGAAATATTTATTTATTTTCCATAATATTTGAAGCTGAAATAACATTTCAGCAGAATTAGACAAGCCTTGAAACTACCAGAAATTCTGTGCAGTTATGCCAGCTATATTTGGAAACCATAAACTATTGAAATATTCATGCAATCACTAGATGGATGGAATGTTCTAGATTATTTTGACAATTTTACATCCTGCAAGACAGAGCAGTTTAGTTTTAAAGTCATTGCTCTTTAAACATTGAAGTTTTTTCTTCAAATTACATTAATATGCTCATCACTAATATTTTGTCATAACTTGGTTTGAAAGTTGTCTTCTCTGCTAATTTAAAATGACACATGGATAGAGGTGTACAGAGTTCAAACAGAAGGGGTCTTGTACATTTGTGTGTTAACCACCTCAAGACTGGACACATAGTTACATAGTTAGTGTGGCTGAAAAAAGACAAAAGTTCATCCTGTTCAACCATAAAAAAAAAAAGTTGTAATCCTACACCCACAGTTGATCCAGAGGAAGGCAAAAAAAACAGCAAAGCATGATCCAATTTGCTCCTGCAGGGAAAAAAAAATTCCTTCCTGATCCCCCGAGAGGCAATCTGATATTCCATGGATCAACTTTACCTATAAATGTTAGTATCCAGTTATATTCTGTGTTCTCAAAAAAAAATCCAGGCCTTTTTTAAAGCAATCCACTGAACTGGCCAGATCCAACTCTTGAGGGAGTCTATTCTGCATTTTCACAGCTCTCACTGTGAAGAAACCTTTCTGTTTTTGGAGATTAAATTTATTTTCCTCCAGACGTAAAGAGTGCCCCCTTGTCGTCTGTGATTACCTCAGGGTGAATAACTCTACACCAAGTTTACTATATGAACCATTGATGTATTTATACATGTTGATCATATCCCCCCTTAATCTCCTCTTCTCAAGAGAGAATAAATTCAGTTCCTCTAATCTTTCCTCATAGCTGAGCTCCTCCATCCCTCTTATCAGTTTGGTTGCCCTTCTTTGTACTTTCTCCAGTTCCCCAATGTTCTTTTTGTGAATTGGTGCCCAAAACTGAACTGCATATTCCAGATGAGGTTTTACTAATGATCTGTACAGGGGTAATATGATATCTCTCTCTGGAGTTTATACCTCTTTTAATACAAGAGAGAATTTTTCTCGCTTTAGAAACCACAGCTTGGCATTGCATGCCATTATTAAGCTGGTGATGTACCAGAACTCCCAGATCCTTCTCCACCATTGATTCACCCAATTGTACCCCCCCAGTATGTATGATGCATGGATACTCTTAGCCCCCAAGTGCATAACCTTACATTTATCAACATTAAACCTCATTTGCCACATAGTTACCCAATTAAACAGTGCATTGAGGTCGGCTTGTAAGTTGGAGACATCCTGTAAGGACGTTATTCCACTGCACAGCTTGGGGTCATCTGCAAAGGCTAAAATGGGATTTGTAATCCCAGACCCTATGTTGTTTATAAATATATTAAAAAGTAAGGGTCCCAACACTGAACCTTGGGGTACACCACTAACAACCATAGACCATTCAGAGTATGAATCATTAACAACTGCTCTCTGAATATGATCTTTTAGCCAGTTTTCTATCCATTTATATATGGATTTTTCCAAACCTGTAGACTTTACCTTACACATTAGCCATGTATGGGGAACTGTGTCAAACGCTTTTGCAAAATCCAAGTCTACCACGTCTACTGCCACCCCTCTCTCCAAGTATACCATGTCCACCGCCACCTCTCTGTCCAAGGTTTTGCTCACCTCCTCATGAAAAGAAATCAGATTTGTTTGACAACTTCTGTCTTTCATAAATCCATGCTGTCTGTTGCTTAAAATATTTTTTCCAGCAAAAACTTATCTGTGTGGTCTTTTATTAAACTCTCCAGTATCTTCCCAACTATAGAAGTTAAACTAACAGGTCTATAACTACTTGGTAAAGAGTTTGACCCCTTTTTAAATATTGGAACCACATTGGCCTTACGCCAATCCAGTGGTACTATGCCAGTCATTAAAGTGTCCCAAAAAATTAGAAACAATGGCTTTGACATGACAGAGCTCAATTCTTTAAGGACTTGTGGGTGTATGCCGTCCAGTCCAGGTGCTTTATTCACCTTTATTCTGTCTAAATATTTTTGGATCATATCAATTGTGAGCCAATGTGGATCATTTTGAACTGTGTCAATAACCTGCCCATTATGGACAAGAGCTCCCCGATGCTCCTTTATATACACAGAGCTGAAGAAGGTATTTAATAAATTTTCCTTCTCTTTGTCCCCAGTCACCCACTCTAGATTATTTTGTAAAGGGCCTACATGCTCGGACCCGACACTTTCACACTCTTTCTGCCCAGGCAATTTGTCAGCTTTCAGTATTGTCTCATTTGAATGACAATTACTGTCATGCAACACTAAACCCAAAATTAAAGTGTTATCATTTTTTAGACAGAAAGAGCCTTCATTAGGGGGTATTTAATCACCACTGAGTTTTTATATTTTTTGCTATACTAGTAAAAAAATACAAACAATTTTGAAAACAGTTTTCTTAGTTTCTATTACAACATTTAGAAAATAAATATTATTTCCTCGTAAATTTGGACCAAAATGTATTTTGTTACATTTCTTTGGTAAAATTAACCCACATCAATGTATTTTATTCAGTCTGTGAAAGTTACAGAGTCTACAAAGTATGGTTCAGTATATTGAAAATTGATTAATCCTGATATGACTGCCTATCTCATTTCATGAGGCCCTAAAATGCCAGGACAATACACATATCCCCCAAATGACCCCATTTTGGAAAGTAAACTATCCAAGGTACTATGGTACTATGGTGAGTTTTTGTCAACATTTTTCTGGAGAATTAAGAAATTTTTTTTTTTCACAAAGTTGTCAATATAACAAGTTATTTCTCACCCATGGCATAGGCATACTTATACTTACACTGCAAAACACATTCTGCTATGCCTCCTGAGTATTGGGGTTAACACATATGTGGAGTTTTTTTTACAGTGTAGATTCAAAGAGGGGCCAAATTTCAAAGGAGCACCTTTGGGCTTTTAAAGAGCATAAATTACACATCTAATTTCCTGACTACCGATCACATTTTGAAGGCTCTGGAGCACAGGACAGTGGAAACAACCTCAAAATTACCCTGTTTTGACAAGCAAACACTCCAAGCTATTTCTGAAAAGCATGGTGAGTTTTTTGAAATTGTCATTTTTGCCACAAGTTTTTGTAAAATGTAGGAAAAAAAAGGAAATTTATTTTTTTACAAAAAGTTGTCAATTAATAAGATATCTCAAACGCACATCATAGGCATACTTAGAATTACATCCCAAAACACATTGTGCTACTTCCCTTGAATATGGCAATACAACATGTGTGAGATTTTTTTCAGACTATCCACATTGAGAGGCCCAAAAACCAAGTAGCACCTTCAGGTGTTCTAGGGGTATAAATTACACATCTACTGTAATTTCCTGACTACTTATTACATTTTTTGAAGCCCTGGAGCACCAGGACAGTGTAAATACCAACAAAATTACCACATGTTTTAAAACAAACACCCCAAGGTATTTTTAAAAGGCATAGTGAGTCTTTTGAAAACGTCATTGTTTTGCCACATGTTCTTGGAAAATGCAGAAAGAAAATAAAAATGATTTTTTTTGTCACAGTTGTCAATTTAATAAAATATTTCTCACACACAGCATGGACATACTTAGGATTACAACTCAAAACACATTCTACTACTTTTCTGGAGTATAGTTATACCACATGTGTTAGACTTTTTCACTTTTTGAACTGATTATACAATGGACATTGCATCTTATGTATCACATAACTCAAAGAATTGTATCAAAACCAATGTACTGTAATAACCACTTCTGTATGAGTGATCAGAGAATAGAGCTTAGTGTAGCATCACCTATAGCAGTCCCAGTTCCTATAAGCCAGGAAAGCCTAGCCTACTGGTATGTTAATGCCCCCAGATTGCATGCTGAGACATTGTCAGTACACAGGCAAAGAATCAGTCCAGGCAACAAGCAGAAATGTGATAAAAAAAAAACAGGCCAGGATTAGTACAGGTGGCTCACCATTGCTGGCTTACACTGGCTTGGTGACACTGCAACTGATGTGCCAGTGATCAGCGACACTGTAACTTGTGTGGTGGTGAAAAGGAACAATATGACTGGTGTTGTGGTGATCATGGACTCTGGGACTGATGTGATGATGATCAGGGGCACAGTAACTGGTGTAGCGATTAACACGAACACTGTAACTAGTGTGACGGTGATTAGGGACAATATGACTGGTGTAATAGGGATCTGGGACACAGTGAGTGTTACTGGCGGTGATCAGGGACACTGTGAGTGGGTGGCGGTGATTAAGGGCACTAACTGATACATGGTAATTAGGGTTACTGACTGGCAGCACTGGTCTAGTGACATTCTACTGCTGTGGCAATTATTAATGATAATGGCTGGTGGTACTGACATGCACTGATATCAGAGCAGCCAGCCATTGTACATGATCATGCCACAGCAGTACAATGTCACTATAATGACACTGCACTTGCTATAGTGACACATTTTTCATATTTTTTTTCACATACTGTCACCAGAGCAGTGTTACCATAATACACTGTACAACTCTGGGGAGGTGATCAGGATTTTGTTACACTATTATTGCAGTGCTGATCACTATATAAGCAATCATTTACACTGTGTAATGACATTCATTCATAATCCCATTGTTTACTATTGTGATAGCTGTGATTGGCCAGAGCTATCACATGGTACACAGCCACTGTGATTGCGACCAATCACAGAGATCACAGTAGTAAGCAATGGCATCATGAATGACAGCCATTGTTTACTACTGCACATGTGATTGCTGTTATTGTTCACAGCAATCTCATGGTACCATAGTGGATCACAGTGGCCCCGAACATCGATTGGTGATCACAGATCATGCTGTCGGTGTACGAGGTGAGCTTCTGGGTGGATGTTTGGGGACGTCTTTCCAGAACAAAATCTAACAATCATATTTATTATACAAGGAAACCTGTCATCATTTAGTGGGTTTTTCACTGGCTTCTCACCACTGCTAATAACCTCTTTATAGGCGTGACTCTCCAAACACTTTGGGAACCTTGCAACTTGTAACTTACAAAAACAGTACTTAATATGGTTTTAAACCTTCACCTATACTCAGTGTAGTGACTGGATTTAGGTGATACACAGAGATGAAACAAATCCTCTTACATAAGTTGTACCTGTTTATCTGAAGCAGTCTGTCCTGTACGTACATTCAAAGGGGGAGGGTAATTTAAGTTACACTCTGCAGAGCTCAGTTAGAGCTGATTAGAGGGAAAGGACACACCACCTTCACACAGCAGAGGAGCAGAGCTAAGGCTGTCAATCACAGCCTGTCCTGGAATTCCCTCCCCCGTCACTTTTTTTTCCCTCTTGATATCTGTAAAACATGTCAGAAGTGCAGATAGAAGAGGAACGAGGCAATGACACTTCATGCTCTGGATTGAGACAAGTACACACTATAGAGGGATATGATTTGTTCATGTTAGGGATTTCAAAGGGAGAATATAGTTCTTCCTTCTGGCTGTGTGGAAGACTACATAATAATAACATAGTAATAATATTACTTTTATCCTCGTTACAAAAAAATTAAAAACATTTTTAAAACTTTTAGTCACCATAATATTCAAATGTACAAAAGCACTATGAATATATACTTCTGTGCAGAATACAATTATTGTGAAAAGTTTCCTCAGCAGTTGGATTTATTTGCTCATTAACTGTTTGTCACTGCTTGCTGTTTTTATATATCTTTTTCTTTGCAATTCTGTGCAGTTTTTGAAATCAGCAAAATTCTACCTATTATTTTTCCTGGAAAATGTTAGAAAATTGATCAGGAAAAGCCTGACTAGATGATCTGTGTATTGGCGGTTGAAATAGGTACCTTGTTAGTCAGAGATCAATATCTAAACAATAGTTAAACAATGTACAAAACCTGTATTTATCAACAAACACATATACAGTGCAATTGTTGGTGGGTGCCTATAAAATGTTATGTTGCTTTTGCCTAATGTGTATTGTATGTTATGTCTTTTACTATGTTATGTTAATACACTGTCTTTGGCTGCCCCTGGCTTGCAAGGAGTTAAGCAGACCATACACGGGGCATAAACCGTCCATTTAAAAAAAAATGAAAAATCGGTTGATCAATCGGCCGATATTACTACCATTGGTAAAAAAAATCGGCTGATTTTCATCCTGTCTACGGCTGGCAAATATAATAGCGGTGTCCCTGCAGAGAGCTCCGCTATTATATTTGACATTTAAAAGTATTGCGGTTGCAACATTGTATCTATTTGTATCCCTTTTGGATACAGATGTTTCTATTCGGATACAAATAGATACAATGTTGCAACCGCAATACTTTTAAATGTCAAATATAATAGCGGAACTCTCTGCAGGGACACTCCGCTATTATTTTTGAGTATTGCGGTTGCAACTTTGTATCTATTTGTATCCGAATAGAAATATCTGTATCCGAAATGGATACAAATAGATACAGATGTTCTTCTTATTTTTCTTTGTCTTCATCTTCTTCTTCTTTTCTTCTTTTCCTTCTTCTTGCAGGTCACGGCTCATGCGCATTTTTTTTTAATCGGTAAAAAGATCGGCCGATTTTTTTCCAACATAACCGATTAAAAAAATGTGTCAAAATCACGAAAAACAGCCGACAAATTCACCCACTAACGATCCGAATTTTCAGCCAATTTTCGACCCATCTATGGCCTGCATTACTATGTTCTTTCTTGTGGGATGAGTTACTGTATACTGATCTCCAGTTTCCATGTGGGCAGTTGAGCAGATAAATGCAGGAGGTCACCATTTGGGTAAGGGGGGGGGGGCTGTCAGGCTGTGTGTGTCCTAAGAAATCGTGTAGGATGTAAAGGGGTTCTGTTCTATGAGAGCCCTTCGCGGGAGCTCAGTCAGGGTTCCAAAGCACTGAACAATACCAATATGCACTCTTTATTCATGGACTTGGTATGAAGCCTACTCTTGGGGAAAGAAGGTACCAGGGCAGCCAACCAATTCATTGCACTAATGATACTCAGTATGTTATGTGGGACAGACTGTAATGTTAGGTCGAATGTTCAGAAGAATTCAGATATGTAAATGTGCCATTTGCCGGATAATGATTGCCTATCAAGATAAGACACCAGTGTCCTATGTGCGATTGAGGTAACCCTTGCAGGATGGATGACACCTAGCTGGCCAGGAATCTAAAGTGACTTGGTGTAGGTGATGGAGGTCCCCGGTAGCAAAGGTTTCCAGTGTGCAATCAGCACCCCACCTTGAGTGCTAGGGATCCAGCCTGAGAGTCTTGAAAGAGAGAGTGAGGCCTCAGGTGAAGAAAGCGTGGGCTAAGCATGGTGTTCAGCTTCCTTCGGATCATATGTACATTACAATGTCATATCAGAGCAGAGGATGTGATAGTATGTGGAGAAGGAGCAGGGCAACAAGTACATAGGATAGTGTTAATGGGACAAGTGCTGGGCTGTTGAAGACTGGTGAAAGCCAGCATCAGCTAATACATTTGACACACTAAGATATCAGCTGGGGTCTAAGGTGTCCAGCTGGTTTATAAGCTGAGCAGAGTAATAGAGTACAAGAGTTAATCTAATGTTTACAACATACAGCCGAGAGTGTCGCCACTTCACGTGTTATAGGCGAATACCTCTGGCCTCATGCATTTCCCTGTGTCCACATCTGAATCTGTTAAATGTATATACAGTGGATATAAAAAGTCTACACACCCCTGGTAAAATGTTAGGTTTCTGTGATGTAAACAAAAAGAGACAAAGATAAATCATTTCAGAACTTTTTCCACCTTTAATATAACCTATAAACTGTTCATCTCAGTTGAACAACAAACTGAAATTATTTGGGTGGAGGGAAGTAAAAATAAAAAACTAAAAGGATAGGGAAGCCAATTAATATTTCTTACATTGGAAATTGTATAAAAGGCTTAGCTCTGTATCCTGCAGTTTTCAAAGAATTAGCACACCACATTTGTTGGTCATTAAACCAATCCTGTACTTTGCCCATGCAGGTCATGCAGACTTGTTTTATTCTGCTCATCCCCAGCAGCACAAACCTTTACTACACTCCACCGCCATTCCTTTCTGCACCAGGAGCCAAAATAATGACTATACCTGGTACTTCAAGGTAGGAAAGAGCATGTGGCTCACTCCATGTGACAGTGTTTGGCCAATGAAAGCCCATAGCCCATTTTAAACTACAATTGCAGCAACTTGTAGATTACACAGGACATTTTTTTTACTCCTTAGTGGTGGGAAAGTGAAATGTGTCATGATGAAATTATAGTGTGTTATACTGCCCACATTTTGGATATAAGCACAGGACACACATGAACTACTAGCATCAGATGCTAAGTCTGCCAGGTCTTGAATTTGGGTTTCCAACAGATTGGCACATGACTTATCTATTCTGTCACTGCATCCTTTGCATTAAAGTGTTGCAAAACCCACAACAGTAAATTAGTCTGTATATGCAGTAAAGCATGCTTGTTATACTCACTGTGGAACCTAAGGGGTTAATCCTCTGCATTATGTAAAAATGTCAGTCAGTGTCCAGCAGTGCCACCAGTCAGTGCTGTCAGTCAGTGCCCATCAGTGCCACCTATCAGTGCCTATCGTCAGTGCCAGTCCATCAGTGCTGCCTATCAGTGCCCATCAGTGCCGCCTATCCGTGCCACCTCTTCAGTGCCGCCTATCAGTGCCGTCTCATCAACGCACATCAGTGAATGAGAAAAATTACCTGTTCGCAAAATGCTATAATATAAACAAAGAAACATTTTTTTGCTCTTTATTTTGTTTATAGAGCAAAAAATAAAACACCCAGCAGAGAGTAAATACCACCAAAAGAAAGCTCTAATTGTGTGAAAATGATACAAATTTCATATGGGTACAATGTTGCATGACCGCACAATTGTCATTCAAAGTGCGACAGTGCTGAAAGCTGAAAATTGGCCTGGTCAGGAAGCGGGTATAAGTGCCTGGTAGGCAAGTGGTCAAAGGACAAGTTCATCTTTGGGAGCACGTTACATGTTCCACCCATTTTTAGGGTGGAACATATAACATGTTCCCACTCCTGCAGCAGCTCCCTGATCCCCCCTCTCCCGGACAGCTGGCCAGGGATCTTCTCCCTGCACCCACTGACACTATTTGAAAATTTGAAAACAGCGCGGCTGTAAGGGGCTCAACCCACACAGATGCACTATTCATTCACAGAGTTCTGTGAATGAATGAACTACAAGTACCAACATCCTTTGCAGCTGACACCTTCTAGTGCTCAATTAACTACGAGGGCGCTGTTGAGCTCCTTTTTCCTGTCATTGTGTAAATGCATGCCCATATGAGGTACAAGCAGACAGCTTACATTGACAGTCTGCAGGAGTCTTGCATTGCACCCACAATCAGCTGATTGTCAGTGTAATGCTTTCTAGGATCCTACAAACAAAATAATAATAAATGCACTTTTTTAACCTGCACAAAATGTGTATTTATTATTGTTTTTTACCTGCAAAAAAAATGTGCATTTATTATTGTTTTTTAAAAGATGAGCTTATCCTTTAACAAATGGAATTATTATTATCACGGAGCGGAGGACGTCGATGACGAAACGCGTAGGGCGGAGCTTGATTGATGTGACGTCATTACGTTTTTGGCTGCCAGCTACTGCGCATGTGCTGAGTAGCTAGGCTCGTTTTATGTGATTGCTGTCATGCTGTTGATGCTGGTGTCGGCTGGGACACCTCTTGAGTAAGTGCAATGAGTACCTAATAAAGGAATTGGCTTTTATAATATTGCACCATGAAGTCTTTCTGTTTCTCTCGAGTGTCTGGCATTTCCCCCCATGGATACGATTGAAGGTGGTCTCTTTCTTCTGGAGAAGTGGATTTCCGATTAATTGCAAAGTTTCTTTCATCCTGTTATTTGATCTATGAGGATTGGTGTGTTGCAGAGTTTCGTTTCTGAAAATATATCTATGGATGATCTGCCATCATATTATCAAGGTTTTTTTGGTGAAATTTTTCATATTTAGACATTTTTTTGCACAAAAGTTTTTTGCACTTTAAAAGTTTTTTTGCACTTTTTTTGTGGTATTGGCATATATATTTTTTTGGACTTATGATTTGATGATTTTTATATTTTTTATATATTTATATACATTTACTAGCACAAATTATTTATTGCATTAATATAATGAGCACAATGACAAAGAGCCAGAATGTCATCAGTATTATGATAATCAAAATTAATTCCTCCACCTGTGAAATAAGGTAGCTCATAAATCACAAAGCACTTCACTAAAACACTAGTATGTACTGTACATGCCATTTTTTATACATAAAAAGAATTTATAAACAAAACAAATAAAACATTTTTAAGAGTACATATGAAAAAAACTGCAAAAAAAGATAATGGAATAGGGGGATGAATGTATTAATAAAAATGTAATCAGAGTTACTCAAGCATTAATGTGGAGTTAAACTCTTATTTAACCTCACGAACATCCAGAAGGAATGGAGAGCGGTGTGCTGACGGTAACCTTACATTTATTATGAGAAGGGAGAGCAGGAACAACGGGAAGCTCCTAATCTACTCAATTACTTGTAAAAGTTTTTTTGTGACTTTAGTGACTTCACTTTTGTTGTGAAAAAATCAATCCCCTCTGTGTGATCTTTGTACACTGCAAGGATTTTAAAAGTTTGTTGTAGATTCCTGTTTGTTTCTGCGGTGAAGAAAAAGCTGTCTGTTTTTCTGTTGGTGTACAAAGTGAATCTAAAAGGGACAGACTTTTTTGTTATTCTCTGATGCACTCATAGTGTTCTAATGAGGAAAACTGCAGTGTCAGTATTTCTTTAGAAGTGATTAATCAGTTAGTAATCTCTCACCAAAATTAAATTTTTGTTGCAGAGGATGCCTAAAGTCTGACATTTATCTTTGAGACTTCTAGGAAAATCAGTGAGCAAGCAGGTAACTACAATTATGGGGAAGTTCAGTACACCTACTGTGTATAGAAGGCTTCCAGGTTGTCATATTGCATTGAATTTTGCAGAAGAAGATAGTGATTGCAGATTGAAAGGGGAAGGTAATTTTCAATAATATTTAATTACGATATGGCTTGTGTAGCAATTGTATATGCTATATATTTTTTGTATTTGCATTTTTTTTAACAACAAAAGTGGAGTTACCCATTAAGGATTGTTTTCTGAGCACTGGCATGTCAGTGCAGTAGAGAGGGATGGATGAGGACAGATCCTATGCATTGCTTTCCCCTTGCTTTTTTTTTTATGGATAAAAAAATGTATGTTGACTGTGTATTCCATCTTGGATCCTTCCCTCAGTTCAGCTAACCAATACAGTTCTCCTACAAAAACAATACATCAGGCCACAATAAATCTCAATGTGTTAATCCTGCTAGATTAGAAGCTTCATCTGCCTCTTCCTGCTGATACCACAATATAAAGATCCTTGCTTACTGTCATTTCGATTCCTTTGAAATTGCTATCCTTCACATAGGTAATGCATATTAGTGAATCACATCCATAAGCAAGCTCCTGCTTTTCCAAGTTTAAAACATACATACAGCCAATTAAGGAGTGAGCTCAAAATATGTCTTGACTTTCTAGCTTCCCAGGCACTGCTAAGAAGGGGAATGTCTGAGAAGCAATAGTAAAAGGCTCAATGGGAAAAGCTTTGCTGGCCTGCATGCTTTGAATCTTTGGCGAATATAAGGCCTACCCTGTGCGCTGGCAATGGTGCTGCTACAGTTGAGAATATTGCTGTGCTCCTTCTACTGCAAGCTGTAGTATGCTGCACTTGAGGCATCTTTCTTGTCTGCCAATCGCTTGGACTGTCCCCAGTTCAGCAGACTACAAAGTTTTAATACACTAAAATTATTGGTTAAACCCACCAAAGCTTTTTTCACCACCCCTCTTATTGAAAACAACAAAAGCAAACATTAGAGCATAGATGAAAGGTGTAAAGTATTATAACACCTTCAGCACTTCAATAGTGCCTTCTTATTATACAGGCCTAGACTACAAAGAGAGAAAACTATAGAGGAAAGAAGAACTTGCTTCCAGAGGAGTGCAGCATTACCAGCAAAGGAAGCCAGAAATGAAACAATATGTGATGCCATGTTATATGAACATGACTGATGGTACGTTTCCAAGGTGATGTAATACAGTCATGGCCGAAATTGTTGGCACCCTTGATATTTTTCCTGAAAATCAAGTATTTCACACAAAAAAGGTATTGCATTAACACATGTTTTGCTATACACATGTTTATTCCCTTTGTATGTATTGGAACAAATATAAAACAGAGGCAGAAAAGCAAATATGACATAATGTCACACAAAACCCCAAAAATGGGCTGGACAAAAGTATTGGCACCCTTAACTTAATATTTGGTTGCACACCCTTTGGAAAACATAACTGAAATCAGTCGCTTCCTATAACCATCAATAAGCTTCTGACACCTCTCACCCGGAATTTTGGACCACTCTTCCTTTGCAAACAGCTCCAGGTCTCTCTTATTGGAAGGACACCTTTTCCCAACAGCAATTTTAAGATCTCTCCACAGGTGTTCAATGGGATTTAGATCTGGGCTCATTGCTGGCCACTTCAGAACTCTCCAGCGCTTCTTTGCCATCCATTTCTGAGTGCTTTTTGACGTATGTTTGGGGTCATTGTCCTGCTGGAAGACCCAGGATCTTGGACGCAAACCCAGCTTTCTGACACTGGGCCCTACAGTGCGACCCAAAATCCTTTGGTAATCCTCAGATTTCATGATGCCTTGCACACAGTCAAGGCACCCAGTGCCAGAGGCAGCAAAACAACCCCAAAACATCATTGAACCTCCACCATATTTTACCGTAGGTACTGTGTTTTGTTCTTTGTAGGCCTCATTCCGTTTTCGGTAAACAGTAGAATGATGTGCTTTACCGAAAAGCTCTATCTTGGTCTCATCTGTCCACAAGACGTTTTCCCAGAAGGCTTTTGGCTTACTCAAGTACATTTTGGCAAACTGTAGTCTTGCTTTTTTATGTCTCTGTGTCAGCAGTGGGGTCCTCCTGGGTCTCCTGCCATAGCGTTTCATTTCATTTAAATGTCGACGGATAGTTCGCGCTGACACTGATGCTCCCTGAGCCTGCAGGACAGCTTGAATGTCTTTGGAACATGTTTGGGGCTGCTTATCCACCATCCGGACTATTCTGCGTTGCAATCTTTCATCAATTTTCCTCATCCGTCCACGACCAGGGAGATTAGCTACAGTGCCATGGGTTGCAAACTTCTTGATAATGTTGCGCACTGTGGACAAAGGCAAATCTAGTTCTCTGGAGATGGACTTGTAACCTTGAGATTGTTGATATTTTGCCACAATTTTGGTTCTCAGGTCCTCAGACAGTTCTCGTCTCCTCTTTCTGTTGTCCATGCTTAGTGTGGCACAGACAGACACACAATGCAAAGGTTAAGTGAACGTCTCTCCTTTTTATCTGCTTTCAGGTGTGATTTCTATATTGCCCACACCTGTTACTTGCCCCAGGTGAGTTTACAGGAGCATCACATGCTTGTAACATTCTTATTTATCCGCAGTTGTGAAAGGGTGCCAATACTTTTGTCCAGCCCATTTTTGGAGGTTTGTGTGACATTATGTCGAATTTGCTTTCTTTCCTCCCTTTTTTTGTTTTGTCCCAATACACACAAAGGGAATAAACATGTGTATAGCAAAACATGTGTTAATGCAATACGTTTCGTGAGAAATACATGATTTCCTGGAGAAATATCAAGGGTGCCAACAATTTCGGCCATGACTGTATATTCCAACTTGAGAAATGGCTTATTTCAATTATTAACAATTGCATATTCAATAGCACATCTCTACTTTCACCTTGTCAGATTTTGGGTTTTTTGGGAGCTGCACATGCAGACAGAATGTCTGGTATAGACACTGTGGCCTAGTTACCGACCCCCACCATGCCTCCATATGACAAATTTATATGCATGTTTATGAATGTGTCTTAAGTTGTAGCAGTTTTCTTATGTGCATCTAGAACACTCTTCCTGAACTTCAGGAATTTTTTTTTTTCTCTTATTTAGAAACGTTACAACCAGAATGTTATACAGTGCTTTACAGAGTACAAGTCATATCAGTTCTTGCCTGTGTTACTCCCGACCAGGGGCAGACTGACTATTTGGAAACTCTGGCACTGCCCGAGGGCCTGGGGTCAGTAGGGGGCCCCATTTGCCCTCAATCTAATACCTGTCCCTTTGCTCCCCAAAACCACCTTCCCGTTTTCATGTGCACTATGGAACGCCCGATCAGTTTGCAACAAACTCACCGCCATCCACGACCACTTTGTCTCCCGCTCTCTTAACCTCCTAGTGATCACCAAAACCTGGATCCAAGCTACTGACTCTACCTCCCCTGCAGCACTCTCCTATGGAGATCTCATCTGGACCCACTGACCCAGACCCAGCGGTCGGAAAGGTGGTGGGGTTGGTATGCTCCTGTCACCACAGAGCACCGTCCAAGTCCTCCCAAACCCTCCCTCTCTATCCTTCTCTTCTTTCGAGGCCCACTGCATCCGGCTATTCTCTCCAATCTCTCTGAGGATTGCAGTAATCTATCGGCCTCCTGGACCCGTGTCCCACTTTCTCGACGACTTCTCCGCCTGGTTTCCCTTCTTTCTCTTCTCCGAGGTACCCACCATCATCATTGGAGACTTCAACATCCCTATTAACATTGATAATCCGGCTACATTCCAACTCCTCCACCTAACCTCTTCTTTTGCACTCACACAGTGTATACAGTCCACCACCCACTCTGACGAGAAAACCCTAGACCTCATCTTCTCTCACCTCTGCACTCCCTACAACCTCACAAACACCCCCTTTCCTGTCTCTGATCACAACCTCATTACCTTCTCCGTCTCTTCATCCTGGAACACCTATCCCTCCAAACGTCAAACTATCACCAGCAGAAACCTCTGCAACTTGAACCCTGCCCCTTTCCACTCTGCAGCTGACCAACTTTACGACAGTACCCTTCCCCTGTCCTGCCCTGACCTGGCTACTACTGTTTATAACAACTCGCTGTCAGCCACTCTAGACTCGCTAGCACCCCCAGCAACACGAAGCATTAGACCCCGACCGCTACAACCCTGACAGACTGACCACACCAAAAAGCTCAATTGATGCAGTTGTGTGCTGGAGCAACTATGGCGCAAAACCAAATCCCAATAAGCGTTCACCCAATATAAATCTGCCTTTCTAACCTACACTTCCTCCATTCACGCTGCCAAGCAAGCCTACTTTGTTACCCTCATTAATACCTTCTCCTCCCATCCTCATCGGTTCTTCTCTACTTTTAACTCTCTACTCTCTCTGCCCCCACCTCCACCCAGTACCTCACCGCCCACGAGATTGCTAACCACTTCAAAAACAAGATCGACGCAATTCGTGGGGACATCAACACTGCTCAGACTTCCACCCCACCTAGCATTCCTCACACTAAAACCCCCTCAACACTCCACTCCTTCGACCTCGCCACTGCTCAGACTTCCACCCCACCTAGCATTCCTCACACTAAAACCCCCTCTACACTCCTTCGACCTCGCTACTACTGAAGAGGTCACTAAGGTCTTCTCAGAAGCCCGCCTCACCACCTGCCCCCTTGACCCTGTCCCCTCACAACTCCTACGATCACCCTCTTCCTCCATCCTACGCTCCCTCACTCACATCTTTAATCTTTCCCTCTCTACTGGCACCTTCTCCTTCCCTCTAAAGCATGCGCACATTACTTCCATACTTAAAAAACCCTCCCTGGATCCCACCGACCTAAACAACCTAAGACCCATCTCCCTGCTGCCATTTACATCCAAACTCCTAGAGCGTTTAGTCTATAATTGCCTGAGTTCCCACCTCACCGACAACAACCTCCTTGATCCCCTACAGTCTGGCTTCCGCCCCCTACACTCCACCGAAACTGCCCTACTCAAACTCGCCAACGACCTGCTAACCGTCAAAACTAATGGCCACTATTCAGTGCTCCTACTCCTCAACCTCTCTGCGGCCTCTCTCTTTTGACACGGTTGACCACCCCCTCCTCCTCAAAAAACTACACTCTCTTGACCTCAGAGACTCCGCTCTCTCCTGGCTCTCTTCCTATCTATCACAGCAGTCCTTCAGTGTTACCTATAACACTGCCACCTCTTCTTCACTCCCCCTCTCGGTTGGGGTCCCTCAAGGTTCTGTCCTCGGACCCCTTCTCTTCTCCATCTACATCTCCTCCCTTGGCCAATTGATACATTCTTACAGCTTCAACTACCATCTCTATGCCGATGAAATTTATCTCTCTACCCCTCGCCTCACCCCTTCAGTCTCCGCCCGTATCACAAGCCTACTGAGCGACATATCAGATTGGATGTCACTCCACTTCCTCAAACTAAATCTTTCCAAAACTGAGCTCCTAGTTTTCCCCCCAGCCCGCGCCCCCCCCCCCCTGACTTTTCCATCAAGACCAACAACACTACCATCAGTCCCACCCCTCAAGCCAGAGTACTAGGTGTCATCCTAGACTCCAATCTGTCCTTCCAGCCCCAGGTCCAATCGCTGACAAACTCATGTAGACTTCACCTTCCGCAACATCTCCAAAATACGACCGTTCCTAACCTCGGAAACCACTAAGCAATTCATTCACTCCCCCATTATATCACGCCTCAACTACGGTAACTCCCTCGTCATCGGCTTACCTCACCCCAGGCTATCCCCGCTTCAGTCTATCTTGAATGCTGCGGCCAGACTCATCCACCTTACCAACCACTCCGTGTCCGCCACCCCCCTCTGCCAATCCCTCCACTGGCTCCCGATTGCCCAACGGATACAATTTAAAACGCTAACACTGACATATAAAGCTGTTCATAATACTGCCCCAAACTACATCATCGATCTTGTCTCCAAATACCACCCAAAACGTACTCTCCGCTCCTCACAAGACCTCCTACTCTCTAGCTCCCTGGTCTCCTCCTCCCATGCTCGTCTCCAGGACTTCTCCAGGGCTTTCCCCATTCTCTGGAACTTCCTACCCCAATCCATCAGACTATCACCTACTCTGCTCTCCTTTAGGTGCACTCTGAAAACCTATCTCTTCAGGGAAGCCAACCCCGCACTCAGCTAATTACTGAACTCCTCCACTCTTCCTACCACTCCATCCCCCACAGCTATTTCCTCCTGTACCACTATCCCCTCCCTCCTAGATTGTAAGCTCCAAGGAGCAGGGCCCTCGAACTCCTTGTGTATTGAATTGTATTGTTACTGTACTGTCTTGTGTACTGTCTCCCACCATAATGTAAAGCGCTGAGCAAACTGTCGGCGTTATATAAATCCTGTATAATAATAATAAATGAGATGCCCCTGGTACCTTTTTCATAGGCTTTTTTGAGTTTGGGCAAGGCCCCATGATCACCTATTGCCCGGGGACTCCATGAGTTGTCAGTCCGCCCCTGCTCCCGTCCCTAGCCCACCATGTCTTAAGCACTCCTAACCCCTGAACTCACTGTGCTATGCACTCCTAATTCCTTCAGTTTGTGCCTTTTTGAACTCCTGACCCTTGCATTTTGTGTTTTTATGCACTTTTGTCCTATAGAAGAGTTGGCTCAGGTTTTATTACCCCTTGATGCCCAGCCCTGGCATCCCTTTAACTGGAATATTACACCCAGGTAGCTAGCAGGTCTTTTTGATCATATGACCACTGTAATTGGTTGCCACAATGATCTCATGATAGGGAGCCAGTCCTGCCACATACCAACCAATACTAGAGAATGGCAGCTGTCTTTGACTCTCAGTGCTGGGGATGTGCTCTCAGCACAGAAACCTCTGCTGCCCATGGAGGCATATGTGTGGTGGCAGCAAAAGGGTTAACCATACCTCTTTAAGCCCCTCCCACTGTTACCACAATTTGGTCACACTCACAATCTGCTGCAGCATTCGATGCAGGGGCGTATTTGCAGCGAGGCAAACAAGGCATTTGCCTAGGGCGGCACTTTTCAGGGGGCGGAACAGCGGAAGGGACACTTTCGTGGGAAAGGGACAGGGGCAGAGCTGAGGGTACAGCAAGGAGGGTCACCCGGGCCAAGGGACCGGCTGCAGAGGAGAGCGGAGTGGTGGGCAGATCATCCGTGAGTGCTCGGAGCGCTTGAGGGGCGTGGCCCACGGTCAGTGTGCCGGGATGTGCAGGAAGATGCCAGCAAGGCAGGAAGCAGAAGAGGACGTCAGGCTGCCACCGGAGATCGTGGGGGAGAAGGGACACAGGCACCGTCCTGGAGTGATGCTGACACTATCCGGAGGAGCCGCTGCTGGACAGGTAAGTGCTAGGAGGACTGGTGCTTCTCCACTCCTGCTCCACTGTCCCCTCGATACACTGCCCCCCACCTGTTCCACTTCCCCCCTCCTGTCCCCCACATTGTCCCACCACCCCCCATCTGTCCCCACTGCCCCCCACCTATCCCTCTGCGCTCCTCCTGTCCTACTGCCCTTCACCTATCCTTCTGCGCTCCTCCTGTCCCTCTGTGCTCCTTCTCCTGTCCCACTGTGCTCCTCCATCATTGGTGTCAGTGTGAGGAGTAGTGCCCCATCATTGGTGTCAGTGTGAGGAATAGTGCCCCATCATTGGTGTCAGTGGGATGAATAGTGCCTCATCATTGGTGTCAGCAGGATGAATAGTGCCCCATCATTAGTGTCAGTGGGAGGAATAGTGCCCCATCATTAGTGTCAGTGTGAGGAATAGTGCCCCATCATTGGTGTCAGTGTGAGGAATAGTGCCCCATCATTGGTGTCAGTGGGATGAATAGTGCCCCATCATTAGTGTCAGTGGGAGGAATAGTGCCCCATCATTGGTGTCAGTGTGAGGAATAGTGCCCCATCATTGGTGTCAGTGTGAGGAATAGTGCCCCATCATTGGTGTCAGTGGGATGAATAGTGCCCCATCATTAGTGTCAGTGGGAGGAATCGTGCCCCATCATTGGTGTCAGTGGGAGGAATAGAGCCCCATCGTTGTCAGTGGGCGGAGCTCTAATATGAATAGGTGGAGCCTAAAGAGGAAGGGGTGGAGTTTGCAGATGAAAGGGTGGGACACATTTAGATGCAGGGGGGGGGGGGCCCGATTTTGGTCTTGCCTAGGGCAGCAGAAAATCAAAATACACCAGTGATTTGACGAGTACCACATTATTGCTATACTATTTTTTCCCAAGTAATTTTGCCTTGATAGATAGTTGTTTCAGGGCATGTTAAGAATAGGACTGTGCAATTGTGGATGTGTCTACACATTCGGCATGATGTTGTTGGTGTGTTTAAAAGTGGGCATGGTCAGTAGGATGCCCCCCATATTTCATTTTGAAAATCTGTCAATCTAATTGTATATCCTGTATTTTGTGCAGTGTAATCTATCACATTCACATTTCTAAGGCTGGTTTAAATTTGAATGGTTATATCAATTAATGTCAATAGTTTTCAAACAAAAATGGCCAATAATGGCTTTTTCATCCTGATATGTTCATTATTTATTTATTTATTTATTTATCGAGTTTATATAGCGCCAAAGGGTTTGCTCAGCGCTGTACAATAGAGGGGGGACAATACATGAAACAGAACAGTAACATCAAACAGCACACGAGGGGTTAGAGGGCCCTACTCTTTCGAGCGTACAATCTAGGAGGGAGGGGGTAGAGGCACAGGAGGAAACGGCTGTGGGGGATGGAGTGGTAGGAGGAGGGAAGGGCAGCGGCTGTTAGGTGAGGGTGGGGTAGGCTTCCCTGAAGAGGTGGGTTTTCAGGGAGCGCCTGAAGGTGAGGAGGGAAGGTGACAGTCTGATGGATTGGGGTAGTGAGTTCCAGAGGATGGGGGAGGACCTGGAGAAGTCTTGCAGTCGTGCGTGGGAGGAGGAGACCAGGGAGCAAGATAGAAGGAGGTCCTGTGAAGAGCGAAGGGTACGGGTAGGGTGGTACCTGGGAATCAGGTCGGTGAGGTAGTTAGGGGCAGTGTTGTGAATGGCCTTATAGGTCAGGGTGAGCAATTTAAATTTAATGCGTTGGGCAATGGGGAGCCAGTGGAGGGAGAGGCAGAGGGGGGTGGCAGAGGTGGAGCGGCTGGTGAGGTGGATGAGTCTGGCCGCTGAGTTCAGGATGGTCTGAAGCGGGGAGAGCCTGCACTGGGGTAGGCCGGTGAGGAGGGAGTTGCAGTAGTCCAGGCGTGAGATAATCAGGGAGTGTACTAGTAGTTTAGTGGTGTCTGGGGTAAGGAAGGAGCGTATCTTGGCGATATTGCGGAGGTGGAGTCTGCATGTGTTTGTGAGAGATTTGATATGAGGTTGAAAGGAAAGGTTTGAGTCCAGAATGACGCCAAGGACTTTGGCTTGCTGGGCGGGATTGATGGTGGTGTTGTTGGTAGTGATGGAAAGGATGGGGGGGGTGGCGCGGGCTGGGGGGAAGATGAGAAGCTCGGTTTTGGAGAGGTTGAGTTTGAGGAAATGGAGCGACATCCAGTCAGAGATGTCGTTTAGGAGGTGAGTGATGCGGGCGGAGAATGTGGGGGTGAGGTGAGGGGTGGATAGGTAGATTTGAGTATCATCAGCATAGAGGTGGTAATTGAAGCCGTGGGAGTGTATGAGTTTGCCAAGGGAGGAGGTGTAGATGGAGAAGAGAAGGGGTCCAAGGACAGAGCCCTGGGGGACCCCAACAGAGAGGGGGAGTGAGGAGGAGGTGGCACCGTTGTAGGAAACGCTGAAGGAGCGTTGGGATAGATAGGACGAGAACCAGGAGAGAGCGGTGTCTCTGATGCCAAGGGAGAGTAGTTTATTAAGGAGGAGGGGGTGGTCGACTGTGTCAAAGGCCGCGGAGAGGTCTAGGAGGAGGAGGACAGAGTAGTCGCCTTTGGCTTTGGCAGTTAGTAGATCGTTGGTGATTTTGAGGAGGGCAGTTTCGGTGGAGTGTAGGGGACGGAAGCCGGACTGTAGTGGGTCAAGGAGGTTGCTGTCAGTCAGGTGGGCGCTTAGGCGATCGAAGACCAAGCGCTCAAGGAGCTTGGAAGTGAGTGGCAGCAGGGAAATTGGTCTGAGGTTGTTGAGGTCAGTGGGGTCCAGGGAGGGCTTTTTGAGTATGGGGGTGATGTGCGCATGTTTTAGGGGGGAGGGGAAGACGCCAGTAGAGAGGGAGAGATTAAAGATGTGGGTGAGGGAGCGGATGAGGGAAGAGGGGGGTGACCGGAGGAGTTGAGAGGGGATAGGGTCCAGGGGGCAGGTAGTGAGGCGGGCTTCTGAGAAGACTCTGCTGACTTCCTCAGTGGTAGTAGGGCTGAAGGAGTGCAGTGATGGGGGGGTTACGGTAGGCAGGGCCTTGGGTGTGGTGGGGGGCAGTGCCGTTGCGAGGTCAGAGGAGGGGAGAGATGAGGGGGTGATGGAAGGGGGGGGGGCTAGATGGGGAGGTAGATTGCAAGTTGACTATGTCCTTGCGGATTGCGTCAATCTTTTTGTGGAGATGAGTGGCAATTTCGTGGGCGGTGAGTGAGGTACTAAGTGGAGGAGGGGGGGGAGAGAGCAGGGAGTTGAAGGTGGAGAAGAGTCGGCGAGGGCAGGTGGAGAGGGTGTTAATCAGGTTAACAAAGTAGGCCTGCTTGGCGGCGTGGAGGGAGGAGGTGTAGGTGAGGAAGGCAGATTTGTAGAGGGAGAATGCATGAGGGGACCTGGTTTTGCGCCATAGTCTCTCCAGCGCACGGCTGCGACGTTTGAGGCATTTAGTGTGGTCGTTCTGCCATGGTTGGAGCGGTCTGGGTTTGATGTTGCGTGTGGTTAGGGGTGCCAGAGAGTCTAGGGTAGCTGATAGTGAGTCATTGTACGTGTTAGTGGCTAGGTCAGGACATGACAGTGGAAGGATGCTGTCGTGTAAGCGGTCGGCAGCCGAGTGGAGGGGGGCCGGGTGCAGGTTGCGGAGGTTGCGGCTGGTGATGGTTTGGCGCACTGGGGGGGGGAAGTTAGGGGAAGGGGAGGTGGAGAACGTGAGGAGGTGGTGGTCGGAGAGAGGGAAGGGGGTGTTAGTGAAGTGGTTAAGGGTACAGAGGTGGGAGAAGACGAGGTCCAGGGTGTTCCCATTGATGTGGGTGGAGGATTGAGTGTATTGTGTGAGTGTGAAGGAGGAGGTTAGGTGGAGGAGTTGGGAAGTAGCTGGGGTGTTGTCATTGATGGGGATGTTGAAGTCCCCGAGGATGATGGACGGTAGCTCAGAGGAGAGGAAGAAGGGAAGCCAGGCGGCGAAGTCATCCAGGAAGCGGGCTATGGATCCGGGGGGCCTGTAGATCACTGCGATCCTTAGGGGGGTGGGTGAGAAGAGCCGGATGCAGTGAGCCTCGAAGGAGGAGAAGGTTAGGGAGGGGGGGTTAGGGAGGACCTGGAAGGTGCTCAGCGGTGATAGGAGCAGGCCGACACCACCACCTTTGTGACCGCCCAATCTAGGTGAATGGGACCAGATGAGACCTCCATGGGAGAGTGCCGCAGGGGAGGTAGTGTCAGTGGCCTGTACCCAGGTTTCGGTGATGGCTAGGAGGTTGAGGGAGCGGGAGATAAAGAGGTCATGGATGGCAGTTAGTTTGTTGCAAACCGAACGGGCGTTCAGAAGTGCAACCGAGAGAGGGGGGATGGATGCGGGGAGGAGGTGCACAGGTATGAGGTTGAGGGGGTTGCGGCGGCTGGCGGGGGCAGGGGGGTCCCTGGAGGGGGGGAGAGGTGGTGAGGGGCCAGGGTTCGGGGAGATGTCCCCGGCGGATAGGAGAAGGAGAAGGGTGAGGAGGGTGGCATGGGAATGGGAGGTGTAGGAGCGTGTGGGTCTGGTAGTGGTGGCACGTGGGTCGACCGGGGAGTGGAGTACCAGGAGGAGGTGGTGAGTGCCGTAGTGGGGAGAGGGCAGAAGTGAAGGGGCAATGTAGAGCTGTTTTGGGGGGGTGGGCGGGTAGAGGGAGGCGATTTTTGGGATGGAGGAGAGGAAGACGAGGAGGAGAAGTGCAGGTGGCATGCTGGGGTGAGTGCAGTGCTGTTCGGGTCGGGGGAGGTGAAGGGATATGGGTCAGGGCGAGGTGATGTGGAGAGTCTGTATCACCGTGGTGGAGTCCACTAGAGTCCTTCAGTAGCTGCAATCTGTGAGTGCAGTATGCTGGCGTCCGAGGGGTCTTCAGTGGGTCCGGTGGATCGGCGAGTGGAGGGGTCGTAGGGTGCGATGTCTGGGGGTGTTGGTAGGCACAGCGTCTGGTGATGTTGGTGGCTGGAGATTCGCTGGGTGGTCCGGGAGATTCGCTGGGCGGCGTCTTGATTCGCTGGGTGGTCCGGGTGTTGGGTGTCCAGAGGTGGTAGCTGGGTGCCCGGTAGCTGGGTGCTGGGTGTCCAGGGGTGGTAGCTGGGTGCCCGGTAGCTGGGTGCTGGGTGTCCAGGGGTGGTAGCTGGGTGCCCGGTAGCTGGGTGTCCAGGGGTGGTAGCTGGGTGCCCGGTAGCTGGGTGGTAGCTGGGTGCCCGGTAGCTGGGTGGTGGGTGTCCAGGGGCGGTAGCTGGGTGCCCGGTAGCTGGGTGCAGGGTGTACAGGGGTGGGCCCAGAACCGATATATGGGTTGGGCAGCGGAGCAGCGATCAGTGGGCCTGAGCTGATTCCTGGTGGTCAGGGATGGACACAGGGCTAGTGGGGAGGGCCCTGCGAAGGCTGGCAGGTCTGTGGGGATCGGTGGTGGCAGCTTACCCGTTCTGGTGGTGCTGCCGTGCAGGTATCCTGGGGTGGTCCTGGGCTGCTGTCAGCTTGGTGGTCCTTGCTTGCTGTTCCTGGTGGTCTAGGGTAGTCAATGAGGACCCAGGGCTGATGGGGAGGGCCCTGGGCAGGCAGGCAGGTCGGTGGTACCTGGTGATCAGAGCGGAGACGGTCCGGGCGGATGTCCGGCGATGCGGTCCGGTCGCGGCAAAAATTGAGGCCCCGGCTTCAGGTGCGCGGGTAGGCCGCGATTCCCGGAGCTCCGGGAAAAGGTCCAGAAGCTTACCCTGGTGGTCGGGCTGGGCCGGGAGTGTCTTAGGGGCCCCGCTGGGGTCCGCTGCGGGCCGGATGGCAGCGGATTGGGGCTAGGAGCGCAGGAGCTCCTAACACATGTCTGCTCCCGCCGCCATCTTGGAATAAATATAAGTTTTATCCCAACTTTAAAAGATCCTTTTCAGACTGAAACCTTCTATTTTCTTGCCATTTTTATGAGTTAGGAGAATGAACCAGTTTATAAATCTACAGAAATATAAAAGAGCCAAGATCTTTAAAATTATGCTCTCACCAAAAGGCACATAACTTAGATGCAGTAATATTATAGAAAGCTTCTTGTAAGGAATGGGCTTCCATTTTTCACAGCTGTTTCTAAAAATACTAGATTCCTGGCTGCCATGTTGATCTAACGGGTTCAACACACTGATCCATATTCATGCTAATACAGAGAATTAGCTTTAATCTGACTTTCTAGTCTAAGTGTTTTCTGTGCCAGTCATTCAGAATACATTCAAACTAGAAACAGCTGAGCAAAAGGCATGTTCAGAAGAAGCTCAGTAATGGCATCCACTTTATTTCTCTTAGTATAGGTGTCCCAATTCAGGCCCAAGCCATTTCTGGCACTTTTGTTTACATTTTAAAATCAGTATTTTTTTTGTAGAAAATGTCTTAGAACCGCCAGACATTATATCTTTTTTTAAAGCAGAGGCTTTAGAGAATAAATTGGTGTTTTGTGCATTTTTTTAATGTCACACGGTATTTGTGCAGCAGTTTTTCAAACACAATTTTAGGAAGAAATACACTTTTTTGAATTTTATTGCAAAAAAAACACAATACATGACCCAGTTTTTTGTAAAATAAAAAAGAGGATGTTACGCCAAGTAAATAGATACAAAGCATGTCACACTTTAAAATTGCACAAGCCCATGCAACTATGGCAATTTTGCTATTCATAGGCGACGCTTTAAAAGCGTTTACTGGTTACCACTTTAGATTTACAGAGGAGGTCTAGTGCTAAAATTACTGGTCATGATCTGACAATCGCAGCAGGAGCGGCCACTTCGATTGCTTGTACAAGAGAGATGACTGCAGGCTCTAAAAAAACGGTACAATCACTGAAAGTCCAGCGACGTATGGGTACATCAGTGGTCTGGAAGAGCTCAACTCTAGTCTCACCATTTAATATCCCTGCAATGTGAAATCACAATTTGCCATTTCTCTTATGTCTGTAATCTGTATACTTATTGCAGTATTCCTTCCATTCTGTGGTTCAGGCTATGGCCCCTGGGTATAGTCTAGGACTGGATGGCATCCGGTGTCATCTTCTAGCCCCTGTAATGCTGACACACTCCTTGTAAACCTACATGCAGTATTATCATGTTAACAACATGTAGGCCACAGTGACCTGGCTATCAGCATAACCCCAGGCTTCTCAATGACAGAAATAGTGTCAATGTAGGCACCCTCCTTATACCATATCTAGTAACTCCCAAGAGTATAATGTCTCTTAACAGATGTAGGCTGGTTGACGTCTACCACCAATGCCCACAGGGAAGAGAGATGATCGTACCCTGTGCAAATCTCTACATAACATTAATGCTATGTGAAGCATTTCTTGGATCTGTTACTGAAGCATAGATAGCAAATATTTAGCTGTGTTATGTAATTTCCTGGAGTTTGGATTCAAGCTATTACCACAATGTTATCAGTTCTTAAAACATTAAAAGGTTAGTCAATATCTTTCTCTCTGGAATGTTTGAGATGCAGTGTGAAAATAGATGTAATATTTTATAGGCGGGGATCCTTTAGGATAAGCCACATTAGCACTTAGAATTAAGAGACCTTACTAAGAGAATTAATAACCATGTTATTATTATCAGTGAATGCCAGACTCTTGATACCCAAGTTTTGGAACATTCCCATAACATTATTTTTGGAGAGTGGGTTATTCATAACTGTTGAGATATGTTAATGATATTAACTGGTTAAGGTGTACCGAGGGGTACAGGAGGAAGCTGGATGATGCACAGGTTATCACTATCCGTGGCTCCTTGGGAATCAGCAAGCACACTAGTGAATTTTGCTAAAGCCCTAAAGTTCCTCATTCCATACACATGTACGCAAGCTGCCATCATTCACAAATTACAGGCTTTTGAGGGACCTACTGACACCCTTAGTATACTCTACTCTCCAGCATACTGACACACAGCCTTTTGCCAACCACACACACTGATCTAAGTAGGATTGGTAAACCAGGCAATACCACTTATAGAGTTAGGGTGGTGAGGGAGATAGACGAGAGGCTTATTTTGTCCCATGGTCTAAAACAACATATTCCACAAATTACCTAAAAATTTAGGAAATTTGTATTCAATAATTTTAAAAGCCTGTATAAGGATTAAGGAAACCAAAACAATAATAAACATCCTTGAACATGCTGGAAAGACCAAAAGACAATTTAAGATTCATATTAGTGACCATGTGACATATATGACATTTAGTACATTCTTGCATCGCAAGACATTTCTTGCATAGGCATATATATAAAATATTTTTAGTATTGTGGCAGTGGACAGCATACACATGAACTCCAGGGGAGGAAACTGGATGGATCTACAATTTGACTGCAACAGTAGCCCCTGGTCTGAATTATGTCATCAAATTCTCATGTTTTAAAGTCATATGGAGAGGCAAAAATGTATTGATATAGACCTTTTATTATTACATTATGGCTTTTGTACATTTGTTATGAGTATCTTTATTAATTTATACAAATATTTTTAATTGTTATGTAATTTGTTTATTTTTTGGTAATTATGCTATTTTGGGATACAGATACATCAAGTGGTGTCTAATGAGGCAAACTCAGGATCACAATGATCCCCCAATGTGAGGATATACTGAATAAATACTTGGCCTCTCCTTGACACTATTGTTAGAATATCTTATATATTCTGAATTAACTTTTCCCTAGCTGGATTATGACTGTGATGTGAAAATTGTTTATGAAAATAAGGGAAAATATGATCCTGGTCTACTGCTTTTAGGCTGTATTATCGCAGATATTATCTTTTTTACTTCCTTCTAAGGCTAGGTTCACCCCTGTGCATGTGCTTCTTTGTGTATTTTTTGATGCAATTTGCAGCATGTTTTTTGGTGCAATTTGCAGCATGTTTTTTGCCTGCTTTCAAGCACATTTTTAATGCAGTTATTTTTTTCCCCGGGGGGAAGATTGGTTGTTAAACACAAAACCCTACCAAAAGCATGCCAAAAAATGTACATGCATTTTTCATACACTCCCATTGAAGTCTATGGAGCCAAAATGGCAACCCTTTCAAAAACGTACTGCAGGAAAATGCAAAGATATGAATGGGCCCCATAGAAAACAATATTAAATTGGATTGGTGTGCGTTTTTGCATTCTAGCAAACTTGCTGCCAAACCTAAGTATTGTTGTTTTTATTTAATATTATTGTCTTTATCCTTTGCATTGCTATTTTTAATTAGATTGAAAAAAATAAAAAACAAACATTTAAGTAAAAAATACTCATCCCGTTTAGCTCTTTATTAATTTAAGGGTTAAATGATAATAATTTATAATTTTTTTCTTCATTTATCTCATGCCATATTTCTTATTCAGTTAAAATGATATAAGGTTAGAGCTTTCAGCCCACAAATTAGTGATTCTTACAGTATATCTAAAGCCCAGTATATCTTTTTAAATTTTGGATTAATTTTTACCTGTTCAAAGCTCACCAGAACAAATAGAGAGGGTGAATCTCCCTAGAGGGGACACAAATAGCACTAACAACCTGACAGGAGATCCAACCATTCCTTACTTTGTCCAATTGGCTCTACTGTAGATAGTTGAGATTCTTTGTTATAACTAGACTGTAGGATTCTAGGAGATTCAAACTTTTGAGCTCCCATATTGTCAGTCATTATTACGTAACCCATTTAACAGGATATATTTTAACATTTTGATTTACTTTTAATAGCAATATTTTTTTCAAAGCTTTATTTCACTTTCCATTAACAGCCACTGGGAGCAGGTAAATGCCCATAAATGTACTCATTCCAGCACCTCCTGGGTGACAAAGATGTCAATGAATCTAGTGGTCATTAGCAATCTGGCATTATTTCAGAAGGGGACCCATTGCTAGCCCTTCATCTTGCAATACTGAATGCTACAATGTAAATAGTGATATAATGTAGCCCAGGAACATCGCCCAGCTGAATTGGTGAAAGAAAGCAGTCCTTTTATTGGTATTTCCAAAAAAATAACCTCAAAGAGCTTTCTTCTACCAAAAGTAAAGCAAAACAGTGTGTAGTTATGGTGCAAAAGGAAGCACCCTACAGACTCACCACCAGTCTCTTACATACTGGGTTAGGGGTTTTGGTAACAAGCATCTCAGTTTGTCAGAGGGTTCATTTTGCTCACAACCTGTGAACCACACAACTCTGCCTCATTGACACGGGTTCTGCTCCCTTTCTACTGCCTTCCAAGACTCCCTTTGTTGTGGCTTAACACCAGAGTCCTTGTAGTCAGGGTTTGGAGGTTCTTCCCTCCCAAAACTGTTGGAGTTCTGGTTCCCTAATAAGAACTTATCAATTCAGAGAAAACTGACAATTAGTCTTTTCTTACCAACCAGATTAACCTAGAAACCATCACCATACATGGGTGAGAACCCCTGAGTACTGAACCATGTCTTCAAACTGTCCCCCTTAAAGGGACCACAACTCAAATATTGGGGAAATATTCCGTCCGTTCAGAACACGTCCCCAGTGTCCCATCCAATAAATATGGCATTAATGCACTTTAGAACATCAAACATTTTTTCTGGAAGAAGATTGATGGCACAGATCTGAAGAACAGTGTAAAGAGGGAGGTTGCATGTTTGACTAGCTCTGAAGAATATGAATGGCTTAATAAAGGGCACAGATATATGCTAGACAGGTAGTTGTCTACACATTCATAACTTGAAGTGGGGGTGAGGATGTATGAAGAAAAGTCATGACAAGTGATTAATTTTTATGGGAAATTATGATGGAATAAATCTGTTCATTAACAGAGACTTGTACAGGAATACGAGGTCATTAAGATTTGCACTAAATGGACACTACTGTCAAGTTTAAGAATATATTTGTGTCAAAGAAATAAAAAAGCTGATTCAAACTATACAGATTCTAAAGAATAAAAAGGCTCACATTCTTATTTTTGGTTAATAAGCAAGGTGACTTAAATTTACACATTGTCTTTGGGAATTAGTATGATAATAAGAATGAATATTATCAGAAATGACAGCTAATTAATTAGAAAGCAGTGCAGAGTACTAGAATATCCAGAACAGTGCTGTAAAACCCAGGCGCCTTCAGAGCTGAATGAATTTCACAGCATGACAAGATGTTCAGCTGCAAAACACATTAAAGACAAAGTCAGATGCTCAAGTTGTAGAACATATCAAGGTCCAGGTTTAGGAAAGATACTACAGCAGAAACTGACATAAAACGAAATATTGTTTAACTCCAGATATCCAGACTGAGTATTTTCTAGTCCAGTGATGCTCAGCCTTTGTTACGGTAAGAGCACCAAATTTTTTTTACAATTTTTCTCCGTTTTCAATGCTTGGCAATAGTGAAATGAATAGTGACTCTTACAATCAGTAGATGACCAAATAATGCTTCTGGGACACCCTTTGTGGTTTCTATCCACAAACAGCACATCACTGTCTTAATAAACTGTGAATAATGGGGGTGCTTATCCAGAATTCATTGGAAACCAAGCACCTTTTTTTTAAAATTAGATTTTATTTTTTGAAAAATGGGATTTCCAGTTTTACAACAATTTGATCCACAGGGTTCACAGAACTATTCTGACTCTGACCCTTGTGTGACTGAACCTAATAAAGAATCGTAGTATCAACTGGTCTGTAGATTTCTGGTAGTTTACCATGATCCATGTTCCTGGCTGTTATTGCTAGGTATATCATTCATTTGGAAGATTTGTGATTACAGAATTCATTGAAATTGCATAATGAATGAATGCTAAGAAAGTAGATGGAAACATTTGCATCCAGATAAAACTCCAATCTAATGATTGGAATGATGATAATGATGGAGTTTTGGTTATGATGAGAAATCTACACTAGGAAATAAAATGTACTTTAGATGAAAGATCCCAAAAAAACACTATCTGATCTTCTTTTCACTAAGAGGTCAATTTTCTGCAGTGTGACTTTCTTAGAGAGGTGGTAGACTTCAAGAGCTGTGCAAATACAGAGTGGAATTTTTTGAATAATATGCACTTTACGGACACTGGCTTGGTGGAAGGCTATAATTTATTTATTATATACGAGAGGATTTCAAAATCTGCACTTTTAAATATATTAGAGTATGGAAACTCTTTGAAGAACCCTTGCATATATCAATTTACTCAGCCCTTTTCATATTCTACATTCACATCAGTTCCTGTCCTCAAAGAGCTTCCAATCTGAGGTGCCTAACTCACATACATACATTCATACATACACATTCTAGCGCCAATTTAGATTGACCCATCAACCTGCCACCATGTCCTTTGGAGTGTGGGTGGAAACCAGAATTCCCAGAGGAAAATAACATGTATATTTGAAAAAATACAAGAAATGAATCCTTAAAGTCCTACCTTATAAATATCTACATAAAAAGCAAAGTAAAACATAAATAATCAGTGGGGGAGTCAGTAATTAATCCAAATAGCAAAACCTCCTATAAAAGCCTGGTTTAACTCATCCCCACGAAAAATATATATGTTCATATATAGTGCTCGGCATAAATGAGTGCACCCGTTTGAAAAGTAAGATTTTAATCAATATCTCAATGAACACAAGAACAATTTCCAAAATTTTGCCAAAACTGAGTTTTATAGAACATTTGTTTAGCTCATTACATGAAAGTAAGGTTAATAATATCTTAGATTACAAAATCTTCAATTTTGCTCAAATTTAGTTGATGCAAAAATGAATACACCCCACAACAAAAACTACTACATCTAGTATTTTGTATGACCTCTATGATTTTTAAGGACAGCGCCAAGTCTTCTAGGCATGGAATGAACAAGTTAGAGACATATTGCAACATCTATCTTTTTCCATTCTTCAAGAACAACCTCTTTTAGAACCTGGATGCTGGATGGAGAGTGATGTTCAACTTATCTCCAGAATTCCCCATAGGTGTTTGATTGGGTTCAGATCAGGAGACATACTTGACCACTGAATCACTTTCACCCTGTTCTTTAGAAATACAACAGTGGCCTTAGATGTGTGTTTTGGATCATTGTCATGTTGAAAAAGTGCAGAATGACCAAAGACAGTGATGGTAACCTCTTCTCTTTCAGTATAGAGAAGTACATCTGTAAATTTATGATACTATCAATGAAATGCAGCTCCCCGACACAGCAGCACTCTTACAGCCCCACAGAAGGGGACACTGCTACCACCATGTTTCACTGTAGCCACCAAGCAGTTTTCTTTCTACTCCTCACCTTTGTGATGCCATACAGTTTTGAAGCCAACCATTCAGGCCCGCACTGAGATGAAAAATAGGCCCGGACGTTTAAGACTGAACAGCCCCAAGCCCGGGGACCCTTTCTTCGAAGCCTGGTGACGGAATGCCAGGGCCCGGTTGCAAGGGTGACTTTTTGTAACCCCGGTAGTTCCACCACTAGTGTCAATAGATTTTTATTTTTATTTAATTTTTTACAATTTTATATTTTTATGTTTTTTTTTATACAGGGAAAGAAGGAAAGAGGGAAAGAAAGAAGGTAGGAGGGGAAGAAGGGAAGAGGAAAATAATATCACACATTGATTAGTTGCACATCAGTACTGCTCACTGATTGGTTGCTAGAGGTTACAGCAGATCATTACCGCTCACTGCCTGGTTACTAGAGGTTACTGTACATCATTACCACTCACTGCCTGGTTGCTAGAGGTTACTGCATATATTGAGCAGAGGATAACAGAAGGCAAAGTGAACACAGCTTGTCAGCACACCAAAGAGTTAAACTCACAAATTTTCTAAAAGCAGTTTTCACTCACTTTCTCCCCAGTTCGTGGTGTCTGCGGCACTAGAGGTTACTGCACATCATTACCGCTCACTGCCTGGTTGCTAGAGGTTACTGCATATACTGAGCAGAGGATAACAGAAGGCAAAGTGAACACAGCTTGTCAGCACAGCAAAGAGTTAAAGTCACAAATTTTCTTTTCTAATAGCAGTTTGTACTCACTTTCTCCCCAGTTCCTGGTGTCTGCGGCAGGTGGCACTGCGACAGGTGGCAGCAGTTACACCTATAAATCAGGCTTTTATAGGAGGTTTTGATATTGAGAACATGTAAATTCCATGCAATTAGTGCAGGTAGTGATCTGGTTGGGATTCTTAGCTGATTGTTGCAAGGTAACATTGTTACATAATCTACTGTGCTACCCATCATGAACGTTGTTGATATATAGCAATCTGGTCATTTACAGACACTGCAATAGCTGTTTCACCTTTGGTGAGATACTCTTCAAGCAGTATACCAGTCTTCCAGGTCTGCAGCCTTTCTTATTTCATTACTCAGATTGATCATGTGATTATAGTGAAGTCAGATCTGCTCATCAGGATCTTCACAACATACGTTTTTTGTTTTTGTTTTTTGCCTTTAAGAAAACTGAAGTTTCACTTTAAATGCATCTTTATAAACCATAAAATGAATAATGGGAAAATAGAAAGGCAACACATTGCCATCAGCTGGTCAAAACTGGTTCTACAGAGCCATAAAATGTAACATTCGGTTCCCATTACTCTTGTGTGAAAGATCACATTTTCCACCTTCTGGGTGGCAAATTGAGCACAGTTGTAAATTGTGTGTAACATAATGCACAACAGTAAGGTCTGATTTACCTTTACAGGTAATCCATAGGAAAAATATATGAGTGGCATTCAAGTCAAACCCAGACCTTTTGAGTTTATACAATAAAACAACAAATTTCAAGGGGTGGAAACTTCATTTATTTTTTACATACTCCCCTGCTACATTTATACTCTTATCCCAGCGTTTAACTAATGCCTGGAAAGCTTCGGCATAGAAACATTTGTCAGTATGCCTGCACCATCCTAGGACAGCCTGTTTCACTTTGTCATCATTGTGTTCACTGTTCCCACAGAAAGATTTGTCTCTTGTGCAATTTTACGACAGGTTATGTGTCAGTTATCCAGGATCAGGCATTCCATGCGCTGATTGTTCACAGGAATAACTGCTGTGGGATGGGAACCACCACGGCCGGGTTAGCACGGCCGGGGTAGTCACTGATGGAAGTATAGCAATCTTTGAAATATTTACATCATTCAAATGTCTTACTGCAGCTGAGCGTCTCATCACCGTACTGTGCTTAAAGTCTTCTGTAGATATTTGCGGGTTTTATGCCATTGTTCACAAGTACTTCATCACCACACGCTGTTCCATGCATGCACTGTTGTCTGTCATCTTGATTAACGGTCTCTGGACTGGCAAGTGACATGTGTGCCGCCTATCAGTAATAGGACACACATGCCAGTTACTACTGCATGTAGTACCGCCATGCTAGCATCACCTTTTATACCTGTAAAATTAAAAGTTTGACTTGAACGCCCCTCGTATATTTTTATAATGTTTAGTGTGAATACGATGATAAAGAAATGGGTTCTATATGTCATTTATTTTTGGGTGTGATTTCACTAAATGTACTTGAGATTGCATGTATTGACATTGCTTGCATTAACATGCATTACTTTGCATTTTCAGGCGCATGATAATTTATTTTTTAAAGGAAACCTATTCTGAGACAAGCATGGTAGCTGCCATTGCTGATTTTTCCATATGCTAGTAGCCTGGTTGTCATACTGATCCCCTTGCTTCAAACTTTCTCAATCCTAACCAACAGACTTTTTTTACATGCATACTTGTTGAGGGACAGTGACTGAATCCAGAGCTTTAGCATGAAAGGGTCAGAAATGGCAGCCTTCAAATTTCTCTTAGGAAAGGTTTACTTTAAAAGTCTCAGTTTGGAAGGATTGAAAAAGAAGCTGCAAGTCATTGCATACAAAAGGCTAATTTTAAGATTTCTCACAACATTGCATTAGTCAGAATGAGCCCTATTGAAAACATTATACTTTCTAATGTTTAAGAGTGGAAGAGAGCCCGGAGGAGGAACTGGATGAGTTCTCACTCCTCTATGTACACAGAACTTAAAGTGACATTAAAGGTTTGGTTTTTGTTTGCTTTTTTATTAAAATAACGAACAGGTTCTACTTACCTTCCCTGTGCAATGGTTTTGCACAGAGCAGCCCAGATCCTCCTCTTATGGAGTCCCCTGCTGGCACTCCAGGCTCCTTCACTTTGCCGCATGCCCCCATGGAATACTGTGTGTCATGGGGGCACCCATACGGGCTCACCCCCGAGCCACCCTGTCTGTGTCAATTGACATCAGATTGGGCTGGGGAGGATCCTGCAGCACAATAGGTTTTATGCCTTAGAATGCATTAAGATGAAAAAAGGCTTTAGAACCACTTTAACACAGTAACCATTTCATGTTCGGACTGTCCAGGGCTTTGTGTCATTTTGCTGTAGCAAGGACAAAAAAGGGATATTTTTTTTTTTGGGGGGGAGGGTGCTAGAAGGGGGGATTTAGGAAGGGGAGTTATTGGCTAGGAAGGGGGGTTTGCGCAAGATGGGGGATTTTTAGGAGAGTTGTGCTAGCAGGGGTATGGGAGGGGATTTACATCCAACTGACCACTTAACTCTGCCTTACAAAACTACATTTTAGGGCTTTTTCAAACCAGGTGCAGTGCAGTAAGACGTGTGAAATCACATCACACAAAAAATGTGTTGCCTTTTGCAGTTGTGCAGGGGTGCCATTAATTATTAATTGCACCCCACGCATTCACCAATTGCTTCTTTTTTTGTGCCCACTTAAATGCATTGTACCTCACTACCATATATTTTGGTGGTGCTCAATTTAAAAACCAGCACCTTTTTTTGTGTTTCAAAAGTATAGAGCAGCCTAATAAAAAAAAAAACACAGAAAAAAGAGCTTGGACTCGGACGCACCTCAGATTGGTTTGCCCCGGGGTTGTGCTCAAGGGTGCCTTGACTGCAAAAAGGTTGAAAAACACTGCCATAGATTACGAGAGTGCTTGTAAATGTGCAATACATATGTTTTTACACCTGAAAATATCTCAACTTTCTCTAGATCTTCTCTCCTCTCCTTGCCTAGCCCAGGAAAGAAACTCCTGAAGCTGAATACTCATGCAAAAATGTTTGTAAACTGTCTGACAAAAAGCACTTTAAAATCACACTGCTCTGGTAGGAGTGCAGGCTTAGGCTACATTCACATGGACATAAATATTTACTGATGTTTACTGGAACAAATATCTTAACCACTTGCCCCCCTGAGGATTTACCTCCCTGCCTGACCAGGCCACTTTCTGCGTTATGGCGCTGCGTTACTTTACCTGACAATTGCGCGGTCATGCAATGCTGCATCCAAATTAAATTTACGTCCTTTTTTCCCCATAAATTGAGCTTTCTTTCGATGGTATTTGAGTGCATGTGCGGGTTTTGTTTTTTTTGCGCTATACATTTTGGAAAAAAAAAACTTTTGCTATTAAACATGTCCAGTAAAAACATTGTAAAAATCACATTTCATTATAAATCTAGGCCAAAATGTATTCTGCTATGTCTTTGCTAAAAAAGAATCCCAATACGTGTAAATTAATTGGTTTACGCAAAAGTTATAGCATTTACAAATGGTGGTATATATATATATATATATATATATATATATATATATATATATATATATAAAGGAATTAAAAATTTTTTTATACTAGTAATGGCGGCGATCAGCGACTTATAGCAGGACTGCGGTGGGCATTCTGACATGGGGAAGAACTGACTTGGTGTCACTGACATACCCAGTAACACCAATACAGTGATCAGTGCTAATAAACAGCACTGACACTGTACTAATGGCACAGGGCAGGAAGGGGTTAACATGAGGGACAATCACATGGTTAACTGTGTGCTGGGAGTGTTTTACTGGGGGGGCGATGTGTTGGTGCTTCACTGTAAGCACACTGCTCTGAATGGCTGTGCTGTGCAAAAGTGGAGTTGCCCTTTAACTACTTGCCAACCGTGCTGTAGCCCAATGATGGCTACAGCGCAGTTGTCCAGTTCTGGCAGGGCGCCATATGATATCCTCCCAGAATTCACCCTCCCATGCGCTGCTGGGGGCGATCTCCGTGATCGTTGTGTCCTACAGTCACAGCTGATCACAAGATGAAGTAAAAGGCCAATCACAGCGGCCTTTTACCACATGATCAGCTGTGTTATACAGTTGCTGGTTAATGGCTGCACTTTCCTCACGCTGTCACAGCATGGGGAAAGTCATGCCAATAACTGGCAATTGCCACAGAGCAGATCAGCACTGATCATCAGGGCACTGATGATCAGTGCCCTGCAGTGCCACCCACCTGTGCCCAGCAGTGCCACTCATCAGTGCTGCCCAGTCAGTGCGACCAGTCAGTGCTATCAGTCAGTGCCACCCATCAGTGCCACATATCAGTGCCGTCTATCAGTGCCCATCATTGCTGCATATCAGTGCAGCATCATCAGTGCCTCCTCATCAATGCCACCTCATTAGTGCAGCCTATCAGTGCTGCATATCCGTGCCACCTCATCAGTGCCCATCAGTGCTGCATATCAGTGCAGCCTCATCAACGCACATCAGTAAAGGAGAAAAACTACTTGCTTGCAAAATTTTATAACAGAAACAAAGAAAAAAAATTTCTAGGTGTTTGCTCTTTTTTTGTTTATAGTGCAAAAAAAAAAAACACCCAGTGGCAAATAAATACAGTACCACCAAAAGAAAGCTCTGTGTGTGTGAAAAAAATGATACAATTTTCATATGGGTACAGTGTTGCATGACCGCGCAATTGTCATTCAAAGTGTGAGAGTGCTGAAAGCTGAAAATTGGCCTCGGCAGGAAGGGGGTAAAAGTGTCTGGTAGGCAAGTGGTTTTAACTTGCTTTATGGCAATTTTGTATGCAAAATGTAGGGTAACAATGTGCTGGTCAGATATATATAGGAATTGCATGTACATGAAAGAATATATGCAAGCCATTCTCAATTATACAGGCTTCACCTGCTTGCTGTAATTTGTTAAACTGTTTGAGAAAATACACCTTGAAAGCTGTTCTTTATGTAGCATTCTAGAATTAGATACACGGTATTCTTGAAATGAAAAATGGTGTGTTCACAAACACATTTAACATATTTTATTTAGGTGGAAAGTTAAAAATAAGAGGTCTGTTATATGGAACTGCTGAATGTTATTAGTGGGTAAATCTAAAATAATGTATAGCAAGTTGTGTGCATTGAACATTCATTACTGTTTATTGATCCTTTGCTGCCATCTACTGACAATTAAGATTTACTGCTGTCCTTGAAAATGAGCCAAAAAAAAAATTACTCAATGTACATACTCAGCAGGGACAAGGCTTTACTTTGTGATTTAGTGCTTGAACACTTGAGAGTTTTTTGCCTTTAATTGAAAAGAAAGACTATTGACTTGGGAGTAAAGATTCCATCTTTGGTACTATCACTCTTACGAATTGAAAAAGCATACCCTATAGTCATAGGGGACCACATCATTGTAAAAGCAACAGCACACACTATGCTGTATTGCTGCAATATGATGGATTCAAGCAGCAATTAAATTTGGCAAAAATACTGCATAACATTAAAGTGGTTGTAAACTTGCACATACTGTATGCCCAGTGAAGTGACTGGTCCCCAGTGATACACAGAGAGGAAACAAATCCTCCTTCATAAGTTTTACCTGATTATCTGCAGTGTTCTCTTTTTAACATCCATTCAAAGTGCTGCATTTATAAAGCTTTTCTGAGAGATCAGAGAAAAGGAGCTGAGAGCTGAAATTACACTGTGCAGAGTTCAGTGAGAGGTGATTGGAGGAGAGAGACACCCCCCCCCCCCACACACACACACACACACACACAGCTCACAGGAACAGAGCTGAGGCTGTCAATCACAGGCTGTGCCCTCCCTGTCATCAATTTTCTCTTGATGTCAGAAAAACATGTCCAAAGTGATTCATGCTGATAGTAGTGGAACAAGGCAGCAGAGAGAAATGAGATTAATGCTCCTAAACGAGACAAGTATACACTATAGAAGAATATGCTTTGTTCATATTTCATGCCTGAGGTTTAAAACCACTTTAATGTGTTCACATGATTTGCACCTTTATCGGGTTATTATAAATGCAATGAGCCTGATTTATCAAAGGAGTAGAGGCTGTCCATTTTAAGGTGAGTTTTCACTCAGCAAAGTATATTTTAACTTACCGTAGTGAATGATGTGAAGCAAAATGAAAATCTTATGCAAGGAAAATTCAGGATTACTGCACACACATGATTTGATGATTGAAGACAGCATGCCATTATCTAATTCACTTTAGTTAAGAATTTTTTCTCTTTCCAAATAGAATTTTCACTTTGTTTTATTTCATTTGCTTCATTTGCTAAAATGAATAAAAATCCATTTGACAAAATGAAAATTCACTTTGAAAGTGAACATGTCTTCTTCTTTAGAAAATCAACCCTGGTAACAAAGCAACATATTTTAGTGGTGGGGCTAGCACTAGGATGAAGGTTAGAGAGGTAGGGTATTTGTCCTATGCAAAAATACAAAACATTACACAAAACCTCACCATTGAATTTTTGAATTGAAGAAATGTATCAGTGCTTCAACACACCAGTCCCAGTCAAAAATGAAATATTTTGGGGGACAATTGACTTTATTGAGGTTAGAATTTCCCTTTAATATGCCTGTAATATAGTAATGTTGGTAATGAATAAACATATCCAAGTGCTCTGCATGCCTTCCATCGTTATCCCACATGCTACTAGAAGTTGACCTGCAAGTCTACAGCCAATGATGTAAGCATTGCTGGTAAGAACTGCAGGGAGGGTATATCCGTGAGAAAACAAAGGAGTTGACAATCTGGGCTGCAGTAGTTTGGATCCGATGGGGTTGATTTAATAAAGGCAAATAGGCTGATCATTTTGCAAAGGAAGTTTCACTGTGCAAGGGAATTTGCCTCAGAACATAGTGAATGTGAATAAGTTTCACTTTTCAAAGAATACCCAATCACACACAGAAAATAGAAAGAAAACACATTTTTGCTTACACATGATCAGATGATGGAAGTCAATAGAGTTTTACGTCATTCAATAAGCTCTGGATTAAAGTCCCTTGCACAGTGCAGCTTCCCCTGCAGAGTGAATAATTGATTAGCCTTCAGTAAACCAACCTCAATGGGTGAGACCTGCAGTGATACATGATGAAAATGCGGTCCCATCACAAGCACCTAACCTTTAGTCACAAACCTAAGCATTCTGTATATTGACCTGAAATAATGATATGAGGTCAACATCATCTGGTAGGTAACCCTTTGTAGAGTAATGTAAGGAAAAGCAAAGCTTGTATCGGTGGATGATTTGCTTCAAAGCTTTACAAATTTTACCAAGTAGGTGCTGGAAAAAATCCCTGAAAAACAAAAACTGGCTGATTTACCAGTGAGTTTATAATCTATTAAAGACAAGTTAATGGAATCACTTCTAAAAAGAAGGATCAATGATCACTTAAAAACACAACTTACTGGATCCAAAGCAACATGGCTCTACTGAGGGCACAAGATGGCGTCCGGAGCACCCGCATGATCGCCAGCTCCGGCACCCACCCTGCTGAATCCGCCACCATCCGGGCGGTAGTGGGCTCCGGAGCGCCACCGGAGGTCCCACCGACACCCAGGAGGGGTGCTGAGCGCTTAGCCCTCCGGCGGAGCTCCGATGACCTGCGGCCTACGAAGCCGTGGTCTTTCCTACCAGCCACCACCGCCGCCGCAACTAACCGGGACGCCGCCACACCGCTCCGCTCCAGTGGGAGGGGAAACAATCAACACCCCCACCGAGGCAGCCACCACCCCCACCGGTACCCAGAGGGAAGGGAAGCCACCGCCACTGGCACAGGTAAGGAGAGCCCCTGCCTCCTGTTCCTGCTCCCTCCTGTCCTGCCTGCACCGTAAGGGGAAGCCACCAGAAGGCTCCTAGGACCACGTCAGGCAACCCGCACAGCAGCACCACCACCCAAGCAGCTGTCCCCGCACGGCAATACCACCACTCAGGCAGCACCACCACTCAGGCAGCTGTGGCCCCCTCCTCCCAACGGGCTCCCTGGCCCTCTCCGCCGGCGTCAAGAGCCACCCCTGCAGGACCAGGCTGCTGTTGCCCCAACAGGACCCAGCACGGCATCACCACCACCCGACCCCCACACCACCCGTGGACACTACCCCGCAGCCTGGCGCAGCCGCTCAGCCTGAGCCTCAACTCCCACCCATCCCTCTCCTCCTCAAGCCAACCCTCATCCTTCTACCTGGGACCTCCACCTGGACCCTGAACCCTGCCAAGCAAGTCTCCGCAAGAACACGTGCATCCTCCCGCAAGAAACAGCCACACAACGCTCCTGATCCGACCACCCAGACACCACTCACGCCGACCCCAACCCAGCCTGACCCAAAGGACAAGAAACAGCCGCACAACGGTCCTGATCCGACCACCCAGAACCCACTCACGCTGACCCCAGCCCAGCTTGACCTAAGGACTAGAACTCTAACTGAAAGACACTACAACGCTAGACTATCTCCAATCAAGCGCCCCTGGAAACCATCCCTCCACACCCGATCCCCACTCCCTTAAACTCCAGCTACTGGAAGACACAGCGACGAGATACACCACTGCACACTGGACTATCCGCAGGCAAGCCTCCCACCACACCTATCCGCCACCCCGTCTACCTCCCTAAATGCCCCTCCACCAGCTCACTCACCCACACAGCACCCTCCCTTTTCCACGTCCTACCACAACCCCCTCAACCTAGTATCTGTCCCCCTGCTCCCTAAAACCACCCCTCTGTTTTCCTGTGCACTCCTGAACGCCCGATCGGTGTGCAACAAGCTTACTGCCATCCACGACCTCTTTGTTTCCCACTCCCTCAACCTCCTAGCGATCACGGAAACCTGGATCCAAGCCACTGACTCCACCTCCCCTGCAGCACTCTCCTATGGAGGCATCATCTGGACCCACTCACCCAGACCCAACGGTCGTAAAGGTGGTGGGGTTGATCTGCTCCTGTCACCGCAGAGCACCTTCCGAGTCCTCCCAAATCCCCCCTCTCTATCCTTCTCTTCCTTCGAAGACCACTGCATCCGACTTTTCTCCCCAACACCCCTGAGGATTGCTGTAATCTACCGACCTCCTGGACCCATATCCCGCTTCCTCGATGACTTCTCCGCCTGGCTACCCTTCTTTCTCTCCTCCGAGCTACCCACCATCATCCTTGGGGATTTCAACATCCCTGTCAACATCAACAACCCGGCCACATCACAATTCCTCCACTTATCCTCCTCTTTTGCACTCACACAGTGCATACAATCCACCACCCACTCCGACGGGAATATCCTGGACCTTCTCCCATCTCTGCGCTCCCCACAACCTCACAAACACCCCCTTCCCTCTCTCTGACCACAACCTTATTACCTTCTCTGTCTCCTCTTCCTCTAACACTTACCCCTCCAAGTGTCATACTACCACCAGCCGTAACCTCCACAACCTGAACCCTGTCCCTCTCCACTCCACATCTGATCAACTCTATGACAGCATCTTTCCCCTGTCCTGCCCCGACCTGGCCATGACTGCCTACAACAACTCGCTGTCAGCCGCCCTTGATTCGCTAGCACCTTTAACCACACGAAACATCAGACCCCGACCGTTCCAGCCCTGGCAGACTGAACACACCAAAACTCTCAAAGGATGCAGTTGTGCACTGGAGCGACTATGGCGCAAAACCAGATCTCAATTAGCCTTCACCCGCTATAAATCTGCCTTCCACACCTACACCTCCTCCCTCCACGCTGCCAAACAAACCTACTTCCTGACCCTCATCAAGACCCTCTCCTCCAATCCTCGCAGGCTCTTCTCCACCTTTAACTCTCTACTCTCTCCGCCCCCACCTCCACCCAGCACCTCACTCACCGCCCTTGAGATTGCCAATCATTTCAAAAATATGATTGACACTATTCGCAGGGATATCGCCACTGCTCAAACTTCCTCCCCACTCGTCCCCTCTCACAAAGCAACCCCCTCATCACCCCTCTCTCTCAGCCTCACCACTGTTCTGACCTCCACCCCACCTAACATTCCTCACACTGAAGCCCCCTCAACACTCCACACATTCGACCTCACTACCATGGAAGAGGTCACCAAGGTCTTCTCTAATGTCCGCCTCACCACCTGCCCCCTCGACCCTATCCCCTCACAACTCCTACGACCCTCCTCCTCCTCCATCTTACGCTCCCTCACCCACATCTTTAATCTCACCCTCTCTTCCGGCGCATTCCCCTCCCCTCTGAAGCACGCGCACATCACCCCTATTCTTAAAAAGCCCTCCCTGGACCCCAATGACCCGAACAACCTTAGACCCATCTCGATGCTGCCATTTACATCCAAACTCCTCGAGCGCTTAGTCTACAATCACCTAAGCTCCCACCTCAACCACAACAACCTCCTCGATCCCCTACAGTCCGGCTTCTGCCCCCTACACTCCACCGAAACTTCCTTACTCAAACTATCCAACGACCTGCTAACCGCCAAAGCTAATGGCCACTACTCAGTGCTCCTACTCCTCGACCTCTCCACAGCCTTCGACACAGTCGACCACCCCCTCCTCCTCAAAAAGCTACACTCCCTTGGCTTCAGAGATTCCGCTCTCTCCTGGCTCTCGTCCTACCTATCACAATGCTCCTTTAGCTTTACCTATAACGTTACCACCTCCCCCTCACTCCCCCTCTCTGTTGGGGTCCCTCAAAGCTCTGTCCTCGGGCCCCTTCTCTTCTTCATCTACACCTCCTCCCTTGGCCAACTCATACACTCTCATGGCTGCAACTATCACCTCTATGCCGACGACACGCAAATCTATCTCTCGACCCCTCGCCTCACCCCCTCAGTCTCCGCCCGAATCACAAGCCTACTGAACGATATATCAGACTGGATGTTGCTCCACTTCCTTAAACTGAACCTCTCCAAAACCGAGCTCCTCATCTTCCCCCCAGCCCGCACACCACCCACCATCGACTTTTCCATCACGTCCAACAATGCCACCATCAGGCCCGCCCCACAAGCCAGAGTACTTGGTGTCATACTTGACTCCAATCTATCCTTCCAGCCCCAAGTCCAATCACTAACAAACTCTTGCAGACTCCACTTCCGCAACATCACCAAAATCCGCACGTTCCTAACCCCGGAAACCACTAAACAGCTCATCCACTCCCTCATCATATCACGACTTGATTACTGCAACTCCCTCCTCACTGACCTGCCTCGCCGCTGGCTATCCCCGCTTCAGTCGATCCTGAATACGGCAGCCAGACTCATCCACCTCACCAACTGCTCCGTTCCCGCCACCCCCCTCTGCCAATCCCTCCACTGGCTTCCAGTTGTGCAACGGATCAAATTCAAACTGCTAACACTGACGTACAAGCTATCCATCACACTGCCCCAAACTACATCACCGTTCTAATATCCAAATACCACCCAACATGCACTCTCCGCTCCTCATAAGACCTCCTTCTCCCTAGTTCCCTGGTCTCCTCCTCCCATGCCCGCCTCCAGGACTTCTCCAGAGCGTCACCCATCCTCTGGAACTCCCTACCCCAATCCATCAGACTATCACCTACTCTCCTCTCCTTTAGGTGCACCCTGAAAACCCACCTCTTCAAGGAAGGCTACCCCACCCCCTGCTAATTGCCGACCTCCTCCACTCTTCCTACCACTCCATCCCCCATAGCCATTTCCTCCTGTACCAATATCCCCTCCCACCTTGCTTGTAAGCTCAAAAGAGCAGGGCCCTCGCACCCCTCGTGTATCACATTGTATTGTTTTGTACTGTCGCATGTATTGTCTCTCATTGTAATGTACAGCGCTGAGCGAACTGTTGGCACTTTATAAATACTGTATAATAATAATAATCATGTCAGACTAGTCTGATTGATCTTTTTGACTATATTACCAATGTTTTGGACCAGGGTGGTGCTGTGGACATAGCATATCTTGATTTCAGCAAGGCATTTGATACATTTCCACATAATGATCTAATTCAAAAGTTGTACAAGCTAGGACCTAAACCTTAGTTGGTTCAGTGGGTATGCAGTTGGCTAAAGGATTGATACCAAAGTGTGGTTGTAAACGGGGTTCACTCAGAACAGAGACTAGTCACTAGTGGTGTACCACAAGGCTCTGTACTAGGTCCTGTTCTATTTAATCTATATGTGAGTGACATACAAAGGTGTGTAATAGGGTTGAAATACCTGGAGATGTCTGTAACATGGAACATGGTTTGGCATTGCTGGAAGATTGGTCAAGAAAATGTAAACTGCAGTTCAATGTTTCTAATTGTAAAGTAATGCACCTAGGGAAAAGGAATACCTTGAGGAAGAACAACACTGGGGGTATAGTGTTGGCCAGGGCTACAGAGAAAAAAGGAATGACACATACTGCACCATCCAGTCTTTTAAGGATTATTACCCATGCCCCCATAGTAGTTCTACCATGTTTCTTAAACATGCTCATAGATCAGCATGGAGTAATTAAAACAAGATGTTTCAAAAACCAATGGAAGCGTTTTCTGTGTTTCTTGGAATGAAGCAATGAGCTTCATAAAAGTGTGCATAAAATATAAGTCCTTAGGTAAAGTGTATAGTGCACTAATATGCAGACATGTATAAATTAAAAATAATTTTAATGACTAGAATTGTATAACACAAAATCCTCAAGAGAAGTTTGCATAATGCCTATTTGTTGGTTGCAATTCACTACATCACCACTAAATATTTATTCAAGTGCCTGTAAAGGCTCAAGGTTTTAACTTCATGCCTTCCATGCATGAAGGTAAAAAACCTTCTCTGTTAACCAGTACCCCCTAATACTGTCCTAAGCCCCCTCTCGATCCAGTGATATGCACTGGAGTATCGGCTATCCCAGGAGTCCCTCTCCTCATTGGCTGAGACAGTAGTGGGAGCCATTGGCATTCACAGCCAGTAAGCCAATGAGGAGAGACAGGGGGCAGGGCCGAGCTGTGTGAATGGGCACATGGAGCAGTGGGTGCCGCCATAAGTTGCTGTGGGGGGCACCCAACAGGAAGAAGGGGTCAGAAGAGTCTGCGAGGGATCTGAGAAGAGGAGGATCCAGGCTGCTCTGTGCAAAACCACTGCACACATCAGGTAAGTATAGACATGTTTGTTATTTTTAGAGAAAAAAATTAAGCCTTTAGTATCGCTTTCAGTTTGGAAAAGTTTGAAATGAAAATCTTCGATTTGAACATAATTAAAAAAAAAATCCAACACATTATTAAAAAACATAAAAAAGACAAAATAAGCAAAAACAATTTAATTGTGGAAGCTTACTACTTCAATTTTTTTTTTATCTACAAAGCAGATTTTTCTGTTAATTTTAATGAAAATATTACATGTGAAAATATTACAAAATTTGTTTCTCACTAGCTTTTTTTTTTTGTTTGTTTCTGTTTTTGTTCTTATCATTTTCACTTCTCTTTAGGCAACTGTTACACTATATAAAAATGTTTTAAAAATCTAGCATAAGATAAACATAAAGTATAATACAAATGTACAATGCTACTTGTCTAACAATCAGTTACCTAATGAATCATGTGAAAGTACACAGATTTAATGATATAAATATCTAGAGGAAAATATCATCTGAACTAGTTCTCTGGTATAACTGATTTCAGTGAAGGAGATTGAAAACAGAATTGGATAAAAAAGGATGCAATTCAAATGTTTCTGGAATCTGTCATTATTGATAATCTACCTAAAAATTTTCAAAATGGTGAGTGAATTGGGTCTGGTCCCTCCTGTTCAGGATCTGGCAAGCCTTTTCTACATTTTTGGTCATTCCTGGAGGCCCGCAACTGAAAACTCCCACTTTTTTAACCTGAGGAAAATAATGATTAGCATTAACAAACACACCACCATGAATAGAAAGATCTCCACAAAAACTAAATGTTTAGTACATTTGCAAGTCATTTATTGTGTTCTGCTTTTGAGGAGTGATAGCTGAAACACATGATGGCTAGGGCTAAATAGGCAATTTTAATAAACTTAGTTTTACATTGAAATTACAAATTGTCCGTTGCTGAATTTTGCTGAAATTGTGTCAAAATCAGCCTAAATTTATGCCATATTACCTTTTTTGTTGAAATTAGCTTGAAACAATGATATGGCTTTACTGTTTTACAAAACTGTCATATCAGTGGTTTGTTGGTAGACAAAGACAACCATAAACCTAACACTAACCCTAGCACTAATCTTAATCCTGACACTAATCCTAATGCTAACCCAAACCTAACCTTTACAGTAACCCTTTGTTATTTAACAAAGCAATGTCAGTGGTATGATCAATGTGGATCTAGAGATATAGCAGTTTCCTATTTAAGTACAAGTTACAATAAAGTGAAGGTCTAGAGAATCAAGCTATGCTGTGTACTCTTTTGCACCTAGAACAATAATTTTGCGTAAAAATAAAATAAGAGAAGTTTAAATCAGGAGTAAAACAACCACATTTCACCCTTAAGCACTACCTTTTTATTGCTTTTTATATTATCTTCAATCCATTTTGCTGATTTGTTTAAAGTCTCCCCCAAAATGTTACTTGTGGATCTATGCTCATTGACTAAATAATCCACTACTTTCTTATATTGGGGTCTATGTCAGCTTGTGAAATACTTTTAAAAGAAAGCCTTGTTTGTCCCACCCAAAAAAAGTAATATACACATAGCTTTTTTATTTTAACCCCTTAGTGATGGAGGGTAAAACAAATGTTAATGTCTGAACACAATTTTGCAACTTTAACATGTGTTCATAAAACTGTAAATATCATCATACATACTTTGTGTATCCTAGTGGATTATACCGTAAATGGCAATGAATATCTCCTAATTTTTTTTTTGTATGATCAAAGGATAAGCAGCCCAAAATTGTAAAAAAAAAAATCATTGTTTTGAATGTAGTTGTATATTTCTTGTTATTACCATAATTTACCATCAAAGAACAACCCATAATAAATTCTCCTGCTCCTGACAATCACAGCAATACCACATGTGTGTATGTTAGTTTTTTGGATGTACCCATAGTAGGGCCCAGAAAAAAATGGTTCACATTTTGTTTTTTTTTATCCTACCCAAAACACACTGACAGTAACTGACACCAACGTTAATTAAAAAAATTAATTAAAAAAAAAAATCCTACCCAAAATATACTTACCCTGACTTTTGACCCTTCCCTGACTTGACCCTAATACTAACCCTGGCACTGACCTAGATCAAGCTATTTTTCTCTTTTTTTATTAATATTTTTTTACACACTTTTGTTTATGTATGTCCTCATCACCTGCAAAGAGAAAAAGATACAGTGTATCTTACTCTCCATTCAGAAGAAGAAGAAGTAAACACATGGGTGGGCTACACAGAGACTGATCACTGTGATAGCCAATCAGAAGTTATCACAGCAATGAGGTGACCCATAACCAGGAATCTCAGGTCCCAATCATTAGTATGGCACCTGGGGCTACCGGTGAAAGCCTGGTCCCTGTGCTGGAAACACATTGTGCGACACGCTCCTAACACAAAGACAGGTACACAGATATTCAGCCTCATGGATAAAGGTCCACTTCAGTGAGACCGTATATCTGCATACGCTTGGCAGGAAGGGGTTAAGCATTGGCAAAATTATCACCAAATAAACAGGCCCATAGCAGAAATGTAAAATTTGCTCTAGTCCATAAGGAGTATACAGGAATAACAGCCAAAGCTTTTAAAATTCAAAGGGTGATTTAGTCCACTTGTGCTGCCTCTTACTAACATATCACCCTTGCTGTAGGTATATTTTATTTAAAAATATTCATAAAGAATTCCTTTTTTCTTTGTTTAGTAGTTTATACATATCCCTTGTGTATTACATTGTGGCATTTCCCCGGATTTACTAAAGGAGTAGACCATGATCACTCATTTGCATTTTCACTTAGCTAAGTAAGTGTTGAGAAGCGGTGTTAACTTTTTTATAATCCAATCATGTGCTAACAGGCCTGGACTGGCCAATCGGGCACACTGAGCATCTGCCCGGTGGGGTGGGGCCATATGTTCAAGGCAGCTGGGCTGCTTCCTGGGCCAACACTGCTCACCCGGGCTCTCTGCAGATAACCACCTGCCTGGCCATTCATTCGATTTACTGCATGGCCGTCGGGGCTGGGGGGAGGAGACTAGAGGTCAGATAACTGTGAAGGGGAGGAGCTAGCGATGAGACCCCATCACCGCATGTTGGTATTGGTGTCACTGCAGTTGCAGACACCACAGATCCCAGATAAAGTGACCTGTTGTTCATCCCTTGTAATAGCAATACAGTTGATTATAAAAACTTAGAGGTACAGTGTTAAAACATGTTTTATTAATAAAGAAATAATTAAAAATGTTTAAATGAAAGCACCCCCATTCCCCCCTGCTCACATGCAAATGCAAACACACATGTAGGTCCCACAGGCATATGTAAATGGCGAACGCAACACACATGTGAGGTATCGCCACAAATGTCAGAGTGAGAGCAAAAATGTTAGCACCGGACCTCCTGGCGTATAACTTTTTTTTATTTTTTTTTTAGATTTTTATGTAACATAATTTGGCACTGTTCTACGGGCGCATGCAATTGTAAAGTTTGACATGTTTGTTATCGGTTTACTCAGCGTAAAATGATCTTTTAGATTTCACCAAAACAGTTGGGTATTATATTGTGCTTTTGTGCAATCATCTAAGTGTATTTTTTCAAAAACATTTGCGTTTGAAAAACTGTTGCACAGATATTTTACATAAAAAATATATATAATGTTTAGGGGTTCTGAGTTGTTTTATAGCGAAAAAATAATGTTTTTGACAAATAGGAGAGGATTGCCACAATTGGCCCGGACTGGAAGGGGACAAGCTGACAGTAGGGTTTACCTGACCAGGCTGTTGCTGGTCTTTCAGTCCAGTCCAGTCCAGTCATAAGTGATTGAAGCCGGCTAAACATAACTAAAAGACATGGCGAAACCAGTCATTGTCATTATTTGTAATTTGTTTAAAAAAAAAACAAAAACGGGCTGCTCAGTCTAAAATGTCCAGGCCTACTTTTTGTCCCAGTCCAGGCCTGTGTGCTAGCAACTAACATTTTTTTATTTTTATGAAATGAGATTGGGTATTTTTTGCAAAATGAATTTTCCCCACATTCACTAAGCTTGCTAAAATTACCCAGTAAATTAGAGTCACTGTATGAATTTGTTGTTTAAATTCCTTTTACATGCTTATATCAGCAGCACATGCATTGAAACACTGACAACATCATTCACTGAGGCTCTATGTACTAGCTTGGCAAGAATGGAGAAAATGCACTAAGAGACTGTAAAAGCAACTTTGTATGCTATGACAAGGGTCACTCACAAATAGACTGTTCAGAAAATGGTTAGTGACAAGCAGTTAATTACATGGGAAAGCTTTTAGTTTTCTTGTAGTCAGCAACACAACAAGACAAGCCTTTGTGTAGCAATGCTTTAGAATCACATTATGTTTATCAAATTACTGAATATTGTGATAACTCAATAATTAGTTCTGGAGGTTTATTAGCTTTGCTAGATTATAATAATGTGTCAGAGTAAACCAGCAAATTATGGTAATGGGACTGATGATGGCTATACACAAATTAAACATAAAATACATTTGAATTTCATCTCAGCAAATGCACAGTAAAATCACTTACCTCTGGATGAACTTCCTGCAGAGAAATGAAAAATGGCACAAACTGCGGCCTTCCAAAATGGGTGATAGATCGTAAACCAGTAAATAGGCTGCGATTTAAGACTCTCTGGAAATGACGCTCACATATGTACTAAAACAGAACAATCAAGGGTTACTAAAGAATATTTTGAATGGAATCATTTGCTGCAGGAGTTGCAGTTAATGAAAAAAGATGTAAAAAAAATTATATGTATACAGTATATATATATATATATATATATATATATATATATATATATATTAGAAACTCTGTACTATTCAATATATTCCATATCCAAGAACAACCCTACTTCTCTAGTAGTCCATAAGGTAAATGGGGACCAGCTTTACAGGCCAAGACCTTTACTTATTTTTAGACACAGTCTGGAATAATTTGAATCCCTGTCAGGTTTTATCACCATTTCTGTAACTATTAGGGAGATTTTCTCTCACTTCTGTGTGTTCACCGAGACAAAATTTCTTCAAATAGGCACAGAAAGTGATACACATTTTATAATTGGACTAGGGATGGGCATGGATGTCTTTCCAGGTTTGTCTGTCATTGCAGTCTGTTTCTCCATTGGTAAGATCTCCTCAGTTTCTGTATGCTCACCAAAACAGGAACTAAGGTGCAATCTCCTCGACAGGGACGCAGATGGCAATAAAAACAGAGTTTCTAATCCTTCCCTACTCTAACCAAAACCCCCTCAAAAATAATTTTGGTAAGATCTGGGCTCTATGTCTATGGTGGTCAAACCTCAAGAGGAACTTTCGGCTGTATTCTTTTCAGTGATTCAGTCAGTTATTGCTGCAGGCTGAATCACACAGACAGGTCTACAGTAACCACAGTTTGCATAAAATTAAGAAACCAACAAAAATAAAGGAGAACCTAGGGTGTAACTAAAGGGGTTGCAGAGGATATTCATACTCCTGGGTTTATGAGGTCATGTATCCCACTTCTCTTCACTTTACCATTCAAGTATGCACACTGTATTCTGTACAGTGTAAAGGAACACATCTTTTTCTCTTCTATATCACTTATCTCAGACTATAGCATATGTTCTAAACACATCTAAACAAGTCATGTAAAGGTACCTAGAGACATAAGATGATTTTCAACAGATCCATGTGGCTACAGTCAGATTGGGCAACAATCAAGTTTTTTTGCCCTACCCAACCAGACACCCCTGCCTGGCAGTTCTCAGAATAAAACTGACAGGTTGAAATTTCGTAAACAATTGTTGAGATAAGATTCCCCTGATGAAGTCCATGGGACGTAACGCATAGGGTGGAGCCTGACAACATGCAATTCAAAAAGCACGTCATACAATGGTACTCAGTGGCATGGTTGGATCACTTCTATTCTGTAAGTGTAATTTTTATGCCTGGCTTTAACCGCTTTCCCGCCACCCAATAGCAAATATACTGCTACAGGCCAGCAGGGGTGCATAAAATCATGTGTATATATATATATATATATATATATGTGTTTTTGCATACCTGGGTAGGGGGCGCACACGAGCCGCATACGTGCCCTACCCGCGCCGCCATTCACAGCCGCGGCTGTCAATCACCCAGTCCCAGACAGTGATTACCCGCCAGCGCTTGGTGATCGCCGAGGATCTCCAACGGGGAGGAGGGCTACTTTGTTTACTAACAGTCCTCCTCCCTGTCGGCTTGGGCACACTGCTCTGGATGGCTGTGCACAGCACAGCTATCCAGAGCCGGGTGCTAACAGTGAAGCACCAACACACCACCCCCTGGTAAAACACTCTCTGCACACAGTTAACCCTTTAATCGCCCCTCATGTTAACCCCATCCTGCCCAGTGCCATTAGTACAGTGTCAGTGCTTTTTTTTAGCACTGATCACTGTATTGGTGTCACTGGCGATGTCAGTGACACCAAGTCAGTTTCTCTGTGTCAGAATGCCTGCCACAGTCCCGCTATAAGTCACTGATCGTGGCCATTATTAGTAGAAAAAAAATTCCATTTTGGCCTACATTTATGATTAAATTTGATTTTTTAATTTTTTTTACTGGACATGTTTAATAGCAAAAATTTAAAAAATAGTGTTTTTTTCTCAATTGTTGTTTTTTATTTTATAGCACAAAAAATTAAAAACGCACAGGTGATCAAATACCAACAAAAGAACGTTCAATTTGTGGCAAAAAAAGGATGTCAATTTAATGTGGGTGCAGTGTTGCATGACTGCGCAATTGTCAGTTAAAGTAATGCAGCTCCGTAACTCAAAAAGTGGCCTGGTCAGGAAGGGGGGTAAATCCTCTGGAGTGGTTAACACGTTTAAGGATTTTACATTATGTATGGTTTTTGTTTCTCTCTAAGTTCAGGCCAGAAATAAAGGGTTCCCTGAGTGCTATCTGCTACACCTGTGCATCTTTGAGATGGGTCATTTCTTTTAAAAGTGTAAAGTGTTAACAACCTGTTTAATATATAGGTAGGTCATATATGCAGAGTCCCAGACCAAAAGAGTGGAAGTGCACATGGTGGTATGTTCCTATATTTCACCATGGAAATAGAAACTACATTCAAGCACAAGTGGTTTTTACTTTGGAAGAGTGGATGTTTTTCTAAAAAAAGTACTTTTTGCACTTCAGTTTATTCACGAACTTCGTAATACATTTTACTTGTAGAGTGTGCCGTGTTTCACAGAGTATCACAGTTTTGCATATTTATTATTTTTTTGTTTTTCCTTAAGGGAGCAGTGCTGCACTTTTAGAAAAGGGTTTTTTTTACATTTGATTGCTGAGATAAGCCATTAAAGGAGGTTTCTAGAAGTGCTCCTTATCTTTCCTCCACTTGCATAAACATAAATTCTGTGTCAATCTGAATGGACAAATCTATGGAGCTTTCAGATCTTTCGGCATCCAACCTGATGTATTTATCTAAATAAAGGAAAGGGAATCTGCTTGTAAAAAAAAATAATTTTTCAGCTTAAGAAGCTTCTATAACTCTCTGGAACTATTTAAAATCCTTCCTTAAAAACACCATAATTTTGCTTTTCCTTTTTACCCCAATCTATTTGACCAAAATGGTAACAATTTGAGAATATGAAAGCTTTCAATTTTATTCCTATTTAATGAGGGCCTTGTTGAAATTTTGCTGTTTTATAAAATGTGTTCCTATATAACCCCTTGATTAACCTTTAGTTAAATCTAAATAGTATAATTACAAATGCTCCAAATTATAGTGCAATATAGGAACATTTTAGGGACAACAAAATATATACTTTTTAAGTACAGTAATTGTTTTAAAACCAACAAAGCAGAATAGTTATTTTTTTGTTTTGTGAAACCATTTGTCTATAGAGTGCATATAAAAAAAAGCCTTGTTGTTCTGAAAAATAGATATATGTATTACCTCATTATATAATATCATTATATGAAAGACTAGCTCCAAGCTATGACTTTAAATAATTTTGTCTGTCTCTCTGCATCAGCCAATCAGTGACAGTTTTTTTATTTATTCATAAATATACAAAGTCTCCTGTGAATGGTTAAGCAGCACTCAGCCTGACTCAATTTTATTCTAGGAACACGGCAGAAGTTACTGTCCCGCTGCCAGAACACAGTGCTATATACTGCAAGTAGCTGATGCTACATACACGGTACATACAGTTTATACAGCACTGACAGCGGGTGCATTTTAAGTAAAGACGAATGTGTTACCAAATCAACAAGCCCATGAAAATTTAAAAATTGCTCTAGTTCCTAAGTGGTTTACAACAATGGTCAATATACAAAAACATGAACTTGGTTCTGGTCATGAAAATATTCTGTTAAGCTACCAGATAAGACTGCAATCTTATAAACTGGTTTAGCCCTTTGACTATGTGACTAAATGACAGAATGTCGTGACTATATTAACCTTTTCGCTACCATGCTATAGCCAAAAGATGGCTACAGCGCGGTTGTCTAGTTCTGAGACAACGTTCATGGATGTCATTCCAGAAAACGCCCCCAGCAGCGTACACCCAGTGCTCTCTGTGTGATCACATGATATGGTAAATGGCCAATCACAGCGGCCTTTTACCACCTGATAAGCTGTGTCCAATGACACAGCAGATCACCGGGTAAATACAGTTGCCGGTCATTGGCTGACTTTCCTCATGCTGTCACAGCGTGAGGAAAGTACTGCCGATAACCAGCAATTGTCAGACAAGTGATCATCACTGATCATCAGGGCACTGCTACCCACCTGTGCCCATCAGTGCTGCCCATCAGTGCTGCATATCAGTGCAGCATCATCAGTGCTGCCTATCAGTGCCTCCTATCAGTGCCTATCAGTGCCCAGCAGTGCTGCCTATCAGTGCCCATCAGTGCAGCCTCATCAACGCACATCAGTGAAGGAGAAACATTACTTTTTGCTAAATTTTATAATAGAAACAAAGAACAACTTTTTTTTTCAAACTTTTTGCTATTTTTTGTTTATAGCGCAAAAAAAAACACCCAGTGGTGATTAAATACCACCAAAAGAAATCTATATTTGTGTGAAAAAAAATTATAAAAATTTCATATGGGTACAGTGTTGCAATTGACATTCAAAGTGTGACAACACTGAAAGCTGAATATTGGCCTGGGAAGGGGGTATAAGTGCCCAGTAGGCAAGTGGTTAAATAGATGGGGTTAGTAAAGATTTCCAAGGTTATTTAGTAAGGTGATGGTTTGCATAAGGCAGTATCCCATACCATCCAATAATACAGCACTGTAACTAAGAAAACTAAGCCGAGGGATCTGCATAATATTAAAGTACAGTTACACCATTTTTTCTCTCCATAAGCCAGTTTCTTTGAATAAAAATACAAAAGTAATTTGAAGATTACTTCTCCATTATATTATTCTTGCCTGTGTATGATCTGTGAAGTACAATTATCGAAGCCTGCATAAAGAATGATGTTGTTAGAGGACCATTATGTGCTCATTTTTATCAAAATACTATATTTTATGAAATCAACTTGCATTAGCAGTTCTTTGCCACTTTGTAATGCAACTTAATTAGTTATATTATATCAAGGTCTATTTTATTCCATATTTATTCATTATCTCGAATGGTTTTAGAAAATGGTGTTCTGGAGAGATGTAAGAGTAATGCTAGTTTTCTACAGTAAAATTGCAGTAAAATGACTTGTAAGTACGTCTGTTATTTTACAAAGCCTTGACAGGAGTAAAATAGTTACAATGCTTGTGCTAGTGTGTAGTGCTCATTGCTGCAGTTCAGCAATGAGTATTATACATCTCTTTGACTGATCACAGTCATAAACATAAAATGAAAAAAAAAATCTTTGCTTAAATGGGTCTTCTATTTTTTTAATTACTTTTTCATTTTCTTCTAATAACAGGATTAATCAGTGGCGGTTCAATATCTATATTATCTGATTATCGTAATATACTCAATACATTAATATCCTCACACCAAAACTACACCTAAAATAACGCGATTAGTGGGATGAGCACAATTTTGCTTTTACTGGATTCTATACATAATTCTATAGTAAAACATCTATGGTTTATTGGGAAAATGGTTCATGAAGATGTCTAGCATAATTGGAGGATTTATTATGATATTAATGCAGGTTACAATAGGTATAAGCTAAAGCCTTGGCACATTTCTTGTTCAAAAATTTTATTGTAAGGCACCAAGCCAGTATTACAGAATAACATCATTAAAGGTTACAAATCAAGAGGTCACAAGCATAGGGGTTCAACAGGTAAAAACCGTATAGTAGGAAAGATACATCTTACACCTGGAAGGTGTTTAGGAATGTCGGGTATGCAACCCTTATCAATGTGGTAACAAGCACTATCTTTACACATGAGAGGGCACAAATAAACATATAGTCATATTTAAACATTGGTTAATATGGAGTTGGTGCCGATGATCATGCCTTGGCTCATTTCATACCAGGGAGCACTCAATCGGTAGGTGTTATGCATATATTCCACTCATCTGTGAGAATGACACTAGACAATATCTTTTCTTTTAAACAACAGGTATTAGATGCCATCAGGTGCTCTTTCCATTATCTCCGATGCAAGGGTGGACTGACAACTCATGGGACCCCCGGGTAATAGGGGATCATGGGGCTCCTGTGTCCTCGTCCGCACTCAAACCACACCCACAAAAGCCTATGAAAGGTGCCAGGGGCCCTCTAATGACCCTGGGCCCTCGGGCAGTGCCTGAGTGCCCAAATGGTCAGTCCGCCCCTGCTCCAGTGTATAACAAGAATCACACCACATGACAACCTAACCAATGACACCACAAAGCTTCTAACTCACTCCCTGGTCATCTCCCGCCTTGACTACTGCAAATCCCTCCTCACTGTCTTACCTTTGCATAGGCTATCCCCCCTCCAGTCCATCATGAATGTTGCTGCCAGACTCATCCACTTTACCAACTGTACAGTGTCTGCCACCCCTCTTTGCCAGTCCCTCCACTGGCTCCCACTCACCCAACGAATAAAATTCAAGATACTTACAACAAGTTGTAAAGCCATCCACTACTTAGCCCCTAGTTACCTCACTAACCTCACTAACCTCATCTCAAAATACTAACCAAATCATTCTCTTCGTTCCTCCCAAGACCTCCTGCAGTCTACTCCTTTGTCACCTCCTCCCATGCTCGCCTTCAGGATTTCTCCAGAGCCGCTTCCATCCTCTGGAGCTCACTTCCCCAATGTGTCCGACTATCTCCATCTCTGTCCACTTTTAGATCATCCCTGAAAACTCATCTCTTCAGAGAGGCCTATCCTGCCAGCACCTAACAGCTGTACATGTATTTTGTCCATCAGTCCATCCCCCATAGTTATTACCGTTTGTATCTCTCGACCCTCCCTCTTACACAGTAAGCTCTAACAAACAGGGCCCTCTGAATCCTCCTGTATTCATTCGTATTGTAATTGTACTGTTTGCCCTTTTGTTGTAAAGCACTGCATAAACTGTTGGCACTATATAAATCTTGTATTATAATAATAACTAGAAAAGCTACAATTTCTGGGGAAATTGTGTGAAGTGTTCTTTCCTCCACCAGTAGTCTACAACTGGAGTGGGCGGAGTAGCTTTTGTCACTCTGCTGCCTGCTCACACACCTGGGTTCCTATGGCAACTCACTCTACAGCAAGGGCAGAGGAGCGGTTAAAAACAAACTGCTCCAGCTTGCTCACTTCACTGGCGGTTGCCATCTTCAAACGGTTGTAGTTTAAAAATTATAAATCCTACACCAAAGAGCTTTATATTGTGAGAATCACAAGACCCAGACCTACATTTTGATGCATAGTATGTCTCTGAAATAATAAAAATGAAGGCACAGTTGCAGTTTAGAAATTGCCCTTCAAATTTCAGATGTCTAGAGTGGAGTTTTAATGAATGTCAATGGGCGGCGTGAGTTGCAAACAAATGGTCATATTGTGAAAACTATCAGGACTATGGCTTAGCCGTGGACATTTTTAGTGGCAGCAGGGATAGCTGAACGTTTTGATATAAGATTTGTGTAGGCATGGATCATGTATTTGTATGTTTCATCATTCAGCATGTACTATGCTTCCAATTATTAATCAATTTATTCATCAATTTAATCATCAATAATTTAATAATTCATATATTATCATTTATCACCCATCATTTCACACAATATATATATGCTAACTAGTGTGCTTTACATACAGCACTCTGATTGCCTCTGAGCCCATGACACATTATATCATTTTGGTGTTTTTTTTTTTTTTTTTGTCAGCTGAGAGTGTATGGGAGTGTCCTATTTCACCCTCCTTCTGACATCCCATTGGTATATAGGCTTGTGGCCAGCAGACACATCCTTAGCTCTGAGGAAGGGGGTTTAACTCCCGAAACGCGTCAGCTTATCCGCATCATTAGACACAGTTGCATTGTGACTGTTTTTGTGGATCACCTATACTGCCCATTATCACGTTGGTCTGTGAGTAAACATCCTTTCTATTTAATAAATTACGTGTTATACCACGGTAATGCATGATGAGAGTGCGCCCTCGTTTGTTTTTATTCATCAGTGGTCAGATTTCCCAATCTCAGAAGGGCAGCACCTCTTTGCTTGGCATTTGACAATTCCTTGCTTTGCATGAAGATTGGAGCGCTGGTTTCGTTTGTTTTTATTTTTGTTTTTGTTTTTTTTTTTTAAAATGAGTCCATGGTTTTGTATCATTCAGACTAGATTACTGCAAATCCTTATACTATGGTTTTCCTAAGAAAGAACCACATTGTTTGCAGCTGGTAGAGAATACAGCAGTTATACTACTAGCCCACCCAACCAGTGACTGGAAAATCACTTCATTTCTTTGTTCCCTACACTGGCTTCTAATTAAATGGAAGAAATCCTTCAATTCAGCCTAAACACTTATTTGTCAAAACTTCTGACTAAACATACTCACGCTCCATGCACTGTTCAGAGAACGGAAAATTACACATGCCCATAGTAATCTTAAAATCTTTCGATTTTGAACACTGTGTCATGCAGCAACCACACCATGTAGCCCCATTCTCTGGAAGTTTTTATGAGCAGACTCAAGATATATCTATTCACCCAGGCTTATAACAACACCTGACAAATCCTTTCTTTCAAAGCAATTTGAGTGTTTTGAGTCCCCAGGGAGAAAATGCTATAAAAATATTATTATTATGCACAATATGAATATTATCTAGAGTGTTGCTTTAGTGATCAGAAAAGGTTTTCCAGTCTGTACAAAACATGGTTTTCCTATTGAGAACCCAGCTGGCAGCATCTGTGGAACCTATAGACATGAGATTGTCACACATGGGAATGTCACTTGATGAGGCCATAATGATTTCTTACCAGCATGGTAGTACGAAGGTCAAATTTTTCAGCAAACTGAGTGATGTAGATGTGAACAGACACTAAGTTATGTTCATCATTCTCTTCAACTTCTCTTAATATGTCTGTCAGCCACTCAAAATGTCGCTGTGTACGGGTGACCCATATAAAATATATCTAAAAAAAAGTGTTTTAAAACATTGTTTAATCAATTCATTTTTCATAAATACTTTCATATGAATGCCTTTAACAATCAGCTACAGAGTATAAAAATCTAAGTTATTAAGTACACTAGGTATGTGAAACCAAAATGGCAAAGTACCAAATTCAGTAAGATAAATGTCTAAAAGGCATCAATAGTTCTACTAAGAGCTGTATTGTACTTACCCACTTTCTAACAATTTACTAGAGCAGGGGTGGGCAACTGTGGCTCTCCAGCTGTTGGTGAACTACAAGTCCCATCATGCCTCTGCCTTTGGGAGTCATGCTTGTAACTGTCAGTTTTGCAATGTCTCATGAGACTTGTAGTTCTACAACAGCTGGAGGGCCACATTTGCCCACCTCTGTACTAGAGCATTCTAGGGATGAACATACCAATTACCAATAATGTTAACAAATGGAGTACCGTAGGCATAGGAGATACACAGTAAAAAAAAATGAAGAACGTTTTTATGGCATATATCCTATGCACTGCCCTTCTCCCCTTGCCACCACTGCCACACCACAGCAGTTCTTGGCTGTAATTTTCAAATAGCATTCATTTACATAGTATTTCATAGGAGGAGCTGAATGTGCAAAATGGCACTTGCAGATGGTCTTCAAGTATCACAATGTAATAGAGTGTAACAATGTACTGTTACTTTGTATTTACTATTTAGGCCATATGTAGATCAAAGTGAAAATCAAAAATTAAAGAAACAAAATGTATTCCTATTTCACCCCTTGTTAATTAATAGTTAACTCTTATAAGACTTAAAACTCCTTCCTTCCATTATTCCCTAAGCTATATTTTTTCTGTTATTTTTCTTGCACATTTTTATCATGAATATTTAAACTTTTGTAATCACTTTCATTTGTTCTGTTTGTTATATTTTTCAAAGTCACATAAAAAGTATGAATTAAATTGAAAAATGTTCCCTTTGTAAATAACTTTGCCATGCTTTGTACCAGAAACATAATTTTAGACAGGGCAAATTGTAGAGTAACATGTATGCTCTTTATCTAGAGTAACTCTATTTAATTTATTCCAACAATGGTTGAAAATAGGATGTACTTTTGCCTATAAATTGCGTAGAAAACAACTAATTTTTGCTTGTAGGCTTTCCAGGGGTGTTTGTGTAAATTCATATGTAATACCATGTTGACCATAGTATAGACTCAGATCCATAGGCACTTAACCTTAAAGACACGTCCTCCATATGTGTTTCATGTCACAGAGGTCTGAGAACTCCTGAAAACACTGAGTGGGATAGCTTACATTTGTATTATGTATTACTTGTTTATTTTAAACATTGACAAATATATTGCCAAATAAACAAGTCCATAGCGGAAATGTAAAAAATTGCTCAATTCCAAGAGGTATAAAGATACAAGAGTTAATGTCATTTCACAGAAACGTTATTCTAGCTGATTTTTAGACCTGATTTGTATCACAAAAATGATGCAAAGTAAACATATACATTCTTCAAGCATGATGATGTGATTCTCTGAGCTTCACTCATCCCTCCAGAAAAGACTGAGGCTGCATGCAATTTATTTTTTTAAACTGGCCAAGAGGTTTTGGCAAGCTCAGAACAATTTACTTGAAACCCTGGGAGTAGGAAAACAATTACATGGAAATAGTGAATACAAAACTTCAGACAAAAATATTTTTGTTTAATTTTGGATGGAGCGAGAAATTATTTAAACCTCCATCACGTTTTTATTGCTGTCTGCTTCTCCGCTGGGGGAATTTTTCCACCATTTGCTACTCCACAATAGAAAAGGGGACACAGCGCTATAAATCTAAACCTTCCCTTCTCTATACTACAGATAAAGTGTAAACTAAACCCAAAAAACAAAATTGATATATAATGCAGATTAAAGGCCATCTTTTATATCATGTGACATATTACACCTGTATTTTGCCCAAAAAATTCCCGGTGCATCTAAACAGTGTAAACGCATTTAAACACGCCTAAATACTAAGCACGTTTAGCAGTTGAGTGTTCATTCATTGCAATGGCCAAAATAAATTACTCTTCTAGCCAATTAAATTAATTAACCACAAATGAATGCTTGAACCTATCTAACTGAGGCTTTAGCTGCACCTTTAGTGCTATTTTTCCTCATGTTCAGAAGAGCACAGAGTGCATGAGGCCTTATTTTGTTAGGTCAAAAGAATAGAAGCCCCCCACCCCAAAAAAAAAAAAAAAAACCTGATTGAACTACGTCATCTAAGGCCTGGTTAGCTGCAATATATTATATTTTTTTGTTGTTAGGATTTGGATACACTTTAACTCCTCGGGGCTGAGTGCACACAAATATGCGGCCTCTTGGGGACTGGGCCTTGGCACAAAGGGGCTGCATATTTGAGTACCCAAAGTAAACAAAACATATGCCAAGGGAGCACGCCCTGCATGCTCCCAGAACATTTACCAGTGCCTCACGGAAAGGTCCCGATCGCTACACCGTGATGATAGCCAATCACGGTGTTCACATGACCCTAAACCTCCCCCTGCCTTCCGGCATCACAAACCTCTTAAAGGGCCAGGAGGCTCTGACGCCAAGGGTTAAGGTTTAATACTCCCACACTGGAACTGAGAGGTACTTTACTGAAAATATTTTCAGCAAGCTTCAAGGGAGTTTATTGAGCCCATAAACACATATTGTATACACAACTTCTTAGGCCATCGTTTACAAATTTAGATTTGTGTGAACTAAGCAGAGAAGGTGTGAAACTTGGACTTTTAACTCTCCACACAGATATTATCCTGTTTCTTAGAAACTCAATTAGCGAATGATAAATACTCTATTTTCTTTGGAAATAAACATTTTATTTTGAGTGTTTGTAAACCCTGATAATGAATGTATTTTGTTTGCTCCCTTATTATCAATGAAATAAAAAAAATAAAGAACAATTATCTATTTTTTATACTTTGTTCTATCTTCCTAGATGCCTTGTAACATACGACATTGCTCATCACCCTCTGCATTCCTCTTGCTTTCCTCAGGCAAGTGCTGCGAGCTGGAAACAGGAGCTTGCTATCTAACAGCCATCTCCGAACTAGCTGTGTTGTCAGGAGGTCATTGGCCAAGGGTGGGGGAGTGACTTGTCCAGCATCACAGCTAGTGTTACAAGGATTGAAGATGGGGCAATGTCCTGCATGAAGTTTATCCCATTAGGTACTGAATAATGTACAAAAAACAATGATAACTTTTCTTTAACCACTTGCCCTCCATAGGATTTACCCCCCCTTCCTGACCAGGCCATTTTTTTGCGTTACGGCTCTGCGTTACTTTAACTGACAATTGCGCAGTCATGCAATGCTGCACCCAAAATAAATATACGTCCTTTTTCCCCACAAATAGAGCTTTATTTCAGTGGTATTTGATCACCTCTGCGTTTTCTTTTTTTTTTCTGCGCTATAAACAAAAAACAAAAAAAGACCAAAAATTTTGCGAAAATTATTTTTTTTACTTTTTGCTATTAAACATGTTCAATAAAAAATAGTAATGGCGGCAATCTGCGGCTTATAGCAGGACTGTGAGATTGCGGCGGGCATTCTGGCACAGGGGGGAACTGACTTGGTGTCACTGACATCCCTACTGATACAATGATCAGTGCTAATAAAAAGCACTGACACTGTACTAATGGCACTGGGCAGGAAGGGGTTAACATGTGGGGGCAATCAAAGGGTTTACTGTGTGCTGTTTCACAGTATGCTGTGTGTGCACTTTCAACTGTAAGTACACTGCTTTGTATGGCTCTTCTATGCAGAGCCATACAAAGCAGGGTGCAGGAGCTGACAGGGGACTCTGTTGTTTACATACAGTTCTCTTTCTCATCGGTAATACTCGGCGATCACCGGGTGCCAGTGAGTAATCACCGTCTGGGACCCAGTGATTGACAGTTGAGGCTACAAACGGCGGCGCGGGTAGGGCGCATGTGCCCCCTACCCAGAACAGCAAAGTCACGTATATATACGTGATTTTGTGCACCCCTGCCACCCTTGATTCTTCCAGCTAACTTGTTGGATGATAACTTCCTGTACTCTCTGCCTCTGCAGACAGTTAGCATTGTTCCCAGCTATCTCGGCACTACAGTATTCCACCCAGTGGTGTATTTTGTTTTTGTGCTGCTCTAGCCAACACAAAAATCGGGTGCCCCCCTCCCTCACTAAAAAAAGAATGAGAGAAAGGGAGAGAGATACTACACATACAGAAATATATAAACCCCATCTGAGGATTCCCCTACCTGTTAATAAATAGGTAAATGTAGCTGCAAATATTCCAGTGACATCAGTTGGACCCAATGCACTGACATAGTTCAGGTGGCTAATCTGAGAGATGCCATGTAGGGGTTGGTGTTCCGGGACTCTCTGATTCCTCTGAAAGGTTATCCCTAATACCTCCATCCACAAATCAGGAGACTGAGATCCAATGCTCAGCACAGCAGCATCAGCAACACCCCTGATCCCTACAACAGGCTGCAAGCAAGAAGAAGCCTCAGTATGAATCGCACCAGTGAGCTCATTCAATGTCAGTCCTTCTTCTGGGGGGCAGTGCCACCCCCCAAAAAATGACACACTAGATAAACACCTTGTTTGCCTTATGTAAAATACACCCCTGACTCCACCCCTCTATGCTATAAGGACAACATCATCCATGAATACAATACAGGGAGTGAGCAGTGTCACTATAGGACATGAAGTGTTACTGGTAGGATCCCAAGGTAAAAATTAAAAAAAAAATCCTTAATAAATGAATGCATTCAAGGACACGTATGCTGCAATATACACTGCTCAAAAAAATTAGAGGAACTCTTTGAAAAAACATCAGATCTCAGTGAGGAAAAATCTCATGCTGGATATACAGTATATACTGATATGGACTGGGTAATGTGTTAGGAACATAAGGATGCTCTATCATTTGATGGAAATTAAAACTATCAACCTACAGAGGACTGAATTCAAAGACAACCCAAAAATAAAAGTGAAAAAATGATTCAGCAGGCTAGTCCATTTTGCTGAAATTGCATTGCAGCAACTCAAAATGGTACTCAGTAGTTTGTATGGCCCCCACGTGCTTGAATGCATGCCTGACAACATCAGGGTATGCTCCTAATGAGACAGCGGATGGTGTCCTGGGGTATTTCCTCCCAGATCTGGACCAGGGCATCACTGAGTGCCTGGACAGTCTAAGATGCAACCTGGTGGTGTCAAATGGACCGAAACATGATATCCCAGAGGTGTTCTATTGGATTTAGGTCAGGCGAGTGTGGGGCCATTCAATGGGATCAATTCCTTCATCCTCCAGGAACTGCCTGCATACTCTCGCCACATGAGGCCGGGCATTGTCGTGCACCAGGAGGAACCCATGATCCACTGCACCAGCGTAGGGTCTGACAATGGGTCCAAGGATTTCATCCCGATACGTAATGGCAGTCAGGGTGCCATTGACTAGCCTGTAGAGGTCTGTGCGTCCCTCCATGGATATGCCTCCCCAGGCCATAACTGACCCACCACCAAAGCGGTCATGCTGAACGATGTTACAGGTAGCATAACATTCTTGAAGGCTTTTACAGACCCTTTCATGTCTGTCACATGTGCTCAGGGTGAACCTGCTCTTATCTGTGAAAAGCACAGGGCGCCAGTGGCAGACCTGCCAATTCCGGTGTTCAATGGCAAATGCCAATCGAGCACTATAGTGCCGGGCAGTAAGCGCAGAACCAACTAGAAGATGTCGGGCCCTCAGGCCACCCTTATAAAGTCTGTTTCTGATTGTTTGGTCAGAGACATTCACACCAGTGGCCTGCTGGAGATCATTTTGTAGACCTGTGGCAGTGCTCATCCCGTTCCTTCTTGCACAAAGGAGCAGATACTGGTCCTGCTGATGGGTTAAGAACCTTTTACAGCCCTGTCCAGCTCTCCTAGAGTAACTGCCTGTCTCCTGGAATCTCCTCCATGCTCTTGAGACTGTGCTGGGAAACACAGCAAACCTTCTGGCAATGGCACGTATTGATATGCCATCCTGGAGGAGTTGGACTGCCTGTGCAACCTCTGTAGGGTCCAGATATTGCCTCATGCTACCAGTAGTAACACTGACCCTGGCCAAATGCACTACTAGTGAAAAACTGTCAAAAAAGAAGAGTATGTAAAAAATGTCAGTGGCCTCCACCTGTAAAACAATTCCTGTTTTGGGGGTTGTCTCATTGTTGCCCATCTAGTGCACCTCTTGTTAATTTCATTAACACCAAAGCAACTGAAACTGATTAACAACCCCCTCTGCTACTTAACTGACCAGATCAATATCCCAGGAGTTTAATTGACTTGATGTTATACTCTGATTAAAAAGTGTTCCTTTATTTTTTTGAGCAGTGTATTACACTTCTGTTTTGGGGCTTAGATGCATTTTCATTTTTTGGCACAGGTGAGTAAATTATCTTTTTTAAATTCTATGTCCAAATGCAATTGAACTGTACTAGTTAATCACGGTGATTTAATTTCTGGTGGACATCAGCAAAGTAGAAAAAATAGATTGTACAAATATAAAATGAAATAAAATATTAACGATTAAAAATATCAGTAAAGTATTTGCATGTGGCTAATAAGCAAAATACACTCTTACAAATATTACCAGCCTTAAACAATAAGGCAAACTTTATACGCAAAGTGCAGTTATTCCTAGAAACCAATCAGCATGTGTCTTTAAACCTGAACTCCAGGCAAAACAAATATGGTCTAAATACAAAAGCCATGTCCATTCTTACCTGAATCTCGGTGTCATTTGTGCATTTCTTCCAGGTCTATGTAGTAATACAACGTGAAACAACTTTTGCAGGTTGCCTCTGTAGTGGAGCTTTCTGTAATAAAGATCAGTCACTGCTGCTCCCTCTCCTTGTTCAGGGTGATTGGTTTTGTCCCCCCCTCCTGTAGTTTTCTGCAGGCAGTCTGTAGTGGGAGGACCCTCTGAGTTCTGTTCACCGCTCTGCTCATATATACACACCACAGTGGTGATGCCACCCTTTCATTTTTAAGATATTAAGGGGTCTGTAAAGCGTATTTGATGCACCCAAAGTGGATTACATGCTTTGAGTCCTTTAAAGAATATATTTAGATGAAAATGTTTGCACCTGGAGTTCAGATTTCATTTTTTTTCATGATTACCTGTTTTTGTAACATGCTTATTTATTCCTGCTCTAAAATGATAAAGGCTGAAAGTTACTTTTTACAGCCTGGTTTTTTCAGTGCTTCATATAGTAACAAAGGTATCATGTGCCAAAATCGCCTTATCCAAGAAGTGTCTGACTGAAGAGAAGTCTGAGTTTTACTCTTCCCTCTTTTGGTCAGGGTAAAATATCTATTTAGGATATAGGTGGTAAAAAGAGCGTTTTTGTCTTACCTTTTTGCACATTATCTTTGTATTCACAGATGATTTGAACACCAAATCTTTAAGAATTGATGAAAAAGGAGTAACACCTATTCCTCCTCCAACCAGCACAGATACTTCATACTTGTTCCATTCTTGATGCCCTTCACCAAAAGGTCCATCTAAATATATCTAAATAGAGATAAAGTATGATTTTTGTAGCATGATATTTGTTGTAGTGATGTGAGATTGTATCAATTTGACCATTAAGGGAACCTTAGTAACAGCAGCAGTTCTGAGTAAGACATCTATGGCACTTGCATTCATTCACATTTTTTTATTCATTTATATTAGGAATACCCATAGCGCAGGTACTTTTCAATTACATGTTCTCTGCCTACCCACTAACCTCTATAACACCTTGCTTCTCACCCGAAGAAGCCTTTTTCTTTCTGCCTTCCACCCCCTGTCCGCTTTTTTTTTTCTATATTCCCTTTATTTTTTATTCTCCTACATCTTTCTTTTCCTTCATCTCCCCTTTTTCACTTGATCTTTATATCTTCTCCTCCTTTGCCTTTTGACACTCTTTACTCTGCTTCATTCAGGAAAAGAAGTGCACCATAGTGCAAATTGAGTCACCAGTTGTCTTATCCAAAGATACTGTAGGTTGTTGATGAGAGACCAACTTGTGCTCACATCATTCTCATCTGATCCCTGCTTCGATGCATTTTGATCTCTCTTCCCCAGGTGGATCCAAAAGTCTTGGAAACTCCTTCTGGAATATATAGGTTTTATATCACCAGGGGCGGACTGACCACTTGGAAACTCGGGCACTGCCCGAGGGCCCGGGGTCAGTAGGGGGCCCCATGAGATGCCCCTGGTACCTTTTTCATAGGCTTTTTTGAGTTTGGGCAAGGACACAGGGGCCCCATGATCCCCTATTTTTTCCCGGGGCCCCATGAGTTGTCAGTCCGCCCCTGTATATCACCTATTGCTTTCACCCCCAACGGGTCAAACCTTTGTTACCACAGAAAACCATACTTAGCCATCTTCTTATGGCAGCAGTACTATTATCAATTTGCTGTATGATAATATATACACCTTCTTAAGTCTTTTCCTGATTTTTGTTGATCCTCCTCATCCTCACCTTTTTCATCCTCACAGGTACCATACTGTATAATAAATAATACATTTTCAATATCAATTTTTGTTGAAAAAATACCCAATTACACACTCTCTTGAATATAATATGCAAATGAAATTATTAAAATAGTTAAACATAACTTACTTTTGGATAACTATCAAGCTCTGCGATGCTCTGTGGAGAATACATCTCACGAAGGCGAGTGGTCCATGGTCCTGCTGCTCTGATATGGAGGCTCAATGTGTCTTCATTTGGAGCACTGGTTAATGTGAAGGGGTGATATTCATTGGTTCCTAGGGACAAGCAGGCTATTCTTACCCACTGTCCAGATTTGTATTCAAAGTCATTGGGGCGCTGAAATTTAAGAAAAGTGACACCTGTGGAACAAAAACAGCATATTGAGTGAGTAAAAATCAGAAAAGGTATTTTATTTTAGTTTTGATAGAAAGATGCTTGCAGTCAGACTTTAATCTAAACTCAAAAAGCTATTTAACCACATTCCCGCTGCCCCAAAGCAGATGTACTGCTACAGGGTGGCAGTGCTGTGCAAAATCACATAAATATACGTGATTTTCCATTTCTGGGTAAGGGACACAGCAGAGAGATAGCAAGCAGCAGGTCTTCTTAGTAAAACACAACACAGTACACAATCTAATCACTCCCTAACACACTGTTAACCCTTTGATCATCCCAGATGTTAACCCCTTCTTGTCCAGTGTCATTAGTACAGTATCAATACTTTTAATTAGCGCTGATTACTGTATTAGTGTCACTGGAGATGTCAGTGGCAGTTAGTCAGTTCTGCTAGTGGCAGAATGCTTGCTGCAGTCCCGCTATAAGTTGCTGATCCCCCCCACTGTAGTTTACTCTGTTTTCCCCTCCCACAGTGTCTCAAAGCCCCCCTCCCACAGTGTCTCCTGTGTCCCCCTCCCACCGTGTCTCCTGTGTCCCCCCTCCCACCGTGTCTCCTGTGTCCCCCCTCCCACCGTGTCTCCTGTGTCCCTCCTTCCACCGTGTCTCCTGTGTCCCCCCTTCCACCGTGTCTACTGTGTCCCCCCTCCTACAGTGTCTCCTGTGTCCCCCCTTCCACTGTGTCTCCTGTGTCCCCCCTTCCACCGTGTCTCCTGTGTCCCCCTACCATCATGTATCCTATGTCTCCCCTTCCACCGTGTCTTCTGTGTCTCCCCTTCCACCGTGTCTCCTGTGTCCCCCCTTTCACCGTGTCTCCTGTGTCCCCCCTCCCACGGTGTCTCCTGTGCCCTCCCTCCCATGGTGTCTCCTGTGTCCCCCCTCCCACCGTGTCTCCTGTGTCCCCCCTCCCACTGCGTCTCCTGTGTCCACCCTCCCACCGTGTCTCCTGTGTCCCTTCTTCCACCGTGTCTCCTGTCTCCCCCCTTCCACCGTGTCTCCTGTGTCCCCCCTTCCACCGTGTCTACTGTGTCCCCCCTCCCACCGTGTCTCCTTTGTCCCCCCTCTCACAGAGTCTCCTGTGTCTCCCCCCCCACCATGTCTCCTGTGTCCCCCCTCCCATCGTGTCTCCTGTGTCCCCCCTCCCACGGTGTCTCCTGTGTCCTCCCTCCCACCGTGTCTCCTGTGTCCCCCCTCCCACCGTGTCTCCTGTGTCCCCCCTCCCACCGTGTCTCCTGTGTCCCCCCTCCCACAGTGTCTCCTTTGTCCCCCCTCCCACAGTGTCTCCTGTGTCCCCCCTCCCACGGTGTCTCCTGTGTCCTCCCTCCCACGGTGTCTCCTGTGTCCCCCCTCCCACCGTGTCTCCTGTGTCCCCCTCTCCCACCGTGTCTCCTGTGTCCCCCCTCCCACAGTGTCTCCTTTGTCCCCCCTCCCACAGAGTCTCCTGTGTGTCCCCTCCCACAGTGTCTCCTGTGTCCCCCTCCCACCGTGTCTCCTTTGTCCCCCCTCCCACAGAGTCTCCTTTGTCCCCCCCTCCCATTGTGTCTCCTGTGTCTCCCCTTCCACCGTGTCTCCTGTGTCCCCTCTCCCATTGTGTCTCCTGTGTCCCCCCTCCCACAGAGTCTCCTGTGTCCCCCCTCCCACTGTGTCTCCTGTGTCCCCCCTCCTACAGTGTCTCCTGTGTCCTCCCTCCCACCATGTCTCCTGTGTCGCCCCTCCCACAATGTCTCCTGTGTCCCCCCTCCCACCGTATCTCCTGTGTCTCCCCTCCCACCGTGTTTCCTGTGTCCCCCCCCCATCGTGTCTCCTGTGTGCCCCCTCACATCGTGTCTCCTGTGTCTCCCCTCCCACCATGTCTCCTGTGTCCCCCCTCCCATCGTGTCTCCTGTGTCTGCCCTTCCACCGTGTCTCCTGTTTCTCCCCTTCCACCGTGTCTCCTGTGTCCCCTCTCCCACAGAGTCTCCTGTGTCCCCCCTCCCACCGTGTCTCCTTTGTCCCCCCTCCTACAGTGTCTCCTGTATCCCCCCTCCCACTGTGTCTCCTGTGTCCCCCCTCCCACAGTGTCTCCTGTGTCTCCCCTCCCACCGTGTCTCCTGTGTCTCCCCTTCCACTGTGTCTCTTGTGTCCCCCCTTCCATCGTGTCTCCTGTGTCCCCCCTCCCATAGAATCTCCTGTGCCCCCCCTCCCGCCGTGTCTCCTTTGTCCTCCCTCCCACAGTGTCTCCTGTGTCCCCCTCCTATCGTGTCTCCTGTGTCCCCCCTCCCATTGTGTCTCCTGTGTCTCCCCTTCCACTGTGTCTCCTTTGTCCCCCCTCCCAGTGTCTCCTGTGTCCCCCCTCCCAGTGTCTCCTGTGTCCCCCCTCCCACAGAGTCTCCTTTTTCCCCCCTCCCACCGTGTCCCCTCTCCCATTGTGTCTCCTGTGTCCCCCCTCCCACAGAGTCTCCTGTGTCCCCCCTCCCACCATGTCTCCTGTGTCCCCCTCCCACCGTGTCTCCTTTGTCCCCCCTCCCAGTGTCTCCTGTGTCCCCCTCACATCGTGTCTCCTGTGTCCCCCCCTCCCACTGTGTCTCCTGTGTCCCCCCTCCCACCGTGTCTCCTTTGCCCCGCCTCCCACAGAGTCTCCTTTGTCCCCCCTCCCACAGAGTCTCCTGTGTACCGCCCTCCCACCGTGTCTCCTTTGTCCCCCCTCCCACAGAGTCTCCTTTGTCCCCCCTCCCACAGTGTCTCCTGTGTCCCCCCTCCCACCGTGTCTCCTGTGTCCCCCCTCCCACCGTGTCTCTTTTGTCCCCCCTTCCACCATGTCTCTTTTGTCCCCCCTTCCACCATGTCTCCTGTGTCCCCCCTCCCACCGTGTCTCCTGTGTCCCCCCTCCCACCATGTCTCCTGTGTCCCCCCTCCCACCGTGTCTCCTTTTTTCCCCCCTCCCACAGTGTCTCCTTTTTTCCCCCCTCCCACAGTGTCTCCTTTGTCCCCCCTCCCACAGTGTCTCCTGTGTCCCCCTCCCATCGTGTCTCCTGTGTCCCCCCTCCCATCGTGTCTCCTGTGTCCCCCCTTCCACCGTGTCTCCTGTGTCCCCCTCCCATTGTGTTTCCTGTGTCCCCTCTTCCACCGTGTCTCCTTTGTCCCCCCTCCCATCGTGTCTCCTGTTTCACCCCTTCCACCGTGTCTCCTGTGTCCCCCCTCCCACCGTGTCTCCTGTGTCCCCCCTCCCACCGTGTCTTCTTTGTCCCCCCTCCCACAGTGTCTCCTGTGTCCCCCTCCCATCGTGTCTCCTGTGTCCCCCTCCCATCGTGTCTCCTGTGTCCCCCCTCCCATCGTGTCTCCTGTGTCCCCCCTCCCATCGTGTCTCCTGTGTCCCCCCTTCCACCGTGTCTCCTGTGTCCCCCTCCCATTGTGTTTCCTGTGTCCCCTCTTCCACCGTGTCTCCTTTGTCCCCCCTCCCATCGTGTCTCCTGTTTCACCCCTTCCACCGTGTCTCCTGTGTCCCCCCTCCCACCATGTCTCCTGTGTCCCCCCTCCCACCGTGTCTTCTTTGTCCCCCCTCCCACAGTGTCTCCTGTGTCCCCCTCCCATCGTGTCTCCTGTGTCCCCCCTCCCATCGTGTCTCCTGTGTCCCCCCTTTCACCGTGTCTCCTGTGTCTCCCTCCCATTGTGTCTCCTGTGTCCCCCCTTCCACCGTGTCTCCTTTGTCCCCCCTCCCATCGTGTCTCCTGTGTCACCCCTTCCACCGTGTCTCCTGTGTCCCCCCTCCCACAGAGTCTCCTGTGTCCCCACTTCCACCGTGTCTCCTGTTTCCCCCCTTCCACAGAGTCTCCTGTGTCCCCACTTCCACTGTGTCTCCTGTGTCCCCCCCCCCATATCACACACAGGTAGCACTGCTTTCCTGTCAGTGTGTGTAGAGCAGAGCGGAGATCAGAAGACAACACACTGCTGGGTAGAAGGCAGGAGCAGGAACTGCCAAGCTGGTGATTGGTTGCTAGGACAGCCTAGCAACCAATCACTGAGCAGCTTCTGCCCCCAATCCTGCCCTCCATCCAGCACTATGCAGTCTCCTGCTCTATGCTCTGCCTGTAACATGAAAGCGGCAGAGGCTGGGGGGAGGCAGGACTGCAGTCTTTATCAACCTGTCGGTTCCCTGTGATTGACCAGTCGATCGTGATTGAAGGGTTACTAACCTCCTCTCTAAACGCTCCTGCCACCAAACGCTGCTAAAAGTTTATGTATGCATGGACACGGGCTAACGGGGAGGGGGTTTGGAAGCAGGAAAAAAGCACCCGATGCCCCTAAAAGCAGCAGTAAATGCACCCTGTGTGCATGAGGCCTAAATGTTTAACCCCCCCTCCCATAATACCACAGTATTAGCAGCAGCGTAGTTCACTTTGTTATTAACAGTTGGCAGAAGTACCTGATGGAAGCAGCTCTGCTTTTATAACACTAATTTCTCTCTTTTTTCTGCTCAGACTTATTAAACTGTCTCCAATAAAGACTATAGCAGGAACTGATAAATATACATGGAACTTGGGTAACTGGATAAGTCCAAAGCTGCCATGAAGGATAATCTGGAAAAGACATGAACAGGATAAAATATGGTATTATTGGATGTTATATTCAGTTCATCTATGCATGATATCGATAAAATCAGCTTAAATGAGCAAATATCATTTAAAATAAATAGAACTATTTTTCATGCTATTTAACCACTTCAATACTGACCACTTTTACCCCCTTTCTGCCCCGGCCAATTGTTGGCTTTCAGTGCTTTCGCACTTTGAATGACACAGCCATGCAACACTGTACCCAAATTAAATTTTTATCATTCTTATTTTTTCACACAGATAGAGCTTTCTTTTAGTGGTATGTGATTACTACTGGGTTTTCAATTTTTTGCTAAATAAACTAAAAATGTTTTTTTGAAAAAAAGTTTTCTTTTCTTATCTTGCAATACAATAAGTAATTTTTCTTCCTGATTCACACTGATGAGGCTGCACTGGTGGGCACTGAGAGGTAGCACTGGTGGTCACTGACAGGTCGCACTGGTGGGCAGAGACAAGTCGCATTGGTGGGCACTGACAGGTCTCACTGGTGGGCACTGACAGGTTTCACTGGTGGGAACTGACAGGCCTCACTGGTGGGCACTGACAGGTTGCACTGGTGGGCACTGACAGGTTGCACTGGTGGGCACTGATAGGCTGCACTAATGAGGCTGCACTTATGGGCATTGATGAAGCTGCACTGATAAGGCATCACTGATGGTCACTGATAGGCAGCACTGATGGCCAATGATATGCTCCACTTATGGGCACTGATGGAGCTGCACTGATGGGCACTGATATGATGCACTAATGTGGCTGCACTGACGGGTACTGATATGCTGCACTGATAATCAGGAATTTGATGATAAGTGCCCTGATTATCAGTGTAAATATCCCATGTCAAAGGAAAGCAGGTTAACGGCTTTCCTTTACTCATCACTGTGACAGAGCTGAAGAAAGGAAATGCCGATAAGCGGCAATTGTTTACTTGTGATCAGCTGTGATTGGACACAGCTGATCACATGGTAAAGAGCCAACGTCATTGACTCTTTACCCTGATCAATGATGCACTGGATCCTCGGGGACTTTAAAAGTGTGATCTCCATCTCTGCGGCAAATTCACACAAGATGGGAGGTTCCCATAGGTTTCAATCTTATGCGTGCCTATCTTGTGAGTCTGCTGCAAAGATGGAGATCACACTTATAAAGAACCAGGCAACCACATTTGCAGGGATGAGACTTTGGACCCAGGAAGGCGGGATTTTACCTATCGCTGAGGCCATATTTAAAAGGTGAGCCACCTAAAGGAACCCATACAAGGGAAACAAGCACATTATGACCTGTAAGTGGACGGATCCAAAAGTTGAGGTAAGAGCAGAGGTGAAGGTGATGGATAACACTCTGCATGACTTGGATTGAGCACAGGAGGTGCATCAAAGAAATATTGGAGAAAGTCACATATATTTCTTGCTACCATAAGACTGATAATACATTTGAAGACACCTTTTTCTTTTTGTATTTTAATTTATTCATAAGGACAATTTGGAATGTATGTTTATAAGACAGTGATTGTTTATGTTGATTTATGTTGATATTCAGTACATCTTTATGGGGTGATATATACTGATACATATAAGGGATTTGATTGATAGCATGTATTGAGTCAGAGGGAGGCGCAGCATCACTTTTTTAATTTATTCATGTTTCTACTGTGTTGTTTTCAGCCACCCTATAGGATAGATTTTAAATATTACATAATTTATCACATATTTGACACTATTTAAGTATAGAGGCGTGAGATAATTATATTTTATTATTGGCTGCCATAATGCATAGAATTTTACAGAAAATTACAGTACTGCACATTGAAAAGAAAAGTACATTTTAATAATAATTAAAATATGGCTTGTGTAGCAATGGTATATGTTATATTATTATTTTTTTATTTGATACATTTTTTTTTCACAAAAGTGGAGTTAAACATTGTTGATTGTGAAAGATATAGGTGTGTCTTAGCAGGGAGTATGTTGGAGCTCTGCAGATAGAACGCTGCTACAACACAAGGGTGCCCCTCTGCAGCTGCTGGCAGGGGAAAGGCTTTTTTACTTAGGCTGTGGATGCTTTTAAAAAAATGAACTGCACATATTTAAATACTGGATGGCTGATGTGATAACAGATAACAATAGTTTTATTTGTAAATGTATCAAAGTATGCATTTTAGTTAATATAACTCTTACCAAAATATACATCAGTACATATAAATGATGTGTCAGCCAAAATCCACGGAAACTGATTCGCCGAAAATGACGGGAAGAGAAAACATACATCAATGCAAGAACGGCCAAAAGGAGAATTCCAGTAAATCCTTAAAAAAAGAAAAACAACAGTATCACTGGCTAGCTATATTAGAAATTTTACTTTGCAACTCAAAAATGGAACATCTAAAAAAAAGCTTATAGCCGGCATCAAAACATTATGTCATAAATAAATAAATAATTAAATTATTACAGTTATGCAAATATATGCAATAACTAACTAAGATAAACTAAATAAGTAAAAACATTATAGAAGTACAATTATTTAAATTGTTTTAATTGTTTTCTTATTGTATTCAAGTTTGTTGGAAATGTCAAATTGCAACTTTTTCTATGTGGAATTATTGGATAATTAAGGCCGCCATCTAGTGGCCATTTAGTACATATTTTTTCCTTTCAGATATGGCTAGTAATGAAAGATACTCTTGATCATGCCTTTATTCTTATATATATATATCTATATGTTTTTCTTTTTTGTGTTTTATCCTTTGATTCTTTTTCACCCACTAACTAACTATATATATATATATATATATATATATATATATATGTGAGTTTAAAATCGTAAAATTGCTATCAGATCCCTAACATAATTTTTCTTTCCTGGCCTATCTTCACGTCAGCACAAAATGAGTTAACACCTCCTCTGGAACCCACAGGACCACCACTTACTAGGTAAATGATAGACAGTCCCTCCCGAACTGAAGTGTTCAATAAACGAACAACTTCTCCAACACTCAAAAGCAAAGTCGTCAGACTGGAATGTATGGTAGAGATACTATTCCTCTGGGATAGTGATTAGGCAGTGCAGTACTCCTCAGACAGGGGAATCCAAACACAAACTGAAAGAAAACACAGAGGGAGCGCAAATGCCTAGTCCATTACCCAAGATTTATTGAAAGAAAACAGCAAAAGCCAAATGCATACTCACAATCATCCACAGCATGACACAAATGACTGATGGTCAACCAACATGGAGGGTTCCCAACTGCTGGTGTTGTTGGCAAGCTAACAATTTCAGGGGACATATCCCCTTCTTCTTGAGCTCTGAAGAAGGGGATATGCCCCTGAAACTTGTCAGCTTGCCAACACCACCAGCAGTTGGGAACCCACCGCGATGGTTGACCATCAGTCATTTGTGTCATTCCTTTTACCTCTGATGTTTGTGAGTATGCATTTGGCTTTTGTTAATTTCTTTCAATAAATCATGGGTAATGCACTAGGTGATTGTGCCCACTGTGTGTTTTCTTTCATTGCAGTGTTTGATAACCTAGCCTGCTACAAGCCACTAGGGAGGGAGTTCTGTGCTGACAGGAAGATAGGCCAGGAAAGGAAAATTGCAGTAAGTATCTATCTAATAAAAAATTTTCATTTTCCTGGCCATACCTCACATCTGCACACAATGGGATATGACTAACCGAAGACATGGGCAGGAGAGAATACATGAAAATAAACACTGACAATTAAAGAAAAGCTACTAAAGACAAAAATAATTTACATCTCTTTTCCCAAACTTTGCAGAACTTGCTGACCGCACGTACTGTATAGCTTGTAAAGTTGAAAGAAGGCCACACAAGAACTTAAGCTAGCCATCTCACATACAGTTGTGTTCAAAATAATAGCAGTCAGACATCACTAACCCGATCAATCACTGTTTTTGGTAGAAATTATATTTCTACATGGCAAATAATTTACTAGCAGGTGTAGTACAGTAATAGAAATCTAACAGACCCAACAGTCATGACATGCATGCTGCTGATTCTGTGTCATTGAATCACTAATTGAAAGGGGCATGTTCAAAATAATAGCAGTGTGGAGTTCTATTAGTGAGGTCATTCATTCTTTGAAAAACAGGTGGCAATTATTGCCCTTATTTAAGGAAGGAAGGCAGCAAATGTACATGCTGGTTACAGTGCATTTCTCTCTGAAATTCTGAGGAAAATGGGTAGTTCCAGACATTGTTCAGAAGAACAGCGTACCTTGATTAAAAAGTTGATTGGAGAGGGGAAAACATATAAAGAAGTGTAGAAAATGATAGGCTGCTCAGCTAAAATGATCGCAAATGCTTTAAATGGCAACCAAAACCTGAAAGATGTGGAAGAAAGTGAAAAACTACCATTCAAATGGATAGAAGTATAGCCAAAATGGCAAGGACTCAGCCAACAATCAGCTCCAGGAAGATCAAAGAAGGTCTAAAGTTACCTGTGAGTAAAGTTACAATTAGAAGACGCCTATGTGAAGCCAAGCTATCTGCAAGAAGCCCCCGCAAAGTCCCACTGTTGAAAAAAAGACATGTGCTGAAGAGGTTACAATTTGCCAAAGAGCACATTGACTGGCCTAAACAGAAATGGCGCAACATTTTGTGGACTGATGAAAGTAAGATTATTCTTTTTGGGTCTAGTGGCCGGAGACAGTTTGTCAGACGACCCCCAAACACTGAATTCAAGCCACAGTACACTGTGAAGACAGTGAAGCATGGTTGCGCAAGCATCATGATATGGGGATGTTTCTCATACTACGGTGTTGGGCCTATTTATCGCATACCAGGGATCATGGATCAGTTTGAATACATCACAATACTTGAAGAGGTCATGCTGCCTTATGCTGAAGAGGAAATGACCTTGAAATGGGTGTTCCAACAAGACAACGACCCCAAACACACCAGTAAATGTGCAACATCTTGGTTCCAGACCAACAAGATTGACGTTATGGAGTGGCCAGCCCAATCCCCGGATCTTAATCCAATAGAAAACTTGTGGGGTGACATCAAAAATGCAGTTTCTGAGGCAAAACCAAGAAATAGAGAAGAACTGTGGAATGTAGTCCAATCATCCTGGGCTGGAATACCTCAGAAACAGTGCTTATACAACAAAATATTAATTAAGTGATTCAAAGGAAAGCAAATTCTTCAAATGTTTTTCAGTTTATATAGTGAATGTTTGAGTTTGTAAAGAAGAATACAAACACTGCTATTTTTTTGAACAGTCTAATATTCACTTTTCTTCAATTTTTTTTAGAGGAACAACACAAATTTGATATATTTTTCTTCATGTTTTGATTTGGAATAGAATGTGTAGTGTTCCCAATGCATTTGTGTGTATGGAAATAAAAGCTCTTAGAAGGATTTTGAGCTTTATTCACTTTTTTCAACACAATGCTATTATTTTGAACACAACGTATATCTTCCATTGAAATCCTGGCATAACTTTCCCAAAGGTTGACACCCCTATGGTCGAATGAGCTTGCACCTGTTCCAGAGCAGAAAGGCCTACTTCCTGCATGCCAATTTAATCACCCTGGTAATCCAATAGAAGATGGCTCTTGAGAACTTGATGGAAAAATCTAAATATTGTCCACTTTTCTCACATCTTTTGACGTTTGCAAGTACAGGGTCAGCAACTTTACCATATGTAAAGAACTGAACTCTTCCTGCTGTGTACTCAGTGACTCTTATGTAAAAGCTTGGAGTGACTGCCCTCAGTTTTCCTGGAAGTTGGATACCACTTTAGAATTAAACTTTGGAGATAGGCATAGTGGACTTAGTATCACTATTTTTAGGAGAAAGACACAAAAATGATCTTTGCAGGAAAGTTCTGCAATCTTCAACATCCTTCTGTTTGAAGCAATTGCTGTAAGAACTGGTTTTACCGCGAGGAACCTCATTGGAAATTAAGCTATTAGAGCACAGGGGGCCTGCACCTGTGCTTTCAGAACAAGTCCTAAGTCCCATGAAGGAAACCAGAATTTCCTGAAGGTCATATATGGATTACTGCCTGCCTGAAGCATCTGGTCAATGGTTTTGCCCATCTGCAGCCTGATAAAGAGGATAGGATCTTTACTTTAATGGAGTGGTATGCCAGACCAACCTCTAGTGCTGATTGTAAAAATGTTCAGGATATTGGCTAGAGCTGGGGACACATGAGATACATCTTTTGCTGAGCAAACAAGACAAGAAGTAGTAGCGGGTGAGCCCAGGCAGCCCTCCCAGAGGCAGACAGATGTCAAAGAATCTGAGAAGAAACCAGTCAGACTGGCAAACCTTCAGGAGCACAAAGCACAGCAGGAAGCAACATCAGCAAAACTTCACATCACCAGAGAAAACTGACAAGACTGCTTGCAGAGAGAGATGGAGAGAAGCCAGTTTCTCTGCCAGCTTCTAACACTGTTTATGCTGTTGCTTAAATAGTGCACATATGGTGCAGTGCTAAAAATAAATAAACAATACAAATTAATACAATATTATTAAAGATCCTAAGGGATCTGAAATAAAGTGCAAAGAAATAAAGTGCAACTAAGTGAATATATCAAATGGATCACAAAGTCAGACCCTAAATACAGTGAGAAAACAAAAAAACAACCCAATCCTAAATTGGGATGATAACACCAAATTGTGTCAACAAGGTGGATCCCATAAATGGGATAATCATAAAGTGACAAGTGCTAAATCACAATATATAAAGCGTATACACAATACACACAGTGACAATAAAATATGCAAAAGCAATAAATATGCATAGTGAAACAATCAAGAAAATATATATAAATATATGCAGTGAAAAAACAATTGCTGTGAAAAAATTATCACATATAATGAGGCAGCAAATGTGCAATAAAGTCCAATGACAGTGCTGTTGGAATCCTCCACACAAAAAAACAGTGCTCCACTACCAACAAGGAACTGGTGCCGTGCAGTGTACACTCCAAACAAGTCCTAAAATGGCTAAAATGCCCGCTCACCTCCAGTAAGTGACCCTACGGGTCTTTTATAGCTTTAATAATATTGTATTAATTCGTATTGTTTATTTTTAGCACTGCACCATATGTACACTATTTATGCTGTTCAACCTTTTGAGGTAAAGGGTTTGGGTGCTAGCAGCTGTGTTAAGGTAGAGTTCATATAGTGCAGGAGGAACCATTACACTTATGCTGTTGCTTGATGACTGGCGGTCAATATCCCGTGCTGCCCCATCTCCTCATCCCCTGTGACATCATCCAGGGCTGCACTGGAAATAAAGCCAGGAAAGCAGTGTGACATGCTGCCTATACAAGACAGAGAAACCCCAAGGGAGAGGCCAATGGTGATATTACAGAATGTACTAATACCACACCTGAACAATACCAGTGCTGTTTAGGCAACATTGCCCGCTCCCCTGAACACAGGGCACCCAGTTTCAAGAAGGTTTACTACCAACTATCTAGGTCTTCCAACATCAGGAGAGGCTGAACCTGGAGGGGTGAATGCAGCAGAGGGGATATACTTGCAGCAACCAAAGTACTTATCAACTGCAAACAGGTGGTCTGGAGCATGACCAAATAAGAAGAACAGTTTAGTTGGGGAGGGGCTGTCTTTTATTTAGCTAGGGAGAGGTGGTCCTGTGGGTTCCAGAGGAGGAGTTAACCCGTTGTGTTCTGGCGTGGGGTAGGGCCAGGATGTATGTATATATACAGTTGTGTTCAAAATAATAGCAGTCAGACATCACTAACCTGATCAATCACTGTTTTTGGTAGAAATTATATTTCTACATGGCAAATAATTTACTAGCAGGTGTAGTAGAGTAATAGAAATCCAACAGACCCAACAGTCATGACATGCATGCTGCTGATTCTGTGTAATTGAATCACTAATTGAAAAGGGCATGTTCAAAATAATAGCAAAGTGGAGTTCTATTAGTGAGGTCATTCATTCTTTGAAAAACAGGTGGCAATTATTGCCCTTATTTAAGGAAGGAAGGAAGGCAGCAAATGTTGTACATGCTGATTACAGTGCATTTCTCTCTGAAATTATGAGGAAAATGGGTCGTTCCAGACATTGTTCAGAAGAACAGCGTACCTTGATTAAAAAGTTGATTGGAGAGGGGAAAACATATAAAGAAGTGTAGAAAATGATAGGTTGCTCAGCTAAAATGATCGTAAATGCTTTAAATGGCAACCAAAACCTGAAAGGCGTGGAAGAAAGTGAAAAACTACCATTCGAATGGATAGAAGTATAGCCAAAATGGCAAGGACTCAGCCAACAATCAGCTCCAGGAAGATCAAAGAAGGTCTAAAGTTACCTGTGAGTACTGTTGAAAAAAAGACATGTGCTGAAGAGGTTACAATTTGCCAAAGAGCACATTGACTGGCCTAAAGAGAAATGGCGCAACATTTTGTGGACTGATGAAAGTAAGATTGTTCTTTTTGGGTCTAGTGGCCGGAGACAGTTTGTCAGACGACCCCCAAACACTGAATTCAAGCCACAGTACACTGTGAAGACAGTGAAGCATGGTTGCGCAAGCATCATGATATGGGGATGTTTCTCATACTACGGTGTTGGGCCTATTTATCGCATACCAGGGATCATGGATCAGTTTGAATACATCACAATACTTGAAGAGGTCATGCTGCCTTATGCTGAAGAGGAAATGCCCTTGAAATGGATGTTCCAACAAGACAACGACCCCAAACACACCAGTAAACGTGCAACATCTTGGTTCCAGACCAACAAGATTGACGTTATGGAGTGGCCAGCCCAATCCCGAATCTTAATCCAATAGAAAATGTGTGGGGTGACATCCAAAATGTAGTTTCTGAGGCAAAACCAAAAAATAGAGAAGAACTGTGGAATGTAGTCCAGTCATCCTGGGCTGGAATACCTGTTCACAGGTGCCAGAAGTTAGTTAACTCCATGCAACACAGATGTACAGCAGTTCTCAGAAACAGTGCTTATACAACTAAATATTAATTAAGTGCTTCAAAGGAAAGCAAAATCTTCAAACATTTTTCAGTTTATATAGTGAATGTTTGAGTTTGTAAAGAAGAATACAAACACTGCTATTTTTTTGAACAGTCTAATATTCTTCAATTTGTTTAGAGGAACAACACAAATTTGATATATTTTTCTTCATGTTTTGATTTGGAATAGAATGTGTAGTGTTCCCAATGCATTTGTGTGTATGGAAATAAAAGCTATTAGAAGGATTTTGAGCTTTATTCACTTTTTTCAACACACTGCTATTATTTTGAACACAACTGTATATATATATATATATTAGACAAAAAATGGAAACACTACATGATTTGCAGGTGTGAAAGTGACGATATGTTTTGCGTTGAAAGTGGAAGTGAAGTAACATTCTTTTACTTCCACTGTGTGATGAGATACCTAACCTGGGAAGCCGTATTTCCAACACTCACTGCATGCGCTGCTGGTAATATGGAGTAGTTTACTTAACTTCAAAGAGGGCAACTTGTTGGTGCCCACTTAGCTGGTGCCTCTGTGACTGAAGTTGCCAATTTATTTGCTGTGTCGCAGGGTACAGTATCACAGATTATGGCAGAAAATGTCACCTGATAAGCATAAGCTAAATCAACATGGTCAACTGACCAAAAGAGACAAAAGGACATTGAGCAGGATTGTAACCTGAAAACAAGGCAGGATTGTACTGAATGGGTAATCAGAAGGTTACATGTGAAAATGTTCAGTAGTCATACAGAAGGAAATACACATATGCACAAACCACATTCACTGGAGTTTAATAAAGGTGGAAAATGGTCATACTGAAGCGCTGTTCACTTTGAATACCCAACCATTTGCAAATAAAGTTAAGAAAATAGAAATTTGCCTTGGTGTAAGATTGGATTAAAGTGAACAGACATTCATGGGACTGAGATTGAGCTCTGCAGTACATACAGTCATGGCCAAAAAATATCAGTACCCCTGCATTTCTTTCAGATAATGCACCACTTTGCCCAGAAAATTGTTGCAATTACAAATATTTGGGCATTGTCATGTTTATTTCTTTTGTTTGTATTGGTATGACACAAAAAAGTGGAGAAACAAAAAACCAAATCAGACATTTCATGCAAAACCCCAAAAATGGACAGCATGACTGTATATAACTTACCAGGTATTGTTTGAAAAAACCACCAATAAAATTTATTTGGAAATTCAGATCTTCAAAAGAAAAATATAATAAAGTTAATAACAAGCAATTCAAGTTAGATAGCTCATAAGTAATTAGAAGAAAAATAAATCAAGAAATAAGCCTAAGAAAGTAGCCTAAGCCTAAGTGCAGTCAAAATAGAAACACAAAAATCAGCTCAAGATAGAACACTTATAGCTATTAGAATGAGTCCCTTGAGTTTATACCTCTTCTGTTACTGAAATCTTCCGCCATCAATAAACCTTCCACCCCCATCGCCTTAACCTTCCAGTGCAGTGGGAGTTAAGAGAACTATGGGAGCTGTCACAGGCCTATGAAGAATGCCCAACTATGCCCACCCTTTCTATCCAGCTGTTCTAATTCTATAAACCATTACTACAGCTTTAACCACTTCTTGACCATGCTATAGCCAAATGACGGCTACAGAGTGGTTGTCCAGTTATGGGAGGGCGTCATATGACGTCCTACCAGAAAGCGCCCCCCCCCCCCCCCCACGTTCCCAGTGGCACGCACTTGGCGCTCTCTGTGATCACATGACACGGTAAAGCGCCAATCCCAGCGGCCTTTTATCACGTGATCAACTGTGTTCAATCACAGCTGATCATCATGTAAATACACTTGTCAATTATCAGCAGCACTTTCCTCACGCTCCTCGAGGCGACATCTACACTGATGATCAGGGAAATGGTTATCAGTGCAGCTCCAAAAGTGACCATCAGTGCCTAATAGTGCTGCCCATGACTGCCCAGCAGTGCTGCCAATCTGTGCCCATCAGTGTTTCCAATCTGTGCTAGTCAGTGCTGCATATTAGTGCCCATCAGTGCCGCCTATCAATGTCCATCATTGACACCTATGAGTGCCCATCAGTGCTGCATATCAGTGCAGCCTCATCAGTGCCTTCTCATCAATGCCCACCAATGCCGCCTCATCAGAGCCGCCTCATCAGCGCTGCCTATCAATCTCCATCAGTGCTGCCTTTCAGTGCCTATCGGTGCAGCCTCAACAACGCATCAGTGAAGAAGGAAAATTACCTGTTTGCAAAATATTATAATAGAAACTATGAAAAACTTTTATTTCAAAATGTTCAGTCTTTTTTCATTTGTTTAGCAAAAATAAACACCCAGTGGTGATTAAATACCACCAAAAAAAAGCTCTATTTGTGTGAAAAAATTATACAAATTTCATGTGGGTTCAAAGTTGAATGATTGATTGCACAATTTTCATTCAAAGTGTGACAGCACTGAGAGCTGGGCAGGAAATGGGTAAAAGTGCCCAGTAGGCAAGAGGTTAATGAATGAAACAGGATCAATGAATAGATGGGGCAGACGTTTCAATCATCCTCCCATCCTCCAATCATAGATCCTGTTTCATTAATAAAAGCTGTATTACATCTATGAATGGAGGAGCTGGACAGAAATGGGAGGGGGGCATGATTTGGCACTCTTGATGAAAGACTGTAGATGCTGCATAGTTTAATTAACTCCCACCGAACTGGAAGATGGGGGAGAGAATCAATGGAGGAGGATTTCAGCTAACAGAAGAGGCATCAGCATAAGCGACACATCTTATTGACTGTAATAAAAGTCCCTTGTGCTGATTTTTGTGTTTATGGCTTTTTTTTTTTTGCTTTTTTTATTTTGACTGCCATTAGGCTTTAAGCTACCATACAGATTGAAAAATGAAAAAAACAATAACAAACAGATCACATCAATTATGGTTTGATTTTAGTGAGTAAATTAGCAAATGGAAGTCTAAAAAAATTGAATTTATCTGCATGTAGGCTTGACCTGTTTGTGGAGATTCACGCGGTTTGTGGATGCAGGAAATGGAATTCATGAATAGTATTATTCTCCATGGAATGGATGAATATGTAGATAAATACAAAGGAAAGATAATTTGCTATGAAACAATAAATAAAGTCTTAAGTCCCGAACACACGATGAGAACGATTGTTCATTTTTTTTTGCATACTAGTCTCCATATAAAAAATTAAGAGGTTACTAAAGTTATAAAAATTTGTGCACGACAGAACAAAAATTTGGAAGTGATGCATTGTATTGTATTTGTATTGTATTTTCGGACGAAAACTATACTGATTAAATGAAAATCGTACAATCTGGTATCGTACGAGAAAAATTTTAATGCTTGTGCCTTCGAATAATTTCAGACAAACACTGTGTACTATAGATCAGATTATCGTACGATCAATTCGAAAATAGTATTTTTGTACGATTTTTTGATCATGTGTACTAGGCTTTAATGTTGTTAATTGCCACAACTGTGATATGTGAAGTGATCAGATAACCAGAATGTTAATCCTGTGCTTATCTCTTTAGCCAGCAACAGTGCATCTACTGTCTTTCAACCAATTAGCATTTTACACATACTGGAAAGAAGAGGGGACAGAAAGAAAAGGAAAGAAGGTTGAAAGCACCATGGCACCATTTTTATTTAGTTAATTAACTTGATTTTACCCATCATCTCGAAAAACTTTGGGAAAAATGCAGGACAGAGTACTAAGAGGCGTGACGGCAAACATATAAATGTTGACTGCATGACCCATACTATGAAGCACTGTAAAATAAAGAGACGTGTCATTTGATACACAGTTAAATATACTGAATACGTAGTGTTCATCACAATAATCACTTTTGCTGAAAGTGTACTTTTTTTTTTAAGTGTATTTATAGACAATTTTTTGTTAATGTTTCTTTATGGAAAAAGGAAGTATTGATACACAATTTTTTTACTACTGCCTTCGTATGTTCTGGGAAAATTCATTCTCTTTTGCCTTGATAACCATTTTCACTGTGACACAAAATTATGAGAGACCCAAAATTGTTTATTTGCCTCCAAAAAAGAGTTGAGGATAAATTTCCAAAAAGGGATCCTTATTCTGGTGGCAACTAAGAGGGGGATTTCCCTTATTTTGTAGAGATTTTTTCTCATTCCCTGTTGTGGATCTGGGACAGTAAGTGATGAGAAATCTCCACAACGATACACAGACATCAAATAATAAACTAAAAGTGGTTTTACCCCTCCTCAATCTATCCAAAAGCTAAATAGCATTGTTGAAACACTACTTTGTGTATGTGAAGGGACCTGTAAAATGTGCACTGATAGTGGGACGTGGGAAACTGCACATAATAATAATGCAATCTGTTTCTACAAAAGTCATTAAAATTACTCATGGGCATTTAAATGCAGTATACAGTGGTACCTTGGTTTACGAATTTGATGCGTTCTCCGGGACATTTCGTATTGCGAAAAATTCGTAAAACAGAAACGCGGTTTCCTATAGGAATGCATTGAAAAACACCTCCACACTTGTCGCCACGTGCTACCCACAGACTACTCACAGACTCCAGCATGCACAGGGGCAGCACTATAAACCTCCCAGGTGCAATGCATCCTGGGGAAACTTGCTTCGCATTGTGAAAAAAAATTGTAAACCGAGGCATTATTTTCAATGGATTTTAATTTGTAAACCGAAAATTCTATTAACCGAGGCGTTCGTAAACCGAGGTACTACTGTATACTGTTAACCTTTAACTCAAAGCAGAGTTCCAGCCATTTTTGTGTTTATTAAAAGTCAGCAGCTATAGAAACTGTAGCTCTGCTGACTTTTAATAAACACACACTCACGTGTCCCAGCATCCAGCGACGCGCTCACCCACACCGTCCCTCCTCTCCTTCTCTCCCTGGTGCCGGCATCACAACTGTGGGCACCAGGCTGTGACAGCTGGCAGCTTCACAGCCGGGTGCCCACTGCTCATGCTCAAGTTATGCTGCACATCCTGATTGGTCCAGCAGTCTTTTTGGACCTGTGAAGATTCCCAGGAGACTGAGAGAGGAAGAAGGGGGGCCGAAGTTCTAGCTCAGTTCGTGGCGAAATGAGCTGGAAGTGGGAGCAAGTACCTGTGAAAACCAGGTGTCAGCTCCCCCCTCCCCCCAAAAAAGGTGCCAAATATGGCAGTGGAGAAGAGGAGGAGGCAAACAAGCAGAGCTTCCAGTTTTGGGTGGAACTTCGCTTTAAAGTAATATGGTGATAACTATGTGTGCTACCACCTATATTTATTGTTGGTGTTATTAGAAAAAACATTATACCCAATGAGCCCAACACACATCCATGACAAGCAGAATCTATGCAGGGCAAAGTGAGACTTTTGTCTCTGGAAGAGCTCTGTAAAGAATAAATATGACATGACTTTCAACTTTTCCCTTGAGTACTGTCAGTGATATTTTTTTATTTGCACTAACATCCAAATTTCAGGACAAGCTTTTGGGGTGTAACTCCTTATTCAAGGTCCAAGCAGTACTGCTTGGACCATGAAGAAGGGTGTCAACCCCAAAATCTTGTCCTAAAAATGTGAATATAAGTGCAAATAAAAAAATATCACTGACAGTACTCAATTGTTTTGTAGTAAGTGCACTAATATGTATGGCCACAATCAACTCAACTTTTCCTTTGGGATCTTTCATCCTATTTTTAGGGATATCTGAGAGTCCAAAAATTATATTTCTTTACTACATTTATATCTCTGCATGTCCAAGGTGTTAGATACTACTGCAGTGGTTGGGGGGTCAGTGGTGATGAGAAAACATTTTAAGAGCTATTGGGATGGTTCTGCTTCTATGGCATATAGAATACATAAAGTCAAATAATTGCAGGGCTTTTTTTTCAACGGGAACGTGGGGGAACACAGTTTCGGTACCTCCAGCACTGAATGTATGCAATGGCAAAGGGAGCTGAGGTGTGCTGGAGAATCTATTGTTGCTTTAGGGGATCTATTTTTGTGTGGTGGTCTATTGTTGCTGGTGGGGGGATCTATTGTTGATGGGGGTCATTTGTTGATGGAATAGATTTACTGTTGAGGAAGGGGTTTGTTGTTTTGTCTATTGTTTCTGGCTGCTACAGAGTCTATTGATGCTGGCTGTTGGGAGGTCTGTTGTACCTGCTGGGGGCCTCTTGTTGCTGGGGTGGTATTTTGTTTTGGGGGTCCATTGTTGCTGGAGGAAGCTATTGTTGCTGGGGAAGAGGGGGCCTATTGCTGCTGGCTGCAGGGGATCTATTTTTCTGCTTTTCTTGTTATTACCAAATTCCATACAAATTGTTTAGCACCACAAAATGTTACTTGGCTCTGTATTCTCTAAAAGGAGAGTTATTGGGAGGTCGGTAGGGGGTGAAACCAAGTGACGGTGCTCAGAGGTGGGTAGGGGGTGGAAACAAGAAGTGACTCAGAAGGGGGAAATTCCTACACCTATTTTTTGAGGAAAAAAAGCCCTGCATAATTGCATTTGTGTTAAATCAAGATAAAGCAATCTTATTACAGCAGCAACTGAGATTAGCTTCCATATACTTCTACTCAAGACAGCAAATGCACAAAAATGTTGGGAGCCATAGGCAAGAAATTATTGTTGTTTAATTTATCTCTTCTTTCTTTCTTTCTTTCTTTCTTTCTTTCTTTCTTTCTTTCTTTCTTTTTGTGTTTGTGTGTGACAGATTGTCTATACTGTGTACTTGAAAAAGCAAAATCTTTAAATACAATTTGATTTAAAAACAAAATACCCCCCCCCCCCCCAGTTGTCAATGGGGAATGTTTTTGAGTTTCCGTAAAACAGTTACAGCATATCTAAACTCAAAAATAAACATGTTACATATTACAATTTTTCAATCTATAGATGTGATGGCTACATTATTTTTCAGTTTTCAGTCCTTTTTTTTCATTATTCATGCCTGCTGATCCTGCCAGAAACTCCTGTTCTAGTGTGACAATACTCGCTTACTGCACTGCATCTTTGGAGGAGTAGTGTAAGCACCCTATTTGAATTATAAACACCTTTCACTCTTCACAGAAGACAGTTGAGAAAGCTTTTTTTTCAGAATTAAATTCAGCACACAGGAAGTAGCAAGGATTCAAGAGTTCTGGCAGGGTCAGCTGGTATTTTTCTGTACTTGTAGAAAACCTACTTAACCTAAAAACATGAAAACTAATGCCGCCATCTTAAGAGCTAGTAAGCTGCAATATATTAATTTGTGTTCTTTGGTTTAGGTATATTTTAAACATACCATATTTTTTATACAGCATTTATTTTTCCTAAATATGAATCAGAGAAAGAGCAAAACCCACCTGTCAAAATAAGTGCAGTTTTTGCAACAAGTCGATGAAAATCCACTGCAGCATCAAAGGGAATATACTGATTTAAAAAGGTCTCTCTCAAGAAAGTGATGAGATTACGACACATAGTGAGCAAAATGTATGAAAACATAAAGGAAATACTTGCAGCTGACCCTCTGGATACAATGATACCTGGCAAAGTCACTTCAGCAATACCAATGTGTTGTGACTCAAAGGAATAATCTGCATATAATTTAAAAAATGCTTTTATTAGTCCATAATGCAAAAGAAAAGTAAAGCAATTTATTTGTTATTTATTCATTCATACACAATGGTTTATGGGTGCAATTTATATTATGCAACAAAAGGTCATTTAATTTGGGTTTGCCCATAGGCTGCAAATATGCCTATCCAAGAAGGGACAGAGGATTCTGTAACTTGCCAATGGGTTTAATAGAGTATCTTGAACAGATAACAATCTATAGAAAGAAATTAACCATTATTACATCAGAGTACGTTTTTTTCTTTTTTGAAAATTCTATTTTATTTATTTAAAGAGGTAGATGAAAATATAATGCCAAATTAAGTTATACAGTGTACTTGAAAGATATACCAAGAACATGTATAGAAGAGGTTAACTTGATTAAAAGGTCTACAAGGTATCAATGTTATCTTAATATTGTGTGTAAGAAATCAGAATGTGTGAGTACTAGGAGCTTAACCTGCCTAAATTAGTTCAATGTCTCTGTAAAAGTAGCTTATAAAATAAAAAATATGAATAAAGAAAAAAAAGCTCCCCTAGGGAGAATATGGGTAAGGAAAGAAGATGGGGAAAATGGGGGTAAGAAATAAAACAAAAAGGAAAGTTGGAACAGGATTAAAAAAAATGGAAAAAAGAGGGAATCACCCTTAATTAATCCCTGTGTCAAAATGTTGTTAATTTTACAGCAAACATGATTTGAATTTTTGAAACAAATTTAAAAAGAAATCCTTGCCTGTTTTGTTGATGGAATCAGGAGCAGCATTGTCATCATCAATCAGTTGTTTTATTCTAAGGATACAATCCATGTCCCACACCCAATCTGTCACATCTCCAACAGCTCATGGCTTTTATTATGCTCTTTTAATATTATAAATGATTTCTTTTGATTTACACTCATTACATTTGTCGGTGTTGACAGTAGCTCTCTTATAATTTCAGTACTTACGGTAAGCTCTTTCTATAAACAGTCCTGCTGAAATTCCATAGAATATTACTACGCAAACAATGTGCCGGCGGTAATTTTCAATAAATCGCTTCAACGCCTGTATTTTCTGATACAGTTTGCTTTTTTGGTATTTTTCTTTTTTGGCCTCTGTATATAGACGTTTTTCTTCCAGTGTATTGTGAGGACTGGTTAAGAAAGGAATAAAGAAATACATCTATATCCAAAATGTATATTCTATATCACAGGTTTATATACTGCATTTTATAGTAAAATGACTGTACAGTAAATTGGATGTGGTATAAAACTGCAAAAATAAACTTATAAATCCTTTAAAATTACATGGATGTTTACGTGAATGGCTCTAAAAACGTGGTCTGATCTTACATCACAATAATTTACAAACACAATTTGCATAAACTAATAAACACTCAAATTGCTGTACTCTTTTATATCTGTAATAAATCTGATGTTTAAATGTTCTAAGGTCAGTCTTGAAGAGACACATGAATTGTTGTGTTAAATAACTGGCAAAACTTCCTATACTGGCAGTAACTTCTGCTCTTTCCTAAAGCGGTGCATACCAGATAGGAGGAATTGTATCACAAAATAATTTCAGTTTCTTGTGTGAAAATACAGATATTAAGCTTTTGCCGCAGCATCTTAAAGGATAACAGAACTGAAAAAACAAAGATGTTCTATATTGCAGTTTACTGGGCCTTACTGGTGGCTGTCTAGATGTTCTTTCATCAAGAACATTTTCAGCAAGTACAGAAAATACCTGTTGACCTTCCCAAAAATGCAGAACATTTTTAAAACAACAAATCCCCCCCCCCTCCATGTAACAAAGATAAACAAAAGGTCTTTGTCGCAATTATAGATCCAGTGCAGCAGTGAACATCCAATGACAAGAATTGTGTTATTCACAGACTGCCAGGTAAAATAAAGAGAAAGAATCATGGAAAAACAGAACAAATACAGCCGCCACATTTATGGACTCGTAAATGCAATACATTAAATTTTTTTTGTAGGTTTGGATACACTTTAAATGGACTAAGGTCTGGACTTTGACTAGGCCACTCCAAAATACACACAATTTTCAGTTTAGGCCATTCTATTGGCTTGATTTACTGAAGTCAATAATTTTTCATTTTCCAAAGGAAGTTGCACTTTAAAGTGATTTTTTTCACCATAAGAGAAGCTCTGCTGACATCTATCATCCAATCATGTACAAGCAAAAATGCTGTTCTTTTTGAAAATCTCATGCACGTGATTGAATATTCTTTGCAATGCAAACCTTCAACACATTCAGCAAGCTCTGGAGCAAATTTTCTTGCAAAGTACAACTTCCCATACAAAGTAATACCGTATATTAGAGCAGTGCTACTCTATCGAAAAAAAAAACCCTCAATACACTCCTAATCAAAGTGCAACAATAAACTCCTCAATCACTGTGATCCCATATATCCAAATATGTACAATAAATTATTAGAATCAGTTCCATGTGCTGGAAAAGAATTAAGAATCTTCTTTTAAATATTTTTTTTTCAAATCCTCCTTCGTGATACACTTCACAACACCTCCTCCATCAAGTGCTCCACTTCAGATGTGCTATCACATTACTGATATCACCTGTATCTTATAGAGGTCATGAAAAGCTTCTTTTGTCCTTCCTGGGGTCCAGAACTCTCAGATGTTATCCATTTTGCTCCACGCCCCTCACGGCAAGTCATTCAAGGCAAGCACAAATAAAAAACTCCACAGTGCTTTCTGTTTAAAACACCCCACAATTATTAAAAGATTAAAGTACACTCACTTTCCATAGTGCACCATCCCTCAGTGCACCAAGGTAAAACCATTGTATTTACACATCAATTCCACTAATAATATTGTATATACTGGTAAATTGTGTCTCTCCACTGACTTCCTTATTTCTGTGTGATGACATCATCAAGTCCCAACATGTGATGAAGTCATGTATCCCCTGGTGAAGTCACAAGGCCTTTGACGAATCACATTGGCCGGGGCTTGATAGTGACTAAATGGTTCTCTGTGAAGTCTCTGACTATTCCTTTTCTGTAACCTGACAGTTTGAAAATCTCAAATGATTTCTGAAAGTTGAAAAGTTATTTTCTGAAGTTATTGCATGTTTTAATTCACTTTTAGCACTGTCATATTTGCATGATAGGCAGTCCTAATAACAGGAACAGCAGCAAAGAATTCCTCTATCTGTAGACAGTATGTCTTATTATGGGCTCATGGACACTTAGGACTTTAGAAATGCTTTGTGCACTTTTCCCAGCTCTATACCTCTCTACAATTCCTATTCTTAGGTCTTGTTTTTTAATCAAGGTATGGATTATGTGAAGAAATCTGTTTTTGCAAATAAATAACTCTTTAATTTATATAGAAGTGTTAACAAGGTCAATGACTTAAATGCTGCGCCCAAAAAAGGCAACACTCACATAGCAGCAAGGGATAGACTGTATACGCCATAAGTTGCAATGATTCAAGTCAGATGTGATGTTTTGTTCAAGCCTGGAGTATCAAAAGACTCACTTCTGACTTGAAATATGGAAAGTTATGGAGTCTGTATAGTTTGCTGAATGCGATTGTTGCCTTTTTAGGATGCAACATTCAAGTTGTTATTTACCATTAAGCTGGGTAAAGCTTTTTTATTCAGAAATGTGAAAAAAATGAATAATTTTACTGCAACAAAAGTCTGTATACTGATATCATTATCCTGCTGTTTACATACTTTTTCTATCAGGGACCTTGAGTTTTAAAAACATTCGCTCAAGAAGGTTCTAATAATTGATCTGATCTTTATTGTTATGACTTGCATACAGTTCAGATCACATTTTAGGAGCCATGTATGCAGCTACTTCCAGAACATTCAGCCAGTTAGTTTGCATATGTATATGAATGCACAGGTATATTGCAAAGTTAGAAGTTGGCAGCACCTTATATCTGTTTTGGAATATTCAAGTGGACCTTGCATAAAAATGCTGGGTTTTGCATATCTTGTGGATACTCTCCCCCTGCCTCTCTCAAAAAAGCAGTTAAATAAAAAATATTAGTGGAAAAAAGGTAAAATAAAATATACACCTTACATGTGGATTATGCAGAGTTCACCTAAGCAAGAATCATAGTACTGGGGCGTTTCTTGAGATCTTGGAAAAGTTGGTTATTCCAAATCACACACAGATTCTCCTGCACAGTACTAGAGTGATTTGACTTACCTTAGAGGAAGTGTCCAGAAACCAGGATGTTTACTTTTTTCTGCTAATGCTATTTTTTGCCCTTTAACTGTGCTTTTTTAGGCCTCTTTTATAGGGGCATACTTAAACTGGTTCTAAAGTCTTACATTTTTTTTACCTTAATGCATTCTAGAAACCCGATCTGATCCAGTGATGTGCACGAGAACAACAGCTCTCGCTACTGTCTCCCTCCTCACTGAACAGATCGATAGCAGCAGGAGCAATTGGCTCCCACTGCTATCCAGCATGTGCTGTGATGAGGGAGTGGGTGCAGGGTCAAGCTGCCGGTCTGTGTCAATAGACGCAGAAGGATGGCTTGGGGGCAAGCCCACACAGGTGACCCCATGGGAAGCGGCTTTCCATGGGGGCACTCGCTGAAGTGGAGGAGCCTGGAGTGCAGGTGGGGAACCCCAGAACAGGAGGATTGGGTCTGCTCTGTGCAAAACCTTTGCAAATGTCACTTTCCCCTTTCTCTGGTAAGTCAATGCAGGAGGGATGGGCAGGGGGAGTGGCTGTATAGTGACTACGAAAAATAAAGGCTCTTTCGCAGTGCATCTGTATCTTCAACGGAATGACACAAGACGTAAACTGGCCATGGTAGCATAGATCATCTGCCATGCTACTGTGGTTAGTTTACTTGTAAGATGAGCAAAACAGGCAGGATCAACTATGTAAAAGAGAAAATCTGCAGGTAGAAAAATAAAACTAACAGCAAATCATATTGGCCTAAGTTAAAGAGCCAGTGCAAGGTTTTTTGTTTTGAAGGATGGATTATGATGGATTATATAACTATTTATTGGTCATGTGCTTAATTTAAAGTCCCATAGGTAGGGTTAATATTAATGTATGTATTAAGGGATGGAGGCTCATGATTTTGTCATGAACTTCATTTAAAGTTCCATGTTTCCAGGGTTTTAAATTGATGTCGTTTTTGTTTTTAGGTTTACAAATACTTTAAGAATGCCATTTGAATGAGGTCTTACTTATAGAGTTAAGGATCTACAAGATAGGCACACCTTGTATTTTCAGTCCAGATCTGCTTTATGTACAAGTCAAATACAGTATGAGGAAGGAGATGAAATAGTTACTGCTCAGATGAACAGGATAAGGCAAATGGAATTGTTAATATACGGGTCACTGCAGAGACATGGATCTGAGATATACAGGAAAGGAGGGGGTGAAAAGGTTTAAAATAACCACAATCCTGAATAACTGCTACAGTTTCTGATTTGAAATTATTGAATAATTGAGTAATTCATTCATATGTTCCTCCTTGCTCCCTTTTCCTACGTTGTAGGAGGAAAGGGCGGTCTCACAATATAAAGACTACACTGTTTACATTTGTAATCACTGTGATTTGTCATTCAGGTGATCACATGGTACAGAGCTCCTCAGATTGGCTCCACCACTTCACTGTCCATAAATGTACAGTGGTAGGCAAGTGGTTTAAAAAAACTTTATGTTAATGTAGTTTCATTTAAAGCAATCGAAAATCTCACATTTCCACTGGTAAATATTGCCTGAGTTATCAAAACATATAATGTGAAAAGTCATACATACTGTTTTTCATCTTCTGTAAAACCAGATACTCTTCTACACATGTGATTGATGACATCTGAACCATCCATACCTGCACAGTAAACATTTGACAGACTGGGTGTCACAAACAATCCAAAACATATAACTGACCTTGTATTTTAAACAGTAAAACTGGGAATTTCCCTACATAATAACACTTCCAGTTCTGTATAAAGTATATACATATTCAGAGGGTAAGAAATATACCCAAAGCCATGAACGTTTCATTTCTAACAAAGTCCATTTTTAGGGTTCATTGAAGCATAACTGACTCCCTCCTAAATTAATTCTAAAGGTTAGTTTTTTAAAACTAATACACATGTCATACTTACCTGCTCTGTGCAATGGCATTGTACAAAACAGCAGCAAAACTCTTTTTCTGGGGTCCCACCAGCGTTCCTGGCTCATCCCTTCCAAGTGCCAACAAGCAGCTTGTTCCCAAGCTCGGCTCTGTGTGCCCATTGACACACACAGTGTGGTTCGACCTCAACCCCACTCCCTCCTCACAGGATTTGATTGGCAACAATGGGAGCCAATGGCTGCATCCATGTACAGTGAGGAGAGAGAGATAGTGGTGCTGCTGTTCTTGGGCACAGCACTGGATCAAAATCAGGCTCAGGTAAATCTTTGGAGGAGGGGAGACTGGGGGAGGGGAGGAAGAAAATGATCACAGAAGGTTTGTTTTACCTTAATGCAGAGAATGCATTAAGGTATAAACCTGCTGCCTTTACAACCACTTTAACTTGTCATGGTGACTTCTCATACAGATGTCTGTATTTCAACCAAACCTTTAGAGCAGGGGTGTCAAATGTATTATGGTTGCCCTCAAAGGGCCAGTTGTACCTATAAGACTAGATGTCCCAAACACCTCACCCTCCCCTACATCACAGTACACCCCTATTACCTGCTGCTGCTGGGAAGAAGATGAAGGAGGAGCTGGCAAGCAAGAGGTGCAGAGTCTGGAGGAGGACAAGAGGGCTGGAGTCTGCTGAATGCCTAGACCAGGGGAGTTAGAGACGAGGAGGTGCTGTGGTTGCACAGAGAAGCATAGGATCTGAAGGAACAGTTCTGTCCTCTCTGCTGCCAACTGCTGGGACCTGGGGTGGAGGGTTGCAGAGATGAGACTCTCATGGGTGCATGGACAGTGCAGGATTTGGCAGAGGAGTTTTGTCCTCCTCCCTTCTGCCAACTACTGAGAAAAGATGGAGATGAGGGGGGTACCACAGCTGCAGGGGAGTTCTAAGGGCCACATGAGATGGCCTGGAGGGCCGCATTTAGCCCTCGGGCCTTGTGTTTGACACCTGTGCTCTACAGCTTGTGAAAAACGAATTTGTGTTGATAAAGTATTGCACTCTGAGTACTGCTGATTTACTTCAATAATTTCCCTATGTTGCTTTTCTCTCTCTTGTGGTTCATTCTGTCCACTTCCTTCCTCTTTCTTCTTGTTCCTAATTTGCTTTAATCTCTCGGATTCCTGCCATGGCTACTTAGTTATTTTTTATTAATTATTATTCCTTTGCATTTATTCTCTTTTTACTCTCTACTATAATATAATTTCAACTTTCTCACTGACACGAATAGTTCTGCTGCTAAACTTCTATATATAATCTTCGCCGTTTGGCCTCACACCACAGTTTTCTTACCACTCGCACTGGTAATTATATGCTTGATTATTTTTTAAATCTTCTTTTCCTTCTGAACATTATGTTTTGAAATGTGCCCTTGTCTCCTCTCTTTGTATCTTTTCTCTCACTTTCTCCATCCTCTTCTCACCATGATCTTTATCACTTGTTCTATAACCATGTCTTGGTCATGGACCCATTCAGCATTTCCTATCCTTGCTGTCTTATGCAGGCTATAGACCGGTCATTATCGGCCGAATTTTCATCTGCACGAAAAATCGGCTGATATTTACGCCGTTAGTGGGGCAATGCCATCAGCCGTTTTTTGCGGACCTTCTCGTTTATTTTTATCGGTCATGCTGGAAAATCCATGAAAAACGGCTGTTTTTTGTAGACATTGGTGGCAGCACCGGTGACAGCAACGACCGATTTCACTGTTCAACAAATCTTTATTTTTTGCCAGTTTTGGAAACAAAAGGATCCATTTCTTAATGAATTTCACATTCTGAGTTCAAATATAACAATGAAATTTGTCAATTGGCTCTAGTTTTTCTGTAAACGGAAAGTTTTCTACTATAGGCGTAATGACTACATAATGCACAATAATTATATAGATAGATGTCTTTCCACAAATATAAAGCAAGTGATATTGACTACATAACAAAGCCTAAATGGCATAATATATTGCATAGGATTACCAAGAAAAATGATAGCCATAAGCTAAGTTGAATCATTTTAATACTTAGGATTCTCACTAGTTTTGTCTTCAGTTTGTGTCGGTTTTGCTTCTCTTGGCTTTTCTCTTGTATTCGAGGAAAGGGCTATCTCTTAGAACTGCACGTGACTACACGCTTCAGGTTCTTCCTCACTTGACTCAACCACGAAGGATTCTGGTGCTTTAGGAATTGGTAGCCCCTCTCCATGAGGAACTGGACGTATTGCCGATGGAATATTTGGATAGTGCACAGATAACTTTTTCTTCTTATTTAGCCCTTTTACAATTGGAGACACCATACAAAAGTAACAATTACTAACATGATCTGTTGGCTCTCTCCAAATCATTGGCACAGCGAAAGGCATAGATGCCTTTTTTCCATTCAACTATTGCTCCAGTGCCGTCCCACAAGAATTGCAGCATATATGTGGTGCCCAGCTCTTGTCCTGGTCTCCTATCTTGCAGCCAAAATACAAGTTGTAGGCTTTCTTAATCATTCCTGTTATCCTCCTTTTTTGTGAGATAAAAGTTATTTCACCGAAGATATAGCAGAAATTATCTGCTTTATTCACACAAGTTCGAGGCATTACTGAGTAGCCTATATAAGCATAAAACGAAATGTAAAGACGCTGTCGAACTACAATCAGCTACAGATACTGCAGCTTTTATGCAGTGAAGTGATGCAATTAAAGGCTAATATTGCATCATCTCAGTATACATGCAATTTTCTATTGGTCACCAGTATCAATTGCGCAATATGCACCTGAAGTTGCATCATAATTTTGAATGGCTTACGTCATTAGATGGGTGAATATATCATGGAAACTAGAGCCAATCAACATTTTTTAGGGTCATTTTCATTTTCAGCATCCCAAAATTATGTAAGATTAGCTAATTTTATGCCCAAAACTTTTTACCTGTTGAACAGTGTTTTTTGTTTATCGGCCGACAATTCGGCCGATAAACGACCCGTCTATGGCCAGCCTTAGCTGACATACTTGGCACAAGAACATAATTAAATGCTAAAATTGTGTTACTGGGTTATGAATTGGCACTGTAGGAAAAACAAAATTTCTTGGTATTAAAACATGCTATACAGGGGCTCAGGAGTGATTTCTCATTGCAAAGCAATCATACGTATGTTTTATCTCTTACATACGCACAGTCATGTAACTCATAGAAATCTTTTAAATGCTTTCAACTCTCTACTGCATTATTGCCTTCCTCCTGTTTCCTGCTCTTAAAGACTTTGCCACATATTTTATCATAGAAGATTGAACATATGAAATTGTTTTACCTGCAACCCAGAATGTCTACCTAAACCATCTCTAAGCTTTCTCTTTACCACTTTCTTACCAATTTACCAACTTGTTTTACCATTTTACTAATTCTACTTCCTCATTTGTTCTTTGGTCCCTCCATTATACCCTCATCCTTTGTACCTTAACATATTTTCTAGAGGCATCTCTTTCTTCTCTCATTCAAACATGCAGTCATAACACCAATGATCAAATAAACCTATTTGGACTCTTAAAGTCTTTCCTGCTACTTCCCCCTTTTCTCCACCCTTCAAATATGAGTTTCTCTGAAAAGGAAAGCTATCTCTCTGTTATTGCTTAATTTAATCATCATCAGCCTGGGTTCCCCCCAAATCAGTTGACTTGCAGATATGTTATGTACAGGTGAAGCCTTATGAGAGGAGTCTCCTGGCTTCTAATATGTCTTGGATATTCCAACAGTGAAATCTCCCTGCCACAGCTGCTGATTCCTTTGGGAATTTTGCATATTCCCATTTAGTCTTGTGTTTCAATCCCTCCTGTTACATGTTTCATTATAAAAAAAAAATCAACAGGAACTCAAATCAGATACCTAACCAAACGATTTGTCGAGAGAGATAAAGCAAACTGACAAGTGGTTGTAAAGTTTTTTGTTTTTTTTACCTTAATGCACTCTATTCATCAAGGTAAAAAAAAAACCTTCTGTGCCACATGTGTCCTCCCCCCTTTATACTCACCTGATCCTGATCCGGATCCAGCAATGTGCCTGGGAACAGTGGCTCTCCTGGCTCTGCCCCCCCCCTCACTGCACAGTTTAATAGCAGTGGGAGCCATTGACTCCCACTGCTGTCAATCAAATTCAGTGACAAGGAAGCAGGGTGGTGCTGAGCCACCCTGTCTGTGTCAATGGTGGGAGCTTGCACAAGTGCCTCCATGGGAAGCAGTTTCCTATGGGGACACTTGCCGAATAGGAGGAGCCAGGCACACCAGTGGGGGACCCTGGAAGAGGAGGATTGAGGCTGCTCTGTGCAATACCATTTGGGACTCTTTAATGACTGGCACAGTACCACTGGATTTGCATAAGGCCAATGTGGTGCCTATATAGTTTAAAAGGGATCAAAATCTTTACCAGGTAATCATAGACCTGTTTGTTTAACTTCTATAGTTGGGAAGATACTGGAGAGTTTAATAAAAGACCACATAGATGAGTTCTTGCTGGAAAAAATATTTTAAGCAACAGACAACATGAATTCATGAAAGACAGAAGTTGTCAAACAAATCTGATTTCCTTTTATGAGGGACAGAGGGGTGGCGGTGGACGTGGTATACTTTTTTGCAAAAGCGTTTGACAGAGTTCCTCACACATGGCTAATGTGTAAGGTAACAAATTATGTAAATGGAGAGAAAACTGGCTAAAAGACCGAATTCAGAGAGTAGTAGTTAATGATTCATACTCTGAATGGTCTGGGGTTGTCAGTGGTGTACCCCAAGGTTCAGTGTTGGGATCCTTACTTTTTAATATATTTATAAACGATATAGGGTCTGGGATTAAAAATCCCATTTCAGTCTTTGCAGATGACACCAAACTGTGCAGTGGAATAAAATCCTTACAGAATGTCTCCAACTTACAAGCCAATCCCAATGCACTGTTTAATTGGGCAACAATGTGGCAAGTGAGGTTTATTGTTGATAAATGTAAGGTTATACACTTGGGGGCTAAGAATATGTTTGCATCATACATACTGGGGGGGGGGGGTACAACTGGGGGAATCAATGGTGGAGAAGGATCTGGGAGTTCTGGTAGCTCATAAGCTTGATAATGACATGCAATGCCAAGCTGCAGTTTCTAAAGCGAGCAAAATCTTCTCTTGTATTGAAAGAGGTATAGACTCCAGAGAGAGAGATATAATTTTACCCCTGAACAAATCATTAGTAACACCTCATCTGGAATATGCAGTTCAGTTTTGGGCACCAATTCACAAAAATAACATTGAGGAACTGGAGAAAGTACAGAGAAGGGCAACCAAACTGAAAAGAGGCATAGAGGAGATCAGCTATGAGGAAAGATTAGAGGAACTGAAAGTATTCTATGATCAACATGTATAAATACATCAGTGGTTCATATAATGAACTCGGTGTAGAGTTATTCACCCTTAGGTCATCGCAAAGGACAAGGGGGCACTCTTTACGTCTGGAGGAAAAGAGATTTAACCACCAAATACGGAAAGGTTTCTTCACAGTAAGAGCTGTGAAAATGTGGAATAGACTTCCTCAAGAGTTGGTTCTGGCCAGCTCAGTGGATTGCTTTAAAAAAGGCCTTGATTCTTTCCTAGATACACACAATATAACTGGATACTAACATTTATATGTAAAGTTGATCCAGGGAATATCCAATTGCCTCTCAAGAGATCAGGAAGGAATTTTTTCCCCTGCAGGAGCAAATTGGAACATGCTTTGCTTTTTTTTTTGCCTTCTTCTAGATCAATTGTGGGTATAGGACTATAACCTTTTTTTTTGGTTGAAAAGGATGGACTTTTGTCTTTTTTCAGCCAGACTAACTGTGTGTAACTGTGTAACTGCACAGAGCAGGTGAGTATGACATGTTTGTTATTTTAAAGGGAAAAAAGGAACCTTTAATGTTATTTTAAGGTTACATTTACATGGATGCTGCTTTAGGAAGAAGCTAAACACTGTATCTGGATGCAGCTGCACCCTATGCTATGGCCCCATACAAACTGGCTGATTAGCTGCAGCTGTGCTGTTTGTGTGTGGCCAGAAACTCATCAGAAACACTGTTCCTGAAAGCAAAATGTTTGCGTCCTGGGACTCTATAAACATTTAACCATACAGGTTAGCAAACAGTGTGTAAACAGTACTGTTGCTGGCCATTGATTTCTATGCAGGCAGTGTTCAGACCCGCCAGGAAAAATCCTTTGCTTCACCATGTGAACATATATAATTGTGCACACAACTGTAAACATAGCCTAACTCTCAAACCTATAATTAAAAAAACAAAAAAAAAATCAGTTTTAGATGGACTGATCCTTCAATGTCTTCCTAATTATTCTTTTAAAAAGATGCTTACTGTAGATATTTAATGTTTATTTACATCCACAAATTATGAAAAAAACATTTAATGAAATCCAGTGCCCTAATTAACATAGAGGTCTTTTATTTATATCAGGATTTCAAGCTATGAGATATACAGCCCGAAGTTGCACATTCCTACCCTGGTAATTCCTATGTTATGCTGCAAATGATACGAAGCGAAAGAAAAATTGTGTGCTTTTGAGTGGAATGCATTTGATGTCTTCAATGGGAAGCTGAAACAACAGCAATGTTAAAAAAAGTTAAAGATGTATCCAAAGCGGAACATTTCTGTTCAAACTCCATATGTAGTAAAACTCTCTGCAGTGAATTCTGTAAAGTATAATTAGCTTGTGCTACTTCTGGTAGGGCATACACCTTAACTTGTAGTTAGAAACATGTGCCAAAGTTTACTGAAGAATGAATTAGAAGGTGGGGTGATGTCAATGAGCACACCCATGAGAACAGTAATACATTGCATATGCATGTTCTATTTTTGTAAAACATGTTTATAGAAATATATCACACCTTTAAACTGTAGCTTTGAAAAACGCAATTCCTTGTCGTGATCTCTGAGCAGATAATGGAAATCTTCCCATGTCAATTCCGTTTTGTTTTCAAACCCTGCTTCTCTGAACATAACTTCTATGACTTGATCAGCTTGATCTTTAGAAATGCAGTCATTAGAGATTTCAATGAAAGATCTGAAATAATGAGCATAATTAAAGAGCACAGAATGCTTTGCTTCAATTGTTTTGCATGGTTCTGCTTTTCTGCTTAGTTCTCCAAGCCTCACATTCCACAAAATGATTTCCATATGAATATTACTATCTGACTGCAGGATGTTTTATACCGTTAAAGGAGAAGTATAGCCAAAGCTTGTTTGGCTTTACTGCTGTGGATCACAGGAGAGCACTTTGCTCTGCACTCCTGTGATCTGTTTTCAGCTGACCGTGAGCTAAAACACACTGTTAGCCGACATCCCTCAGCCGGTCCAGACTCTAGAGAAATCTCGAGTTTAAAGTTGGGATCCACCCAGATGCCTGAACGGCAGCTGGCTCAGCCTCTTAGAGAGCCACTGAGTGTCTGAGCTAACCATTCCTGCCCCCTCTACAGCCCAGGGCTCCAGTGAGTGCTGGAGGGGCAGAGCAGAGAGCTGGTGAATGGCAGTCACCAGCTCTCTGCAAACTGAAGACCGAATTTTCCACGTAGTTTGATCGCTCAGTTCATGTTCTTAGAGGTGGGGGACAGATTCAGCATCGGAGAAATGCTGCATCCCCCTAGGTGAGTACGACTGTTTGCTTTTTCGTATTCCTGAACTTCTCTTTTAACAACTGGTGTCTGCTAGGGAAATGGAAAGCAACATTGTAGCTAAAATCAAGCTAAAAATGTGTAAAAAAGCCACTTCATCAAAGAGTGGAACTTAACTGTAAATGAGTACCACAAACTGAAAATGCTATTTCATTCATTTTTAATTTTCGAAGCAAACTTATCCATCCATCCATCTATGCATGTCTCCATGCTTTATTTTAGACTTGTAGACTTCACCTCCGCAACATCTCCAAGGTACACCCGTTCCTAACCTCGGAAACCACTAAGCAACTTATTCACTTGTTATATCTCGCCTTGACTATTGTATCTCCCTTCTCATTGGCCTACCTAATCGCAGGCTATCCCCTCTTCAGTCTACCATGAACGCTGCTGCCAGACTCATCCACCTTACTAACCGTTCTGTATCTGCCACCCCTCTCTGCCAATCCCTCCACTGGCTTCCCATTGCCCAACAGATAAAATTCAAAACATTAACAATAATGTATAAAGCCATTTATACAGTCAGGTCTATACATATTGGGACATCGACACAATTCTAACATTTTTGGCTCTATACACCACCACAATGGATTTGAAATGAAACAAACAAGATGTGCTTTAACTGCAGACTGTCAGCTTTAATTTGAGGGTATTTACATCCAAATCAGGTGAACGGTGTAGGAATTACAACAGTTTGTATATGTGCCTCCCACTTGTTAAGGGACCAAAAGTAATGGGACAGAAAAATAATCATAAATCAAACTTTCACTTTTTAATACTTGGTTGCAAATCCTTTGCAGTCAATTACAGCCTGAAGTCTGGAATGCACAGACATCACCAGACGTTGGGTTTCATCCCTGGCGATGCTCTGTCAGGCCTCTACTGCAACTGTCTTCAGTTCCTGCTTGTTCTTGGGGCATTTTCCCTTCAGTTTTGTCTTCAGCAAGTGAAATGCATGCTCAATCGGATTCAGGTCAGGTGATTGACTTGGCCATTGCATAACATTCCACTTGTTTCCCTTAAAAAACTCTTTGGTTGCTTTTGCAGTATGCTTTGGGTCATTGTCCATCTGCACTGTGAAGCGGCGTCCAATGAGTTCTGAAGCATTTGGCTGAATATGAGCAGATAATATTGCCTGAAACACTTCAGAATTCATCCTGCTGCTTTTGTCAGCAGTCACATCATCAATAAATACAAGAGAACCAGTTCCATTGGCAGCCATACATGCCCACTCCATGACACTACCACCACCATGCTTCACTGATGAGGTGGTATGCTTAGGATCATGAGCAGTTCCTTTCCTTCTCCATACTCTTCTCTTCCCATCACTGGTACAAGTTGATCTTGGTCTCATCTGTCCATAGGATGTTGTTCCAGAACTGTGAAGGCTTTTTTACATGTCGTTTGGCAAACTCTAATCTGGCCTTCCTGTTTTTGAGGCTCACCAATGGTTTACATCTTGTGGTGAACCCTGTGTATTCACTCTGGTGAAGTCTTCTCTTGATTGTTGACTTTGATACACATACACCTACCTCCTGGAGAGTGTTCTTGATCTGGCCAACTGTTGTGAAGGGTGTTTTCTTCACCAGGGAAAGAATTCTTCGGTCATCCACCACAGTTGTTTTCCGTGGTCTTCCGGATTTTTTGGTGTTGCTGAGCTCACCGGTGCGTTCCTTCTTTTTAGGAATGTTCCAAACAGTTGTTATGGCCACACCTAATGTTTTTGCTATCTCTCTGATGGATTTGTTTTGTTTTTTCAGCCTAATGATGGATGCTTCACTGATAGTGGCAGCTCTTTGGATCTCATCTTGAGAGTTGACAGCAACAGATTCCAAATGCAAATAGCACACTTGAAATGACAAATAATATACTGTATATACCACTGAGGTATGAGATAATAATTAAATATATAGGTCAGCAGGCATCTATTCACATCCTCATATAAATGTGTTTTGTAGTAATGTACAATAAATTGATTGCTTATTGCCGCGCCCTAAATGTGAGATATGAATACTTCCAGAAATAGGGCACCTTCCAAGTCAACTTATTACAACTTCAAAATAAATCAATAATAGAATGTGAAAAAAAACAAAAAATGTGAAAAAAATATAATATAAGTAATTTAAATAAAAAATGAATAGTGTCCAAAAAAAGTCTATATACATTCGATTAAAGTTGATTAGTCAAGCAAGATTGCAGATGGATTCTTGCTGGAATATAGATACTTATATGCGCTCACCTTCCATTAAGCCCACTGCTGGGGCTAACACAGCTTTATGGTGTTCATCCTTGATGGATATCTTTAGAGACTCCCTTGGATACTCCTGATGGTTGATAATGGATGATTGTGGGTCTGTGGCTTAGGGACACGTGGCTTCGTCCGGGGAATGTGATAGAACAATCACCATACTAAGGATTCTTTTATAGTGATTCTGCGCCATTTTCTAGAAGTCTGGATGGTCGCGGCCATCTTTTTGGGGTCCAATCTACATATTAAGCTATGATTAAGCACAGGTGTATTCAAGCCACAATTTCTTTCACATTTGGGACATGAAACTACCCTACACACCACCCATCAAGTGTCCTTACTACTGAAAAACATACACACTCAACACATGTCAGCACAAAGGTTGAGCGGATATGAAGTGATCTGATCCCAACTTGATTAATAAATATTCTTCAGCAAATTCAGGCCCTGCTCCAATTTTGAATGCCCTACTGGGGCTAAAGGGAGAACAGGATGAAGAGGCACCAGAACACAATTGTATAACCCACATACAGCAAGACACTATGCCCATCATGTCAGCTGTGGCTCTTGATGGGGCCCCAGATGTGTTTGTAGATGGCTCATGCTCTAGGCCAAATGAGAATACTTACCATGCAGGATACGGCATTGTGCAACTTCCTGACAAAATACTCGAGGCAAAGCCAATTCCATATCAGTCAGCTCCAGCAGCCGAACTGATTAGCCCTTACAAGAGCATATCAATTATTTGCAGGACAGGATGTCAACATTTACACAGACTCTAAGTACGCCCATGGTGCTGTACATGATTTTGGGGTCATTTGGGAGAGAAGAGGATTCATTGCTGCTGATGGCAAAACCATATCTCACTCTTCCTTGATATCTGATCTACTCAAAGCCATACAGTTACCGAAAACATTAGCCATTCTTCTTTGCAGGGCACATACAAATCACAGAGATCATATTGCCAAAGGAAATGCATTAGCAGATAAGGTAGCACAGGAAGCTGCATTACAACAGGTGGCCAGTGAAAAGATGCCTATGCTCACTTCAGGCGTCACAACCACACCACATGACCAGATGTATGCAGATTTACAAACATTTTGCTACAAAAGTCGATCTAGCAGCCTGGAATGGTTCTGGAGCACAACTAGATCCAGCTTCTGATCTAGTATGCTTAGAGGGGAAACCATGCATTCCCATGTCAAGTGCCCCATTGTTCATTGCACAGTACCACGGTCTAGGACACAGAGGATGGAAAACGATATGTGCAACATAATTGCAAGATTTTTACATTACAGGTTTATCTACGTTGGTGAAAGAATATGTTTCCAGGTGCATTACATGTATAAGGAACAATCCACAGAACCCAAAGAAACCACAACACCAACATCTAGTGTATCCAACTACACCTTTCACCCAATTACAAATAGATTTTACCCACATGCCAAAAACAGGACAGAGGCAAGAGTTTTTGTTAGTAATGGTGGATATGTTTAGCAGATGGGTGGAAGCATGTGTCACTAATAAGGAGGACACGCAGACTGTAGTCAGAATTCTTGCACAGGAGATAATACCCAGATGGGGATGTCCGCTGAAGATAAATTCTGATAACGGGCCAGCCTTTGTGGCCAAGGTATGCCAACACCTGGTAAAAGTGCTTAAGATAGATTGGAAATTTCATATTCCCTATCATCCTCAAAGTTTTGGTATAGTAGAAAGGATGAACAGGACAATTTCTGGCAGAGGTAAGAATGACACCTAATAAGACTACAGGGTTATCTCCTTTTGAAATATTAATGGGAAGACCATTCCCCACTCCTTGGGCTAGACACTCACTTATGTTAGAAAGAGGGGACCTTAACCTGGTACAAGAATATGTGAGAAAATTAATTCAAACTTTAGATCAGATTGAAAGAAATGTTGCTCGCACCTCTCCTTTATTTTCTCAGGAACCAACACACCCTTTCCAAGTGGGAGATGTTGTAGTGGTCCGCCAACTCGCTAAAGACAAGAAGCAAGGCTACCCCTTTGGACCGCCTACTATGGTGATAGCGGTTACCAGAATGGCTGTTCTGGTGGAGAATTCCCAGTCCTGGATCCATGCTAGTCGAGTGAAGAAGGTGAACCAAACATCTGAGAAACACGAGACGGAAAAAGGAGGTGAAGTACAAGAGGAAAATCCTCAAAGAGCGGGTGAAATCAGTGAAAAAAACCCTGAAGATGACATTCCTTACTGCCCCTCATGGTGCTTTGAAGATCTGGGTCCTATTGGGCACATTGACTGTGCTCTTTTTCCTGCCAGTATGGATCATACTGGCTGTATTTATCACCCTGAGGACTTGGGCCTAATAAAAGGTATCTGTGGTCAAGGACTAGATTTAAATGAGACCCAGATAACCAAAAGTGAAAGAAAGTCAAAAAGAAGTTTTGAAGAGAACAATCCTTTTTCAGGAAAAATGTTGATGCAGATTAAATATGCTTATGCTCAAAAGTCAGGTTATGATAAATGTTGGATATGTAGTAAGTTACATCCTAGCACATATGAAATTCCTCTTCTGGCCGCTCCAGTCAAAATATTTTTGTTAATAACAGGGAATGTAAGTACTGGTTTGACCAATATTACTTCTAATGCCACCATATCTTTTCCAACTCTGGGAGTCACTCAATTCCCCGATTGGTGTTTTAGACTGGGGAATACTTCCCACAAGGGAAAGAGAGTGTGCTCTCAGTCCATATTAAATATATCTGATCCTGGAAGGAGGGATGGAACATCTTCTGTGAAACTCTGGCAAGTAAATGGTAGAGCCCTGAATGAAAGTTTAGAAGGGATACAAGACAATGTGGGGAAAACTATGTTTGGAAAACTTTTTTATTTCACACTTGTTGCCACCCCTGAATTTCGTTCTGCAATAAAAAAATTGCCGATCTCCTTGGGAAACAATACCTATATCTATTGTGGTAAGATCTGTTACCCTTGGATACCGAATAATGTCCAGGGCTGGTGCTATGTAGCCCAATTAGTGCCAATTATGGCAGCTATAGACCAGAAGGAACACCAGGTAAAAGCCAGTACATACCCAAAACACCAACTAACTCTGAGACAGAGAAGGGAAACCAAACAAGAAAAGGTAGATCTATTCTCTACAGGTGATAAGGTTTGGTCATGGTTCCCTACCTACATGGGATGGGGAATAACACTCATGAACAAAATTAATAATTACACAAACATTATTGATGATATACTGGAGAGGAACTCTAAGGACATAGGGTTGCTAAATACCGAGACCAGAGCTATTAGAAAACAGCTGGAGATGCAAGAATTAGCTATTGAAAGCATGAGTGCTGCTCTGACAGGTTTGTGTGAGATGACAGAGGATTATGAATGTTGTACTTGGATATATAATACCACAATGACTGTTCCAGATTATTATGAAATAATAAAGCAACACAGGGAACAGGTAGATGGTTTAATGGAAGAAGCTAGAGCTATAGAAAAAGATGGATTGACTCCTTTTGATTGGCTATGATCAGGATTTGGTTCCGTCTTTTCATGGATGAAAGGTATTGTTATAAGCATAGTCATGATATTGCTTTTTGTTTTATTTTTATATCTATGTTTTAAATGCTTATTATATTGCATTGCTAGAGTTACCAAGCCGCAAAATACAAATGAAGGTTATCTGGCTATTTACAAAAAGATGACTGAGGTAAAGAATTGAGATCATGTTCATGATCTAAGAGGGGATTGAAAGGATGTAGATAACCTCCATTTTGTTGATGTACGCCATTTTAAGTATTAAGTTAGGTTTTTGCAGATATATTAGAAGTTTAATGAAAGTGTTTCAGCTTGCACCAGAAAGTATAAAGAATGATAAGACGACCCTGACATTGTCTTTGCCCGGCTATTTCTCAGAAAGCTAGCAAAAACAATTTATACCAAGAAATGTATATGTCATGTTTCATGTAGTTAGCTCATGATGGAAACCTACAAGTTACAGTTTTAGAACTCGCTCCCCCCTCCCTTATTTTTTCTGTATCCTATATAATCTTAGTACTGTCTAATAAACTTTGAACATCTCTGAACATAAGCTGCCATTATTTCCATGTTCAAGGGGTGTTCCCAGAATTCTGCTGATAAAACAGGAATCTCTCCACAGACCGGGGGTCTCTGAGGGGATAAGAAAATCATCCTTTCAGTCTAAATAGAAAACAACACTGGCAACAAAGTTTCTATCAGCTTGAATACACCTGTGCTTAATCATAGCTTAATATGTAGATTGGACCCCACAAAGATGGCCGCGACCATCCAGACTTCTAAAAGATGGCGCCGTATCACTATAAAAGATTCCTTAGTATGGTGATTGTTCTATCACATCCCCTGGACGAAGCCACGTGTCCCTGTGGAGCAATGCGTTGGGGAGGGGCTTTGACGTCACCACAACAACCCGAAATCACGGCAAGTATAAGTCTATGTGAGCGAGTGTGAGCAACCACGCAGGAGACCTGTCACAAACGCATTTAGCGGTTTCACTGATTTTAACTCAACTTTTTATACTGAATACTTGTGAGTGCATAAGAAGAAGTTGTGAATAAAATTGTTCTTTTAAAAAAACGATAAGGCACCATGTACCTTTTTCTTTCCCACTACACCAACGAGGAATAATACAAGGAGATGGAGCACTTTTTATTGCCATGAGGAAAAGCTAACCCACAGACCCACAATCATCCTTTATCAACCATCAGGAGTATCCAAGGGAGTCTCTAAAGATATCCATCAAGGATAAACACCATAAAGCTGTGTTAGCCCAGCAGTGGGCTTAATGGAAGGTGAACGCATATGAGTATCTATATTCCAGCAAGAATCCATCTGCAATCTTGTTTGACTAATCAACTTTAATCGAATTTATATAGACTTTTTTTGGACACTATTCGTTTTTAATTTAAATTACTTATATTATGATATTTTTTTCACATTTTTTGTTTTTTTCACATTCTATTATTGATTTATTTTGAAGTTGTAATAAGTTGACTTGGAAGGTGCCCTATTTCTGGAAGTATTCATATCTCACATTTAGGGCGCGGCAATAAGCAATCAATTTATTGTACACTTGAAATGAACTCTGGACCTTTTATCTGCTCATTGTAATTGGGATAATGAGGGAATAACACACACCTGGCCATGGAACAGCTGAGAAGCCAATTGTCCCATTACTTTTGGTCCCTTAACAAGTGGGAGGCACATATGCAAAGTGTTGTAATTCCTACACCGTTCACCTGATTTAAATACCCTCAAATTAAAGCTGACAGTCTGCAGTTAAAGCACATCTTGTTTGTTTCATTTCAAATCCATTGTGGTGGTGTATAGAGCTAAAAATGTTAGAATTGTGTCGATGTCCCAATATTTATGGACCTGACTGTAACTCTGCCCCAAATTACATCACAGATCTTGTCTCCAAATATCACCCAAACCGTACTCTCTGCTCCTCACAAAACCTCCTACTCTCTAGCTCCCTTGTCTCCTCCTCCTATGCTCGTCCCCAGGACTTTTCCAGAGCTTCCCCCATCCTCTGGAACTCTCTACCCAAATTTATCAGACTATCGCCTACTCTGCTCACTTTTAGGCGATCTCTGAAAACCTATCTCTTCAGGGAAGCCTATCCTGCCCTCAGCTAATAATGGAATCTTCTACTCTTCCAACCAGTCCACCCCCCACAGTTACTACCTTTTGTACCGCTAGCACCTCCCTCCTAGATTGTAAGCTCCAAGGATCAGGCCCTCCTTTCCCTCTTGTATTGAACTGTATTGTTGCTGTATTGTCTCCCGTTATATTGTAAAGCGCTGAGCAAACTGTGGGCGCTATATAAATCCTGTATAATAATAATAAAAATTTTGTTGAGAAATCACTTTAAAAACACCTCCCTAGCATTTCTAGATATCTCAAGACATCTTGAGTAGGGGCAGATGATTCATTTAGCATTTACTTCCTGGATTCCATCTGCCCTTTGATCAGGCATGCAGGCAGGGGAAAGTCCCTCCTCTAGATGAAAGAAATATTGCCCAAGAAGGCTCCTAGGAAGTATGACATCATTTTGGCCCAGGCCAGAACCAGGAAGCAACTAAATAAATGCAAAAAATGTTTGCAATTGAGCTTTGTAATTTTTATTTCTCAGCCAGAAGAGCCATGGTGACTATCTGAATGACCAAGCTGCCTCACACATTAGCTGTACTTTGCTTTCTAGATGTGTAATCAGTTATATATTTAGGAACATATACTGTAATGTGAATGTCTCCCGTTTTCTTTAATTGTAAGTGCCTGTTACATGTGGGGGTATATGGCTTTGTCATTTTTGTGCTGTACTTTACAAAGTTGTTTTTGTACTTTTTTAAAACTTTCAATAAAAATTATTGGAAAGAAAAAAAGTTCAAAACAAGCAAATATAATATACCTTGCTGTCTATTTACTAATGCTAGTAGCATTATCCACTGCTGGCACCCCCCAATCTCTGCTGTACTCAAAAGAAACTGGCAGCTAAAAAATCTTCCAAACAATTCTTAAAGTGCTGGATTCCTGGTCCACAGTTGTACTCAGTAGTTCAATCTGTCCACTCCTATATCTCTCCTGTGCCCTTTATTTACATAGAGGCTGGCGAAAGGACCACAGTGCACAGTGGAGGACTAGGAATCTGACACCTCAGAAGTGTTGGATTCTGAAGATGCTTCAGCCAGTGGTTCCTCTTCACTACAGTGATCAGCAACGTAGGTCGCAGTAGAGGTGAGTATTAAATGTTCTTTTTTGCAGGAAACTCTTTTACAGATTTTAAAGGAAACATTTGCCAAGAGAAAAGCAGAAGCTGCCATCACTTATTTCTTATTTTGCAATTTCTAGTTGTCTGGCTTTCGCTAACCCTTAGGCTAAAATACCAGATACTGAACAAGAATGAAACTATGTACTTTACTCTGACTTTCCTGTTGTGCCAACGTGTTCTAGATTAATGACTCAGAATGCATTACAGCAAGGAGTAGTTTAACAGCAGAGCCACTAGCATGTGTTAAAAATCAACAATAGAACCTTTATAATTATCTTAGGAAAGTTATTACCTAAGATTTAGAAAGTACGTGTTCAGATATGTTGAATTAATCATTTGCACACCTGTAATCAGTGCAATAATTACTATTAAAATAATCTGCATAGTAGCATACACCGATATATATACAGACATCAAAAATAGGGATGTAAAATATTGGGATCTTTTATTTTCCCACAATTTCTATGAAAATTCAGAGATTTCAATGAAATTTCACCATTTTGGTAAAATACATTGAAGTACATGGAGAAGAAAAAAATTAGAGATTTTGTTTTGGGGGGGGTGAGAGATTAACCTCTTGGCGCCAGCTGAATGCAAATGTGCGGCCTCCCAGTGTCTGGGCCTAGATGCCGAGTGGCCGCACATTTGTGTTCTCTTAAAAAAAAAATATGCGCTGAGAGCGCACGCCCTGCGCGCTCCCAGCACACATGTTTGGTACTCACAGAAAGGTCCCGATCTGCTCTTTTGATCAGGACCTTTCCCGATTATGTGACCACCGTGATGGCTTCTGAAACCCTTAAAGGGCCGGGAGGCGCCAGCGCCAAGGGGTTAAAGGTATAATGAGTTTTAAATAGCTCCTGGGGATTCTTAAAGCTCCTTTCAACCCTCCTGGACCTGCTTTTGTGCCACAATGACCCTTCACTAGCCTTATCTTATTTTTTTACAGTAAGGCTGCATTCACACTTGAGCTGAGCATCTCTAGTCGGCTTGCACGCTCTTTTTTTGAGAAGTGAGCATTTGTATGGGCAGTTTTGCAAAATGTCTAAGGCTCGGGCATTTTTAAAAACATTTTTAGCCAGTGGCTAGTTACTAGAGGGAAAACGTGTGGTATATGTGTTTTGTGCGTAGTGCATTTTATTAGGCTTTCCCATTGTAGTCTAATGGGACTGAAAATGACTGAAGCATAAAGCATGTAGCTCAAAAGAGTCATGTACAATTTTAAGCTACAAGATTCAAGTGACACTACATTCAGGTGTGAACAGGCACAACTGAAAACTATGGGATGTTGAGCTTTTTAGAGCTTCCAGCTACAAATTCTTGGGTGTACCACACTTGAAGAAAAATATTATACAGGGCTGCACCACAGGTAAAAATGGAAGGGACATTATATCAAACGGAAGCTGCTATTGGATTTGACGTCATCACGCACTCTGGGTTTGCATTCACGGATTGGAGGTTGGGGTCGAAGACAACCCGGTGTTTATGACTGTGCCTGTATATTTGTGCAAGTGGTGACACATGTAAATGTGAATAGAACGAGAAATAATGTGGCACTACTACCATATAAATCCTTCACAAATTAACATAATAAAAAATGCATAAATAAATATGAGGGAAATGGTACAAATAAGTGAAACAAATCAATAAACCATACATAAACCATGATACTTGACAGTGTTTGATTCCCTCACACAGTAACACATGCAGCAGCAAATAAAGTCCACATAAACTCTTTGAACAAAATGTGATGACAAGTGTGCAAAGATATCCAAAATGGCTGAATTGCCCGCTCACCTCCCTCTTTCGACCCACACAGGGTCAAAGAGCCTTTAGGATCACTAACACTTGAATCCTTAATACTCGGGACTCCTCCACGGCTCTCCACACTGGTCTCCCCTCAAGTACAGGCTCACAAGGCAGCAGATCTCCTTTCCAGGCAATAAGATGGTAAATAGCCACTCAATTCCTCAGAAAATATAAGTGAATACTTCCATAGTGTAAAAACGTTTATTCACTGATACAGCACTAGCACAATGTATTATGCTCTCACATTATTAATCATCTTTCTCATCCCATTTAGTGTAGATCAAACCTCAGATCAGATGTAGTTGCATGGGTGTCCAGGGTGTCTCAAGATGGCGTCCGACTGGAAGTGCATCACCACTGACGCGTATCGTCACGCTTGTCACGTGACTTCATCAGGGCCCAGGTGGCCTAGAGAGGAGATCTGCTGCACTGTGAGCCTGTACTTGAGGGGAGACCAGTGTGGAGAGCTGTGGAGGAGTCCCGGGTATTAAGGATCCAGGTGTTAGTGATCCTAAAGGCTCTTTGACCCTGTGTGGGTCGAAAGAGGGAGGTAAGTGGGCAATTCAGCCATTTTGGATATCTTCGCACACCTGTCATCACATTTTGTTCAAAGAGTTTATGTGGACTTTATTTGCTGATTGCTGATAGGTGTTTTTCACCTCATGGGACTTTTTACCATATTATCCATTTTACTATACGTTTATTTATATTTATTTTTGCATGATTAGACATAATTATATATGTCTTTGGGACGCACTTGTTATTCATGTTGTTTGTGGTTGGAAGAATTTATCTGTTCCGGAGGGAGGTTTTTAGCACGCATTTATTCTGAGTTCCCTTTTTGGACTTTTGGTATGTTGTCTGTTTGATCACTATTAGATCAATTTCTGGACCTGTTGGTTGGCACCTGTTGCACATGTTACTGTGTGAGGGATCCAAACACTGTCATGTATCATGGTTTATGTATGGTTTATTGATTTTTTTAACTTATTTGTACCATTTCACTCATATTTATTTATGCATTTTTTATTATGTTAATTTGTGAAGGATTTATATGGTAGTAGCGCCACATTATTTCTCGTTCTATTCTACACACTTGTCTATAGGTAGATGACTGAATGTTGCCAGCTTTACCTCTGTGATTAGTTGATAGGGACATAGTTAGGAGCGCAGGAGGTCTGTCACACTTATACATGTAAATGTGAATTTACTAACTGTTTCCTGTTTACTAACTAGTCAAAACATTCTACAGACACAAAAACACATGCAGAAAACACAAGCAGACAGTGACACATATATAATTACTTTAGCATAGTGAAAAACTCATCCTTTGAAAGAAAGCCATTTCCGTCAATGTCATACATAGTGAACATCAGTTTGGATTTCTGTTCAGGTGATCCTGCAGTAAATAAATGAAATGCAAAAAAAATAAATATATAAAAACAAAACAAAGATAAAAAGCAGTTTCCAAGATTAAAAAAATGTCTGACAAATGTCTGACTTCTTTTCTGCAGATTAGTCAGAAGTCCATGCTCCTAATTTACTTACTTGCACAGGGTCAGTAACTCAAATAGTATTGAAGTCACTGGATGAGCATTTATAGCAATTGTAAACCCTCACATACAGTATACCCAATGAAGTGATTGGCCTCAGGTGATACAAAGAGGTGAAACAAATCCTCCTACATAAGTTATACCTGTTTATTTGCAGCCATTTGTCCTGTACATTCTTGTAAAACTCAGAAATGAAAAGGATTTTTGACAGACTCACAAAACAGAGGGTGGGAAGCTGCAATTACACACTGTACAAGAGCTCTGAGAGCCGATTGGAAAGAAGGGACACCCCTATTCACACACCACGGAACAGACCTGAGGTTGTTAATCAGAGGCTGTGTGCTGGAGGTCCCTCCCCTGTCACTTTTTTAGCTCTTGGCGTCAGGAAAGCTTGTCTGAAGTGACTCATGCTGATAAGCAGAGGAACTAGACAGCAGATAGAAATGACATTTAGAGCTTTGGAGAGAGGCAAGTAAACACAATAGACATATGTGGTTTGTTCGAATTTCATGTCTGAGGTTTACAACTTTAGGAAAGAATAATTAGTAACTGTAAACCTAATCTTTCAGTACAGTTTCCTTTACATAATAAAATAGATTATACGGTCATTATGATTGGCCTCAACAATTTTTATTATATTCTTATTTGCACACAATTACCTTTTCTTAGTTCAAATGCAACAAAGTTGGAAAACACGAGAAACATGTTTAGCAGGTTTAATTGCCGGTATCTCCAAAGCACACATTAATATTGATTAATTACTCAAAGGGAGTAAACCTTGCAAGTTATTATGGTTTTATAGCTTTTATAAATGATATCCTGTAATTCACTATACCTGATATCACCACATTTGGGTTTTGGGTATAATTTATTCAAAGTATTATCTAGTCAATTTATGGCTTTCACTATGTAGTATTTGTAGCACTCACCTACGAAGGGTCCGCTGGCAACAGACAGGTTCTCCCTAAGTAGTACAAAGGCCACTGGTGACCCAAGCATACTGACAATTAAAGCTGGCTGCCACTCAGCCTCCTCAGGTGGATCCTCAAAAAAGGAGATGCCAAAGTTCTCCTCCAGACTTGGAATCTGAAACACTGTCCTTCAGTAGGTATCTCCTTTTTAACTGTCCTCTTTGGCCCCTTAGCACAGCAAATGCTGTGACCCAAACAGTAGTTTCTTGTCTTATTGATCCTTCCCCTAGGGGTAACAGTCCCAGTAGTAATGAAATCCTTCCTGAGGAAGAAAGAACCCTCTGCACATTTATCCCTTCCCCAGCCACCTTCTGGATGCTCTCTTCTGGGGACTGGCCAGGGTATGATAAATATTCAGCTGATCATTTGAATCTCCCTCTTCATGTTCTGGAAGCTTCTTCCAGAGGCAGGAGGAAGCAATCAAATGCTCAGCCTAGGAATCCTGAGCAGACCAAACAATCAACCACCACTTTGCCCACTGCAGTGGAGCCTAACTGGGAACAACCCCTCCACCTAATATAGTGGAACCAATAACTAAATGTACTTAACAGCCTAACTAGGAGACTGCTACATATTTAAGATATATTTAATATTTGTTTATGTGACTCTTATCAGGAGCTAGTGGCAAAGAAACAAATGTGAAAACCTGCACTGGGTTTTGTTGACTGGGAACCCATTCAGGGGCATAAATACAGGTCATGGGATCCCTTAGCAAAATGTTGATACCTACATCAAGGACAGAAAGTCAGAGAGCTGACAGTACACTAACAGGGACCGATGTTGTGGATAGAAGTTAACAGGGTAGCACTGCTAGGAATTACCTTGAATCCCTAAAGTAGTGCTAAAGGCAATTTTGTTTTTATTTTGGATAGGGTAAAGGAGGGTTATTACCCCCGTCGGTTTTTTTACAGCTGTGTCCCATTGGAGAGATTTCCTTTCACTTCCTGTTCCATATCCAAAACAGGAAGTGAGTGGAAATCCCTTAACATGAGGAAACCCTGATTGTCACCATGGTCACTAGAACTAGTGCTGCAATTAGAAGATTTCCCCTCTAGTCTAGTTCTGGTGACAAGTCAAAATTTGATTTCACTTTCACTCTTTTCACTCTGATAAAGGTACACAGGACAAAGAGGGCGACTCTCCCTGACAAGGACACAGATAGCAATAAAAACCCGACAGAGGTTCGAATCTCTCTCCACTTTATTCAAAACTTCAAAAAAAGTTTTGCCTTTAGTTATACTTTAATTTTCCAAATAACTGCCTTATCCACGGTAGCTACCTGTTCTTTCTTTAGTATCAATTGACCTTTTTAGGAATATGAGGGTCTTGGTATAAATTATAATACCTTATATAAACTTCAGTAAACGTTAGCTTTTTTGCAGGACAATAGACCACTCGTTGATCAACGTTTGGCTGAAAAGACACACTGAGATTTTTACAATCTCAAAAAGGGTAATATATCAACTCCCAAATGGATTGAAGGGCCAGGCTTCTTGCTGCACAGAGAAAACAAAGGAGATCTGTGACCAGCAATGATCTTAAGCCCTCATACACACTGGATGTTTTTACAGCGGCTGTTTATGGCATTTGACATTTTTTTTCTACAGCCAGTAAACTCCCCAGCATGTTATCCTATGTGTCCATGCACACATAGGCTGTAATCAACATTTTTTGGCTAGGACGTTATTGGGTTGGAAAATAAAACAAAACTAGTGGGTTTCTAGAGGAGTTTTTCAGCTGTAAAAATGCTCTAACACTGAAAAACGCATTAAAATGAGGTAAAACGCTGTAAAACACCACAAACGCTAATGCAAAAACTCTAAAAAAAGCTGAAAAACTCACATTTTTAACCTGACTTTACACAGCTAATGTTACCAGTGTTATCAAAATGTCAAGTGTGCATGAGGGCTAAAGACTCCTCTTGTGCATCTAACATCATCTCTTCTAGGCTGGAGCTAATAAATCTCCCACGACAATAACAATGTCACGCTGCCATCTACATGTTGGCCCTAAATAAAATTTAAAAAATATCTGAACTGTTTATTATTTTAAAATCATATGGTTCCTACTTAAAAACCAAATCAAATGAAAAAATCCTAAAAACACCAAATAATTGTATACATAATAATTTACTTATTACACAAGAACTGCCATACCTGTCTACTTGTATGTCAATTGTTAGAATCGGTGACAGAAATTTACCTTTCATTAAAATAATGAGTATATTTAAGAACTCCCTGAATGATAGATATCCATTCCCATCTTCATCCGCAAGAGAGAACATGGAATCCACAAATGTAGAGTGAGGCTTGAGTCCCAATGATTCTGCAAACTCTGTCCTGCTTAGTTCACATTTGAGAGCCTCTCTCACCTTTAAGGAGCTTTCAGCCATGAGATTTTCAATGCCTGACTGATCGATGTCAAGAACCTGCAGAATAAACAGAATGTAGAGTTATGACATAGGAGAAAAAACAAGATGTGTATATGCAATCTTAAAGAGAAAGTCTTTATTGGGCTTATGTTAGGATTTTGATAGTCTTTGCTACATAATTAAATGTGGTCAAATCCTTAAAATATCACTAAAGGCAAAACGTTTTTCAGTTTTGTACAGAATGGAGATTGATTAGGACACCTATTAGGTTTTTATTGCTGTTTGTGTCCCTATTGGGGAGATTCACCCTCTCTATTTGTATTGTTTACTATTATCATCAAATATAAAAGTAAAAGAAACACCAAATTTTGGGTTGTTACCAGAAACGTAATAGAGGGACATTTTCCAGTGGGGAGTTCTGGTGACCTGGGGGTCCCCAAGGAATTACCTTAATTTGCAGATATTTGCTCACTTACCGTCTTGTCTATGGGACGGGAAATGAAGGTAAATCTCCCCAATGGGACACAGATGGCAAAAAAATCTGGCAAGGGTCATAACCCTTCTATACTCTATCTAAAGTGAAGAACGTTTTGCCTATAGTTCTACTTTATCTGTGGACAACTCTTGAGGTCAGAGTTAGTTGAGATGTCATCTGAAGTCTCAAATTTACAGTCATGTCAGCTTTTTAAAGTGTTACTAAAACCAGGACCCTGCATTCACTATATCTGGTCTCCCACAGTACACACAACATGGAAATGCAATTATTTTAGTAAACATAAGTTGCTAAATACCTTTTCTCATCAGTAGTTAGAGCAGTCTTTTGACTTCTATCAGTGTCCAGCAAAGCGATGGTTAAAGCTTGTAGGAGGAGTTTTCATTCTCCCCTGATTGTCTGGACAGGGCTGATTGGCCCTGTGCTGATCACATGCATTCTCCCAAGAAAAATAATTCTCTAGCAATACACACCAAACTGACCATGCCCCCAGGGCTCTGTTCTAGCAATAGACAGATTCAAACATCCTTTTTACGCAATGCAGAGTGTTAACCTGCACAGTGAGTATAATCAGTATGCTTTACTGCATTTACAGACTGGTTTTACTGTTGTTAGTTTAGTAACACTTTAATCTCATGCTGAAAACACTGTCACCCAGAGAACGCTTAACATATCAAACAACAGAATCTCATAAATGATTACATCATACACCATATTTTCCCTCAACAGAGAAGGCTTCCACTTGGCAAATTAATTTAAATTAGCATGTGCAATGCAGATGCAAATCTCAAAGTTGAAAGGACATACGGTTAAGTATAATTTTTACATGACAAGTGAGTAAGTGAATGACCACCCATTAGGTGTTTGCAACACTGCAAAACATATCTTAATATAGAACTTTTTCCAGTGTCATTTTGACCAACTGGGTCTCACCAAGCATGAAGTTTTAACTACCAGTATGTTGGGCAGTGACTTACAGGTCTCTTATGTATAAATGGAATTTACCCGTAAGAGTTTCATCTGTATTGGAGTTGTGGCTGAACGTCTATGAGTGCCATGCCACTTTTGTTTTTGCTGCACTCATTGTGTGAATGTCTTCATTTCACACATTTGTCACAAATGTTATGAAAAACATTGCACCAAAATCAACAAATGAATCTGTTGCATAATTAATAAGTGGTGCAAACCACTTTTTTTAATTGTGAGAATCCCATTAACAAGAACAATGGCCACAGCATTTGGCCAACAAATCAAATCAAGAAAGAAATGATACAGTATGTTAGTATAGGCTGGGAGAAATCTAACAGTACCGGGTCTAATAGCGTATATTAAGACACGTTTGAATAAATAGCGGTTGGACTAATAGGTAGCAAGCAAAGGAACGAGAGGGGAGTCCTCAATTAAAATTAAGAGGGGTGTGTCAGTTGGAGGATCATTGGTTAGGAGTCTAAGTAGATACCATTGAGCATATTGAAACCATTGCAATATGGAATGTTGAGTTTCTACTGACAAGGTTTGAATGAAAGATTCCCAAATGTTGAAGAAATTTTGAACCTGTAATTCTTTATGAAAGGAGGCCTCCACTTATTCAATGCGAAAAACGTAGGACAATTGAATAAAGAGAAAGCAGGGGGTTCCAGGTAGAACCACTTTTGTAAAATAGTTTTTCATGCCACAAGGGATATGATAGTAAAGAGTTACTTGCAGCCCCTTGAAATTTTAGTGTTCTGGGAAATTTATCAGGCCATTTGGGCATTAGAGGCAGATAGTTTACTAAGTATGTGGTAGCATAATGCACTACGGAGTTCCATAAATGTTTAATCCTGGGGCTTGACCAAAAAGCATGGAACAGTTCCGCATCCAATTGTCCACATTCTAAGCAGCAAGAAGAGGAGCTTAAACCCATAAGGTAGAAACGATGCAGAGATTTAATAAGAGTGATGGAAAAGTGGAAGTATCATTTTGCAGTACAGTGTGGCTTTGATCGTGCCCCAAGACAAATGCAGCAATTTTAGAAGAGCATCAACTGAAATCTGGGGGAAATTCTTGGTCAATTAGTGAAGACCAGTCGATGAATAGGAATAGCCCAGCGGCTATCTGAAAAAAATTGTATAGAAAGGAAATTGCTTTTTTTTACTACCTGGGTTAGGATGTCCCAGAAGTGTACCCAAATAATTTCCCCAATCCTTCTGAGACAATTTTTTAAGAATAGAGGCATTGTACGAATTCATTTGTAAAAATAGAAATGGATTATTAGATAAAGAAGGAAATATCTCTAGGGCTACATTGCTTGTTGTTGACATCCACTAAGAATTTGATATAGCAAAGACCTTCAAGGTGCCACTGCTTAAGAGTAGGAAAGCCAAACATTTCTCGGAGATCTGAATTATTCCATAGGGGGAGGAACAGAAATGCATGGCTGTTTAAGCAATATGTGCATATATTATGTCACGCCAACCACGTGTAGAGCAAACCACTTTTTAAAGAGATGCAGATATCTGAAATGACTTCTTAAATACATTTCCAAAAGCTATGTTAGGCGAATTGTAAGAAGCTGGCAAATCTGCCACACTTTTGCATAATCCTACAGAACAAAAGGCACAGAATGACATTACACATTTATTACATGAGATGTGACATTATGATTAATCTGAAAATTCTGAAGCAAACCTCTGCACACTGCTATACTCCCTTAAATATGTTTTAGCAGATTTTGCATAAACACAGTGTCAAAGTAATCCCTCTCTGGTCAGTCCCTACACTACTCGGCAAAATGTAAAATACTTGCCTGCTTATAGAATACTTCAGTGGACATAGTGCCAATATGGATCAGATAGACAGCTGAAGAGAGCTACCAATGGGTTTCACACTGTATCTGTATAAACTGTTTGGATTTGTGCACAGATATATGTTACCTCTATTGCAATGTAAATGAACCAACCTGTTTTATGAAAAGTTTGCTAAGATATGTTTAGGGACATTTAGCAGCGTGCAGAGGGTTGACTCAGAATTTTGTGTGTTAACATATGGTTGCACCTCTTTAGCACATATATATATATATATATATATATATATATATAAGCATTTTGGATTTGAGCACATACATACAGTATATTATTTCTAGTATGATAAATCTGCTGCATTTCTATCACAGAACAGCAAACAGTGGCACATAAACGGATGCAGCATCTGCCACTTTATTGATAAATGCCCCCGAAAATTATTTATGCTGCTGAGATAAGACGTTAATATTTTTTCTGATGTTCGTTTAATTTGCATTTTTACATTTCCATGTCCACCTATCTCTATGAAAAATAATAGCATTTCCATATCAATACGGAGTTATTTTGTTTAAATTTTTACATCATTTTACTAGTCACATACAATTGAGTATTATACACATGCATGTATAGGTCATGAGGTTGGCTGATGTATACATTACTTGAGAAAAGGAGTGTCTGATGAAGGTTTCCAGGATCTGACTTCTTTGTTTTTTAGTAACAGCTTCCTTTAGCAGACTTTCTTCATCCATTTTTTGTTCAAAAAGAGTAAATCCATTTTCTTGCAAGTGATTGATAAAACCTACGCATTCTTCCTCGTTGTAGAAGTACAGCACCTATAACAAAATATATATGTTAACTGCAATGGACCTCATGCAGAAAATGTTCTTAAATAGGAACTGCCCTTTTTGCACAAAGCAACCAGATTATGTCTAGTGTAGCATGGGAGAATGAAAGCAAGAATCTGATTTGTCACTACAGCCAACAAGAACTGTTCTTTATCACATTTTTGCCATGCTTTGAAAATTCTTATACTGTTACTTTACTATTGATTAGAGCTTAACCACTTGCCTACTGGGCACTTACACCTCCTTCTTGCCCAGGACAATTTTCAGCTTCAAGCTTGTCGCACTTTGAATGACAATTGCAGCCAATAACTGGCAACTGCGTTTACTGGTGATCTGCTGTGTCATTGGACACAGCTGATCACGTGGTAAAAGGCCGCTATGATTGGCCTTTTACCACATCATGTGATCAGCTGTGTGCGTAGGACACATCGATCACAGAGATCGCCAGGGGCACCTGGGAGGGCACGTTCTGGCTAATAGAGGAGGGGCAGTGGGGTTGATTTATTAATGGAATAGAGCATGTTCAATTTGTAAAGTGTTTGTTCACTTAGGTTAAAGTGGTTCTAAAGCAAAATGTTTTTATACCTTAATGCATCCCCTGCATTAAGGTAAGAAACATTTTACCACTTGTGCCCCCACCTCCCTCTAAAACACACACCTGAGTCCTCTATCAATCCAGCTCTGTGCCCAGCTGCATTTCCTCTCTCCCATCTTCCTGTTCTCACAGGAGACTCAAGCAGAAGGGGGAGCCATTGGCTCCTACTGCTGTCAGTTAAACCCAGTTGGGGGGTGGGGGCAGGATAGAGCTGCACTATGTCTGTGTCTATGGATGCACATAGCTTGGCTATGGAGTGCACCTGGCTTGCTATGAGGGCATAGATAATAACAGTTCCAATATTATATATATATATATATATATATATACAGTCATGGCCGAAATTGTTGGCACCCTTGATATTTTTCCTGAAAATCAAGTATTTCACACAAAAAAGGTATTGCATTAACACATGTTTTGCTATACACATGTTTATTCCCTTTGTATGTATTGGAACAAATATAAAACAGAGGCAGAAAAGCAAATATGACATAATGTCACACAAAACCCCAAAAATGGGCTGGACAAAAGTATTGGCACCCTTAACTTAATATTTGGTTGCACACCCTTTGGAAAACATAACTGAAATCAGTCGCTTCCTATAACCATCAATAAGCTTCTGACACCTCTCACCCGGAATTTTGGACCACTCTTCCTTTGCAAACAGCTCCAGGTCTCTCTTATTGGAAGGACACCTTTTCCCAACAGCAATTTTAAGATCTCTCCACAGGTGTTCAATGGGATTTAGATCTGGGCTCATTGCTGGCCACTTCAGAACTCTCCAGCGCTTCTTTGCCATCCATTTCTGAGTGCTTTTTGACGTATGTTTGGGGTCATTGTCCTGCTGGAAGACCCAGGATCTTGGACGCAAACCCAGCTTTCTGACACTGGGCCCTACAGTGCGACCCAAAATCCTTTGGTAATCCTCAGATTTCATGATGCCTTGCACACAGTCAAGGCACCCAGTGCCAGAGGCAGCAAAACAACCCCAAAACATCATTGAACCTCCACCATATTTTACCGTAGGTACTGTGTTTTGTTCTTTGTAGGCCTCATTCCGTTTTCGGTAAACAGTAGAATGATGTGCTTTACCGAAAAGCTCTATCTTGGTCTCATCTGTCCACAAGACGTTTTCCCAGAAGGCTTTTGGCTTACTCAAGTACATTTTGGCAAACTGTAGTCTTGCTTTTTTATGTCTCTGTGTCAGCAGTGGGGTCCTCCTGGGTCTCCTGCCATAGCGTTTCATTTCATTTAAATGTCGACGGATAGTTCGCGCTGACACTGATGCTCCCTGAGCCTGCAGGACAGCTTGAATGTCTTTGGAACATGTTTGGGGCTGCTTATCCACCATCCGGACTATTCTGCGTTGCAATCTTTCATCAATTTTCCTCATCCGTCCACGACCAGGGAGATTAGCTACAGTGCCATGGGTTGCAAACTTCTTGATAATGTTGCGCACTGTGGACAAAGGCAAATCTAGTTCTCTGGAGATGGACTTGTAACCTTGAGATTGTTGATATTTTGCCACAATTTTGGTTCTCAGGTCCTCAGACAGTTCTCGTCTCCTCTTTCTGTTGTCCATGCTTAGTGTGGCACAGACAGACACACAATGCAAAGGTTAAGTGAACGTCTCTCCTTTTTATCTGCTTTCAGGTGTGATTTCTATATTGCCCACACCTGTTACTTGCCCCAGGTGAGTTTACAGGAGCATCACATGCTTGTAACATTCTTATTTATCCGCAGTTGTGAAAGGGTGCCAATACTTTTGTCCAGCCCATTTTTGGAGGTTTGTGTGACATTATGTCGAATTTGCTTTCTTTCCTCCCTTTTTTTGTTTTGTCCCAATACACACAAAGGGAATAAACATGTGTATAGCAAAACATGTGTTAATGCAATACGTTTCGTGAGAAATACATGATTTCCTGGAGAAATATCAAGGGTGCCAACAATTTCGGCCATGACTGTATATATATATATATATATATTACCAGGGTCTAAGCAGAGAAGAAAACCATATGTAGATTATTTTTTATTAATTTGTTTTGTTTGAACAAAATCAAAAATGCACTGCTCAAAAAAATTAAAGGAACACTTTTTAATCAGAGTACAGCATGAAGCCAGTTAAGCTCCAGGGTTATTTATCTGCTCAGTTAGGTTGCAGAGGGGGTTGTTAATCAGTTTCAGCTGCTTTGGTGTTAATGAAATTAACAACAGGTGCACTAGATGGGCAACAATGAGAGGACCCCCAAAACAGGAATGGTTTTACAGCTGGAGGCCACTGGCATTTTTTTCCTTACTCATCTTTTCTGACTGTTTTTCACTAGTTTTGCATTTGGCTAGGGTCAGTGTCACAAATGGTAGTATGAGGCGATACCTGGACCCTACAGAGGTTGCACAGGCAGTCCAACTCCTCCAGGATGGCACATTGATTTGTGCCAATGCCATAAGGCTTGCTGTGTCTCCCAGCACAGTCTCAAGAGCATGGAGAAGATTCAAGGAGACAGGCAGTTACTCTAGGAGAGCTGTACAGGGCCATAGAAGGTCCTTAACCTTTCAGAAGGACCAGTATATTTTCCTTTGTGCAAGGAGGAACAGAATGAGCACTGCCAGAGCCCTACAAAATGACCTCCAACAGGCCACTGATGTGAATGTCTCTGACCAAACAATCAGAAACAGACTTCATGAGGGTGGCCTGAGGGTCAGACATTCTCTAGTGGGCCCTGTGCTCACTGCCTGCACCATAGAGCTCGATTGACATTTGCCATTGAACACCATAATTGGCAGGTCTGCCACTGGGCCCTGTGCCTTTCACAGATGAGAGCATATTCACCCTGAGCACATGTGACAGACATGAAAGGGTCTGGAGATGCCATGGAGAACATTATGCTGCCTATAACATTGTTCAGCATGACTATTTTGGTGGTGGGTCAGTTATGGTCTGGGGAGCCATATCCATGGAGGGATGCACAGATCTCTAAAGGCTTCTTTATTTTCGGGGTGTCTTTGAATTCAGTCCTCTGTAGGTTGATAATTTTCACCCTGTCTGCCATTAGGTATTGGGATGGAATCCTTGAACCCATTGTCAGACCCTACGCTGGTGCAGTGGGTCCTGGGTTCCTCCTGGTGCACGACAATGCCTGGCCTTATGTGGTGAGAGTATGCAGGCAGTTCCTGGAGGATGAAGGAGTTGATACCATTGAATGGTCCCCACGCTTGTCTGACCTAAATCCAACAGAACACCTCTGGGATATAATGTTTCTAATGTTTCTGTCCATCCAACGCCACCAGGTTGCACCTCAGACTGTCCAGGAGCTCAGTGATGCCCTGGTCCAGATCTGGGAGGAAATACCCCAGGACACCATCCGTCGTTTCATTGGGAGCATGCCCCAATATTGTCAGGCATGCATACAAGCTGGGGGCCATACAAACAACTGAGTACTATTTCATCAAAATGGACTAGCCTGCTGCATCATTTTTTTCACTTTGATTTTCAGGGTGTCTTTGAATTCAGTCCTCTGTAGGTTGATAATTTTCATTTCCATCAAACGATGAGGCATCTTTACATTCCTAACAAATTACCCAGTCCATATCAGTATAGCTATTGAGCATGATTTTTGTCCCCATTGAGATCTGATGTGTTTTCAAAGTGTTCCCTAAATTTTTTTGAGCAGTGTATATAATAATTAGAGATGAGCGAATTATTCAAAAATTCGATTCGGCTGATTCGGCGAATTCGCGGAATAAATATGATTCGAGTCGAATATATTCGCTGCAAATTTAACTTATAAAAAGGGTGTTTCTAGGCTTCAGAGAGCCTTTATATTAGTGCAGAACACTGTACCTTTAATTTAAATGCCCTTGGAGTCTGCTGGGGAAGAGAAATAATACTGTCAGTATGACATGCAGATGAGTGCCGTCGATCTTAGAATCACCGCACACTTCACTCATTTGGGCAGTCACGGGGCCAAAACCAGAGTGTGGAACCACAGTGTGGCGGTGGAGGCAGCAGCAATGGGAGGCCATACAGCACCCTATGAAAAAATGGAACCCACCAGCAGTGTGAGGAGACCTGAAAGTGGCACATGGGAGAGTGTGGCGATGGAGACAGCAGCAATGGGTGGCCGTACAGGGACCCATGACACACTCTGGACCTGGCAGCAGCATGAGGAGGCGGTACAGGGGCCCATGACAGATTACGGGCCTGGCAGCAGCATGAGGAGTCGGTACGGGGGCCCATGGCAGATTACGGGCCTGGCAGCAGCAATGGGAGGCCATACAGCACCCTATGACAAAATGGAACCCACCAGCAGTGTGAGGAGACCTGAAAGTGGCACATGGCAGAGTGTGGCGATGGAGACAGCAGCAATGGGAGGCCGTACAGGGACCCATGACACACTCTGGACCTGGCAGCAGCATGAGGAGGCGGTACAGGGGCCCATGATAGATTACGGGCCTGGCAGCAGCATGAGGAGTCGGTACGGGGGCCCATGGAAGATTACGGGCCTGGCAGTAGCAATGGGAGGCCGTACAGGGACCCATGACACACTCTGGACCTGGCAGCAGCATGAGGAGGCGGTACAGGGGCCCATGACAGATTGCGGGCCTGGCAGCAGCATGAGGAGTCGGTACGGGGGCCCATGGCAGATTACGGGCCTGGCAGCAGCAATGGGAGGCCCGTAATCTGCCAGCACCCTATGACAAAATGGAACCCACCAGCAGTGTGAGGAGACCTGAAAGTGGCACATGGCAGAGTGTGGCGATGGAGACAGCAGCAATGGGAGGCCGTACAGGGACCCATGACACACTCTGGACCTGGCAGCAGCATGAGGAGGCGGTACAGGGGCCCATGACAGATTATGGGCCTGGCAGCAGCATGAGGAGTCGGCACGGGGGCCCATGGCAGATTACGGGCCTGGCAGCAGCAATGGGAGGCCCGTAATCTGCCAGCACCCTATGACAAAATGGAACCCACCAGCAGTGTGAGGAGACCTGAAAGTGGCACATGGCAGAGTGTGGCGATGGAGACAGCAGCAATGGGAGGCCGTACAGGGACCCATGACACACTCTGGACCTGGCAGCAGCATGAGGAGGCGGTACAGGGGCCCATGGCAGAGTGGCGAAGCGTAAGCAGCTTAAATTGAAGGCCATACAGAGGCCTATGTTAAAAATAATAACATGTTTGGGGCATGATTCATGGCGGATTTAGTCAGTTGTGTCAGGAACTGATGGTTTGAAATCCAGACTAATCCACGCCTGATTCATTTTCACAAACGTGAGTCTCTCCACACTTTGGGTGGACAGTCGTGTCCTCCGCGGAGTTACAATACCTCCTGCCGCACTAAACACGCGCTCCGATGCCACGCTACTGGCCGGGCATGACAGCCTTTCAAGGGCAAATTCAGCTAGTTGGGGCCAAAGGTCAAGTTTTGTTGCCCAGTAGTCAAGGGGATTGTCTACCTCGGTTGGCAGGGTGCTGTCCAAGTAGGCCCAAGCCTGTTGTTTGAGGTCCTGCTCCAGGTCCACCTGATGCTGCTGCTGCTGCGGCTGGTTAGTAGTTTCCTCACTGCGCTGGTGAAGAAAGCTACTCATCATCGACTGCAGACTGAGGCAGCCGCTGCTGGTGGAGCTGCCACTGCTCCTACCACCCCTCCCCTGCTGCCATGGCAGCGGAACGCGAGCGCACAGGGCCCACAGTGTCTGAGGATGGACGTTGGCGCACAAAAGCAGAGACCAACTGACTACATAGGTGGTTTTTATAGTACGTTATTTTGGCCTCCCTCTCAGCAGGTGTGAAAAAGGCCACCATTTTTGAACGGTAGCGAGGGTCCAACAAGGTGGACAGCCAAAAGTCATCCCTCTGTCTCATGGTTATTATTCGGCTGTCGCTACGCAAGCAACCGAGCATGCTATGGGCCATTTGTGCAAAGGAATGCGAGGGACTCCCTGCCTCCATCTCCACAGCATACTGCCACGGTGCGTCTGGGTCCTCTGTCTCCTCCTCCTCCTCTACCAGATGCTCCTGCTCCTCCACTCCTGTCCGCTGAGTGGAAAAACCACCCATTTCACTCAATAATTCCTGAGCACCAATGTCCTCCTCTACCTCCTCCTCTTCTTCCTGTCCTGCCCCCACAGAGGTCATGTGGCGTTGAGATCTGTGCGCCACGTCTACCGCACCCTGACCAGCCATTGTTAACAGCATTTGTTCCAGGACGTGCAACAGAGGAATGACGTCGTTCATCCCATAGTCCTGCCGACTCACGAATAGCGTGGCCTCCTCAAAGGGCCTGAGCAAGCGGCAGGTGTCACGCATGAGCTGCCAATGGCTGACATCTAAGTTACACAGGGGAGTACCTTATCCGCTTGTAACATCAGGAAATCGGTGATGGCCTTTCGCTGTTTGTAAAGGCGGTCTAACATATGTAGGGTTGAATTCCACCTTGTTGCAACGTCACAGCATGTGGAGTCGGTACGGGGGCCCATGGCAGATTACGGGCCTGGCAGCAGCAATGGGAGGCCCGTAATCTGCCAGCACCCTATGACAAAATGGAACCCACCAGCAGTGTGAGGAGACCTGAAAGTGGCACATGGCAGAGTGTGGCGATGGAGACAGCAGCAATGGGAGGCCGTACAGGGACCCATGACACACTCTGGACCTGGCAGCAGCATGAGGAGGCGGTACAGGGGCCCATGACAGATTACGGGCCTGGCAGCAGCATGAGGAGTCGGTACGGGGGACCATGGCAGATTACGGACCTGGCAGCAGCAATGGGAGGCCCGTAATCTGCCAGCACCCTATGATAAAATGGAACCCACCAGCAGTGTGAGGAGACCTGAAAGTGGCACATGGCAGAGTGTGGCGATGGAGACAGCAGCAATGGGAGGCCGTACAGGGACCCATGACACACTCTGGACCTGGCAGCAGCATTAGGAGGCGGTACAGGGGCCCATGACAGATTACGGGCCTGGCAGCAGCATAAGGAGTCGGTACGGGGGCCCATGGCAGATTACGGGCCTGGCAGCAGCAATGGGAGGCCCGTAATCTGCCAGCACCCTATGACAAAATGGAACCCACCAGCAGTGTGAGGAGACCTGAAAGTGGCACATGGCAGAGTGTGGCGATGGAGACAGCAGCAATGGGAGGCCGTACAGGGACCCATGACACACTCTGGACCTGGCAGCAGCATGAGGAGGCAGTACAGGGGCCCATGACAGATTACGGGCCTGGCAGCAGCATAAGGAGTCGGTACGGGGGCCCATGGCAGATTACGGACCTGGCAGCAGCAATGGGAGGCCCGTAATCTGCCAGCACCCTATGACAAAATGGAACCCACCAGCAGTGTGAGGAGACCTGAAAGTGGCACATGGCAGAGTGTGGCGATGGAGACAGCAGCAATGGGAGGCCGTACAGGGACCCATGACACACTCTGGACCTGGCAGCAGCATGAGGAGGCGGTACAGGGGCCCATGACAGATTACGGGCCTGGCAGCAGCAATGGGAGGCCCGTAATCTGCCAGCACCCTATGACAAAATGGAACCCACCAGCAGTGTGAGGAGACCTGAAAGTGGCACATGGCAGAGTGTGGCGATGGAGACAGCAGCAATGGGAGGCCGTACAGGGACCCATGACACACACTGGACCTGGCAGCAGCATGAGGAGGCGGTACAGGGGCCCATGACAGATTACGGGCCTGGCAGCAGCAATGGGAGGCCCGTAATCTGCCAGCACCCTATGACAAAATGGAACCCACCAGCAGTGTGAGGAGACCTGAAAGTGGCACATGGCAGAGTGTGGCGATGGAGACAGCAGCAATGGGAGGCCGTACAGGGACCCATGACACACTCTGGACCTGGCAGCAGCATGAGGAGGCGGTACAGGGGCCCATGGCAGATTAGGGGCCTGGCAGCAGCAATGGGAGGCCCGTAATCTGCCATCACCCTATGACAAAATGGAACCCACCAGGAGTGTGAGGAGACCTGAAAGTGGCACATGGCAGAGTGTGGCGATGGAGACAGCAGCAATGGGAGGCAGTACAGGGACCCATGACACACTCTGGACCTGGCAGCAGCATGAGGAGGCGGTACAGGGGCCCATGACAGATTACGGGCCTGGCAGCAGCATGAGGAGTCGGTACGGGGGCCCATGGCAGATTACGGGCCTGGCAGCAGCAATGGGAGGCCCGTAATCTGCCAGCACCCTATGACAAAATGGAACCCACCAGCAGTGTGAGGAGACCTGAAAGTGGCACATGGCAGAGTGTGGCGATGGAGACAGCAGCAATGGGAGGCCTTACAGGGACCCATGACACACTCTGGACCTGGCAGCAGCATGAGGAGGCGGTACAGGGGCCCATGACAGATTACGGGCCTGGCAGCAGCATGAGGAGTCGGTACGGGGGCCTATGGCAGATTACGGACCTGGCAGCAGCAATGGGAGGCCCGTAATCTGCCAGCACCCTATGACAAAATGGAACCCACCAGCAGTGTGAGGAGACCTGAAAGTGGCACATGGCAGAGTGTGGCGATGGAGACAGCAGCAATGGAAGGCCGTACAGGGACCCATGACACACTCTGGACCTGGCAGCAGCATGAGGAGGCGGTACAGGGGCCCATGACAGATTACCGGCCTGGCAGCAGCAATGGGAGGCCCGTAATCTGCCAGCACCCTATGACAAAATGGAACCCACCAGCAGTGTGAGAAGACCTGAAAGTGGCACATGGCAGAGTGTGGCGATGGAGACAGCAGCAATGGGAGGCCGTACAGGGACCCATGACACACTCTGGACCTGGCAGCAGCATGAGGAGGCGGTACAGGGGCCCATGACAGATTACGGGCCTGGCAGCAGCATGAGGAGTCGGTACGGGGGCCCATGGCAGATTACGGGCCTGGCAGCAGCAATGGGAGGCCCGTAATCTGCCAGCACCCTATGACAAAATGGAACCCACCAGTAGTGTGAGGAGACCTGAAAGTGGCACATGGCAGAGTGTGGCGATGGAGACAGCAGCAATGGGAGGCCGTACAGGGACCCATGACACACTCTGGACCTGGCAGCAGCATGAGGAGGCGGTACAGGGGCCCATGACAGATTACGGGCCTGGCAGCAGCAATGGGAGGCCCGTAATCTGCCAGCACCCTATGACAAAATGGAACCCACCAGCAGTGTGAGGAGACCTGAAAGTGGCACATGGCAGAGTGTGACGATGGAGACAGCAGCAATGGGAGGCCGTACAGGGACCCATGACACACTCTGGACCTGGCAGCAGCATGAGGAGGCGGTACAGGGGCCCATGACAGATTACGGGCCTGGCAGCAGCAATGGGAGGCCCTTAATCTGCCAGCACCCTATGACAAAATGGAACCCACCAGCAGTGTGAGGAGACCTGAAAGTGGCACATGGCAGAGTGTGGCGATGGAGACAGCAGCAATGGGAGGCCGTACAGGGACCCATGACACACTCTGGACTTGGCAGCAGCATGAGGAGGCGGTACAGAGGCCCATGGCAGATTACGGGCCTGGCAGCAGCAATGTGAGGCCCGTAATCTGCCAGCACCCTATGACAAAATGGAACCCACCAGCAGTGTGAGGAGACCTGAAAGTGGCACATGGCAGAGTGTGGCGATGGAGACAGCAGCAATGGGAGGCCGTACAGGGACCAATGACACACTCTGGACCTGGCAGCAGCATGAGGAGGCGGTACAGGGGCCCATGACAGATTACGGGCCTGGCAGCAGCAATGGGAGGCCCGTAATCTGCCAGCACCCTATGACAAAATGGAACCCACCAGCAGTGTGAGGAGACCTGAAAGTGGCACATGGCAGAGTGTGGCGATGGAGACAGCAGCAATGGGAGGCCGTACAGGGACCCATGACACACTCTGGACCTGGCAGCAGCATGAGGAGGCGATACAGGGGCCCATGGCAGATTACGGGCCTGGCAGCAGCAATGGGAGGCCCGTAATCTGCCAGCACCCTATGACAAAATGGAACCCACCAGCAGTGTGAGGAGACCTGAAAGTGGCACATGGCAGAGTGTGGCGATGGAGACAGCAGCAATGGGAGGCCGTACAGGGACCCATGACACACTCTGGACCTGGCAGCAGCATGAGGAGGCGGTACAGGGGCCCATGACAGATTACGGGCCTGGCAGCAGCATGAGGAGTCGGTACGGGGGCCAATGGCAGATTACGGGCCTGGTAGCAGCAATGGGAGGCCCGTAATCTGCCAGCACCCTATGACAAAATGGAACCCACCAGCAGTGTGAGGAGACCTGAAAGTGGCACATGGCAGAGTGTGGCGATGGAGACAGCAGCAATGGGAGGCCGTACAGGGACCCATGACACACTCTGGACCTGGCAGCAGCATGAGGAGGCGGTACAGGGGCCCATGACAGATTACGGGCCTGGCAGCAGCATGAGGAGTCGGTACGGGGCCCATGGCAGATTACGGGCCTGGCAGCAGCAATGGGAGGCCCGTAATCTGCCAGCACCCTATGACAAAATTAAAACCCACCATCAGTGTGAGGAGACCTGAAAGTGGCACATGGCAGAGTGTGGCGATGGAGACAGCAGCAATGGGAGGCCGTACAGGGACCCATGACACACTCTGGACCTGGCAGCAGCATGAGGAGGCGGTACAGGGGCCCATGGCAGATTACGGGCCTGGCAGCAGCATGAGGAGTCGGTACGGGGGCCCATGGCAGATTACGGGCCTGGCAGATGCCGACGAGGCTTCCAAGTGCGATCAGCCTCATCATCATCAATTAGGGTCTCGGCCTCACTACTAACCCCCTCGGCTGTGTGTGGGTCAGGAGACAGACCTGTCTGTAGACCGGCTACCGAGCCACTCTCCTCGCCAGTACTTCTTCGCCTGGCTGCTGAAGAGGCGGATGTCTCCCCTCGTTCCTGACCGCCCTCTGTTAGCTCTTCCTCACTGTACAGTGGGGCTGAGCCCACAGCATGCGATACTTCGCTTGGTGAGGGAACACCAAAAGGACAGGGGCAGGTAGAGGACACGTGATTTCAGTGGGCTTGCTCCCGGGCCATGCCAACTAACGGTTGTGTCTGACGTACCCACTGACCGTTGGCTGTAGGTGTCAGAGGTGACCTGGGAAGAGGAAGACGACCGAGCCAACCAATCGATGACGGCAGGGTTGTCGGTGGAGACACGACCGCTGGATGACACCGGGAGCACTGGCCTCTGGCTGCGACTAGTGCTGCCTCGACCCCTTCCTCTGCTGCCACGTCTGCTCGCTCCTGAAACATTGCCTCCTCTGACACTCCTCTGCGTGTTGTCTGACATACTCTTTAATTCAACGATTCTGTGTCCCTGAGTAACGATTCTGTGTCCCTGAGTAACGATTCTGTGTCCCTGAGTAACGATTCTTTGTCCCTCAGTAACAATTCTGTGTCCCTGAGTAACAATTCTGTGTCCCTGAGTAACGATTCTGTGTCCCTGAGTAACGATTCTGTGTCCCTGAGTAACGATTCGGTGTCCCTGAGTAATGATTCTGTGTCCATCAGTAACAATTCTGTGTCCCTGAGTAACAATTCTGTGTCCCTGAGTAACAATTCTGTGTCCCTGAGCAACAATTCTGTGTCCCTGAGTAACAATTCTGTGTCCCTCAGTAACGATTCTGTGTCCCTCAGTAACGATTCTGTGTCCCTGAGTAACAATTCTGTGTCCCTGAGTAACAATTCTGTGTCTGTCCCTGAGTAACAATTCTGTGTCCCTGAGTAACAATTCTTTGTCCCTGAGTAACAATTTTGTGTAACTGAGTAACAATTCTGTGTCCCTCAGTAACGATTCTGTGTCCCTCAGTAACAATTCTGTGTCCCTCAGTAACAATTCTGTGTCCCTGAGTAACAATTCTGTGTCCCTCAGTAACGATTCTGTGTCCCTCAGTAACGATTCTGTGTCCCTGAGTAACAATTCTCTGTCCCTGAGTAACAATTCTGTGCCCCTGAGTAACGATTCTGTGTCCCTGAGTAACGATTCTGTGTCCCTCAGTAACAATTCTGTGTCCCTGAGTAACAATTCTGTGTCTGTCCCTGAGTAACAATTCTGTGTCCCTGAGTAACAATTCTGTGTCCCTGAGTAACAATTCTGTGTCCCTCAGTAACGATTCTGTGTCCCTCAGTAACAATTCTGTGTCCCTGAGTAACAATTCTTTGTCCCTGAGTAACAATTCTGTGTCCCTGAGTAACGATTCTGTGTCCCTCAGTAACGATTCTGTGTCCCTCAGTAACGATTCTGTGTCCCTGAGTAACAATTTTGTGTCCCTGAGTAACAATTCTGTGTCCCTGAGTAACGATTCTGTGTCCCTGAGTAACAATTCTGTGTCTGTCCCTGAGTAACAATTCTGTGTCCCTGAGTAACAATTCTGTGTCCTTGAGTAACGATTCTGTGTCCCTCAGTAACAATTCTGTGTCCCTGAGTAACAATTCTGTGTCCCTGAGTAACAATTCTGTGTCCCTGAGTAACAATTCTGTGTCCCTGAGTAACGATTCTGTGTCCCTCATTAACAATTCTGTGTCCCTGAGTAACGATTCTGTGTCCCTGAGTAACGATTCTGTGTCCCTGAGTAACGATTCTGTGTCCCTCAGTAACAATTCTGTGTCCCTGAGTAACAATTATGTGTCCCTGAGTAACAATTCTGTGTCTGTCCCTGAGTAACAATTCTGTGTCCCTCAGTAACAATTCTGTGTCCCTCAGTAACAATTCTGTGTCCCTCAGTAACAATTCTGTGTCTGTCCCTGAGTAAGAATTCTGTGTCCCTGAGTAACAATTCTGTGTCCCTGAGTAACAATTCTGTGTCCCTGAGTAACGATTCTGTGTCCCTAAGTAACGATTCTGTGGCCCTAAAGTCTCTCTGGCCCTAACTCTGTCCCTAATACAGACAGGTCTGTCTCTCTTGAATGACCGGAGGCTAATGGAAAATTGTAATATGGCCGCAATTTATAGCTCCACCATTACACAGTGCTGGCTGGCTGGCTGCTGATTGGCTAATGCGATCACATGTCATGAATGAATGCATTATGGGTCAGCGCACCTTGTCTGCGCGCCTTCCCAGAGATCCCCGCTCCGTCGCCACACATGTCGCCGCCATTTTTGGGAAAATTCGATTCGTGCATCCGAAGTTTGCTAATTTTCGGATTCGGTGCGAATCGAATTTTTCCTGAACTTCGAAAAGAATTCCACTTCGCCATGTTCGATTCGCTCATCTCTAATAATAATCATTGCTTATTGATTAATTAAAAAATATTAATCATTAAAATATCAAATGACAGCATACTTACCACATCATACTCATTGGGCACCTTGACCAGCAAAGTTCTGCACCCATGATTATTAGATTGAATGACATTAAACCTTTTATGGCTTGGTATGGCAATGGTACGAATCACTGTGCTCCGACTGTCCAAAATTTTCATCACTTGATTTGGATGGATTTGTAAGAGAACAGTGCACAAAGGTTCTTTTGGTCCTTGCCACTCTTGAGCTTAAAAGGATATCTCCATTAATAATGTTAAATACCATACATCATCAGAATAGCATATGAATAAAACAGGCATACAATTATGTATATGCAAATGTATTTGGTTTTTATGAGATTAAAAATTACTATAGCCCAATATACAGGGTAGTTAACAACAGTAGAAAAAAATCAACAAAATTCAAGTGAAAGCTAAATAGTTCATGCTACATTTCAGTATACAATTTAACATTTTGTAGAACATTGTAAAAGTTCTCTATTAATAGTTAGCAAAGTATGGTTAGTTCTAATAAATTCTGAATTGATCTATCTGCACTTTTTAACTTGTTTTAAAAAATAGAATAGGAAAAATGTAGACACATTAATAGTACGGTATATGCTGTACATTGCACAAATAAATGTTTATGTATAAAATAACAATTACCTGTAGACCCTTCAGCTGATAGTACCTTCTTAATACTTGCTTGTTTACGTTTGATTTTTTTAAAGTTCCTCTTTCGAGAGTGAGCAACTATCCAGGCAATAAAGAAGCTTACTGAGATAAAACAAAGAAAGCAGTGTTAAACTAAGAAGAACTCAAAACTAATAAAATTCAAAATATTAGTAAAATTAAAGAAAAAAGTGATTAAAGAAATGTTGCTACTACATTAAAGGGTTGGTAGGCTGATTGGATAAAAAAATCTTTCTTGGATTTACATATGCTTCCAGCCTGTACGGTGTGTGTGTGTATATATATATATATCTATATATTTATACAGTTGTGTTCAAAATAATAGTAGTCAGACATCACTAACCTGATCAATCACTGTTTTTGGTAGAAATGATATTTCTACATGGCAAATAATTTACTAGCAGGTGTAGTAGAGTAATAGAAATCCAACAGACCCAACAGTCATGATATGCATGCTGCTGATTCTGTGTAATTGAAACACTAATTGAAAGGGCATGTTCAAAATAATAGCAGTGTGGAGTTCTATTAGTGAGGTCATTCATTCTTTGAAAAACAGGTGGCAATTATTGCCCTTGTTTAAGGAAGGAAGGCAGCAAATATTGTACATGCTGGTTACAGTGCATTTCTCTCTGAAATTCTCAGGAAAATGGGTCGTTCCAGACATTGTTCAGAAGAACAGCGTACCTTGATTAAAACATTGATTGGAGAGGGGAAAACATAAAGAAGTGCAGAAAATGATAGGCTGCTCAGCTAAAATTATCGCAAATGCTTTAAAATGGCAACCAAAACCTGAAAGACGTGGAAGAAAGCGAAAAACTACCATTGGAATGGATAGAAGAATAGCCAAAATGGCAAGGACTCAGCCAACAATCAGCTCAAGGAAGATCAAAGAAGGTCTAAAGTTACCTGTGAGTACTGTTACAATTAGAAGACGCCTATGTGAAGCCAAGCTATCTGCAAGAAGCCCCCACAAAGTCCCACTGTTGAAAAAAAGACATTTGCTGAAGAGGTTATAATTTGCCAAAGAGCACATTGACTGGCCTAAAGAGAAATGGCGCAACATTTTGTGGACTGATGAAAGTAAGATTGTTCTTTTTCGGTCTAGTGGCCGGAGACAGTTTGTCAGACGACCCCCAAACACTGAATTCAAGCCACTGTACACTGTGAAGACCGTGAAGCATGATTGCGCAAGCATCATGATATGGGGATGTTTCTCATACTACGGTGTTGGGCCTATTTATCGCATACCAGGGATCATGGATCAGTTTGAATACATCAGAATACTTGAAGAGGTCATGCTGCCTTATGCTGAAGAGGAAATGCCCTTGAAATGGGTGTTCCAACAAGACAACGACCCCAAACACACCAGTAAATGTGCAACATCTTGGTTCCAGACCAACAAGATTGATGTTATGGAGTGGCCAGCCCAATCCCCGGATCTTAATCCAATAGAAAAATAGAATTCCATCCTGGGCTGGAATACCTGTTCACAGGTGCCAGAAGTTGGTTGACTCCATGCAACACAGATGTACAGCAGTTCTCAGAAACAGTGCTTATACAACTAAATATTAATTAAGTGATTCAAAGGAAAGCAAAATCTTCAAACATTTTTCAGTTTATATAGTGAATGTTTGAGTTTGTAAAGAAGAATACAAACACTGCTATTTTTTTGAACAGTCTAATATTCACTTTTCTTCAATTTTTTTAGAGGAACAACACAAATTTGATGTATTTTTCTTCATGTTTTGATTTGGAATAGAATGTGTAGTGTTCCCAATGCATTTGTGTGTATGGAAATAAAAGCTATTAGAAAGATTTTGAGCTTTATTCACTTTTTTCAACACACTACTATTATTTTGAACACAACTGTATATGTGTATATATATATATATATATATATTGTGGGAACTCGCTTCAACTGGTAGAGCTTTTCTTGTTTAAGCACACAGCAACTCGCTTTCTTTTTCAGGGCCTTTTTAGCCCACTTTTATTTAAATGAAAGGTCAAACATAATGCTTCCCACACAGCGGTATCCACCATCAAACAAAGATTCAGCCTCCTGGCTTACACACAGCTTGATGTCTGTCTCCTGCAGACTTCTTCAAGAATTATGGCCACTAGCACACAGCTAGTCTCTAACAGCCCCTTGCTGCTTTTGCCTTCAACCTCTCCTAGGTGAAGCCCACCTGACTCCTGTCTTCCACATGGAGCCCTCCTGACTCCTAGCTGCCGGGGTGGAGCCCTGCTGACTCCTAGCTGCCGGGGTGGAGCCCAGAACCCTGGTCCTGAATCTCTCTAAAGGCCTGCACACACCTGTGCCATCAGTCTCCTGACCTATCCCAAAACCTGGTCCCAGGATTGGAGATTTCATCCCTCCCAGATCTCTTTGAAATCTCCCGACTCCAGATCCCAAAACAGACCTTACAAACAAAGGAGAGTGAAAAGCCACTTTCCTCCGTATCAAACATTTACCCTGGAGCCCCTCAACCTGCCTTGTTGAGAATCCTGGGTGACTGATCACCACACTATCACATATCCCCCCCCTTTGTTTTGATCCCGTAGGGGGCAGAACACACAACTTATCTCTTCTGGCACCTCTGTGCCAGCTCTCACTTACAGGGGTCCAATCTGGTCTGACCATACCTTTCTTAAAGGGGAACTCTACCCAATGACTCCTTTGGTGTCTCTCCCCAAGCCCCATTGTCACTCTGCTATGGGCTCTACTCAGACCTTCCCTATTCTTTTTCCGGGTGCATTTCCATAACCACTTTCTCTCCTGAGATCTTAACGGGGTCCCCCTGGCCTTTCTATTGACCTTTCTGCCCCTTTGCTTCAGGTTCCAAGGTTTCCTAATACCGCTCTCAGTATTACTGTCCCAAGGCTGCAGGGGAACTATTTCTACTGTATTTGTACCAGGACCACCCCCCTGATTTCTTGTACCTCTATCTATCAAACCTGCATGACTCATTACCACAGCATTCAGTTTACCATGAATGGTTATATTCCAGTCAATATTACACCTTTCAATATCTTTTCCAGCATTTGTTCGGACAGTGTCTGTAGAGGGTACACCCACCATAGGGCAGCCATCACCCACGTGAACCTCACAAAATGCCACTTCACCTGGTGTCATGCACTCTGCAGGCAGCTGTCCAACCATTTTAGCTTTTCCTACACCACTTGGATATGTATCCAAACCCTGTACAGATGACCTCTTTTTTGATCCATTTTGCCAGTTTTCACATACCATTTCTCCCTGTATTTCAGGTGTCTTATCAGACCTGCTACATAAACCTCTTTTTGGCCCAATGACCCTGATTTCTTGATGCACATCCGTTTGAGCCCTGGTCAGGATCTCTGCTGTTCTCTGGTCCATGCTCAGCCCTTCCATCTCATGTGGTTTGTCCACTGGTGCAGTCAACACGCCCTTCACTGACAACTGACCAGCACCATCCTGGACCATAGCAGCAGAAATGCTTCCCACCTGGCTGTTAGGAGGTGAAACCTTTGACTCATTTTTCATTTCTCCAAAACTTCTCTCAAATACATTGACAGGTAGTCCAGCAGCATACCCTGATACAACTTTTAACACCATCAACAAATTCTGAAATAAACCACTTTCTTGTTCCCGTTTGATATGTACAGCCAGCCATTTGGTGCTCCACCTAGTGGTACTCCGCAGTACCAGACCATCTGACTGTGGAGGAGACACCTCAATATACATTGGTTGTACATTCCAAAGTTCAAGCATATCCTTTAATACTTTGGTTACAACCCAACCACTTGACTCTATACCCAAGACCTTCCTGACCATATTTAGGGCACTGGGAACGCTGAGAGACTCACCTGCGGAGACTTGAGAAGTTGAAATTTTTAAAGGGACCTCCTCCAAACTGGAGATAACCACAGCCTGGTGCTCTACCAGAGCGCTGCCATGTGCTCGGCTCACTCTCAACATCTCAGACTCAGCATCCACAAGCTGCCCCTGATCATTCCCAGTGACATCATTTTGACACTCCATGCCAACATCACTTTTGTGGGTCACAGACAAAGTCTCTGCTGTATGCACACCCTTATCTATAGGTTGTTCTATAGATCCTCCTGCTGGCACAGCAGAAACCGTGTCCACCTTATTTTGCATAAAAGCCTCATCTAACAACGAGATTAGCCTTTTACCCCAACTAACCCAGTCCATTGTATATGTGCTCAATTCACCAGTGCTCCTCAGCACCGAACCATCCGCCAAAGGAGACACATAAGAATAGCTGGGCTTAGTTGTAGATCCATTGCACAAATCACTCTGGATCATGTCAGACTTGGGTAACACCTGTTTTCCCACTGCAGGTTGCAATACCTCACATCCACCACTTTGCTCTGGTGATACTTCCTGAATTACACACACATTTGCATTTTTCCCAGGCTGCATTAACCCGCTGTTCACCTGAACACTTTCAGTATTGTTAGACTGCACCAACACACTACTATGACAAGGTGCAGTTCCACTCTGCTCCACCAGAGTGACATTGCAGTTGTCCAGGGCAACCTCCGGCTCCAATACACGGAAACCCCTGGAGATGTCTAAGGACACCTGTGCTGTCTTACCACCAGTTGCTACGAGAAATGACCCATCTTTAATTACAGATTTTGAACTGCAAGAGCTCATGGTTTTCCCAACAGCAGTACATTTCTCATCAACATTAGCATTTGTAGCTCTTGTGGGCTGTACTAGCCTACTGCCAACCTGTGACTGGCACACATTAGTGACATCACTTGCTTTTTGAGAACCATGCACAGGTTTTACTTTAACCCCTAACTCCCCACTGTACAAGGCACTGCACAGGGAAAAGTCATTCTCAAAAGCGCATTCAGTGGCCCAACTAACTGGGGTCACCCCTACATCAGAATGGACAGTCTCATAACCAGTCCTTCTCAACATGACAGTCCCAGCCATGGTTTTATCACACACAGTCTTACCCACCACAGTAGTAGGTGTCACCATCTTCATTTGAGTGCGTCGTCTCATAAACGCATCCTCAACTGCACTTTCCTTGGCAACTTTTCCCTTGCCCCAAGGTGAAGTAACAGATGCCCCCATAGGCTCCATGGACTCTCTGGCACCCCCTGCAGGCCCAACAGAAACTTCCTCCCTGTTGCCAGAGGTGGTTGCCGACATTTTAAAACAAGAATCTGGGCTTGCAGTTGTAGATATTTGCGCAGTATCAACGGTATTCCAGAGTCTGGGACAGGAAAAGATCCCATGTCCCCACTGACCACATTCCACACAGGGTATATTTCTACATTTCTCTTTATTGGGATACTGAGCCACATCTCCAATGCAGCTCCTCCTTCCAGGCAATATTTTTTCTCTGGTCGCCATGGGAGATTGCACTCTCCAAGCAGAACTTCGCTGGCTAACACGCTGTATTGGCTCCTCTTGATGCCACTTGCCCTGATCCTTGTACGACATAGCCCCCTGTACACAGACAGCCCGACTGGCCTCCTCTGTGTTGCTATGGGCCTTCACTCTTGGTCCTGACCTCTGGTCAGCCCCTCTCCTTGCACATAGCTTGGGCTTCTCTCTGCTGGACCCTCTTTCAAGCCATGACACATTCACATTTTTCACAACAGCTACTGGTTTAACTGCAGCAGCGTTGCCAGGGGCGACAACACCCCTCTCCCAGGTACGGACATCCTGCAGCTCTCTCCTTGCACTGAAGGTTGGCTTGCTTTCCTCTTTCGGTTGGTTCAATGCTGCCAGGTGCCGCTTGCACCAGTCCACAGCAGACTCACCCACATTTAAATTTCCCGGCTTGGCTGGGGCATGCGGTATATAACCCCCTAGCCACAGGGCTCTATCTCTCGCTTCAGCAAACATTGCTTCCTTTTTTTGTTTTGACCACCCCATCTTTGCAGTCATGCACACAGCAGTGTTACACAGTTCAGCAACACTATGGAACACTGTCTCTTAAAGGCAAAGTCCTTTTCTTTAGCAGGTTCTCCTCACCTGCACACACAGATTGGTGCATAAGTCTGCACGAACACAGTTCATATAGCAAATGAACTTACTTCAATTGCCGGGATCTCCAATTCTGCCCACTGCATCCTCCACCATATGTGGGAACTCGCTTCAACTGGTAGAGCTTTTCTTGTTTAAGCACACAGCAACTCGCTTTCTTTTTCAGGGCCTTTTTAGCCCACTTTTATTTAAATGAAAGGTCAAACATAATGCTTCCCACACAGGGGTATCCACCATCAAACAAAGATTCAGCCTCCTGGCTTACACACAGCTTGATGTCTGTCTCCTGCAGACTTCTTCAAGAATTATGGCCACTAGCACACAGCTAGTCTCTAACAGCCCCTTGCTGCTTTTGGCTTCCACCTCTCCTAGGTGAAGCCCACCTGACTCCTGTCTTCCACATGGAGCCCTCCTGACTCCTAGCTGCCGGGGTGGAGCCCTGCTGACTCCTAGCTGCCGGGGTGGAGCCCAGAACCCTGGTCCTGACTCTCTCTAAAGGCCTGCACACACCTGTGCCATCAGTCTCCTGGCCTATCCCAAAACCTGGTCCCAGGATTGGAGATTTCATCCCTCCCAGATCTCTTTGAAATCTCCCGATTCCAGATCCCAAAACAGACCTTACAAACAAAGGAGACTGAAAAGCCACTTTCCTCCGTATCAAACATTTACCCTGGAGCCCCTCAACCTGCCTTGTTGAGAATCCTGGGTGACTGATCACCACACTATCACAATATATATATTCAGCCAGCGATAAGCTCTACTGTAAAAGTGATCTCTTTTTTAGGGCTTCAAAGGGGGCCTCCACACCCGCCACAGTTCCCAGGCTGATGAAGCCGGGCCACCTGCAAGCACTTGGATCAGCTGAGAACAGAGGAGCAGGAGAAAAATAAGTTCTTCCCCCACCTCTGCGCTGAATGAAGCCAGAACAACATGTAATATGTCACTTCTGGTTTCAGTTCTATGTTTACTGGCCACTACCACTGCCCACGCAATGAGAAGGGATGTTGTTAAAAAAAAATAAAGGAAAAGTGTAAAAAAGTACATTAAAAAAACAAAATACAAAAATTAAATGCACCCCATCCCCATCTGCTCACAAACGCAAATGCAAACACACACATAGGTCCAGCAAGCATATGTACACAGTGATCGCAGTGAGGTACAGTATCACCTCAAATGTTAGAGTGAAAACAACAATTCTAGTGCCGAAGCTCATGTTTAATTCTAACGTGATAATCTGAAAAGCCTTTTAAGGTGACACCTGGAGAATATTAGGTACCCTAGTTTGTTGTCATTTAATGGGTGTGCAAAATTTTAAATGTGTATACATGTTTGGTATCTATTTACTCAGCGCAACATCATCGTTTGTATTTTACCAAAAATGGGTATTTTATTGTATTTGTGTGCATTAAAAAGCATTTAAGTACTTTTTTTTAACTATTGTTCAACATAAGAAATGGCAGCAATTACCATTTCATTCTCCAGGACCTTTGCTTTTAAAAAATATATAATATTTGGAGGTTCTAAGTAATATTTTGCATGGGCAGCAAGTGGTTAATAAAAGTTGTAAAGCACTGACCACTAAGTACTTTTCATAGGTGAACTGATCACTTTTGTTAATTTTTGTTTGATAATTGTTGTAAGTTATACAAACCTAAGGGAAAAGAGCAAATGGTCACAATAAGGGCACTGTATCCAAATATGCAGCCTTCAAAGTAGTCTGTAACAGTCAAAGGAGCACAGGGGGCAAGTTTTTCAGATGATATCTGTTCTGGCTGAGGACATGGATCACCTAAGAAATAAAAAAAAATGTTTTTTGAAAATTGTGGAATAATGTTAGTCCAACATACTGTATATGAACTAGTGTAAGTCCTCCTTATTGTGAATAAATCACCAGGACCAAATTACTTACTCCCAAAAGTTCTCAAAGAACGTAGCCCTGTTATACTCAGACCATTTATTCTCATTTTTAAGGACAGCCTACTGACTGAAATGGTACCAGGGGATTGTCAAAAAGCAAACCTGATAACGAGTCAAAAAAGGTCCAAGATTTATATCTGGAAACAAAAGACCATTCAGCCTAACATTGATAGTATGTAAACTATTGGAGGGAAAAGGAAGGTACCATATCCAAGAATTTGTTGATGAAAGTAGTATCATTAGCTGTAATTAAAATGGGTATATAAAGACTGTTCTTGCCAGACCAACCTTTTAACATCCTATGAGGAAGTAAACTGCAATTTGGATAGAGGATGGTCTGTTAATTAGATTTAATTAAGGAATTTGATATAGCACCTTGTAAATGCTTAGTTTTCCATATAAAGTCTTTTGGCACTGATGAGGTCATATGTACCTGGATAGAAAACTGGTCACAGGATCATGTTCAGACAGTAGTGATAAATGGCCTATTTTCTGAATGGTCTAGTGTTGTGAATGGGTACCTCCGAGCTTTAACCTGGGACCACTTCTGTTTAACTTGTTCATAGCGATATAGAGGTTAAAAAAATAGTTCAATCCATGTTTGCTGATTATATAAAGCCATGCAGAGCAATAATATCAGGATATAGCAACTTTACAAGAGGACCTATTCAAAATAGAAGGATGGGCAGTTAGATGGCAGATGAGGTTATCTTTGAAAGATGTAAAGTAATGCACTTGGAAGCTAAAAATATTCATGCAAGTTACTTGCTTGATTGTTGTGGAGGCCTATAACTTCCTACATTTCAAAGCAGACCATTTTTAACATGTGTATCTCTGTTGTGGGCATGCGTTTACCTAGATGGTTGCCTGAATGGATGTGCGGACCATCACACTTGGGACTGTTTTTACTTATGAATTTTTGGCTGATAGTTATCTTGGGTTACCAATAATTTAGCTTTACTCCAGCTCCTGAAGAATACTTGTTTCTTGAAATGACAATCCCACACATGTATTAATCATTTTATTTATCTGCAAAACTGTTTTGTGGTAATATGAAGTGGACATACATAAAACTTGGTGAAAATAGGTTGTGAAATGTCAGCCTTGATGTATTTATGTTTATTTTCAGCAATAAACAATAAAACTTTAGCAATTTTATAACCATATATTTTCATGTGATGATAATGCCTAAAAAGTCCTAAATACTGTAGTTTTTGTTGGTATATCCATGTTTAGGTGAATACCAAACGGTATTGGTATTCCCCCCCTCCCTGAACACTCTCATCCCACTGGGAAGCCTAGACCTGCAGCCGGAAATGCCATAGACTGACCATAGAGATGATCGAAAATTTGAATGTCCCCTATCATCTCTATGGTCTTAGAAACCAGAAGTGACAAGTATTTTGTCACTTACAGTTTCGCCAAATGTAAACAAGCCATTGCTGGCTTGTGAAAAGCATCAACTCAAATTGAATCTGTTAAGGACAGAGGAGAGATTTGGGGTCTAATAAGTAATACTTTTTTTTTAAATTTAAAGTGTCCCATCCCCCTGTGCTCGCACACAAAAGCAAATGCAGGTGTTGGTCCCACACGCATATGTAAACAGCAATCACACCACACATATGAAATGTCACCATAAATGTCAGATCGAGAGCAATAATTCTAGCATTAGACCTCCTGTGTAAATCTAAAGTGATAACCTATAAAGGATTTTAAAGCTTCGCCTATAGATAAATTAGTTTATGTAGTTTGACACCATTCCATGGACATCGCAATTTTAAAGCATGACATATTTGGTATCTTTTTATGTAGTTTAACATCATCTTTTAAATTTTAAAAAAATGGGCATTATATTGTGTTTGTGTGCACTAAAATTATAGTGTATTTTTTCCAAAGAATTTGTGTTTGAAAAACCACTTCGCAAATAGTGCATGACATAAAAATATCAACACCAACCGTTTTATTCTAGAGGGCCTCTGCTTACAAAATATATAATGTTTTGGGCTTCTAAGTAATTTTCTAGCATAAAAAAATTATTTTTACATGTAAACAAAAAGAGTCAGAGTCAGAATAGGTCTGGTCTTAATGTATAGATGATACGTGTATTACTTGATGTCTCTGTTTATAGATATGGAGCAAGAAAGGGGCTATGTATTTCTACTACATTAAAATCTGATACCTTAGATATACTGTACATAATCATAAAAAAAGGGTAGGTCTTCTTTAGAGATGAGCGAATTTCTCAAAAATTCGATTCGGCTGATTCGGCGAATTCCAGTGTGAAATTCAATTCGATGCGAATTTCTTCGCTACGAAGATGACTTATAAAAAGGGTTTCTAGGCTTCAGAGAGCCTTTAAATTAGTGCAGAACACTGTACCTTTAATTTAAATGCCCTTGGAGATGAGGAAAGAGAAGGAGAAGGAGAAGGATGAGAAGAAGGAGAAGGATGAGAAGAAGGAGAAGGAGAAGGATGAGAAGAAGGAGAAGGAGAAGGATGAGAAGAAGGAGAAGGAGAAGGATGAGAAGAAGGAGAAGGATGAGGAGAAGGAGAAGGATGAGAAGAAGGAGAAGGATGAGAAGAAGGAGAAGGAGAAGGATGAGAAGAAGGAGAAGGATGAGAAGAAGGAGAAGGAGAAGGATGAGAAGATGGAGAAGGAGAAGGATGAGAAGAAGGAGAAGGAGAAGGATGAGAAGAAGGAGAAGGAGAAGGATGAGAAGAAGGAGAAGGATGAGGAGAAGGAGAAGGATGAGAAGAAGGAGAAGGATGAGAAGAAGGAGAAGGATGAGAAGAAGGAGAAGGATGAGAAGAAGGAGAAGGAGAAGGATGAGAAGAAGGAGAAGGATGAGAAGAAGGAGAAGGAGAAGGAGAAGCAGAAGGAGAAGGATGAGAAGAAGGAAAAGGAGAAGGATGAGAAGATGGAGAAGGAGAAGGATGAGAAGAAGGAGAAGGATGAGAAGAAGGAGAAGGATGAGAAGATGGAGAAGGAGAAGGATGAGAAGAAGGAGAAGGAGAAGGATGAGAAGAAGGAGAAGGAGAAGGATGAGAAGAAGGAGAAGGAGAAGGATGAGAAGAAGGAGAAGGAGAAGGATGAGAAGAAGGAGAAGGAGAAGGATGAGAAGAAGGAGAAGGATGAGAAGAAGGAGAAGGAGAAGGATGAGAAGAAGGAGAAGGAGAAGGATGAGAAGAAGGAGAAGGATGAGAAGAAGGAGAAGGATGAGAAGAAGGATGAGAAGAAGGATGAGAAGAAGAAGGATGAGAAGAAGGACAGTTCTGTGTATTTGTTTCCATAAATGGATCCATTTATGGAAACAAATACATACAATGTTTCAACCGCTGTATGGAAGGACAGTCCCAGAACTGTCATAAATAGTCTATTTCTGACAGTTCTATGACATTCCCTCCATACAGCGGTTGAAACAGCTGTATGGAGTGAATGTCCCAGAACTGTCAGAAATAGACTATTTATGACAGTTCTGGGACATTCACTCCATACAGCGGTTGAAACATTGTATCTATTTTTTTCCATAAATGACATTCTGCAGATACACTTAGAGGAGCGCTGCAGATACACTTTTTGCCGGCTTGGAATTATTCTTATTTTCATCCTACTTCTTCTTTTTCTTCTTATGAGGATGAGGATGAAGAAGAAGAAGTAGGATGAAAATAAGATTAATTCCAAGCCGGCAAAAAGTGTATCTGCAGCGCTCCTCTAAGTGTATTTGCAGAATGTCATTTATGGAAAAAAATAGATACAATGTTTCAACCGCTGTATGGAAGGACAGTCCCAGAACTGTCATAAATAGTCTATTTCCGACAGTTCTGGGACATTCACTCCATACAGCTGTTTCAACCGCTGTATGGAGGGAATGTCATAGAACTGTCAGAAATAGACTATTAATGACAGTTCTGGGACTGTCCTTCCATACAGCGGTTGAAACATTGTATGTATTTGTTTCCATAAATGGATCCATTTATGGAAACAAATACATACAATGTTTCAACCGCTGTATGGAAGGACAGTCCCAGAACTGTCATTAATAGTCTATTTCTGACAGTTCTATGACATTCCCTCCATACAGCGGTTGAAACAGCTGTATGGAGTGAATGTCCCAGAACTGTCAGAAATAGACTATTTATGACAGTTCTGGGACTGTCCTTCCATACAGCGGTTGAAACATTGTATCTATTTTTTTCCATAAATGACATTCTGCAAATACACTTAGAGGAGCGCTGCAGATACACTTTTTGCCGGCTTGGAATTAATCTTATTTTCATCCTACTTCTTCTTCTTCATCCTCATCCTCATAAGAAGAAAAAGAAGAAGTAGGATGAAAATAAGAATAATTCCAAGCCGGCAAAAAGTGTATCTGCAGCGCTCCTCTAAGTGTATCTGCAGAATGTCATTTATGGAAAAAAATAGATACAATGTTTCAACCGCTGTATGGAGTGAATGTCCCAGAACTGTCATAAATAGTCTATTTCTGACAGTTCTGGGACATTCACTCCATACAGCTGTTTCAACCGCTGTATGGAGGGAATGTCATAGAACTGTCAGAAATAGACTATTAATGACAGTTCTGGGACTGTCCTTCCATACAGCGGTTGAAACATTGTATGTATTTGTTTCCATAAATGGATCCATTTATGGAAACAAATACATACAATGTTTCAACCGCTCTATGGAAGGACAGTCCCAGAACTGTCATTAATAGTCTATTTCTGACAGTTCCATGACATTCCCTCCATACAGCGGTTTCCGGCAAAAAGTGTATGTGCAGAGTTCCTCTATTCTGCAGATACACTTAGAGGAGCTCTGCAGATACACTTAGAGGAGCTCTGCACATACACTTTTTGCCGGCTTGGAATTATTCTTATTTTCATCCTACTTCTTCTTCTTCTTCTTCTTCATCCTCATCCTCATCCTCTTCTTCTTCTTCTGAGGATGAGGATGAGGATGAAGAAGAAGAAGAAGAAGAAGAAGTAGGATGAAAATAAGATTAATTCCAAGCCGGCAAAAAGTGTATGTGCAGAGCTCCTCTAAGTGTATCTGCAGAATAGAGGAACTCTGCACATACACTTTTTGCCGGCTTGCAATTATTCTTATTTTCATCCTACTTCTTCTTCTTCTTCTTCATCCTCTTCTTCTTCTTCTGAGGATGAGGATAAAGAAGAAGAAGAAGAAGAAGAAGAAGAAGAAGTAGGATGAAAATAAGATTAATTCCAAACAGGCAAAAAGTGTATGTGCAGAGCTCCTCTAAGTGTATCTGCAGAATAGAGGAACTCTGCACATACACTTTTTGCCGGCTTGGAATTATTCTTATTTTCATCCTACTGCTTCTTCTTCTTCTTCATCCTCATCCTCATCCTCAGAAGAAGAGGATGAGGATGAGGATGAAGAAGAAGAAGAAGAAGTAGGATGAAAAGAAGAATAATTCCAAGCCGGCAAAAAGTGTATGTGCAGAGTTCCTCTATTTCTGACAGTTCTCTCACAGCTTCTTCACATGTACAGCGGTTGAAACATCTGTATCCTAAATGGAAACTAATAGATACAAATTGTATCTATTAGTTTCCATTTAGGATACAGATGTTTCAACCGCTGTACATGTGAAGAAGCTGTGAGAGAACTGTCAGAAATAGAGGAACTCTGCACATACACTTTTTGCCGGCTTGGAATTATTCTTCTTTTCATCCTACTTCTTCTTCTTCTTCTTCATCCTCATCCTCATCCTCTTCTTCTGAGGATGAAGATGAAGAAGAAGAAGAAGTAGGATGAAAAGAAGAATAATTCCAAGCCGGCAAAAAGTGTATGTGCAGAGTTCCTCTATTTCTGACAGTTCTCTCACAGCTTCTTCACATGAACAGTGGTTGAAACATCTGTATCCTAAATGTAAACTAATAGATACAATGTTTCAACCGCTAAACATGTGTTCCTTCTGTCAGAGAACTGTCAGAAATAGCGGAGCTCACTGCAGGGACACTTTTGCCGGCTGATCGGGAAATGTTCGATTCGCGCACCCGAAGTAGGCAAAATTTCGGTTTCGCCGCGAATCGAATATTTCCTGAAATTCGACTCGAATTCCGGTTCGCCTGGTTCGATTCGCTCATCTCTAGTCTTCTTGTTCTAAAAGTTTGTTTACTGTTACCCCTACAAAGGATGTTAGGAGGAGAGCAGTTAAACAAGATGGAGGAATATGGTTAACTTTATGACATACAATGTAAAAGGATTAAATACTCCAACAAAAAGACATAAGGTACTAAGGAAAATACACCAACAATCTATTGAAGTGGTGTTTCTTCAAAAGGCACATATATCCCAGGATTCAAATATTAATCTATACTCTATGTATTTACCAACTTGGTATTATGACACGAAAAGGTTTCTTCACAGTGAGAGCTGTGAAAATGTGGAATAGACTCCCTCAAGAATTGGTTCTGGCCAGCTCAGTGGATTGCTTTAAAAAAGGCCTGGATTCTTTCTTAGATACACAGAATATAACTGGATACTAACATTGTTAGGTAAAGTTGATCTAAGGAATATCTGACTGCCTCTTGGGGGATCAGGAGGAATTTTTTCCCCTGCAGGAGCAAATTGGATCATGGATCATGCTTTGATTAGTTTTTTTGCCTAGACCCAGAAGGCCAATATTTATTCTTGAGAGGAACGTTGCAGGGAAGAGAGTGTACACTAGTAAATATTTATTGCCCTAATAAGAACCCGATGATATATCTGGATGAAAGATTAACAAAACGTACAGACTTCAAAAGGGGTAGTTTGATTGTGGCAGGGCATTTTAATTTTTGTATGGATCCAGAGATGGATGCTTCACCGTGTGTCCGGAGAGAAGTAGGAGTCTAAAGAACATTTAAAAAAAGTAACATCAATGTCAGCTGCTGGATTCTTAGAGGGTTAAACACCCAAAGGAAAGAGACCCTACTTTCTTCATCCTACATAGGATGTATTCAAGATTGGATTATATACTACTTGAACATAGGCTCTTGGAGTCTTTGATGAAAATTATTATTGAAGTAATATTTTTATCGGACCATGCCCCCGTCACAATGAGACTACAGTTTGGAAGGGAACATAAATAAATAAATCTGTGGCAATTGAATGAATCTACACTACAAAACCCCAAAGTAGAAACAAGAGTAAAGTAGGAAATAGACCAGTATTTTAAGTTAAATGAGTCAGAGGAGGTTTCTATCATCACGGTATGGGAAGCACATAAAGCCTTTATTAGGGGTATATTGATTGCAATAGGAGCAGAGATAAAGAAAGAACGGGGAAAATTAATTTGGATATTAATGGAAGAACTTCACCAGCTGGAAAAATTATACAAAAAGAAAATAACTATAGAGTTACAACAAGAGATAATATTGAAAAGAGAGGAGCTAAAGGACTTTTTGGAACAAGAAACAAGGAGTATTTTTAATAGGGTCTTGGAGGAAAGATACTGGTGGGGGAATAAACCAGTGAAATACCCGATGAAGAAGTTGAAGGAAAAGAAATGAAGGAACTTTATAGATAACATAGAAAATGAAAAAGGTGAAATGGTTTATTCAACTACCGATATCGCTAACACATTCCAGAAGTACTATAAGGGTTTATATGGAGTAGAAGGGAAGCACCAGAAGGAACCAGAGGAGGAGAGGAAGAAGAAGAAGCAGATCTATCTGGAGGAGGCTGGCCTTCCTAGATTTGATAAAACTAGACTAGTAGCTTTTTATAACCCAAACTCAATAGAAGAAGTCAACTTCGCACTAAAGAGTACAGCTGCAGGAAAAAGCCCCGGACTGGATGGGTTTCCTGTAGGATATTTAAGACATTTAAAGAACATCTAGTTCCTAAATTTTGTTCATACATGAACGCACTAGGAGGAGAGACAAAGATGCAGGAGGAATCGTTACAGGCATATATCACAGTAATTCCCAAGGAGGGGAAAGATTGCTCTCAGTGTACAAGTTACAGACCCATATCGTTGTTGAATACTGGCACTAAATTGTATGCGGAGGTACTAGCCACCAAGATGAAAGAGCTAAGGTCTGATTGGATACACTTAGACCAAGTGGGATTCATTCTGGGTAGAGAAGAAAAGGATAACAGTTTAAGAACATTGCTTTTCCTGCAAAAAAAGAAAAAGGAGAGGAACCGGGAATTATTCTGTCAGCTGACCTTGAAAAGGATTTTGATAGAGTAGATTGGGGATTTATGTTCGATACGCTGATAACATAAGGAATTGGCCCTAGAATGATACAGTGGATAAAAGAATTATACAGCTATCCATCTGCTGCAGTGAAGGAAAACGGTTCATTATCAAAATGTTTTAGGATGTACAATGGAACAAGACAGGGATGTCCCCTGTCTCCATTGCTGTTTGTGATCTCTATGGAACCACTATTAGCAACTGTTAGAAACAGCTTAGATTTCCAGGGAAATGTGGATAGGGGACACCGAACAGAATGTGGCAGCATATGCAGATGATATGCTATTTTATATTAGAAAACCCAGATTAACATTACCGAATTTAATGTGAAAATTGAAAGAATATGGAGAGCTAACTAATTTGAAAATTCATCCCTCGAAAAGTGACATGTTCAATATAAACATTACAAAGGCAGAGAAACAAATTCTACAAAAAGAGTTCACTTTTAAATGGAGAGAAAAAGAATTAAAGTATCTGGGAATAAAACTAGCATTGGCTATAAAAAAAATCTATATCAGACAAATTATATCCTATTAATAAATGAATAAAGAATGAACTGAAGAAAGCTGCTATGGGAAAGTTGTCTTGAATAAGGCGGATAAATATAATTAAGATGATTATAATACCAAAAGTGTTATATAAATTTAATATGCTTCCAATACATCTCCCGGGGGTTTTTTTTAGGCTTCTCAAAAAAAGGATACTTAGATATGTGTGGACTAATAAAAAACCAAGAGTTAAGTATGACGTTTTGTGCAGCAATTAAAAAAAGGGATTAAATATGCCATGATTTTAGGAGATATAATTCAGTGTTACTATCACAAATTGTGGATTGGATACACAATACACAGGGGAGAAGTTGGGTAAGAATGGAAAGTTCACTTAGTAAGGCACCATTAGAAAAGTTTATTTGGATACCACAGGAATTTTGCACTTAGGATGAGGATACAAGCACTTTGACACGGAATGTATTTAGGATTTGGGATGAAATAAATAAACAGAAGGATTAAAAATTTAATTCATTGTCAATTCCGTTGGCAGGAACTAGATTTTTCCCACCAGGGAATAATAATATTTCAGGGAAATGATTAATAGGTAAAAATGAACGTTTAAAAGATATTATGGATAGAAGAGTTTTATGTTCTTTGTGACGGGAGCCACTTTGGGTGGGGGGCCCATGGAACCCAGCTCACTTTGGAGAGGTGCGGAGACCCCTGTCTCGGCTTCCCATATCCCTCTTATGTGTAAATCACCCTGTGCCTGTTAGGGGTACAGGGTGATCTGTCCTAATATTGGGGTGGAGGTTGTTGATTGTTTAATGTAATGTGGCTGCATCCCATTGTTCTATTGTCTATCTGGTTTGAGAGCAAACTATTATGGGATGTATGTGTTAATACACATGTATCAGCTTAGTGGGGGGTGTCTCCAGCAGCCCTCCCTGCTGATGGGACTGTCTGCTGGTGTGAAGTTTGAATACCTGTGTGTCTCTTGTTGCTAAATGTAGATTGCCCCGCCCGGTGTCATTATGCAGGGAGGGGGGATTGTCCCCCTGAGTGTATATATCTTGTATCTGTGTTTAAATAAACTAATCTGCTTCCTGGTTTATGTTAAGACTGATGTCCTCTAGTCTTGTATGGTCGGCTGTGGTGCCTGCTGTTGGTGTTCGGACGGGGAAGCAGTATTTTAATGGAAGTACTCAAGCGCAGTCTGGGTCGGTTCCGTTACAATTACCTCAAGAATATACAGAATATTTACTGAAATAGAGGGACTAGTACCCCAACATTTTTTGGAGAAGTGGGAAATGGAGCTTGGAACAAAGCTGAATGAGCAACAAAAAAAAATGTTTAGTTTAACACACGGGCGGTAAATATGCATATAGTTGAAACAAATTACAAGTGCTTAGTAAGATGGTATATTACACCCAATGTGATGCATAAACTAAGGCCAGAGGTTTCATCCCAGTGTTGGAGTAGGGGCACAATGGCACATATCTGGTGGGATTGTCCCAAAATACAGGAGTTTTGGAGGGAGATAACGCAGTATACACAAGAGATTCAGAAGATTAGTATACCGATTGATCCGTAGGCATGCCTATTTTATAAATCAGAGCTCTCGGTAAAGCAATATAAAAATACAATTTTTTTCCACCACCTAAATGCAGCTAAAAGCCTTATCCCTAAATATTGGCAAACATCAGAACCCCCAAAAATAAAAGATTGGATAGATAGAGTTGAGTATATATATATATATATATATATATATACAGTCATGGCCGAAATTGTTGGCACCCTTGATATTTTTCCTGAAAATCAAGTATTTCACACAAAAAAGGTATTGCATTAACACATGTTTTGCTATACACATGTTTATTCCCTTTGTATGTATTGGAACAAATATAAAACAGAGGCAGAAAAGCAAATATGACATAATGTCACACAAAACCCCAAAAATGGGCTGGACAAAAGTATTGGCACCCTTAACTTAATATTTGGTTGCACACCCTTTGGAAAACATAACTGAAATCAGTCGCTTCCTATAACCATCAATAAGCTTCTGACACCTCTCACCCGGAATTTTGGACCACTCTTCCTTTGCAAACAGCTCCAGGTCTCTCTTATTGGAAGGACACCTTTTCCCAACAGCAATTTTAAGATCTCTCCACAGGTGTTCAATGGGATTTAGATCTGGGCTCATTGCTGGCCACTTCAGAACTCTCCAGCGCTTCTTTGCCATCCATTTCTGAGTGCTTTTTGACGTATGTTTGGGGTCATTGTCCTGCTGGAAGACCCAGGATCTTGGACGCAAACCCAGCTTTCTGACACTGGGCCCTACAGTGCGACCCAAAATCCTTTGGTAATCCTCAGATTTCATGATGCCTTGCACACAGTCAAGGCACCCAGTGCCAGAGGCAGCAAAACAACCCCAAAACATCATTGAACCTCCACCATATTTTACCGTAGGTACTGTGTTTTGTTCTTTGTAGGCCTCATTCCGTTTTCGGTAAACAGTAGAATGATGTGCTTTACCGAAAAGCTCTATCTTGGTCTCATCTGTCCACAAGACGTTTTCCCAGAAGGCTTTTGGCTTACTCAAGTACATTTTGGCAAACTGTAGTCTTGCTTTTTTATGTCTCTGTGTCAGCAGTGGGGTCCTCCTGGGTCTCCTGCCATAGCGTTTCATTTCATTTAAATGTCGACGGATAGTTCGCGCTGACACTGATGCTCCCTGAGCCTGCAGGACAGCTTGAATGTCTTTGGAACATGTTTGGGGCTGCTTATCCACCATCCGGACTATTCTGCGTTGCAATCTTTCATCAATTTTCCTCATCCGTCCACGACCAGGGAGATTAGCTACAGTGCCATGGGTTGCAAACTTCTTGATAATGTTGCGCACTGTGGACAAAGGCAAATCTAGTTCTCTGGAGATGGACTTGTAACCTTGAGATTGTTGATATTTTGCCACAATTTTGGTTCTCAGGTCCTCAGACAGTTCTCGTCTCCTCTTTCTGTTGTCCATGCTTAGTGTGGCACAGACAGACACACAATGCAAAGGTTAAGTGAACGTCTCTCCTTTTTATCTGCTTTCAGGTGTGATTTCTATATTGCCCACACCTGTTACTTGCCCCAGGTGAGTTTACAGGAGCATCACATGCTTGTAACATTCTTATTTATCCGCAGTTGTGAAAGGGTGCCAATACTTTTGTCCAGCCCATTTTTGGAGGTTTGTGTGACATTATGTCGAATTTGCTTTCTTTCCTCCCTTTTTTTGTTTTGTCCCAATACACACAAAGGGAATAAACATGTGTATAGCAAAACATGTGTTAATGCAATACGTTTCGTGAGAAATACATGATTTCCTGGAGAAATATCAAGGGTGCCAACAATTTCGGCCATGACTGTATATACACAGGTGAAACTCAAAAATTAGAATATTGTGCAAAAGTTCATTTATTTCAGTAATGCAACTTAAAAGGTGAATCTAATATATAAGATAGACTCATTACATGCAAAGCAAGATAGCTCAAGCCGTGATTAGTCATAATTGTGATGATTATGGCTTACAGCTCATGAAAACCCCAAATCCACAATCTCAGGAAATTAGAATATTGTGAAAAGGTGCAATATTCTAGGCTCAAAGTGTCCCACTCTAATCAGCTAATTAAGCCCTAACACCTGCAAAGGGTTCCTGAGCCTTTAAATGGTCTTTTAGTCTGGTTCAGGAGGAATCACAATCATGGAAAAGACTGCTGACCTGACAGTTGTACAGAAAACCATCATTGACACCCTCCATAAGGAGGGAAAGCCTCAATAGGTAATTGCAAAAGAAGTTGGATGTTCCCAAAGTGCTGTATCAAAGCACATTAACAGAAAGTTATGTGGAAGGGAAAAGTGTGGAAGAAAAAGGTGCACAAGCAGCAGGGATGAGCCTGGAGAGGATTATCAGGAAAAGGCCATTCAAAAGTGTTGGGGACTTTCACAAGGAGTGGACTGAGGCTGGAGTCAGTGCATCAAGAGCCACCACACACGGACGGATCCTGGACATGGGCTTCAAATATCGTACTCCTCTTGTCAAGCCGCTCCCGAACAACAAACAACGTCAGAAGCGCCTTACCTGGGCTAAAGAAAAAGAGACCTGGTCTGTTGCTCAGTGGTCCAAAGTCCTCTTTTCTGATGAGAGCAACTTTTGCATCTCATTTGTAAACCAAGGACCCAGAGTATGGAGGAAGAATGGAGAGGCACACACTGCAAGATGCTTGAAGTCCAGTGTGAAGTTTCCACAGTCTGTGTTGATTTGGGGAGCCATGTCATCTGCTGGTGTCGGTCCACTGTGCTTCATTAAGTCCAGGGTCAACGCAGCCGTCTACCAAGAGATTTTGGAGCACTTCATGCTTCCTTCCACAGACTAGCTTTATGGGGATGCTGACTTCATTTTCCAGCAGGGCTTGGCACCTGCCCACGCTGCCAAAAGCACCAAAACCTGGTTCAATGACCGTGGGATTACTGTGCTTGATTGGCCAGCAAACTCGCCTGACCTGAACCCAATAGAGAATCTATGGGGCATTGCCAAAAGAAAGAAAGGCAGTAATTGCTGCAAATGGGGCCCAAACCAAGTACTGAGTACATATGCATGCTTACACTTTTCAGAGGTCCAATATTGTTCTATGTACAATCCTTATTTTATTGATTGCATGTAATATTCTAATTTTCTGAGATTGTGGATTTGGGGTTTTCATGAGCTGTAAGCCATAATCATCACAATTATGACAAATCACGGCTTGAACTATCTTGCTTTGCATGTAATGAGTCTATCTCATATATTAGTTTCACCTTTTAAGTTGCATTACTGAAATAAATTAACTTTTGCACGTTATTCTAATTTTTCGAGTTTCACCTGTATATATATAAATATATATATAGAATGGAAGGACTGTATCATTTAGAGGAAGATAAAATGGGAACATTTAAGAAGATCTGGGAGGGCTGGTACAATTTCAAAAAAGGAGGGGAAACAGCTAAATAGATCAACAAATAAAGAACAAGAAGTAAATAGAAGGATTAAAGAGACAAAGGGAGCGGGGAGGGCGCGAGAAGGGTAAAATGGGGATGGGGATTATAATTAAATATGGACTTTTATATGGTATGTTGTTGGTTTAAAATGGATTTTTATGGGAAAAATTAATAAAGATATTATACTATATAACTATAGACCATAGTAAACAATTGCTAGCTAATGTGGTTTTGAATTTTAAGTACACTATTTTTGCATCTAATTCAAGTAACCTCTTAACTAAATACAAAAAGACAGATAAATAGGGCAGTGAGACCTGAGTTTGAACACTTGCTGATTGGTTAAGAATTAATTCCAGTAATTCCAAAATTTCTGTAATTCAATGAAAGTGGTTGGGTAAAATACAATAAAACTAAACAAAAACAAAACAAAAAAAACCCAATTAATTTAAAAGTGTATCTCTAGGTAAAGTCTTTTGTTTTCATTTTCCATTGGGAGGCTTAGACACGTCAAATTTTTATTGCTGCCTGAGTCCCCATTGGTGAGATTCACCCCTCTATTTGTACTGATGACTATTGTCACCAAAACAGAAAATTAGGTTAAATCCAAAATTTTAGATTTGCACACAAAACAAGAGGTGAGGGGAAATCTAATGGGGATGCTTGATCCAAGGAACTGCCTAAGAAAGGAGTTCCTATGACTTTAGGAGCTTTTCCATTAATATCCTGTTGAATGTTTGGGACAGAAGTGAAATGTTCCCAATGGTACACAGACAGCATATTTATAAAACCCCCCAAAAAAACATTGGTTTTACACAACTTAACATTTTGTAGCTGTCTGTGTCCCTGTTTGTAGATTTCCCCAATTTCCTTTAGTAACACTGACACAGGAAGTGTTGGGCTTCACAGTGTGACTCCAGAATGTCTAATTTATTCTCTCTTTTGTTTGCCATTTGGTATTAAATTTGCCCCTTGTGAATGATCTTCATTTCTTTTGGCAATTTAGGGTTAGTTCTTTGGCAGTTTCAGTTCAACAAGTTCAACACTTTAGGATAATTACACAATTTCAGATTGAAAAGTATTATTTTTTAGCTCTAATTTATTGTTTGCTACTTAGTACTAAAGTAAATAGGATAGAAAACTACTTTAATGAGAGTCCTTTTGACTTTTGTATATCTTTTGTCAGCTGATATTGATGGTGGGTTAGATTAAATTATTGTATTTTTAGGGATGTTCTAACTCCTTTATGTTTAGAGGAAGAAAGATCAAACTGTTTAACTATATAAAGGAAGTACCTTCTTTAACTGCCTCTATTTCAGGCAACAGCTCAAACAGCCCTGCCCATATTTTCTGCACAATATGACCATGCAGCTGTACACATACAATATATCGGTACATTTGAAACCAGCTTGTAGATAGGAAAAACATTTATGCTGAAAAGTTGAGTGAGAAAAAATGCTCATGATAGTTGCTCATTATTATGGCAGGCAAATAAAATAATGAATAATTAAATCTTTAGTGATACTAGTGTGCTCACCATCAACCCATGTAAAAACCTCCTGCTGAATATCTCCAATATCTGCAGATGTAACTGCTACGATAACATCATGAAATGAAGTATTCCTGATCTTGGTTATTTCATCTATAGTAAACAGCCTAAAATAAAGATATATTGCAAATCTATATTACCTTTAAATAACAAGAAGATAGATAGATAGATAGATAGATAGATAGATAGATAGATAGATAGATAGATAGTTTCATGTAAAAACAGGAATAGTAGCAAATTACAATGATAAAAGTACCACTAGATCCATATTAGATGGCAGTTTAATATGCACTAGCTTGTTCAATTAATAGAATAATCCTGTTCTTTGGGCACATTCTCAGCACATAAAACATTGTTAAAGTTTACACCTTAGAAGATTCATTTTAACTCTGTAAGATTTTTTAATTTATCTGCATTACTATGTCCACAAACTACTGTTGAGCCCTATTTTTCCAGATTTATGTGTTTTTTTTCTGGAAAAGCACATTGAACTTTTAAGGCAGTTTTTTCATTTAAATGTAAATTTAAAGAGAAAAGAAAAATAAATGTAATACTTACCTGCTCTGTGCAATGGTTTTGCACAGAACAGAAGTAAAGCTCCTCTTCTGGGGATCCCCGCCAGCACTCCTGGCTCCTCCCACCTGCTGAGTTCCCCCCCAGCAAGCCACTTTCTATGGGGGCACTTGTTCCTTGCTCCTGAACTGCACTCTGTGTGTCCATTGACACACAGAGCACAGCTTAGCCACGCACCCCAATCTCTCCTCACTGGCTGTGATTTACAGCAACAGGAGCCAATGGCTTTGGCTTATGTCTCTGAGCCAATGAGGAGCAAGAGAGAGGAGAGAACTGCTGCACATCGCTGGATTGAGATCAGGCTCTGGTAAGTATAAGGGGGGGCTGGAAGGATCCTACATACAGAATGCATTAAGAAAAAAAACTTGTGCCTTTTGAACCACTTTAACTCTAGACAAGCAATCCTTTTTTAATTATACTTAATCGGATTCTTTCATGAGTCACAGTAAAATATATATCAATATCTTTCAAGGCTGAACTCCAGGAAAAATTCAAAACCACCTGTGCCGTGGGGCTTCTCTGCATTAATAAGGGTTAAATGTTCATGTTTGTTGAGGGTACCATTAATTTCAGTTTTACTTACCTCATTCGTCACTCCCCAGGCTTCTGCCACTCTGTGCAACCAGTAACCACTTTTCTTTGGTGCTTTGCCTGTCAGTTGCATTCTGACATCATTGTGTACAATACAATACAATATAAGAACAGCAGTACTGCATTGTAAGTAACCATGATGAGGGTCCACCCACAACCTCACATGTCAGAGGGAAGAGGAGAGCTCTAGCTGCCAGGCAAGCAAATGTAAGTAAAAATGTTCTTTTCCACTCTTGTGGTAGGGGGAGCCCCACTGCAAAGGTAGTTCAGAATTTTCCCCGGAGTTCATCATTAAACAAGAAAGGTGACATAAGTTTATTAGACCAGTGTTTCTCAAGCTTTTATCGGTCAAGACACCCTTTACAATTCCGCACAATCTAGAGGCACCCCATTCTAAAATGCAAAATAAACTTATTGCAACAAAAGTGCAACTACAGTTTTGCACACTCGCACTGAATAGTATTCCGGCATTTCTTCTCCCTCGTTTTCTCCCCCATATGCAGCTAACATGACCCCAGTGTTAACAGAGAAGGGCGTGCAGTCAAGTAAGGATGCTCTGCAGGTACCCAATGTCCTCCTTATCAATTGAAAATCCTCACAGCTAGGAAACAGGTGGCTGGCCTGCACAGTACCCTAAGATTGTAAGGTTGCCCAATGAAAACCTATGGCTTTTATCCTCCCACTGGCTTGTACACAACTCTTGGGCAATTGTTAGGCATTTTGCCATGGAACCCCTGAAGAACCAAGAAGGCACCCCAGGATGCCTAGGACCTCTGGTTGAAAAAGGCTGTTCTAGACCATTAAACCTATGATTGCATTTTTTTAATGCCCTTAACCCAGTCAGCTTTTATGATAATACAAATAGATTAATTGGTAAGTTACTGTATCTCTCTAATAATGCAGCAAATGTGTTTCAACTGCTACAGGGCCCATAAACCTAAGGGAACCCAGATGAGTATATTTGTATCTCCCCTTCTTCATTGCACGTCAAAGTGAGCAACACAGATAGTTATTTTTTCAGATAAACTTATAAATTAGGCCCAGTGTTAACAAGTAACTTTAATGCTCTTAGGTTTGAAAGGTTGGGTGAGGCTTTATACATTTGATGGGCATTTTTAATATTAACAACATTACAAAATAATTGTAGGGAGTTAGTTTAATTTTGCTTTAGAGACAGAGAACTTTAGCTGAGTCCTTGGCTTTAAAATCTGCAGAAGAAAAATAACTTATCACATATGGCTGCAATGCAATAGAAGATATCAAGTGATCATAATTATAGCATTGTTTGCATAGGGAGTTATCCTTATATCTATCCTGTATATGTTCCTTCACAAACAAATAACCGTTTTGTCACTGAAATGTGTAATGTTGTTTGAGTACTAATGTGTATTGTGGTTGCTTTAGCTCATACAGTATATTTTCTTTCTATATTAGGAGTTACTATGCTGGGCATTCTGTTTGAAGAAAAATAATGAAAATATAAGTATAAAATATTTGTCATTAGAAATACCAATTAAATTTAACAAATTAAGTAGATCTGAGTTTTTACCTGTTTAGCAATTATTAATATTTACCCATTTCTTGAATTTTCAAACCAGAATCGATCTCCATCTCGTAGGCGCTGAAACTGGTCCAGAGCAATGGCAGTCAGAAGCTCCCCAGGATCTCCAAAACTCTCCAACATGGCACCAGGAAGCAATTCTAATTTATGTATATCATTGTCATAGAGTGCAGCCAAGTCATCAAACAACTACAGGAAAAATATATACATTACTATGCTAACAGTAATTAAGCTTTCTTTTGTCTATTTAAAGTATACCTAAACACTAACTAGATGACATTTAGTTTGCTAAAGCACTGTTTATCATGAAAAAGTACCTTTTTTTATTTCACAAAAAATAATTTCACATTTTCTTAATCTTAGTATTGCTCATCTTCTCTACCTTCTTTTCATCTACTTGACAACTACTGATATTGACAATGTGAACTATCAGCCAGTTAGTATTGACTTCTTGTAGTATCAACTGAGAAACGTGTGACAGGGTGACAAAACAGGAATAAGGTGAAGCTGTGTTCACTTCAAGCCTATAATCAGATGCAAGCAAAAATCCTGGTTTTTTTTTCATTTCCTTTGCACATGACTGGCCATTCAGAAAGAACACAAGGTCGCCTTATTTGCTAAGCTAAGTGACCATTCACTTTGCTAAGTCAACAGTCTCAATTTTTTTTTGTTTTGTTTTATTAACCTCTTATTAGACCTCTATGTACAATGATGTATTTTTTTAGCTAAAGATTGGCTATAACTCTTTTAGGCAGTAGGTAGTGTCAGTACACTAAGAACTATAGAAGGGTTCTGGGCAATTAATCTTAATTTCTTAAAAGGTATCAAAACCCAAATACAAATATGTAATGTTTTGCAGTTTATCAGTCCTTAGAAGTGCTTGCTGCATTAATTTTCTTTTTTTTTGGAGAACAACTGTATCTTTTTTCTAGAACTACTAATCCCATCATCACTCATGCAATGTAGATGAACAAAAGTAGACATGTTTTCTGAACATGGGTAATAAACATGGAATTTTATGTTTTTCTGTTCAGATACACTTTAGAAGGGCTGCAATACAAACATGAAACTTATATATATACTTGTGAGCTACTATGATAAGAATCTAAGATATTCCAATTGATTGTGACGAACAAAATGTAATACACCTGTGGTTCACTGGCACTCACACCAACTCATTAAACAGTGTTCTGTGACCAAAAGATAAATATACTGATAGTGCACTTAAGGTGAGCGCATATTAAGACCACACTGCACTTGGATTGTGGGAGTAGTATTTCACCATTGCAATTCACATTGGAAGAGGACTTTTTATGTGTATATATTTATTGATTTTTGCTCACCATTAGATTTCACATATGATCACAAGCACAGTCATGTTTTATCAATTTTATAGGATGTTATAGGCAATAGATGATCAATTCCTGCATCATATATTATATTTTATATGTCATATTTTATTGTTTAATTTTCATTTATTTATTTTGTTTATCAATTGATTTGGATATCATAACACTATTACAGATAATTTATATAGGAGCGTGGCACTATCAGTATATTTATCTTTTGCAATACAAACATGCTATACGCCTAAATTCTCACCTATTCTTGTTTCTCTTTAAAAAACAAGTCCTTTTGGTCTTCATTCATTTTACGTCTAAACACCATTGAGGTTGAAAAGTCACAACTTGCATGTTACACAGGGTTTCCTTTCTTGGCTCCCAGTGGCCAATATGAGTGGCAGGGTAGCCAAAAAGGATGATACACACAGCTGGCAAAGCTGGCACTAAAGTGAACCTATTGCTTTTCCCTGCATGAGCAATTTGCTTTGTGTGGATTTACATTATTTAGTAGTCATTGTAAGTAATAGTTCTACCCATTAAAAAACAATTAGATGAGTAGTTGTTTAGAATATGGGCAGTGCCAGAATAGAATTTTTACAGCAGTAGTTTAATTAAAAGTATGGTGAAAGTTATTCACTGAGCTGATAATTGTTGCATCATCCTAGTGTGAAAGTCATTGAGAAACACTGATTCTATCAGACAAGCAGGATATTTAAGAAGAGCATAAAGGTAATCTTGTCTGGCAGGACTTAAGGCATGAAAAGAGTCTGTGTGATCCTAAATCTTTGGCTTTGAGATAACAATCAGTTTCTTCCAGTGTAACATGCAGGTGGGGTCTGTATTAAACAGAAAGTCTGTAAAACCAAGATCCAGTTAAACACATGTGAAACAGCTTTTGTTACTCAAAAATAAAAATGGAATGTCAGTAATTCCTTAATTACTAAATAGCCACCATTGCCAAAATGCAGACATCCATTCTAAACGTTTATTGCTAAAATACAACAGCAATTGAAAAACTTTATAAGCATTGAAAGAAATCCTGCAAAAAAACTTTTTTTTTTGCTAAAAAATAAACAAAATAAAAAAAGGAAACTTTGGTGTGTCCATATTACAAAGCTGTGCAGAATATACAGTATGTAGAAGGGTGACGCTCAGTAGAGTAACACATTTCCTTCGATATGCTTTCCATTAGCTGAACCATGCAATATCAGGCCACTTGGCCTAGTGCAAGATATGTCATTTTGATGAGCTCATGCATTCTGCTAAATGTTCCTTATCAACTTTGCAATGTTAAAGAGGACTTCTAAAAACAAGCTTTCCTGCACATATGCCCACAGTCACGTGGACCCTCAGCATGTACAAAGGCATTATTTTACAGAGAAAAAATCAAGAGGTCAAAGTCTCATGCTTAATCTGCAGACATGAATTTATATTCATAGTCCAGCATATACCAACCTGCCTGTTTATCTGATAAAGTCTTGGATTAATCTCCTGCCAACTTGTGATAGGTGTCAGTCCAAAGTATTCTCTTCCATGGTTATAACAGCAAAGTCCAAAGTCCCGACCTCTCTGAATGCTGTAGGAAATGTAATCAGTCCGGGAATATTTGAAAGATCCATACCAGTAGTCTGTTAGGCAAAATAATTGTTAAAAATCACTTTCGCCATTGATGTCACTGCAAAATGTGTTTGGTGTAATATCTGCTGTAGTCCCCTTTATCATCTCACTGATTTAGATGCCCATTGAATCAGTGCCTACTTATGAGTATAAAGGTGAACTTAAAGGATGCCTTCACTTTAAAAATAAATAAATGTACATTTTTATTTGCAGGTAAAACAAAATTACATTTATTGCCTGTATAGCATTTCATCCACGATCAGCAGATCAAAGGTGCATTGCAGGACTCCAGAAGACTGTCAGAGTAAGCTTTTTGTCCACACCACATGGGAAGGCAGTTACTGAATGACAGGAGGAATCAATGGACTACAAGAGTGCTCACCAGCATCTTTACAGTTCATTGAGAACTACAAGCTGTCAGCTGCAAAGCTTGTCTGTACTTTAGATTATCCATTCACATTACTATGTGAATGAATAAAGAAGCCGTGTGGGCGGAGACTCACACAGCAATGGTCTTTTCAAATTATGACAGGGAGAGAAGATCCACTGTTAGATGGAGGGGGATCGGGAAGAGGCTGCAGGAGCAGGAACATGTTTCATGTTTCACCCTAAAAACGGGGTTGAACATGTAACATGTTCCCAAAGGTAGACTTATCTTTTAGGAACAAACACTAAAAAAATGGTGGTGAGGATATGAATACTTACACCACCCAATAAATAGTCAATTCCCTGGCTGAAATCAACTCAACTGGTGAGTTGAAAAGGAGATTTCACTTTTAATATCACAAGTTGTAAAAATTCACACAGCCGGCAATTAAAAAAAGGAAGAAAGCAGTATAAATAATAAGGCATTGTAGAAAATCTACAAAAATATTAAGAAAACTTTCAGGAATCAGGAAATGCCAATGTATAACAAAAACCTCTATTCCAAAAACCTAAAACAATGAACAATATTGTGATACACAAACTACAGAAATAGATGGTGAAAATTACATAAACAGTATTACTCCAACTCCTGTTTTGTATGAAATATAAAAAAAACCCACTTGAATGCCTATCAAACACTTTTCTACATTTTGCTGGATCCATTCACTAATTAATTTAAACTATACAACTGAAAACTAAGGACAAGCTATATTTACAAGATCTGTAAGTAATGATGCACTTATACAGAATGTAAAACATGGGATCAAGAGGTGTGCATTTGGTACAATATTAGGATATGTTGTGCAGCTTCCAGACAAATGTATTCATAATGTGGTATGTTGCAGTACTGGTTTGGGGCCAAGTGTAGGTCTAGGAAGATACTAGATTGTTTTTTGAGGTGAAGGGTAGGGTAAATATTTCGTAAAACTATATATAAGGCATGGTCTGCTTACTCACCTCCTACCAGTACAAGATCACAGCTTAGAGGCACACAAACCTACTTTGCTAGAACCTCCTTTTGTATTATTTGCCTGCTCCTACTGGAGAAAGATCCCAACATTCACTTAATAATATATTGCATTAAATCGACAAACTACAGATAAAACACAGAAAGTTTCTCTAAAAGATTGCTGCTGTACACAGTAAGTTCTGCAGTCATGGTAATCAAACCTAAACCATGATGACCTGGTGGCCTGACCTACAATGGCATTATTATGTGTAAGATTATGAAAAACGCATATGCCAGCATAGCTGACACAGTAATTAACTTTGTTGTGCAATGGTTATTGAAAAATATATTGAGCAAACAGGACCTGAAATTGGCAGCCAATCAATAAGCGGAATGTCCTCCTAAAAGTACTCATTGATGTACTGTATGTGCTCAACTCAAGCACTATAAACATCTCAATAAAAAAATAGTCCCACACCTCTTAAATCTTCAACAACAACGGTATCTTCATTTTCAGCAATCTGTGAAGCCATTCCAAACAGCAATGCTTCAACATCTTGGGGTGTCGGCATGTGCTGACTCTGTGATAACGTTGATAAACATGGACAAAATAATATAATATAAAAGAACACAAAAACTGAACAATATTCCTAAATTCTAATTCTATTTAAACCAGTATAACAGTAAGTTGTCTACATTTTTAAATTCTAGAAGCATCTGTACTGAATGTTACAGATAAATCCAGTTTTTTTAATCAATAGTTTTGTGTGAGATTATTTTGTTGTTTGCCTTAACTACAGAGACCAGTTGGGTTCACTCAATTTCCACAATGTTGTCTGTGTCACAGAAAGACTATCTGAGGTTGTTGGAGGCCACAAGTGGTGTGAAAATGTGTTTACCCTACCTGTAAATAATTTATTATAAACGAATACGCTATATCAATTACAAGTATTTAAAACCATTTATATATAACATATCTGTAAAAGAGCTTATATTTTTGTGTTCATGCTACAGTGATACAAGCACATACACACAGTAGGGTACATAATAATATGTAGCCTACCAGTATATGGGAAACAGAAGCACATGGGGAAAATCCTAGAAAACACAAGGTAAATGTGTATATTCCATGCAGATAGTTTATCTGGCAGAGATCAAAGTATACCTCTGTCTAGACTATGGACATTAAAGTATTTATATATTCTTAATAAGTAGCAAAAAAGCTTTAAAACAAGTTCCCATGGACCTCAATAGCTGTCTGTACTGTGAAGAAATTAATTCTCAAACATACTAATAAACCTAAGTGTCCAGCTTCCATTAGGTTTCATTTACACAGCTGTTACAAAAAACACATATACAAGTGCTTTTAATTATGGATCTAAACAAATCTGCATTGTTTTCAATGCAGCCATTCAAACAGGTGAGTAAGCATGCACTGCATTCAGATCCGTAACATGAAATCTAAAAAAACTGTGTCTATGGAAAGACGCTTACACATATAAACACATGTATACACATTTGTAAGTGTGTGAATTAAGTCTAAAAAAATAAATTAATATTGCATAAGCATACATATCTTTATGCATTTAAACACATCTATAAGCAAGTATTTTATTGATCATTACACAAGTCATGCGCCACATTAAAGTGGTTGTAAACTTCTGACGTGAAATATGAACAAAGAATATCCCTCTATAGTGTGTGCTTGTCTCCATCCAGAGCACTAAGTGTTATTTCTGTCTCAGAAATTCTCATTCCTCTGCTATCAGAACAGGCCATTTCTGACAAATTTTCCTGACACCAAGAGAAAAATGGTGACAGAGGAATGCACATCCTGTGATTGACAGCCTCAGCTCTGTGTGCAAGGGGGTGTGCTGCTTCCCTCCAATCAGCTCTCAAAGCTCTCCTCACTGATTGTAACTTTAGCTCCCCACCCCTGCTTTTCAGAGCTGAGAGATCCTGTGTAAATTCTGCACCTTGAATGGATGTAGGGGACATACGGCTGTAGATAAACAGGCACAACCTATGTAGGAGGATTTGTTTCATCTCTGTGTATTACCTGAGGCCAGTCTGGGTAAATATCAGGGTTTACAACCACCTTAACAAAGAAGATAGATCTATTTCTGGTCTGCGTCAGTTTCTATTTCAGAGTGAAACTGAAAATTGCCTCAGATCTGCCCTTAATTAATAGAGGTAAGGAGCAGTTTGCCGCAGAAACCTGCCAGGTGTGACCTAGTCATATGTAATGCAAGCTATGTGCATAGCCTGAAGTGTTCCTCCTCCCTCCACTCTGTGGTCTGTGTCAGTCTCTCCCTTGTGAACTTTAAAGATAAATTTCTCCAAAATGCTCATAGTCACAGTTGTAAATTAGGACTTGTCTTTACTATTTGTTCATAGTAGTAAATACATTTGTGTCCATTTTCTGGACACAGGTTTACTTTAAATACATCTATATCAATCGCAGATGGCGCCAATGGACATATATATTACCATTTTAAATTCCAAACAAAAAAAGGATATTTAAACAAAAAAGAAATTTAAAAAAGAGAGGAGCAGCTCTCTAATTCCTTGGAAACCAAGAAAAATGTAATGTGAAAATATGTTTAGACAGGCACTCCTCGAGATGTGAATAATATCACATTAAAAACCAGATCATCTCTCCTTACTATAATCTTACCATGCCAAAAAGAAAACATATAAAATGATATCTTATAACAAGTGAGAACAAATATCTTCAATATTATCACAACTGTATCATATATATCCGTGATCACTATTATGTGAAATGAACAATGTGTCCATACAATATTATCAATATTTTTAAACGTCCATAAATAAATGTGCAACAATATCTCCTTTTTAGATTTGTTATCTTCATAAATATTCAGGCTTCTTATCAAAACACCACCACACTGTGATAAATCCACCACCAGCCAAATTGAATGAACTCACCAGAGCTCTATGCTGGTAATATTATAAACCAGCTAATCAGCAGTGGCTCTGGGAGCAAGGATCTGCAGAAATGCCAACAGTCTCCACACCTCTATGGATAAATCCTCATACATATGTATACCACGTGAAAGGAAGAGAAGAGGAAGCTTCATAGCGTAAAACCATTAAAGTATCTACAGATACTGCTTGGCTTGAATGGGGGCACTTTGTAATTTTTTTCAACTTGGGTGGCAGAGGATCTTGGCCCAGCAAAAAAAAAATCATCCATCACTGCTGACAACTAAACCATTGTTAGATGGCAGAGATATACAAATTAGTTGCAGATTGAACCTTATTCATGGCTTCATAAATATGACCCAATCTGTCTGTTTGCAACCTCTTTATTTAGATTTATATTTTTTTTGTTTTCTTATGTTCCCTTCTCTAATCCTGAAGAACAGAAGCCCAAGAAACAAGACACATCTGTTGTTATTCCCCAAAATGCTTTCATGGTGGTCTGGGTCTGTCTATACTAGTTCATAAGTCCATCACCACCGGGTATGCACTTCTAGAGGGTACCTTTAAAGTTGTGATGTACCAGAAGTAGGTAGGCCACTGGATGTTTTTTAAGTAATTTATCTCACCCTGGGGGCATTCCTTGAATACACTGTCTAGAAGAGCAATCCATGTTATTTATAATTTTAGGATGCTGGAAATTGGGGCTGCCTCCATCTAACCACAATTCTTTGAACTCCAAGAAAGAAACTATCATTACAAATGCAAATTGTGTGGAAACGCCGCACTCCCGCAGACCAATCTGAGATGATAGTGAGAAGCAGCCTCAGACTTAGCTCCTCCCAAGCCACGCCCCCTAAAACATTTCAGCCTATCCCTTGGGGCTTAGTCATAGCGTTTGGAAATTGGAGCTGCCTCCTTGTATACACAATTCTTTGAGTTCCAGAAATAAACTAGCCATTACAAATAATGCTGCTTTATCTGACTGAAAACTACCTTCTCATCTCATCTCTTCCATTTGGTCAGAGTGAAGTCTAACATTACATGGACTCACAATTAAAAAAACTAACAAAATTAAAAAAGAAAAGTACTATGGGTAAATTGCAGTACATATAAAATCCAGTAAGAATACATCATGTACTTGTTCTGTACTTTAGCAAAATGAATGTTGTTTGAATTCTGTGGGTTATTTTGCATTTAGATTCTTCTAATGTTTACAGAATAAATCCACAAGTATACATCATTTGATGATATGTTATTTCCCGGATATATTTTTACTCTTCCATCCAACGCTTGTACACGTCGAATTTGTTTTATTTGTTTACTATTTATAGTTTAAATGACATGTTGATAATTTGAATTAATCATATTTAATTATATGTTTTTATGTAGCATAGGTAGTCACACGTATATTTGCTTATTGTGCTTTTCTTTTTACAATGTGCAGTAATGGAGCACTGCCTTGTTTGACTTCTGTTATCTCAATGAATGACTGTAGATTCATTGAGAAAAGTAAAAGTGTCAGTGGGGAAAAAAAAACCTTGTCAGCTGGAGTTATAAAATAGTCTATAAATACTTTATATAGGAAGATTATCCTTTACACACACTGGTTTCTTTTATCTCATAGGCCTCCTGCAGCAAGAACACTACCTGAATCCTAGTTCTGCCCATGACAGAGACTCTAGCAAGAAGAGCATCCTTCACAGGATGGACACAACCAAAATCTCTGAAACATCTCTGAGATATCATTGCAGGGATTCTTAAAGGAGGTTAGAAACATCTACATCTTCTCAGAACTGATATACTGCCACCTGAGGAGAAGAGCAAGCATTGTTTAGCTTGCATATATTACTTTAAATTAGTTTTATTTACCTCTTTTCCTGTGTAGCTCTCACACAGACGGTAGACAGGCCATATCCCACCATTGGAGTCCGTGACATTTACAAAATTACACGTTTTATTTCTACAGAGAAAATGACACAATATCCATAAAATTTGTGAATAAAAAAAATGTGTGCATTACAGATTTTTTTAAACACTTAATGCAAAGATGGAATTATTCTTACTACTGCCTAAGACAACTAAAAAAGGAATCCCTCTCCACTCTATCATTTTTGGATATGTTTATTTTTTGGGGTGAAGCAGGTACCTGATTTTTTTAGGTACTCGCTCCCTCTTCAACTTAGATAGCCTAGGGGATCTAAAAATCATAAATGTATTCTGCTACATGTCTTTGGTAAAAAAAAAAAATCTCAACACGTGTATATTAATTGGTTTGTGTGAAATTTGTAGCATCTACAAGCTATGGTGTATACTGTGTATTGGGATTTACACAGCTTTTACTTTCTGACTTTCTTGAGGTGCTAAAATGCCAGGGCAATACAAAAAAAACCCAAATGAACCCTTTTTGGAAAGTAGACACCCCAAGGAATTTGCTGAGAGGCATGTTGAATTCATGAAAGATTTTATTTTTTGACACAAGTTTTTGGAAAATGACACATTTTCTTTACACATTTAAATTGTCGATTAAATGATATATTGCTCACACATGCCATGAGTATATTTGGAATAACACCCCAAAACACGTTATGCTACTTCTCCTGAGTATGGGGATACTGTATGTGAGAGAATTTTTGGCAGTTTAGCCACATACAAGCCCCTGAAATCCAATGACCACCTTGAGGCCTTCAAAGGGAATATTTCCTCATGTCACTTCCTCACTACCTATGACAGTTTCCGAGGCTCTAAAATGCCAGAATAGTGCAAACAGAACCCAAAAAACATTTTTGGAAAGTAGACACCCCAAGGAATTTGACAAGAGACATGGTGAGTATTTTGCAGATATTATTTTTGTCACAAGGTTTTGAAAAAGAAAATAAAAAATACATTTTCGTTTTCTTTCTTAATTTTCCAAAAAATTGTGACAACAAATGGGATCTGCAAAATACTCACCATGCCACCTTGGAGTGTCTACTTTCCAAAAAGCAATATACATAAATAGATTCCCTCCATATCAATTGGACTTTAAAGGCAGAAAAACATATGTTTAAAATTTACAATATTCTTTATTCCAATACAGGGGTGGACTGACAACTCATGGGGCCCACGGGCAATAGGGGATGATGGGGCCCCTGTGTTCTCACCCACAGCCAAAAAAAGCCTATGAAAAAGCCAATTAAAGGTACCAGGGGCATCTCATTGGGCCCCCTACTGACCCCGGGCCCTCAGGCAGTGCCTGAGTGCCCAAATGGTCAGCAAAAGAAAGTTTTATGATGATATTGGAATAAAGAATATTGTAGTTTTTCTGCCTTTAAAGTCACATTAATATGGGGGAATCTATTTATGTATATTTCTTGAATAGGGATGTTGGCAGGTATATGAGGGACCTCTCTTAGTTGTTATACGTTCCAAAAAAGGAGTAATTTGGGGGATTGCTTCTACTATCCTGGCATTTCAGGGCCAACATTAGAAGCTTAGGCCACACATCACTCACTCTTCTAACCACTTGAAGACCAAGCCTTTTCTGACACTCTTGTTTACTTTAATGATGAAATGCTCATTGCTTGCAGTTTCTTAGGCCATAGGTATGATTGAAGCCATTCCAGTCTCCGAACAGCTCTATGGTCAGCTGGCAGAACCGCTGGCTGCATTCTTGGTTTCCCCAGTGGGACAGGAGAACCACAGAAAGCCTTGGAAGGTGGAGCGGGGGGGGGACATCCCTTCCAGCTGCTTATAAAAGCGATCCAATTGCTACTTTTACATCAAAGCCAACCACCAGATAAAAAATGATACCAGGATGATGTCTGAAGCTTGTATAACCAAAGTCCAGAGATGTACCAGTACGTTGCTGGTCCTTGTTGGGCATATATGTAATGTTCTTTTTTTTTTCATGAGAATGTTATCACTGAAATGCATGACGTAAATTATCATCTCATATCAACAGACAAGAAGGCCATGGCAGCAGAGAACATGGACAGATGATGAATTGGGTCTGTGGGTGCAATTCATTATTTTTTGTAATGCCTATGTTGAGGATTAGGCTCAAACAAATTTTACATTCGGAAACCGTGATTCCATGCGAATTGTCTGGCAAGAGCTAAATTTTGGTGGGCGGTGATGTATTGTTGTGCGTATCAATTGCTTTGGCCCACAATCAATTAACGCATATCTTCTGTGAAAAACAGTGTAGGAGCTAAACGCTGGTGCTGGCAGCAAACAGAACTGATTCTGCTAACACTGTGCTTTTGGGGACACTGTACTAAGAGGGCACTACTATAGTTATGTTTGTGATCAAAATATTGATCCGCACACTATACTAGTAATGGTGGGGATCAGCAACCTATAGCATGAGAGTGATAGTGTGTGGGCAATCTAATGCTAGCTGACCCTGGGTGGGAGAGGTTCTAACTGACCCTGACACTATCTGATGTCGCTAATGGCAGTAATACAGTGATCAGTGAACAATTCTATATACTGACACTCTACTTATAGCACTTGCTTGGTGAAGGGGTGATCAAAGGGTTAACAAGGGCAATCAAAGGGTAAATGTGTAATATAAGTCTCCCTGGACTGACAGGTGGGGTAGCGGGTGGTGCCTGCATGTATGTGGCAAGTAGTAAAAAAAAAACAAAACGTAAAAATGTTTTTTTTAAGTTTTTTTCTCATTTTTATTTATTTTTTTTAACATTATTGTTCATTTATTTACTATTTAAAAAAAATACTTTAATCAGAGTAGTTTAATGTTACCTTAGTAACATTGTAATACCCTGGGGGGGTGATTAGGGATTTTTTTTTTTTTTTACATTCTGCATTGCAGCTGCAATAAATATTTTTGCACCTGCAATGCAAGGCTTGCTTTGAACTGTCATGGATGTTTCATGGCAGTTCAAAATACTAGTGACCTGTGGTTGGCTACAGAGCAGTACGTCGTTCTGCCTGTACATGCAAGTCCATGAGCATACAAGTACTGTGGGTATTCGGCAAGTGGGTAACATACACAGTATCTAGTTTATCTGACAGATAGAGAGGGTGGCTACCTTCCTGCATACAGTGGGACAACAGAGAAAGAACATAGCCACCCTCTAACAGTTAGTCAGATCACAACAACAAAAAAAAGAAAAAGAAATCTGGAGATTTTGAGGAGGCACTTTTCCAAGTTAAGAATACATACTTGAAAAGATTTTTTTTTTTACACCAGAGCTTTGTGTCACTTTAATCCTGATGTAAAACAGCATGCATCTTTATACTAGTGCAGTACTCAGTAAAATATCTCTACTCACATGCTGCCAAACGAACTGTTTCCATTGCTAATTGCTTTTGCTGCTTTCAAAGCTGTATAAACTGCGTATAGCATCAGTTACATACAAAATATAAAATATAGTACACAGCAACAGTTCAGGGACTTCTCATTTGCAACAAAACTGAGTCAGGCTCAGCCATGTGCAGGAAGTATTATATTTTTACCAATGAATACAAATCTTCCTTTGATGAGCTGAGGCGACTAGGTGGGTGGATGACGTCACGATCTCCACCTCAGCCATTCAGAAGAGGTCTTGCATTCACTGATAAAAATACAAGGCTTCTTGTTAATAGTTGAGTGGTGCTCTGCATTATTTGACGTTTCGGCAACAGACAAGAAGTCCCTGAACTGTTGCCAGAACACAGAGCTGTGTACTATGTGAGGGCTGATGCTACATTCAGTTTATATAGAGCTGAGAGCAGGTACACTTATTAGTAAAGTAAATCGTTTGTTTGGGCCAGCTTAGCCCAGACAAACTAAAGTGAAAGTAAGCATGGAGTTGAGCTTTGACATACCCTTTCCGTAGCCACCTTTACCCCTCCTTTAGCACAGCACACTGACCAGCTGAAGTAATTAACCGAATAGGGGCTTTCTCAAAGTCACTATCTGCACATCCATAGGAATTCCTTATGCAACCTTTTATATCTCTTCCATTGTAAGGTAAAGCCGGCCATATATGGTTCACATTTCAGCCAGTTCAGCAAGGACCATGTATGGGCAAGCTGAATATACCCAAGTTGATCGATTGATCAACTTGGGTACTACCAGTCTGTCAGATTTTACATGTGATTATTGCTAGCTCCTATTATAGCAGCAGTATTCACTATGTTCTCCTCCCCATCCTCTCCAGGAGAACACAATGGCTCTGCGGGAGAAATTCCCCCATCAACATTGACTGTGATTCAGCCACAGAAAATTGCTTTGTCTATGGCTGGCTTAAGGCAGGGAGCTGAAAAGTGGTGGTGCTAAATGAGGATATCACTGTCAGAAGGCATGCGTTATCGGCTTATGTTGTCAGTTAATGATTTTATCTCTTAGTTTATGTCCTGTGAAATATTTAGTTTAAGATTTAGTTAATCTTATTTCACCCTCCTTGATATATTAAGAAAACTATGAGAGAGTAATTTGCATGCTTTCTCTCTAACACCACCATTTTTCATTCAGCTTTTGAATATCTCTACAAACTTGGCACAGAAATTACCAAATCAAGGAAACTGCAGGATGTGCTGGGTCCCATAGTTTTCAGAAACAGAAGCAGCATTGTACAACTACATCAATCAAGCCAGCCATGCTATATCTGAAGTGGGCATCTATTAGCCGTGGGAGTTGTCTGGTCTGCTGCTTGTATTTATTTGCAGATTAAGCTTAGCATTTCAGGCCATAGTTTCATATTACCATACATTATAGACCAAAGCAAGCTGTAAAAAGCTTTTTTTGCTGTCCATGAAATAGGCCACTGGATAGAAAGTCAACTCTGCATAGAATTAAATGTTTATGTTGATTATCTCTGTATAATGTAAATACAATATTTGCAGTATGTGTATATATTATATATATATATATATATATATATATATATGCACTGCTCCAAAAAAATTGAAGGACCACTTTTTACTCAGAGTATACCATCAAGTGAATTAAACTCCTGGGATAATGAATCTGGTCAGTTAAGTAGCAGAGGGGGTTGTTAAGCAGTTTCAGTTGCTTTGGTGTTAATGAAATTAACAACAGGTGCACTAGATGGGCAACAATGAGATGAACCCCAAAACAGGAATGGTTTTACAGGTGGAGGCGATACCTGGACCTTACACAGGTTGCACAGGCAGTCCAACTCCTTCATGATGGCACATCAATATGTGCCATTGCCAGAAGGTTTGCTGTGTCTCCCAGCACAGTATCAAGAGCATGGAGGAGATTCCAGGAGGCAGGCAGTTACTCTAGGAGAGCTGAACAGGGCCGTAGAAGGTCCTTACCCCATCATCAGGACCGGTATCTGCTCCTTTGTGCAAGGAAAAACAGGATGAACACTGCCAGAGCTCTACAAAATGACCTCCAGCAGGCCACTGGTGTGAATGTCTCTGACCAAACAATCAGAAACAAACTTCATGAGGGTGGCCTGAACGTCTGACGTCTTCTAGTGGGCAAAGAAATGGAAACACTTAAATGCTCCTGCACTTGGAGAGTAGGTGCAAAAAAGAGTTAATGGACTGCAGTCAAATCCTGGCTCTCATGGGAAGCACACGCCTTGCTGCCCTCACAAGACTGGGGAAGTCTACAGACACTGTAATTATAAACAAACAGAGGGCGCACTGGCCTAGCACATTATCCTTTAAAAATGAGCTTTAATGTATGAAATGGTAAGTATTATACTCACAAGTGGATAAAAGTAAATGTCCATCTCATGAAAGCAACACAAAGCAAAACAACACAGAATTTGCGGATTGCTTTGTGTTGCTTTCATGAGCTGAACATTTACCTTTATCCACTTGTGAGTTTAATACTTACCATTTCATACATTGAAGTAAATTTTTAAAGGATAAAGCAATAGGCCAGTACATCCTCTATTTGGCCTCAAGTGGCCTTGCGCTCACTGTCCTGCACCATAGAGTCAGATTGGCATTTGCCATTGAACACCTGAATTGGCAGGTCCGCCACTGGTGCCCTGTGCTTTTCACAGATGAGAGCAGGTTCACCCTGAGCACATGTGACAGATGAGAAAGGGTCTGGAGAAGCCATGGAGAATGTTATGCTGCCTGTAACAGCATTCAGCATGACCACTTTGGTGGTGGGTCAGTGATAGTCTGGGGAGGCATATCCATGGAGGGATGCACAAACATCTACAGGCTAGACAATGGCACCCTGATTGCCATTACGTATCATGGTGAAATCTTTGGACACATTGTCAAACCCTATGCTGGTGCAGTGGGTCCTGGGTTCCTCCTGGTGCACGACAATGCCCGGCCTCATGTGGCGAGAGTATGCAGGCAGTTCCTGGAGGATGAAGGAATTGATACCATTGACTGGCCCCCACGCTAAATTGAATAGAACATCTCTGGGATATCATATTTTGGCCCATCAGACACCATTAGGTTGCACCTTAGACTGTCCAGGAGCTCAGTGATGCCCTGGTCCAGATCTGGGAGGAAATACCCCAGGACACCATCTGTTGTCTCAATGGTGCATGCCCCGATGTTGTCAGGCATGCCTACAAGCACGTACCATTTTGAGTTGCTGCAATGAAATTTCAGCAAAATGGACTAGCCTGCTGCATCATTTTATCTACTTGTCATCTCATCTAAACATATGACTAAGGGCATGTAAAAATGATCGTATGCTATTAGCCCCTGTATCAGGGACTTGTAAAGCTAAAATGTTCTCCTGTATTTTAGTAATGATGTTTGATTATTGTTTACCTGGCATAAACACCTGATGGAACCAAGGATGATATGAACTGAGCAACAATTTGAAATTCATTGCTTATGCTGGAGTCCACATGTTGGTGATACCCTTTAAAGAACAGAACAGTAATTAATAAAAAAAATTATTAAAAGTAGCACTGCACGTTTGTATAGGTGCAATAGATGTATTTAATCTGCACTGAACATCATGCACCCCAAAATCAATACACTTTCTCATTGCTAAATATTTGCAAATCCCACCAACAACTATTGCCAAATGTCATTTTCATTGGGACTTATTTTGTTTTCTTTAAATAAATTTTACTTTGGTTATTTTATGGTTGAATGTGAATTCACCTACTTTTAGTAAATCTTTTTTTGTACTTTGTATTTGCACTTTATATTTCATCTTTTGTCTTAGAATTATTTTTTTTACTAATGTGCCAAATTGTACTTTTTGGACTACATTTACAGGAATGTATTTTTTCTTACTGAATGTTAGATAGAAAATCGCAAATTGTAGCTTTCAGTAAATTTATTCATGGTACCTTGATGCAGAAACCTACACTTTTGAATTAATTCTATAAAGAATACACATGTAATACAGTGTCTTCAGCTTTTGATGTACACCACAATCACAAATGGATCAAATGGATTATGCTTAATAGGGTGAAATGAGATGGGCATTCCCTCATGGGTGGAGACCAGGCTGAAGCCATTTGATCCACTTGTGATTGTGGGGCACATCCACAGAGTGCAAGCATGCACCATTTTGTTGTAGACTTCTCATCTGGCTTTTGAGCCTTACTAGTTGAACCAGCACCTGGCATCAGTGATTGAACCAGGAGCAGGGGCGGACTGACCATTTGGCAACTCAGGCACTGCCCGAGGGCCCGGGGTCAGTAGGGGGCCCCATGAGATGCCCCTGGTACCTTTTTCATAGGCTTTTTTGAGTTTGGGCAAGGACAAAGGGGCCCCATGATCCCCTATTGCCCAGGGGCCCCATGAGTTGTCAATCCGCCCCTGACCAGGAGCATAGTGGGGCATGTGAGCAGTGCTTCTTTTCTTTTGGGGTCATGAGTGTCTATGTCGATAGGCTTTGGGCTTGTGTCAGGATCATCAGTTGGACATCAGTCTGAGACATATCTGAGACCATTCCGAATTAATTGAAAACTGCATTTGACCTTTTTCATGCATTTTTTTCTCACTCATAGATTTGTATATAAATGTAAAACATGTTTGAAGCAAACAATAGTCCATCGACACTTACCGTGGTAAGGCAATACTTGTCTTTGAAGAAAGATTGGCAGCCATGCATACATTACGATATTCTTGAGAAATACAAATATATGTTAGATCAAAGTATGAAAACCTAGAAGCAACACAGTTATAGTTATAAGAGATTCTGTTACATAATCCTTGGACTGTTTGTTAACAACTTGGAGCTCATATTTAGGGACTTTTCATTCCACATCCATTGAACTATGTTGGTCAATGCAGTTCCAAAACAAAATGCCTTGGTTTACTTTGTGACAAAACACATTTGTTCTTTAAAGGTCCTTCTCCCAGCATGTCTGAATATTTCTGGAAAGGTCCCCCCACCTCTCTGCACACCCTCTGTATTTTTTACTTCTCTATTATTATTATTATACAGTATTTATAAAGCGCCAATAGTTCGCTCAGCGCTGTACATTACAAAGGGGGACAGAACATGTGACAGAACAATACCAATACAATGCAAAACATGAGGGGATTGAGGGCCCTGCTCTTTCGAGCTTACAATCTAGGAGGGAGGGGATGGTGGCACAGGAGGAGATAGCTGTGGGGGATGGAGTGGTAGGAAGAGTGGAGGAGGTCGGCAAGTTAGCAGGGGGTGGGGTAGGCTTCCTTGAAGAGAAGGGTTTTCAGGGTGCACCTAAAGGAGAGGAGAGTAGGTGATAATATGATGGGTTGTGGCAGGGAGTTCCAGAGGATGGGTGACACCCTGGAGAAGTCCTGGAGGCGGACATGGGAGGAGGAGACCATTATTATTATTATTATTATTATTATAATATAGGATTTATATAGCGCCAACAGTTTGCACAGTGCTTTACAAAATGAGGGCAGACAATACAGTTACAATACAATTTACTACATGAGGAATCAGAGGGCCCTGCTCGTTAGAGCTTATAATCTAAAAGGGAGGGTCAAGTTATACAAAAGGTAATCGGTGTGGGGAATGAGCTGATTTAGAAAATTGAATTACAGTTATAAGGTGAAGGTGGGATAGACTTCTCTGAAGAGAAAGGTTTTCAGGGAATGTCTAAATGTAGTAGGAGATAGTCTGACAGATTGGGGAAGGGAGTTCCATAGGATGGGAGAGGCTTGGGAAAAGTCCTGGAGGCGAGCATGGGAGGAAGTGACGAGAGAGCTACAGAGCAGGAGGTCTTGGGAGGAATGGAGAGAACGATTAGGTTGATATTTTGAGACTACTGTAGGTTAGCAATGAAGCTGGGGTCCAAGTTGTGGATATCTTTGTATGTTGTTGTTAGTATTTTGAATTTTATTCGCTGAGTGAGTGGAAGCCAGTGAAGGGATTGACAGAGGAGTAGCAGACACTGAACGGTTGGTAATGTGGATGAGCCTGGTAGTAGCCTTCATGATGGACTGAAGAGAGGAAAGCCTATGTAAAGGTAAGCTAATGAGGATGGAGTTGCAGTAGTTGAGGTGAGTGATGACCAGGAAGTGAAGAGCTTTGTGGTGTCATTGATTAGGAAGGGGTATATTTTAGAGATGTTGCATACATTGAGGAGGCAAGCTTTGGGCTGCTCCTCTCTTTATAAAAAGCCCCCATGATGTCCTGGAGCCCTTATCTTCGGCTTCTAGCTGTACAGGTATAAGCAGCCTCCAGGGCACCCTCGGCGATGTAAGCGTACCCTGCAGCACTTGGAGGCATTGAGGAGATAGGTCACCCAGAGCTCAGCTAGTCAGCTAAGATGACCGGTCGCCTCAACAGGAATTGCCTCTGCAACATTTACTGCTGAATTTCACCTAAATGGAGGTGATGGCTGCAGAAACAATACAGTTAGAGCACTTGCTTCATTTGTTTTTTCTTTTTTTCCTTTACACCCAAACAACAGCTTTTAATAATCATTACCTGGTAAGTGGCGATTACCCATTTCCTGGCATGATGAAACAAGTCTTCGTCTGACCACTGAGGATGGATTTTAGCAAATTCATCAGCTAAGTAGTTATGATATCGAAACCAGACTATGCTTTCTGCTTGAAGAAAAGGATTTTCATTTGCTCTGGCATTACCAAAACCTAAAAATAATTTCAGTAGTATAGGTAAGTTCACTTCACAAAGCAAATGTACGGTCATGCACATTCAGTTCAGTGAATAAGGCGAAGGAAGGTTTATAAAAACATGGAGTTTTGCTTGCATATATTGGATGACTTACCGTAAGTAAATACAGCTTCACCTTAATCAACACATCAGCTCCATTGTCTTGGAACAAGTGCACAAATAGTCATTGATCTGATTGTTTGTTCAGCCACTCTAAGGTCTTGTTTTCATAGGCGTACTTAGGAGTACACCCATGCAATGAGCTGCGTTTGCCTGCACAGGATGCACAGGTGTTCCATGCATCCATGTGCAGGTTGTCTCATTCTTGTCAGTTGGGATGCAGTGGCTGCACAGACACAGATGCTCCTCCCAATTTGATTGTTTAGGTGCAGGTGCATGCTGGTGCATGTTGCCAAACTCACACTGTCTGCATGCAGGGACACACATCTGTACCCACATGGATGTCAAATTGGGAGCAATGGCTGTATCCCTGCAGCCACTGCATTCCAACTGACCTGAATGTGTCTGCCTGAATGGGGATGCATGGAACAACTATGCGTGCCAACACGGCCCTTCACATGGGTGTACACTTAAAGTGCTACTAAACCCCTCGGAGTAAAATCAATCTGTAAATGCAGTAAAGCGTGCTTGTCATACTCACTGTAGAACCTAAGGTGCATCCTCTGCATTGTGTAAAAAGGATGTTTTATCCTGACTTCTCTACTCCTCCTCTTCTTCAAATGTCCACATCTTATCTCCTGATAAGACAGACTTTACCCGTAGCCATTTTGCACATGCTCAGTTTGGTGTGTATTGCTAGAGAGTTTTTTTTTCTTGGGAGAGTGCATGTGATCAACACAGGGCCAATCGGGGTCAGGGGTTTTGCATCCTCCTAGAGCAGAAGGAAAACTCCTCCTACAAGCTTTAGCTAGTGCTTAGCTGAACACTAATAGAAGCCACAAGACTGCTCTAACTGCTGATGAGAAAAGGTATTTAGCAGTTTATATTTACTAAAATAATTGCACTTCCATGTTCTGTGTACTATGGGAGACCAGATAGAGTGAATGCAGGGTCCTGGGTTTAGTAACACTTTAACTAAGAAAGGACCACACACTGTATGGGTATATTGAGATACGGAAGGGGGTGAGGCTTTGCAATGTTTTGGGTGCTCCGTGTTTTTGCTTTTTTTCAATGAGGTGTAGTGAATAAAAAGGCAGCTCTTGAACAGACTGTCAGTAACAACTGCATGATGAACTCTAATCATCCCAACCTAAAATCTTAAAAAGACAATTTAAAGAAAAAAAAGTATTTCCATAAACATACAGGTTTGGATTAGCTGATCTGTGCACGTGTTTGCCTATGGAGGTGGAGTACTGATAAATCATCTCTGATGGAAGCATATCAGGGGTAATTACCAGCAAAATGCAAGTCAGTCATTCGATTTTGCTCTGCAGAAGGGTCTCTCAGGTGATGTATCACAGAAAGTTTATACAGGCATATAGTATTTGCCAACACTGAATCATCCTATATAAGTTTGCCATCCTATAAATACAATTTCTGCTTTCATACTGCCAAACAAACCCACTTTGTCTCTGTTATTAATACGTTGTCATCTGGTCCTCGTCAGCTCTTTGCTACCTTTAACTCTCTGCTTTGTCCTCCACCCCCTTTACCCACTAACTCACTCACTGCCCAGGAGATTGCCAAAAACTTCAAAGGCAAGATTGATGCAATACGTGAGGCTACATCCACTATACAGATATCTTCCCCACTTAACATAGCATGTCTAACAGCACAGTCAACACTTTCCTCTTTTGAACTGGCTATTATTAAAGAGGTTACCAAACTTTTCTCAGATGCCCACCTAGCCAATTGTGCCCTGGATCCTGTTCCCTCACAACTACTATGGTCATCTTCTTCTTCTATCCTATGCTCTCTCACTCACATCTTCAATCTTTCCCTATCTACTGACACCTCCCCCCTCCCCCCCCCCAAAGCATGCACAGATCACTCCTATACTTAAAACGTCCTCCCTGGACTCCTCCAACCTGAACAAATTAAGACTATCTTGCTGCTCCTATTCACCTCTAAACTTTTAAAATGCATAGTCTACAGCCGTCTTATCTCCTACCTCACTGTAGACAACTTTTTGACCCTTTACAGTCTAGCTTTTGCTCACAGCACTCTACAGAACCGGCCCTACTAAAACTCGCTAACAATTTACTAACTGCTAAAACCAATGGCCACTACTCCATAACCTTACTACTAGACCTCTCTGCAGCCTTTGATACTGTTGATTACCCCCTCCTCCTCAATAAACTCTAATGCCTTGGCCTCCAAGATTCTGCTCTATGCTGGTTCTCCTCCTACCTATCACAGTGCTCTTTCATTGTTACCTATAACTCTGTCTCCTCCTCCCCACTTCCTCTTTCTGTAGGGGTCCCCCAAAACTCTGTTCTTGGACCCTTTCTCTTCTCTGTCTACAGCTCCTCTTTTGGTCACCTGATAACCTCCCACGGCTTCCAATACCATTTCTATGTCGATACACCAAAATCTATTTCTCTACTCCTCACCTCAATCCTTCAGTCTCCTTTCACATTAACAACCTAATAACTGACATATCAGCATGGATTTTGCAACACTTCCTTAAACGAAATCTCTCTAAAACCAAGCTGAGAATATTCCCTCTCATTCATGCCCTCCTCCATGACTTTTCCATTAGGATCAATAATTCAACTGTCAGTCCCTTCCCTCAAGTCACGGTACTAGGTGTAATCCTGGACTCTGAACTATCCTTTTGGCCCCAAATTCAATCATTGTCAAACGTTTGTAGACTTTACCTCTGCAACATCTCTAAAATTTGCCCCTACTTAACTAACTACCAAGCTATTCAATCACTCGCTTATTATCTCTCGCCTTGACTATTAAAACTCCCTTCTCATAGGCCTACCTCTCTGTAGGCTATCCCTTCTTCAGTCTACCATTAATGCTGCTGCAGCAATACTTATTTACTTTACCAACCACTCAATATCTGCTGCCCCTTTCTGCTGATCCCTCCGTGGCTTCCAATTGCCCAGTGAATTAAATTCAGAATGCTAATGGCAACATACAAAGCTATGCACAACTCTGCCCTGAGCGATATACTGTATATACAATCTTGTCTCCAAATATCACCTAAACCGTCCTCTCTACTCCTCTCATGAGCTCCTACTCTCAAGCTTCCTTGTCTCCTCCCCTATGCTCATTTCCAGGACTTCGCCAGAGCCTCTCTCATACTCTGGAGCGCTCTACCTCAATCTGTCCAGCTATTCCTACTCTGGCAGCCTTTAGATGATCCCTTAAAATTTACAGTATGAGCAGGGCCCTCTTAATCCTCTTGTTTTTTATTGTATTGTAGCAGTACTGTCTCCCTTTTATATTGTAAAGCGCTGCACAAACTGTTGGCGCTATATAAATCCTGTATAATAATAATAAAATGCAGCTATCTGCTAAAAAGTTTATCTTGTGTCTGTATGCACCCAAAAGGAAACCCATACTAAGAGAAACATTGAGGCCTCCATAGCTCCATTCATTTTTGAAAATCCTACTTGGCTTTCTCTGAACTCCCTAATTTTTTTTGTCATTGACAGAGAACAAATATACATCTAGGAAAGTCAGGATTCCTGATTTGCATTCTTGTCCTGGATCAAAGACTCAGAAAACATTGAATCTATTGAATTAGCCAGACATCTAGCATTTCTATAATAAGTAATCTTCAAAGGCAGCACACATATTTCTCTAAGGAAACAAAATGTCTTATTCAAACTTCATCAGCAGTACTGCAAACATATTTCATCAAGTACTAAAAGGGTTTGGGATCACTGATCTATATTTATATAATACATTTTATCGAACATATCTTGATTAGTACATTACCATAAATAGTTCCAGATCCTTTACTTTCTTCAGTATAGTGAGCAGGTCTCCACATAATAAGCATGTCATCTGCTCCTCTTGGAAACAGCGGATCTGATCCAGATGCCAGTCTTCCACCAGTAAAACTTCTTAAAGCATCACACCAGGAGTGAGAGTTACCATAAATCGAACTACCATCAAGCCATGCAGTCACTGAATTTAACTGAAAAAACACAAAGTTAATCAACCCTCCAGTACAGATAGATATTGCAAATATGGCTATAATATGAACAAATGGCTGCCGGGTTCTGTACAAATCTTTGGCTCTTTGTTTACATGTTACCTGGTATCTTGGATTGTTTGGACTGCTGCCACTCTGCTTACACCATTTACTTCTCCGAAATGGAAGAACCACATTGCCAGTGTTTTCCGGGTCAAAGACATCATCTCCAGCTGGTATTTTAATATTTAAAAATTCAATTGGACATCCCAAGTCCTCTATACTAAATATTTCAGACATCACATGATAACCTGTTAAATAGATATTTTATAATCATATTATTATGTGTATAGGATTACATTCTTCTATTTGTGAATTAATAGTAACTGTGTCCCCGTAACTTAAAATCCCTCAACACTGTTCAACAAATTTTTATTTTTTGCCAGTTTTGGAAACAAAAGGATCCATTTCTTAATGAATCTCACATTCTGAGTTCAAATATAACAATGAAATTTGTCAATTGGCTCTAGTTTTTCTGTAAACTGAAAGTTTTCTACTATAGGCGTAATGACTACATAATGCACAATAATTATATAGATAGATGTCTTTCCACAAATATAAAGCAAGTGATATTGACTACATAACAAAGCCTAAATGGCATAATATATTGCATAGGATTACCAAGAAAAATTATAGCCATAAGCTAAGTTGAATCATTTTAATACTTAGGATTCTCACTAGTTTTGTCTTCAGTTTGTGTCGGTTTTGCTTCTCTTGGCTTTTCTCTTGTATTCGAGGAAAGGGCTATCTCTTACAACTGCACGTGACTACACGCTTCAGGTTCTTCCTCACTTGACTCAACCACGAAGGATTCTGGTGCTTTAGGAATTGGTAGCCCCTCTCCATGAGGAACTGGACGTATTGCCGATGGAATATTTGGATAGTGCACAGATAACTTTTTCTTCTTATTTAGCCCTTTTACAATTGGAGGCACCATACAAAAGTAACAATTACTAACATGATCTGTTGGCTCTCTCCAAATCATTGGCACAGCGAAAGGCATAGATGTCTTTTTTCCATTCAACCATTGCTCCAGTGCCGTCCCACAAGAATTGCAGCATATATGTGGTGCCCAGCTCTTGTCCTGGTCTCCTATCTTGCAGCCAAAATACAAGTTGTAGGCTTTCTTAATCATTCCTGTTATCCTCCTTTTTTGTGAGATAAAAGTTATTTCACCGCAGATATAGCAGAAATTATCTGCTTTATTCACACAAGTTCGAGGCATTACTGAGTAGCCTATATAAGCATAAAACGAAATGTAAAGACGCTGTCGAACTACAATCAGCTACAGATACTGCAGCTTTTATGCAGTGAAGTGATGCAATTAAAGGCTAATATTGCATCATCTCAGTATACATGCAATTTTCTATTGGTCACCAGTATCAATTGCGCAATATGCAGCTGAAGTTGCATCATAATTTTGAATGGCTTACGTCATTAGATGGGTGAATATATCATGGAAACTAGAGCCAATCAACATTTTTTAGGGTCATTTTCGTTTTCAGCACCCCAAAATTATGTAAGATTAGCTAATTTTATGCCCAAAACTTTTTACCTGTTGAACAGTGTTATCAGTAATGCTTTTTCAAGCAGATCTTGTGACTGTGGTTATTTATGCTTTGTTCATTACATCATAGTACTGATTTTAATGGTTTCACTCCAATCTTACAACTATAGCAGTGTTGTCTTTATTTGATGAAAGTTTATTTCTTTTTGTATTTACTAGATATTATAAGTGGAGTGTGCCAGCGGTTTCCTAGTTCAGTCTCAATCATATAAATAAAGCTGGTTATTTCTGCAAACTGCTATGCCAACTGCTGATTACTTTTGACATCTGTGAAAATCAGACACATGCTTGTTCTGAGATGGTGATATCACCATGAATGGATCTGAATGCCTTTAGCTGTATATTCTCAAAATTATCACTAGGCCTTCCATCTCAAAATGAGGATAAGAAGAAGGCTCCTGCTACCCCTGGATACACAAGTAAGCTAAACCTTGTTTGTTTTACTTTAAATACAATAGGTTGCAAACCCCCCCCCCAGATACTAAGGGGAGATGAAATCGTGGCCATGCAGCACTCCATAGGAGTCCAATTTAGTGGGTTTTTACTCATCACATCTGCTGTGGCAGAATCGGACAATAATCATCAGATGGTCTATTTGTAACATTACTTTTAAGAATAAAAAGAAAGACAGACTATTTTGTGTTCTTGGGATTGGCTGGCTTAGCGTGCTGTATCTAAATGTGTGTCATTTGTTCCTTTTATGCTTCTTACTGACTGTCTATACAAATCATGGTATTTATCCTCTGCCTCTACTTGCACTGAAGACATCAAAAAATTCTTTAAGGGTTGCATCATTGTTTTCTCATATGACAACTCAAAGCACACCCTAAAACAATTAAAGCATGTTCATTAACAGAAATGCAAAGAAAAACAAATCTTGTTGTGAATATACTTTCAACAAACAATTTGTGATGCTAAGCTTATCTAACATTTTTTTATTATTATTATTACTACCATTATTATATATTATTATACATTATTATTGAAATCACATACGCCATGCATATTAAAATGTTATGATAAAATAAATGTCAATGTTAAATAAATATCAGGAATTGTCATTATAATGCAAATTATCTAAATAACATAACACTAAAATAGTGAAATGCAATATATTTAGGAATAATGAAACTAAGGCAGATAGTGTAATGTGTTTCGTTAGGTTAGAAATGAACAAAATGTGTTTTAAATTCAATCAGTGTTCAAACCAAAATTGTCTTAATTTTCTATATTGCAGCATTTAGACCAGAAGAAGGAGAGCCCACACTAGCAACTATTCATTCTCAGTGCAGTTGCAGCGTTCATGTGCTGATAACTGGGAATATGGTGCTGCTCCTTCACTGTCCAATCAGGGATGTGCTGCCTCTGCGGTGGAGGTCAGGGACCTCACTGCTTGGACTGCAGTGGTGACTGAATCACAAAACTGGCTACATGCAATTACAAGTTTTTTGACAGATTAAACAGTTCTCTTATACATTATGTCACAGATCAGTTGCAACTACCTATAGTTCTACAGACATGCATGGCTGACCTGTTACTAGTTCCTCAGATTTGCAAAGTTGACTTGCTCCCTGTATTCCCACAACCCTAAATGCCAAGCACTTCTGTCACCTATTGTCCCACAGACATGTGTACAAAGACTGGAGCTTTAGGTGTGTCCTGACTCCATCTGTTGTTTTATATAGCAACTTCCCAGGCACTCAGTTAGCACCCTTTTTTAAGCTGTGCTGAGATTAGCAAACTTTCCCTGAGCAATAGGTAGCATCGATGACTGCAGGCCCCAGTTCCTCATTCCTCTTTTGAGTTTTTCATCCCTGTTCCAACTTCTTAGGCCATGTTCTGAGTTCTTCGTCCCTGTCCTGAATTCTTCGTCCTTGTTCTGAGTTCTTAGTCCCTGTTCTGAGTTCATTGTTCCTGTTCCAAGTACCTCATCTCTGTTCTGATTTTTTTGTCCCTATTCCAAGTTCTTCATCCTTGTTCTTAGTACTTTGTCCCTGTTCCAAGTTCCTTGTTTCTGTCCTGAATTCTTCACCCTATTCTGAGTTTCTTGTCCATGTTCTGAGTTCCTCATCTCTGATCTGTGTTTTCCATCCCGTTCTGAGTTGCTAGACCCTGTTCTGAGTTCGTCATCCCTCTTTTGAGTTCCTCACCCCTGTTCTGAGTTCTTCGCCCCTGTTCTGAGTTTATGGTCCCTGTTTCAAGTTCCTAGTACCTATTTAAGCACCAGTGCATTTCCTATGCTCTCCAGTCTTCCTGCTCCTGTATATTCCCCATGTTCTGCATCCAGCATTCCTCTTTCAGTGTGTCTCCTGTGTACTTTAACCAGCATCATGTCTCCCAGCTCCTGGGTGCCCCCTTGCACTCCTGCCTTCCTGTTACATAGCTGAAAGGAAGACACACATCTATCTAATTCAACCAATAAAATAGAAAAAAAGTAAACAATCCTATATACACAATCCTATGCCCATAGTTGATCCCGAGGAAGGCAAAAAACCCCAATAAAACGTGATCCAATTTGCTCCTGTGAGTCCAATATTCTTGTGCTTTCCTAACACTTGACTCCTGTGCATCTCAGCTGACTGCAAGACTAAACTAGTAAAAGATGATGAGAACTGTCTTCAGCTTGGCCCCCCCCCCCCCATGCATTTCATTCATGCTGGGCTTTTCATGGGTTTGCTTGAGGACAGCAACACAGGTATGCTCAAACTGTGAGCCCTGAGCACACCAGCATCAAAAATGCAGGCTGCACAGAGTGTCCACAAGCCCTTTTCCCATGTCAGTTTAGCAGTAAGTATAAATAGCCAGGATAAAGTTTCTGAATGAGAAATACACGGCTTCAGGTCTTGAATGACTGCAAAAATATCTGAAAGGAAAACAGGAGGGATTTGCAAGTGGCTCTGTCAAAAAAACTTTAGGGAATCCTCATGCACTTGAGTGTAATAATCAACAATTTGCTCAATTCACTCAAACAAATTCCCTTCAAGAACAAAAAATGCAATCTGAGGCAACCAGGTTTCCAGGGGTGATTACAGGTTAAAGGGTTCATGCAGAAGTTTCAAGAAACATATGGACGTTCTTAGGATTTAATTCTTCAAACCTAGGCAGAGAAATGAAGATGTGATGCTTTGTACTGGTTTCCCAGGGAACAAGATATTTTGAACCAACACAGGAACTACTTCTCCCTGCAAGTAGGATACCACCATTGTAGACAGACTGAGCATGCCCAGATAATTGAGAAATAGTATTCAGGGCTTGATAAACCATAGGCATTTGGTCTCTGACTAAGCATGTCAATGGGGTCCATAGCCTGAGAAAACTGTAAAAGGACTTTGCGGACCTTCTGTGCATTCTGCAACCTTGATGGCCACGTTTTCAGGTGCAGAGTCAATGAAGCCCCTGGCATTTACCAGAACTGCTGATGGTGGAGTTAGATTTCACTGCATAACAGCTCCCAGATTGTGACCCCCATGCACACATGTGCAGGCTACAGCTGGCCAGATCTAGAGAAGCAAGGAGGCAGGAGTAAAGACTTAATAAAGCACAATAATATTGGCCTCTCATTAAGGCAGGAGCTAGCAGGAGTGTACGGGGACACACAGGAGCAGGAAGACAGAACGCTGGTTGGAGAGCAGAAGAGACATACTGTAGGAAGAATGCTGGATGTGGCATATGAGGAACACACTGGAGCCCAGAACAAGGACTTGGGAGTCAGAACAGGTACTAGGAACTGAGGCCTGAGGAACTAGTAGCAAGTCACAATTGCATATTTGTAGAACTACAAGTGGCAGATCAGCTTTTCAACTGATCTGTGACATATTCCAGCTGTGTATTTAGCTTTTTCCCAAATTTAAAGCACTCCTGCACCTCAGAAAATGGATATTCAAGTATTATTATCAAGCAGCTTTAAAAGAGCAATAAAATAAGCCCTTTCTATCCTTTGTAGCTAAACGTACTTTGGAGAAATTCATCCCTATAAATCCGAAACTCTTAAGCTGGGTTTCAGTTGGCTTGTAACAGCTTACAAAACCTGATATTGGTTTACATTAGAAGGCTGGAAGGCTGCCAAGTCCCTGTTGCTAGAGAAAATAGAGAGAAGCTATGATTTTACTGCTCTTTCTTAAGACTGAAGATGAGTTTCCAAACTGTGACTGCCTATACATAGGTCAGTGAGGGCTGGTTGTAAAGCTCTTTTACTGCTTGTTAAGAATATATAAATGCTTTAAATAATAAACGTGATTCGTGTGAGCTACTATGGTGTATACTATAAGGGGAAAATAAAATGAAGTGAATATATATATATATATATATATATATATATATATATATATATATAGTTGCAAGAAAAAGTATGTGAACCCCTTGGGATTACGTGGAGTTTTGCATGAATTGGGCATAAAATGTGCTCTGAACGTCATCTAAGTCACAACAATAGAAGAACACAGTCTGCTGAACATAATACTACACAAACATTAGATGTTGCCATGGTTTAATTGCACATAACATGTAAACATTCACAGTGCAGGGAGGAAAAAGTATGTGAACCTTTGGACTTAATAACTGGTTGACCCTCCTTTGGCAGCAATAACCTCAACCACACGTTTCCTGTAGTTGCAGATCAGACCTGCACAACGATCTGGAGTCATTTTCGACCACTCCTCTTCACAAAACTGTTTCAGTGTAGCAATATTCTTGAGATGTCTGGTGTGAATCGCTCTCTTAAGGTCATGCCACAGCATTTCAATCGGGTTGAGGTCAGGACTCTGACTGGGCCACTCCAGAAGGCGTATTCTGTGCTGTTGCAGCCATTGTTTTGTTGAATTACTTGTATGCTTTGGGTCATTGTCCTGTTGCATCACCCATCCTCTGCGGAGCTTCAGTTGGCGGACAGATGGTTGTACGTTTTCCTGCAAAATGTCTTGATAAACTCTGGAATTCATTTTCCCATCAATGACAACAATCCATCCAGGCCCTGAGGCATCAAAGCAGCCCCAAACCATGATGCTCCCTCCGCCATGTTTTACAGTGGGGATGAGGTTTTGATGTTTGTTTGCTGTGCCTTTTTTTCTCCACACTTAGTGTTGTGTGTTCTTCGCAAACAACTCAATCTTGGTTTCATCTGTCCACAGTATATTTTGCCAGTAGTGCTGTGGAACATCCAGGTGCATTTTGCAAACTTCAAACGTGCTGCAATATTCTTTTTGGACAGCAATGGCTTCTTCCGTGGTGTCCTCCCATGTACTCCATTCTTGTTTAATGTTTTCCTTATTGTAGATGTGTCAACAAAAATGTTAGCATGTGCCAGAGATTTCTGTAGGTCTTTAGCTGACACTCTGGGATTCTTCTTTACCTCATGCAGCATTCTGTGCTGTGCTCTTGCAGTCATTTTTACAGGACGACCATGCCTAGGGAGAGTAGCAACAGTGCTAAACTTTCTCCATTTGTAGACAGTCTGTCTTACTGTGGACACATGAACATCAGGGCTTTTGGAGATACTTTTGTAACCCTTTCCAGCTTCATGCAAATCAACAATTCTTGATCGTAGGTCTTCTGAGAGCTCTTTTCTGCGAGGCATGGTTCACATCAGACAGTGCTTCTTGAAACCAGTAAACCCAAAACAGGTGTGTGTTTTTTAAGGGCAGGACAGCTGTCAGCAACACATCCAATATCATCACACTGATTGGAGTCAAGGTTGGCTCACTCCTGGCTCCAATTAGATCTGGGAGAAGTCATTAAGCTAGGGTCTCACATACTTTTCCTCCCTGCACTGTGAATGTTTACATGTTATGTGCAATTAAACCATGGCAACATCTAATGTTTGTGTAGTATTATGTTCAGCAGACTGTGTTCTTCTATTGTTGTGACTTAGATGACATTCAGAGCACATTTTATGCCCAATTCATGCAAAACTCCACGTAATCCCAAGGGGTTCACATACTTTTTCTTGCAACTGTATATATAAAGAAACCAACAGGTTAACAAAATATCACCATGTGTTTGATATAAATGAAAGATAAATACAATGAAATATAAATAAAATAAACTGGTATATAAAATATTAAATAAACAAATTATTAAATTAATGAGTGGGTCGCTTACACTATACACATACTCATACTAGTGTGTCAAAATAAATAAAAAACCAATGGTGTCGTGCTCCACTATCAATAATGATATATATATATATATATAGATATATAGATATAGATAGATAGATAGATAGATAGATAGATAGATAAAATGAAATGCATTAAATAGATGAAATTATATTAAATAAATTAAATAAAATAAAAATGAGTTAATAGGTCCAACAATAATTCAGCAGCGTGATACTGCAATCACGCTGATGCTGCATGCATGTCTTTGAATAATCCGTGATTTTGAAGTGTCTCCTAATGGTGTAATGCAAAGTAGATATAGTTCACCAATCTTATATAGTGTGCTCCTTCACCAGTTGTGCTCTCACCTGACTTATGTGACCAAACTGTTAAGTGAGGTCATACAAGCTTGTGTCCCTTTAATTGGACTCAAAGGTGAACAGATGGATATATCCCTGTTTCCCAGATGGATGAATGGATGAAAGGAGTTTTTCCCTTTTCCCAGCATGGGGTCTCGCCGCTTCCTAGGGACCTTTTTCCTGGAGGCGGATGGATGGATGGAGTTATCCCTCTTCCCACTAGGGGGTCTCTTCACTCCCTTCAGACTTTTTCCTACATGTGCATATATACCATGTAATTAAAAAGAGTATATAGTGCCTTATCTTCTTTTTTAAAAAATGTAATAGACAAATGCAGTGTACTCACATAACATATAAGTTACAATCGCTTTTTGTACAAATTTGCAGGATCCTTAATGTGTTTGCCACACTCTCATATACTTGCTGAGTAATTGCCTTTAAGCGTCGTGACGTCAGAGCCCCTCACCTTCCCTGATGAAGCCATGTGACCCGGTGGTGTAACATGTAGGGGAGGGGCTAAAAAGAAGATAAGGCACTATATTCTCTTTTTAATTACATGGTATATATGCACATGGAGGAAAAAGTGTGAAGGGAGTGAAGAGACCCCCTAGTGGGAAGAGGGATAACTCCATCCATCCGCCTCCAGGAAAAAGGTCCCTAGGAAGCGGTGAGACCCCCTGCTGGGAAAAGGGAAAAAATCCATTCATCCATCCATCCATCTGGGAAACAGGGATATATATCCATCTGTTCACCTTTGAGTCCAATTAAAGGGACACAAACTTGTATGACCTCACTTAACAGTTTGATCATATACAGGTGAAACTCGAAAAATTAGAATATCATGCAAAAGTTCATTTATTTCAGTAATGCAACTTAAAAGGTGAAACTAATATATGAGATAGACTCATTACATGCAAAGCAAGATAGTTCAAGCCGTGATTTGTCATAATTGTGATGATTATTGTCTACACTATATTTAGAGACATTCATTCTTGTAAAATATGAGGAAAAAGGCTTTTGGACATCCTACTGTTGGTTCGATTGGTCTCTTTAAAGAAAAACCTTCCTCCATTTCTCAAACATCAGCTTCAATGACAGATGATTCACTAGTTACTCTCCTTATGCTATGGTGCCATGGCACAAAAGATCACAAAATTATATAAATTACTTCATTTATATTTTGGCATGCAAAGCAAATTCCGTATATGTGATTCATCTGTGCATACCGAAGAACACCCCCAAGACTGTCCGGTTCCGCTGAGAGGATTGACCAGAGTCTCCTTTCATAGCCACATTGCTAAGTTTTCTTGGGTTGGGTAGATGTGGTTCTTGCATAGCTTGATAGACTCCATCAGAATAGGCAGGTGGCATAAGGCGCATCAGTCTAGAACCTAAATTAGAAACATCAAAAAATAAAATACAGCTAAATTTACTTTAATTGCAACACATAAAGATGGCACTTTTTCTGTATTACCTTAACATTCTGCACTCCAAAAGGAATATGACAAGCACCATTGTTTTTTTTTTTTAATCAAATACCCAGTTATAAGAAAATTGGATGTTGTGCTGAGATCAAGGAAAATTTACACAGTTTATATAATTACAATGTAATCTGTGATATGAAATTGAAACATTACTTTACCTGCAGAGCATCTCTTATGTTGAACTAAGTTGTTAAACCAGCCATCAAAGCGCTGAATCTCCCAGTTAATGTTTTTTTGTGCATCTAGTTAGTGGAAAAAAGTAAAAGTAGTATATATTAGCTCCATGTTGAGATAGGACATCTTTCTTTTTGCTGCCAATTTTTGGTCTAACATTGCATATAATGAAATTTAACTGTGTCAAATGCAATTATATTTACCGCACATTTATCAGCAACATTCTCCACATTTATGAAGTACAAATTGTGATGTTGAAAAAAGTTCAAACTGGCAAATGCTCAGTGATTGCTTACTACACAGAAATGTTTTAGATGATGTGCAGTAAATATTTAGTGAATTTTAAGGAACACAACAAGTCTTAGAAGGTTCAGAATAACCATACAATCTTAAAGCGTAGCTTCAGTCAAAATGTAAAGCAGAAACAAAAACTGTAGCTGCTGACTTTTAAAAAACAGCCAATCACCTGTCCCTCGATCCAGCGGTGTCCTCACCGCAGCAGGTTTCACCGGCCGTCCTGTCTCCCTTGCCCCAATATCTTAAGTATGGACACCCAGCTGTGGCAGCTTGCAGCTTCACAGCCAGGTGCCCAATGTGCATGTGTGAGTAGTGCTGCACCTTGTGAATGGTTCTGTAGTCTTCTGGGACTTGTCACATGTCCCAGAAGAATATAGGGAGGGAGAGAGGACAACTTCTGTTTCTGATTGCCTAGGCAGCCGAAGTGGGGGTGGGTGCCTGTGAAAATCGGGTACCTGCTCCCCCCCTCCCCACAACTCCACAAAGGTGCCAATCCTTAACGGGGAGTGGGGGATGAGGCCTTAAAGTGGAACTTCCCATTTTGGGTGGAGCTCCGCTTTAATTACTGAAATTGGAAATTAGCATTTTCTTTATGGCTTTTTAAATTTAGGATAAAGTTAGAAGGGCTAGGACCTCTGCTATGTTTTATGCCTGTCTGTTGCCCCATTGAAAACATATGCCCTAACTTCCCTTCCTCTTGGGTTGGCAACCCATCGATTGCAATCTACCCATCGATCACATGCAGGTGACGGGTAGATTGCTATCTTGCTTTGCTGACCCCTGAACTACTCCTTCCACTTATGCTGAGCAGCGCAAAGAAGGAACAACCTGGCATGCTGTGCTGATCCCGACCAGCCCTTCTCTCACGTCCATCCCAGGTGCTTGTGTGTAGCACCAATCAGCACAACCGGAGAAAGAAGTGTAGTGTGTCACTAGCGCTTCCCTTCTCTTCATGTGAGGGAAGTTTATGCTCCCCTGTAAGCTCCTGTACACACATATCAATGAGCTCCTGACTGACCTCATCCTCTACCCTAACAACTGTCACCATCCACCACTTTACTAACTGTCATCATCCACCATCCCACCAACTGATCCCATCCTCTGTCCCACTAACTGTCACCATCCACTTCCCTAATAACTGACACCATCCTCTGCCCTACTGGCACCATCCAGTGCCCTACTAACTGACACCAACAACTGCCCTACTCACTGACCCATCCTCTGCCCTACTAACTGACACTCTACACTGCTCTACTAACTGATATAGTTCACTGGCTTACTAACTGACACTGATTAATGCCCTACTCACTGATTCCATCCTCTGCCCTACCAACTGTCACCATCCACTTCCCTACTGACACTGTCCACTGCCCTACTAACTGTCACCATCTACTGCCCTAATACCTAACCTTATCCTCTGCCCTGTTAACTATCACCATCCACTGCCCTACTAACTGACACCATCCACTGCTCAACTAAAGGACACCGCCCACTGTCCTATCAACTGACACCATCCACTGCTCTACTGACTGACACTATCCACTGCCCTACTGACACTATCCACTACCCTACTGAGCTCTCTATACTATTCTATTTACCCCATCCTCTGCCATACTGTTCCCTATAATCTGTCCTACAAACTGCTAACTCCTATACTCTGTCCCACATACTACAGACCTTTATGCACTGCAGTACATCCTACTGACCTTTATACACTGCCCTACATCCTACTGGCCTCTGTACACTTCAGTACATTCTTCTGACCTATATACATAGCCCTACACACTGCCCTATCTATTACTGATCTCTGTGCACTGCCCTATATTTGGGCCTGAATCTGAAACTAAAGTCAACCTGCAGTACCAGATGTTCTGCCTTCACGATGGACTCCTGCACTAGGCTTGTGGGGGTGACCAATTACTCCCAAATATGAAAAAACTGAATACAAGTAAATGAGTGGCTTACTGAAGCTGACTTTTAAGGTAGTTTAAGTCTTTATATTTTTACAGTGACATTAGTTTTATTATACTTTCTACGTTTTCGTTGTGTCATCCTTACTATTTAGTTAGGCCTTGTTAGTTAGTTAAAAAAAAAACGGCGCCAAACACTGGTGATCTTTAATCTCTTTCATGTTGTTCAGGTGGATCTCCATTTCTCAAAGGTTGCCTACCCCTGATATAGGAAATCAGGGTAAATGTGTTAGCCATCAGAATCTAATGGAGGTTCAATCTTTTTTTCACTCTCATAACAAGAGTGACTTTATTGCTGTTGTGAATACACTAGAAAGATTTTCCTCACTTCCTGTTCCAGTGATAATGTTGTCATTGGAACAGGAAGTTAGGGGAAATAGAACAAAAAAGACAAAAACACTAACTTTCCAGTGCCTCAAGGGGGAAATGCCAGGAAGAGGCCAGGGAATCAGGTGTGTGGATGACCTATGGATAAAGTCCTGGTGATGAACTGGAGAGTTAATGCTTTTGTCCATTTTGTTCCATTTCCCCTAACTTCCTGTTCCAATGACATTATCACTGGAACAGGAAGTGAGGAAAATATTTCTAGTGTATTCACAGCAGCAATAAAGTCACTCTTGTTGGGTTAAAAATAATAAATAATAAGGGGCCTTGCTATAGGCGGGACTAGTTACAAATATATATAGTAGGGCACCAATTCAGGTTGGCTTCAGCTCTGAGGAAACGGACACGTCTCCAAAATGTGGCAGCAGGCTGACCGCACCACCAGTCGGACACTCTGCCATCATTTTGGCCATCTCTGTGGTCCTCGCCAGGACCTGTGACAGCACGGCACTGGAGGGCTTAGTTTTTTAGGTAAGTCTGTCAAAATGTGTAACCGCCTGGGGGTCAAATTTTTTTTTTTTTTGTGCAGCTTATTACTGCTTTAAGTAAGAAAAAAGTATGTACTGTATATCTACAAGGTAGTTGTTTTGGATAGAGTGTGGGGGGGGGGGGGGGTTAGAAATCCTATCACATTATTTTAGCTGACTGTGTCCCACTGGGGGAATCTTCCTTCACTTCCTGTTCAGGAAATACAACAGGAAATAGGAGGAAATCTCACCAAAGTGTGGATAACTTCATTCTTAGTGTCCAGACCAAGGTCAGAACCTGAAACCTCTGCTATGTCTGTTGAATGTCTCTTCTTTCTATGGAAGGTTGGATAACTCCCTGCACAATTCCTTGAATGATACTGTCTTGAACCTTGTTTCTCTTCAACTTTGAACCCTTTGCTCCTCCCATGAGCTTTATATTTTAGCCATGCCTTTGCACTTACACTTATATCCCACCCTTGTCACTCCTGCTGCCATCCGTATCTTCCCTACCACTCATCACCGAGCTTTGGCTTGTTCCTCGACTGTGCTTCTGCTTGATCCCAACCTGAAACCATTTGTTACCAACCTTTGGCTTGTTTACTGACTACACTTTTATTTGATCCCTACCTGCTATATCTTCTACTGGACCACGTCGTTCTTACCTGGTGGGGCAATCTTGAGGATCGCGACCTGGTACTAACACACAGCAAAACCCATCCCCATCATCAGGAGCTCTGGTGAACACCAGTAAGTGCTTACACTCCACACCTCAGGTGAGCCCATGTCAACCTACTTGCATATCTATTCTTCTGGTTGGTGGGAGCCTCTCTACGCCATAGCATCTGGTCTCCAAGCCTGACCCCTGACCGTGACACTTAGGCAGTTGTAACTTGAACATTTTTCCCCGAGCTTTAAAATTTGGGATTTCCCTTCATTTTCTCTATTAGTGACCATGGATATCAGAACAAATAAAGAGGCTGAATCTCCCCAGTGGGGACAGAGACTACAAAAAAAATAAAA